>NC_064926.1:112807349-114222349 GCF_023897955.1 Schistocerca gregaria
AGCCAGTTCAAATGGTTCAAATGGCTCTGAGCACTATGGGACTTAAACATCTATGGTCATCAGTCCCCTAGGACTTAGAACTACTTAAACCTAACTAATCTAAGGACATCACACAACACCCAGTCATCACGAGGCAGAGAATAAGACAGTAAGACGATCATTATGTTCGGTATATAAATGTTCCATAGCCCAAGGCCCATCAAAAACACTAGACGCTATCTTTCTATCACCAACAGAACCGGAGGTACGAGCCCCGGAAAAATAGCTTTTTTTATGCGGGACGTTTCGAAACATGTCAGGCGGCGCATAAGTTGCGGGAGAAGGAATGAAAATTTTCATCTCTCCTGATGATACTGTAACTACAACACGGCAAAGAACTCGTAGTTCAGTTGAACGGAATTTATAGTGTCCCGTAAGAGTTCGTAAGATGAACATTGACCGAAGTAAATGCCGAAGTAGAGAGGATAAAAAATACCATCAGGAAACCGGAAGAAAAGCCTTTTTAAAAGGACAGTTTTTTTACATCTAATGTAAATTTAAGTGTTAGTGTTTTTTGACGGTATTTGTCTTCTACGTAGTCTTGAACAGAACTACGTAGTCTTGAACAGAAGCGAATCACGGACGATAAAGAGTATGAGACAAGAAGCGAACAGAAATTTTTGAAATGTGATCGAATAGTATAAAGCTGAGTTTAAAGAAGGGATCAGTTGATAGGGATCAATGTCGGGCATCAAGAAATCAGTTTGGTAATGGAGGAAATTGTGTGGATGGAAAAGGGGGGGGGGGGGGTGAGTGATTGTGGAGAGAAACCAAGACTTGATTGCAGTAAGCAGTTTCAAATTATTATCTGGTGATGAAGGTACGTGCACAGGACAGACTAGTGTGGAGAGCTGTATCAGAGAAAACGTCAGATGAATGGAATGACAATGGAAATTTGTGCCAGATCGGGACTCGAACCCGGATATCACTCTTCTCGCGAACGGTCGCCTCACTATTTGGCTATCCGTGCAAGACTCACGACCAGACCCAAACTTCCGTGTGTCGTCAACCATGCGTCTACGATGTGTACTCGTATATCAATTATGTATATTCTTGTACAGGTCAGACGTTGTAATTGAAAGTCACTTGCCCGGTATCGGCAGATAAATACGATATTGTAGTGCCTGGTTTATTTTTATTAGAATGCAAAGTTCCTTTGGATGTGCATGCGACTTTCGACTACAATGTCTCAGCTTTACGAGAATTCATTTCATTTTTTTCGTAACGCCTCTTGTCGCCGCAATGCCCGTTCCTTTGGACATCGGAAGCAGGTCCAAAGGAACTTTCAATCGTAATCAGAATTACACAGATACTGCAATAACATATGTATGAGAAAATCTTATCACTGAAGACAACGACAAAAGCAGCAGCAGCGGCCGCAACAGCTTTAATAATAATACCCGCTGAATAGTTAAGTTTTATGGTATAGATCTACCCATGCTGCACTGAATCATGCTCAGGGCCATAATCAATCCTGGGAAATTCCATGGGAAGGAGAGATGCCAGTTGGCGGTGGCGATGCATGTGCAGTTAAGTTCACTTCAATCGGTGCAGCCGACATTGCAGAACTCAGTGTCGGCGTAGGCTGTGGTACGCCGCACACGGTTCTACGCCGAGTGGTAGGCATCTCCCTGCCTACGGCGGCACCAGCAGCGCAGTTGGCGGCTTTGGCGAGGCCTCAGCGGCGGTTGGTTCTCTCTTTAAAAAATTTTCTTCCTGTGACTTTGAGAATACTCGAGAAAGATCCGGTCTTACAGCTTGTGTAAGGCTGTTTCCAGCAGGTGGAATGATCAATTACGACATTTCTTGAATTTAATATTTGCAGCCTGGATAACGCTCTCTTTCCATTCCTGTTGCTGTTCGGAAATGAGGTGGTGTTCTGTAGTTTTCTTCCCAGTAATGACTTCCCGTCCACCGAACTTTGGGACGTTTTCGAAGCCAGCTGATTAGGGTCTCGTTATCTCTTTAGATATGCTAGGCGTTCCCATCTGTCTGCAAATAAATCACACAGCGTAAGAAACGAGAACGAGGCTTCTCCGAGCTTTGACATACCTGGAAAGCGAAAAAACATCACATGTCCAGTGTGTCTAAACCAAATATAATTCAAAACGTCGTGTGTGCTGTCACACAGTTCCCCGTGTAAGCCGAGAAGAGTAATTCAAAATTACTGTGTGGATTCTTTACTACGCCAGTCTTTGTAATCTTATTGATCTTCCCCTGTGTTGTCACACATCTAGTTAGTTCCTAATGTCTGCCTGCCTTACATATGATTAATTTCATCGCATTTTGGCAACGTCTCCACAAACCTCATTTAGTCAAGGTGTTGGTTTGTTTTGCATTTCTCCATTATAGTAAATCACTGGAGTATGAAGTGGAAATATTACTCTTGATATATGAGCGGGATATAAATATCAGATTAGATGAGTTTAGCTTTTTTGTCGACGTCCATTGTAGGTTGTTCTTCTTGGAGGCTCAGTTATCTAGATTTTACACCTTGCTATTGGTCGCAGAAGGAAAAACAGGTTCACGTTCTGTGATAACTGTCAATATTTTTAATAAAAGTCACAGGTATTCGAAACATGATTATTGCTAGTTACTTTAGTATAACATTTTTAATAGAAATTTCGTAGGTACAAAATCAACGAACATGACTCTCTTTGCAACGGGAGCGTAATGCTTTCTTCAACAGAACAAACTCCTCAATAACACGCAAAAGACCGTGTTAGATCTAGAGCACACAAACCCGCATCACATTGATGTTATAGTATAGAGTTCTACATCCACAGAGATTTATATAAATCTAATTATTTTTTTCACAAATCTTTCGCAGAATAAATAATAGAAATAACAACAATGAATTTTTCAAATGTAATTAATATTTTGAACTAAATGGAAAATCCGAGAAAGTAATTATAATATTTGAAAAAGAATTAAATTGATGATATTTATGTCAGATTCCTAATGTGAACATTTTTTTTTGTATTTGAATATAAGTAAAATAATATTTTAGTATTTTTTTTACTCAAAAGCTAAAATTTATATCAACAGAACGAAAATTCTGTCCAAGTTGCAAATATTTTATTTTTCGTTCTATGAATAGATTCAGACCAAGTCCCCATTTTCAACTTTTCATAACAAAATCGTAAAAGGCATTTTCGAAGTTTTCAACAAAATGAGAAGTGTGCATTCACAGTGCATACAGAAAATGAGTTATGTGTATGCACTATGAATGTACGCTACACATTTTGTTGACATACCCGGAAATGGCATTTTCGACTTTATGTTGAGCTGAAAATGAGGCTTGGCCCGAAACTAGCCATCAAATGAAAAATAAAATATTTGCAACTTGGACTGGTTTTTCGTTCTATTGATTAACGAAAGTTGCTTAACCACGTTACTCAAGCATGCTAGAAGTTCGTAAAATTTATATGATCTCAGAAAAATGTCTGTATATTGTGTGATCTGGTTGTCTTAGGGAAAGGGATACTAGTAAATATTTGTACGTATCGAGTACTCCGCTTGATTGCGTGTATCCTAAAGTATAAAACAAGAAAAATGGACCACTGCTCAGCTGCATTGCAAGTTCCGCCATGGATATTCTATTACGCATTCTTTTTAACGAAGTAAGTAACGATAAATGAACTTAGGATGAGACCAGAGAGCGTTGCAATAGTTTCTAGGGTATTCTTGTTTCGCTGGCAGGAAGAACAAAGGAAATTCTTGGAGCGAGCTCCTGTAAAAATAATTATTCCTACCTGCTAGTGAGGCAGGACATCCGTTGTTTCTTAACACAGGTCTCATCATTCTCTTGCTCAGCCGTACATTCGCAACATTATTGCTGTTAGTATTACTGACGTTCATAAGAGAGCCATGAATATAAGAAGTAAGAGTGTTTGGATGATACACTCTCTTTGTAAATTTTGACAATGCAGGGCAAAAAGAAATTGCTCGAAAATATGAGAACCGAATGTGAGAAACATTCTGTTTTCTGCACACGCGACAGCCATGCGGAACTCATAGCTGGCCAGCACGTGCTGCGATGTTTTTCTGGTACTGGTGAGCTCCGCGGGCGACCTCGGGCCGTTTGCTGGAGCTCCGCTGGCCGTATACACAGCAGGCAGCGCTAGCAGGCAGCGCTAGCAGGCACGCCCTCTTCCCTCCCCTACCAGCGCTGACCACTCGGCCACACGGCCGTAGCGCCGCACTGCGGTCCGGCCTCCGTGCGTGCGTCTCCAGGAGACTCGGCGATCCCCGGCTCCTCCTTTCTCTAGCTGTGTCCCTTACACCGATCTTCGTGTCCTTTCTCCCTTACGAACATTGCACTGAAAATCTAAGTTTTTGCATTCAAAAAGCTGAATCTGCAGTTAGGAATATACAGGAAAGGGAACTTCATTTACAGTAACGATATTGCTATTGAGAAAAGAGTGGGACGCGTAAGAAAATATTTCTTTTTTTAAATATTGGCTCAGTCTGTGACACTACTGGCCGTTAAACTTGCTTGACCAAGAAGAAATGCAGATGATTAACGGGTATTCATTGGACAAATATATTATACTAGAACTGACATGTGACGACATTTTCAAGCAATTTGGGTGCATAGATCCTGAGAAATCAGAACCCAGAACAACCACCTTTGGCCGTAATAGCGGGCTTGATACGCCTAAGCATTGAGTCAGACAGAGCTTGGATGGAGTGTACAGGTACAGCTGCTCATGCAGCTTCAACAAGATACCACAGTTCATCAAGAATAGTGAATGGCGTATTGTGATGAGCCAGTTGCTCGGCCAGACTGTTTTCAATTGGTGAGAGATACGGAGAATGTGTTGGCCAGGGCTAAAGTCGAACATTTTCTGTATCAAGAAACGCCCGAACAGGACATCCAACATGCGGTCGTGCATCATCCTGCTGAAATGTAAGGTTTCGCAGGGATCGAATGAAGGGTAGAGCCACGGGTCGCAACACATCTGAAATGTTAAGTCCACTGTTCAAAGTGCCGTCAATGCGAACAAGAGGTGACCGAGACGAGTAACCAATGGCACCCCAGACCATCACTCCGGGTGATACACCAGTATGGCGATGACGAATACACGCTTCCAATGTGCGTTCACTGCGCTGTCGCCAAACACGGATGCGACCATCATGATGATGTAAACAGAACCGGGATTCATCCGAAAAAATGACGTTTCTGCCATTCGTGCACCCAGGTTCGTCGTTGAGTACACCATCGCAGGCGCTCCTGTCTGCGATGCAGCGTCAAGGGTAACCGCAGCCATAGTCTCCGAGCTGATAGTCCATGCTGCTGCAAACGTCGTCGAACTGTTGAACTATTCGTGCAGATGGTTGTTGTCTTGCAAACGTCCCCATCTGTTGACGGGGTGATAGAGACGTGGCTGCACGATCCGTTCCTGCGATGCGATTAAGATGCCTGTCATCTCGACTTCTAGTGATACGTGGCCGTTGGGATCCAGCACGGCATTTCGTTTTTCCCTCCTGAACCCACCGATTCCACATTCTGCTAACAGTCAGTGGATCTCGACCAACGCGAACAGCAATGTCGCGATACGATAAACCGCAGTCGCCATAGGCTACAATCTGGCCATTATCAAAGTCGGAAACGTGGTGGTACGCATTTCTCCTCCTTACACGAGGCATCACAACAACGTTTCATCAAACAACGCTGGTCAGATGCTGTTTTTGCATGAGGAATCGGTTGGAATCTTTCCTCATGTCGGCACGTTGCAGGTGTCGCGACCGGCACCAGCCTTGTGTGAATGCTCTGAGAAGCTAATCATTTGCACGTCACAGCATCTTCTTCCTGTCGGTTAAATTTCGCTTCTGTAGCACATCATCTTCGTGGTGCAGCAATTTTAATGGCCGCTACTGTATGTTCCCTGTTTGACAGTAAATGGGTAACATGAAATATCACGCTTCAGAAAGACCTACGTTATTCACAAAGCGGCAGTGACATACAATGTTGGATATACACTATACTCGCACTGGTTTGTCCATTGCAACAAGCTGGGCTGACCTGGGGATGTGGTGTCGCCGGGGTTACGGTACTGAACTCGCAGTCGGCTATCGCGGGGTCCAAGTCCACGTTCGATAGATTCAGTTTTTCCTTGATTTTCACTAAAAAGAAAGAAACTAATGCCCAGCCACTTCTGTTTCATATGTCACGAAAAAATAGACAGAGTCTGCTCAAAAGTATCTGGACATTCCCACTTAATGCGCAATTGACAACCAAATGTCAGGAGAGGTGGCCTTACCCGTATAAAAAGAGGAGGAGTATTGTGTTGCCATCAGAGAAGCAATAACAGCAGACTGGCTAGGTCGAGAGGGCTCAGTGACTTCGAAAATAGACTAGTAATTGGATGTTACCTGATTAACAAATGGATTGGGCATTTGAACCTTTCTAAAGCTGACCAGGTCGACTGTTGCTTATATGATCGCTAAGTGGAAACGCGAAGGAACGACTGCAGCTAAACCGAGAACAGCCATACCTCATGTACTGACGTACAAGTTCTGTCCAGCATTGTGGAGGGTCGTTGCGAAAATTTACGTGAAAGCACCGGAAGGAATGACGCGTGAGTTCCAAAGTACTGCCACACGGGTGTGCGTAAGGATTTAATGGTCGAGCTGTTTCTCGTAAGCCACACATTTTTTCCATTCAGTACTAAACGACGCCTGAGGTGGCGTAAAGAGCGAAGGCATTGTACAGTGGATGACTGGAGACGAATGATATGGAGTGACGAATCACGCTCTATCCTGTTGAAATCCATTGGGAAGGTTTGGGATTTTCGAATGCCCGGAGAACGTTCAATGACATTAGCGCCGTGCCAACAGCGGAGTAGGAAGGCGGTGGTGTTAAAGTATGGGGGGTGTTTATTCGTGTATAAAATGTGGTTCCCGTATTGGACGTAAGAAAACGCTAAATTGGGAAGAGCAGCAGTTAGGAGATGATTGTGTCAACATGACAATGCATCCTGACATAAAGCAGCATGTATGAGACAATGGTTTGTGTGCAATAACATTCTCGGAATTGACTGGCCTGCGCAGAATCCCGACCTGAATCTGATGGGATACTTTTGCGATGAGACTGAACGTCGATTTCGATCCACGGGCCCGGTGTGCAACTTCGTTATCTTTCCTGGCTTCGGCTTTCGAGGAAGAACGGGCTGACTTCCTCCACGGACATTTCAGACTCCTCATTGAGATTGCCGGCAGAAGTGGCCGTGCGGTTCAGGGCGCTGCAGTTTGGAACCGCGAGACCACTACGGTTGCAGGTTTTAATCCTGCCTCGGGTATGGATGTGTGTGATGTCTTTAGGTTAGTTAGGTTTAAATAGTTCTACGTTCTAGGGGACTAATGACCTCAGAAGTTGAGTTCCATAGTGCTCGGAGCCATTTGAACCTCATTGAGATTGTCTCCAGTAGAGTTCAAGCCGCCATAAAGGCGAAGGGTGCACGCACCCCTTATGTCCACTATGTATATCCGGTTACGTTTGACCAGATAGTGTACGTGCCATGATAAGTAACGATTTCTTATTTGAAACCGTTAGTGTATTTGTATGGCAGACACAGTTTGCGTATTATACTATCAATTTAGTTCTATAGTATACAAAAGTTTCGAAAAATATAGTACTATGACTTTTTAAAATTTGTTTATCAGAAACATGTCTGTGGGTCACAGTAGTTTTTAGCAAATTATGTGTTCCTTCCAAAAAGTTCGTTCCTTTCTAAACATGGTTTTTGGTTCCTTTTCAGGTGAGCGCATATTTAAATTCTCGGCTGTTGACTCCTCGCTATGAACAGGTAAGTGAAGGAACTTAACACAGCACGGGACACACAGCCATACAACTGGTGAAACGGAGGAGGGCTGGGACCTTCAGCTCCATCCTCTGTATAATCTGGTGTCGAGACCTTATTCTCAGAAAGCTTATTATATTATATCGCACTGCAGCTAAGCGGTCGAGAGCAATAGGAAATGCTGCGACGTCATAAATCCTTACACAACTTGGCTTTGCCTTATTTTCACGCTGTTCACGAGAAATTGTGCCATTTCCTTTCGCGCCCCGGCGTTTTCGCCTCTGTTCAGCTGTCACTGCGGATGTGAGCCTTTGCAGTAGGGCGTCGGAATAGGATCTCATACCGTTTGCCTGCCACTGCATTGCAGTTCAATCACTTGTCGGCTGCAGAAAGCGACAGGTCACCACTATGTTGCGCGAAATGATTACCAGTGTACAAGAGTACAGCAAGCTTCTACCGAACTACACGCCTCTTCCTCACCATCGCTTTAACTGCCACAGCAGTATGCATAAATCTGTACGGTGAAGACCTTGCGATAATACGTCCAGCACGCGGCTCTGTGTATTTCACTGCAAGTGCTCTCGTCTGTGGACACAAATACATGAGACCATTTCTGAGCTACAAATGGGAAAAGTCCGTTATGCCAGTTGCCGAAAAGGTGCTACTTTTTTTTTTTTAAAAAAATTCTTTATTTAATAACAATATTATACATAAAAACCCACCACCTAAACACATTAGTGGGTCATTTTATTTACAGTACATAGTTATGTTGCAGCATTACAATTTTTGATTATTATTTGGAAAAACACTATACATGCTACAGCATAAGGTTAGTGATTGTTGGGTAAGATCTTCGGTTAGTACTAATCTACTGTTCTAAGACTCTACTGCCTGCAGCGATTACAATTGTGCCAGAAAGAAATATAAACCTACCAAGTTGGCCGTGCTCACCCAGCTAACCCCCGTGGGCGTGCCCCTGGCACTGGGCTGGCCTTTACAAAAGTCGCTGCAGATTCATTTTCAATTATCCAAGAAACTAACCTACAGAAAACTCTAACTACGAGTCATAATCGGTGTGCATGGTCAAGTCCGGTATTTTTTGCGCTCCATCCCCCTACTCCATGACGTGGCGGTTTCCGACCGTCACGGCGATCGGCCAGTCCACGCCTCGGCGGAACGGGATGGTCGCAATGAGTCAGGTCAGGATCAGTTTTCTAAGTTCTCCCTTCTATATTCCCTCAAGACCTTTGCTGATACCTCGCTGGCAAGTTCATCTAAGATCTTGAAGGTGACGGGATTCCTGATGAGATGATATGTGTCGTGGTTGGGAAGTTGCTGTCTAAGACCGGTGGCTACGTCGTCAAAAATGGAACACTCGTAGATCACATGATCCGGAGTTCCGATCTCAGCCCCACAGTCACACGAGGGGGTTGGCCTTTTCCCGAACCGGCACAGATATGCCGGATACGGTCCATGACCTGTGAGGAAGTGCAGCAGTCCCTTGCTGGGTTGAAAGTGAGAGAGCTGTAATCTTTCTTTAACATTTGGAAGCAGCTGGTGTGTCCTTCTACCTGTTTCCTCCCTATCCCACAGTTCCTGCCACAATTCTTCCCCTCTCCGCTTAATTGCAAACTTGTCCCCCACCCTCACCCCAAGAATTTGGTCAGTTTTTTCAATTTCCCCTTTTTTCACCCAGTACCACGCCGCTTGCTCTCTGATTTTTATATCTAGGGGGCATATCCCCATGAGTACCAATAAAGCTCCACCAGGTGATGTTCTGTATGCCCCAATTGATCGTAACAGCATGTTCCGCTGCACCCTCCTCACAGCCAAGGCAGGCATGACCCTCGTGAGCCTGTGTGCCCAGACTCCGGATCCGTAACCCACGATGGATGCGAGTATGGTATTATGGTACAGTTTGATAAGATGCGGGGGAAGATGAAATCTTCTGTGCCCAATCATGATGAGGTTATTTAGGGCCTCAAGTGATCTTTGTGTGGCTGTTTCGATGTGTTGTGAAAAGCTCCACTTTTCGTCAGTGACGACGCCCAAATACCGGGCTTCCTTCCGCCGAATAACTGGTGTTCCCGCGATTCTCACTGTCGGGTTCCTGGCCAATTGGCCTTTCAGCAGTAGATATAGTGACTTCTTGAGCGCAATCTTCATTTTAGCCCTTTGGCACCATTGTGACAGGACTGTTAATGACCTATCGATTTTGGGTTCAAGGTCCTCGCGGCTCCGGCCGCCCACCAACAGAAGGAGGTCGTCCGCATAGGCTATCGCCTCTAGCACATCTTCACAGCTCTCCAAGCTCTCCAGGAGAGGCTCCATATTAAGGTCCCAAAAGAGTGGCCCCAGGACAGAGCCCTGTGGACACCCCTTTGTAATCTTCTTTATGCTGTCCTCATCATCATACCATGTTCATCACCGTCGGGCGAGTCGCCCAATGTGGCGTGCTACTTTCGATAATGTGCACTCTCTCGAACTTCTCAGTGATAACACCGCTCAACATATAGTGATCGAACTACAAGTAATTCAACCCAGTTTCGCGGTTTCAGTAATGTGTCAAATATTCGAGACGAAGACATACTTAGATCAGTTTCGGGTGTTTCGAGACACCACTCTACAAACTAAATCACGAGCGTGGTTTTGAGACGTTCCTAACAGCGTCGCACCCATACGATTGATATGTGGAATCAAAACTACAGAGAATCTGATTCGCCGTTTCCTGGAAGTGCACTTCGCATCCCACTTTTCTTGAAAAGGAGTAAAATAATGTAAAGAATGTTCCACCTCGCTCGTGAAGTAGGGTCAGGTTTTAAATTTTCGGTGACGTCCAGGCCTCTATAGGGGACGCAGCAGCTCACTAGGGCTGCGCTATGGGGGGAAATCAGCCATTTCCCACGCCTGTGTTCACCAAACATACGGAAAATACAATTCGAGAAGTGCGGAAGAGGAGGTAACCCCTTCCGTTACCACCCCCCCCCCCCTTTCTCATCCGCCCTTCCACATCAATCACAGCAAGCCCCCTTGCTTGATGACACAGTATGGCTCTTCCTTATCACAAACACTAAGACCAATATATGCATCGTTTCAACAACTGAGAAGTACTGTCTTCCGTACTATTTAATAAATGCACGTCCCTGTGCACGTCGTATTTTGTGTTTCCGAGACGCGCGCATCCAGGTGATGGGATGCGGAAAATTGAAACTAATAGAAAGAGAAATTACATAATGAACAGTAGGATTAGGGAAAATCATTGATGACAAGTCTTTTCTTTTTGCGTTCTGCGTTCACTGTCTACATAACATTAGATGTAACAATTACATATATGATGTGAAATTAGCCAGCACACATTGATAACTGCTCCCTTCTTCACTCGTCCACCCAAAACATTTTTTTGTGATTTGTTTTCAGCCCCTGTCGTCTAGCAGTTCATAATACTTCCATCTGCTTAGGCTAATGCAACAAATTGGTTGTTGCTTTTTGCATTTTGTGTGGTGTACTGTGGGCTTTATGAGACTTACGAAGGCACCATTATTTCATTGGCAGTCCCTCGGAGACCTCACTAAAACGGTTTTTTTACCATATTTTCGCCGTCACCAGCGAATCAAAACCGAGCCAAGTATTCCAAGATGACTATACTCAGTAAATGGCTGTATTTTTACGATATATCGGTAAGATACCGATCTCCAACAACCTGCAAAATATTCTTGATACGTTTATCCGTCTCCAAGATACAGAGGTTCAAAATTACACCACTTCTCATGGTAACAACCAATATGAGGTGCAATCTACGTAATAAATACCGACAGAAAATTTCTTACATTTTAACGGTATATTCCGTAGGCATTTATCTAGAAGAGCCATCTTCCCGTTTTCAAAAATCTTCATTCTTTATCGAGAACCATACCAAAAACTTGTTTTTTGAGCACCACAACGCACCCGCGGGTTCCTAAACAGCTACGCGCAGCAAATTGCTGTAACTCTTACAGTTTATTCCTAAGATACTGATATCGAAGAACTATGAAAACATTCGTGATATGTTTATCCTTTTCCGAGGTAGAGTTGCAAACTTACCCTACCTGTACAGGTAAAATGCACACGTATAATGCGATGTGAGGCTAAAACGTAGTTTATAAAGTGACGTAGCACGGAGAAACATACTGTAAAATGTCTTCGTTATCATCAGGAAACCCCATATTGTAGGTATGAAGCACATTCAAAATTTTTGTGCACTGAAAATGCGGTGAGAGGTGTAAAATTAGTTTTGCGTTATATCAGTTTCCAGTAAGAGAAATATCTAAATTTTACTCACGAATGCATTTCTTGTCATATGAGTTACATGCCCTGCTGCAGCAGGGCAAAGAAAGGAACCAGCGGAAAAATGCTCCTATTGGAGCACAAGAAGCAGAATATGCTCATGTTTAAAACACTGTCTCATAAGCAGGGTACAGGCAGCCTCATTCTACCTTTCGCAGCACATTTAAAACTTTTCCCAATGTTTGACAAACGAACATACCAACTCTTTTTTATGCTAAGAGAGAGAAACACCGTTGCAGTGGCAAAGAGACGGAAAAGTAGTAAGTACTGGAAAATGGTGGGCAGTGACTGTGTTATAGAAAGAGCGGAGGAGACAAATGGCAGTGTGAGAGAAAGAGGTGTCACAGTGGCAGTGGAACATATCTGACACTGGCATAATAGTGCTAGGAAAAGAGGGAAGAATACAGTGCCAGTTAGAGACGAATAAAGAGGAGGAGAAAGTGAAAGTGGGTGAGAGCCAGAGAGATATTGATAGGGAGAAGAGACAGCAACACTGGGTAGGAATGAGATGGTATCAGTGAGAGAGTGTGTGAGAAGTGACAGAATGAAGGAGAGTGGGGCTGTGAGACAGAAGACGATGATAAATACAACCACACAGAGATAATGATTATGAGTTATGCTGAAAGAATGAGAGAGGGCAACGGTGAGTGGATGGGTATAAGCGGCTTACAGAGATAGAATAGTGTATGTGAGTGAGTTACAGTTCAGGGAGCGTGTGGGAGTCTGAGGTGAGGTGCGTGTTAAAAAATGCGTAAATATGTTTTCATGCTAAAATTTTTGGGAAAACTTTTAAGCCTGCTGAATAAGGTAGAATGGGGGCAGCAGGTACCCCACTAATCAGCGTTTTAAATAAGCAGGAGCATATTCGCATTTTTGTGCTCCTGCAGGAGCTGTTTTCCGCTGATAGTTTTATATTCTGTTCTTCATACAGATTCTAGTTGAACCTTGTCCTTGACGGACAACAAAGTACTTTCAGCCCCGTACTGCGAAGAAAGGTAAAGATGCGAAACAGCACTGTGTTACCATTTAGCCAGCCGTGGTGGCCGTGCGGTTCTAGGCGCTTCAGTCCGGAACCGCGCGACTGCTACGGTCGCAGTTTCGAATCCTGCCTCGGGCATGGATGTGTGTGACGTCCTTAAGTTAGTTAGGTTTAAGTAGTTCTAAGTTCTAGGGCACTGATGACCTCAGATGTTAAGTCCCATAGTGCTCCCATTTTTTCTTTTTCTTTTTTTAATTGCCACTTATAAACTCGACACGCCCCACAAAATTAGGAGATATATTTACGATATCGATGGAGAGTATTTAGTATGTAATCAAAATGACTGCATCTGAGCGAGAGACGACTAGGAAATTACTCCCACGGGACAAATATGATACAACTTGATGTACAGGCTCCTGATATGCTAGGTATTGTTTAAATATTGTTATATGCAGCACAATATTTTTTCTGAAAATATTAATTATCTGTTTTGTTAATTTCTCCCATCACATCTACTTAACTGCACGTTAGTTATTGCTTAGAGGAAATAATTCCGTAAATTAACATTCTTTTGAAGTTATCAATTAATGTCTACTTGCATGTACACTCGCGCATGCAGTTTCGTTCGCTGAGTGCTCGCCCCCTCCCCCCCAATCCTCACCAATGCCTTCAAAACAATTAACTTATTTCGTTATAGAAGTAGGCATGCTCTGACTCGTTTCCTGTACTACTGGCAACATCTTCGCACGTGTATACTGGCATCCTACAATAGGAATAAGCGTTTGACAACAGAAAAGTGAGCGTTAACCATTAGAAACGCAGAAATTCATAATTTTTGTGTCTGTCGGTGGCTAACGCCCATGAATTTATACTTTGTCAATTGTGGCCAAAGCAGCCTCTTTCAACTATTTGGTTGTTACAAATAGAACTCCTGATCATTTGTCCAAGAAAAAGAACCCGTACACTGTGCGGTGTAGGCTGTAGACAAATCTCGAAGTAGACGTGTAAATAGTTCGGGAAAGTATTTCAGAAATTAAACAAAAATGGTGTTTGGAGCATAGTCATTTAATGCGATGAATTTCAAGATGGATTAGAAAGGAAAAATTACTACCCTGGAATATTGATTTCAAGCTTTATGTCAGATTAAAACTGTGTATTAGGCCGGGATGGGAACTCTGCTTCCTGGCAGGGAGGATGTTGCGAAGACATCGCTAGCCACTGCTTGGGGGTATTGTTTCCAAAATGAATTTTTGCTCTGCAGTGGAGTGTGTAGTTTGGGAGGTAGAAGACGAGGTAGTGGCTCAAATAAAGGTGGAGGGCGAGTCTAGAGTCGTGCTTGGGCAGCTCAGTCGGTGTAACACTTGTCCGGAAAACGCAAACGTCCAAGTTTCGAATATCGGTCTGGCATAGAGTTTTAATCTTCCAGGAAGTTTCAAATCGGCACCCACGCCATTGCAGAGTGATAATTTATTCACGAAATATTGACGATCATCTTAACCGCAAGAAGGGCTTTCCTATCGTGGTTGCCCTCGATATGGAAGCAAGTGTATATATATCAAAATATACGTGCATTATTAATTGGTAGTTCTGGTTTAGCTGAATCTAACAAGGACTGATCAGCATTGGTGGCGAAAATTGTAGACAGATGGCGTGGGCGAAGGTTCAGCCATCTTAAGTGTTTTAGTGGAAGCATTACAGGAACCTATTTAATAACCAAAACGCTTAAATAGGTGGATGACATGTTCATTTGACTACAAGCGATGTGCAAAAAATATAAATTTCATTTGAAACTTATAACAGTAGCGGTGAATTGTTGCGAAGTAATGTTGAAAATATTCCAAGTGGGATGAAACACCAGCTGCCACCATTTGAAAGAGGAACATAGGAACGAACGTAAAACAGGCCACGAAGGTTCCATTGCACTTACACCATTCGTGCATTAAACATCAAAGTTTGAAATGAAACTGAGACATGGTTATGCTAATAGGATGGAAAACAGATATAACACGAACGCAGTCGGATCACAGAGGCTAGCGTAGAGACTCTTGTGTTTGTTCGCATATGGCATATGGTTTTACGAGGTACGAGTATATTGTTTTAACGGACCTCACTACGTTATTCTACGAAAAATAGTAGTCTTTGACATGACAAGTCCTAAATGAATATATTGAAGTCCAGTTGCGACCACTCTTGGCTCTAGTGCCAGGAAGGGCCGTTGACCTCTCTTTGTAGAGCACTGTGCACAGTAGAATCTCTTCCGATTTGCAGCCATTTCCCGACTGCGGGTCGATAAAAGCATTTACCGTCTATCTGCATAGGCATCAACGCTGCAAGAGCAACACAAATAGACAACGAAAGCGTCAACAGATTAAATGCGCGAGCGGCAGCGAAGCAACATCGTTCCCGTAATAAACGCCACGTCACTGAAAAGCAATATATTATCAGCTGTACTGTATGCAGACGTCTAACTACCATTTTTTTTATTTCCTGTCAAATTCTTTGCAGAGCTGAAAGACTAAGGAGTGAATAGGACGAACGTTTGCTCCCAAAAAATTTCCTTTATAAAGGTTACTGAATTTTAGAGGTGCTTCACAACAACGTTCCATCTTGCAGGAGACTTGTCTGCTCTTCTGCGAAAGGCCTATAAGTCAACTTGAGAGAGGTGTGCTTAAGAGGTAATTCGACCCATCATGCTGCTTTAGCGAATAATCTGTAGCAAGAGTACGACAAACTACGCTGCTCCTGCAACAGCTAGGAAAACACAACGCCGCTTCTAGGAAGCGGTCGGTGCATTACACTGTGAGCAGGCGGGGAGAAGAAGGGTGTCTTCAGATTCGGCTTACAACTCTGATGTCTGATGGCAAGCGTAAAGCATGAAGTTCTTACTTGTCTCGGCTTTCTTTCTTTCTTTCTTTCTTTCTTTCTTTCCTTCATCCTTAAAGAGTCTTAGTGAGATAAAAATAAGCTGTGTAGACATTACAGATGACGTGAACAACAGCATCGGACGGTGCTGACTACGACGCTAGAGGGTCAGCAATTTCATCATTGTCGTCATATGGGGCGAAGATAAGTAACCATTATTACACCGTCCTGTGCATCCAGCAAAAAATGAAAAAGAAATACAGTATTTTAGTGTTACTCCTGACGTGTTTGGCAATACATATATATAATCAGATGGCCAGTCCAATTGGAGATTTAGTTTCAATTCAGAGTATTTAGATAACTAATCTCATCGTCAGAGTACACTGACAATTGTGAAAATTGCATTAGAAAGAAGGTAAGTTTGACTGAAGTGAATTTTATATCGGAGATTAGCAGAGGGCAACCTACAGTGATTTGGATCAGAGAATTGTAAATGTTCCACTGCTCTGAGAGTTTTTCTGGTCTATTGAGGCTTCTAAACGTCGAAGAGCAGAAACAAAGAAGGCGGTCATATGCTCCTGGAAATTATTTGTTTGCAAATCCATAAAGTATCACTGTTACCTACCGCCTTATTCCATATGTGTTCAGTGAGCGGTATGGCAGCCTAGGGTGCAGCGATACCCGTCGTCCTGAAATAATGGCGTTCACATTCGTCGCTACTCGTGACTTGTTCTGCTAACATGTCGTGCATGGAGTCGTCCGAGTGACAGGCGCTGAAACTGGCTCTGAAACCTCCCTGAGGTGTAGCGGCAGCCGTTTAGATTGCCCACAGTTAGTTGCATTCAACAACGCTGCAAGCCATCAGTATTTGCGAGTGAACGCTTTGCCGCTCATTGAAAACTGCTAGATTGAAGTCACCGAATTATGCGACTATCACTGTAGTACGAGCGGAAGCGTGTCTCTGCCGAAGACACCAGCCTCTGTGGAGAACACCACAGCTACGTCCCACTGCAATGCCGATCTGTGGAGCCGCCCGGGGTGGCCGAGCGGTTCTAGGCGCTACAGTCCGGAGCCGCACTGCTGCTACGGTCGCAGGTTCGAATCCTGCCTCGGGCATGGATGTGTGTGATGTCCTTACGTTAGTTAGGTTTAATTATTTCTACGTTCTAGGGGACTGATGACCTAAGAAGTTAAGTCCCATAGTGCTCAGACCCATTTCCATTCCATTGAAACACTGTTCCTTGTCAACGAGAAATACCACATAGGTTTTGATGAGTTAGTTTGCGAGTATCAAAAAATGGCCATACCTTTTCATTGCATTGACGAAAAAGCTTAAATTTTGTACATCAACAAGTATGTAACATAAATGTCAACTTCATACCCCTTCTGAGAAAAACTACTATTACCAGTCAGACAGACAGACAGACGGAAGAACAACGAAGTAGTGCCATAAGTGTTCCGTTTCTACCAACTGAGGTATGGAACCCTAAAAAAGAATGAAAAGAAGTTAAAGCAACGGTGTAAATGGTGAGCATGTTTGCTATCCTGCTTGGTACAGATAGAAAAAAAAGTTTGGGTGTCTGTAGATACACAGTGATGATGCGGTGACCGTGGAACGAACGGCGCTTCAGCGTCCTCTGCAACGACTAAGTGCAGGCAGTGAATGACTAGCTAGAAACAGCCAAAACATGGCAAGGTTGTTGCGAGTGGACAAGATCGGTCCAGAGTGAATACCGAAAGAGCGAAGACAGCAACACAACTAATAGTCGCAGAGTCCTATCGGATAGCACCGTCCAATGGCTCCAAGAGATGACAGGCGAGTGGCAGCACGTGACGTTGCGCTCGTATTTAAGATAATAATTCCGTCAGAGGGCGCGGCCGCTCAGCCCTCTGTAAGCATGTATCAAATTTAAACTTCATTCCTCTAACCATTCCTGAGAAAGAGGACTGTTAGTCGGAGTCCGTGTCGATAAGATGGCTCGGAGGACAGTTCGATTCGAAGTCTAAACAAGACCACGCTGTCATATTCTTCAGTGAGAAAGCGAGATGGCAGTTACGCGACATGAAAATAAGTAGCCCACTAATTAGCCAACTAGCTACCTAATTAACAAAGTGAATTGGTAGTACGAGATATCAACAGGATTATATTCAGGCAAAAGACTTTGAAGAGCAGTTGCAAGAACTCGGTGAGACCCACGAAGTTCGCAACAAGACAGGTGGCCGAAAATGGGCGCACGGTACGCTCTAGGTACCAACTTAGCAAGTCGAAAGCAGCTTCAATGGGCTAGGGCGAGGTGAGGTGCTTTTCACTGGTTGCGTGGTCCGCGGAGGATACCTCAGGAGGTTTAATAAGGAAGGAGATGAAAGGTTTTAATATTCGTCGGCAGGAGGGGGAAGTTTTTAATCAGGGAAGTTGCTGCAGTTGGGCGGAGAGCGCCCGCGGCGGACACACGCCGCCACTGCGGGGCTGCCAGAGTCGCCACGTGACGTCACCGGTCCACCTTCAGCGCCAGATGCTGCATGCCGCCACTCTACATACCCTAGCTGCTCCGCTGCACCGTGCTATGGCGTCCGCCAAATAATCATTATTGTGCAAGCACTTCCAGTTTTTTTATATTTAATGACAGTTTCTCTACTCTGCAGCAACGTTAGCGTTTCATTTTAAACGATGTTTTTTCTTTTTTTTTTTTCCTTTTGCACCTATCGCTACCTACCTATTTGCGGAGGGCAGTCCGTCGTAGAGCAGAGCTCCTAGCAACAGTAATAAATTAATTCCCAGTACCAATAATGGTGTTCCGTTTCTTGTTCCCTGTGTTTTACTGGTAAGACGTATTATTGGGCAAAGGGAGATTGCAACACGAGGACTGTAATGAATTCTGCAAGACCTCTTTATTCACATGAAATGCTGAGTGCTATTGACAAGGGATATCAGATCGATTCCGTATTCCTGGATTTCCGGAAGGGTTTTGACACTGTACCACACAAGCGGCTCGTTGTGGAATTGCGTGCTTATGGAATATCTTCTCAGTTATGTGACTGCATTTGCGATTTCCTGTCAGAGAGGTCACAGTTCGTAGTAATTGCCGGAAAGTCATCGAGTAAAACAGGAGTCATTTCAGGCGTTCGCCAAGTTAGTGTAATAGGCCCTTTGCTGTTCGTTACCTATAGAAACTATTTGGGAGACAATCTGAGGAGCCGACTTAGCTTGTTTGCAGATGACGCTGTCGTTTATCGACTAATAAAGTCATCAGAAGACCAAAACAAACTGCAAAACGATTTAGAAAAAATATCTGAATGGTGCGAAAAGTGGCAGTTGACCCTAAATAACGAAAAGTGTGAGGTCAGCCACATGAGTACTAAAAGGCGTCCGTTAAACTTGGGTTAAACGATAAATCAGTCTAACCTAAAAGCCGAAAATTCAACTAAATACCTAGCTATTACAATTACGAACAACTTAAATTGGAAGGAACACACAGAAAATGTTGTGGGGAAGGCTAACCAAAGACTGCGTTTTATTAGCGAGACACTTAGAAAATGTAACAGACCTACTAAAGAGACTGCCTGCACTACGCTTGTCCGTCCCCTTTTAGAATACTGCTGCGCCGTGTGGGATCCTTACCAGATAGGACTGACAGAGTACATCGAAAAAGTGCAAAGAAAGGCAGCACGTTTTGCATTATCGCGACATATGAGAGTGTGTCACAGAAATGATACAGGATTTGGGCTGGAAATCATTAACCGAAAGGCGTTTTTCGTTGCGATGGAATCTTCTCACGAAATTTCAGTCACCAACTTTCTCCTCCGAATGCGAAAATATTTTGTTGTCTCCGACCTACATAGGGCGGAACGATCACCACGATAAAATAAGGGAAATCATAGCTCTTACGGAAAGGTATAGGCGTTCATTCTTTCCGCGCGCTATACGAGATTGGAATAATAGAGAGTTGTGAAGGTGGTTCGAAGAAACCTCTGCCAGGCACTTAAATGTGATTTGCAGAGTATCCATGTAGATGTACATAGGAGCGTTGATTTGTACAGGGGTAAATAAACGTAAGATACTGCGCAGGTGAAGAGATCGATTACAGTTAGATTTCACTACTGGGCATAAATCGCAGGAAACAGCAACAACTATAAAATATATAGGAGTAACCGTCCTAAGCGACGTAAAGTGGAATCATCACATAGAACTAATTGAATGAGCAGCAGCTAGATGTTTTCGTACAGCAAGTGTCAGTGCTTAACTAAAATACTTAAAAAGATTAATTGGGAGAATCTTAAGAAAATGTAGTTTGTCCACGAAAGAAGTGGCGTACAAAAGACTTAAGTCCTTGAGCATTGCTCATCGATCTGGGATCCTCTCCACATTCGTTAGCACTGAAGATAGAGAACATCCAAAGAAGAGCATTGCGTTCGTCAATTGTGCTTTCGTTAAGAGATGAGGTTATTCGGAGATATTCAACAAACTCCAGTGGCAGAAGCTACAAGAGGCGGTGTGCCTGAGGGGCAGGTTGACTGTTGAAATTCTGAAAGCGTACATTTCATGAAGAGTGGAGGAGCTTACTTCTTCCTGCCACGTGCGTCTCAAGAAATTACCACAAGGAGGGAATAAGTGAAATTGGAGCTCATATGGAGGCCTAAATAGAGTGGTGCTTCCCACGCCCACACGAAAATGGAACAGGAATGGATAGAGGCGGTGGAGACGGGGTGGGGAGGGGGGGGGGGGGGGAAGAGTCATCCACTGTCTCCCAAAGTTCGGCGGCTGCATGGCTGTACCACGACACTGATATTTCGTTTTGTGGGCAGCTGTTAGTAGAATGTTTTCTGTAATCATCGCATCTTTCACCTCCGCCAGTGACACACTGATGTGGAAAATGCCAACCCATATCGTGATCCTCAGTCCAAATTAAAACTTAGATGTCCCTAGAAATAGCTATGTGAGTCATTTAACTCGTAGGAGGATACAGCAGCATAGCGTCTAGTAACGCGCTGAAGTGTTTAAACCAGTATTTTGGTTGACAGAGAGAGAGGGGGAGGGGTGGAGAGAAGAAACACAACTGAAAGACTATACAGAAACAATAATTAAGAACAGAATTGACATGAGATTGAAAGTTTATCGTTTGTTAATTAACGTAAAAGTGTGAAATAAAAATGCAAAGCTTCATAAGGCTTCTGATTCCATGTCAAACACGCTGATTCAGCCAAATTGTTGATCTCAGATATTTCCGGAATGGTTTAAGACATCGTAATTCTGTTTTCACAGAAAAGAATCGTGAGAGACCTGTTTGACATGTAGTCTTTTACAGAGGTAAGGGCATCAGTTTCACTTTTTCAAATGAAACTGTAGTAATTTCTGGTGCTGCTCTCCTAGTTCTAAAAAAAGCCCAATTCGACGACATTTCAGTCTTCAAAATATAAGCAGATAATGCTTATCCATTATGCATATTTTAGAAACCTTGACTTTAACTGAATGAAAATACATAAAACTGTAACCTCACATTTTTGAATAGTTATTCATTATTCTATGAATAGGTTTTCGAACCTTTTCAGGTTCATCCTCAGATGGTTTTCAGGGAGCTTTAAATTTAAACATAAAGTTTATGGTCATACAAAAAGCTGGATATCATTGCAAGTCCTGTAACTCTGTGTTATATTATTTTATAACTGGGCATTCATGTTAATGCCAAACTTGACTAAAGTATCTGCTAATAGATTGACTGTATTATACGTTAATATAAGAATAGAAATAGGAAATTATATCGCTGGAAGTTTGTTCTTGTAGTAATTCGTTTATTTGTTTATTTTATTTTGAATTCTCGTTTTAACGCCAGTCCGATTTAAGTATTGGCTCTTATACCTACTTTGATACATGCAAACAAAAAGAATAATATCTCTGAGTAAAATAGGCCTATTTCAAGATATTTGTATCAAGCAAACGTTCCAGAGGACATGCTGGATGCTGGCAAAGTTTCGCTATAACAGTGCAAATTTATACAGATTGTGTAAAACTGTGAAGTAATGCGTCAGTTAGTTTCAAAATAGGAGCAGGCAGATGGACACTAACAGGAAAAAGACGTCCATACTGTCGCAGTAAGCACAAAACTAAAATTTTGCACCCATATCGACAGATAAACAATACTCATGGTGAGACATAAAGCATGTTCCACCTTTGACGCAGAGCCAGCACCCAGCACCCAGCATTATGCTAGAAATAGTGCTGTATTTCCAGAAAACATTCTGATGATGAACTCGGAAAGGTTCGAAAACCGGTTCGTGGAATAATAAATAACTATTCAAAAAAGTCACTGGTTGCAGTTTTAGGTATTTACATTATATGATAAAGAGCTTCAGATAAGTCAAAGTATTTTGAACTTAGCATTTATTTGAAACCGATTGACGTTTTCTGTTGAGAAATGCATAAAAAAAACGTCAAGACTTGTCTTTGCCGTTGCTTTGGGAATCGTCTACTGTTCGCCGACAGGTTTGTATTTTACATATTGTCGCCGAAATCGCCGTAAAGCTGCCCCGATCCGAGAACATTCAGAATGCTTCCTCAGAGTAGCCGTAGGAAATGTTCCGTCTAACGTCGCAGTGGAAGGACAGCAGTTGTTGATCTCCTTGTTTTACCAGAGTTAAGTGACTTCAGCAGTCGACTCTAAACAGTTAAATTTGCCCAGCATCACTGCTACCAGTCGGTGCAAGTCAGTGATCGCATGAATGAGAAGCTTCAAAGACCATCACACCGTTCTACACACTCAAAAAAATGGGAGTAATCTAGATTTGTTAGAACAACTGGGAACACGCCTCCACAAAATGAAATTCAGGCGCTAAGTAATCGGTGGACAAACAGTCTTTGACATTCATTGCTCTTTCAGCAACTTTTGCGAAGTATTTGAGTTAAACATTCACGTAACTCATTTCTGCAGTCAGCTCCCCTCACTTTTTTTTTTTTAATAACGTTTCTTTATGTATATCAAAACCAGTCCTGATACGAATTGTGAATATTTATCTTAGATGTATGAAGTACGATCTTAGACGAGCAATAATGTGTACGTTATGAGGTCAGTGGCCGAGCGGTTCTAGGCGCTTCTGCCGGAACCGCGCTGCTGCTACGGTCGCAGGTTCGAATCCTGCCTCGGGCATGAATGTGTGTGTTGTCCTTAGGTTAGTTAGGTATACGGTAAGTAGTTCTAAGCCAAGGGAACTGATGACGTCAGATGTTAAGTGCCATAGTGCTTAGAGCCATTTGAACCATTTTTTGAGGTTACTGAATTGTGATACAGATGAAGATAGTTCACAAAATTTAACAATGCAACGACTAGAACTGTAAGTGATATAGCCGTAGTTACCAAATATCTTTGTACGTCGCTTATTGTCTCTTACTGCATGCAAAAACCCTTGTGGAGAGCTGACCAACTCGTTCTTTCGCAGAACGAACATCGGACTTCCATATGATGGTGAAACCATAGGTTTCTAAATGCTTTGTGCAATAAATTCTGTAGTAAAATGACTAAAAGAGAATTTCGTAACCCAGATATTTATACGAAGAACAGTCACGGCACGAGCGCCAACTATGAACAAACCGAAATTAGTTAGAACGATAAGTTACATTATTTTCAACCAACAGGCTTGGGTATTTCTTATATTCCTCGTAGCAGTCGGCATTGATTCTAGATTCCTTGACGTGGGTGCGATAAAATTCACAAAGCACCGCAATTACATGAATCAGGATCACTATTAGAATTTTCTCGGCCCTTGCTGCTGGCTACGAAAGCCAAAAGGACAACCTGTGTGCAAACAAAATGTTGCGGCAACGTTGTCATTCGTACTCATTATCCACAGCAATAAAACGGCGCCCACAACCGCTGCTGCCGATTGGCTGCAAGGCATACTGTATACTAGTCATTATAATGTAAACAAAAGCCTCCCCTCCCCCTCCCCTTAGTTCCTCCCATGCGATGCCAACAACGTCTGAGGCAAGCAGATAGAAATGAGTGTGATGGCGCTTTACTGGGAGAAACCTCGTCGTAGTGGGGAAGGGGATCAGTGCCTCTCAGCAAAGATCCTTCCCACTTCACGCTGTTCATTTTATACGGTGACTCCAGGTTAGACAGGACGCACTTCCTCTCTGCTTTATGTCAAACCTTTCTTTTCTTTACTCTTTTGTAATCACTTTGGCCTCACTTCATGTTATAGATACCATGCTTAATCACCATAGGGCTAGAAATGGAGAAATCTGGGCTTCTACTCTTGTATACCGATATTCCCTCTTCCTGACGGTGCCTTGCTACCGACCGAAATGAAAAGTACAGGTCTCGAAAGCGCTTTTCTAGAGTCCACAGTAATTCACTGTGACGTTGTGCCTATATGGACTTTGTGCGCGTCTTTACTGGTGAACTGCTAGGTGACAACCACAGTCCCCGAACGTTTGTGGCTTGTTACTTACCCTCCAGCTCCATGCTGTAGCTTCGGCCGCCATGCCATCTTGTGCCGTGTGGCGTCATTCGAAGGGGCATGTGTTTAGCTTGTTGTTCCCCCGGGCGTTGTCCGTTTGCCAGACCTCGGAGCCGTCATTTCTCACTCAAGCAGCTGCTCATTAGGCGTCTTCGAAGCTACGGGAATCACGTTGCACTTTCCTCACCAAGAAAAAATAATCTAGCAGTACCGGGAATCGAACCAGAGTCCTTTGCATAGAAACCAGATACAATGACCATTTAGTTTGGATTTGACCTTAGACTGAGAAGAAACGTACATAGACGTGCGCATTGTCTAGAGACACAAACATTCGCTACTCATCCTACGTAGAAAATAAATCAGCACATGAAATACACCGTAACTGAGCAGGTCATTAACGAATTTACGTATTACGAGAAAAGTGACAAACCACGTACGAATTATTTGATAATAGCAAATTATACGCTGCAGTTAATGAATTCGCTGCCTGCGTTGCAACCTCTAAAAACTGAATTATTACACATGCCTCCCACATGTTTCCGATTGGTGCTTGTGTGATCGATGGCAGTGGCAATGACAAACGAAGTGAAATGAAATACTGCGGTGTGTGTGTGTGTGTGTGTGTGTGTGTGTGTGTGTGTGTGTGTGTGTGAGAGAGAGAGAGAGAGAGAGAGAGAGAGAGAGAGAGAGAGAGAGAGAGAGAGAGAGAGAGAGTTCTTCCCTCGACAAAAACCTATTCTTGTAGCCGAAACATACTGTCGCGTCTCTTACCATATAGGAAATGTGTAAAGAGATGATTACGCTTAGCCTTCAATTGTCAGGCGGTAAGGAGCGCACTTGGAGCAGGTAAGGTTCGGTGCCTAAATGAAACAGTCTAGTACACAATATGAACTTATTAAACAAACTCATTACCTACACAAATTACAGTCTTTCGTCATTAAACAACTTTTCATGACAGACGAGGGTCGCACCCACTCAAAGCTTAACAAAATTAAACTGTGCTTATGACCCTTAGGTCATCATGCATAGGTTATTCAGACTTCGGAGATCAGCAGAAGCTGCTGCAGTAAGTCTTACACCAAGACAGGCATTCAGTTAAATTCATATAGGGCGAGATAATTTGTCACGTAAATGAAAAGATTATTAAGTGGAATTATATGAAGATTAGAAAATTTAAAAGGATTCAGAAGTACACCCTTCACTGTCGCTCCAAAATTTACATCAGGGTTGTAGCTAAAGCGATACGTGACAAAGTAATCAGTAGCAAAGGATTTATTAGTCCAATAAAGAACAAAAGCAAGATGTCTTAATCAACTTTTGGCTGCAGCAGCTGCTTCAGGTCTAGCAGCTCTAAAAAAATGGTTCAACTGGCTCTGAGCACTATGGGACTCAACTTCTGAGGTCATCAGTCCCCTAGAACTTAGAAAGTACAAACTTCAAGTAATCTTGACTAGCCTAAGTACATCACACACAGCCATGCCAGAAGCAAGATTCTAACCTGCGACCGTAGCTGTCGCGAAGTTCCAGACTGAAGCGCCTAGAACCGCTCGTCCACTGAGGACGGACAGTTTATTACCTTACCTGGAGCGAAACTGGCTACCAATAATTGTTTCTTTTTCTTCTGATCCAGACGGTGTATTCCACTATAAGCACATCAAAATGACGGCGATGCCAATAAACTTCGTTGCTACTCGACGGCTAAGGCACTGTTGCGGTTATTTTGTGCACAGGGGACAAACGTTACGTAACCGCGCACTACACTAATGCTGCTGCTGCCGCATTTTGTCACGGCGCTCCGTCTGGTGGTTTTCGCACGCCACATTTACACTGTTTGTGTCTGCAAATTCGCAGCGGAAGCAGCGGTAGTGTCGGAGAATGGATGTAACTGTGCTCTGCAACGGAGCTCTCTTGTTCTTGTTGGCCCATGAGGAAGGCTGTAGTGTTTAGTTTAGTCTGAGACTGTGCTCCATCCCTGGTAACCTTCACTTCTTTGTTGGAGGTTTTAGGGAATAGGTGACATGCCATTAGCATAACTCTGAGGATATCAGTCCACGACAACTTAGAACTACTTAAACCTGACTACCCTAAGGACATCACATCCCCCCCCCCCCCTCTGTGGGTCAGAGGGTAAGAATGGCACCGAGGTATTCCTCCCTGTCGTAAAAGGCGACTAAAAGGAGTTTCACACGTTTTGGCCTTTATGTGATGGTCCCCTGTAGGGTTTGCCCTCCATTTTTCAAAATTTTCCCGAAGAGCGTGTCAATTGGACAAGGGCGCCTTCCATGGTGCGTCGTGTCCAACGTGCATTGAGATCTTAGTCCACTTTCTCGTCGTCGCATTTCAGTCACGATCATTCTCCATCTCTTGGGCGAGGACACTTTTCTGGGTGCGTTTTCCACCATGCACCATGCAGTGCCACTTTCTACGTCGACGATGAACATGGAATTCTTTTCACCTGATATCCAGCATGGTAGCCACACCATTCTGGTGGAGCCACCATGTACCCTGTTGGTTGTAGCCCCCTGACCACACAGGGATCGATCTCCTGATACCTGCGCCGTTAACTCCCCACGTATGCCATGGGGTAGATGCCCATCTCCCTGGGGTATCGGGACTCCCAGCAATGGACATCCTACCACGTGACCTTTGCTGCGGCTGGGTGGCCCCTGTGGGGAGGGCCCCTGCTCAGAGTGGGTGCCATCAGGGCGGATGACACGCCATGAAGTCTATCAGCTCTTGCTGGTGGTGAAACACCAGCAGTCTCTAAGCGTTCACGTGCTTAATTCAACTCACAGAAGTACGACCCCAAGTCGTTCCCCTCCCTGGCCACACCATGGGAGGAACGTCAGGCTAACGCTACGGTCGCAGGTTCGAATCCTGCCTCGGGCATGGATGTGTGTGATGTCCTTTGGTTAGTTAGGTTTAAGTAGTTCTAAGTTCTAGGCTAATGACGACCTCAGATGTTAAATCCCATAGTGCTCAGAGCCATTTGAACCATCTTTGAACGTCAGGCTAAGGATGGCAGCGAATCTTATTTGTTCCAGTACCTTGTATGTTTGAGAGCTGATGCGCTGTGTTTAATGACAATGAAGCCTCAGTTTTATGTTGAGCATTTAGAGGACAAGTGTTGGGAGGTGGAGGGATTGTCCAAAATGGGATCTGGGTCAGTCTTGATCAAAACAGCATCCTCTGCCCAGTCACGGGCGTTACTCGCTTGTGACAAGCGGTAATGCTGGAATTGAGTATGATGTTGGCCAACTCTTAGCCTTTGTGATAGCTTCCACTCTCGCAGGCTTTTTCCAATCTGGTGCTGGAAGGCTTTTTGGGGAATTGCAGCCATTTCTTCACGGAGTGCAGCATTGGGTGGGGGGAGGTATCGATGTCGGTCGGTGAGGCTTGCCACGAAGGCGGCGTTCCAAAACATTCCAGAGGTGCTCTATAGGATTCAGGTCAGGGGTGTAGATACAAGCCAGTCCAGCGCAGGGATGTTAATGTCGTTTAACCACTCCGACAAAGGTCGTGCATTATGAACCAGTGCTCGATCGTGTTAAAAGATGCAACCGCCATCCCCGAATTGGTCTTTAACAGTGGGTGGCCAGAAGATGCTTACAACATCAATGTAGGCCTGTGCTGTGATAGTGCCATTTAACACAAAAAAGGGTGGAAGCCCCTCCATGAAAAATACGACCGCACCATAACACCACCGCCTCCAAATTTAACTGTTGGCACTACACACGCTGATAGATGACGTTCACCGCGCATCCGCTATACCCACATTCTGCCATCGGATCGCCACTTTGTGTACCGTGATACGTCACTCCACATAATGTTTTTCAATCGTCCAATGTTTACGCTGCTTACATCAAGCGAGGCGTCGTTTGGCATTTACCGGCGTGATTTGTGGCTTATGAACAGCCACTCGGCTATGAAATCAAAGTTTTCTCACTTGCCGCCAAACTGTCATAGTACTTGCAGTGGATCCTGGTGCAGTTTGGGATTCCTGTGTGATGGTCTAAGTAGATGTCTGCCTATTACACTTTACGACCCTCTGCAAATGCCGGCGATCTCTGTCAGTCAACAGACGAGGTCGGCCTGTACGCTTTCGTGCTGTACGTGTCCCTTCACGTTTCCACTTCACTATCACATCGGAAGCAGTGGACCTAGGTATGTTTAGGAGTGCAGAAATCTCGCTTACAGACATATGATACGAGTGACACCCAATCACCTGACCACGTTTGAAGTTCGTGAGTTACGCGGAGCGCTCTCTTATGATACCTAATGACTACTGAGGCCGCTGGTATGGAGTACCTGGCTGTAGGTGGCAGCACAGAGCACCTAATATGAAAAACGTATGTCTTTGGGGGGGGGGGGGGGGGACGGTCAGGATACTTTTGGTCACATCATGTACTAGTTCAGTTGCTCGAGGAAGGCACTGGCGCACCATATCCGGAACACCAGACTTTGTAAAGATCAATGGTGCTGAAACTAACCTTTGGGCTTGACAGTTTTAACTCTTTCTTAAGAAACATGTAGTGTGTATTTATTAATATTTAGGAGAAATGAGGAAACATTGACGAGGACCACAAAAACTGAATTAAAAGCTTAATAAAGAAAAATAAAGATGCATGATCATAACGCAAATATCAGAAATGACGCAAAAAACTTCCTTAAACCGATGCATATTCACTCGGAGATCGGCTAATAGGAAAGTGAGTTTCTCTGCAGAAGACTCGGTGGAACAGTACTGTTCGAAGCAGTACCGCCTCCTGTGTTACAGAGAAACACTTATTACCAGAACAGTAGTTACGACACGTGTCCCACCAGCGAGAAGGCAGCGGCCTGCGACTGTACGTGTCTAACGGCCTGATGTTCTGGACCATTCGTTCCAGAAAAATTAATGGCTGGCCACGAAGTATTAAAACGAATATCCTCTGAATCCATTCACTGCGCCGCAGGTGCACATTTCTGCTGTCCTCAGTCCACAGGTTAACCACATTCCTGTGACCACTGGGATAAACACAACTACTCAGTACTGACATATTTTTACTAACACCGTTTCACCAGGCAACGCCGGTCAACAACTGTTTGTGTATGAGAAATCGGTTAGAAACTTTCCTCGTGTCAGCACGTTGTAGTTGTCGCCACCGGCGCCAACCTTGCGTGAATGCTCTGAAAAGCTAATCATTTGCATATCACAGCATCGTCTTCGTACCGGTTAAATTTCGCTCGTCATCTTCGTGGTAGCAATTTTAATGGCCAGTAGTGTATCTTTTTTCTTTTGGGACCTAATATATTTTGATAAGGCGGTAAGAGTTCGTTATCCAGAGCGGGTGAAGCGTTGCTGAGATGGCGGTGGAGTGGGGTCGGCTGTGCACGTGCAGAGGTGCAGCGCCCTGCCCCAGCCCTCGGCGCTAATCAGCAGCGGCGGCGGCCAAGATTTGGCGATTCGGAAGACAGCGGTCTGCACTCAGGAAGCCATTACTGCTGGCGCGGCGCCCGCCGAACGCCCCACTGTGAGTTGCCTCGCCTGGGGGACCTGGCCCGGCAGCTGACGTAGCTGACCTGCAGGACGCGGCGTGCGAGCCAACTGCCGGCGTTGTAGACAGTTACTCAGATATCGATATTATATGTTCAGAACTTCAGCTCGTACGGGACAGTGAAACAGAAAACAAACCACACCCATCAGTTCGGTGCGACTACAGAAAGCATACATCACGCGCTGTAACTCACTTGAAGCCCGTATTATACCCTCAGTCATAAACCACGGGAAACCGAGCTGAATCGAGCTTTCTAGATCTTTAATGACTTTTTTGCTTTAGTATCACATCGAGTCCCAAACAAATCACTACTGGGCATTACAATTGCTACAATACGAAGATGACATGCTAAGTGCTACAGATGCGTAATTTAAGCGACAGGAAGAAGCTTTTCAGAGCATTCACAGAAGGTTGGCGCCGGTGGCGTCATCTACAACGGGCTGACATGAGGAAAGTTTGCAACGGATTTCTCATACACAAACAGTAGTTGACCGACGTTGCCTGGTGAAACGTTGTTGTGATGCCTCCTGTAAGGAGAAGAAATGCGTGCCATCACGTTTCAGACCTTTATAAAGGTCGGATTGTAGCCTATCGCGATTGCGGTTTATCGCATCGCGACGTTGCTGCTAGTATTGGTCGAGATCGAATGACTGTTAGCAGAATATGGAATCGCTGGGTTCAGGAGGGTAATACGGAACGCCGTGTTAGATCCCAACAGCCTCGTATCATTAGCAGTCGAGATGACAGGCATCTTATCCGCATGGCTGTAAAGGATCGTTTAGCCATGTGTCTATCCCTGAGTCAACACATGGAGATGTTTGCAAGACGACAACCATCTGCACGAATAGTTCGACGACGTTTGCAGCAGCATGGACTATCAACTCGGAGGCCATGGCTGCGGTTACCCTTGACGCTGCATCACAGACAGGAGCGCCTGCGATGGTGTACTCAATGACGAACCTGGGTGGACGAATGGCAAAACATTTTTTCGGATGAATCCAAGTACTGTTTACAGCATCATGATAGTCGCACCCATGTTTGGAGACATCGCGGTGAACGCACATTGGAAGCGTGTATTCGTCATCGCCATACTGGCGTATCACCCGCTGTGATGGTATGGGGTACCATTGGTTACACGTCTCCGTCACCTCTTGTTCGCATTGACGGCACTTTGAACAGTGGTCATTACATTTAAGATGTGTTGCGACCCGTGGCTGTACCCTTCATTCGATCCCTGCGAAACCCTACATTTCAGCAGGATAATGAACTACCGAACGGCCCTTTCTGCATACAGAAAATTTTTGACTGCTGCCCTGGCCAGCACATTCTTCAGATCTCTCACCAATTGAAAACGTCTGCTCAATGGTTGCCAAGCAACTGGCTCGTCACAATACGCCAGTCACTACTCTTGATGAACTGTGGTATCGTGTTGAAGCTGCATGGGCAGCTGTACCTGTACACGTCATCCAAGCTCTGTTTGACTCAATGCGCAGGCGTATCAAGGCCGTTATTACAGCCAGAGGTGGTTGTTCTGGGTAATGATTTCTCAGGACTTAGGCACCCTAATTGAGTGAAAATCTAATCACGTGTCAGTTCTAGTATAATACACTCCTGGAAATGGAAAAAAAGAACACATTGACACCGGTGTGTCAGACCCACCATACTTGCTCCGGACACTGCGAGAGGGCAGTACAAGCAATGATCACACGCACGGCACAGCGGACACACCAGGAAACGCGGTGTTGGCCATCGAATGGCGCTAGCTGCGCAGCATTTGTGCTCCGCCGCCGTCAGTGTCAGCCAGTTTGCCGTGGCATACGGAGCTCCATCGCAGTCTTTAACACTGGTAGCATGCCGCGACAGCGTGGACGTGAACCGTATGTGCAGTTGACGGACTTTGAGCGAGGGCGTATAGTGGGCATGCGGGAGGCCGGGTGGTGTACCGCCGAATTGCTCAACACGTGGGGCGTGAGGTCTCCACAGTACATCGATGTTTCGCCAGTGGTCGGCGGAAGGTGCACGTGCCCGTCGACCTGGGACCGGACGGCAGCGACGCACGGATACACGCCAAGACCGTAGGATCCTACGCAGTGCCGTAGGGGACCGCACCGCCACTTCCCAGCAAATTAGGGACACTGTTGCTCCTGGGGTATCGGCGAGGACCATTCGCAACCGTCTCCATGAAGCTGGGCTACGGTCCCGCACACCGTTAGGCCGTCTTCCGCTCACGCCCCAACATCGTGCAGCCCGCCTCCAGTTTTGTCGCGACAGGCGTGAATGGAGGGACGAATGGAGACGTGTCGTCTTCAGCGATGAGAGTCGCTTCTGCCATGGTGCCAATGATGGTCGTATGCGTGTTTGGCGCCGTGCAGGTGAGCGCCACAAACAGGACTGCATACGACCGAGGCACACAGGGCCAACACCCGGCATCATGGTGTGGAGAGCGATCTCCTACACTGGCCGTACACCTCTGGTGATCGTCGAGGGGACACTGAATAGTGCACGGTACATCCAAACCGTCATCGAACCCATCGTTCTACCATTCCTAGACCGGCAAGGGAACTTGCTGTTCCAACAGGACAATGCACGTCCGCATGTATCCCGTGCCACCCAACGTGCTCTAGAAGGTGTAAGTCAACTACCCTGGCCAGCAAGATCTCCGGATCTGTCCCCCATTGAGCATGTTTGGGACTGGATGAAGCGTCGTCTCACGCGGTCTGCACGTCCAGCACGAACGCTGGTCCAACTGAGGCGACAGGTGGAAATGGCATGGCAAGCCGTTCCACAGGACTACATCCAGCATCTCTACGATCGTCTCCATGGGAGAATAGCAGCCTGCATTGCTGCGAAAGGTGGATATACACTGTACTAGTGCCGACATTGTGCATGCCCTGTTGCCTATGTCTATGTGCCTGTGGTTCTGTCAGTGTGATCATGTGATGTATCTGACCCCAGGAATGTGTCAATAAAGTTTCCCCTTCCTGGGACAATGAATTCACGGTGTTCTTATTTCAATTTCCAGGAGTGTATATTTGTCTAATGAATATCCGTTTATCATCTGCATTTCGTCTTAGTGTAGCAATTTTAATGGCCAGTAGTGTACTATTATTGGTTATAGGTTCCGCCTTCTATGGAAATGAGTTTTTTCTTGTTATCCAACCACGTTTCGGATATCTGTGCCATCATCAGGAGGTTTAAGGGAACATATTTTCGGTTATAACTGATCTAACAAAATGGATCTAAATACAGCGTTTGTTTCTGTTCTTACCTTGATTTTACATTGTATGGTTTTGCAGGCCCATCTGTATGACGTGCTGAACTGATAGCTTGCCAGGTCATGCGATTCGACAAAAGACGTCTGTCGATGTGGGGAGTCCATCCTCATGCTTTACGGACAACAACAGTAGGGCGGTTGATGACAATTCTGATCTCTCCTCGCGCGATTATCATGCTTGGGGTCCCCCCCCCCCCCCCCCAAAAAAAACCTTGAAGATTCAACAGTTCCCGTTGGACATGTGGTTGCAGCAGGCAGTTACGGACTTCACACAGCAGGAGACCATGTTTTACCAAACGGGTATTTTCAACATGGTGCGTTGTCGGGATAACTTCAGTACTCACGGCGATTACCCCCGATTGGGATACCGACTCTATATTGTAGAGGCCTTCGAAAGGGAACTTTTCGTTCACCTCTTATAAAACCGGTATTCGCGGATGACGTTGCGATAAATGTGTTGGCTCCATCGTGTAATACGCATGCAGTCCACAAGTAGACGATAAAATGAAGTAAAGCGCGTGCTGGGGCGTATAATAAACATTTCTCTATCGTTTCGTACCTGAATGCAGAACGAAAAGCTTGGAAGTTTGTGGTAAGGTCTTATGGGACCAAACTGCTGGGGTCATCGGTCCCTAAGCTTACGCACTACTTAATCTAACTTAAACTAACTTACGCTGAGGACAATACACACCTATGCCCGCTCGAACCTCCGACGGGGTGAGCCATGTGGACCGTGGCAAGGCGCCCTAGACCGCGCTGCTATCCTGCACGGCTATGCAGGAGAGGAGCAGCTTGGTTCAAATGGCTCTGAGCGCTATGGGACATAACATCTGAGATCATCAGTCCCCTAGACTTAGAAATTCTTAAACCTAACTAACCTAGCGACATCACACACATCCATGTCCGAAGCAGGATTCGAACCTGCGACCGTAGCAGCAGCGCGGTTCCTGACTGAAGCGCCTAGAACCGCTCAGCCACACCGACCCCTCTCTTCATTGTACTGTGCCTTACGCATATGCGTACATAGAAGTAGACGATAGAATCTAGCCCACCTACTCGCCGGTCTTAAATAGGAAAAGTGACCTGCGAAATAACAGTCCAGTATCTTAGCCTCTGCACCTTCTCTTTCGATTAGACTAGCGGAGGACATGAAAGATTGCGTCTCTCACGTTAGTTGCAGTCCGTGTTTGTGAATAATTTGGGACGAAATATATGAAGTGGAGAAACGTTGAGGCTACAATACTGACGCAGATGCTCCTTTATGTTGGTGGTCACCGAAAGAAACTTTCTGCACATTACCTCTAGAAACAGAGCCGTCACCGTTGAAAGACTGCCGCCCATACCATCCGCGTCAAGAGTACGGGCGTAAATATTGTGGTCGCCGATCGCCGAAATAACCTTACTTCTCAGCAACCCCTCTTTTCATCGGTAAATATTATGCCTCGCATGCAGGAGTTTACGCCTCCATGGAGTGATGTGAGCTACCGCTGAAGCACCACACGCCTTGTTCTAGCACGGATATTTCGTAAAACGCTCACGAGAGGCATGTCCTACTGTTAACGAAGCAGAGCACGGGAGCTAAATCAGTAAACAAGTATCCAGATGGAGCAACCTGCTAATTCCCACAAGTGTATCCTGCTGCACAGTACACAGTGAATACTATAAACCAGCGCTTCCCAACGTGTGGTCCGTGAACCCCTTAGGGGTCCGCCGGCTCTCTCTAGGGGGTCCGCGGCCACCCTTCACCAAATCGTGTAAAATAGTGAATCAAATTATTGAATAAAAATGTGAAAATCAAATTCATCACTTTTTCGTGTGAAAAACGTGTGTACTTTTACTTCAGGTCGTATTCACATGCAGCCTTTGCGGTTCCTATGTGATAGCGCATACACAGTTTAGTGCAGGAGAATGCGGCTTTTCTGATCGACTGTTTCGCAACAATACAGGGGTCGTTTGTTATTCGGCTCACGTCGGTAGATGCACTGAAACCTTTTACGCATGTGCGAAGCGAGCTTTGTCGACCAATCGCAGCGCTCGCTAGCACGTATTCGTCCCCAGGCATCATTAAATGTTCAACATGCTTTGCCAGAGCACTACCTATTTCATAAGTCGATTTCTTACCTTCAAGTTGTTTTCATTCTTCTCCAAACCAAAGACTATTGATACTTCGGTGGGGGGTCATTGGGAACATGGAACTTGCATTAAGAAGCTTTCAATTCCAACGTGTTTCGCTCTGAAATTTAAAGTTACTGTGCGCTTGACTGACTAGGTGTCCGCCATGGATTTTCGACTGAAGAAGGGGCCCACCAGCTGAAAAGTTTGGAAAGCCCTGCTATAAACTATTTTGAGCAAACGGCAGGGATGCTTCTTCAAATTTATGGGGTTGAACTTCAAGATATCTCTCTGATTGGCTCTGAAAATTGGGTTACTTCACGCTTACGAATAAGCATTGCTTGGTATCGTGACTCAAATTTCCCATCCGAGAAAAACATCGAAACGTAATATCGATGACAACGAAAAGAAAAACCGTTTCAAGGATCACCATTTTCCAATTTTTTGCCCCGAGAACATACATTCAACGCGGGTTGGAAAATCTACGATAAAGTTTTTAAAACAGACGTTAGGAAATGTTGACAAGAGGAATTTGTTTGAAGTGTGACATGATCCACTTTGTTCTTTGGCTAAGTGAAAAAAATAATGAAGTTAGTTTTTTAAATATAACATCATGAATGACATCGGAAGTGCCATGAAATCAGATGTACTTAAAACCAAGCATTGATTAAAGGGCGATTCACAGTCTCGAGATTAAATCCCTCTGTGCTGTCTACGTAATTCATAAACTCATTCTTGAGAGTTTTGGGACCGGGACTATCGCTGTCTGGTGAGCGAGCGTTCCACGGGATATATTATACGCTGGTTCACTGCCCTCTTAACTGGGACATTTCGGCGCGAGACTTTACCGCCCACCCCTCCTTTATCGCGATACTGCGGCCGATGAATTTGAATCGCGCTATTGTTAATGCCCCCGTTTTGGCAACTTTATCGGATGCTGAACGGTATTACGTACATCACTCACCTCACGCGCAGCTGCATAAAACATCTACTCGGAATTCTCCTTAACGAGTTCCGAAGATATAGTCGATTTATTTTCCTTCCCCCCGTTAATATGTAAATGCCAGTCGGCAACCCTTCCTCTACAGCGGAGGTGTAGCCCGTGTTCAGTGCTCCTATGAAGTCGCTATTGCAGTAGCTTTATCGTTTTTCCTTCCGACGATAGCACCCCTTTTCTGAAGTCGTGGATACAAATTGGCATGTTTGGAATATACCCATCAGTAAGCAACCGCCGCAGGATATTATTGTACAACTGATGCTCGTACGCAAATAGGGACGTCGTAGCTCACTAGATTGTAAGTTCTTACAAAAAAAAAAAAAAAAAAAAAAAAACTTTAACGCCGTTGCCAAACTGTCAGTCTGTTTAACTTAACAGTGATCTGGTAACTCATGATGGAAATGTAACCTTAAGCCTATCGGCCACGAAAATGTTGAAAGACACCTAAAATGAATCATGTTAGTGTGTGATATTAGTACTGTAGCTGACCCGGTGTTTTCATCCACCGTTATGACTGGGTGTGGTGTGCTTTCCTTAGGTTAGTTAGGTTTAAGTAGTTCTAAGTTCTAGGGGACTGATGACCACAGCAGTTGAGTCCCATAGTGCTCAGAGCCATTTTGAACCATCCACCATTACTAAAGGAAACTGTAAATTAAATGTGGTTTTATTAGGACAAAAGGGGAAATGAGGCAAGGCCGTATTGCCTTGCCTTTCATTTTTTCTTGATATCTGTTGCCGTAAATGCTGAAGGATGGGGGAGAGGGAGGGTGACTAGGGCTAATTACCTTCTTTAGAACTAAACATTTCCGACACTTAATACGTGGGCTCTCGCAAACTTTTAAGCTCAAAGTCTTCGAACCCTTGTGCGCTGTTTACCCACTCTCATGAAAAACAGAATTGTTTTTCACTACACCCATGGATTCTTCTGTAAATACCACGACGAATAACTGTGGTATTTAAATGTGTAACTTTTTTTCTCCACACACAATGAAGGTACGCTCAGGGGTTCCTCCAGTTAGTGATTCTAACAAATACTGAAGAGATATTTAACACCACCAGTTGTACTCTTCGTCAATGGAGCAATGCCTATTTTGCATTCAAATTAAATGTTGATATTGACTAAAGTAAGGGTTCTGGCTGAGCAATATTTCGAAGACCCCTGGTATGCTGGCGTAGTAATATGCAGTAGGCGTTGATATCGTAATGTTGTCGTTTCTAATGAGACGGGAACTCTTGTGGATTATTTGCAACAAAATCCTGGGACAAAGTGGATTTTGTTCGACATTAGTTTTGCCAATGTTTAAGAGATGTGAAGGTATCTCTGATAAAGATAATCTCCGTGTCTACGTCTTGTCTGCTCTCACAGCCGCACGCGTTAGATTCAAGAATTCGGTGAGGCGCGTCGGTTCTGTATTGATTCCGCCGACGGATTAACGACGAAAGTCGATATTCCAGCCAGCCTGGACGTGGATTTTAGGCGGTTTCCCACACCCGACTAGGTGAATACATTGCTGGTACTCGCGTTCCGCTGTGTGTGTGTGTGTGTGTGTGTGTGTGTGTGTGTGTGTGTGTGTGTGTGTGTGTGTGTGTGTGTGTGAGAGAGAGAGAGAGAGAGAGAGAGAGAGAGAGAGAGAGAGAGAGAGAGCAACAGCCACCACAGTGTCACATTTTGACCTTGCGAAAACTGGACGATGCTTACTATTTATGTAATCTGAATGATCTCCTGGTGATGAACCGAGACTCGAAACACGCAGTGATATATTATACATAATACATTGCATGCACTTGTCATAAACTTGTACTTCGTGTGGGACTGACTCTGGTGTCGTAAAAGCCTTGATTTCTTGACAAGGTTGGGTACAGAGATGTAGTTTTGGCAGCAGAACCAGCGACGGAGAGATGTGGCGCAGGTCCGTGGTGGGCTGTAAGTCCACGGTTTGTGCTGGCAGCGCGCCACGGAAGCGGCCCGGAAGTTTTTACCTGCGCGGACCTCTGTAAATGAGAGAAGCGCCCCTCCGCTGTCAGAACATCCGGCCTGCGTGACGCGCATGCGCCCAGCGCTCGTCGCCCTTGCCTACTTGCTGTGGCTGCGTCTCTCCGGACCAGCGCTGCTGGCAGATGCCAGCTGAAGTTTCCCAGACACACGCAGAGCCTTCATAGGGATCATCAGGATCGGTGCGAATCGGATTCAGTACACTGTACAGCAACAGATTGTAACTAAGAAATACAGGCGTATTCCCTAAGAGCATGGAGCAACAGTTATTTTAAAATCCGAAAGTTAATCACCAGACACATCAAACACAACAGTATCCAAAACATGTAATTATAAATACTTTAAGAACAGAGAGACACATTTTACTTTTAGTACCGGGGCTGGAAAATTACTCTTACTACAACTGCCATTGCCAGTGGCTGACCAGCTGCGGTTAATCTCCCCAGTGGTTTCCAGACAAGCTTTACACGCGACAAATCCATCCAGTTCAATTTTGCGTGAATTACAGTCCCTTCAGGGAGGGTCTGCATCAACTGTGTCTCTGCAAAGTCCCATCTCTAATATACTTGTTGTCCTTCCTTCCTTCCTTCCTTCTGAGAAGGCGATGGTACGCTTGCAACAGCTCATGTCGACCTCTAAATGCCTTAACGACTTTCATCCAATCACCAGAGGTGACGTGAAGCTCCATATGCCCATCAAACGTGGCGTCTCTCCCGGCCAGAACGGTATCACCACGAAAACTGCTCGATCAAAACTATCCGGACACCTGGCCGAAAATGACTCAAAAGTTCGTGGTGCTGTCCATCGGTAATGCGGCAATTCAATATGTTATATGGTGTTGGCCCACCCATAGCCCTGATGACAGCTTCCCCTCTCGCAGGAATACGTTCCGTCAGGTGCTGGAAGGTTTCTTGGGGAATGGCAGCCCATTCTTCACGGAGTGCTGCACTGAGGAGAGGTATCTACGTCGGTCGGTGAGGCATGTATGTCGGTCGGTGAGGCCTGACCCGAAGTCAGCATTCCAAAACATCCCAAAGATATTCTGTAGGATTAGGGTCAGGACTCTGCGCATGCTAGTCCATTACAGGGACGTTATTGTCGTGTAACCACTCCGTCACAGACCGCGCATTATGAACAGGTGTTCGATCATGTTGAAACTTGCAATCGCCATTCCCGAATGGCGCTTTTGGGCGACAGTGAGTCTAGGGATGTTTAGTATTGTGGAAATCTCGCGTACATACGTATGACACAAGTGACAACCAATCACTTGACCACGTACGAAGACCGTGAGTTCCACGGAGCGCCGCATTCTGCTCTCTCACGATTTCTAATGACTACTGATGTCGCTGATATAGAGTACCTGACAGTAGGTGGCAGCACAATGCACCTAATATGAAAAATGTATGTTTTTGTGGGTGTCCGGATACTTTTGATCAATATAGCTAACTCGTTTGGTCTGGTGACCACATTTCCCTGCAGACCAATGAGCGACGAAAATCGTTCTACTAACTGTAGGAGGATTCGTCTGTGAATAAGTAAAGGGGCATTCGAAGTATTAATGAATCAGCAATAAACAGTTCCGCTTTTGGATTCCCCGAATCAGGACACAAAATTGCACGTCGTCTGCCACGAAGACGGACTGCCCTGAGCAGTGGCTGAGGCACTCAGCTCGCGTTTCGGAAGAGAGGGTTCCAAATCGGCGTCCAGTTACCCCGCTATATAATTTGCACGATTTCTGCAAATCGATTCAGGCAGATGTTGGAAAAGGACTCCGCTGGGTATCTGCACCCTCCCTCCCCTTCTCTTGCCACCCCCAAGTGCAGTAAAGCAACGCTCCTATCCTCGACTCGATGGTTATGTTGAACTTCGCAGTTTCTTACTAGGCGTGGTCAGTTTGAACTGACTTACACAACGGTTGTAGAGGGATGTCCAGTTTATTGTTAACTCCATACTGCAGAGCAGGAGGACATTTTTCGGCTATACGGACCACTGGCAGAGGCAAAGAAGCGAAATGTTATTGGAAAGAAGCCCAGAAGTGCTACAGGATTGAACCCCCTATCTTTCCGACTGGTAGTGTGACACTTTCCCACTCAGAAACGGCGCCACGCGATTCTGGTCCATTCCCAACTCCGCTCACACTTTAATGACGTCGTCATTGACGAGATGTTAAACGCCTTTCTTCCTTTCATTGCTCAGTATGACGGTAAACTAACTCCTGAAATAGATGTAAGTCGTACAAGCTATTGTGCATAAATGGCTGAATTTCTTGGCATTTTTGCGGAATAGTGTTAGTCATACTGTAGAAGGGGGACAACTGGAGACACACACACACACACACACACACACACACACACACACACACACACACGCTCTCAGTGACGCAGAGGTTCCAGATTGCCCACACACACACACACACACACACACACACACACACACACACACGCTCTCAGTGACGCAGAGGTTCCAGATTGCCCTTATAGTGCTTAAAGACAACCGATGATTCTCCCCTGTCAAACTCGCACCTAACGGAGTCTTTGTGGTAGTTCTTGACAGATAACTTGCAGCAATTGCAGAGTCGCGGGTGGGGCTTTGTGGGTCTGTTTTGTGGCTCACGTAACAATTCGGAGGATGAAATACTTAAATCCACATGCGAGTAGCATACTCCCGCATACTCCACTTGAACTGACGTTGAGAAACAATAAAATCAACAGTTAAATAAATTTAATGCAGGTCAAATAACAAAAACGATACACATGTCGATACGGGTTTTTCGGTATTATGACACACCAGATATCTTTGTGAACTCGAACATTTAACGACTTCCTCTATCGTTAACTGCCGTACTAATGGTTAACTCCTGCCTTTGACGGCAAAGGAAGTCGTAACAAGTTTGAGTCTACAAACAAATCTGGCGAGGCACAATACCGAGAAACATTTATTCCAGAAGTGTGCCAGAACAAAGGATGCTCTTATAGAATACACATATAACTATTACTTAGAATTCTGGTCATATCTTGCCTGTATGATGGTTGATGTTCACAAGAGCGGCACATTATTTAAGTTGTTGTTGTTGTTGTTGTTGTTGTCTTCAGTCCTGAGACTGGTTTGATGCAGCTCTCCATGCTACTCTATCCTGTGCAAGCTGCTTCATCTCCCAGTACCTACTACAACCTACATCCTTCTGAATCTGCTTAGTGTACTCATCTCTCGGTCTCCCTCTACGATTTTTACCCTCCACACTGCCCTCCAATGCTAAATTTGTGATCCCTTGATGCCTCAAAACATGTCCTACCAACCGATCCCTTCTTCTAGTCAAGTTATTTAAGTTTTGAAAATGAAATGGTGTTTCGAGCTATTGTGGAAGAAGAAATACATCGCAATTAACCGCCCACCCCTCCCCCCAACTCTCACTTGTTTTTCTTTAAATCAGCGCGAAACAACTCTGGATGACTGTAGTGCTCCGTTTCCAACTAGAAATCGCAAAAAGTTGTTAGAGAAATTCATGAATGACTTAGAATTTACCTGAAAGCATATTATGTTATCTTCACGTCTATGAATCTATTTTAACAGTGGATAAATACAAAATGAGACGCGTTACGAATACAACGGAGTGTTTAGTTTCCTCTACGTCTACACCTAGCGAGCGATTCACGGTGTGTGGCGGAGGGTACTCCCAGAATCACTGTTTCCGCCACCTGTTCCATTCGCGAATGGTACGCCACAAGAATGACTGTTCACAAACTTCCGTATGAGCTCTAATTTCTGCAATTTCCTTTTCATAGTCATTTCCTGAGACGCATGTAATAGGGAGTAATATGTTGTCAGGATGTTCGTGGAAGGTGCTTTATCGAAATTTCGATAGGAAATCTGTCGGTGATACACAACGCTTCTTTCATAGTGTGTGACATTGCAGTTTGTCGGGCTTTTCCGCAACGCTCTCGCGCCAACTAATGATGCGTGACTAAACGTGCTGCTCTTCGTTCGATGTTCTCTCTCTCTTTTACTAATCCTATTTGGTGAAGGTCCCAGGCTGGTGAGAAATACTTAAGAATCAGTTTTGGAAGCCTTTTGCTTCGAGAACGAACTACATTACGAATTTCAAACGTGGCAGCTTCTAATTCCAGCAATACGTGGCTGCCAGCGTCTGAATCGTGCTAAAAAAAAGTGAGCGTGGTCTCCAGATCACAATTACACTTTAAATGTCTGACGTCATAATGAAACTCATTTGTTACGGAAGAATGTCACTGCTTCACGCAGACACACACTGAAGAACCAATGAAACTGCTACACCTGAAAAATATCGTGTAGAGACCCTGCGAGCGTGAGCTCGATTAATGTCTCAAGTAGTGCTGGAGGTCACTGACACCATGAACCCAGCAGGACTGTCAATAAAACCGTAAGAGTACTAGGGGGTGGAGAACTCTTCTGAACGGCACGTTGCAAGAAATCCCAGATATACTCAATAATGTTCATGACTGGGGAGTTTCCGGGGCAGCGGAAGTGTGTAAACTCAGAAGAGCGTTCCTGGAGCCACTCTGCAGCAATTCTGGACGTTCGGCGTCTGGCATTGTCCTGCTGGAATTGGCCAAATGCATCGGAATGCACAATGGACACGAATGGATGCAAATGATCAGACAGGATGCTTACGTACGTGTCACCTGTCAGACTGATACTTAAATGTATCAGGGGCACCATATCACTCCAGTTGCACACGTCCCACTCCATTACAGAGCCTCCACCAGCTTGACATGCAGGGTCCGTGGATTCATGAGGTTGTCTCCATACCTGTACACGTCCATCCGCTCGATACAATTTCAAACGAGAGGCGACCGACCAGGCAACATGTTTCCAATCATCAACAGTCCAATATCGAAATTGACGGGCCCAGGCGAGGCGTAAAGCTTTGTGTCATGCAGTCATCAAGGGTACACGAGTTGGCTTTCGGCTCCTAAAACCCATATCGATCATTTTTCGTTGAATGGTCCACACGATGACACTTCTTGATGGCCCAGCACTGAAATCTGCAGCAATTTGCGGAAGGGTTGCGATTCTGTCACGTTGAACGATTCTCTTCAGTTGTCGCTGGTCCCGTTCTTGCAGGATCACACGGATGTCGGATATTTGATGTTTTACCGGATTTTCTATATTCACGGTGCACTCGTGAAACAGCCGTAAGGTAGTTGCTGTGTCCCATCGCTGATGCGCCGATTATAACATCACGTTCAAACTCACTTAAATCTTGATAACCTGTCATTATAGCAGCAGTAAACGATCTAACTACTGCGCCAGGTACTTGTTGTCTTACACATGCATTGCCGACCGCAGCGCCTTATTCTGCCTGTTCACGTATCACTGTATATGAATACGCATGCCTATATTAGTTTATTTGGGGCTTCAGCGTATTAAGTGGTTTAGCGTCTTTGGAAAGACCTCACTTCAATTTTAGTGACGATTCCGGACCACTGACGTTGATCGATGCAGATGTAATTATAGGTTTCGCGGCAACCTTCACTGATAGACTCTTGCTTGTTTATCGCCCAAGTAATAGCTTCGTCTCTGAATCTTCTTTGGTTATTTTCCGAATAACAGCTTCGTCTGTGCGTAACATTTCGTCACGTTTCCTTATCGTATTTTCCTTTTCGAAAGATTACTTCAAGACTACATGGTTATTGGGCCGATATCCCAAGAAGATTTTAACGCTAAATAAGCAATACACGACAGTGTTTGTAGTTCTAATTGCTCAAATGGTTCAAATGGCTCTAAGCAGTATGGGACTTAACATCTGAGGTCATCAGTCCCTTAGACGTGGAAACTACTTAAACTTAACTAACTTAAGGACATCACACACATCCATACCCGAGGCAGGATTCGAACCTGCGACCGCATCATCCGCGTGGTTCCGGAGTGAAGCGTCTAGAACCGTTCGACCACAGCGCCCGGCTAGCTCTAATTGCGTCAGGTGTTTTCTTGGATCACGTCAAGTTAACTCAGAGATAGTTCCCATGAGAAGACCCCTTCACAATCATTATGCGAATGAACTAGAGCTTCATCTCATATGCCGACGAAGGCTGTAGTAGGTTAAACACTAACGTTAGTTTCATATTCCTGTCTCTCTTGATGACGGCTGCTGTGGCCGAGCGGTTTTAGGCGCTTAAGTCTGGAACCACGCGACTGCTGCGGTCGCAGGTTCGAATCCTGCCTCGGGCATAGATGTGTGTCATGTACTTAGGTTAGTTAGGTTTAAGTAGTTCTAAGTTCTAGGGGACTGATGACTTCAGATATTAAGTCCCATAGTGCTCAGAGCCATTTGAATGATTTTTTTTCTCTCTTGATCTCTGCGAACTTCTTGAATTCTCATCGTTTCCCGGAAACAATCTAGTTTTTCATCATCATTGAACGGACACAGGAAACTCTTAAACATCTTTGGACTGACGAGCGTTTAGGGTGGAAATTTAGCGAGGATATGCATCTACTACGGTTCTTTTCTTATTTAACTTCGGTTCGGGCAGTTTTGTCTTCTTAAATCTGCTATACATCTTGGTAGTCTTAATAGGATCGCCAGATTAGTGATGGTGGGGTGTGTAGAGAATCACGTGATTTGGAAGCTGTGTTATTTAAATTACGAACTTTAAAGGGTTCAGGAGACTGCATTTCAGAGAATTTTCTGTATTAAATAGATGCTGCTTAGTGCCGTATTTCTCATGCCACACACAGTTACCGCACACAGTACAAGTGTTTGCACTACTTGAAACTTAAAAAGCCAACATTTTGTCTTTGAAAACTTCCTAGATAAAGCGAAGTAAATAACTGCAAAAGCAGTTTATAGGAACAAAGATACAGGTTTTATCGGGTAACTTGATTCGTAATATTCCCAGCAGACTTACAGTCTTTGCCGTTTGCTCATACATTCTCACACACCTCATCTGCTACCCAACTAAAAACCGAAGATGATACGTCTGCGGTATTCAAAATATGTCGAACGAAACACAGCAAAAGATTCACTTGTTTTACTAATCAATCACATTATCTGCCGCTAAACAGTTCAGTTGCACATATTATTACATTCTTCAGATGCCATTAGAGGCAACAACAGAATCGTTGTACTACAGTCTACACCTGAAGAAAGAACACCCACAGGAACAGCTACAGGTTCGTTGTAGGCGTAAAAGCTGCGGGCTGGGTGCATCATTTCCAGTGTTCCAAATACAACATGTAAAGAAAAGATGTCGCGTCATAGAGGAAGTCATTAGACACGATACATGCGCTCCGTTCCGACTTTAACAAGGAAAGAACTCCCCCGGCACTCAGATTAATATTCACGGAAGCGGTAGAAAATCTTACTCAGCAACGCCGGACGATGATTTCAAAGCCCGCTCCCTCTCGGTTGGCAGCGCAGGGAGCTAACCACTGGGCGAGATGGTACGATCCTTCCGACGCAGGAACTACACTCACATTCCTAGCAAAATCCGTATCACCACTAACCAGTTTAAGCGCTGTTAATAAATCCCTGAAAGACATCGAGGGAGACCAGCACCCAGTCACAGAGTTTCCAACTTTATTCGATAAAAAAATGAAAAAGAGCCCCGCTGAACTGTCAGAACTTCTCTTTCGCTTTTCGGAGTTTAATGAGATAATGACAACTATGTTAGGTGTCGGATTACTCTTGCGAACTAATGGGACGGACTGAGGCGAATATAGCATTCTCAATAGACTTCGAAGTTTCCATATTGTCTTACGGTATTTGGAATATTAATACATGAATTAAATGCTAAGATTACCCCAAGTAGCAACATGGTCGCAGACTAAAAGAGTGTTCCAGGATAAATAAAATGCATGTATTTTGTTTCCGCCAATGATCACAAAACTTTTGCTCTTTCCGTTACCGGTTCGGCCAGCAATGACTATCTTCACATCTCTGAGCTGATTTATTGCTTCAGTTTACAGAGCCTTATGACTGTCGTAAACCAATCAGTATCACTAAACTCAACCGTAACACCCAGCAATGAGGTTCAGCAAACAACGAGTACGTACAGAACCCTAAAAACCAAACTGGCAAGGTTGAGAACGAAACATGGCAGTCATATCTTGAATAAGAGACCTGAAATGGGGGTCTTCGTGACGACTAGCCACTGAGCAAATAGGAGACCAAAGTACAAATACTTGACACTTTCACGCACAATGGCGCAGACGACACTGACGCAATTGAATAAATGAGATCATAGCAAAACAACGTCAACTAGAAACATAGTACTTAAAAAAATCCCCGCTTAGTTTAATTATGGAGAGAATACACAACTCTGTATCGTGATGCAATATTTCTACACACCATGTCGAACCCGCTGCCCAATGCTATTGTAACCTGTAACAGTGAGCTATTGTGTATTATCCGTATATGCATGAACCATGGTCCTTGTCGTTCGTGGGGAGGATTGCGTGCCTGAGCGATACATATAGCTGTACCGTAGGTGCAACAACAACGGAATGACACCTGTTGAGAGGCCAGACAAACGTGTGGTTCCTGAAGAGGGACGGTAGCCTTTTCAGTAGTTTCAGGGGCAACAGTCTGGATGACTGAATGATCTGGCCTTGTAACGTTAACCAAACCGGTCTTACTGTGTTGATACTGCGAACGGCTAAAAGCAAGGGAAACTGCAGTTGTAATTCTCTCGGAGGGCATGCAGCTTTACTGTATAGTTACATGATGATGGATAAAATATTAGGGGGGTAAAATAGTTCCACATTCGGATCTCTGTGCGGGGACTACTCAGGACGGTGTCGTTATTAGGAGAAAGAAAACTGGCAATCTACGGATCGGAGTGTGTAATATCATATCCTTTAATCGGGCTGGTAGGTTAGAAAATTTAAAAAGGGAAATGTATAGGTTAAAGTTAGATATAGTGGGAATTAGTGAAGCTCGGTGGCAGGAGGAAGAAGACTTCTAGTCAGGTGAATACAGGGTTATAAATACAAAATCAAATAGGGGTAACGCAGGATTTGCTTTAATAATGAATAGAAAAATGGGAGCGCCGGTAAGTTACTACGAACAGCACAGTGAACGCACCATCATAGCTAAGATAGACACGAAGCCCACGCCTACCACAGTAGTAAAAGTATATATGCCAACTAGCTCCGCAGATGACGAAGAGATTGAAGAAATGTGTGATGAGATAAAAGAAATTATTCAGATAGTGAAGGGAGACGAAAATTTAATAGTCATGGGGGACTGGAATTCGATAGTAGCAAAAAGAAGAGAAGGAAACGTAGTAGGTGATTATTTATTGAATGGAGGTAAGGAATGGAAGAGGAATCCGTCTGGTAGAATTTGCACAGAGCACAACTTAATCATAGCTCACGCTTGGTTCAAGAATCATGAAAGAAGGTTGTATACGTAAAAGAGGCCTGGAGACACTGGAAGGTTTTAGATAGATTATATAATGGTAATACTGATTTAGGAATCAGGTTTTAAATTGTAAGACATTTCCAGGGTAAAATGTGAACTCTGACCACAATTTATTGCTTATGAACTGTAGATTAACACTGAAGAAACTGCAAAAAGGTAGGAATTTAAGGAGATGGTGCCTGGATAAACTGAAAAAACCAAAGGTTGTGGAGAGTTTCAGAGACAGCATTAGGGAATGACTGACAACAACGGGGGAAAGAAATACAGTAGAAGAAGAATGGGTAGCTTTGAGAGATGAAGTAGTGAAGGCAGCAGAGGATAATAAAATTAAAATTTAAAACAGATTGCAATCTTGTTAAAAAAATATTTTTTATTGGAGTGAGTGACTGGTTTCGACTCTGTGAAAGAGTCATCTTCAGACTCTGTAAATATTTATTGCCGTGCTGTAGCGTTCTCGCTTCCCACGCCCGGGTTCCCGGGTTCGATTCCCGGTGGGGTCAGGGATTTTCTCTGCGTCGTGATGGCTGGGTGTTGTGTGTGATGTCCTTAGGTTAGTTAGGTTTAAGTAGTTCTAAGTACTCGGGTACTGATGACCATAGATGTTAAGTCCCATAGTGCTCAGAGCAATTTTTTTATTTATTGCCAAAGTAGTATAGACGTTACAATAAGCATATAAAAATAAGATAAATAGTATTAAACTATACCCAGAGCGGTGGATGGACACTGCTAGATCAGTTCCGTCGACCCTCGACGTACGTGTAACTGTTGACTGTGCATGGAGGGAACGGGTACTGATAGGGCTAGATACACCCACCGCTCTGAGTATGACATAAGTAGGCAATCAGAAAACATGTTGATAATTAGATAACTTAATACATAACTACGAAGGAACAGTTACAGTTGGAATACATCGTAATGTCAATTATTGATTATTATTCGTCAATGAGTAGAAATTATAATATTAAAATGGTTCATTGGTATGAAATAAGGCTTAGAGAATGTTGCCCTCTGAACTCAGAAGCTACAAATTCTACACCAAAGATTGTCGTTGCCTCAGCGTCTACGTGGATAATCGAGGGTTACCATGGAAATCGCAAGAGACGTACTGGTAGGGGGTTTTCTCTGCACCTGGACAGTGATCTCAAACATGCTTTTAAGTTGTGCAGTGGGGAAGTCAACAGAGAAGAAAAATCGCCGGAACTGAAGATGATGATTTCGCCATGTCAGTCACTTGACTTAAAGCCCATTAACTTGACACTGTGGTTAGGAATGTGAAATCACCAGCGGTTGACGATCTATTGAATAGTTTACAGATGTTTTGGACTTCATTTTGTGCTAAAAGGAATTACTAAATCGTATGTACAGAGCGTCAAGAGTTTCTGCACGCTGCAAAGAGTGGATAGTCTGAAGAGTCCAAAATCTAAACCATTTTGTAACGTGCTGAATTAGAGAGACAGAATATATTTATTATGTTGGCCTATTTAGTTCGTACCATGCATTTTTACACTGAATTAAAGTATATAGTTTTCATCACGGACGTTAGAAAACTTTTGATCGGCGTTGTATATATTTAAGTTTTAACTCTTTAAAAAAAATGAAAAAGGCCATTTACTAACGAACTACCATCCAAGTTTTAATTATTATTTCTCTTTTTTGTAACTTATATATATTTTATATTTTGTATATTTTTACACTTTTACAACCCACAACGCATACCCTGTGTAAAACTGCAGGTTTTCTGTATGAATACCAAAAATCTAATTACATAACTTTGAATTGTAGTATAAGATGAATTACATTTTTTGAAAGCAAGCTGAAATAAAATGTGTAATAAGAAATACACTTGTAAAATCTTATGGCTGGAAAGAGCAGTCAGCAAGCCTTCCAACAGCCTGCTGTGCCCGTCGTGGAAGATAATGAAAAGTGGAAAGAAAAAACCTTCTGAATAACTTATTTGCCTTTTCGATTGAGTTGTCGCGAAATGCAGAGAACGCGTCTCGGGTCAGTGTTACTGCACACTGTATGTGAGGTACACGATGCCCTCGAATGATAAACAGTTAAATACTACGGAATCTGACGATCCACAGCGTGTAGAATTTGGTAGTCAGTTACGTGCTCAGGCTGTTGGAGATTTGGGTCACCAGTATGGGACTCGTAGCGGAGAGGACGGACGGTGGAGCACTGAAGCTCTGGAGGTGAAACTCGGCCGAGCTGAGAAGTGGTCTCGAGGAGCCCGTAGCACAATGAACTTGGCAAGAGGGCGTCCAGACTCCAGAGAGTTTGGAGGAGGTGCGGTGCGTGCTGAATCCTGACGTCAAAACGCCAGTAGCCTTCTGCGTGTTAGAGCGTTGAATGCGAAAAGCAGAGCCCTCCATTCGTCATACACTAAAACTTTCGAAGTTTCCATTATAGCGTAATTCTGTTGGAAATTAGGAACTGATTTATGAAGAGTTTCATTTGCTTCAGAGACCGTACAAGGAAATGAAATACAGATCCTAGATAGGGAACTCTCGCTGTAATTTGTTTCGTACTTTACAAATGCTATATATAACTACCTCCCATATGTATAATCGTGGTACCTAGTAGCTACAAATGTTTTTGCTACAGCCTTGTTACTACAATGTTTGTTACTACAGTTACCACACGTAACACTGTTGTAGTATCACTGCGTCCACATTTCCTTCCCGACCCCAGAACGTCGTGTTATTTTAAGGGGAGGATGGTCCGCTTGAGAATCAGATAAACTCTGTTTGGTGTATAATCTACTTTTAAATGTTTCTATATTGAAAATATTAAGTGTGCGTTGTGAGCGCATAGGGAACGGGAAAGCAGTTGGAGTGTCAGGCTCAAAATCACTTGGTTTCAACTTCCCTTACAGTTATGGTTGAAATAGTGGTCTTATTTACTTCATATCTTTCGCATCTAAAATGGGTCATTTTTTTACCACGCGTGTTCTACATGCTCATAACGAGCCATACAGCGGATTTTCCATTAATTGGTGCCCATTTTCGTCCACTGCCGTCTCTATAGTGAAAATCAGTTCCATTTAATTAGAAATTTTCCCCGACCCTGCAACAAAATCTCCGTTTGTTATACCTGCCCGTAACTTAGGTAGATAACAAAAACAGTAACTTCCAGCTGCATATAGCGCGTAATTTGGAACATCTATCCAAACATGATATGACTACTAGTGGCAACATTGCCGTAATAACAGTTTCGCTCGTACTTTGATAATTTAAGTTGCCGTATTCTGAACAACGCGGTATCATAGAGTAGCGCACAACATACGTCGCATACGTAAAATACAGGTATAATTAGTCCTCGAAACAATATTGAGTTGTAACAGACAAATTATATCCGCTTTATTATGGAAAATTCAATAAGAAATATCTTCAGTGTACAAAGAATGTTACGAAAAAAGTCTGAGCGTCTAATTGGATTAATGTAATTAAATGATACCGGACATTTAATTAACGCAAAAAAGTGGTGTAATAATTTTAGGACTGCCTTCACTAACACATAACCAGTGTGCAAATTCCAGAAAAAGTTTGTGCGATTTAAAGAAAAAAGAACCCACCAAACCTGCGTGTCGTGTAATGAAAAAGGACTGTAACGATGCACCAGCTTTTGATAATCAGCTAATACAGAAAAATTCAGTGATCACTTATCATGTGCGCAGCGTTCTCTGAACTGTCAAAGTGGTTCCACAACCGTCAGGTGGCGGCCTACGAAGTAGCGTTAGTTCTGCTGAAACACCGATTTCATGCAGGAAATGTGTTCTGTCTTAGCGCGTTGAGAATTATTCAACCTGTACACGACATAACAGTAGATGTCAGATCACCTCGGCGTGGGTCGGCCGCTGTGGCCGAGCGGTACTTGGCGCTTAAGTCTGGACCAGCGCTGTTGCTACGGTCGCAGGTTCGAATCCTGCCTCGGGCATGGATGTGTGTGATGTCCTTAGGTTATTTAGATTTAAATAGTTTTAAGTCTAGGGGACTGATGACTTCAGATGTTAAGTCCCATAGTGATTAGAGCCATTCGAGCCACCTCGGCGTGGGCACACACAAAGTCATGCGAATAAAAATGTATATCGTACTCGAGTATAATAGTACGTTCCAATACGCCAGATTCCACTGATTTCTAGTGCAACATACCGAAGCTACACAGTAATAGAAATCAGTACAAAGCCATGGATATTTGCAGGAAAATTAACATTTTTGGCTAGTATAGTTGTGAACAGTGTATATGAGAAGTATGAGATGCAGTATACCGACGCATTTGATGTCAGTAGTACAATATGTAACAAGACATCGACGATTCAGGCGGTAGAGGGTGGAATTCGATATAGATAGCTTTGTGTTATAATAGCGTGTTTTTATGTGCCTTTAAGACAGATATGAAATAGACACCATTAGTGACAGCACGTGTTGTGTACATAAACCACGACAGTGCCCGTTCCATGCGGAAAACAGTTATCATGAGAGGAAAAAGCAAGAATTGGTGCGTACAAGAAAACTGGAAACTATCCCTAAAATCTCCAAGAATTTGAACTGTTCAAGTACAGTGACTGATAATTTTGTTAGATTGTGCGCACGATAGGATAAAACGTGATACATAGGCTAATTAGAGTCATCAAAACAGTCCCTTTTGCGCATATCAAAGCCACAAACCGTTATTCTTCTCATCTTGTTGCCGATTTACAGTTTCTGTAACTGCCAGGTGTGTACGACGAACTTTGTCAAATGTCGAACATCTTGCATTAGATAAACCTGCTCTAACACCCAAACTTAAATAGGGTAGATTGAAGCTTGCTAAAAACATTTGTCCTGGACTTCAGAATGGGATAAAATGATCTTCAGCAATGAGAGAAATTTAATGTAGATGGGGCGGATGGATTTCAGTATTACTGGCATGATCTGAGATTACACCAGCGGGCAAGAATGGGAAGAAATTTTGGTGGTGGAAGTGTTATGATTTCGGCAGCCTTCTGCGCTAAAGATAAATCATACATTGCTTGGCTGTACGCCACAATGATCTCTAACATGTATACTGCGATGCTAGAGACAGAAGTGATTAGAATGTATGAGACTTAGGGAACTAGTGTCTAATGTTTCAACAAGATAATCCATCTGTGCATGTTTCTGCTACAGCTAAAAGTAGTTTGAAGATAAAGATATCGGCGTCTTGCCCTGGCCTGCACGTAACCAGGATATAAACCTAATGAAAAATCGTTGAGGAATACTTGCAAGGCGTGTTCGTAGTAATTAAGAGCAGTTTGAGGCTATACGTCAGCTGGAAAGTGCGATATGAGAAGAGAGGGCTACAATTTCACTGGAAACTACAAACCTAACAAAATTAATGCCGAAGAGAATTTTAGAGGTAATCACGAAGAACGGAGATTGGACAGAGTACTAACAATGTAATAACACAGCAGGACAGTGAGTGCCTTTATACCATTTTCCACCCCGGAAATGCAAACGCCCTATTTTGTTACTCATATTATGAAAGAAACAATAATTCCATGACGATTGACAACTTCGTATATGTATCTGCTACTGTCATAAATAAATTCGATACGCTACAGATATTGTACTATTACTTTCGTAGGAACTGCTTTCATACTGATTTCTACTACTACGTGAAGTGGTATGAAAAGGAAAATAAAATAGGGAAAACATAACAACAAAGTAGATCATCGTGAAGGCTTTAAAAAAATGTAATACCACTGCAGTAGAGACGTTATACAGGCCTTCATGACAAGAGATTGAGTATTAGTCGAGCATCGGGCACTAGATACCTTCAAGGAAACTGGCCGGTCGATATCTTGGCCATTGAAGACGTAACATTAATGGTAAAAACAACCATCGTCGTATTGTTCTAAAGTTGTTTACTGAGACAAGATCGGACAACATTATGTTGTGAACCACGGAGGTACATCGGTGGGCGGTATGTTCAAGGTTGTGCGAAGGAATTGACAGCTTTTCTGCTATGGCTTTAAGGGATCGGTTAGGACGAGCCAGACTATTGAGACACCTACTCATAGGAAGAAAGGAGACTCACTCTTACAAAATACTAGCGGGTAAGTATGAGGATGCACTTTCTTTATACAGAGAGAGAATTTCACTGGTTCCGATACCTCATGCTACAGATACCGTACTATTACTTTCGTAGGAACCGTGTCTTCATACTGATTTCTACTACTATGTGAAGTGGTACGAAGAGGAAAATAAAATAGGGAAAACATAACAACAAAGTAGATCATCGTGAAGATGATCCTATTTGCCTGCGTTTGCCGCCGTGCACAGTTTAGGATTAGCTGAAACAGCGTCACTTGACATTAGAAGCCATTGTGAGCACAGGCGTTACATCAGAAGCATAGGAAGTGTGTTTTCTCGTAAACGCAATTTTGTGAGACGGCATTGAGGTAGACCGGTAATTAGGAATGTCACTCGTGAATTAGTTAGATGGGCGGTTGGTACAAGAAACGAAGTGCTTGGTAGTGGTACTAAGTGCCCTTACCTATGAGACTTGTCCAATGTATATACGTAAAAGGATGCAAAATAGTCTTCAAAAGGGTCATCAGTGGGTTTGAGACCTGTTCTCAAGAGTCTTTGAGGTGATTTCAGTAATCATCTAATACGTATTTCCCATTGGTTTCGAAAGATTCGTTTACGTTCCGTCTACACACCCGACAGAGGAAGGCATTGGCAAATGTATGTCGTCATAATGTTGTGGCGGGTTTCCGCTGATAAGTGCCAATCAGCAATGTCGAGACAATAGACTTGCTGAAATTACGTAAGTGCTGTGTAAGACTCACTTGGCCTTCATCGCACCTCAGACGGGGTCTCGCAACATCGATAGAGGAAGACGTGGCTGTGTAAGCAGGCGGCGTTGACTACAAGCGCAATGTGTACGCTGATCCCAGGACTCTGCTGTGGCGCTTCAAGGTCGATGCCGACACAAGCGCAACAGGATGAGTCTGACATCAAAAGAGTCAATAAGTCAATGCATAGCTTAACCAGTGTACAGCAATCGTAACACCAGCCACCTGGAGGTTGTCATGTCACCTTTCCTATACGTAAAATACCAGACATAAGATGATGCAGATCACTTCAGCTTAGCCTCTACGGGTTCATGAGAAGAGAGGACCAAGCCATGTAAAGTTTACGCCGTAGAAAGACGCCGCCCACGCTGGTTCTCTCACGTCGCAACTGTCGTTTGTCACAGTGGCTGAGAGAACACGTCGTTTTCAACCGTTTCCTTGGGTGGGACAAACAATGAAGGAAAAGAACCAAGCAAGCAGAAGCATGGTCATACAGTGCCGTCATCAGTATGCAGGCATTCCACGGCGGACTGTTGCAACAAATTCCCAATCATCAGTGTAAAAAAAAAAAGAGAGAGAAAAAATTGCAGAATACAAAAATTGTATTAACGATAAATGAATTAATCAGCACGAATGTATGTGAATTCCGATTCTTCGTTATCGAAAATTCTATACTAATTCTGCAGCATTTGAGTGTCCTAGAAGTTTCTATTGTATCATTTCAGAATCTCTTTGCTCGCTGTATCGCAGAACTAGCTGATACGGGTGTCACCGTACCGTAATTTTGGCAGACATAAATTCACGGCCAGCACCGTAACAAAAGCGACTTCATTACCGCTCGGTTAACCAGCACGAGTGAATCGTCAAACTAGTTTAAAGCGTGGTTTGAGAACAAGGCCATCCGCTTTTTTATTATAGCTTGACAACGGAATGTGGCAACGTGCACGGCCGCCGATTTAATAACCAGGTGGATTGGTGTAGACAATAGTGCGCGCCGTGTGAGTAGCCCAGTGCAAGCATTCCGCCACTGGCAACACAAAGAGCGGCCCAGAAAGAGACCGGGAAACAACTGAGTCGCGTCGAGTCGAGATGCTGTTTGTTGAGGGCGTTCTTTTTAGTCTTATCTGGCGGCCCTTGTGTGCGCTAGCCTTTCAGAAGCGCGACGTGCAGCGGTTGACGTTTGTGAATTCGTCTCTCTGGTACAGTAATCCTCTGCTTTAAAAACTGTCGTGCACAGCGAGCCAGGTCGGAGAAGTTTTACAATTCCTGCACAAAGGGACAGTTTTAATATCGAATCTCTGCCGCATTTCATTACTCTCAGATGGCAACTATATTGAAACCACCTAGGCAGTCATGTACGTATCTTCTGACAAACGATTTGGCAAGAGAATGAGAGACGACGTGTTTTTGAGGTCTCTGTCGTAAAACATCAGCAAATAAAATAGCACACACCACAAGCTGTTTAGGGAAACAGAATTCCTAAACAGTTCAGTCTTGTGTAACTAGAAATCTAGTAGTATTCGCGCATTAAAATCTGCATTTTGGCGAAACTTTTGTGTACCATTGTCAGGTCTGAGGCCTTAAAAATCCAGAATGCTGAGCTATGAGCAAACCGAGACATTTGTCTCTTAAAAATTCGTTAAAAAGCAAAGTTGTCAACGTTTGTGTTCTGAACTTCCAAATGTATCGCGACATTGGGCCAAGCTGCAAGACACGTCGTAAACGATGGTCAAAACTGCCGTTCAGTGTCTGCTTCATGAGCAAGTCCTTCGCGTTTCCATTTCCTGGGATCCATTACTTCCTTTTTAATGCCGCTGTACGTGTTGTCGGCCATTACGTATCCTGGATCTGAAATCTTCTCCTCTCGCCGCCTCTGCCCATCCACGTATCCTTCTAAGACAGTTTTTATTCTCCTCCTTTCTTAATATACAGTGTGTCCCAGGAGGAAAGGCCAATATTCGGAGATTTGAGAGGAACTATCATTCCAAGCAAAAAAATCTAGTAAACATGAGCTGTACAGTGCATACCGCAAGAGCTACGAACACTTCATCTTCGCCACTGTGAAACATATCTCGTCTACAGAACGAGCTGTTATTCATCTTCGCTACTGTGAAAGACATTTCTTCTACTGAAAAAGAGCTCGAATGGAAAGCTCAAGTTAACTAGACAATGTTTTTCTTTTTTTATCCATACTACTTTCTCCCAAAATATCGAAAAGTGCTTGTAGTGGAAGAGATTTTTTTTCAAAGTATCAAATATGAAGTAGTGCTCAAACCACTTAAGGTACGTATTTTACAGCGCAAGTTTACTAGACTTCCTTGTTTCGAATGTTCGTTCCTGTCATATCCCTGAACATTCACCAACCCTCCTGTGACAACGTGTATGTATAGCCCAGTCCGTTTTTCTTTTTCATTACATTCAGAAATTGGCTTTCTTCTGCCATTCTTTGAAGTACCTCTTTATTTTTCGCTTTATCTATCCACCTTATTCTTTCCATCTTTAGCCATGTTCACATTTCAAAAGCCTGTAGCCTTACTTTCTCTTTGTTCCATGTTTCAAAACGATACAGGAGGATACTGATTCAAGAAAATTTTATTAGTCCTTTCCTTAAACCTTAGTTCACATTGCTACGGGACCGAGCGAGGTGGCGCAGTGGTTAACACACTGGACTCGCATTCGGGAGGACGACGGTTCAAACCCGCGTCCGGCCATCCTGATTTAGGTTTTCCGTGATTTCCCTAGATCACTCCAAGCAAATGCCGGGATGGTTCCTTTGAAAGGGCACGGCCGATTTCCTTCCCTAATCCGAGCTTGTGCTCCGTCTCTAATGACCTCGTTGCCGATGGGACGTTAAACGCCAAACCCCCCCCCCCCCTACATTGCTACGGAAAATTATCTTTTTCTTATAAAATGCATCTTTCGTGACTGCTATCCTAGTTTTTGTGCTGCTTTTCCAATCGGTTTCTCTTCTGCTTCCGAGGTATTTAAAGCTTTCCATATGTGGTAATATTTTTCCACAATCTTTACATCTTTATTTTCTCCTAGTGTCATTACTTTCGTTCTCTTTGTATGGATTTTCATTCCATAAATCTTTCCTGAAGCTTCAGTGGTATCCACTCCATCCAGTAATTAATTTTAATCTGCTGCTATAAGTACAATGTCGTCTGCAAACCTAAAACACCATAATCATGAAACTCCCTGGCAGATTAAAACTGTGTGCCGGATGGGGACTCGAACTCGTTACCTTTGCCTTTCGCGGGCAAGTGCTCTCATTCTGGTACCATGATCATGCTTCTTCCTTAGATTTTTACCCCCGTATCATTTAGTGGGCAGTCATCTATATTATTTTCTAAGTAGAGGTCGAGAAGGCTACGAGACAGACAGCAATCTTGCCTTACTCCTTTCCCTGGTTCTATTCAACTGGTACATCCTCCTCCCACTTCGATTAGCGATTTCTTTCTTTTTTTTTTTTTTTTTTCTCCTTCAATATAATGAGTTTATAAGACGTCTGCTCTCCCAGTCCTCGCCCGTTTCGCTTATTATTATATCTAGCTTAGCGCAAGCCACGTTATCAAATGCCTTTTGCTGATGTATGAAAAACATATATAAGTAGATCTCTTCCCTTTTCCATAAATCTCTCTCGCAGAATCCGCAAGAGTCCTATTGCATCTCTTGTGCCTGCATTCCTTCTAAACCCAGACTGCTCCTCAGTCAGTTTCTCCTCCATTAGCTTCTCCAATCATTTACTAATCATAAGATAACCTTGGATGCATGTGAAGTGAGGCTAATTTACATGGTTCGTTGCATTTCTTGATTCCATGTTTCTCTGGTACTTGAATTATTACTGTTGTCCGAAAGTTCACTGGCCATTCACCTCTGTCATTTACTTTGCTACGTAACCTCAGCATTTCTGTTACTCCTTCTCGTTGTAAAATCTTAAAGTATATTTTGAGATCAAACGTAACGAAGTATCGCGAACAGAAGGAGCTTCTTCGTGCCAACTAGCACGGATTCTGAGAACGTCAGTCATGTTAAACTCAACCAGCACTTGTCTCATATGAGATGCTCAAAATCATGGCTCAAGGTAGTCAGGTAGATACACAATTTGTTGATTTCCGAAAAGAATTGGACTCAGTATCACAAATGGTTCAAATGGCTCTGAGCACTATGGGACTTAACTTCTGAGGTCATCAGTCCCCTAGAATTTAGAACTACTTAAACCTAACTAACCTAAGGACATGACACACATCCATGCCCGAGGCAGGATTAGAACCTGCGACCGTAGCGGTCTCGCGGTTCCAGACTGTAGCGCCTAGAACCGCTCAGCCACCCCCACGGCCATCCGGCTTCAGTATCACATCTTCACCTACTATGTGAGTACATTCGTATGAAGTATAAAGCGGAATTTGTGACTGGATTGTGGATTTCTTGGTAGGGAAGTGACTACAATATAGCTGTTGAAATTTTTCAGCTCGTACGAACATTGGGTGTAACAGTTCGTAAGGATATGGAATTGAACGATAACATAGACTCATTCGTAGGTAAAAATGTGTTTTACGGCCAAACAGCAGACACCGTTAGTTGATGACCTATGCTCATTCTACTGTCTGCAATTCCAATCTTTTAAGCCAGAGACAGTGAAAACAGCCCGCCTGGTGGCACAGTCTAGACTCTACACCGAATGGAAGGAAGAGCTTCTGCCAGTACGGAAACATGGCGCCACTAATTTTACGTCTCGGTCGTAAATAAAGTGGACTGCGGCCGGATCGTTGTGACAACCATATCCCAGTATTCGGTGCGTCAAATAAATACCCGGCGACGGTTATTCATCTTAATGAACCGCGACACCTGCTAGCCATATCTCAAGCTGTTCCTGTTATTAAACAGCGTTGGAGTTTCTGTGCGTGCGTGATATCTGCCTCCGTTCTTCCTGTAAGCTTAGAGTTCTGTTAGAGGCGAGTACTGCTAATAAATATTCATCATCTCGCGTATTTGGGAGCTCACTATTGCAGATCGCTGTTTGCTCCTTAATGAAACACTGTGTGATCATCGCCTTCATTGGGGACCGTCCATCATGATAGGATAATAGTGCATAAGCATCTCTGGCTGTAAGTACGAAAAAAATAAGCTGTGCTTTGTAGACGGCAGCGACGTGGACGTATTTCAGCAATCGTGTTGTGCCACGACACGGCGTTATGGACTGCAAATGTAAACGGTAACTTATTCTAATATCGTTGCCGTTACGGTTATTTTATGCCTGTAGTAAGCAACAGGCGATATTATTTGAAGCGCATTAAGTGCTGCTCACTGCCTGACAGCTTACATACTGATCTGGCAACGCAAAACTTGGGGAGTCGATCTCCACTTAGTCATACAATATGACTGTCACTTGTCTCGTCTTACCCATCTGGCAGTGATTCGTGAGGGGGAAGAAAGCTGCTCTGTGGTTCGGTTCAAATGGCTCTAAGCACTATGGGACTTAACTTCTGAAGTCATCAGTCCCCTAGAACTTACTAGTTAAACCTAACTAACCTAAGGACATCACAGACATCCATGCCCGAGGCAGGATTCAAACCAGCGACCGTAGCGGCCACGCGGTTCCAGACTGAAGCGCCTAGAACCGCACTGCCACACCGGCCGGCCTCTGTAGTTCAGGTTGCATGTTGTGCTGTAGAATCCTTTAAAATTGTCTGGGTCAGTTCACAGTTAGGATAAAAGCAAGAGTGTACGACCTCAAATAGTATAAAGCCTATTAAAGTACTCCGGTGTTGGAAACATCAAACGATTTCTAACGGAACCTAAAGATCGCTATAGTAATGACAGATCGGCTGCGTGATGATATAAGCTGTACGACGCTAAAATATTTAAGACATTTGTGTCGCAGTATTGCTGATCATAAATCTCTCTTATTTCCTGATTCTTAGCATTATCAAATTATTCGTTATATTTATCTGTAATACAGGCTTCGGTGCCTACATTGCCAACAGAATCATGTTTTTACTTGTTCTGAATACCAACGAGCTTAACAGGAAGTTTGCACCCCCGTAATATAGCGCGCATAATATTCGCTTAATAAAGCAATAAATATGTGGGTACAATAATACCAACAGTGAAACATCTCCTTTGAAAAATCAATGAATTACTGTGCTGATAAACCTCTACGTTATTTGATTTTCAAACAGCTGAGCAAAACTGAACGTACTCAGACATTTCTCTCTTTACTTTTTCTGATCAACACTAAACTGACAATATTTTTAGCGCAACGCAATCTGACTTTCAAAAATCCCTACAGAAGAATGGCCCTGACTAACAATAATCTATACCTTTCATGAATCACTTACCTCATAAAAATCTTCGTTACTCGAACTACTGCAATACAGTGAGCGCCAATACGGCCAGCTAAATAAAAGACTCTAACTACTGAAGGCATTAACTACTGATAGGCATAGTTAGCAAATGAAAGATTTTGATACAGAACAGACGTATTTACCTTAACAATGTTCAAAATTCATCATACATGATATCCAGTATTATAAATTTACTCCTTCTGATGGACACACGTCCAGATCGTCTGCTCTAAATTCTGCCATCTCTCTTCCCACATCCACCACTGCTGGCGGCTCACCTCCAACTGCGCAACGCTACGCGCTGTTCACATCCAACTGCCCTACACTACAATAGCGAATATTTCAACAAAGCCAACCAGCCACAGACTGCACCCAGCACAGTCACTGATTTTCGTACAGAGCGCTACATGGCGTTACCAACATCAAAACCTAAACAGCCTACTTACAACAGGATAAACGTTCTACGTAGGGGACTTCCTACTGAATCTGAAATAGGTATATTTGTTCACCGTGGTACAGTTAACACGTCTCAAACATTCCATAAGGTAAAACAATGGCAGTCGCTAAGCAAATAAAAGAAAGTAGTTTTCAGAAGTTTGAATGTGTCCCTGTTGAATGTTGTTTTCCCTTGACTTCCTGTGATCTTGATCTGACTTGCCCAAACAGTTAAGGGTGGTCTACAGTTAAACGTGCTCCTTGAACCCCGGTGCAACTTGAACGTTTTCATATGAACATTTCATTGTCAGATGTGAGCGAAGTTGTAAATGGCAGGAGAGATGCTCGCACTGAGCGAGGATGGAAGCCAGCACCCCTTGCATTTTGTACTTTAGGGTCCCCTACAACTGAGTGTTTCAGTTCAGAGGTGGGAAAAATGATGCGTATACAACCATGAATAGTATCAAGTCACCCATAGGCCCATCGAGCCTGGCAGGCGTTACGGAAAAGCTAACTGCTCTGATCGAAGTAGGTCTGAAACTCTGATCCTTGGATATCAGCCCCAGTACCAAATCAATTACGGTGAAATATTTGAAAGACTGGGAATGGAGCGTGTGAGAGTTAAGGAACCAAATTTGAGAACCAGATAAGATGCCCTTGTCCCACTTACGTGCCCCATAGATAAATGATACGTCACTTCGTCGTGGCCCACAAATTTGCCCTGGCGAACCATCTCCATCTTCTGTAATTGTAATAAAACTCCCACAAAATGACTGCCTCTTCACTATATCGTTAGATTGCTCGCTCTGTGCAATTTGTACGTGAGACAGAGCCGTCTCTTTGATAAAATTCCTGTCAGTGCACACTCTCTTTGTTTATTATGGGCTCGATATGTAACTACTACTCACACTGGCCTTCGATCGTGTGCTCTTTTTGGTGGCAAATGCATCCTCTGTCGTGAATTTGTTGACATCTTCAGAGTGACCCCACAAGTGGTAACCGATGGCTAATTTTCCGTCAAAATGGCTGTCGTTCTACAAAAGCACTCTCAGTACCATAGCTTTAAATCATACAGCTCCTTCAAGCGTTCATCTTCAATTGGTCTGCTTCTCCAACAAAACAAAAAATGGTTCAAATGGCTCTGAGCATTATGGGACTTAACATCTTAGGTCATCAGTCCCCTAGAACTGAGAACTAGTTAAACCTAACTAACCTAAGGACATAACACACATTCATGCCCGAGGCAGGATTCGAACCAGCGACCGTAGCAGTCCCGCGGTTCCGGACTGCAGCGCCTAGAACCGCACGGCCACCGCTGCCGGCCCAATAAAACAACGTAATATCTTCTAGTAGACGAAATGTGCATGCAGTTACGTGTCAACTGGGGAATTTCGAAACTTCCTCATCGAGAGGATGATAGTACCATTCTGAGTTTTCTTTTGAAACTGATGTTCTCTAGTTACACATTAGTTGGTCTCCGTGGCGTGTTGCAAAGAAACTTTTCGTTTTAGTTGTAATAGTAACGAAACTAGCACACATGAGTTCACGCCTCAGTTTTTTGAAGGGCACTCGAGATTTGCTCCGTGCTGGGACCGCAGAGGGGACGTGATGTTTACACGTGGACGCCTCTCTCGTCCCGTTGTAGCTGTCGCCGCCTCAAACTCGATTTCCACCCTTCTCCAGCGCCTTCATCGATTCTGCTCCAGGACGCTGCGTGGACTGGTTACCTCTGCCCATCAGGTCTCACACTTCCGCAACGAATGGCAATCCAACAGTTTATTTCGTTTGTCCTATAGACTGGGAAGTGAAAGGAAAAATACTAAATCAGGAACACCCTAAGAACTATAACTGGTTCTCTGTGTGGCAGCCTTAAAGGACACATTTTGCCACTGCATGGAGTACATCAGTTACCTTGTTCCTTCAGTGACGATGAGGATTCTTAATATCTGCGCTTGAGAGACAATAACATTCGACGATAAGATTTATATTTAACTTCGAAAGTTATGATAATGCTAGTGGTTGAATAAGTCATTGGAACTTGTCAGCTCAAAATACGTACAACACTGCACGGTATCATATTTTTCAGTGCCGTCAGTAAATTTTGCACTGACGACCAATGAAGCACGCACGCTACCAGTTACCTTCAGAATTTTCTTCAGTCGTAGTACAACACGTTATATTAGTAATAACTAGCTGAAAGTGTTGCTTGTTGTAAGTAATGTGGAGCTTTATCACGAGAGAATTTAAAATCATAAACATCCGCCGAAAAAATATTCTGTTATATAAGTGTGGGCGCGTTTCTCGTTGTCCGAATAAGTTAGTTCAATCCGGATCAAGTGACCTTGAAGTTGACATGACGTCGGTAGCTGCTTTTTGATGTAGTTCATGTGCACGGAACTCGTAGCCAACATGAAAGAATGTGATACAGTAGTTAAGAGCTCTCGAGAACTTTGTTAGTGGGATGTGAATGTGTGATTTGTGAAGTAAGGCTACGTTTTTCTGAAAAATGGGAATAGTCCATACGTTACTAGAGTTTCTTTTTTAATCTCGTAAGTTACGGATGTCTGTGTGAGTAACACGATTGTTTATTTACGTTCCATTTGTTATAGAAGTGTCTAGGTATGGTTGTTGTCATATTTTGAACGTATAATAATCTAAGTTTGCAGTGAAGTACTTCCACTGACAGTTAAACGCAGATAATGATTTGTGTCCCTGCTGGATTACCGAAGTTAGCAATGTCAGTGTTGGCAAGGCGAAAAACTGAAACATCACAACTTGCTTACTGTTAGTGCTTGAAATAGTGTAGTATAATTTTTAATGAATTTCAACTGAATGGGCCTAGAATGTGTATTAAAAGTACCAATAACTTAACAGGAATGTGCATTATAAATGCAAGTAATGCCGAGAAGCGTCGCGTGGCGTCCAACACAAATACAGAAGTTGTGGGGCGAGCTGTATCTTCCGATACTGGAAGTAATTTCTTACTCGTGACGTAATGATGTGCCGTTTGACGTCACCATAGTGCAACAGAGAGCTAACTTATCAGTGAGAATATTTAGTTTGTTTCTGAATTACTGAAACGGATAGGAAGACAGTAATCAGACGCGACTTAATATGTAATTTATTAGGTATATAGATTTTAGCTATAGCATAGCTATCATCAGTATATATGTAGAGAGTCATCTCAGAGGTTTGTAAATAACAACCTCAGTCTGAATTAAGCTATGTACACGCTGAGGTCGTGTAACATGTGCACTTACAAGCCATTTAGTCTCTATGACTCACCTCAAAAGCAGTGATTATAGCTGTACTGTAGCTGAAATCTAGACCTGCCATAAAATACAGATCGAATCGTGACTTATTGTTGACTTACTTCCTGTTTGACTTACATTACAGTCGCTCTGCGCAGGGGTTCCTTCAGCATTATTTTTTGAAATACAGGTTATATTGACGAACTGATCTGTAGTCCCACATGAAGACTAGGCTGATTGGTTGTGAAATGACAAAGCCGACGACTCTATCGCAATAGCAACCTGTTTCCTGAATTTATGCCGGCAGCTGTGACCGAGCGGTTCTAGGCGCTTCAGTCCGGCACCGCGCGGCTGCTACGGTCACTTCGGGCGTGGATGCGTATGATGTCCTTAGGTTAGCTAGGTTCAAGTAGTTCTAGGGGACTGATGATTTCAGACGTTAAGCCCCATAGTGCTTAGAGCCATTTGAACCATTTGAAGATGACAGGTTTAGCTTTAGCGTACCCCTGTAGTGTTAGAAGTTGGAGGAGTCAACGAATGCAAGTACGAAAGGTTAATTGTGGTAAACGCAATTTCTCGGAGCAGTTTACGTCTGCCATTCTGATGATGTCATGGGTTAAAATAGCCGGGTGGTGTCTACAGGTTCAGTACATCTGGAGTCGTGAGGAGTACCTGGACAACATTGAATATATGCGGCAGGTGTCAGCACAAAGCAGACGACTGTCTTCGCCATGTAGATGGGAGTAATTGTGCATTAGGAAGGACCGTCATTCACAAAAGTTTGCGCCAACAGGAGATCCGATGTCGATTTGTTTTGCATAGCAGTAACAACGAGCGCAAGACAGGGCAGTTTTTATTAGCACTTGTGCAGAATCCATGTTTTCTACAAAGTATCGTCACAGTAGGTGCGACTCGATGTTAGCAGCTGCAGGGACCAGGGTAGGCAGCCATTTCACACGCGCTTCACATCCCCACTTCCATCGCTTCAGAAGCAAATCTTCGCCAGCTGGTTCATAAACAATGGCGTGCTTTACTGTCTACAGTGACCAGGGATTAATCTGGGAAACGTGTCCGCAACTGTCAGGTTGGTTTGAAAACCGCTGAGTTCGGTCCCGTTTCGTGGCTGTATGCCTTTGCGTTCCTCAGATCTACGAACTGACGTACCCATCCATTCTAGAGTGGACCTACAGCTATATATGGTCCCCTAACGCCGGTACTCGGCATTTCCACATACACAGATCACTGCCAGAGGTGAAAGGTGCGATGAGTAACAAATAAATACCCCACTCATACGGTTATAGTTGGTGGGGACTTCAACCTACCCTCGGTATGTTGGCAAAAATACTTGTTCAAAACCGGTGGTAGGCAGAAAACGTCTTCAGAGATTGTCCTAAATGCATTCTCCGAAAATTATTTCGAGCAGTTAGTCCACGAACCCACGCGAATTGTAAATGGTTGCGAAAACACACTTGACCTCTTGGCCACAAACAATCCAGAGCTGATAGAGAGCATCATGACTGATACAGGGATTAGTGATCACAAGGTCATTGTAGTTAGGCTCAATACCATTTCTTCCAAATCCATCAGAAACAAACGCAAAATAATTTTATTTAAATAAGCGGATAAAGTGCCACTAGAAGCCTTCCTAAAAGACAATTTCCATTCCTTCCGAACTGACTATGCGAATGTAGACGAGATGTGGCTCAAATTCAAAGATATAGTAGCAACAGCAATTGAGATATTCATACCTCATAAATTGGTAAGAGATGGAACGGATCCCCCGTGGTACACAAAAAAGGTCCGAACGCTGTTGCAGAGGCAACGGAAAAAGCATGCGAAGTTCAGAAGAACGCGAAATCCCGAAGATGGGCTAAAATTTACAGACGCGCGAAATTTGGCACGTACTTCGATGCGAGATGCCTTTAATAGGTTCCACAACGAAACATTGTCTCGAAATTTGGTAGAAAATCCGGAGAAATTCTGGTCGTATGTAAAGTACACAAGCGGCAAGACGCAGTCAATACCTTCGCTGCGCAGTGCCGATGGTACTGTTATCGACGACTGTGCCGCTAAAGCGGAGTTATTGAACGCAGTTTTCCGAAATTCCTTCACCAGGGAAGACGAATGGAATATTCCAGAATTTGAAACACGAACATCTGCCACCATGAGTTTCTTAGAAGTAGATACCTTAGGGGTTGCGAAGCAACTCAAATCGCTTGATACGGGCAAGTCTTCAGGTCCAGATTGTATACCGATTAGGTTCCTTTCAGATTACGCTGATACTATAGCTCCCTACTTAGCACTCATATACAACCGCTCGCTCACCGATAGATCTGTACCTACAGATTGGAAAATTGCGCAGGTCGCACCAGTGTTCAAGAAGGGTAGTAGGAGTAATCCATTTAACTACAGACCTATATCATTGACGTCGGTTTGCAGTAGGGTTTTGGAGCATACACTGTATTCAAACTTTATGAATCACCTCGAAGGGAACGATCTATTGACACATAATCAGCATGGCTTCAGAAAACATCGCTCTTGTGCAACGCAGCTAGCTCTTTATTCGCACGAAGTAATGGCCGCTATCGACAGGGGATCTCAAATTGATTCCGTATTTCTAGATTTCCGGAAAGCTTTTGACACCGTTCCTCACAAGCGACTTCCAATCAAGCTGCAGGCCTATGGGGTATCGTCTCAGTTGTGCGGCTGGATACGTGATTTCCTGTCAGGAAGGTCGCAGTTCGTAGTAATAGACGGCAAATCATCGAGTAAAACTGAAGTGATATCAGGTGTTCCCCAGGGAAGCGTCCTGGGACCTCTGCTGTTCCTAATCTATATAAATTACCTGGGTGACAATCTGAGCAGTTCTCTTAGACTGTTCGCAGATGATGCTGTAATTTACCGTCTAGTAAGGTCATCCGAAGACCAGTATCAGCTGCAAAGCGATTTAGAAAAGATTGCTGCATGGTGTGTCAGGTGGCAGTTGACGCTAAATAACGAAAAGTGTGAGATGATCCACATGAGTTCCAAAAGAAATCCGTTGGAATTCGATTACTCGATAAATAGTACAATTCTCAAGGTTGTCAATTCAACTAAGTACCTGGGTGTTAAAATTACGAACAACTTCAGTTGGAAGGACCACATAGATAATATTGTCGGGAAGGCGAGCCAGAGGTTGCGTTTCATTGGCAGGACACTAAGAAGATGGAACAAGTCCACTAAAGAGACAGCTTACACTACACTCGTTCGTCCTCTGTTAGAATATTGCTGCGCGGTGTGGGATCCTTACCAGGTGGGATTGACGGAGGACATCGAAAGGGTGCAAAAAAGGGCAGCTCGTTTTGTATTATCGCGTTATAGGGGAGAGAGTGTGGCAGATTTGATACACGAGTTGGGATGGAAGTCATTACAGCATAGACGTTTTTCGTCGCGGCGAGACCTTTTTACGAAATTTCAGTCACCAACTTTCTCTTCCGAATGCGAAAATATTTTGTTGAGCCCAACCTACATAGGTAGGAATGATCATCAAAATAAAATAAGAGAAATCAGAGCTCGAACAGAAAGGTTTAGGTGTTCGTTTTTCCCGTTCGCTGTTCGGGAGTGGAATAGTAGAGAAATAGTATGATTGTGGTTCGATGAACCCTCTGCCAAGCACTTAAATGTGAATTGCAGAGTAGTCATGTAGATGTAGATGTAGATGAGTGGTACAAAAATCTTTGTAGTGACTGAAAAGACCAATAAATATATGTTGTTTAGTTAACCCTTCGATGCCATACTTACCAGTTTCAGCTTGTATGCATGTCTTTCGAAAGTAACTGCTTTGATAAAAGAACAATACAGACTCCGTAAAGAGTGTAGTGTTGTTGGTTGTAAGAATGGACAGAAAAAAAAGACGGCGAGTGATGCTAATGGCACGTCACCTATTCCCTAAAATCTCCAACAAGGAAGTGAAGGTAACCAGGGACGGAGCACAGGCTCAGACTAAACACTACAGCCTTCCTCATGGGCCAACAAGAACCAGAGAGCTCTGTTGCAGAAAACAGTTACATCCGACACTACCGCAGCGTCCGCTCCGAAATTACAGACACAAACAGTGTAAATGTGGCGTGCAAAAACCACCAAACGAAGCGCCGTGACAAAATGCGGCGGCAGCAGCTTTAGTGTAGTGCCAGGTTACATTACGTTTGTCCCCTCTGCTCAAAATAACCGCATTAGAGTCTGACCCGTCGAGTAGCGACGTAGTGTAGTGGGATCTCTGTCATTTTAAGGAACGTATAGTGAAATACACCGTCTGGATCAGAAGAAAAAGAAACAAAAATTTCCTGGTGGAACGCTGTTATAAACTGAACGTCCACAGACGCTGAGTCGGTCGATCAGTCGCGAGCCAATACTACACAATAAATAGTTGTTCAGTAACGGGAGCAGCTTCATCCCATTGAGGTGACAGCGTGTACAGATTTTAAAAGTACTACGTTGCCTTGAGAAAGCTCGCTTTTCAGTACTTATGTAACAACCACACATTAAGCCACCACGTGTAATCAGCACGACATCATTATTAAAAAAATCCTACTCTAGTTTAAATTCTTGCTTTGGTTGCAGCGGAGGAGCTGAACTTTCTCTGCAAAAGTAGTTCAGTATCTTAACCTGTGTTCCCTAATTTATAGACGGCTGCAGACGTAATACACTCCTGGAAATGGAAAAAAGAACACATTGACACCAGTGTGTCAGACCCACCATACTTGCTCCGGACACTGCGAGAGGGCTGTACAAGCAATGTTTCCACCCACGGCACAGCGGACACACCAGGAAACGCGGTGTTGCCCGTCGAATGGCGCTAGCTGCGCAGCATTTGCGCACCACCGCCGTCAGTGTCAGCCAGTTTGCCGTGGCATACGGAGCTCCATCGCAGTCTTTAACACTGGTAGCATGCCGCGACAGCGTGGACGTGAACCGTATGTGCAGTTGACGGTCTCTAAGCGAGGGCGTATAGTGGGCATGCGGGAGGCCGGGTGGACGTACCGCCGAATTGCTCAACACGTGGGGCGTGAGGTCTCCACAGTACATCGATGTTGTTGCCAGTGGTCGGCGGAAGGTGCACGTGCCCGTCGACCTGGGACCGGACCGCAGCGACGCACGGAAGAACGCCAAGACCGTAGGATGCTACGCAGTGCCGTAGGGGACAGCACCGCCATTTCCCAGCAAATTAGGGACACTGTTGCTCCTGCGGTATCGGCGAGGACCATTCCCAACCGTCTCCATGAAGCTGGGCTACGGTCCCGCACACCGTTAGGCCGTCTTCCGCTCACGACCCAACATCGTGCAGCCCGCCTCCAGTGGTGTCGCGACAGGCGTGAATGGAGGGACGAATGGAGACGTGTCGTCTTCAGCGATGAGAGTCGCTTCTGCCTTGGTGCCAATGATGGTCGTATGCGTGTTTGGCGCCGTGCAGGTGAGCGCCACAATCAAGACTGCATACGACCGAGGCACACAGGGCCAACACCCGGATCATTGTGTGGGGAGCGATCTCCTACACTGGCCGTACACCTCTGGTGATCGTCGAGGGGACACTGAATAGTGCACGGTACATCCAAACCGTCATCGAACCCATCGTTCTACCATTCCTAGACCGGCAAGGGAACTTGCTGTTCCAACAGGACAATGCACGTCCGCATGTATCCCGTGCCATCCAACGTGCTCTAGAAGGTGTAAATCAACTACCCTGGCCAGCAAGATCTCCGGATCTGTCCCCCATTGAGCATGTTTGGGACTGGATGAAGCGTCGTCTCACGCGGTCTGCACGTCCAGCACGAACGCTGGTCCAACTGAGGCGCCAGGTGGAAATGGCATGGCAAGCCGTTCCACAGGACTACATCCAGCATCTCTACGATCGTCTCCATGGGAGAATAGCAGCCTGCATTGCTGCGAAAGGTGGATATACACTGTACTAGTGCCGACATTGTGCATGCCCTGTTGCCTGTGTCTATGTGCCTGTGGTTCTGTCAGTGTGATCATGTGATGTATCTGACCCCAGGAATGTGTCAATAAAGTTTCCCCTTCCTGGGACAATGAATTCACGGTGTTCTTATTTCAATTTCCAGGAGTGTATTCAGATGACGACCGTTCAGTTATGTACTCGGAAGGAGCGCACATCTTTTCGGAAAATGCGCATGTTACCACTTGCAATAGTAATACCGAGTGGACGGTAATTTGAGATAAAAATGAACGAACTTCTCCGTTGCTGTCGGGTATTTAACTTTCTCAATCCAGTCGTCGGTATTGGAAATCGAGAGCTTGTTCAAACATTTAACAAACAACTGTCGTACTTCAAATGTGTATTATGATGTTTTCTTTGTAAGGAGTACTAACATTAGTTAATACAAGAATACTCGCAGTTTTAGAGGATGTCTGTCGCACTATGGAATGAGTGGCTAGGGGGGAAGATAGAGAGAGAGAGAGAGAGAGAGAGAGAGAGAGAGAGAGGGGGGGGGGAGGAGATCTTCCAAAGCCTGCTGGTACATCGCCAAACCTCAAACGCTTTTTGTTGTCTAGAACGATGAACGCTCCTGGTATTCACACAGACAACTGATTGAATGTGTATGGGTGGATACTCGGTATAATTAAGACTGTTATCTGGCATGGAGCCAGCTTCTCGTTCCACCTGCAGCCATTTGCCATACTCCTGAGATGCTACGACGCAACGGAGCAATAGATTGTTCTCTGACTGGACAGAATATTTCTCTAAAGTTATTCTCGAGCTAATTTTCACCGCTTCGGTCACATTTTACTAATGTATTCATTAGTACGACGCGTTTTGGCATAATGTTGTCATTATTAGGTGCATTACAGTTACATGTACGTTAACCTCAAATGTGATGAGGATTTTTTGCTGAGTGTACCACTGAAGTTATGTACTGACATTCAAACATTTTTGCTAGAAATTGTTATGGCACACAGAGCGCAGTAATAATCAAAACACCATTATCTAACACTTATAGCTTCGTAACTGGGGATGTCGTGTTATTACTGTGCTCTACGTGTAGAAAAATTTTGCAGCAAACAATGGTTAAATTAATGTACAGGACACCATTGGTACATCCAGTAAATAATCATCACACGACAGATTAACGCACATTTAACTGTAATGCACGTGATGATGGCAGCATCCTGCCTAACCGCGTCACGCTAATAAATATCAGTAAAAAGTGACCAGAGCAGTAAAAATTTGTTCATAGATTTATAATACGGTCGCTGACCGCAACCAATTCCATACAGCATGGATAGATTTAAGGAGATATTTTATTACTCTTTTTCTTTCGATTTCTTCTTTATCTAACCGAATTTACTTACCGTTCGGGCTGTAGCTACCAAGAAGTAGTCTCACACTTCACTGATTAATGAAGGAAACAGTCTCCTGTTGATGTAACTACTGTCTGAAATGATTCGAGAAAATGGCTCCAGATTAGAGTTGAATTCGCTTCCCTCATTATTTTCACACTTGTACCAGTACCTGTAATAGTTTTCTCGTTTGTTGATACATTTCCACCGAATTTCCTGTGCGTTATAGGTGGCATATGTCAGCCCCGCGCCCCAAGTTTTTCCATGAGTAGGATAGCATTTTATCTCTTGTTCCGATTTCAGTTTATTTATACATCCCAAGCATAGATATTCGACACTCAATTCACTAATGATCAGTCGTAAGCTCAGCAACGAACACAGCCACCATCCCACAGCGGCAGTTACGTGCGACTTTCTGTATAGGATTGAACAACAGATAATGACTACTTCGCAGGAATCTAACGATGTGAAATTCCGTTAACGAATGTCGTTCGCTGGCCATTAAAGGTTCTTCACTTCTCTGACGCTCTGAGTGGTAGCGGCATCGACTCCTGCGCCGATTTCGCCCTCTTGAGGACATTCTTCCACGATTTTGACATCATTATCGTCTATTCTGAGATTTCCGTGTCGACAGAACGCCCTCAGCAGTCCATACCACTTCACTTATTAAGTAGTTCTTTACAGCTTTTCTCAAGTTATCAGTATCAATTTTTCTCGTACAAAAGCGTTACTTTCAATAGAAACCCCAAGAAGCGGCACCTATATATTTTTATGGTTATTTAAACGAAGAAAGTAAAAGAGAATCACTCAATGCATTGTTTTGGATCCTTTTCATTATCAATGGGTCTCTGCATGTTTCAATGACGTACCGCCAACACCCAAAGGGAAACTGACGCAGTCAAGGTGAGTACTGGCTAGTTACGTGACGGAGATTGGAGTGACAAGAAACGCTACAGTCCTTGTGTATTTCCTTTGAAATTTTTTTATAACATCTGCGACGTACTTATATCTCTGCGTTTGTATCATACAGCTTTCCTATTCTGGCGCAAAAAATCACAGCCTCATTTTAAAAAATGCTAATGACCCTTGCGGCTTTATAGAATACGTTAATTTTCATAATGCAGGCAGATTCGACTTTTTCGTTCTGAACCGTTCATTTGTCACATCAAAATTAATATGGATCTTGCAGATTTCAGAATTAAGTAGAACATCCTGTATACGTAAATATATCGTGGACTCAAATAAATCTAAATATCGTTTACTCAAAACTGCGAGTCGTAGTTACGTGTTCGTTACGTTCTCAGAAACCATTTATTGAGAAATTAATTTATTAATATGAAATTTGCCTCTACTCCAAAGAACGTCTGAATATTACCTGTACTCTGTATTTGGATTCCAAATCACGTGACTGACCAGAGTGATTACCTGATTAGTGCAAGACAGTTTCTGGTACGACACATCACCCTATACTTTTTTACTGTTTTTTACATTTAAGCATAAAAATGTTTGTGCGTATCACACAATTTAAAAATGATATGATAAAACTTCGACGAAGCACTTAAAAATAGTGATTATGATAGTTTTATTTGAGAGGTCTAAATGTCATCTGTGGCTGGATGTAGTTTTTGTATCATAATTCTTAGCTGTTTACAATATATGAGAAGTAAGGCCATGTGACAACTCTCGTTGACATGGAGATGGGCGACTCACTGACCCTCTTGGAGACGAGTGAAATCTGGTTTCACAGGACAGAGCGGATCAGGTTGTGGAAAGCGTCCAAGGTCAATTACTGATAATTATTCACGAACACATACACAACTTTATTCATCAAACCAATGCACAGTTTTCTCTTTAAAACAACAAAGATCGATTCACGGCTGAGGGCCCAAGTAAATTATCCAGAATAAGGTTAAATAACTGCTTTTAAAAAGCCAGGATTGAGAGTAACGGCTGAAGGCCTCACTTAAGAAAATCTACAACACCTTCTAGGCTAAAAGCCGAAATAATATTTCAGATCAGCTACGGAAATTCTTTAAAAACCAGGCATTTACAAATTCCAGCTGAACGCCATATTAAGGAAAATTCAAGTTAATTCTTCGGCTGAAAGCCCAATAAAAATTTTTCTTTACATAATAAAAGAGTGGCTTTAAACATAAGCTTTTACACAGTACAACAGAAAAATAGCTTAAGAAAACATGAAGTATCTTGTCGGCTGAAGGCCCAAACAATTACTCAAGAATAATCAAAGACAACCTTAAGATAAACATTTACAGAACACGGCTGAAGGCCGTTTTACGAATAGAAGATAATTAGAGAGTAAGCTTACAAACAAGGATTTTCATATTAAAGCCACAGATTCTGAAACAAACGCGGCTGAATGCCTAAATACAGAGCAACAAGAATTTTAAATGAAACTCTGCTGAAGGCCTAATCATAAAGTTGTTATGAAGGCTGAAGGCCGTATACTAAACACAAAACAGAATATTAATACACGGCTGAAGGCCTGGCACAGTACCCGCGACAAAAAAAAAATCACAAACAACAAACAGTGGTGCTCAGAAGTGTTCCAAGGGTCGGCCTGGGGAGGAAACTCTTAATAGTTTAGGTGGGACAGGCAGCCAAGCGTAACACTAAACAATCGGGTGGCAACACGACCTACGGACGGCCGAAGAACCAACCAACAGCCTAATCAATTCCTTTCCATCCGACACACTCGCTGCTCTGTTTCAACAGACCGACTGACTATTTCAGTACGCAGACAGCATTCATCTGCTTAGTAGAAATCACAGTAGGTGCACACGGTTCCACGTAAACACACTTGCACGAGAACTCGAACAATGGTAAAAGCAATGACTGTGGGACAACAAGGACGAATGAATTCGATACATAGTGTTTGCACAAGCAGTCGGCGACCAAATACATATCGTCCGATGAGACGACCGACCGAACGACCAACCTACATCGTCTCCACTGAAGTTACGTGTGTCGGGAACGGTCGGGCGAGTCTTGCCTATCCGAAGCTGACCGCAGCTCCAATCCGAGTCAGCTCAATGTCCGTTCGGAGACACGGCGACCCGGGCATACTGGCTCGGACCCATCCATGCAGAGGTAACTCTGGCCCATTGGCCACGACATGTCTGCACAAGGAAGAAACCTACCCACGTCCGGCACGATGACCAAGTGACGAGACCCAGAAATGGTCAAAAGCCAAATACACATCGCCCGATGAGACGACCAACCAACGGTCGTGCTGCTCCAATTTCCTTCCGTAGGACAGATCAGTGTATCGCCAACGGTCACCAAGCACTGGCTATCGCTGCTCCGTCCCCGACTACACTGCTGTTACGCCCCGACTGAGCTCCCAACTGGACTCCAGGCACACGACGACCCGGAAATACTATCGATGGCTCCAGAGATCGTACGACAGTGCACTTATCGATAAGCGCTGCTGCTGCCACTCACGGGCAGATAAGGCAAGAAGTTAGTGACGCCAGTGAATTGAATAAGAAAACGAGGCGGCAGTACTGTAAGTGAAGCTGACAAACAATAAACGGGATGAACACGACCCGCGCACGGCTCAACGAGTGCTAGGATAACACCCTGGAATTGTTTCACCCTGTCCGCCCCCTTATATTTCATACTAATCCATAACAACGCAGATACAGAACAGCGCAAAACTGTACTATAGTACAGTAGAAGATACACTCCTCATACCCATGTAACGCAGATACATACTATACGCATTGCCCTGAAGGAAGTTGTAATTCAGTACGTCCCAAGATAATTCATGAAAACTTGTCGCGATATTTGGATTCCAATAAATAGCTAAGCTTAATAAGAAATAATACTTAATTTTGTGATCTACAGTAACAGACGAAAATAAATTACACGACGTGTTAAGAGTCCTCAGCGTTAACTACGAGAAAATTGCTGCAGAAGCGTGATTGTCACAACTGTTGCCGAAGAATGTGTGTTCATTTTTTATAAAACTCTTGGCCATTTATTTTCAGATGCTGTTATAAAACTTCGACTGCCATAAAAAGCCGTTGAAATGTTGGTGAACAAACACTGAGCGCCAGTACCGACGCAAAAGTCAGTCAGATACAAAACCCGATGCGATTAACTGGTGTATGTATAAATGTGATTCCATCGCCAGCGGCTTGTTGCAGAAATGCTTTATATACGACAGTATATTACATATCGAATTAATTTCAAATGTGATTAAACGAAGGGACAATCGACGACTGAATAATTCCAACAGAAGCGACATTAATCCATATCCATACGTATTATAAAAATTCTTATACTTATCTGCATGTGTGTCTGTGTGTGTATGTGTATGTTCCACAGCTTTTCTTAAAGTACAGCACTGCTTTCAAGCAAACTTAGTACACATATCACTTACTGTCTGGAAAGAATCGCTGTGCGGTAAAATCCAACTACCTATCAAAGGGGTGAGGGTGGGAATGAAAAAATAAGCGTAGCTCACAACCTCGAAGCAGCCAGACTGTATTCACAAGGTATTTGAGAATGAGAGCATGTAATGACTTGGAACAAACTTTACTCATAACTTCAAACCTTTACGAAACTTTTTCTCACTGAAAAGACCCACATAATGTTCAAAGAAAAAGCGTTTACCGCTAACTACATTTTCACTGTTTATACATTAAAACTGTCTATCAGGCATGACGTTTTAATTTACTACTTACTTCCTACTAACACATTCGCCAAACATTTTCAGCCAGTATCCACATGTATCGCTGCATGTTCCTACAAAAATATATCTTGTAAGATATATACTTCAGGTGATACGACATCAAATACTGAGATGCGTGAAAAACTGCTGCATCATGCATGACGTTTTGATTTATTACTCCTTAATTACTAACTCGATTCACAACACATTTCGCAGACAATAGCCACATACAGAGTATTCGGAAATTCCCGTTACAAACTTCTATGATTTGTAGAGGAGAGTGAGTATGTAATATTTAGATTAGGTGTCCCTGTCCAAAAACATATCGATTCTGTGCTACAAACATTTGAAAACGTATTTGCTACCTAAGTATGCAAAGGGTAGTCATGGCAAGGGGTGCTCACATCGCGTCGGCTAATGTCGTTTGACATCTGCCATATCTGGCTGCCTTGGTTCGAGTCTCATTCACGTATCTGTGAGTGTTACAGCAACATGGTTGAGTACGTGTTTGCAGGATACGACGACGTGATCCTTCTGAATGGCGAAGCTCACGGTAATGGAAGGAATGCTCGTCGCTTTCATCAAGGCCGTTCTCCACAACGTCCGACTCCGTCACATATCCTTTTCGCACAAGAACTCTACACTTTCGAGAAAGGTTACCCTCACCGTGAACGGGCGTGACAATTTATACCAAGGATACGCCCCACTCACGAATTGGAAGAGGTCCTTCTGCATCACGTTGAAGAGAACCCGTCAACGAGTACACGAGCAAATTCTCTGGCTACTAATAAGTGATGCACCAGGTAGCGCCTAATCATTTACTTGTAAAACTGGTCGCGTTATTGACATGTTTTCAAATCGCTGTAGTGCGGAAACGGTACATTTCCGAACTTGGGGCCGGCCGCTGTGGCCGAGAGGTTCTAGACGCTTCAGTCCAGAACCGCGTTGCTGCTACGGTCGCAGGTTCGAATCCCGCCTCGGGCATTGATGTGTGTGATGTCCTTAGGTTAGTTAGGTTTAAGTAGTTATAAGTCGTGGGGACTGATGACCTCAAATATTAAGTCCCATAGTGCTTAGAGGCATTTGAACCGAACATATCCCGTCCGTTATTACGGCCAGCGGTTCTGGGTACTGATTTGTCAGGATCGATCCACCCAAATTACGTCAAAATGTAATCACATGTCAGTTCTAGTATAATATATTTTTCCAATGAATACCCAATTATCATCTGCATTTCTTATTGGTGGAGCAATTTTAATGGCCAGTAGTGTACAACCACCTGTCAAAATCCTCAATTAATACTTTTGCAGCGCATACTGCCGCTAGATGTGCACGAAGAGTGCCACTGAGGTTCTGGAAGGTATTGACGGGAATGTGGAGCCACCCCGACTGCAGTCCCGCGGCGCTAGGCTTCTCGGGTCAAGATCGAGGGCGCAAACAGCCCTATCGATGTGGTCCCGCAGGTTCTCGGTTTGATGTAAATCAGGAGAGCTTCTTTTTCGAGGCAGTGCGGTAAACTCACCCTTGTGCTCCTGGAACTGTGCACGTACACTGCGAGCTGTGTGCAACGTTGCAATTTCCTGCTGGTGGATGCCATACAGGCTGCATGAACGTGTGGGCATGGTCTCCAAGTACAGATAAATATATTGCCTTTCAGCATGACGAGATCACCTAGGGAATGCCCTCCAGCCTGGACCCTTCTGATGATTCTTGCAGCACCTTTGGTTTCAGATGTTTCACGCCGTTCACACCAACGGCATCTGTGCGAAGGAGCATAAAATGTGATTCATCTGAAAAGGCCACCTTCGCCGCCGATGAGCAGAAGTGAGGGGGGTGCCTGAGAAGGCGCCTGCTACGGAGACCCATACGCAGCAACGTTCGTCGACCGGTCGCTGAGGAGACACTTTGGCAGCCTTTCGGTTCATTAGTTCATCTGGGCGGTCGTTTGCTCAAAAGTTGCAGGTCTGTTCGTCCGTACACATCTCCGTAGCCGTCCTTCATCCCTGTTATCTGTGACCCAAGGTGCATCGTAGTTGCCTCGCACCGCTTTGGATAGCCCCATTCTGTCATGCACAGTATGCCTTAACCAGTTCACAGACTCACCTTTTCGGAAATGTTTCCAACCGAGGCCCAAAAGACAATTATCATGCCCTTCTGGACGTCAGATAAATTGCTTCGTTGCCTTATTACGACAACGACTGCACTGTTTTCCGCGTCCCCCTGACACGCTTTATATACACTACTGGCCATTAAAAATGCTACACCAAGAAGAAATGCAGGTGATAAACGGGTATTCATTGGACAAATATGTTATACTACAACTGACATGTGATTAAGTTTTCACGCAATTTGGGTGCATACCTGTAGATCCTGAGAAATCAGTACCGTACCCAGAACAACCACGTATGGCCGTAATAACGGCCTTGATACGCCTGCGCATTGAGTCAAACAGAGCTTGGATGACGTGTGCAAGTACAGCTACCCATGCAGCTTCAACACGATACCACAGTTCATTGAGAGTAGTGACTGGTGTATTGTGACGAGCCAGTTCCTCGGCCACCATTGACCAGACGTTTTCAATTGGTGAGAAATCTTGAGAATGAGCTGGCCGGGGCGAAAGTCTAACATTTTCTCTATCCAGAAGTACACCATCGCAGGCGCTCCTGCCTGTGACGCAGCGTCAAGGGTAACCGCAGCCATGGCCTCCGAGCTGATATTCCATGCTGCTGCAAACGTCGTCGAACTTTTCGTGCAGATGGTTGTCGTCCCGCAAACGTCCCCATCTGCTGACTCAGGAATCGAGACGTGGCTGCACGATTCGTTACAGCCATGCGGATAAGATGCCTGTCATCTCGACTACCAGTGATACGAGGCCGTTGTGATCCAGCACGGCGTTCCGTATTACACTCCTGAACCCACCGATTCCATATTCTGCTGAGTCATTGGATCTCGACCAACGCGAACAGCAATGTCGCGGTACGATAAATCGCAATCGCGATGGGCTACAATCCGACCTTTGTCAAAGTCGGAAACGTGATGGTACGCATTTCTGCTCCTTACACGAGGCATCACAACAACGTTTCACCAGGCAACGCAGGTTAACTGCTGTTTGTGTATGAGAAATCGGTCTGAATCTTTCCTCATGTCAGCACGTTGTAGTTGTCGCCACCGTTATGTGAATGCTCTGAAAAGCTAATCATTTGCGTATCACAGCATCGTCTTCCTGTCGGCTATACTTTGTGTCTGTAGCACGTCATCTTCGTGGTGTAGCAATTTAAAGGGCCAGTAGTGTACTTTTTATATGTGTACATATTGACTGAAACCAAATATGTCGTATATCACAAATCAGTGAGATCCCTGCTACAACATTATAGTGTTGTTATCGGCAATCACTGTGCCTCAGTAGTAAGTGATTTCTGTCTTGTGATATACAGGGACGCTTGGTTCGAAAAGACGTGTAATCATTTTGCATTCCATAGAATAAGAGTGAGAGGGGTTAGGATTTGAAGTCCTGCAAATGACGAGCTCATCACAAACAGAGCAGAAGACTGCACTGGACAAGAAGGGGCGGCCCTTTTTTTTCCCCAAACAAGCCATCTCGCCAGTCGCCCTAAGTAAATAACCGAGCGTGTAAGGCTGGAAGGTTTCATGTACACTATGCGACTCTAGCAACTTAACCGAAAATAACTGCGATTTCCATCCCGACAGGGCCTAAATTTTTCACAAGTCCTGTGCTGCATGTGATGAATAATTCGTTTGCACCTCTGATTAGATAGACAGTTGGTGAAACAGAGTTTAATCGTTTCTTTGATACCGTCTGTACCTGAGGCAATTGCACTACGAAAAAAGGGGAATAACACTTGAGTAAGTAGCAGCATGAAAGCTACGAGTTTTTTTTAGGAAGATTATAACCTTAGCCAAAGCAGGAAGTAACACGATTAAGAACTCGTATTTCCAGTGTTCGTATACGGTGCGGAAAATGTAACTAGCAGTGATGTAGGCAGTACAAAAAAGAAAAAAAAGGAAAGGTGGTGCATTTGAAATGTGGGCATATAGGAGGCCATTGAGAGTATTGTGAAATAAAAAAACTAGTGCCTCAATACTGAAAAAAATGAAAGCTAGTAATGAGCCCGCTCTAAATATGCTACAACAGAATCCACAGGTTCTTTACACACTATTCGTAGGTAAAGACTACTAAGAGAAAAAAATATTGTCCAGAGGAAAATTAGACCAAATCTAACAGTAGAAGAAAACTAGACGAAACTTAGAACAACCGATTCGAGATGTGGAAGACCACGAGCTTTGGAGGGAAATTTGTAGTAAAATTTGATGCTGAATCACCTGTTTTCAACATGGTAACGAAGTATTTAAATAGAAAAATGATTAATTAGCTTTTTGTCACACTGTGTTAAAAGATTTTCTATTGAAGTGTGAAAACTATATACACTTTTTTTATATATTTTCTTCAAAGGACATCAGTGTATTTCACTGACTATAATTCGGCCTCACGTGATATTTTCTGCATTGTACAGGTTTCCAGAGCACAGCGGCAAATTCGAGATCGTTTGCATTAGGGAATTGTTGAGTAGGACGACGCAATTATTGTTTCCTTGACGTCGCTGTCCAGTCGCTACTGGTTGTGGCCGGCTCTGATCATTAAGCACAACGTCCCGAAACACAGTGTATTTACGTAGTTGTGTTATTACCTAATTCCGAGTGACGTTATTGTGAAGGGTGGGCGGGTCTAGAGGACAAAGAAATAAAGTCAAGATTATTGTAAATATCTAATATTACACGGAAAGTAACGAGCTAGTCCGTGTGGAAATTGCCTAACTGTTTTCCGGCAGGGCTGCTCATTCCGTAAAAGCTGCCTGATCGGAAGCTACTCATGTGTTTAATACAAGCCTAGACAATGAACGTGCCTTATTGGCTCATTGGAGCCAGAGTCCTGTATTCACTTCTGCTGTCAGAGTTCGCTCAATAATGTGACAATTACCGTAGACTCGTGTCCACCTTAATATTCAAGGCAGGTTTAACGGACGTTGATGATGTAGAGAGACGTAGATGGACATTCCTTTACCAAGGATGCAACTGAAAATTCAGATCGTAGACGCATACTTTTTGGAAATCTCGTGAATAATGGCTGTTGCGCAATTGCTAGGCGTGACCTTCAGGACAGAAGCAAAACGTGTTGACGAGCAGACAGCAAAGGCTATCAGAAGCAGTAGAAGGTTATTTGGTGTCTGTTGTGTGAAATTGGAAAACGATAAGGTCATATTCGTCGCAATCCCATTATTTTGTTGATGACGCAGGTACCAGCCAACAAAAATTAATAAAAAATGAGCTTGTCGCAAATATTGTCAAGCAACTCTCGCTGTCTAGGAATGGAAATCTGTGCTCTACACCAAACGTGTAAAGGTGTGATTGATTATACAGTGAATGAGTCACCACTGGAATCAGCAGTGGCATAACAATATGAGGGAGCAATTACGTTTAGCTTTCAAGAAGTGTGATGTCACGTAATGACTCGCGTCCATTTATTGCCAGGATATTTGGAAGCTCCCATCTATCTGCGAAAGGAATGGCTTACAGAACACTTCTGCGGTCTATGTTGGAATACTGCTGAAGTGTGTGGTATCTGTAAAACCGCGAACTAACGAAAGACATCGAGCACATAAAATGGATAGGATGAAAGGTCTCTGGCACCAAGGTCTCAACAGTGTGTATAATTAAACGTTCAAAAACTTCAATCGACGGTCTCTCCAAGAAAAAGGCCTAATTTCTGACCAAAGTCTTAGTCGACCGATATCGATTTTGAGGACTTCCCGAGCATTGCTCAGCCCTCACGGCCTGTGAAAACAGAAGTAGACTAACAGCAAGTAAAAAGTTGTTCTTTCGACGTACCTCCGTGAGTGGTTCGGTAGAAGCAAAAAGATGTTATACAGTACAAAGCGCCGTGGCAGTTGTGTGTAAGATACTACAGCATACGCAAGCTAAACCGGGCAGTTTTTCTCTTCCATTACAAGGATTCCTCTCGAATTATTCCTGGAGGATCCTACGGTGTACAAGAGTAAGTCAAATTTAGAACGTTTCAGACACAATGTCGGCTTTACGGAAAGAATGACAGCTTATGATGAATGTGAATTATTAGACATTTCTCAGAAAAAAATCTTGAGAGTTTTTGAATTTTTGAATGCAACAAAATGGCATAACACTGAATAATCACTTACAGGGTGTCTCAAAACTTTAGAGTCCAGTAACCTCTGCAGCTGTTCATAGACGTCGACTCCCGTTTTGAAAGATAGTGTTCCGCGCTATTTCCACATGTCGTCGTAACTGGACAGCGGTTGGTGGCGGTAACGGAGGCTGAACCAGTTGACGTGGAGTCATGTTGCAAACTTGATGAATGGGGCGACAGGTGTAATGATCGTTATTGCCAGAGAACATCGCAGAGGGGACGTTGGTTACTGAAACAAGCTGATGGCTCGTCGCTGCCTTGTAAGCTACTGACGGTGCCAGGATTGCTGCGGTGTTACACGGTCGAAGCACTCTGCACAGTGCCCTGTTCTAGCAACAAGCATAAGAAATGATGTGCTGCGCCTCCCCACACAATGACAGCAATGCTTGACTCTGTACTTTGCTGACTGATGACCTCCGGTAATTACTGCTCTCCTGGTTGACGTCGCATTCGCAATAAATGCTGTCTGCTGTCACCTCTATGGGCAACGTTTTGCCATTCGTTCCTCCATATTTGTTTTTTATTACGTTGCCGCAGGTGTGCCTGTACTGGTAAATTACAATTAAAATGCGGCTACCCAAGGAGGTCCAGTCTGTAATTATTGCAAGACAGCGAAACGTGTTAAGATTCGCTATTGCGGTAGTACGGAAGCAATTTACACTGGAAAAAGTTTCACCACCAGGTGCCAATCTGGCGCTGAACAATCTCTCGTCGTCTCCAGTGCTCCTGACCGAAAAACGAACTGCTGACTCGTACTTAAGAGAATAACAATGAGCATAAACTGTGCTAAAGTATTCCTGCGACCAGCAATGGCTGCACAATTGGTCTGCCTGGTCCAGTTGGTGAATGCCACTGCTGTCGCAAACCGACGACAGACACTATCAGTGAGGCCCACATTCGACACTTCATGAAGGCATTTCTGCGGCAGTATGCGTCTATATGGACAGGGCGTCTCGAACGTACAGTATTTTGAGGCTAGGAAACAATGGTGAGAAATGACTATTTCCTGAGGTACCATGTCTTGAATGAACAACGCGTGGAAGACACCACTTCGCAAATTCTTGCCTTAACGAACAGACTGCCGCATCAACGATGTTGTCACTACCTTGGAAAACGTTTCACAGATAATCTGTGACATGTAATCATTACTCGGTGCTTTTAATGTACGATGTAGTGCCAGGAAAAACGAACAAAAGCACACAAAAATTCCTCAGACAACTGGAAACGAAAAAATGGAGAACACCTCTCGTCGACGTTTTTGCGAAGGCTCCCATAGCCCCACAATACGACCTGACTAAAATTCATTAGATAACCTTAATTCGGTTCGTCCACGCCTACCTGTCTTGTGTACCATCCCAATACTACGGATACCTTTCAGCAATTCAGATGCAGTTATTATGGTTGCATAGTATTGATACCTCACACTGTCCCACAACTGCTCTCTGTCTGCTCTTACTTTAAATACGGTGATTCAGGGTCGCTCTTTAGAGATGATCATTCCTCTTGGATGCGTTGATTAAGTTACATCTCATCTCGAGGAAAGGAAACAAGCACATCGCTATTCCAGAATGTATTGTGTAGAATAGTAACCCTACCAGACACAGTGTGGCTGGTAGTGGTTATTATTTTACACCTTATAAAGTAATAGTCGCGGAGTTGAGCTCCATCCATGAGTCTCTTGTGAGCAGCTACTAAAATTTTGTCCCATAAATTACGTAAATAAGTCTCACGCGGTTTCAAATGGACGTTGCCTCCATCTACATGGACACTCTGCAACCCACACTGGAAGAGGGTTCATCAAACGATCTTCATAATAATTCTCATTATTTCACTCACGAATAGCGCGCGGAAATAACCAACGCCTATATCTTTCCGTGCGAGTTCCTTTTCCCTTATTTTATTATTGTGATCGTTTCTCCCACGCCTCACGCTGGAGGTTCGAGTTCTCCCTCGGGCATGGGAGTGAGTGTTGTCTTTAGCGTTAAATTAGTTTAAGTAGTGTGTAAGTCTAGGGACCGATGACCTTAGCAGTTCGGTCCCTTAGGAATTTACACACATTTGACTATTTTTTTCTACCGCGGCAGAAAATGTTTTCGCATTCGGAGGAGAAAATTGATGAATTAAATTTCGTGAGAAGATCCCGCCACAACGAAAAACGATTAGTTTCAATGATTTCCTCCCCAAATCCCGTATAATGTCCCTCACGGAAGATTCTCTTCCGTATTTCGCGATAATACAAAACGTGAAACTCTTCTTAGAACTTTCTCGGCGTATTCTGTTAATTCAACCTGGTGAGCATCCCATACCGAGTAGGAGAACTCCAAAAGACGATGGGCAAGCGTAGTGTAGGTAGTCCTTTTAGTCGATCTTAGCATCTTCCAAGTGTTCTGCCAATAAAATGCAGTCTTTGGTTCGCCTTCTCCGCAACATTTTCTGTGTGCTTTACAACTTAAGTTGTTACTAATTGTAAGTCTTCACGGTCTTCAGATTTGGTTGATTTATAAAGGAATCGCTGTGTAACAGATGCCTTTTAGCGCCCATGTGGATGACTTCACATATTTTTCGTTATTTCGGGTCAATTGCTAATTTTCTTATCATGCATATATGTTATTTAATTGTTTTGCAATTGGTTTTGATCTTCTGATGATTTTATTAAACGATAAACTTCAGCATCATCTGCAAACAACCTAAGACGGCTGCTCAGTTTGTCTCCTACGTATCTTATATCTAGATAAAGATCAGCAGAGGGCCTGTAGTACTACCCTGTGGAAAGCCAGAAATCACTTTTGCTTTACTCGATGACTTTCCGTCAAGTACTACGAACTGTGACGTCTCTGACAGGAAACCACGCATCCAGTGGCATAACTGAGGCGTTATTTCATAAGCCGGCAATCTGATTACAAACTACTTGTGAGGTACTGTGTCAAAAGGCTTCTGAAATCCTAAAAATTCAGAATAAATTTGAAGTCCTTTGTTGGTATCACTCAAGACTGAGAAAAGAGCTAATTGTGTTTCACAAGAACGATTGTTTCGCAATCCGTGTTGACTATGTGTTAATAGATCGAAAATAAGATATTGTATGAAGTGGAACAAGAAGTGTAAGATTAATTGTAGCATGGTTTGAAGCGGAGACGTAATGCGTAACTTGGAGAGCAGTGTTAAGGGCAATTAAGTGTCAGTTAACTCAGCGGACGGATTCGTGCCCTTAAGCACATCTGTTGCCGCAGCAAGGAGCCGCGTCGCTTCTCAGAACAGTTATTTAGAAGCCCCCGATTAGCGCCTGTGTGTGTCAGAAGGGTCCCAGGACTTCACAACGAGCCTCCACAGCGATGTCTGCACGCCCAGGTCTCTGATGGGTTGCTGCAAGAGTGCTGGTAGCCATGCGAGTGAGTGAATGCAGACATCACACACGCCGAAGACGTCGACGCTCACTTTTTCAGATTTTTCACCATGTCTAAATCGCAGTCCAGTAATACATTGTTATTTGTTGAAGCTAAGTAAATTAAGGACGCTGTACATACGTAGGTCTCTCAAGTAATTCGTCGCTGCTTGCATTGAGGACATACATGTTGAGACGAGAACTTCGTATGGAGTTGAGAAAGCATGTACAATGGCACGTACACAGGCATGTACACAGTACACAGGCACGAGTTACACGTCCAACGTGTATAATAACTGGTCTGTAGTGACCTACGCGGTCAGCAAAAGGACAGGAAAGTATTCTGGTGTTCAGATCCTCATTCTGATGAACGGCAGCCACACTGATGAAAATGACTCGTACGTGCTGAAACCAAAGTCATAAAAATGTTGCATGACCACAAGTCCACAATATGTTACATAGAGTTCGTTATCAGACGCAAAGAACATGACAGTACATTACTACACATGAAAAAATACACTACTATCCATGAACACATTCGCTCCTCGCGTAAGGATAGTATATTTCCATAACGTATAAATATTATCTATGAATGGTAAGCCAATATGGAAAGACAACACTGCGCATATGCAACCGGTACTCCCCTACTATCATAGATAAAGGGAAATGGAAGAAGTAAGAAAAGCGGTAGTGGCGTACATGATAGGTGATGGCTCAACAGCAGAAATACTGAAATTAGGAAGTATTATATAAAACACATGTATAATAAACTCACGTCAATAATCTGGTTTCCTGTAAAGAAGATCAGCAGAAATACCTCGCGAGGGAGAGATACAAATACAACTAAGATATAAACCTACGTTTATGTTCACTGCAAGCAAAATTTTAAAACAAGAAAGATTGTCTCTTCTGTGATCGTTTCCAAGTCGCTACAATACAAAGCTAGTGCAGCTGATTTGGATCACAACTAAACATTGATGTGCACGAACTATCAGTCTCGTGTTGATAACTTACAGGGACTGATAAGAAGATGCATAAAATAAGAGATTGTAACACAGCATTTAATGTAATGACGAAGCAAGTCACGAGGGCATTTACGTCTCCACATTCGGTAGCACGTAAGGAATTTTTCCGATACGGTAACAGAATCTACTAATATAGCTGACGCAGTCGCAATGTCCTAACACGTTTCACTAATTGAGCGCCGTTGTTGAATTGATATTTGCGACTTCTGAGCGACTCGCGTTCACCACTGGTTTTGTCCGAATTTCACCATTTTTCGTGTACATTTTGCGTCACACTTTTCGTATAGAAAACATCCGAAAAATTTCGTGATATTGTTCTATTGAAATATAAGCCACTGCTCTGATCGCGCTTCTGCGATCTTTAGCGATAATTTCTTTTCCTTTTTCTACGACTTCATCGCATGACGATGTGGTGGGCGTTCGTTTCACACGTCATCTTCAACGTTTTCAATATCTTTCTGAAAACGCTTATACCACCCGTAAAATTTCCATTTACTCACAGCATACTTACCAAAATCAATATTTAATATATCTGAACTCTTCTGCTCCTCATTCTGAACCATTTTTATGCAACATACATAATCGCTGGACTACTGAAACACAGATAACCTTTACCATAGTTAAAGACTAATTCTCAATACGGTCAGCACTTGTATATACTTTTCAGATATGTTTACCAACATTACAATGAAAAAACTGCGCGGATATAGCAGGTGAAAATTCGAAATTCCCTATACTTTCTTAACAAATTTGCGATCAGTGTGAATGACATTTCTGTTAAATCTGCGGTTCACTTAAGAAGTCAACGTATCTACATAATTTTGTACCATTTACTGAAATAGCCGTGCAGTCATAGGATACCTACAAAAAGTCGTACCTTTTAGCCCTTGGTCTCAATAATTGAAATAAATCCATCTGTTGATGGAGATAGAAGCCTTCGGAATGCCTAGAGGGAAGAAAAGGTAATGTGACTGGTTTCAGTTAGTGATACCATCGTCTTTACAACTTACAAAAATACGATATGTTCTCATGTACTTCCCCAGTATCAGCTTTGAAATTGAGCTCACAAGGGGAGCGTACGGTTTGATTCATATTGATAGGATATGTAGAGCACTACTAAGACTTAAACATAAGTAAACGGGAACATGCAACTGTCGGCCGTTTTAGAGAGAATCGAGTTTCAAAATTTTACGAGTATTTATGTGTTTTGAATGGTCGTTAGTACTCTTAGAAGACTGAAAGCAAACCTGTTCAACACTTAGTTGCTGGAGCGCGATGGCCATGGATCAAAAGCTTTTTCCCACTGTAATTACTGTATTATGACTGAGCAAACTGTCGTTATTGCATGCATGATTCCTTCATTATTTTCATGATCTATATCGTCAACAAGGAGAAAAATTTTCATGATGCCACTGAAAAAATGAGTACACAAGAAATAAACATCAAATCAGTATTGTCATTTTATTTATATTCTTTCATCTACATCTGTAGCAAAGATAATGTGTAACCTTTGGAGCACTCTACGGATCGGGAAGTTACTGGTCATAGGAGCGAGGGCTCTGCAATTGTTGCTACACATACAAGTTTTAATGAACCCTCCAGAGTAGCCGAGGGTGATGACGCGCTGCTTCCTGGACTCGGGTAGGCCCGCCGTTCCAGATCGAATCCGCCTGGCGGATTAACGATGACGGCCGGTGTGCTGGCCAGCCAGGATGTGGTTTTTAGTCGGTTTTTCACATCATACTAGGTGAATAACGGGCTGATCCCCACGTCCCGCCTCCGTAACACGACTCGCAGACATCTGAAACACATTCACACTATTTGACGATTTACACTAGACGCAGACAGCTCGGGTACATTACTTCCGTCCCAGGGGGTATGGGGTGGCGGCAGGAAGGCCACCCCCTAAAATGAACCATGCCAGTTCCGTACTTAACCCTGCCGACCGTGCACACAATGCAGGATAAAGGCAGTAGCAAAAGAAGAAAGAAGATACACAAGTTTTAATGAATACCGTATCTTTACATGTGCATGGCAATTTGTGTATTGCAAAACAATTTTGGGTTGCATTCGTATGCGGTGATCAGTTAATCACGCCTATCTGGTGTTAGAATTATGTGAAAATGGAAAGAAGATAATATTCCAGAAATGAGATTCGATCCACAAATTTCGCGCGTATCGAGCTAAGTACGTGCACGCTTGGCTACGGGATCATTGATCACTTACGACCATACGAGATATAGAAGCAAGCGTAAAATCGATTTTTTCCGAGACGGTTGAGAGTTGTACCTCGAAGTTAACATATATTGAAGTCCTAGTCGCGCGCTACACAGCATGTCAATATGAATCAAGTCGGTGAGGGGATGTTCGTACCGTCGCCTTGTCAGCGATGACGCTGTGTCTGCTAAACCAGGGCCTTGGCTGTCCAGCAGTAAAGTTGCACTGACAAGTTAACACCTCATTTCTCTGGCAAAGATAGGCCCACATACGTCACCAGAATAAGCTCCGTCTGATTCACTTTGCATCCTTTTCCGGATTGTCCCCGACATTATTCAATCTGTATATTGAGCAAGCAGTAAAGGATACAGAAGAACGGAGTAGGTATTAGAATCCATGGAGAAGAAATAAAAACTTTTGAGGTTCGCCGATGACATTGTAATTCTGTCACAGACAGCAAAGGACTTGGAAGAGCAGTTGAACGGAATGGATAGTGTCTTGAAAGGAGGATATAAGATGAACATCAACAAAAGCAAAACGAGGATAATGGAATGTAGTCGAATTAAGTAGGGTGATACTGAGGGAATTAGATTAGGAAATGAGACACTTAAAGTAGTAAAGGAGTTTTGCTATTTGGGGAGCAAAATAACTGATTATGGTCGAAGTAGAGAGGATATAAAATGTAGACCGACAATGGCAAGGAAAGCGATTCTGAAAACGAGAAATTAGTTAACATCGAGTATAGATTGAAGTGTCAGGAGGTCGTTTCTGAAATTATTTGTATCGAGTGTAGCCATGTATGTAAATCAAACATGGACGATAAATAGGTTGGACAAGAAGAAAATAGCTTTCCAAATGTGGTGCTACAGAAGAATGCTGAAGATCAGATAGGTAGATCACATAACTAATGAGGAGGTATTGAACAGAAATGGGGAGAATAGGAGTTTGTGGCACAACTTGATAAGAAGAAGGGACCGGTTGGTAGGACATGTTCTGAGGCATCAAGGGATCACAAATTTAGCATTGGAGGGCAGCGTGGAGGGTAAAAGTCGTAGAGGGAGACAAAGAGATGAATACACTAAGCAGATTCAGGAGGATGTAGGTTGCAGTAAGTACTGGGAGATGAAGCAGCTTGCACAGGATAGGGTAGCATGGAGAGCTGCATCAAACCAGTGTCAGAGCTGAAGACTACAACAACAACAACAACAACACGTTCAGAATGTGGTTATTGTAAGTTAACTATGTGGTATTGCAAAATAAACAGTTTCTTAGACATAAGCTGTCACGTGACTGGCAGGTTGTTTGTTGTGAGGTAGGTGGGAAGTGTAGCCGGCTTTTGGTACAGGAGGACGTGTGTCTGTGTTGCAGGTGAGTGAGTGGGCGAGCGGCGACAGCAGCTTGCAGCTTTTCATGGAGCGCGCCGGTGGTGAGTAAGTTGCTGGCAGGCTGGTTGCGTAGACGCAGACAGCCCGTGACCGCGGCCGCTGACGTGTGTGTTTGGCCATGCTTGCGCAAGCCCGTGCCTCCGGGGATCAAATGAAGCTACCAGGACGCGTACGACGCTCTGAAAGCCGGCCAGCCGTTGCCAGCTGTTTGGCGAAGGATTAGTTTGCGGAGGAGGCTAATAGCTCTCGCTACAAATGGAAATATACCATAGTGTTCTGCTCGCTGCCAGGCCCTTAGCAGAGTTCGTCAATTCTCGTTCAGTCTCAGAGTATGGTTCTACTTTCATATTTATCCCTATCTTCCGTCAACTGACTCTAATTTGTGCTCGTCTTGGTTTTCCATCTTTAATACCCCTCACAGTGTCCTGTAGAAAACACAAGTGCCTCAAAAAATAAGGCGTGACAAAATTAGGTTTCAACTTAGGAATATTTATTCATACACTATTGGCCATTAAAACTGCTACATCAAGAAGAAATGCAGATGATAGACGGGTATTCAATTGACAAATATGTTATACTAGAGCTGACATGTGATTAAATTTTCACGCAATTTGGGTGCATAGATCCTGAGAAATCAGTACCCAGAAAAACCAACTCCGGCCGTAATGACGGCCTTGATACCCCTGGGCATTGAGTCAAACAGAGCTTGGATGGCGTGTACAGGTACAGCTGTCCATGCAGCTTCAACACGATACCACAGTTCATCAAGAGTAATGACTGGCGTATTGTGAACAGCCAGTTGCTCGGCCACCACTGACCAGACGTTCGCAAATGGTGAGAGGTCTGCAGAAGATGCTGGCCAGGGCAAAAATCGAACATTTTCTGTATCCAGAAAGGCCCGTACAGGACCTGCAACATGCGGTCGTGCATTATCCTGCTGAAATGTAGGGTTTCGCAGGGATCGAATGAAGGGTAGAGCCACCGGTCGTAACACATCTGAAATGTAACGTCCACTGTTCAAAGTGCCGTCAACGCGAACAAGAGGTGACCGAGACGTGTAACCAATGGCATCCATACCATCACGCCGGGTGAAAAGCCAGTATGGCGATCATGAAAACGCGCTTCCAATATGCGTTCGCCGCGATGTCGCCAAACACGGATGCGACCATCATGATGCTGTAAACAGAACCTGGATTCATCCGAAAAAATGCCGTTTTGTCATTCGTGCATCGAGGCTCGTCGTTGAGTACACCATTATAGGCTCTCCTGTCTGTGATGGAGCGTCAAGGGTAACCGCAGGCATGGTCTACGAGTTGATAGTCCATGCTGCTGCAAACGTCGTCGAACTGTTCGTGCAGATGGTTGTTGTCTTGCAAATTTCCCCATCTGTTGACGGGGTGATCGAGACGTGGCTGCACGATCCGTTACAGCCATGCAGATAAGATGCCTGCCATCTCGACTGCTAGTTATACGAGACCATTGGGATCCAGCACGCCGTTCCGTATTACACTCTTGAACCCACCGATTCCATATCCTGCTAACAGTCATTGGATCTCGACCAACGCGAGCAACAACGTCGCGGCATGATAAACCGCAATCGCGATAGGCTACAACCCGACCTTTATCAAAGTCGGAAACGTGATGGTACGCATTTCTCCTCCTTACATGAGGCATCACAACATCGTGTCACCAGGCAACGCCGGTCAATGCTGTTTGTGTGTTAGAAATCGGTTGGAAACTTTCCTCGTGTCAGCACGTTGTAGGTGTCGCCACCGGCGCCAGCCTTGTGTGAATGCTCTGAAAAGCTAATTATTTGCATATCACAGCATCTTCTTCCTGTCGTTTAAATTTCGCGTCTGTAGAAGTCATCTTTGTGGTGTAGCAATTTTAATGGCCAGTAGTGTATTTCCTTTCTTCACTTAGATTCAGCTTTTCGATTAGTTGATTTGACTGTTAATTTTATTTTTTCTATTCCTCTCCAACACCACACAACAAAGCTTCCATTGGGTTCCAAGTATGTGACGCATCTAGTGCACTTTTCGTAAGTAGCATTTAACTCTTTGTTATGTTCAGTACCTTGCTAGTCAATATAGATTATATGGTTGAGAATACCTCTTCGGTCACAACTATCAGACATCGAATTTCGTTCTAACAGTAGGAGTCATTTGTTATCAGGCATTCCAGATATTTGAACTATTGACACTCACCTAGATTGGTTCATCACACTCAGACATTTAATATGATCTTGGTCCGAGATATATTTACCACCTTTGTCTTTCCTTTATCAATTTGTGAGCCGTGCGTCTGCAATGTCAACTGCTAACAGCTCTCTATCTCCCCCTCCTCTCTCTCTCTCTCTCTCTCTCTCTCTCTCCTCCCCCTCTCTCGTTTTTTATGAAGTTTTTGCCACTTTCGCGTCATCTGATTTTTCCCTTAATTTTTCACTTTGAAATCTGGAATTTCTGCCAATGCCTCTTTCATCTGGTATTCTATATACAAAGAATATAGCTTAGGAAACATACAAAGACCTTGTTGCGCTCTTCTTGCAATATCAACACATTTGGTGTCATCCAATGTAAGTAGTATTTTTACATTATGCGCCGTTTACGGATGTTATTTAGATCTTCGACCATTCGAATCTGCTCGAGGAATCTGTTTCAACTGACAAACCCACTTTGCCAGTCAATAAAATAAAAACATAACTCCTCTTTAAAATATAAAATATATTTTATACCACTCTTGGCAATCCAATAGCGTCGCTCGTTCTTTTTCCCCTTGTAAGTGCTAACAGGTCTTAGTCCATCATCTCTTCTATTTTTCTGTAAAACACTTGCAAACGCTATGTGCAGTAATCTTCCTGCGTGTGAAATAAATGACTGTACATCTTTATCGTTGATTTCTTTGACAGTGCGACAGTAGCCACATCTACGAAAGCATTAGGCCGTTTCCATTCATAATACATCTCATTGGCAGTACGTATGTATCTGTTGTTCAGCAAAGAAAACTGCAATGCCGATCTTTGCAACGACTCGTCGGGTCACGGGATGAGTACGTCATCACTAAGGTGCAAATCTTATTGCCATTTACTTTGTCTCGCAGCAGCGCTTCCTTGCTTACAGAGTTTTACATTTGTCATTATCTCTTGAAGGAACACGATCAACCAGTTTTTCAACAATCCACCACATTTCTCGAATATCACGCCTGCTTCATCGATCTGCAAACACGCAGTTATTATTCCCGTGGCGTGTTGACTCTTACCACGTGGAAACAAAATAAAATAAAGCTTTTATTCAAATCTTATCAACGAATTCAACTTCTATATATCTTATATACTATAATTCAGGAATGTTTGGAGAATTGTTATTTCTTCTTTCGAATACTTAACGTTTTGAACTTTTTGTGAGACACTCTCTTATTGTCTTGGTTCATACTACTTCAAGATAAAATAAGGAAAGGAATGAGCTTGCAGTAGAAGATAAATGTTTCACGTTGACGAGTATGAACAGGTGCTCATAGCTTTTACAGAATATACATTTTAGAGTTGTTTTTTTTTTTTCTTTCATGCAAGGAACTAGTCCTCAGAGTCTGCAAAAGGTATTCAGTTACCCCTTGTATATGCTTGTAGATGTGTTTGTAGCGGAAATATTACCAACGAAGTTATTATTAACGCAACAAATCTGAAAGAATTCTTTTATACATACTAATCCGATTCTCGTTTCAGAATAATTACATCTCCTGCGCTGCACGTATTACATTAAACACTATGCAATGATTATTCGATATATGCGTTCGTATTACAAAATCGCTAAAGAGTCTCTTTGAAAAATAAGAAACTAAAGCTCTTTGTAAAATTATACAGTTCAAACCGTTTTCGTACGACGAACGGCTTGCACTCCAGTCGCTTGTTAAAACTTATTTCATTCTTACAAGATAGTTCTATGAGGTGTAATCAATGAAATATTAACCAGCTATATTTCTACGTCACTGTTTCCTGAATACATACTCATTGATTAAGACAGTTCAGCTACTCGTGCTTTTCTTATTTGTGGTTCTACTGTGCTTAAATAACAGGAAATGATTCTGTTGTTAGTTACGAAAATTGTCGTGTTCTAATCTCATATTGATGTCCTTCAAATACATGTGTTGTCTTCTAATTATACTTGTGACTGTTTCTGTCTTGAACAAGAGTTTCATAATTTTCAGTTCATCCTGAAAGGATTTAATTCTATTATTTTACTGTGTGTTTGGCTTTATGACCCGTGCAGACAGTCGCACGCGTTGACACGCCGCTTCCGGTATTTGGTGACGGGCCCCGGCGCCGACTAGAATCCGTCTGCCTAACGACGAGGGCCGGTGCGCTCTTCATCTTAGATGTGGTTTTTAAGTTGTTTCCCCCACATTCGATTAGGTGACTGGCGGGCTGTTATCCACTTGGCCCCTCAGTTACACGATTTGGGAACAATCCCAACACGTTCTCGTATTTTTACGTGGTACGATACTAGATGCAGACAAATTAGGTTCCGGAGGAAAGAGGTAGCGACAGAAGAGCATCCGGCCACTAACACTGCACCGACCCTGTGAAGATAGGGATAAGGCCGGGACAAACAAGATAGTGTTTGGTTTTATGTGAGTAATACACACACATCTGGAGAATCTTTGTGATTGGCTGTTGCGAACTGAATAGCTACAGTGACGAAGTGGAATCCATCTTGCATGAAGAGTTTAGCGGTTTTCTTTTCAAAAATGCCTCTGCTTACCTATATATCAACTTATTTATCTGTCACTTTATAAAACAAAAAATATTTTTACAAATATAAACGACTGATATTGGAATAGTTACCGCAGGAGGAGGTCACACCTACAAAATTGTGATAAATAAAAGTATTTTGCACCCTTAAATTCAGTAATGCTGATTACACTACGAGCGGATTATAGTGAAAGTCGGATGTCATAATTTTTCACATAGGACGCAGATATTGTTGGTTGCAATATTTTTTTGCCCCAGAACTCTCCACAATATTGCAAAAAATGAGGATGATTCGTCACTTGAAATTCATATTATATTGAGTAATGAAATATTGACATACGGCGTAAAAGCTATTAGCTGTGGAGCTTCGGTAAACTGTGAATATTAATCTAAATTTTGTCTCTCTCTTCGTCAGAAAGAAGCTATTTTTGACCCCAGAATTCATAATTTTACGTAACAGTTAATTAAAATTTGACTGTAAATTTAACTCTAAAAGACATATTAACTTACGAAAATAACACGTGATAGCATCTGAAATTTGTTCAGTGTTGGCTTGAAAAAGTTTCCGTATTTAATACAAATTCCAAGAACTTATTGAGCCCCAAACTTCGTCGAGTAATACTTTTATCTGGCTGTTAAAAATGAAGAAAGGTTAGGGTTTGTCGTCCCGTCGTTGGGAGACGTAGCACACGTACAGATAGGGGCAAAAACTCGTGCGTGCTCGTTTAAAGGAAGCATCCTAGCGTAAGGCAATACGTGACATAAGAACATCACGCAAAACCTACCTCTGGATGGCCGGTCCGGGATTCGAACCGCCGTCCTCGGTAACACGTGTCGAGTATCTTCATCTCCGCCGCCTCAGCGAGCCAGACAGACAGACAGACAGACAGACAGACAAATCGCTCTACCAGAGGCACACACGGCGTTACGCGGTCGCTACCTCCTGCAGAAATACCGAGCAGCTCGAGCGAATGCTAATGTCATCCGTTGCATAAACATCCAGGCGGCTGATGAGAAATGACTGCTGCTCACTTTCGTAGCCTTTCTGTGCTGTGTGCTACTGCGATAAGTGTCTGGTGCACACAGAACATTACAGTTTTTCCAGTGGTTCTACAGCTGTACCAGACCCTGAGTCCGAGTGATGTGCTGTGTGGGATTGTTTTCTCTGGCCAAGAACGGTTGTGTCTTGTATTGGCGCCGAATGCTCCATGCAAATACATCGTTCATTTAAAATTCCACACAGCTGTTTTAAGCTGCAGCATTTGTATGCTAAACTTCAACTTTGAAGTACGAAAACAGCATACCACTGATTGCAGTAGTCTTTGTATGTAATGTTCGTCGCTTCCATTCAGGAGACGAACGTAGATGGTTTGATATATCTATAAATACTTAACAAAAGTCCTTCTGACCCATCACGGTCTTCTACATTGGTGACACAGAGTTCGATGCACAATGCTCATAACATTTTCCGTGAATAGTCCTACCCGCTATCTGCCTCAAATATTAAGAATCCTTTTTGTGGGTTTTATTGTGCGCTATCGGGTGTGAGAATTACACGACCTAATTTACTGGTGATTATCCGTGAATAAGGTATAAGGAACCCAAGGTGGTAAGTATCTCCAGTGATTACCTAATAGTGAAAACTTGGTTCGTTCATTCACATTTTTTGTTCCAGAAATGTTTTTCAAGAAATAGTTGGAATATTTTTACGAGTCTCCTTTCAACATACTAAACGTTATTGACTCATCTGAACCTTCCACAGTCGTGTGCGGACTGTCCTTCGCAAGTGTCCGACACTCTGCAGTTAGCGAAGCTATTACGCACATGTCCATATATTTTAGTTCTGAGTAGCAGATATTTTTCGGTATTTATGTGGTCTTATTTGTAACAGGTGTTTTATTTTGACATAATGACAGAGTAAAAGAACGAAATATCAATTAGCCGTAGCAGCAGACAAATTCTTATTCGTAAGACTTCCATTGATTTAATATGTTGCGTTATTATCGAAAATGCTGTTTTAATTACAATGCCTACAGAAACACATGGCATAAGGATTGGTACAGCATTGCTGAAACAGTAATGTCCCTTTTACCATTTTACCATGTATCGTGGCTTGAGATTCACGTTTACGTGCAGTGTTTAATATTTGCTCCTACTTGGTGTACACAGTAGTATCTAGCTGCAGTCGCCAGAGATCCGTTGTACCGCACAAAGACGCCAACACTACTATGGAAATATTTTGACTAAATGTCGCAGTAATGAAATACAATGCCTCATTTGCGTTAAAAGATTTGCCTGTCATTTATATGAAACAATAAAAGAGAAAGGAAATTCTGGTAACAGTAATAAATCAGTAACTTATGAACAATGCAGTCATTGTATATAATAAAAATACGATGTAGCTCATATTGTAAGGTGTCAGGCAAATCCAACACCTTCCATGAGAACCCTGACATGATAAGCAAATCCAGTAGTATGTCACATAGCTCCGAATAAATCGTGACATTAAAGTAACCAAAGTAATACGAGTAACGAATGAGCAAATGGAATACCACAGACTAACACAAGAATGCCTAAATGCACGTCATACCTTCCCACTGTGAGACAGACGCAGTTCCGAGGGGAGAAACGAAAACAGAAGCCGAGAGCAGAACCGTGTTAAGCTAGAAAGCCCTACGATAAGGGACGGACTGGACACCCACGTTTCCAGCAAACCACTAGGACAACGCCAGCTGCAAGTTTTAGCGTGAGACGTTTTCGCGTCTCTGTTACATTAGAACCACCCCCCAGCCCATGTCAAAAGATAGAGCCCTCCAGAAGAACAGTATAGATCTTACGATAACATTAAAAGGACCAGACCAGCTGCAAGTGAGACTCTTTCGCGTCTCTGTTACGTTGCAAACTTTAAAAACATTACCCCACCACGAAAAGTATAACGTTTCTCATTGGATAAACAGAATTTTTGTAGGCGGAGCTTAAGGTTAACATTGAGACCCTGATTGGTCAGATGAAAACACAGCCAGATAGTTTTTTTTAACCAACTTCGGTAAATTGTAGTAAGGAGAAGTGAGGAGAAGTTAGTTCCGAGACGGCGAGCTGGATGGCTGCTGCGCCGGCCGCTGCCGCCCTGACGCTGCCTAAACACCGACAAGATAATGAACGCACGCGATGCCGCATAACAGCGCATAAACCTTCACTCAGAACTGCAGAAGTCTTATCTGTTACACCCTCTTTTTGCGTAATATTAGTGTCGATTGTCAATTAAAGCTCATGGTGTTCACATTTGCCACTTGAGGTAAAAATCTGAAACGCGATATTTTTCTGTTATGTAGTTATTGAGAAGCCACATCAGCCACTGTAATTTACGACAAGTTAGATAAGTAATTAAAGATAATTGAGGGTCACTGTAGACCATTTTGATAGTTTGTTCTTTTGTGAAACTTAATTTAAACCTAGAGTATAGAAGTGATATGGCATAGGTCATCCTTCGATTCATTGTAGAACTTGGAAACCCATTCAGGGAATATTCGTTTACATTTTTGTTGAACGCAGTTGGTTTTTACAATTCTGTATTAAAACACTTCCTTTTATCAATAGTGCAATTTATAAACAATGTTTTGTGAGTAGAATAAAATTTCCAATGGTAAACTTAACTGCTTTTTCGACGTTATTTTACCAGCCAACTAAAAATAGGAAAGCCTAGTCTCACTGAACTCATCTGAATTCTACATTTCATGTATCGTCTGGCGTCTCCTTACCAGCAACAGGACCCAGGTTCAAACTAGTCATTTCCCTAAAAAACACGCTCAGAGCGTCGTTGCGCGAAAGTGGTAGGGAGACACGATATAGAACAGACACCACCCAGAATGTTAGAATATGCTGCCTGTCTACAAAATAGGGCTTTCTGTTTATAGACCTTGAAAACAGACAAACTAGCACGAAAAATAGTTCAAGCTTAGTTTTCACCCTTTAACACTGACTGATCGTGATGTCCAATTAATGGTATCATTCACAATTACATGATTTTCTAGTAGACTTTCAAAAAAATAGGATCAGTAGGAGCATAGTAGGGACTTTATTTTTTATAATATTCAACTATTTACCACTTTTCGAGAAAAGCAGCGAACTGTAACCGAACTAAGTGCCTATATAATTTAATATTTTGATTTTGCGTATCTTGAAACTGTTGTTGTCCAAAGACTGGTTTGATGCAGCTCCCCATGCTACTCTATCCTGTGCAAGCCTCTTCATCTCCGAGTAACTACAGCAACCTACATCCTTTTGAATATGGTCTTGGCCTCCCTTTGCAATTTTTATCCTCCTCACTTCCCTCCAGAACTAAATCGGTGACCCCTTGATGATTCAGAACGTGTCCTACCAACCTATCCTTTCTTCTAGTCAAGTTGTGCCACAAATTCTTCTTCTCACCAATTCTATTCAGTTTCTCGTCATTAGCTACTTGATCTGCCCATCGAATATACAGCGTTCTTTTGTAGCACAACATTTAAAAAGCTTCTTCTCTTTTTGCCTAAACTGTTTATCGCCCGTGTTTCACTTCCAGACATGGCTGCATTCCATACAAACACTTTCAGAAAAGACTTCCTGAAAGCCGCGCAGATTGAGGGGGCATGTCACGAATTGCGCGGCCTCTCCCTCCGGAGGTTCGAGTCCTCCCTCGGGCATGGGTGTGTGTGTGTGTGTGTGTGTGTGTGTGTGTGTGTGTGTGTGTGTGTGTCGTTCTTAGCGTAAGTTAGTTTAAGTAGTGTGTAAGTCTAGCGACCGATGACCTCAGCAGTTTGGTCCTTTAGGAATTCCTGACACTTAAATCTATACTCGATGCTAACAAAGTTCTCTTTTTCAGAAACGCTTTTCTTGCCATCGCTATTATACATTTTACATCCTCTCTACTTCAGTTATTTTCCTGCCCAAATAACAAAACCCATTTACTACTTTAAGTTTCTTATTTCCTCATTCTCTCAGCATTACCTGATTTAATTCGACTACATTCCATTATCCTCGTCTTGCTTTTGTTGAATGTTCATCTTCTGTTCTCCTTTCAAGACACTATGCATTCCGTTCAGCTGTTCTTCCAAGTCTTTTGCTATCTGTGACAGAATTACAGCGTCATCAGCAAGGTTTTTCTTTCTTCTCCCTGGATCATAAATCCCACTCCTAATTTTTCTATTGCCTCCTTTATTGCTTGCTCAATATACAGATTGAATAACATCGGGGATAGGCTACAGCCCAGTTTCACTCCCTTCTCAACCACTGCTTCCCTTTCGTGCCCTTCGACTCTTAAAACTGCCATCTGGTGTCTGTACAAATTGTAAATAGCCTTTCGCTCCCTGTATTTTATCCCATCTACCTTCAGAAGTTGAAAGAGAGTGTTCCAGTCAAAATTGTCAAAAGTTTTCTCTAAGTCTAAAGATGCTATAAACGTATGTTTGCCCTTCCTTCACCTATTTCCTAGGATAAGTCGTAGGGTCAGTATTGCCTTGCGTGTTCCAACTTTCCTACGGGATCCAAACTGTCCAATAATTCTTTATGGACGAATGAAAAAACTGGTAGAAGACAACCTCGTCGAAGATCAGAGGGTTTGGCGATTTCCACACCTGTCAGCACCTGCTTTCTTTGGAGTTGGAATTACGACATTCTTCTTGAAGTCTGAGGGTAATTCGCCTGTCTCATACATCTTGATCACCAGATGGAAGAGTTTTGTCACGGCTGGCTATCAGTAGTTCTAACGGAATGTTATCTACTCCCGAGGCCTTGTTTCGACTTAGGTCTTTCAGTGCTCTGGCAAATTCTTCATGCAGTATCATACCTCCCATCTCATCTTCATCTACATCCTCTTTCATCTTCATAATATTGCCACAAGTACATCGCCCTTGTATAGACCTTCTATGTACTCCTTCCACCTTTCTGTTTTTCCTTCTTTCCTTACGACTGATTTTCCACCTGAGCTCTTGATATTCATAGAAGTGGTTCTTTTCTCTTCAAATGTCTTTTTAATTTTCCTGTAGGCAGTATCTTTCTTACCCCTGGTGATATAGGCTTTTACATCATTATATTTGTCCTTTAGTCATCCATGTTTATCCATGTCACACTTCCTGTCGATCTCATTTTGAGACGTTTTGTTTTCCTTTTTACCTGCTTCATTTACTGTATTTTTATATTGTCTCCTTTCATCAGTTAAATCCATTATCTCTTGTGTTACCCAAGGATTTCTACTAGCTATCGTCTTTTTGTCTACTTGATCCTCTGCTGTCTTCACTATTTCGTCTCTCAAAGCTACCCATTCTTCTTCTACTGTATTCCTTTCCCTTGTTGTTGTCAATTGTTCCATAATGCTATCTCTGAAACTCTCTAAAACCTTTCTTTCACTTTATCCAGATCCCATCTCCCTAAATTCCTGTGTTTTTGCAGTTTCTTCAGTTTTAATTGTCTTACAATTTAAAACCTGGTTCCTAAATCCCTGTCTTACCATTATAAAACCATTATAAAAACCATTATAAAACCATCTGAAGCCTTTCCGTGTCTCCAGCTCTCTTTAACGCATACAATCATCTTTCGTGACAGAGTGAAATTTTCACTCTACAGCCTGAGTGTGAGCCGATAAGAACCTTCCTGGCAGATTAAAACTGTGTGCCGGACACAGACTCGAACTTGGGACCTTTGCCTTTTCGCGGGCAAGTGCTTTGGAAAGTAGGAGACGAGGTACTGGCAGAAGTAAAGCAGTGAGGACGGGGCGTGAGTCGTGCTTGGGTAGCTCAGTTGGTAGAGCACTTGCCCGCGAAAGGCAAAGGTCCCGAGTTCGAGTCTCAGTCCGGCACACAGTTTTAATCTGCCAGGGAGTTTCATCTTCCGTGATTCTTAAAACAAGTATCAGCGATTGTTAGGTTATGCTCTTTGCAGAATTCTACCAGCTGGCTTCCGTTTTTATTCCTTACCCCCAGACCACATGCACCTACTACTTACCCTTCTCTTCCTTTTTCTACTATCGAATTCGAATCCGCCGTGACTACTAACTTTTCGTCTCCGTTAACTACCTGAATAATTTCTTTTATCTCATCATACATTTCTCCAATCTCTTCATCATCTGCAGAGCTAACTGGCATGTTAACTTGAAACTGAGAGAGTCAAATTTTTTCAGTCTTCGTGCGATTTCTGGAAATGATCGGAATACAACATCGAAAATCGGTTATTTGAGAAACCGGTTATTTTGAGCGTTTTTACAGTCGGATTAATCTGGCGTGAAAAAAATATAACCGAAAACCGGCTGTATCAGCGATCTTGCGCCGCATGATCTGCTGGGTCGTTTCTGAGCGATCGCTATTCACTTGAGTGAGTTTCGCGCTGGAAGAGGCGCGCGTCTCGTGCGTGGAGTACCGCAGTCTGCTCCTTCCCTGTGCCTCGTTCACGTCGCCTGAGGATGACCGCTCCTCGTCGGCCCAGCGGGCGCCACTTGGGCGAGGTGGCCGTTAGTGGGCCCGTATCTCGGCGGAGACAGAGGAGTGCGGGAAGAAATCCGGTCCGCCCGCGGGAGAGGGGGCTGAGGCGGCGCCTTCATTAGGGAGTCCCAGCGCCGGCAGCGATCCTTCACAATTATCGGGAGCCGCCGACGGGCCGGCGAGAAATGAATTTCTGGCCGGCGACTCGTTTTCCGATCGCAGCCGTCTTAATGAAGTCAGCCCCCGCCTCCGCTGTTCCCCCTCTCCTTGCTGCTATTGCTCCTGCGCAGAGAGAAACGGGGGCGACATCGCGAGTCTCCGAACGACAGGCGCTCTGCAATTAAAGCCACTTCCTTCCTGTCTTTCAGAAAAGTTGGGGACTTTTTATAGAGGTTGTAAAATCCGGAACGCTTTGGCAGACCTCGCTAGGATGAGCAGCAATATCGCATCTCATAAATCTCTGACGCAGAGCTTACGTTGCTTTCTCCCTACGCCTCCCCTCCCCACTCTCTCAGCCAACATCTCTTCCTCTCTCCCTCCCTCTCTCTCGTACACAGTTTCGACGGGAGTTAAAGGAGTCTGAAATATCCCAGCGGATAAGTTACACTGGCGCATTTAAGTTAAGACAGCCAATTAAACTTTGGACGCGTCCATATTCCCAGTGATATTCACATTATATAATGAAGCGGATACAAAACAAACGTTGCCGCTTTGGGAACGAGTGTCTGTAGTCAGCTGGTCCACTAAAATTCTTACGTCACGAACGGTTTCTGGATCAGATTTTCCGAACGCCTTAAAGTAGCGTCAAACTACAGTCTTTTGTTGCTGGTAAACTTTTTGGATTGGATCTCAGTTTCTAAGCGAAATGTCAGCAATGAAAAACGGTATGCTGCCGCAGCGCAAAACGCTAATTGGCATTTCCATCCACGCCTCATGTTAAAGAGCGGTCCAGCCGTACTGACATGTCCCTCCGACCCTCTCCGTTCTACCACGAACGCAGGCTGTGATAGTTCTCAGAGCAAAGGAAAGTAAAGGAAAACCACCTGCAACAGGTCAACATCTATTGAAGCATTTCGGGCTATTAGCCAAGAGTGCATCATGTTTGTTAATCTCAATCAAAATTAAACCGCACGAAAACAATAACGATCTATCATTATTATTGTGGACTGCTGAAGAAACAATTATCTTCCTTTCTTTGTATGTGTCACGTTTCATTTTTGGTTCCTTATCTTCTTTAACACATAAGAGAACAGCATCAAAATATTTGCGGTAGGGTAAATACCAATAGTTTTTTTTTTTTTTGTGAAGAAATTTACTGAAGACGAGCGATCCTGGCAATGCTTCGCAATTGCTAAATAGGTATGGTAAGTGGATATACGTCCTGATCACGTTAGTTCCCCTCCTTCTGTCATCCTCCTCCTTCCCCTTTCTTTGACCCCCCACCCATCCCCCATCACCCTTCCATCCTCTGACTTTGAACCTAGTTTATTATTGTTGCAAACGGAACGTTGGTGGGGCAGTGAAGACGCTTAGAGGAATAACACAAAACAGCACATTCATATACAATTTTTGTTTAAAATTTTACTTCAGGAAACAGTTTGTTTAATGCTTCAGATTACCTGCTATCGTAGTTTAAACTAATTGCGAGAAAGGATCAATATATTTTCACAGCACAGCATTTTCTTTCTCATAGTTTTAACGCAGAACTGAAGATTGTCGCTTAGAAAATATATGTAGCCCATGTCTGTCTAGAAGTCTGAAACAGGAAGGTCAGAAATGGCCTGGAAAGTTCGCAAGGGTTTTGCCGGATAAGTTCTGCTAAGAAATAACTCAAGAAAAAAAATTCGATGCGTTGCCCCGTTTCCGAGTTAATTAGCACTGAAGTTAGCCAATCAGGCATTTGCTCGTTGAATCTCAAGTGGGCCCCACCGACACAACTAGTATCAGTTGTTCTCATAGTGTAGAGGATAGCTCACGAGACAGGTCAGCCTTTGTTTCGAGTTCGATTTTTACTACTGTCCCATGTTCAATTTTTGCATCACTCTCTTGTTCGGTTTTAGGACACCAAATGAAGGACATATTTGGCGGCGACGTCTCTGGCGGGCCGCTTGAATTTGCTTGCGCAGCTGCCTAATAGGCTACCTCTATTAAGTGGGAAACGGTGCAGCGTATGGACTTTTCTTCTTAACTATTATTTCTCAAGTCAACCTACCCTGCAACGCCCTTACAAGCTTCTCAGACTGTTTCTCATGACCTTGTAGAAATATCTAAATATATAATGTAAGATCTCCCATAGAATCTATACGACGTTTGAATCCTCGTTTTGAAGTACAAAACTCATCCATACATTCCAGCTTCTTTTTTAATAATGCGTGAGGATCGATTGATATTTTTTCATTATTTCAGACGTTTTCTGCGATAATAATTCCGTTGCAGTGACAATTAAAGTAACCGATGCTACAGCTGTCGCTACTTTATAAGTTAATAACGAAGTTTTAAAAGACGTGAAACGCTGTAATGACCTGCTTTTAATACATCGAGATGCTTATTTTGTATACATTCTCTGTCTGTGTCTACGCAGGTGATGAATTACTGTGCCTAATTTACAGTTCCATCGCTGCTGTCTCTCTTCTTTTGGGTTTACACAGCATATTAACATTTAGTTGTCCTCTATGAAGCTGAAATACAATTTAATATAGATCTTATTACAAAAGTGACGAAGCTAGTCTCACTTCAATTTAAGCTTCACAAGTTCTCGTAAGTCACTTTAGAAATACTTCCAGTCAGATACAACTTTTATACATTACGGATGAAGAACACTTCGACTGTGATGAATAAAGGGTCCCTGAAATTACTGCAACCAGTCCTCTTGGTTGCAGTAATTTCAAGAAAAACGTAGCTAGTTACTTCTAAAAGCTTATTAGCACATAGGCCTGCATCCTTCACGAAACTAACGCAGCGTTCTGTATTCACTGGAGACGTCTTCGGCCAAGTACAGACCATAACAAAAAAAAGTACGTATATTAATTATAGCTACTACCACTGGTCGTCCGTTTTTGAAAACACTGACATTAGTATGTCCCAAAGAAACAGGCTCTAGGAATCCGCCAGGCCGTGCATCCTCGAAAAATTTAGAGATGAAGAGATTTTCTTCAGCCTATGGAACACATCTCCTCCACCAAAGAGACCTAGGGGCTTATCTCGTAGCGATCCTACCAGCGAGATTGAAAGAAGTAATAGTTCTCTTTAGTTTTCAAAAAAAAAAAAAAAAAAATTATCATTCACTTTACGTCTGTATTTGATGTCTTTAAGTCGTGTTCACATTATCTAAAAGGAAACAGACAACCAGGAATATATTTCGTAGCGTACGCTTGAACTTTTTCTTCTTGTCTGAAGAGGATGAATTTTTTTGCGCTTACAGAATAGTTGTTTCGTGTATACAGCCCAAGAGGAGTAGACGCAGCGAGATAGACGCCTAATTCCATTCTAGTTTTAACGTTCTTCTTTACTTAGTCGTATTAAATTTTTAAAGCAGTTTACGCAAGAAGACGAGGCAGTTACTAGAAGATAGCGAAAAGTTTTACGATCGGTTTTTCATCAGACAAGTGGGCCGCATTATCGAAGTCAGTTCCGGCGGTTAGAATAATCTGAGAAAATGGGGTATTAAAGGATTGCGGGGCTCCTTTCAGAAAATGAGGGACAACCGGTGAGGTGTAGGCTTCGGGAAGCGACAGGTGAGAGCAGCTACACCACCGTCCAAGTTTCTCCCCCCAGTCAGATTATCTGCGTCATGGTTATTGCATCGTCAGTTAGTCCTAGACGATATTTAGAGAAAGTGCCTTGTTAATTAAATGAATAACAACAATGGAAACACTTTTGAAGTTAAAAATTTTTAAACTTTCTGTGGTTTGATGGTAGCGCCCCACATTGGACAATTGTTCAAAGTTCTGGCAGCTTTACCCACTGCAAAAATAAGCTGTTATTTTGTAATTTGTAACGCTCTTGTTACAGTGTCACCTTGAACGCTTCCGTGTGCTGCCCTTTAACATACAGTTACGATTCAAATAAAACCACGTGGTACTCCTTAGTAGATAAAGTTCAACTGCTTGTCATTGATAATAACAACGAAAGCAACTAACATAATTATGGAGTTACATCTGTCTTGTGAGAAATGTAGCATTAGGCCCTGGCAAATGAATGACACTCCTGCCGCTGTTGCATTCATTCATAAAAGTAAACGAGATCCGATTCGATCGAACTAATGAAATTAACAGCTATCGGCAGTTATAAATTGTTGGTGGTGAATCAGTTCAGTTCTAGTTTTGCTCTGCACTGTCTCTTTATAGAAGTAACTGCTGTCTGTCATGTACTACACGTAATACATTGACACAATTCTGGTCGCAATACGCTGAATTATTAGTTGAAAGTGTGTTAAATCAAACTTTCAGATTTTTTGACACTAATAAATCGAACTACTATAATACATCCACCTTACACTTCAACCTGAAAAGGAATTAGTGTTGGATAGAATAAGGATAAGTTCTATATCGGTGTAAGTAGAAATGCTTTTAACACGTCTTATTATTTTGATTCAACGATAACAATTCAAAACCATACAATTAAATATTTTACATCGGCACTCTCTGATCCACCTTGCTGCGCGTGGTAGAGCGTTCCCCGTTCCACCACTAGTCATTTCCTTTCCTGTTCTACTAGCAGATAGAACGGGGGAAAAATGTTATATATATATATATATATATATATATATATATATATATATATATATATATATATATATATATATATATATATATATATACCTCCGTATGAGCCCTACTTTCTCGTATCTTGTCTTTATGGTTCTTACGCGCAATGTGTATAAAACACAACAGAATCGTTTTGCAGTTAGCTTCAACTGCCGGTTCTCTACATTTTCGCAATAGTGTTCCTTGAAAAGAAAGTCGCCTTCTCTCGAGGGATTACCATGTGAATTCTCGAAGCATTTGCGTAACGCTTGCGTGTTGTTCCAACTTACCAGGAACAAATATGTCAGCCCAGCTCTGAATTGCTTCGATGTCTTTCTTTAACCCAACCAGGTACGCATCCCAAACGCTCCAGCAGTACTCAAGAAAACGTTGCAATGGCGTTCTGTATGCTGTTTCCTTTGCGGATGAACCTCAGTTTCCTTGAATTATCCCAATAAACCGAAGTCGACCATTCGCTTTTCCTACCATAATCCTCACATGTTTGTTCCACATCTTATCGCTTTGCAACGTTACGCCCAGATATTTAAACGACGTGACTCTGTCAATCAGGCCAATACTAAAGCTGTATGCGAACATTACGATTTTTTCCGCGCTAATTTACATTTTTCCACATTTACAGCTAGCTGCCATTCATCACACGAACTAGAAATTTTGTCTAATTGGACTTGTATCCTACAGTCGATCAAGCTCGACACCTTACCGTACATCATAGCATCATCACCAAACAACTGCAGATTAGTACTCACCTTGTCCTCTAAATCATTTATGTATATAGAGGATAATGGCGGTCCTATCAAAGGTCTCTGTGGCGGTCCTGACGATACCATTGTGTCTGAACACCCGTGGGCTCTATAACTCAAGAAGCGCAGAGCCACTCACGTATCTGTGAACCTATTTCATACTATCGTAGCTCTTGTAGCAGCCTGCAATGCGGTAAAGTGTGAAAACCTTTCCGGAAATATAGAAACATGGAATCTGTCTGTCTGCCCTTCATCCCCATTTCGCAGTATATCATGCGAGAAATTCGAGGACATAAGATATTCTGTCCCAAGAAAGTTTCTTAAATCCGAACTGAGTATATGCTCAAGGATTCTGCAGCAAACCGATGTTAGGAATCCCGGTCTGTAATTCTGCAAGCCCGTTCTTTTTACAGTCTTAAACACAAGAGTTATCTGCATTTTTTTCCCCAATCTCTTGCAATTTTGCGCTGGGCGAGAGATTTGCGCTATATGCTAGTTTTAGGAAAGCTGATCTGTAATTTCGCGTGTCCTGTCTGAGGGCCTTCTTATACACTGGAGTCACGTAAGCGTTTCACCAGTCGCTTGGCACTTTGCACTTGCGCAGGCGTCATTAGCAGTTTATTTACCAGTCGCTTGGAACTTTGCGCTCCGCGAGTGATTTCCACTGTATGAACTTCATCTTCGTGATACGTAACATGAAAAAATATGTTGCTTACGGCAACTTAACTGCGAGCGAGGCTGTTGAACTAGCAATTACAGTTGCGGTTTGTTATGGCAACAGTTAATCGCGGGATATCAAATGCATTGACACATATAACTTTCCTTTGCTACGGCCAGTATGTCAGTCACATTTCCAGATCGGTGTTTGATGTAAAACATTAAAGGCAAGACAGTATTAAAAATTCACAGTTGTTCCTACCTTTGTCTGGGATCAGTTGACTGACGCTAGATGGATATCTTTGACTTCGTAAGTAGTTCTGCAATCCACGCCATTACTCCGTTTTTAATATGGGTGCCATACTTCGTGTCATTTTATAGACTTACTGCAAATTTCTCAAAACATCATCTGGTCAAAATCTGCAAGTATAAAAGTGTGGCGATGAAGGATTTAATTATGTCTTCAATTAGCACGCAAAATGTACTAAATACTCGAATGTTCTCCGGACAGCGGCTTGCGTGTCAAAAACAGTTAATTTAATAATTAAAAAATGTTGACATTATTGCAATAAAAACACTAAAAGGAAATCAAAACAGCTTACCGTGTTTCTTTCAAGCAAATGCGAGGTCATATTGTTGACATATTGCCATACAGGATGCAAAAGATTACTTTCTAGTGCATTCGCAAATAGAACCTGCCACTTAAGTGAATTTGCCATTGTCTGTTTTCCGTAAAACAGCCGTTATTTTTTCACCTTCCTGACACGTTTCATGAATGGCTCGTTTTTCGTCTTGACTTCATGCGTGCCGATCGTCAACTATCTTTCGCTTTATTGATTTTAACAAAGATATTACTGTTCCTGCAGACTTATCCCGCTGATTGTGATATTCCGAATCGTCTATTTAAAACGTTTTAAAGAATCAGCGCAATTTGTGTTTTTGAAAAGTGACGTTTCATATATTATTTCAATTCGATTTTTTTAAAGTTAAAATAACTCCTTTAATCAAGAATGAGGGTCAAATGGCTGATGGTACATCATATGCAATATGTATGGAGAATAGAGGTGCGCATGATTAAGCACAGTGTGTCATTGGATATCCTTTCCTCGCTTTACAATACAATCTACAGAAAAAAGTGTTCTGCCACTTTCCTGTGCTTACTGCCCAATGTAAGATTATTAAAATTTCTTCCAATCCAATGACTGAAATGGCTGCTCCCGGCTCGGTGGCTGGTGTTTAGAGCATGATAAAGGCCTCACATTATTGACGCAATTTGTGTCTGTGTGAAAAATATTGTATTTCCATAATGTAAGTAAATGGAAAAAATCGATTTGAATAATTCCAGTAACTCTTCTCCCCCCCCCCCCCCCGACACACACACACACACACACACACACACACACACACACACAGTTCTATACAGAAACGAACTACCATGTATAACATATTCGAACGTGTCATTACTTCAAAATATGTGCCAATGTGTAAAATATTTTACGTGAAGCTTGTGTCCGAGAAGAAGTTTGGAAAAGGTTTGAAGTTATGTTTAAAGTTTGTTGGAAGTGGCTTAGCGCCCTCATTCCCAAATACACGATACATACACGGGCAGCCCACAACATGGAAACACCAAACATACAACACCTTACTATTCCTAATACGGTATAGGGAAACTGTTGGTATTCAAAACAGCTTCCAGTTCTCTCGAAATGGATACATACGAATCCTGTATGGTTTTCAAGAGCATCTAAAACTCATGTATGCTGCTCTCTGTAGTAGGTCACGTATGCTAAATAACGTTGAGATCTGATGACTGTGATGGCCAGGAGAGATTCGACAGTACATCCTCGTGCTCACGAAACCAGTCCTGGACGGTGCGAGCTGTGTGAGCAGCGGCCTTCTGTCTTGGAATACAGCATAACTATTGGGAAACAAAGGTTCACCATGGGCTGGACCTCATCAGCCAAAATGATCAAGTCGCGCGGAGTGGCCGCGCAGTTCGAGGCACCATGTGACGGATTGCGAGGCCGCTCCCGTCGGAGGTTCGAATCCTCCCTCGGGTATGGGTGTGTCTTGTTCTTAGCACAAGTTAGTTTAAGTGGTGTGTGAGTCCACGGACCGATGACCTCAGCAGTTTCGTCCCTTAGGAATTCATGCATATTTCAACATACATTTTGAATAAAATTGTCACATAATACTTGGCAGTAGTGCGACCTTCCAGAGTAACCATGGGATTCATGGAATACCACGATACGGCTTCCCAAATCATGTCCGAACTCCCACTTTTGGTAGCAAGCAGTCATCATCGTAGAGCATATTTCTGATCGCGGCTGGAACTCGCAACGTTCTGGGGGCATTGCACTGGTGCCTTTCGTGATCATATGCAACAGCGCCACCTTCAGTCTTGAACTGTATCTCCGTTTATGTACTAGCATGCATTTCTCAAATTCTTTATTTATCATCAATAATCTCTGACATAATAGGTATACATCAGCCATGTAATTACAAATATCAGGAACGTGAGTAATGAGAATGATCAGGTCTTTCATATATTTCTAATTTTAGTCATCTTGATAGATAAACATTCGCAGTTTTCTTTGAAAGCATTGATTGTGATTTTTCTTTTTAATAAAAAGAACTACAAAGACTGTGTTTATGCAGTCCGCTCCCGCATGATACACGCACCTAATGAATTTATCGCCTTTCTCGTGTCTCCTGTACGACTTTTGAGTGATTCAATTCTCTGTCAGATATATTCCTTTCTCTTCAGTTTCTACATTCTGTCAGAAACACTACATTCTCTTCGGAACAGGCTATCGCTCACGCACCTCGTGCCATCAACAACAAAAGTATATAGCTGGCACCCCAGAGGCAGGCGAGACGCGCGAGGGTTTTTTTTCCTCTCGTAAGGATAAGTTATTTAGATTATGTTAACAGTTAGTTTAGAACACATTTCGCAGTAAATACGTGTATCAGTGGCGTTTTGAGTCTACTATTAAACGTTTTACTTATCTTTACGTATTATTCCAGATAATGAGAAATGATCGTGAAATCGGCTTGCTGTATCTTTTTTGCGTTTTCGCTCTATAAACTTAGAGAATTCGTCGGCTGCTTTTTTTCCAGCAATTTAAGGCGTGGCTGGCTGAGCTAACAGTAGATAATTTGACAGGGACGGCGAGCCATGGAATGGGTGGTTAAATATCACACTGATGACTGTGTTACTAATAGTATAAAATAATGCTACTATTAGTGCAGTCGGACTTGTGTACAAATTCAGAGCAGTAATGCGACCTCTGTAAATAATTATTGTAAAACAAGTCCTTTTTTGATTATGGGTGACTACAGTAGTCTAATAATTACCTGTGAAATTTATTACCGTTTAAATAAAAATACGTTTAAGATTATTTTACTTATTCTACATCTATGAGGACCATTTCACTTGAAATCTGTGGGAGTTACATAGGTATAATTACTTTTTCTGTATAAATATTTATTGCGTATTCTTGTTTTTCTGATATGTGTTACATCCTGGAGAACCTCCTCACTGTGGATCTATTGGAACGAAAAGTACATGACATTTAATGTAATTTAATCTAACAGATGAAAGTTTTTTTTTTCTATTGCTGAAGCAAAAGCCAAGAAGACGTTAACTTCCTTTGATGGTTCGCTAAAAGACAAACAGACAGCGGAACACGACGGAATATTAAGTGTGTACGAATCAAGCAGAATCGATTGCCGTTTGCTGACGCACGCTTAGCGTTTACACCAGGCAGAACTGTAGTTCGCTGTTGCACGTTCGCTTCTGTTAGCTTCGGTATACAGCGGCTAGACGAACAGGTCAGACCACAGTCTGCGTCTTACGGTCTTATTCGTCGAGCGTGCGTGAAGTTCTGTGTGATTTCTCATCTGGTGACTGCGATAGCTCTGGTTCCTGGGCTTCTGTGTTCTGTAACGTGTCGGAAATGTCCTCCTCAGGGCACTCAACCTGAGTATGGGGCGCACGTTTCTCTATAATTGCTCCCTCGGCGGGTAAACTGATTTGCCATCGAACTAGCCAGCCAGCTTGAGAGGCACAATACAATTATCTGCGCTGTTGAACGCGGTGCAGCGTCGATGCTAACCGCCATTGCGCTATGATATCGTGTGCAATCATAAATATACGTGCCCTAAATGATACACATAATTTTGTGAGAAGCTTATCTGATGTTTAGTGTACACACGAATTTCATAGTAGCCGCTTCCAAGACGTGAAATATTCCAGCAAAGCTGAAACAGTTTTATCAGCACCCGAGGTGCCTCTTATCGCTGCGATGCAGGCATGTTTGTGTTCACTGGTGTTAGAAGACTCTCTCTCTCTCTCTCTCTCTCTCTCTCTCTCTCTCTCTCTCTCTCTCTCTCTCTTCTCTCTGACAGTGTGCATGGCAGGAACGGCAAACCAAATCTGACGCACACTAATGCTGTCACATGGGTACTGGTTGTAACCGATTGGCGGTGGTGAACTAAATTGATCTTTCTTTGCATTTAAATTTATTACCCACGAAATCAAGTTTGTTGAACTGTGGAGGATATAACTGATGAGTATTTATTTCTATCTTTTCTTTTCCAGGAAAGGATGTTGCACCAGGAGATAGGTTACTGTAAAAATGGAACCCTTACACGATCATTTTCTCGTCCGCCCTTCTGTCTGTATTTGTGTCAGTCCAACTGTTAAAACCATTTTTCTCAAGAATCTGTGTACGTATCAAGTTGAAATTAATGTCATCTATTAAGATATAGGGTGCAACTGCAATGAAAAAAATTGAAATTTCTAGATCAATACATTCAAAAGACACGGCCATTTTTTCACATATTTTGATACAACCTCTAGCTTGCTTCAGTTCCTGTTGACTTAGAATAATTGTACTAGCCAGGAAAGTAGATTTCACAGTACAACGAAAGGAAAAATCCAGAAACTGTTAATTTCAAATTATATAACACGAGTGACAATTTTTGGTCATTTTTTATCAGACTGTCTATTCCTCCGTCTGTAAAGATCTCATGTTCTCAAAATCGGGTAGATGTATGAAATTGAAATTCATATCGCCATTGAGGTCTATGTTGGTTCTCAGGAATTCTTTTATTTTCCTGGTGGCTGTAAAAACATTCTGTACCTCATGCTCGACCAAAACTTTACAATGCAGTGGCATACCTTCGTGAGGTTTTTGAATGCTTAAGTTATGGCTGGTGGCAATTAAAATCCTGAACTGAAGACCTCGCTAATCTACCGACACAAATGGTTCAAATGGCTCTGAGCACTATTGGACTTAACATCTGAGGTCATCAGTCACCTAGAACTTAGACCTACTTAAACCTAACTAACCTAAGGACATCACATACATCCATGCCCGAGACAGGATTCGAACCTAACCGGCAACCGTAACGGTCGAGCGGTTCCAGACGGAAGCGCCTAGAACCGCTCGGCCACTGCGACTGGCTTTTAATAGGTCATCATTGTGCATTGAAACGGTATACTTTCGTAGCACACAATTTATAACACTAGAAACACTAGGAAGCCACTACCTACTTGCACATTGCTTCATATCACTTTATTATAGAAAAATCGTAACTAAAACGACCCGTTCTCGAGAGATACTTGCTGGTGCTTCGAAACAGATTACATCTGTACCAAGTACTCCATGAGAAAGGAAACTCAACAAATACTATGTGTTTAAAGGCATACAATACGGTGACACCTCTTTTCTGCTTATGACGTAAAACGCTGTCGCATCTGATTGGCTACGTTCTTGTCCACGACGAAAAAATCTGACTTACCATATTCTTTATTTCACGCTCCGCAGATTTAGTGCAACTTGTAATCCAACGCTGTAACGTGACCAGCTTCTCGTCCACGTGCGTTTTCACGTCACGTGAGAGGATACCTTTAGTGATCGCTGCCAGGTGATCGCTGACAGGTGATCTCTGCCAGGTGATAGCTCAACAAACCGTTGAGGCTGCTCCGCTGTACGTGACGAATACGTTCCTGTAGAAAGCCCCCGTCAACCCTCGCCCTGCCTACACTGATCAGCCAGAACATTATGACCACCTGACTCACAGCCGGTGTGTCCACCTTTGACAGGGGTATGTCGTGGCACGGAAGCAGTGACGCCTCCGTAGGTCGCTGGAGGGGGCCAGCACATCTGCACACGTAAGTCACCTAATTCCAGTAAATTTATTGGAGGGGGTCGATGAGCTCTGACGCCACGTTCAGCCACATCGCAGATGGGGCGAGCACATCAATTACAACTCGCCATTCTGTTCGTCGAATCGCTCCATCACGCTCCTGACATTGTGGTCTGGCGATTGAAAAGTCCCACAGCCATCGGGAAACATAATCGTTGTGGAAGGATGTACGTTGTCTTTAACCAGTGTACGATACACTTTGGCGATCATGGTGCCTTGCATGAGCTCCGTTGGACCCATGGATGCTCACGTGAATATTCCCCAGAGCATCATGATGTCGCCGCCAGCTTGTTCCCGTTCCGCAGTACAGGTGTCAAGGAGCTGTTCTCCTGGAAGACGTAGGATTCGTGTCCTCCCATCGGCATAATGAGGAAGCTATCGGAATTCATCATACCACGCAACGCTCTGTCACTGCGCCAACGTCGAGTCCGTTTGTTCACTTGCCCATTTCAGTCGTAAATGTCAAAGTCGTGGTGATACATGAGTCGTCGGCTGAGGAGGCCCGTTGTTAGGAGTGCTCGGTGCACTGTGTGGTCAGACACACTTGTACTCTTCCCAGCATTAAAGTCCGATACTAGTTAGGATGCAGTTCGCCGCCGGTCCTGTTTTACCAATCTGCTCAGCGTACAACGTCCAGCAAGTGTAATGAGGTGCGGCCGCCCAACCCTACAACTTTTGGACGTAGTTCCACTTGCTTTCGTCGCGTGTTAAAGACAGTCACCACAGCACTCTTCCAACACCCGACAGGTCGTGCAGTTTCCGAATTGCTCGTGCCGAGCCTCCGGGCCGTCACAATCCGCCCTCGGTCAAACTCAGATCGCGAGCCTTCCCCATTCTACCCAAGGGCAGCACCCTCACAGACACTACACTACTGGTGATAAAATAGCCACACCAAGAAGAAATGCAGATTATAAGCGGTTATTCATTGGATAAATATGTTATACTAGAATTGACATGTGATTACATTATCACGCAATTTGTGTGCATAGATCCTGAGAAATAAGTACCCAGAATAACCACCTCTAGCCGTAATAACGGCCTTGATACCCCTGGGAATTCAGTCAGAGTTTGGATGGCTTGTACAGGTACAGCTACCCATGCAGCTTCAACACGACACAACAGTTCATCAAGAGTAGTGACTGGCGTATTGTGACAAGCCAGTTGCTCTGCCACCATTGACCAGACGTTTTCAATTGGTGAGAGATCTGGAGAATATGCTGGCCAGGGCAGCAGCCGAACATTTTCTGTATCCAGAAAGGCCCGTGCAGGACCTGCAACTTGGGGTCGTGGATTATCCTGCTGAAATGTAGGGTTTCGCAGGGATCGAGTGAAGGGTAGAGCCACGGGTCGTAACACATCTGAAATGTAACGTCCACTGTTCAAAGTGCCGTCAATGCGAACAAGAGGTGACCGAGACGTGTAACAAATGGCATCCATACCATCACGCCGGGTGATACGCCATTATGGCGATCATGAATACGCGCTTCCAATATGCGTTCACCGCGATGTCGCCAAACACGGATGCGACCATCATGATGCTGTAAACAGGCCCTGGATTCATCCGAAAAAATGACGTTCTGCCATTCGTGCAACCAGGTTCGTCGTTGAGTACACCATCGCAGGCGCTCCTGTCTGTGATGCAGCGTCAAGGGTAACCGCAGGCATGGTCTACGAGCTGATAGTCCATGCTGCTGCAAACGTCGTCGAACTGTTCGTGCAGATGGTTGTTGTCTTGCAAATTTCCCCATCTGTTGACGGGGTGATCGAGACGTGGCTGCACGATCCGTTACAGCCATGCAGATAAGATGCCTGCCATCTCGACTGCTAGTTATACGAGACCATTGGGATCCAGCACGCCGTTCCGTATTACACTCTTGAACCCACCGATTCCATATCCTGCTAACAGTCATTGGATCTCGACCAACGCGAGCAACAACGTCGCGATACGATAAACCGCAATCGCGACAGGCTACAACCCGACGTTTACCAAAGTCGTAAACATGATGGTTCGCATTTCTCCTCCTTACACGAGGCATCACAATAACGTTTCACCAGGCAACGCCGGTCAACTGCTGTTTGTGGATGAGAAGTCGGTTGGGAACTTTCTTCATGTCAGGACATTGTAGGAGTCGCTAACGCTTCCTACCTTGTGTGAATGCTCTGGAAAACTAATCATTTGCATATCGCAGCATCTTCTTCCTGTCGGTTTAATTTCGCGTCTGTAGCACGTCATCTTCGTGGAGTAGCAATTTTAATGGCCCGTAGTGTACATAGTCCGTTTATGTCTGACTAGCTGTCATGTCTCGCCAAATGACGCTCATATTGCCGGAATGGGTTTACACCGATAGAATGTCGATGGTCCTAATATAATGGCTGGTCAGTATCTGGGACGGGCAGGTCAGCCAGCTTACCCTGATATGTGTGGGAAGGTCAGAGTAGCGCCATCTGGCTGCAATAGAGAGGAGGAGAAGCACCTCTGTGCCAGCCGACTCTCTCTTCCTGTTCCTCGGGCACAGCTGACGCGCCGTCACAAAGCGCTGGCCTACGCAAACAGGCGTTGATTGTTTCCCCTGCCAGCTGCGCGCCGGGCTCACGAAACGCTTATGTGCAAATCTCTGCTGAGGTACCAGCCCAGCAGTTGCCGCGTTTTCGCCATGTGCCGTCTACGCAATCTGCGGGCGTCATAGAAGCCCCTGTCGTAATCGCCGATTGCGTGACCACAGACTGGCTCACGCGACGTCTGCGCACGAGTCCTTTCTTGCCGTCGACTGGTGTTTCTCCCGATGCCTTATTGTTCGTTGCTTATTGTTTTCCTGCATTACGTCACTTCCTGAGGGACTTAGCCGTAACACGAGGAACTGCTATTATTCCCGAGGCCGTTAGTTTAGACTATGAGACACAAGATAATTATTGCATACCTTTTCTGTTTGTTAGGCTTTTCCCTTATGGTTGATTGGTTTCTTGCTAATACACGTATCACACGAGCTGCTACCAGCTGTAGGAACAGTACACGTAATGGTCAATTACAGTATATTTGAATCAGTTATTTAGAAACTGCGTTCAGTCAAGAACAGCAAAATGTTCAGGAGTAGAAAATAACTGACTGCAGGTCAGAGAATACGAAAACAAATGTTTTTCTGTGTGCCTGATAACAAATTGTTAAGAACCATAAGCCAAAATTGTTAGTTTGAACATAACAAGTAATTGTGTAAGTTGTAGGACTCAAATTGTTTCTAAAATTTGCTTTACATTGTACGGATTCAAAGTCTATGCTATTATACTTTTTAATGCTACAACTAACAGAAGCATCTGAAACATAAAATGCACGTATCTGAACAAAACATGGTAGATCAATAAGTTGTACTAGCACCTTAGTTAAATTCATACTAACATAATTTGAAGAATATGTATTACGTCCTTTTTGTGTTCTTAATCATTTTTAAGGCTATTGATGTTAAGGACACTAAGAAAATTTCCAGTTTCATTAGGTGTAAAACAACACATACATTTAGATGGCAAAATTAATGATTATTTTCTGTAAGATTTAGTCCAAGTACTGTGTCTGTTTCCGGAGTAAAGACACTGTTTTCTAAGGAGTGATTCAACATGACTGTTGATGTGGCATTTTAATGTTCGCAGACTTCACATTTACGGTAACATTTTTCCCACGTTGATCTCTTGGAGATTTACACGAAAGCAGTAATTTCCTAATATGGTTAATTCTTCCATCACAATTTAAACAACGTAGACTAACAGCAGCCTTGTGGCACATTTCCTTTCCTGGTTCATAGATGATATTGTAAGTGAAGCTACAACCAGACGTCACCAAACAGTTTTCTTTCATAGGACGTTTTTTCTGTACAGACTGACATTAACCTTTGTAGATACAGATTTTACTCATCCTTGTTTTCCAAACCGTTAAATCAGTCTAAAATTTCTTTTCTTGTTCGTCTTCTGCATCACGGAATACTTCCGTTACAGCTGCAATTGGCAGTGTAGTCTGAGGCGCTTTGCTACGATACGGGCGCCTCCCCCCCCTCCCCCGCCCCTCTCCCCCACCCCTCTCTCAGAGGTCCTAATGTGTGTTGTCCACAGGTAGTGTGTAAGCCTAGGGACCGATGACCACAGTAATTTGGTCCCATGGGAACTTGCCACAAATTTCCAAAAATTTTATAGCTGAATGGTAGTACCAGAATTAATTATAGAAACAGAAATAGTCCTGGAGTTACGTACTTTCTAATATGAACCAAATTTATCGCACTCTGTTGGGCTGCACGAAAACATTGGACTGCCATACTTCCGATGCAACATTATAGGAGTATTATTGTTATGGTCTCCAGTCCGAAGACTGGTTTGATGCAACGCTCCATGCTACTCTACCTGTGTAAGCTTCTTCATCTCCGAGCAACTACTGCAACCTATATCCTTCGGAATCTGTTTAGTGTATTCAACTCTTGGTCTCCCTGTACGATTTTTACCCTCCACGATTCCCTCCAGTACTGAATTGGTGATCTCTTGATGCCTCAGAATGTGTCCTACCAATCGATCCCTTGTTCTAGTGAAATTGTGCCACAAATTCCCCTTCTCCCAAATTCTATTCAGTATCTTCTCATTAGTTACATGATCTTTTTCCTGTAGCACCACGTTCCAAAAGCTTCTATACTCTTCTTGTCTAAACTGTTTGTTGTCCACGTTTCACATCCATACATGGCTACATTCCATACAAATACTTTCAGAACAGACGTCCTGACACTTAAATCTATAACGATGTTACCAAATTTCTGTTCTTCAGAAACACTTTCCTTGCCATCGCCAATCTACATTTTATATCCTCTCTACTTCGAAGATCCTCAGTTGTTTTGCTCTCCAAATAGCAAAACTCATTTACTACTTAATCTAATTCCGTCAGCATCACCTGATTTAATTCGACTACATTCCATTTTTCTCGTATTTCTTTTGTTGATGTTTTGCGTATTGGTTAACTCTCTTTAACTATGAATATTTTTTTAAAAAAAATTCCGCTTATTCAGGTTATATGGATGTTGTTTCAAGGCTCTGACTGCATTGTAAGATTTTTATTAAATAATATGTACTGCAACAGTCACTTGCTACTAATATTTTATTAACATGACGCGTTTGGGCAGCACCAGGTGCATTTACAGCTACTTTTGTATTCTAATTAAAGTGACGTGAAGTGAAGTTAGTTAACTTTGTTGTGTGTGGGTGGGCATTTATATGTCGAAAAAGACGCCTGATTAGAAACCTAACGGGCACGCAAAACAAACGAAACCTCACCTCATTTTAATTACAATGTGAAAGTGATTTTAAATGCACCTGATGATGGCAGCATGCTGCCGAAACATGTCGTGCAAATAATATATTACTAATAAATGACTGTTGCTGTATATATTATTTAATAAAAATGATAAATTTTATTATGTAATTGTGCATAAAAGCGTGCCCTCTAGCTATTGTATCAAATAGCAGGATCACGAACACAAAGAGTAGTTTTATGACTCAGTACTTAGATGTAAAATACGTGCCGTGCTACAGTCTGTAACGATATTATACGGTATCTTCTTTTTCACTTTCTTTTAATATTGCACTTGTTGGAAGTAGATGGAACTTTTCATGAACGAAGTTTCTTTCTGTCTCGTTTAGATCTGTAGAAGAGTACTAGTACACTCGGAACCGGTAATGCCAGTTTATAAACTTGCGATCCAAACGAAAGAAAGTCATATTGAAAATATACTACTCGATCAAAACCGAAGGGCTTTTTGAAAGACCCTTAACTGCATACGTAACCAGTGACGTGTGTGTGTGTGTGTGTGTGTGTGTGTGTGTGTGTGTGTGCACGCGAAAGATTCATGACCCGCACAAAGTGTGCGCCAGAGCCACGCAGGGCTGGGGAACGCACACATGTGTAGCGAGGGCGGGCTGCGCGGCCTGCTTTGAAGTGCGGTGTGCCGGACGGCAGGGGGGGGGGAGGGGGAGGAGACAAAGCGGGGCACTCTCTCTGCCTCTCGTTGCCTACCTGCCTACCTGTGATGTGACACACGTCCGGCCCCTGCTCTGCACTCAGCATGCCTCTCCCTCCTTCCCCCCCCCCCCTCTGCCTCCCCTCTGCCCCTTTTGCAGCCCTTACTGCTGCTCCTCTTTGGCATCCACTCTCTCACGAGCGCAGTACTCTCCCGCAGCCGAGAATTCCGAATGTCACAAACATCAACCGTCACGAACATTTACGAGCTATTGTAACCGCATTGCAACCGGTGGTGGTGGTGTTTGGATAGTCCAATCTCCACTGTCATGAATGATGATGATTATGATGAGGACAACAAAAACACCCAGTCCCCAGGCAGGGAAAATCCCAACCCCCCCCCCCCCCCCGGGAATCGAACCCGGGACCCCGTGATCCACAGGCAGCAACGCTACCATGCAGCCGAGGTCTTTAGCGATCCTCCCTAGCTACGCCCGTGGCGAACTGCAGTCTCCGTGTCGTACGTTTTCTCCAGTTCGCAATTTTCGCAGTTTAGAATCTAAACCTATGGTACCAGGCAGACAACTCACTAAGACCTCAGTGCGCTCAAGAGCAAAAATCAAATTGCACCTAGATTTGAACGAACAGCGAAATAGATACTCTACATTAAATTACAAAATTGGCTACGACGTAGTGGTGGGAGACGCAAAAGATTTCTCTTGCCTAGGAAGCAAGGTTTCGCAGAATAACCGATGCAGTGGAGATCTCAGCAGCAGACTGGCACAAGCAGAGGAAGCACTATTCAGTGGAAGAGCCCTGCCCATACGGACGTTGATATAGAACTGAGAAAAAAATTTACTGTAGTGTACATCTGGAACACGGCATTGTACGAGGCTGAAACGCTGGTGACCTTAAATCTGGAGAAGGAAATGGAAGCGTATGAAATGCGGTCGAGCGGTTCTAGGCGCTTCAGTCTGGAACAGCGTTGCTACTACGGTCACAGGTTCGAATCTTGCCCTAGGCATGGATGTGTGTGAGGTCCTTAGGTTAGTTAGGTTTAAGTAGTTCTAAGTTCTAGGGGACTGATGACCTCAGATCTTAAATCCCAGTCATTTGAATTTTGAAATGTTGTACTGTCGAAAAATGTTGAAATTTTTGTGGAGATAGGAAGTAGGAAAGGGGGGAGTACTACAAAGAACAGCTCAGACAGAAGCCTGCGGAAGACCTTTACCAGAAAAAGAGACGTGTTAGTGGGACGTCTGCTGACGCACCCAGTAGAAGTTCAAAATGGTGCTGGAAGGAGCAACGGAGGGGAAAATATGAGGGTAGGCCAGGAGGATAATACGCGAAACAAGTTACATAAAGTGTTGCGCCTGTATTAGGTTGATGTGTAAGTTCGTAGCCTTTTCTGCTTTACATGTTGGTATTCCCGTTGCTACGGGTTTATTTATCAACTGCCTTCTTTATTTGTAGTTCACTGTAGGTATTTGAGTTTACATATTGTCATTTTCTCATTTGGAGAAAGTCGGTGGAGGTGTGGACGCTAGAAAACGGAGTTCCAAGTAGAGAAATAGGAGCTTTTAAGACATATTTTTCAGTAGACTGGTGACAGCAGCGGAGGCAGCCAAAAACTTTTTCGCCGGTTTGGGGATAATGCCATCGGACAGAGCACGGTAAAGAAGTGGTTTTGTCGTTTTAAGAAGGCTCGTTTGGACATCATTGAGTCTCCACGCTTAGGAAGACTTTCGGCTTTTGATAAAGATCGTTTAAACGCATTAATTCACAATGATACACATCATTGAATTCAAGAACTGGCAAATATGATGAACTGTCCACCATCGTGCGACATTTGCATGCTATGTGGAAGGTTCAAAAATAAGTCATGCCGTAAACCAAAATCACAAAAATCAACGGATGGCTGTAGTTGCATTTTTGCTTGGAAATTTGTGGTGAGGACAATGGGATCAAATTGCTGAGGTCGTCGGACCTAGGCTTATGCACTACTTAATCGAACCTAAACTAACATAAGGACAACGCACACCCATGCCCGAGGGAGGACTCGAACCTCCGACCGGGCTAGCCGCGCGAACCAAGACGCCTCAGACCCGTTTCTACTTGCTTGTCATCAACTGACACCAGTCTTATCCTGTATCGTTACTGGTCACTTGAAGTGGCGTCGGTATGCTAACGTAAGGAGAAGAAAGGAATGGTTCAGCCCAAACAAAAAAGCTACTCCCCGTAGAAAGACCAGTGTGCATCCACAAAAGATACTGTTATGCACTGGCGGAACAGCGACGGTGTAGTGTGCGTGCTACTAAGTGCTTCCCGAGGTTCAACCTTCACCGGTTCCGCCAACCGAGACGCCTTGCACTCGCAATCCAAGAACGACGACGATGAAGACTGCACGAAGTGATGCTGCACCACGATAACGCCCGCCCACATTCTGCTAGATTGACAGAAATTCTATACCGGAGTGGGGTTGGACAATTATTCGTCAACTATCTTATTTGCCTGGTCTTGCGCCCTCCCATTTTCACCTTTTCTCCTCTCAATTGAACAATTTCTAAGAAACTGCCTTTCCAGATGAAAATGTGATCCGAACTTCACTCGATGAGTTCTTTCCTTCAGACCCACGTGATTTCTACGGCTGCGGAATGAAAAACTTGTCCCAGCGATGCCAGACTGTTGTAAATAGTAAAGGAGAATATTTTACTGATGACTGGAGTCCCCTTTATGTGTATCTGTTGTGTTTATTACTTTTGAAAAACATTACAAACTTCGCACCAGCCTGATAGTTGCCGAATGATGACGCCAACTATTTTTCTTAAAGGCAGTTACATAGTTTTTCATATTCGAAATAGGCTTCGAACAGGAATTCAACAGCAAAACACGTGTCGAACTTGATGGAACAGTAACGACCTAACATCGCCGCAGACCCCTGTCCTGACGTCACGAGGTAAGCGTCCGTCTTGCCGCACCAGATGAAGGCAAACAGGTAACTTCTACATACGGCCGGTGTCTTTAGTCTTATCACTGTCATATCAAATGCCCAAAATGTTGAACTTAAGCATTGGCTTAGTTATAGACAGATTATATACGGACTGATAACGTACAGAAGACACAGAATAGATTTCAGTGGACTACAAATCATTCCTCGCAGGTATGTGGCAGGACAGTAATAATTTCATCCGCAAATTAAACTTATGTATGCTGCCGTATCCATAATATTGCACGTAATGGGGATTATAATGGTTCAAATGGCTCTGAGCACTATGGGACTTAACTTCTGACGTCATCAGTTCCCTAGAACGTACAACTACTTAAACCAAACTAACCTAATGACATCACACACATTCATGCCCGAGGCAGGATTCGAACCTGCGACCGTAGCGGTCGCGCGGTTCCAGACTGTAGCGCCTAGAACCGCTCGGCCACTCCGGCCTGCAGAGGATTATACCGGATGGTTACAATTACTAGTAAATTGCAGCTATTTACGGAGGTCCAATGTGGTCTGTAATTGTAGTATCACAGCGAAGCTTGGTAGAGATGCTAATGTGTAAATGTGAAATCTATTTACGCTCTAATTCTGGCCACCTGGTGCACATCGAGCGATGTGCACTGTTTGTATGACAAGCCGTAACGTGAGGGAACAATATGACTATCTGGAAGAGAAACAATGTGCTGTTAGTGAAATTGTTTTATGTGAGCGACAGTAATTACAGTGCATGTTGAGAGAGTATCGCCCAGTGAAAGGTCTGAGGAGAGGCCCATGACATTAAATTATTTAATGAAGAATTTCATGTAGCACGTTGAAGAGAAACGCGTCCTATCCCGGTGGAGGTTCTACACGAGGCTACTGTTACTCTAATTGGCCATGCAACATGTGTCCTGGATAGCGGTGACGCTGGTGCAGTCTCGCGAGAATTGTCCACACCGAGGTTAACAGTACAGAATATTTTGCTGTCTATTTTACACTAGTACCAATGGAAGATCCAGACGGTGCAGCAACTGAAACCTCATGATCCACAGCAGCGATCTGAATTTGTTCTCGGTCGTATGCCACAGGTAGAAAATAATGACGTGTAGCCGGGCAGTAGTATTCTATGGAATAAACTAGAAGGTTCAATGAATACACAGAACTGCCAAATGTTGGGTACCGTTACACTGCGCGTTGTGCACAAAGAACCATTGCACTCGCCGTGTGTGACTGAATGTTGTGGATTCCCAAGCACCTCTATTCTTGGTCCGTTTTTCTTTGAAGAAAATACACTCAGACGGCCTGTAAGGTGTACCGTGACTTATGCACATCATCGAGAACTCCTTGTACAGCAGGTGATTCCTGCTTTGGAAGAGCGCAACTTCGTGGAAACAACTGTTTTTATGGAATATGTCGCGCGCCCAATAAGAGATCTAGTTAATGCCAAATTAAACGAGGTTATCTCCAGAGGTTTTCCAGGCGCATGGCCTGGAAGATCATCTGATCTGAATCCAAGGCACTTTTGGCTCTGGGGATGTCTAAAAGAACGTGTTTCCCAGCGACATGTTCGGTCTCTACCTGATGTAAAGACCAGTACACAGGAACACATTGCTGAGTTTCCACCGGAACTCACGTTGTTCCATAGATGCAGCATCTCAGACGTCTCCGGTGCTTGTGCTGAACAAGTGGTGTAAGCGTCACTTAATAATGAAATCAGTATCTTCATTTGTTTGCTCCTGCCTGACTACGTCCCATTACTAATCCATTCCATACGTAAAAAAAATTCTGTACGTCCTTCTGCACTCACAGCGCCAGATTTACACTTGGTGGCCAAAGACTGAACTAATGTTTTTGCAGCGTAAATCGGTGCCACAAAAAATGTCTCTAAGCACTATGGGACTTCACATCTGCGGTCATCAGTTCCTTAAACTTAGAACTACTTAGACCTAACCAACCTAAGGACATCAGACATCCATGCCCGAGGCAGGATTCGAACCTGCGACCGTAGTAGTCTCGTGGTTCCGGACTGAAGCGCCTAGAACCGCTCGGCCATCGGGGCCGGCGGACTTGGACAATGCGACACCCCACACGTCCAGAATTACTACAGAGTTTCTTCAGGGACATAGTTCTGACTTTAAATACTTCCACTGGCTACCAAACTCCCAAGACATGAACATAATTGAGCCTATCTGGGATGCTGTTCAGAAAAGATTTCCACCTCCTCGTACTCTTACGGATTTATGGACGGCCCTGCAGGATTAATGGCGTCCGTTAACTGTAGCACTACTTCAGCCGTTAGTCGAGACCATGCCAAGTCGCGCTAAGGCACTTCTGCGTGCTCGCGGTGACCCTACACGACTCTGGACAGTTGTACCAATTTCTGTGTATTAATTGTCTGCTGTAGTGTGGGAGTCATATGAAATGATCAGTATCCGTTGGTTGGATGTCGGTGTACACAGTATTTTGGAAAACATGCTGAATGTTTCCCAGAATACTGTGCCTCTAGAGGAACGGAAGGTTCCAAATGACTGGAAAAGAGCACAGGTAGTCCTAGTTTTCTAGGAGGATTGTTTAGCAGATGCGCAAAACTATAGGGCTATATCTCTGACATAGATCTGTTGTAGAATTTTAGAACATGTTTTTTGCTCGCGTATGATGTCATTTCTGGAAACCCAGAATCTACTCTGTAGATTTCGGAAACAGCGATCGTGTGAGACCCAACTTGCATTATTTGTTCATGAGACACAGAAAATATTAGATACAGGCACCCAGGTAGGTGCCATTTTCCTTGACTGTGCGAAGGCGTTCGATACAGTTCCGCACTGTCGCCTGATAAACAAAGAGCCTACGGAATAGACCAGCTGTGTGGCGGGATTGAAGAGTTTTTAGCAAACAGAACACAGCATGTTGTTCTCAATGGAGAGACTTCTACAGACGTTAAAGTAACCTCTGGCATGCCACAGGCGAGTGTTACAGGACCATTGCTTATCACAACATATATAAATGACCTAGTGGATAGTGTCGGAAGTTCCATGCGGGATTTCGCGGATGATGCTGTAGTATACAGAGAAGTTGAAGCGTTAGAAAATTGCAGCGAAATGCAGGAAGATCTGCAGCGGATAGGCACTTAGTGCAGGGAGTGGCAACTGACTCTTAACATAGGCAAATGTAATGTATTGCGAATACATAGAAAGAAGGATCCTTAATTGTATGATTATACACTCCTGGAAATTGAAATAAGAACACCGTGAATTCATTGTCCCAGGAAGGGGAAACTTTATTGACACATTCCTGGGGTCAGATACATCACATGATTACACTGACAGAACCACAGGCACATAGACACAGGCAACACAGCATGCACAATGTCGGCACTAGTACAGTGTATATCCACCTTTCGCCGCAATGCAGGCTGCTATTCTCCCATGGAGACGATCGTAGAGATGCTGGATGTAGTCCTGTGGAACGGCTTGCCATGCCATTTCCACCTGGCGCCTCAGTTGGACCAGCGTTCGTGCTGGACGTGCAGGCCGCGTGAGACGACGCTTCATCCAGTCCCAAACATGCTCAATGGGGGACAGATCCGGAGATCTTGCTGGCCAGGGTAGTTAACTTACACCTTCTAGAGCACGTTGGGTGGCACGGGGTACATGCGGACGTGCATTGTCCTGTTGGAACAGCAAGTTCCCTTGTCGGTCTAGGAATGGTAGAACGATGGGTTCGATGACGGTTTGGATGTACCGTGCACTATTCAGTGTCCCCTCGACGATCACCAGAGGTGTACGGCCAGTGTAGGAGATCGCTCCCCACACCATGATTCCGGGTGTTGGCCCTGTGTGCCTCGGTCGTATGCAGTCCTGATTGTGGCGCTCACCTGCACGGTGCCAAACACGCATACGACCATCATTGGCACCAAGGCAGAAGCGACTCTCATCGCTGAAGACGACACATCTCCATTCGTCCCTCTATTCACGCCTGTCGCGACACCACTGGAGGCGGGCTGCACGATGTTGGGGCGTGAGCGGAAGACGGCCTAACGGTGTGCGGGACCGTAGCCCAGCTTCATGGAGACGGTTGCGAATGGTCCTCGCCGACACCTCAGGAGCAACAGTGTCCCTAATTTGCTGTGAAGTGGCGGTGCGGTCCCCTACGGCACTGCGTAGGATCCTTGGCGCGCATCCGTGCGTCGCTGCGGTCCGGTCCCAGGTCGACGGGCACGTGCACCTTCCGCCGACCACTGGCGACAACATCGATGTACTGTGGAGACCTCACGTCCCACGTGTTGAGCAATTCGGCGGTACGTCCACCCGGCCTCCCGCATGCCCACTATACGCCCTCGCTCAAAGTCCGTCAACTGCACATACGGTTCACGTCCACGCTGTCGCGGCATGCTACCAGTGTTAAAGACTGCGATGGAGCTCCATATGCCACGGCAAACTGGCTGACACTGACGGCGGCGGTGCACAAATGCTGCGCAGCTAGCGCCATTCGATGGCCAACACCGCGGTTCCTGGCGTGTCCGCTGTGCCGTGCGTGTGATCATTGCTTGTACAGCCCTCTCGTAGTGTCCGGAGCAAGTATGGTGGGTCTGACACACCGGTGTCAATGTGTTCTTTTTTCCATTTCCAGGAGTGTATGATAGCGGAACAAACACCGGTAGCAGTTACTTCTGTAAAATATCTGGGAATATGCGTACGGAACGATTTGAAGTGGAATGATCATATAAAATTAATTGTTGGTAAGGCGGGTACCAGGTTGTGATTCCCTGGGAGAGTCCTTAGAAAATGTAGTCCATCAACAAAGGAGGTGGCTTACAAAACACTCGTTCGACCTCTTCAGTGTTGCTCAACAGTGTGGGATCCGTACCAGGTCGGGTTGACGGAGGAGATAGAGAAGATCCAAAGAGGAGCGGCGCGTTTCGTCACAGGGTTATTTGGTAACCGAGATAGCGTTACGGAGATGTTTAGCAAACTCAAGTGGGAGACTCTGCAAGAGAGGCGCTCTGCATTGCGGTGTAGCTTGCTGTCCAGGTTTCGGGAGGGTGCGTTTCTGGATGAGGTATCGAATATATTGCTTCCCCCTGTTTATTATACCTCCCGAGGAGATCACGAATGTAAAATTAGAGAGATTCGAGCGTGCATGGAGGCTTTCCATCAGTCGTACTTCCCGCGAACCATACGCGACTGGAACAGGAAAGGGAGGTACTGACAGATGCACGTAAAGAGCCCTCCGCCACACACCTTTGGGTGGCTTATGGAGTTTAAATGTAGATGTAGGTGTAGATCGAACCAACGGATATATCACTCTACATGACACTGCTGCAGACAATTAAAATACGTACCATCTGATGTTGAATCGCTAGGTGCTTCGAAACCGATAATGGATTAATAAAAAAGTTGAAGAACAAAACAGAAGGCGACTGGTTGTAGTAATTTCAAGAAACCTTAATTAGGAAGTGACTTCGGCATTGGAATGTTTTTGAACGCCAGCTTAGGGACTCAGAGACATTCGGTTGCCGGCCTGGGTGTGTCGTGCCGCTGCGGCGGCAGCACGAATACGCGCTGCGCGCCTCACCCGCGGTTCGTCCCCGCGGGATACGCCGTTCGTTCCCGGCGGTGCTGCGGTCCCGTTAGCCCGACTCAGTCACGGCCCAAGGTCGCCGACCGGCCGTCAGCGCCTGACGTAAAACTGAGGAGAGTCCGCAGCTCGTAACTGGCTGCACCCAGCACGCCAGCCAGCGTCGGCGGTAGGCTGCGGTTCGTATCGGCCGCGGAACTACAGCTGCCGTTTGTACCTCTATCAACAGTTGCTGTACAGTTCCGCAAAAACTTGGGTAATATCGAATAGCTGATTTCTGATAGAACGCCACTGCAGTCTTCGGTCCCTGTGGCAGAAACGTGCAGGGCTAAATGCCGTATTGAGAACCAACGAGACATCGAACACCTTCTTAACAATAGCCCAGTATCGTTAGGAACTGAGCCGCCCGGCAAACTAAATCAGCAAGTTGCATTGGAATGCCTTCGTTTCTGGCAGTACGCGCTGTCAACTGAGACGACCAAACAAGCTTATTAACGCAATTTTGTCATGTGATGACATGATGGAAACCGTGGCTGTTGTTTGAAGACAAATATTAGTGGTGCTAGGACAGCAACCAGCCACAAACTTACTTTTAGTTCGTTTATTCAAAGGGTACCGTTACCGGTTTCGAATCGTTCATATTCATCCTCAGACGGTTTACACGCTTTCTTTATGACATGTGGTGTGTTTTTTTCAGATTAATTGCCCTAAAATATAAATAATACATCGTTATAAACACGCCACACACCGATGTTTTCGTTGCATGTGACTTACGTGAAACGTCGGTTTGGAGTGTTTGTTTTCGTAACATTCGTCCAACAGATGTAAATGCGTTCCCACTCCATTCTTATTGTTGCACACGTAAATTGTTCTCGGCAAACTCTTTACATTTCTACTACACACCATATGTTTTGATACATAGAAAGAGGTTACAAACATATGAGTATCACATGCTATTATGTATCGTAACATTTGACGCTGATGTCCTGTGTTTCGAAACGATCATATATTCATTTACGTAACTGTAATGCCTTTTATACTAGAACAGAGACATTGAATTTTTGAGTTGATATTGTTAAATTAATTATAAAGGTTTATATATATATATACATGCATTTAGCATAATGAGAATTATAGTAATGTATAAATTTGCTACTTGATCTGCAGATAGGTGTACTAATATTACTTGCTTTGGAGCTGGAAAGTAATTTTTGGAAATTTTTCAAGCAAGGGGTGTTAACTCACTCTGCTTGTACGTTAAGGATATAGTCTGGGGTGCTGTTTTTGTGTGTGTGTATTACTAATTCTTCTAATATATTCATAGTGGCCCCTTTTTCTGCTAGATGCAAAATTCTTAAGTTGTCCTCAATGTTTCCCACTGAATGGTTTTCTTCAGCAATGTGAGCTGCAAATGCTGATTTTCTCAAGTTACCAAGTCTTAAAGCATCAATATGTTCTTTGCATCTAATTTCAAAACTTCAGCCTCTCTGTCCGATGTAGAATTTTGGGCATGTATCACATTTGAGTTTGTATATTCCTGATTTACGGAAGGGACTCTTGGAGGTATTTAAGCTTATTAACGTCGTCATAATTTCGTCAAACAACTTGTGTTCAGTAAGGCGTTCTTGCCTACGCAACTGCGCCTTCATATTGCTGAAACATAGCAACATTTTGTCCACTGAAAGACATTGAACTTTATTGTAATACATTATTGCAGTGACTGTGTTTTTAAGAAATGCGTGCATGTCCGAAGGAATATTGCATCTTGCTTGTTTACAAATCAGGCACTGCAATCTCGTATTTATCTGCCGATACCAGGCAATGATTTTCAAGTAAAATCTCTCTTCCTCCCCCATCTCCCGGGAATTACATAATGTGTACGAGTGCAGGTTGTGACGCATGAAAGACGACATACGGAAGACTGGGTGTGGCCATAAGTTGTCAACGGGTAGCCAAAGCTGTTATGGCGACCCTTCGCGTAAAACGGGGAATCTGGGTTCAGCTCCCAGTCCGGTACAAATTCTCCTATGTCTTTTTAGCTTGTACAAAAAAAAAAAAAAAAAAAAAATTGCTCTGAGCACTACGAGACTTAACTGCTGAGGCCATCAGTCTCCTAGAACTTATAACTGCTTAAACCTAACTAACCTAGGACATCACACACATCCATGCCCGAGGCAGGATTCGAACCTGCGACCGTAGCGGTCGCGCAGTTCCAGACTCTAGCGCCTAGAACCGCTCGGCCACCCCGGCCGGCTAGCTTGTACAGTTAAGTTGAATTTCAGGAATAAATTTCAATATTTGAAACTGTAATTCGTCATAAAATTTCCACTGTTGCAAGTACCGAAACGCCGGCACAATGTCACGACTCGTACACGTATCGACACGATTTTTCAGGAAGAGAATGACAGATACAATTTTTATTTGTTGCACGGCTCAGCATCAGCAATCATTTCTCTTTTAAGTCGAGTTCCAAGTCTGAAATGCCTGCTCCGTTTACATGGCTGTGGTCGTTGAAGCGCCCTAGCGCTCGATTCCAATGCGGCCAGTTCATACCGTATCTGTGCGAAGCGGTTTTCACTGCCAGAATTTACACGTAAAAAAGACTATGGACAACAGTTCCGGTTTCCCAGGCTGTATAACAGTGTCCTTCTGAGAGCTGCAAATATTTCAGCACTTGGCGGGGAGTGGGTAGTGGAGTATAAATCGGGATATGAAGAAAGCATGTAGCACTCATTGTTGGTGCTGATCATCGGAACATCGGATTAAGACGTTTAACCTCGCCTTAATTCCACTCAAACTGCTAGCCTTTGAAACGGCAGTGCTAAGAGTGCATCTACATCTACATCCATACTCCGCAAGCCACCTGACGGTGTGTGGCGGAGGGTACCCAGAGTACCTCTATCGGTTCTCCCTTCTATTCCAGTCTCGTATTGTACGTGGAAAGAAGGATTGTCGGTATGCTTCTGTGTGGGCTCTAATCTCTCTGATTTTATCCTCATGGTCTCTTCGCGAGATAATGGAGGGAGCAATATACTGCTTGACTCTTCGGTGAAGGAATGTTCTCGAAACGTTAACAAAAGCCCGTACCGAGCCACTGAGCGTCTCTCCTGCAGAGTCTTCCACTGGAGTTCATCTGTCATCTCTGTAACGCTTTACTATGCAACTGACTCCAAACTGCAGACTAATAACTATAGCTATTACAATTAGTATGTTTTTAGATTGTTAACTAGCTCCAAGTCAAGCCATTAATGTATATTTTGCCGGCCGGGGTGACCGAGCGGTTCTAGGTGCTAAAGTCTGGAACCGCGCGACCGCTACGGTCGCAGGTTCGAATCCTGCCTGGGGTATGGATGTGTGTGATGTCCTTAGGTTAGGTTAGGTTAGGTTAGGTTTAAATAGTTCTCAGAAGTTAAGTCCCATAGTGCTCAGAGCCATTTGAACCATTTGTTACACCATGAGAGAGGACGCCAAACAGATCAACCCATTCATAATCCCATCCGGGGGTGCGGCTTTGAACTACTTCTTCGGAGGAGAGTTGATGTGGGACCACTAGATGGATTGCGGTTTTGTTTCCAGTTCGAAGAGGTGAAACCATGTTTCATCGCCTGAGACGATGTTCGGCAAAAAGTTGCCACGATCAGCCTCGTAATGAGTAAGCAGTTTCGTGGCTCTTTATGAGCCGCTGTTAATAAGCGAGGTACCCAGCGGGAACCACCTTTGAGTACCCCAGCTGATGGACGAGTGTGTCAGCACCACCAATAGAGACGTCCAGTTGAGCACAGAGGACGTTGATTGTGATCCGTCTATCACCTCGCATGAGAGTGTCCGCACGTTGCGACATTGCACGAGTTACAGCTGTGTGCGCCCAGACGGCAAGCGGGAGATCGAACAGGTTTAAGCGACCTTGTTGCGATGATGACAAACGCCTCATCTGACAACTCAATATGCACTTGTTCAGTGCTAGGATTCCGTAGACATCCTGGAAACGCCTATGAATATCTGCAATGGTATTGTATGGTTGCTGGGGTTTTGTTGTTTTGCTCGTTTATTCTAGAATGGAGACCAACTACGTGAGGTGAAATGACAAGTTTAATGTCGCAATATTTCTCACCAAATTACAGCTTTTCACACAGTTTTCAACTCCCCAACATAAAAACAGTGCAATGTATAACGCATCTTGCCAGAATCAAAAAGTGAAATATTAACTCTCTGAAAGAACATTAACCTTACGCACAATAGTATGAAAGTTTAATTGGAAGTTTCTTTACCATAATCCTAAGCACAGTAATATCAATGTCTAATTGGACGTTTCTTTACAAAATTGCTGCTACACAAACGTTATGATGTTGGTCAGTACTTCGAAAATAGTTCGATTCTGGTTCAAACTTCGGTACTATTTAGTATGACAATCAAGTCTACAGTGGATGGTTAGTCAAGTGACATATCTGAGTGCAAGATTACCCAAGGCCGCTCCAGTTTACAGTGGACGCAAGCTGGTGAACCAACAAAGTTTACGCCTCTGTACGCGGTATTTACCTTAAGCTGCGGCGTGCTGCTGTCTGCAAGGCCGCTCTCTTACACTGAAATTCCTACAAAACTAATCTGGCCTTCGCTAAATTTTCGAGCAGAAACTTTCCCTATGTTTCTCATATGCGAGAAAACATGCACTCACGCCTAGTCTTATTATGTGGCGGTATACAGGCGCATGGTTGGAGCAGCGTGCATATTATAGTGCCCCCTCAGTTCTCGCAAGAACAGTTAACTAATTTGGCTGGTTCGTTTCTCCACAGTTGCAGCTAAACGTTGCTGAAGTGCAGCCGCTGTGAACGCACTGTCCACACCTATTTCTTCTCTGCACTTGACGCCAGTTCAGACTACAAAATTTCTCTCTTGGCCTCTCGTGGCAGATCTGCCTCCCTCCACTTCGGTTCCTTTTTCACGTCACGGCTTTTTTCGACTAATAGGGGCGTTCCTGTCATTTTGTAGAAGCACACTCTACCAATCGCAACGTCCCTTCTATCAAACTGCGTCGAAACTTCAGTAGTTTCTCCTCCCCAGTGAGTTTCCACCAATCGGACATTTTGTGCCCGTTCCAGACTCCTAAAGTACATTGACCTTTCCGTGTGTCGCACTCGCTGGAGAAAAGTGCGTCATTTGCTTTTGTTCGAATTCCATTGGAATTTCGAAACGCATTTTTCTAAAGGTTCTTCTCTGCTCTTGAACCGATGCCCTCGCCACAGGCGGCCCTCCAGCTTGAATCACCTGGCCCGGGGTCGCTGTCCTCCTTTCTGCCACCCCTTTAAAGTGGTTGCCGGCGTAACTCCCACAGCGCGGCTTCGCCACGCCTTTATGGAGCTGGCTTTTCAAAACTAAGAGCGACCCGACTCGCTTTCCCTGTGTAACCTTCCGCTCAAAGACATGCATTGTATAGGAATGGTGTGTTAATTACCGTCGATTGACTTCCATCCCTTTTTGCATTACATATTGACAAGAAAACAGTTCTCATAACTGTCGTTTAACGTTAGGTGTCATCTTCACCTTCTCATTGCGACTTGTAAAGGTCTCACGTACGGTGCGAATCTGACGATTTATTCTGCCACCTTACAGTATGGTTTCCCGCCAAAATGTAACAGCTGTCTGCCAGGAACGCATCTTCTTTGCAGACGCCATTTTGAAGGCTACGTATGTAAGGTGCCAGGACATAGGCACTTACTCGTTAGCTTACCAACATTAGTATTAATAATAAAGGGACTGACAAGGGCATCAGATCATGACTCTAATGACTTACGATAAATATGAGGCACTCTCGAGCAGTACTCCCTGCATGTCTGCAGGATTGAGCCACTAACTTAAAGCGTTGGTGAAAAGCGTCGGAAGTTGAGAACTGTGGAATGTAAAGTCTGCAGATGGCCGTAGCTCGCCGGGCCGCCGTGGGCGGCAGGTAGCGGTCACCGGAAACGTGGGACAATACGGCGCTTTTGGGGGTAGCCAGCATCCGGAGCCACTTGTGCTGGGCAAGACGTGGCGAAGACGAGAATTTCGTTTGCCTAGGGGCGTTATGACCTACTCGATCATTGGGTAGATATCAGTGGAGGGATTTCGGCGATGATAGAGCGTTCGACATTGGCCGAAACTGAGTATTCTTCCGCCGCGTTTTCGTACGCGTGGGAGACGAGATAATTGTGGAAAGACTACGCTTTCAGCCATCGAGCGGTACGGACTTGGAGACGGCGTCTTGGCCATCGTCTTCGAAGGCTTTACGGTCTGTAATGCTGCATTGCACCATCGCGTGTTCCGTGCAGAGTTCTGCGGTTAGAGTTCTTTGTGTGCTCAGAAGCGAGATTCTCACCAACGCCTAACCACTTCCAACAACTTACCTAATATTCTCGATCTAGAAGTTACCCGTGCGAGGTTCCGAGTATTTATCAACGCAGCTGCCGGTAATAGAGGTGCATAATTGCAAATTGTTAATGTGCCATTCTCAGGAGTGTGTGGGTGGACAAAGAGATTCACATTTATTTTGTGAATTTTGTCAGTTGTAGGGAATATCAAATTAAAATTCCAATATTACGATCGAATTGTCCACTTCATTGTATCTAGCATTTACCATGTCCCAGTAAACTTTACATGTATTCTAGTCACTGCACAGCTTGTCCAGACGGGAAGGAAAGAAGGTTTGCAATCTTCCATATCAGCGACGGACTTATAAGCTTACACGTACACTGCTGGCCATTAAAACTGCTACACCAAGAAGAAATGCAGATGATAAACGGGTATTCATTGGACAAATATATTATACTAGAACTGACATATGATTACATTTTCACGCAATCTGGGTCAATACATCCTGAGAAATCAGTACCCAGAACGACCACCTCTGGCCGTAATAACGGCCTTGATAAGCCTAGGCATTGGGTCAGAGCTAAGATAGCGTGTACAGGTACAGCTGCCCATGCAGCTTCAACACGATACCACAGTTCATCAAGAGTAGTGATGGCGTAATGTGACGAGCCAGTTGCTCGGCCACCATAGACCAGACGTATTCAATTGGTGAGAGATATGAGAATTTGCTGGCAAGGGCAGCAGTCGAACATTTTCTGTATCCAAAAAGGCCCGTACAGGTCCTGCAACATGCGGTCGTGCATTATGTTGCTGAAATGCAGGGTTTTGCAGGGATCGAATGAAGGGTAGAGCCACGGGTCGTAACACATCTGAAATGAAACGTCCACTGCTCAAAGTGCCGTCAATGCGAACAAATAGTGACCGAGACGTGTAACCAAAGACACCCCACACCATCACGGCGGATGTTACGCCATTATGGCGATGAGGAATGCACGCTTCCAATGTGCGTTCACTGCGATGTCGCCAAACGCGGATGCGACCATCATGATGCTGTAAACAGAACCTGGATTCATCCGAAAAAATAACGTTTTGCCTTGCGTGCACCCGGGTTCGTCGTCGAGTACACCATCGCCGGCGCTCCTGCCTGTGATACAGGGTAACCGCAGCCATGGACTCCGAGCTGATAGTCAATGCTGAGCAAACGTCGTCGAACTGTTCGTGTAGATGGTTGTTGTCTTGTAAACGTCCCCATCTGTTGAGTCAGGGATAGAGACGTGGCTGCACGATCCGTTACAGCCTTGCAGATAAGATGCCTGCCATCTCGACTGCTAGTCATACGAGGCCGTTGGGATCCAGCACGGCGTTCCGTATTATCCTCCTGAACCCACCGATTCCATATTCTGCTAACAGTCATTGGATCTCGACCAACGCGAGCAGCGAAGTTGCGATACGATAAAGTGCAATCGCGATAGGCTACAATCCGACCTTTATCATTCTCCTCCTTACTCGAGGCATCACATCAACGTTTCATCGGACAACGCCGGTCAACTGCCGTTTGTGTAGAGAAATCGGTTGGAAACTTTCCTCATGTCAGCACGTTGTAGGTGTCGCCACCGGTGCCAACCTGTGTGAATGCTCTGAGAAGTTAATCATTTGCATATCACAGCATCTTCTTCCTGTCCGTTAAATTTCGCGTCTGTAGCACGTCATCTTCGTGTTGTAGCAATTTTAATGGCCAGTAGTGTATAACGCCACCACCTATCGAAACTACTTGATTCTATAGATGTTGGGAATATTCCACGATGTCACTCGACAATTTACTCATTTTTTCAGCTGAAACCGAAAGAGAAAAGAAACGTGTTGCATTATTTGTTGAAGGCCTCACGTATTTTCAACATAAAACAGTTAGGAATACCAATGTTAATACTGAATATTCCGCTATTCATCTTTGATTTTACACACGAGCTTGATGGCAGTGTACCAGCCATAACAGTATAACCTGGCGCAGTCGCGCGCAGTTTTGAGGCCACTGAGTGGCGCCTCGCACACCGCTGTGTGGTGTGCTGTGGCGTCCCACGGCCGCGGCTGCGGCAGCTATGTTTAGTTCCGGCGCGGCGTGGCGCTAACTTTAGTGCAGCTGGGTGCCCGCGACACGACACGGCACGCCGAGCGGCCTTCACCGGCACTTTGCGCGCTCGTGGACTGTCAGGCCTCTGCCATCACCTGCAGCCGCAGGCAGGCCGCCCGCACCCGCCGCGTGCAGGACGCATCCTCCGCCCGACATGGCGAATACCGCACTGCCCTCCGAACCAGATCGTGACGCCGCGCCTCGCAACATTACCTACAAAATTAGTTTCTTTTCGTGTGGGAGGTCTTTCGGTCTCGGTTCCCCAGCAGCGGTTGCAATTTCAGGTGTACCTAAGCGCCCACGTTTAATAACCACCCAGCAAATACGAGGGTCACTCCGAAAAAAAATGCACACTATTTTCGTAAAAATACATTTTCATTCTGCATGTGTGAAAGCTTTACAGTGTGTAGATACATCCTTCCCGCTTGATTTCAAACTTAGTTCAACCTGTTTCCGTGAGTGCCGTTGTCACAGCATGTCCTCAAGATGGCTGCTACACTTGACGTTCGTCAGAAGCAACGTGTATGCTTAGACTTCCTGTACTGTGAAAACGAGACAGTGGGAAACATCCACAAGAGGTTGAAAAATGTGTTTGCAGATGCTGCTCTCGATTACAGTTAGCCGTTGGGCAAGCTGGTTACGTGATGAAAGTGGGCACACGGCAATATTGAGGATTGTCCTCGCAGCGGCAAGCCTCATACTGCACACATTTCAGACAATGTTCAGAGAGTTAACGTTGGGATAGGGGAAGGAAGTGTTTGCAGAATACTGTAAGTGTTGGCTTTAAAAAGGTTTGTGCCAAGTGGGTTCCCAGGATGTTGACGATTGCTCGTAAAGAAACAAGGAAAACGGAATGCAGCGAACTTTTGGAACAGTACGAGAATGGTTGAGATGAATTTCTTGGAAGAATTGTGACAGGTGATGAAACATTGCACCATCATTTTTCACCAGAGACGGAGAGGCAATCAACGGAGTGGCATCATGCAAATTCACACAAGAAAAAAAAAATCAAAACCACACCTTCTGCGGGATAAGTTATGGCTACGGTGTTTTTCGATTTCGAAGGACTCTTACTTGTGGACATCATGCCAAGTGGAACCACTATAAATTCTGATGTGTATGTGATAACATTGAAGAAACTTCGAGCTTGTCTGAGTCGTGTTCGACCACATCGGCAAAAGCAGGATGAAACTTCATGGGAGATTAAAACTGTGTTCCGGACCGAGACGCGAACTCAGGACCTTTGCACACAGTTTTAATCTGCCAGGAAGTTTCATATCAGCGCGCACTGCGCTGCAGAGTGAAAATCTCATTCTGGAAATATTCCCCTGGCTGTGGCTAAGCCATGTCTCCGCAATATCCTTTCTTTCAGGAGTGCTAGTTCTGCAAGGTCCGCAGGAAAACTTCTGTAAAGTTTGGAAGGTAGGAGACGAGGTACTGGCAGAAGTAAAGCTGTGAGGACGGGGCGTGAGTCGTGCTTGGGTAGCTCAGTTGGTAAAGCACTTGCCCGCGAAAGGCAAAGGTCCTGAGTTCGAGTCTGTGTCCGGCACACAGTTTTAGTCTTCCAGGAAGTTTCATATCAGCGCACACTCCGCTGCAGAGTGAAAAATCTCATTCTGAAAAGCAGGATGTTTTTATGTTGCACGACACCGCAAGGCCACATCTCAGTCAAAAAACCATGCAATCGATCACAAAACTCGGATGGACAACACTGAAACACCCGCCTTGCAGTCCTGACCTGGCTCAATGGGACTATCATCTCTTTGGGAAATTGAAAGATTTTCTTCGTGGAACAAGGTTTTAAGATGATGACTCCCTTGTGCACGCTGCCAAACAGTGGCTCCAACAGGTTGATTTTTAAAAAAATAGTGTGCTTTTCTTTTGGAGAGACCCTCACATATCACAAAATTATCAACGAATCACACACTAGGCTCACAATCTTCTATGTCGTCTCATTATCTTTCTTGAGCTGTACCATGGGAAGCAAGGAGAGGATGTTGTTTGGTGGTCAGTATCCTCTTTCTGTAACTCATACTGCACGCATGTATTACCTAGGTTTTCTATTCATAAGAATCGAAAGTTACTTATCTGAAGATAGTCGTTGTGGTACAAGCTCTCTGTATAGTCCACTTTAGCCTCACTACTGGTTCACATGGTTGCTATGAGTTGGCTGCAGAGCTAACTGCTACTGCAATTCCCACTGGGCTACGAATGATGACGCTGGAACTTACTAGGTGCGACAGACTGTGACAGGCGCCATCCAGTCCACGGCGACGATCCAAATACTGGCAGCCGAGAGAGCGTTGTCGGCGCGTTTCCTACGAGTCTGTTTTTGGCCTCTGTCGATCTTCTCGCAACCTCTATGCTGCGTAGTGTGCTGGCGCCAGCTTTCGCCAGCACACCCCCTTCGGCTGTCTTACACACCTACAAAAGTCTTCTTAAGTTAGTCCTTACCTTCACTGGGGTAGCCTGTAATTGTGTACCCTATTTCTTAACAGTTTCCCACAGAAACATTACCTTGCTCGGCGAGTAGAGGGCGAAAGTCGTTCAGGACCTTCCAACTGTCACGACACGAAACTGCCAGTTTTTGGTGTTTTTAGGTCTGGTTGCGTTTCAGTGAAGACGACACGAAGTGCGAAATTTAAAAAAAAAAAATGCTGCCTTATGCTACGTTCCGTTCTTCAGAGTGGTAGTGAGACGAGAGTGGTAATCTTTACTGGAATGAAGTGCTGCGTAGTACACCAGTTGGGGCACTTCTTCGTTCTTTTTAACATCGGAGGACTGACGCTGTAGAAGTTACTTACGAAAATACGTTCCGGTATAAATAATATGACATCAAAGATCAATAATCGCCAGTTGGGTAATGGTCCGAAATCAGTATGAAGCCATCCTTACGGTACTGATGGTACAGCCTGCTTAAATAAGGACACAGCCCCGCAAATTCGCATGTTACCCAAAGATGACTATGTGGAGTTAACGGTGAATGTACAAAATTCTAACGAAAAACTTAAGCGAAAAAAATGTCGGAAAATCGGGAAAAAGAAATATCCCAGATACGTGGAATCACAAATGTCTGAAACAAATTCGCCAGATCCGTAGTTTGATAAGCGATGTGGCTACTGTAGAGACGAATAATAATCTTCAATTGCCAAAAGAAACGCAAAATCATCTGCAGTTCAAATTCGCAACCGAATGTCTCCGTGTAAACCAGACTTCATGCATTCCAAATCGTTTCCTGTATTCGTCTCCCTCTCCAGTACGCGCTCTCTATCAGCCACTCAGATTTTTCTTCTCAAATTACTCCATCGCGTCCTCAAATCATGTAAACTTGAAGGCAAAAAAAAAATTCTCCCCTCAATCATTTACAGTCCAGATCAACTTAAGCACCTGTCTCAACATATCCTCACATGTCCTTTCATCTTCACACGGTCCATAACTCACCTCGAGGCGACTTCTTGACGCACACCTGTCCTACCCTTTACCATATCCCAACCCTCGCTGCTGTTCTTCATTTCACGTCTTCCATTCATTCATTCATTCATTCATTCATTCACTCACTCATCCATCTCATCCATCCTTAATATCTGTACCTGCAACTGTTTGCAAACAAAATGTAGGAATCACCTCCTCTGTGACATGTCATGTCAGTCACTATTGGGTCGTGTAGAAAAATGACTTCCTTAATAATTTCCATATTCTTCGTCGTTTATTTTGATGATTTTCTGCGTTGTTCCCCAAAGATTGGCTTCTCGCTATATTCTCTGACATGCTCTGAAATGTGGAGCGATTTGTCCCGTACTTTCAGATGCTATATTTTCTTCGTAGTGGAACTTAAATTTTCCATCAGTTTATGTCACACATTTCTCATCGTATGCTAACATTACTACAACAGTATTTTGTACGCTGGGAGTAATGCATGTAAATAGAATTACTGTGTGTCTGCAAGATTATTCACAAGAGAGAACATGAAGGCGCTGAACTTCATAAGAAATACACAGGTTAGAAAAATTATTTTCTTTGGCCAGAGGTGCAGCTCACTCAGCCAGTTATATCCTGATTTTAGTTACGATGCTCCTCACCTACCGAGGATGGAGTTGAAAGTCATTAGAAGTATCAGCAATATGTAGTAAAACCATGCCTGGATTCGCAGATATTAGATTTACTAGCTTTTTAGTTAAACACCAAGCCATGCAAGCGGAAGTGACCACCCTTAAGAGTAGAAATAGAGATAGGTGGCTAAGGTAAGGGCGAAACATACAAACCACTTTCGGGACGCCCGACCGTCCGTCCAGATTTATTTTCCGTTGTTTCCTAAAATGCTGGGATCGTTTCAATCTCTAGTCACTGTGTCGAAGAGGGAACGTTAGACGCTGCTCTTGTTTCCTCCCAAACTTCTTCCTTCCTTCTTCCTTTGTTAATGGCATACGTGGGAGTTTACAATTGCGATGTTTCTTCCGATGACTTTGCGCCCGCCAGAAATCAGCAAGATAGTCTTTTACTTGCATACAAGTGCGCTACGTTATTTTCTTGACTTCTAACATGTGTAATGTTTTAGCTGCGAGGATGGGTGGAAGAATGAAAAAGAGATTTTAACTGCAGGGTTTTCGTGCTGAGTAGTAACCTTACTTTAGCAGCTCAGTTTGCGGTGATTTAAATTCCACATTAACCTGCGAGGCTGCTACCGTTGCTTGTGTTGAATCTGAAGTTGGAGGAAGACAAGGGAACTGTGTCAAATACGCCCGTACCAATTAAAATGATTTGTAATCACCTAGCAGCTGTCAATCTGAAGGGTTCTTTACGTTCCATTGTAGACAGTTACACATGGAGGGAGGGGGGGGGGGATCTGTGCTGTAAATAATTAAGAGTTCATTTCAGTTGCAATAAAGACAGCAAAACAGTCACACCTAAAGATGAAACTGCAATTCGCATCTTTCAGTTCTAAACGGAAAATAGGTGGTGTTTCTCTGACACACTCCGAGGCTTACGGGTCATAAAATGCCGTAGCAACTTTGCGTCAGTGGGCTTGTTTACTCGTTTCGTTTACGGCGTCCGCTAAAACGTCTCGCCGCTTGGAAAGGTCGACTGCTCTCCGAAACGTCGTCACTTTACTGCGTCGTACAGCAGGCGCACGCAGATACATCCGCCATAACTCTCTGACGTCTCGAGGTGTCTGACTGACAGGGACAACGCTAATCACATTAGAAGCGGTAGGGCCAAACTGACGATTCAAGGGAAGCCTTCTGTTGTGCATCTCTGTGTCCTACATTTTTTTAAGCATAAAACTCCTTAATGTCTTTTGTTCTTCTGTCGTCGAAGATACTTTTCCGGTGCTGGCAAAGATCCGTGACCGACGTCGAGGTCGTATGTGTATTATGACGGACTGTATGCAAGCTTCATAAAAAATCACAGATACACGACGAAGGTTTAGAAACAATAGGTGTAAACAAAGTGACGGTGCTGCATTCGTGTTCTAATTTTCAACTTTAATCACAATATAATCTTCCGAGGTACTTATTATTTCTTTTACGAAGACTCTTTGCACCCAACTGCACTTCCGTTGGGCATCTTGTGACAACTCAACTAGAAAGCAGCTTTGAATTTCACAGTGCGTTACTGTATACGGCCCTATTGGATATTGTATGTCCTTACGTCGTCCGCCTTTTGAACTGACTTCCTCATTTAGTTATAGGGGGCCACGCAATTTGACGTACTCTCCGATCCACGTCCCACTTTGTTGTATTTCATATTAACACACTCTTTCCAGAGGTGAAAGAAGTTTACAGGAAAATTCTTTGAGTGGCCGGAGATTTGAGAGGACCCATTTCAGTCACAGATTTGCAAGGAACTTGCGTTAAATCTCAAATGTTGGCTTCAAACTGCCTCTACAGCTTTCGCTGCATTTGAAGAGGAACGTCACAGACTTCAAGACATCAAGCAAGAAAAACAGAAGCTCAACATCCAAACATAGAATGCACTATATGATGTGAATGTTAATTTCATGTAAAAATCTATAGTCACTTAAGAATGCAAACTGAAATTACCGTAATAAGATGGAAACACGCGCGTAGTCTACTTGGATGCGAGTGATGGCAGACGATTATCATTATTATTAATTATTTTCATATGGACCCTGTAGAGTCATGCAGTACTTCAACGTACAGGTTCCTGGTATTTGACATGCTCTTATTCTCTCTTCATGGACTACTTTTCTTTCTTTTGTTTACTTGTTTCCTTTCCTTTTTGTTCAATTTGCTGTCAGTCGTTTCTGTCTTGGCGCTCTCGATATCGTTCTTAACTTGTTAGACACATGCTATACTGGGTCACAATTTAGAGTCTAATCTTCATTGGTGGGAGTCTTACAATATATCCATAAAATTTCAGTCTTGGTTTTATAATATCTGCTGCCAGATTTGATCATTTCTCTGTTTAACCGATTGCAGTCTGTATTCATCCTGTTTTTGCTTGACCAAAAATTTTCATCACATACCTTTGCTCTTCCTTCAGGATTTCTCCATATCGCATTTTCTGTTAAGAATTAAAGTTTCGATTGCGTGCGGAGTTATAGGTTTGATCACGTTCTTGTTGGGTCTAGACTGTATATGGCTTCATGTGGTAGATGTGATGTGTTCTCCCGCACGCCGTCTTCAGTTTCTTCAGTTTCTTCAGTTGAACTCCTTATGCTCCATTTTCCAACACCGATAGTTCTCTGATCTCACCTAGATACTTAAAATGTGTAGCCCACTTATGTGTCCATACATCGTGCTTGATTTCTGAAAGTTAAATTTAGTGTCAATGAACACAGTTGCTTTTTTTTTTCTTTCTTCAAAGCGAGACTTTTAGGCCAGTTTTTAGGTCATTCTTTGAGTACTTCCGTCTGTTTGATTGTTGTGATTTCACCACCCGCAAGCTAAGCAAAGCGGATCTTAATGGCATCTTTCGTCTCTTTGAGTTGAGTGGGCTTTCAGAGATTTTCATTTTCAACTCATTTTTCCCATTCTCTGATAAATTTATATAGTGTGAGAACCAACAGTTACGGTGACAGTCCATCTACTTGAACAAGACCCAGTTTTAACTGCAAGTGGCTTTGATAACCCTCCCATAAATTTTCTTTACATTTTTGTATCCGTGAGTATGTGCCTCATGACGCCCCTGCCCCTAAAGATCGTCAAAAAGAGATTGTCGGTCATATGCTTTCTTGAGGTTGAAAATTTGTTCTGCGCATGAGAAAGCTGATGTGAAGTCACTTGGTATTCGTCGATCTTAATTTCGAGTTAAGTTTGTGTAGGCTCTTGACGAGAGTATCTGGTACATGACCTGAAGGAGAGATATCCCTTTATAGTTGTTTACATCCGTCCCGTCACATTATTATTATTATTATTATTATTATTATTATTATTATTATGTATCCTGCTTATACTAATAATAAAACTGTCGTGTCTTTGTGTTTGTCTGCTTGAACACGCTAATCTCGAAAACTAATAGAAGAATTTTCTTGGCGTTTTTATAGGTAACTTGAGCGTAGCTTGGGCCAACGTATAGGTTTAACTTCACCAAAATAATTTAAAGTGTTATCTAAATACGTCTACTCAGCTTAGTGGTTTGCACCGAAAAACCAAAAGATGGCTATGTTAGTTTTTTAGTATATATTTTTTAAATTCATTGACAGATGTACTTCCGAAAGTTTACGTCAGTGACCGTATTATGCGTCGCAGTCTTCCCCGTACGAATACAAATTAACAATGAATTAACTTGCCTACGATGTGAAGATTTACTGATTTTCTTTGTATATTATAAACTTAAAGACATTACTTTGCTTCTTTCGACAAGTTTTATTTTTATTTTTTGCTAGGAAGAACGATTTTATCAAGTTTGCTGTGCGATTTAGGTGTCTACTCGCAACATTTTGATGTTTTGTTTACTAATAAAATGCATAGGGAACGGCCGAGTCTTTCTGAATAGGCCAGAACGACTAAAAGATGGAGTAATGCGCAGTCTCTAGAATCCGATAAAGATCGTGAGGCGAGATTTCTTATGACTATAGAACATCAAACTTTAACACTGGCGAACGAGTTTTTATGCTCCGAAACCTACCTATTCGTAGCAATGTCCTATTTCGCTTTAAAGATGTACAGTTCCCATTCAGCTTTTGTTGTGCCATGACCTTAAACAAAGCACTAGGTCGAACGCTGTGTATTATGGGCGTGGGTCATAGTTTCAGGTGCTTTTCGCATAACCACGTGTTAGTGAAACAAACAAGATCTTTTCTCGTGTCTCCAATTCTACAACTTGAAACTTGTATGCCGAGAAGCTTTATAAGTAAACTATAAATTCGACGCGTATGAAGTCTCGGGCACAGCTATAAATAATTACTTGGGAAACGCCAGGTTTGTGAGCTAATTATTCATGATTTCCATTCGACAGAAGCGCTTGTGACATCATCGTGCGACTGTCGCACAGTACTCCTTTGGAACAACAACAATAAGTCGCTTGCTGTGCGTTTTTCCACACGTTTCCCTCCCCGAAGCGCTGGTGAGAGGTGACCCGCAGCGCCAGGATGTCGGTTTGCCGTCGCGGCCAACAGCTGTCGGATCTGCGGATTGGGGTCGACGTTCATCCCCTGGCGCTTGCCGCCCGTCGCTTTTGCTGCCTTGCTGTATACCCAGGTCGTACCGACAATTTTCGCGTGCCGACAAGACTCTATACACAGTTCTCACACAAGGGCACTTTTAAGTATTCTGTTTCCTTTTTTCCATACTTAACACAGTCGTAAAAGAGTCAGTGCATAATGTAAGTTGCTCGGCTCGCAGTTGTAACATTTTCTCGCGGATCACAATGTAGTCTAGAACATAATCTTCTTGCTTGCACGCAGCCCGGAAATTCCGCAATCGGCAGCATCAAAAGTCGACAGGCCTGTGGCCACTTTTGAATAGTTCAATATCCGACGTCTGGGCAAAGAATAGCTACTCTTGCTGTAGTTTGTTTTGCAGCTTTTTTTCAGGCTTCTGCCATCACTTGTTCGATAACCCGCTTACGAGGATTGCCCAGAAAGTAATGCACCGCATTTTTTTTTTTCTCAGCCGAAAACTATACTAAGAATTCGAAACGTTACGTACGTATTATTCGAAGTCTCTTGAGTGAGAAGGCCAAATTTCCGTCACTTCCGACAGATAGCGTAGCTGCAGGATAGTTTCAAAATGGCGTCTGTAGGTGATGTACGTAATAAGCAACGTGCCGTCATTGAATTTCTCACTGCAGAGAAACAAACTGTGGGGAATACTCACAAACGCTGGCGCAAAGTCTGCGAAGCATCTGCTGTTGACGGAAGTACGTTTAGTCGCTGAATACGGAGGGTGAGGTCATCATAAGCAGTTCGGGAAAGCTCCACGATCTGCACTAGTGCGGAGACTATCCAGGGCCGACCGCTGTGGCCAGCGGTACTAGGCGCTTCAGTCTGGAACTGCGCAACCGCTACGATCCAGGTTCGAATCCTGCCTCGGGCACAGATGTGTGTGATAGGTTAGTTAGGTTTAAGTAGTTCTAAGTTCTAGGGGACTGATGACCTCATATGTCAAGTCCCATAGTACTCAGAGCCATTTGAACGATTCTTGAGACCATCCATGGCTGTCATACCTGACCTGTAGCAGGGAACTTCTTTGGACCATTAAACGATGCCATTCGTGGAAGACAAAAGAAAATATTCAAATGTGTGTGAAATCTTATGGGACTTAACTGCTAAGGTCATCAGTCCTTAAGCTTACACACTAGTTAATCTAAATTATCCCAAGGACAAACACGCACATCCATGCCCGAGGGAGTACTCGAACCTCCGCCGGGATCAGCCGCACAGTCTGTGACTGCAGCGCCTTAGACCGCTCAGCTAATCCCGCGCGGCGCGTGAAAGACATTTTGAAGACGATGAGGATGTGATTCACACAGTGAAGCACTGGCTTCGCCAGTGGGACAAGGATTGGTACCGACAGGGCATACCCGGCCTTGTTTCACGCTGTAGGAAGGCCATAGAACGGGATGGAAATTACGTGGAGTGATAGGGTGATAAAACACCATCTTCAGTGGAAGATTTCCTCTGCTCTGACTACCTCCGACTTCTCGTCACGGAGAGACACGCAGAAATTATATGTAGATACGTACAGGATACATTTTATTTTAATTTAAGGTGAAATTACTTACATGGGAATAATTGTTTACATTATTCTATGTGAGTCGTCATTAGCCTAATTTTATCTTCGCATACTTCATGGGATCAACGATTGGAATATTTGCAGTTCGCACCAAGGAATCCGGCGATTTCAAGACGGATTATCGTCAACTATGCGACGTCTTTCTTCTCAGCTAAGGGTTTTCATTATTTCTTTTAAATTCTGTCGCAAATCAGTAACGTTTGTTGTGGTATAGATAGCAACGATGTGACGACTTAGTTGCCAGTTAAGTTGGCACCACGACAGACGACGACAGCGCCCTCTAGCAGGCGCTGTTCAGCTCTACGAGCACCACCGTAGACTCAAGAGCACACGGCTGGGACACTTCGCTTGCTATTGGGTCTATGTGCTACTAAGCCGGGTCTAACGCTTCGCGCCTCATTGCAAGTTAACTATTCAGTTAATATTGATACAGTAAAACTATTTCATTTCTAAGAGCAGTACCGAGAGTATTCACCTTTTCCTGCTCCTACCCTCGCGCCGCCTTCCAGGCGTGATACAAAATCTGTGACCTGCCGTGCAACACTTTTTTGTACAAAGTCGATCAAGTGTTGAGACTACGGAGGACACAACTCTCAACCAGGACGGCGGCGGTTCAGCCGAGTCCGCTCAACCCACGCTAACGTTTCCGTTGTTTCTCTGTCGATCAACGCTAGGGTGGTTCCTTTCGAAAGGACACGTTTGATTCTCTTCCCTAGTCCGAGCTTGTGCCACGTCACTAGTAACGTCATCGTCGGCAGTGACTTGAACAGTATTCTCCCGTCCCTTCATTCCTTCGTGTTCCCACACACTGGCACTTACGGGTGTTCGTGTGGTTGACCAAATTCAGTTGTCACTCAGTAATCTTGTGGTCAAAGGCTACTAGACTTTTAAACATTCAGTGAATAGAGAGTCTTTGTCAGGAAAAGCTGGCAGTTCTTGCACGACATCTAATTAAATAGTAATAAAATTTTTACCAGAGAGCACTTTCATCTACATCTATATATACATCATGCTTCACAAGCCACCTAATGCCGTGTGGAGGAGAGCACTTCTGGAACTACTAATTGGTCCTTTTTCTCTGTTCCACTCCCGAATGGTGCACGGGAAGATTCCCGGTAATCCTCTGCATTGGCTCTAATTTCTCGATTATCTCCTCTTTGTCATAACGCGAGATGTCTGTTGGGGGAAGCAATGTGTTGTATAACTGTTCCCGGACAGTGCTCTCACCAAATTTCAACAGTAACCTCGCCGTGAAGCACAACGCTTCCCTTGCAATATCTATTCACGGAGCCCGTTGAACAATTCGGTAACGCTCTCGCATCGACTTAACGATCCCGTGACGAAACGTGCTGCTCTTCTTTGTATCTGCTCTATCTCTTCTATCCGTCCTACCTCCTAATGATACCATATTGACAGTCAGTACTTGGTGCATGACTTACATGCTACTTTCTCAGTGGTAACTGTATCATGTGAGAAGTCAGAGATTACGAATATCTGCCAAGTAATTAATATGTTACCTAAATAGTAGTACTTTGGCATAACAAATATTAGTTCTTCGCCTAACAATGGCTCTAAATCCACGGTACCCCGCTGCAAACAGCTGTAAATCCAGTCGCAAAGACAGTCCGAAGTAAGGCTGCAGTTTTTGTTTCCTTTGTATCAGGCTTTGGTGTGACACGGATTGAATCGAGAAGTGTGTCATGTGAACGGATACCTATTCAGCCTTGGTGTTAACAGTGGCTACAGAAGAGAGAGAAATGTTTCAGTAAAACCCGTGCTCTTGTAATCTCAGTGTTTTATCCATACTGTAAGTAAGATTCAATCATTTTTGTTACGCGTAAGTGACTTATTACTTTGTGTTTATCTTGATCTCAGTTATATCCTTAACCGCTGATCACGCCAGATTAAATGCAATACCATGTAAATTGGCAGAGTAGGTTCTCCTTTGACTATCCTTGTAAGCCAAATATCCGTGTAAAGCCGAGATCTGCTCTCGGTCACCGTGCAGTTAAGTTTGTGGTAGTAACTGGGATCCATAATTTATGTGGAGTTGAAGCTTGTTACTAATCAAAGTAATCAATAATTTGATTAGGCTCCGAAACTCTTTGTCATTTAGATCCCAATACATCATATTTGTTTATCATAATAACGAAGGTTATTTAAGGAAAAATAGATTTTACCAGTTTGAACGCAAAGTTTAAAAAAAAGTATGGAAATTGCTTGATATTTCGCGCGGCCCTATGGATTTTGGAGTCTTAAACTTGTCAATCACTCCACTTAAAATCTGAATTCACCATTTCAGCAATTTCGACGTTTTTATTTTAGTTTTACTTACAATTTAATTTATATTTCAGCATCTTTGTTTGACGTACGCCACAACTCGGACTGTCATACTCTCGTTATTATTTACTGTGCACCGAATATTTTAGAATTTTAACCGGCTAGGTATGTGCTGCTTAATCTGAAATTGCGTTAAATACAATAAAGGAGCTAGGTTTTGGTACTCTCAGTATGCAGCATATGTATTGCTTTGCCAGATTGTTTCATAGTAAACGTAAGTATTTTGTAGACCATATTGTGCATATACCACGATAATTTAAGTAAACCGACTTGGGTGGCCGAGCGGTTCTAGGCGCTACAGTCTGGAACCGCGCGATCGCTACGGTCGCGGGTTCGAATCCTGCCTCGGGCATGGATGTGTGTGATGTCCTTAGGTTAGTTAGGTTTAAGTAGTTCTCAGTTCTAGGGGACTGATGACGTCAGAAGTTAAGTCCCATAGTGCTCAGAGCCATTTAAGTAAATTGTGTCGACTGCCATTGCTCATTTACGTTAAGTAAATTCAGTACTTAATTAAATTACCAATGTAAGTCCAGTAATTTGTAATGGATGAAACTTGGTCACAGTTATCCTATGACTGCCTTTTTCTATTTAAATTTTGTGACAGGAAACACGTGCGAGACAGGTAATAGACTACAATGTTTGTTCTTTTATTGTAGAGCATTATTATTATTTCATTGTAGAATATTACACCAATGTCGTTTGAGATTTTTATCGTTCCTTTTCCGCAGCACTTTCAGTTGGATAAGGTTTTACAGTCACTGGAAATTTGACACACGTTTATTTGGAGTTTTGAACACACGGCTAGTATTTAACTAAGTAAACACCCAGTGTTTGTCTTTAACAACGATGAAATTCTAGAATAGTGTAAAGAGAAAGGTGCAAACACATCTAATATGTATTAATCTATAAATAGAGGAGTAACCGACATTTCATTTCCCGAATTTTTTTCTGGACAGACTGTAAAAATAGCGTTTTTGGGAAGAGATTCCCCTTCACCCTGTTGCATTATTTACGGAGAGCGTATCCTGCTTTTGTGACACATCTTTCAGAAGGTGACGATGTGGCTACACAGCGCAACTGTTGACGTCCAGTTTTATGTAGCTTTGCGTAGCAAGTACTGATAATTTCAGGAGTAAGTTATTGTTTTCCCAAGCTAAAAAATGTACATTCCCTAAATCAAAATGGATTTCTTTGTTCTCCTGTGTTGTATCAAAGTGCGTTTATTGTAAGACTGACCATCGTGCCCACAGCTGCAAGCAAATCCTCGATAAGATTTCATTGCCTTCGAATATGCTAAAGCATCCTGAAGGTGTGTTTCTTGAATCTAGATCGAGCTACGTTGTTTTGGGTAACATATGTCAACATGACTAGTTGGTAATAAAAGCTTTTTGATATGTGGTATAACAATATTCTTCAGCTCTTCTCCGATAGTCTCTATTCTTTCCACACCAGGTACTTGAACATTCAACGTACTAGTTTATGGAATTACTTTACTGCTTCTAACACACTTTTCTAACCAAATTTCACGAGTACCTACTTCAATAGGCCATATAATATATGTTACATCTTCATTACCTGGGGCTGTTAGCATGGATCACCACCCATGCTAACAGCCGCAGGTAGCTTGCCATTTAATGATATTTTACTTACTGGATGTACCTGGAAAAATCTTTTTCGCATCGAAGGTAGAATTCCATCTAGAGGATACGCCTGGAATCAGTTACTTGTTACTGCACTTTGTTTAAAGTATACTTACATAATTCGAAGTATTCTTTAAGTAATTAGAAAGTAATTCGAAACAGTAAGGGTACACACTACTTGACACTACGAAAGAATAGACTGAATGAACGATGGCAGGCATTAGCTCACACTTACGTACGACAGTAGCCAATATTTATGCCTTAGTTCGTTCAAAAACTATCGCTATTTCTTCCCTAGACTCCACCCACGGCAACCTCGGACAACTTTCAAGCTGCACGAGTGCTGCAGTGGTGTCGATATGGCAAATGTCCAGGAAAGGTTTCCTTTAAATGACGAGAGGCCGGCCGCGGTGGTCTCGCGGTTAAGGCGCTCAGTCCGGAACCGCGTGACTGCTACGGTCGCAGGTTCGAATCCTGCCTCGGGCATGGATGTGTGCGATGTCCTTAGGATCGTTAGCTTTAAGTAGTTCTAAGTTCTAGGGGACTGATGACCACAGATGTTAAGTCCATTAGTGCTCAGAGCCATTTGAACCGTTTGAAATGAGGAGAAAATTGGCCAGGTGAGAGCAGGACTCTCGCTTTGAGGATTCCATACAAACATAATTATATACGAGTATATAGACAGTTTGTGCATTCCGGGAATTGGGAACCTCGGCGATTTTTGCCTGTTGTCGACGATGATACTGGGAAGATTTCGGTCCCGGAGATTTTAAGATATTCGGGAGTGTCTATAATTTTGAGTCTATAATTAGAAATTAATAATTTTCGGAATTTTTCCTTTACTTTTATGGTGAAACCTTGCTGCTCACCAAATTTTTAACGATTGTAGGTCGACGGGAAGTACACTACAGATTTTGATGAGTGGGTTTGCGAGTATAAAATTACGTGACACAAATGGCAGCATCTTTGGATTACATTGACTTATAAACTTAATATTTCTACGCCACCAAGGGACGATAGCTCTTAGAGGGTGATGCAAATTTCAACTTCTTACGTCGAGCGCTTTCTGAAAAAAAGCCGTCCTAACGGACGGACGGACAGACAGACAGTCGGCTAATAAATGACGATATTTTTTGGTGTGATATAATTGCAGATTGACGGATTCGCGATTTTTTCCCTCTATTTGTACTCTTAGACCTTACTTCTTGCCAAATTTCATGATTACAGATTACGTTAGTCTGCCCGGTTGGCCGTGCGGTCTAACGCACAGCTTTGCGCGCGAGAAGGAGCGCCTGGTCCCCGGCACGAATCCGCCCGGCGGATTTGTATCGAGGTCCGGTGACCCGCCCAGTCTGTGGATGGTTTTTAGGCGGTTTTCCATCTGCCTCGGCGAATGAGGGCTGGTTCCTCTTATTCCGCCTCAGTTACACTATATCGCCGATTGCTGCGCAAACAAGTTCTCCACGTACGCGTTCATCACCATTACTCTACCCCGCAAACATAGGGGTTACACTCGTCTGGTGTGAGACTTTTCCGGGGGGTCCACCGGGGGCTGAACCGCACAGCAACCCTGGGTTCGGCGTGGGGCGGCGGAGGGGTGAAGTAGACTGCCTTAGTCGTCGTGGGGTTGTGAACCATAGGCGAACCATTGGCGCGGATGGTGCCTCTCCGTCGTTTCTAGGTCCCCGGTTAACATACAAGACAATACAATATCCTATATGTTTGCATGTGAGAGTTTGTAAGTACCAAAATATGACTTACGTGGCCGTATCTTTGAACTGCACTAATTTAGACCCTTACATTTACTACACCATCAAAGAACTACAGACAGTATTTGACATAAATGTCAACTTAATATAGTTTTCCGTTCCTGAGGGAAAGGGTTTCACACACACACACACACACACACACACACACACACACACACACACACACACACACACACACACACGAGCGCAAATGATCATATTAAGCAGGAAGGCAAGAAGGATAATTTCCTAATTTTAGGTTTTCATTGCAGCTGAAGGTTTCAAGGATACACACACACACACACACACACACACACACACACACACACACACACACACAGGCGGACCTAACTGGTTTCCGTTTCTACCGACTGTGGTACGAAAATCTAGAAATCGCTGACAGCGGTAACAATGAGCCTGGTTTTCTTGTCAACATCGTAGGACAAATTTTTAATCTGTAACTCACAGTTTACTACGTTTTTAAGACGTTCATTGTCGATATTAAAACATGTAATTTTCAGATTGGTTCAAAAAGAAAGGAAGGCTCTTAGCACTATGGGACTTAACTTCTGAGGTCATCAGTCGCCTGGAACTTAGAACTATTTAAACCTAACTAACCTAAGGACATCACACACATCCATGCCCGAGGCAGGATTCGAACCTTCGGCCCGCATCTCGTGGTCGTGCGGTAGCGTTCTCGCTTCCCACGCCCGGGTTCCCGGGTTCGATTCCCGGCGGGGTCGCGATTTTCTCTGCCTCGTGATGGCTGGGTGTTGTGTGATGTCCTTATGTTAGTTAGGTTTAAGTAGTTCTAAGCTCTAGGGTACTGATGACCATAGATGTTAAGTCCCATAGTGCTCAGAGCCATTTGAACCATTTGAACCTTCGAACCTGCGACCGTAGCAGTCGAGCGGTTCCAGACTGGAGGTCATCAGACACCCACATGTACATATATTTATTTATTTTCTTACTTATTTAACAGTACCGAGTGACTCACCACCTTGATAACTATAGTGGGTCGTTTGCTACCTCAAACTAGACGATTTTCAGAATTTAGTACTTTCTTTGTTTTTATATGATTAAATTTTTAGTTAAAGAAGAACAAAAAAATACACGGGTTACACAAAGTACAATTGGTGTAAAATTACTATATGTGAAAGGAAAAATTGAGATAGCAACACTGGTCCCTTTATCTAGCTGTTTCAAGTGGGAGGGCTTCGGTAAACACTTACAGCCTGTCTGACCTGAATTAGCACATTCTATTCTTTAACACAACAGGCTTCAGGTAAATTTGCAGCTACGATGCTGGAAGACGCTGTGTCTTAGAAACAGACGCCGAGTGCAGGAGGAGCGGGCAGCGCCTATAGTTGTGGGTAAGGAGCGACACAACGGCTTTTGTCTCGCGGTCACAATCAATGCACAGTGGCTCCTGCGAGGGGGCGGCAGCGAAGCGCAGCGCAGGGCTCTGTTCCATTTGCCGGCTTCCGATTAGTTTAAAAGCTCCGAGTCGGGCCGGCCGCGTCATAAGCCGCTGGCGAAACCGCCGTCTGCTTCTTGTAAAGGCGTGCCCGCTATCGGGTTACTTAGCCGGCTGGCGCGCCTTTCATCCAGAGATACTCATCTGCCTCTGTGAGTCGCCGCCGCTACCTCCGGGCCTGCTTTTATTTTAGAAAGGCAAAAACACAAAATAGAAGCAGTCGCGGGCAAGAAACCGCTGCGGCATAAACGCCCTTCCTGCAGAGGACGATGCATTGCGTTAGCTGCATAGCTGTCTGCCCCGCACTGACGGGCTTGCAGGTCTTCCCTCCATCGTTGGTGCAGCTTCTCTGTCGTCACACTTCACACAGGCAGGCGCTTTCCGCTTTCGTTTATAAATCTCTCCACCTCGGCACTACCTCCAATTATCCTTCCTCAGGATAGCAAGTGAATAATATTTGAAGGAGGAGTAAGGCATCGAGATTCCGTAACACAAAAAGTGTTCTCAGCAGTCCTGGGCAAGTTGTCTGAACTGCGAAGACGAAGAATGTGTGAAAGAAACGTACGGCCTTCGCATCACAGCGTCTTGATGACATCCTATCGCCTTGGAAAAAAATGGTTCAAATGGTTCTGAGCACTATGGGAATCAACATCTGAGGTCATAAGTCCTCTAGAACTTAGAACTACTTAAACGTAACTAACCTAAGGACATCACACACATCCATGCCCGAGGCAGGATTCGAACCTGCGACTGTAGCAGTCACGCGGTTCCAGACTGAAGCGCCTAGAACCGCTCGGTCACACCGGCCGGCTATCATCCTCAGTGCAGGTAAACACCGACAACGAATGGGAATCCGCAATAGCGTGAATCTGAAAGCAAAAAAAGCTACAATAATCATGTAATAATGTATTATCAACTTTACAAAAAGGAAAATAATACTAATTAACAACTAAATCGTCGAATCGCTTAACAGGCTGTAGTCAGAGCTGCTGAATGAGCTTCGTGGCTGCATATGAAAAGAAATAAAAAGTAGACTGAAAAGGAAAGGAAGTGATTTGGGTCAACTAAATATGGTTCTCGTAATTAATCTACCGACGTGTACAGAAAAGAAATCTTACGACCAGTGTCTACATCCATTTCCGACTTGGACATTTAATATGCGATAACAGTAGATTGCTCAATGAACAATGGAAAGGCTTGTGTAGAGGTATTACTTTTAGTAGAGGTAGAGAAAGAAAGATGCTAAGCGTTAACTGTAAGAAACAGACAGTACTCCATGACTAATACTTCGCTGACAGCTCCCATGGTTGCCAAGATACTGAAAGGTCGCGCAGCACCTCTGTATTAGTTCCAGGAAAACGTTGTCTCTTCCGGCCAGAATCTTGAGAGACCTGCAAATTCACCATTAGTAAAAGAAAATAATAACAAAAAAAAAAAAGAAACTGGGCACTAACTCTGAACACTAAACAAACACCAGTTTTTTCATGGTTATCTCAAAGGGTTGGCTTCGGTTGTCCTAAGACGACATATTTTCTGGTTGCTTTCCACTGTAGCCGATAAGCAGTTTACTTTCCCTGCGTACGACGAATAACCACCGCGTAAGATAGCCGAGCCTTCTTGCATTTTGTGGCAGAAGACGGGCCGGGCGTGTTGGCCTGCGACCCACTTTGGCCCTTGCCCAAGAAACTGGCAGTGGGCGCAGGGGTCCCCATTGATAATATCTGGGACCGGAGTTTTAGTCCGAGCGTTTGTCTTACAACCATAAAACCTAGGTCGATACTGGGACACTAGAGCTCTTGGGTTGATGCATATGTTCCTAGCGTTTTTCCATTTTTGCAACAGGTACACCTAACAGAGCTTTAGTCAAATACAGTATACTCTCCTTCACTATTTACATCAGTCTGCCAACGCTGGTATATCTTTTCGATTTTGCGTCTGTAGAAATCGCGTGATTTTTGAGGCGAAGAACTGCTCAAGCCATGTTCGGAATGCATTTTCGTACGGAAAGGAAGTTTCATGATGGTTGTTCGATAGAGAGCGAAAAAAATGAAATTAAATCCTCATGGCGCAAAATCAGGTGGATAAGATGGGTGCAGAACGACGTCCAAACCCAACTCCTGTATAGTGTTTCTTATCCAGTCAAGCAATGGCTGTGAGCACTAACATCTGAGGTTCTCAGTCCCCTAGAACTTAGAATTACTTAAGCCTAACTAACCTAAGGACATCACACACATCCATGCCCCAGGCAGGATTCGAACCTGCGACCGTAGCAGTCGCGCGGTTCCGGACTGCAGCGCCTAGAACCGCGTGGCCACCACGGTCGGCCCAGTCAAGCAGAATGAGCGTGAGCGTTATTGTGGCGTAGCATCACTTTACGCAGTCTTCCTGGTCGTTGTTCTTGGATTGCGTCTGCAAGACGTCTGAGTTGTTGACAAGAAATGTCAGCGGTGAAGGTTACACCTCGGGGAAGCAATTCGTAGTACACCACTTCGTCGCTGTTGTACCAGATGCGTAACATTATCTTTTGTGGACGCACACAAGTCTTTTTACGGTGAGTAGTTGCTTTGTTTGGGCTCACCCACTCTTTTCTTTTCCTTACGTTGCCATAAAGACCCACTACCTACGACAGAGGATAGGAATGGTCGGTATTGTTCTCGAGCCAATTGATGACCAGCAAGCAGAGATGCACATTTAGCCACCCGCTGATTCTTTTTATTTTAGCTTAGAGCATGCGGTACGCGAACATCTTATTTTTGAACGTTTCCCATTGCGTGTAAATGTGGCACGGTGGTAAAATGATAACAAAATTATCACATTTTCCAGTTCTCGAGTAGATTGAAGTTTATCTTTGTGCATTAAAGCGTTTAGACAAACCTCAAAAAACCTGAAGTTCTTCATGAGCGCGGAGAGTCACTAAGTCAAAATGATCCTCCTTAAAACGAAACAACCAATTTTTTTAGCGTGCTCTGTCCAGTTGCATTGTCCACATACACGACGCAAATGTTTGTGCCTGCCTCCGTTGGTATCATCCCTCTGTTGAACTCAAAGAAAAAGAATGTGTGCAATCTTCAGATTTCTCCAGATGGTGCTGCATTTTCTAGCGTCCACAGCTCTCTCACTATCTCCAAATGAGAAAATGACAGTGTGTAAACTCACATAGCAAGAGTGAACTAGAAATTAAAAAAATGACACTCCATAAATAAACCCATAGCAGAGGGGATACCATGCGAGCTAACATCACAAAGATGTTCGAGCTCACATGAGGTTCCTCTTCGTTTAAATGTCTTGGCTAAAACTCGTCTAGGGGTTAAACTGCACGTGTCGCATTACGCTCCCTAAATTAGACACTTGCGACCCTTTGGTTAAATTGTGTGGATGATGGCAAGTTTGCGAAATACGAAGTTAACATAACGTATAATAACAGTAATAATAATATCGGGGATTAAATTAACGACCCATAAATGATGTAGGCAACACAGTTGCGATTTTGTTTGAATAATTTTTATTCAGAAAGCAAACTAATAGTGAATGTGGTCGTATTCAGAGGCGCTGTTACACTCTAGCGCATGTCCATTTGACACAGTTAGATAATTCACAATCTCATCGCAAATTATAAGTCTAATACTCCACACGAAAAGTTAGTTCACACCAGGCGCGCGGCTTCTCACAGCTCAGAGACTAAGACCCGCGATACCACACAACGCGAGATTTTCTAAGTAGTTTCACTTGCTTGCTTCCTATAGACCTACCGTCCGTTTCCACCAGCACTGTCTACTTTGGTGTCTCCAGCTGCACTGTCCGCTTTCGCGTCAGCACCCGTCGCCGGCCGCGTTTTCCCGTGTACCGAACATCGTCACTCAACTGACTACGGCAGTTCTTTCCTGAAGCCGTCCATCTGATTGGCTATAGCTTATTCCACATTATTTTACATTTTAACAAAAAAAATAATCAAAGCTTGACCAGTTTCACGTTCTAAATAAAGTAACAATAATATCCATTACATAACAAACGTTAAATTCTTTTACATAAAACCAATACAATTTCCTTCTTAGCTTTGAATGCCACGGCCAGTAGCCTTGCACCAATGTGCTTCCTGATAAATAAATAAATAACAAAAGCAACTATTATGCACTAAACTTTACAACAAATATTCTGTTACCTAGTGATTCCATAAGGTGTCATGCTGTCATCGTTCAATGTGTTTTGTGTGGAGGAAATGATGTTCTGTTGCTTAACTGAAAATACTGATGATTTAAATTTACTATATCTTTTAAACAAATAAAGTTACAGATTTGATATTTATAACATTTGTCATTTTAATGATGCGCTTCTATCTGAAATGTCGATCGTTAAGATCGACCAAAGCGTTCAAATTTCGGCATTCAGGTTCTTGTTACAAAATTTGTTAATTGCACTTTAACAGTAAATCCTAAACTATTATAGATATGATCAATATTCAAGTTTTATTGGGATCACCATGAAAATTTATGGAGGATGGCAGATTAAAATTACTGCGGCTTGATTCCCTGCACTGCTACAGAATTACATAGTTTGCATAAATGTTTCCCTGTATGGCTGATCTTAGGTCCGCCATATTTAATGCTGTTACGTGTCCTTGGCCACAAAAGCCTTCTACTGGATTTCCCTATGACGTAGGTTCTCGTTCGTCTCACTCGCACATTACAGTGCTTAGGCCTCAATAGATAATAGAAGACTGTGAATTTCCCCATCTCGTGGTGAATTTGCAGCCTTTGTGCTATCTGGTCCTGGGGGGCAGGGTTCGTTTCACAATTTCTGAAGGATGACTTTTTTGGCCACATACTTAGAGAGCGAAATGCTCGTTAACTCACAGCCATTTCAAAAACCAAAAACGCTACGAACTTTTATGTACCAACAAAATATTTTATAGTTCATCTCCAGGAGAAAACGTACAGGTCTAGTGCGTGTTTGTGTATCTGTTTTTCATGTGCAAGGTCTGTAGAGCACTAAAAAATCTGTTGTAAAAGCAGGACAACAAACTAAGTTTTACGGAACTCATGAAAGTACTCCACCACACTGGCAAGTATTTTATAAAACATCTTTCTGGAAAGCTCTTTTACAAAGGTATTCTACGGCACCCTGTACCTAATAGAGCAAAGTCAATGAGTCGATCGACATGTGGAGTGTACCTTCCCCAAACTCAATGAGTCAGTTACTTGCGAGATGCAATACAGTCATTTAGGGAACACTGCCAATGGCCGGTAGTATTGTGAAAGAGAGCCCATCCATCAGTACGAACGAAGGGGCACCGCCTTCTGAGCGGCAGGTGCAATAATGTCAGCCATAGTGTTTGACGATTAAAGTAACTTGGTGACTGACGTTACGAGTCACATGATAGTGACCAGCCACCAGTCAGTATTAACCGCTTCTAGAGCACCACCCGCTCTGCGCTGTGTTGTCCGTTTTGTTTCATCTACATCTGTACTCGGCAAACAACTTGAAGTGCATGACAGAGGGTAAGTCCCTTTGAACCAGTTATTGGGGTCTTTTCTGTTCCATTCACTTAAGGAGTGCGGGATGAATCATTGCTAAAATCCTCTGTGTGCTATTATTAACATAATTTTGTACTCAAGAACTGCACGGGAGCCGCACGTAGACTCATTATTTAAAGCCGGCTCTCGAAATTTTCTAAGAGGGCTTTATGGGGATAATTCAGGCCTACGTCGATTTTCAAGAGAAGAGCCTACCACATCAGTTTTTGCATCGTGTCTGAGAGACTCTCCCACGGATCAAACAGACTTGTGTTTATTCATGCTGCCCTTCTCTGAGTAAATTCAATATCCCCACCCTGTTTGTCCCACTCGGTATAGCTACAATACACGTGAGCAGTATTCCAGGATGGGTCACGCGAATGAGATGTAAGCAATCTCCTATGTAGACTGATTGCACGTCTCCAGTATTCCACCAATAAATCGGAACCTACCACCTGCTCCGTCTACGACTGATCGGAACGTATGTGATTATTCCATTGCCTATCGATACAGTGTTACACGCAGGTATTTGTATGAGTTGACCGATTTCAAGTGACTCATTGATATCATAATGGTAGGATACAACGATTTTTCGTTTTGTGAAGTGCAAATTTTACATTTCTGAACATTTAGAGCAAATTGTCAATCTTTGCACTACTTTGACTGAATATTAATGCAGTTTCTTTCAGACAGTACTTCGTTACAGATAACTGCATCATTTGCAAACGCCTGAGATTACTGTTAATATTGCCTACAATGTCATTAATATACAACATGAACAGCAAGGGCTCCATCACACTTTCGTGGGACACACGTGAAGTTACCTCTACATCTGACGGTGACTCTCCGTCCAAGATAATATGGTGCCAGCTCCCTTTCAAGATAAGTTGAGAAGTAATGCATTTACCTGATTGCGTTGGTCCAAATCTTTAATAGTAACGTGAGGAAAGTGCGAGTTGGTCTCACATGATCGATGTTTCCGAAATCCATACTGTTTCGCAAGAAGGTCATTTTGCACGAGATACCTCATTACGCCTGAGCTCAGGATAGTTTATAAGATTCTACAACAAATCGAGCAAGTGTTAAAGGAAATTAACCAGCAAAAGTCATCAGTCTCCCATTTAGCCACCTCTACCTCCCCAGAAACAAAAGCATTGTACCCAGCCTGTCCGCGTGTAGAAAAAATTCTGTGAGCAGGTGTGAGAAATTGTTCTAAATGTTGGCGCAGTCTGTATCTGAAGTGGCACCCGGGGACCATTCCTGTGCTCACGGAATGGGACGTGGGAAACGGCCTAACAGCCAGTCTGGCAGAGGCACACACCCCTCGCCATTGATCCACGGGGCGGACTCTAGCTAGGGGCCGGCATACATTGCTGTCCCGCAAGCGCAACAAATCGATGTCAAGGGTAATGGACGATAATTTTGTGAATCACTTCCACTACCCTCCTTGTAGATGGATTTCACATGTGTTTTCTTCCAATTTGCTGGGCATGGTTTTTTTCTTCTTTTTTCCCCGTAGGGCTTTACGATACGTAATGGTTGAAAAGAGGAGGTAACTCAGCCCCAAACTCTGTACACGAGTAGATAGGGATTCCTCAGGGCTGTGGGACTTTGCTAGTAGGTACACGGAGAGGCTGGTCAGTAGTGGCTAGCTGCACGCCGGCAAAAGTCTCTTGTAAAGCGGGCACAGCGAAATTTGTGCCCAGACGTCGAGGAAATATCCACTAATCCCCGTGTCCGAAATTCGCAACTTGCGTGACAGGTAGAAGAGCCGAGGATTCTTACGTGGTGTTTTCCTACAGATGAAGAGAACTGGAACTGGATATGTGTGTATGTATTTACTGAACTGGGAACCTAGAAACGACGGAGAGGCTTCGTCCCCGCCGTAGCTCTCGGTGGTTCACAACCCCACAGCAGACAACAACAGTCCACTCACCCCACCGCCGCCCCAGTGGTCTCCCCCCCGGGGGAACGTCTCATCCTAGACGAGTGTAACCCCGATGTTTGCGTGGAGGTGTAATTATGTGTCCGTACGTGGAGACAGTGCGCAGCAATCGCCGACATAGTGTAACTGAGGCGGAATAAGGGGAACCAGCCCGCATTGGCCGAGGCAGGTAGAAAACCGCCTTAAAAACTATCCACAGGCTGGCCGGCACACCGGACCTCGACACTAATCCGCCGGGCGGATTCGTGCCGGGGACCGGCAGGCTTCCCGCTCTGAAAGCAGTGCCGAAATTTTTCCGTCCGAAAATTATCATAATTCATTATCTGTCTGACGCAACCGCAAAATTTTTTCATATGACTGGAACTTCAAATAGGACAGATTTTATATCCGGACAGAGTATGTATTATTCAAGAGAGAAAATCAGGATTTAAACGTTAAAACAACTAAAACCATTGAAACATTCGTATGTAAGAGGGCGTATCATAGAACCTTGTTTTTCAGTCTTGGCATGTGCTGTGACCATTCTGCAGACAGAGAGAGAGAGACAGAGAGAGAGAGACAGAGAGAGAGAGACAGAGAGAGAGAGACAGAGAGAGAGAGACAGAGAGAGAGAGACAGAGAGAGAGAGAGAGAGAGAGAGAGAGAGAGAGAGAGAGAGAGAGAGAGAGAGAGGATAACTTCATTGAGGGAATATTGAAAATACTCTTTTCGTTTGTTGGTTTTTTATTCAGACAATTGTTTAAAAAATAATCACTTACTTGGTTAATATGAAATGGCTGTCTCCTTTTGGTGTGTTTGTTACATCTATTGCCATGGCTTCTTGACTGGTAACAGTCTTTTAAAAAACTTTTGCATGTTTTCGGAATAGTCACGGTCGATTAACTGTTGATTTGGCTTTAAACTGTTCAGTTGTCTTTGACTTCACAGTTGCACGCTTCTGTCCACTACTGCGAACTGCTGTTGCATATGTCTGTGTCTTTGTTGCTGTAATGTCCAGAATACGGTCGATATGTTATTCACTGACCTTAATTATAATACGCTATTGCTTTCAAATGGCATACATTCATAACAAGCAAGTTACACAATGAAGACAACCAAAAACGAGCTTGCCGGAGTGGCCGTGCGGTTCTAGTCGCTACAGTCTGAAACTGCGTGACCGCTACGGTCGCAGGTTTGAATCCTGCCTCGGGCATGGATGTGTGTGATGTCCTTAGGTTAGTTAGGCTTAAGTAGTTGTAAGTTCTAGGGGACTGATGACCTCAGATGTGGAGTCCCATAGTGCTCAGAGCCATTTGCACCATTTTGGACCAAAAACAAAAGTCCCTTAATCAGGTGTATGACGTTTCTAGTCCTTTTATTTCAGCAAATCGTCCCATAGACGTCGCGTATTCAAGAGATCCTCAGTGAAACGGTGCTCTGTAACCCCACACGTCGTAAGTTGAAATAAAAAAAAACCACCAAATATGGGGCGCTGCTGAAAACTACATAATCCAATGTGGCGTCTCACAAGTGCTGTTTTTGACATAGAACGGGATCTCACTGTCCATGTTTCTGTCCACGAGCCAAAAATCGTACTTGTCGTATCCAGTTTTTCATGCTTCGAAATGCTGTGGAACGTTACATTCCCCGCTGTGACGTCACAAAACCCGACCAGCCCCTCGTTCACGATCGCTTTGACGGCTCAAGCGTGCAGGACAGCTGTTGCGAACAGAGGAGGCTCGTGGGTGACAGCTGGCTGCTGACGCGACGCCGCACACCAGCATCCATTTTGCTGAGTTGAGCTGCTTACCGAGCTGAGGGTGACGTGTTACACCTGATACGTACCCAGTCAGCCGTCTGCTGACTCATCCTCACAGAATGCCTCGTAGGCAAACATTACTCATCTGCTCTCAGTTTTGACTTCGTCAAAATTAGTTCAGAATCTACCTCTCTAATGAATTATCTGTATTTTTTATTGCTTCTTGCATATTTTCGTAGTACTGTATCATATGTAAACAAATGTCCTGTCTCAACTTCTTGTTTTTCTTTTTACCTTCGGGAAAGAAATTTGTCAGTTAATAATTGTTGAAGCAGGCTTGATCAGCAAGCGCCAATCATAACCACCCTCGGAAGGCTGCAGTTGTTTCCGTACAACGAATATATTTATGAAATTAGCTCCCGTTTTTGTGCGATGTGGACAACTTACATATACAGCGTGTATCACAGTTCCTGTTTCCGGCATACACCGGTTATAGAGGGGACATACACTGTGCAACAATGAAGGTGTACATCGAATGAAATTGTTTGCGATTGAACGCAGCGTGTAGTATGCCCACCACGTATTCAGTATAATTCAGAAAGGGACACTAAAGTTGAACAACGAGACGCGCCTAGTTCGTATAATACGGGGAAGTAAATCGGCCGTGTGTGTTTCAAACCAAACGTAGCGGCATTTGCTCGAGTAGATTTATGGAAAGCGCAGTAAACAGTAATTAGATTAGCCACTTGAATACTCGAACCCCACTCTTGTCGAATGCGTAGCGAGATCCTGAAACTCAACGCAACCTCGCTCACTGTTGACCTCAGAGTCGCATCTGAAACTGTCACTTACGTATTAACTGAAAGGGTACTAAATGTATTGAGACATACTCTCGACCTACTGATTCTTGGTTCATTCTTCAAGCATTTTCTTCAAGACCACCGTCTGGAAATCAGTACTCCGGTATTTTAGACGTCCCAGAACTGAAACTTAAAACACTTTACTGTATTCGAAGTCGACTGACTGAAGCCATATTCTCCATGGTTTCTCAATCACGTGCGCAGCGAGGTCAATTACTAGAATGCTACAACTACCACTTTTTCTCTGTCGTACAATTTATATTTGTAACAGATTCCGTAAATTTTCGACAGTATGGGATTACTTTGCTATACTCCCCACTCTAACATCGTACACGGTTAATTTGATCACCGAGAAATCCAGTCAGCAACATTATTTTAATCGCTTTGATAATATCCCACGTCGTTTTAATGGGATCTTCAATAAAGAGAAAGCTCCAATAATAGGATGAAATTCGGCTATTCATACCTAGCGTACGTCTGCACGCTAGAGCGAAGAATCAAATTGAATACTACAGATAGACATATTTTGTTGCTTTTTTGGCCTTTAGTCCTGAGATGTTGTAGACTCAGGATAGCTTCTACAAACAGCGGTGAAGTGAAGCTTCATGAGATCCAGAAGGCGGCTTTCCTTCATTTCCTGAAGGCTTTCTTCGCATTACCCCGCCCTCCGCCCTGCCACTACTGTTGCCTAGTGAACAAGGTATGAGTTACAGAATTTTGCACCAGATTTGTAAGAGAGCTAATATAATGACTTCCCTGCAGAAAGACATCGTCAGATATGAAAATAACCCCTCTATATCCGCGTCGAGTGACGCCTGTGGGCTGAGGACTACACGGCGGCCGGTCGGTATATTTAGGCCTTGATGGCTTGTTTGAGCGGAGTTTAGTTTCAGTAGTCACTAACGGAGCGACGTAGACGAGTGTCTGGTAACGATATGTGTAAATGAGGAGCTGTACATCTCTGCTCGCGTATGATATTGATGTATTCAAGGAAGTTGCAACGCAGAAAACTAGAGAAATTACGGAAAAGATGCACCTTAGTGTGCATAGCTTTATTATTCAGTACACAATGAATGACCAGAAACAGTTATAACCTTTATATATAGTTGTGACTGAAGTAACTTAATGCTGCTATCAATTCAGCCCAGACATAGACAGTAGCAGGAAGCTGCTACAGTTCAGTAGGGTAGCCATCGTACGCTTGCTACATAGCACTTGTGTGTCAGGACGGCACTATAATAGAAATGTGGCAAAACAGTAAGAAATAACAAATAACCCTTATTAAAACTATCGTCCGAAGTGGTACTTAAGATTGGTATGTTAAGCACGTGTGTACCTTCTTACCAGGGAATGACTTAAACTAACTTTTACTCCGAATTCTCAAATCAGACTGTAGTATAACATTTCCAGCGCCGATATGGCTATATGGGCATGATCTGAAACCCAATAAAGTAAAAGGAGCTTTGATATATTTTGATGCGTGGCAATTGGTGTCCTGATCCCGATACAATGAACTCTGAATATTGCCCAGACCTCGAGAGGTGCCAGGGAGTGGTTGCGTCTGTGTGGTGACGGAGTCTCGCAGCGTTAGTTGTGCACCTTCTGCTTGGTACATAACATAAACAGAGTGATCCAGTTACCTCTACCACTGGGTTTTACGCAGCCCGCAACATCTTCAAATACCAAGTGCAAGATTTTCATGTTCTTTCACTCGCTATATGCCGTACAGAAAAACTGACAGGACTATTTTGCAGGAAATTTAATGTAGTTAAATTTTATACCGACATGAGTTTCCGCTGGTGGCCATATTCAAGTTATTCAAGAAAAACGGGTCTGAAGATCACCTTGGTGCGTTTTTCGTCAATAATTCGAAAGCGACGGCCTCTAGCGAAAACGCATCTCAACACAAATTCAACAACATTAAAGTTACTACAAGAAGGTCCTGTTCATTTTTTGTGTAGTACTAACAGAGGGAGAGAACATCAAAATATTACACTTGGAATTTGAAGATGTTGCGGGTTGCATAAAATCCAGTGCTAGAGGTAACTGGATCACCGAAACTCCGTGTACGTAGGATTGTGGAAAGAAAACATGAGAGAGAGTAAGAAAGGCAGCTGCCAGCCTGAGATCAGCTGTGAGAGTTTTTCGGAAATGTTACTAGTCTAGGAATGAAGTAGGTTACAAAACCCTCTATTGATCATTAAGTTTTGCATGTTACTTTAGGATCCTTAAAAGATTGATTTAATTGTGGAGGCAGAGAAGATAATCAGAATACTGTCGCGCACACGTTTCACTTGGGTACGTGACTACATTCCAGACACATACCTTCAGAAAAATACTTCCTAACATTTAAATTTTTATTCGCACGCTTTGCCTTTTCCAGGAATGTTTTTCTTGGCGCTGACAGTCTGGATTTTATAGCCTCTCCACTTCCGGAATCACGAGTTATTTTGCTGTTAAAAACGCAAAACTCTTGGGCTACTGTTTGTGCCCCGCTTCCCAATCTCTTCGCCTCAGAAGCGCCTGATTAAATTCAATTGCATTCCATTACCCGTGTTACACTTTCCTTGCTCTTCACCTCTTTTATCGCATTACCTATTCCGTTCTAATTGCTCTTCGGGGTCGTTTGAGGAACACCTCGGTTCGGTTTACAGTGATAAAAGCTATAGAAATAATAATTTAAAATTAAGAATAGAATTTTTAGAGGGGAAAATAGTGTAGAATGAGAGTTCGGTAATTGTAGATCAAAATTACAGTATATCAGCAAGTAGTTTAACGTCTAAGTACAGCAAAGCCACGGAAGCTCCGTCATGGAGAAGGCAGTGACGTTAAACTCTTGTGATGAAAAACCTATAAAAAGACCTGATCGCCATTATTGCCGCCTTTTTTCCTTGATTGTTTCGTTAAAGGGCGGGGAACCCCTGTCAGTCAGCGAGACAATAATTATATTGGACCTTATCGTATTAGGATTCGCGATAAACTGTTAGAATATTACAGAGATTAAAAGTAATGTAGTGTACGATCTCTGACTGTTGGTAGCAACGGAGTATCAAGGGGATTTTTGGACTTTCGTGCTAGATTGGAACTTTATGGATATACAGACGACAGAAACTCAAATTATCTGCTGGTAAGAGTGAATTCAGAGGTACCGGTATTCAGATATTAATGTGTGGACTTTCGAAAGTGTCGTGTGCGGTTAGTTGCGAATGTGGGTGTAGTGCGCGTGCATATCGGTATTTGCGGACTATTTAGACACCTCCAGGCTAGGAACCTTTTAAATAGAAAATCATACATCACCATCTTAATCCTTGAATATAGCGTGAAATACAAGAGTGTTGTACTTATTTCATTTACCTAGTACTAATCAGTGAAGGTTTTACGGAACCAAAGCTATTCAGCAGTAAGTCAGCATCATCTAGCGGAAAGTGTAAGCATTAGCTAACACGCTAACTAAAGTGAACGTTTACGTGTTTTACGGACTGCTTAATATGAACCTTTGTGACTCTTTAACGTCCCCACTCCCTCCGAAAGGTGGCGCAGGCTGTCTTAATCATAAAAGGGGAGAGTTTTAGCTGGGCAAATTACTAAATAAAAGCGATATTTACAAGACTCGCAGTAATAGGAAAACACAAGACCCGCATCTCATCGGAGAGTCGTCGCTGTCGCGTCTGGAAGTAAAGCCGAAAAACTTACCGACGATACGTATCTACAAGCACACGTCGACTTGGAGTACCTAAAAAAGGGAACCAATAGAGCAGGGCTTCCAACGTGTGGTCCGCGGACCCCTTGGAGATCCGCCGGCTCTTTCTAGGGGGTCCGCGGCCACCCTTCACCAAATAGTGTAGAATGAGTAAAATTATTGAATAAAATTGTGAAAACCAAATTCATAATTTTTTTTTCGTGTGAAAAAAATTTTTGCTTTAGGTCATACTCCCGAGCAGCTTTGCGGTTCCTAAGTGAGAACGCATACACAGTTTAGTGCCGGAGAATGCGGCTTCTCTGAACGCCTGTTTCGCAACAATACGAAGGTCGTTTGTGCACCGGCTCACGGCGGTAGGATGCACTGAAATCTTTTACGCATGCGCGGAGCCAGATTTGTCGACCAATCACAGCACTGGCACTGGCAAGTATGCGGCCCCAGGCATCACTAAATGTTAAACTTGCTTTGTCAGCGCACTACCTATTTCATAAGTCGATTTTTGATCTTCAAGTTGTTTTCATTCATCTCTAAACGAAAACTGTTGATATTTCGCGGGCGGATGGATGGGGGGGGGGGGGGGTTCATTTAGAACATGGAATTTGCATTAAGAAGCTTTCAGCCCCCATGGGTTTCGCTCTGAAATTTAAAGTTACTGTGCTCTTGACTGACTAGGGGTCCACCATGAACTTTCGACTGAAGAAGGGGTCCACCAGCTGAAAAAGTTGGGAAGCCCTGCAATAGAGAGTTGGGGATGCTTCATTTGCTACGTGCCAGATTTACGGTGCCATCGGCTTTTCATCTTCTTATAGCTTTAATTCGCTTTCACCATTCCTCCTCGATTCCTTCTTGGCGGTACCTGAGGCAATTGGCTGATGTGTCTGGCTCCACCTGCCCCTCCACGGGCCTCGCTGACGCACGCTGCTCGGGCTTCAGAGAGTATTTTGCCGCCATAGTGTGGCGTGGCCAGGCAGTGCTGAGCAAAGGCATGTGGCCGCCGTTGTCTCGGCGCGCCATCCAGCAAGGCCTGGGACCACCGCAGCCTCATTGTGCCGGCTTCATTAATTCTGCTGACAAGTGGTCGGGCCGGGCGGCCGGGTGTTAATATCCCTCCCCCACCTCCCTCCCTCCCTCCCCCGCTGGATGCTCCTGCAGTGAGCAGGATCAGCAGCCGCCTGCGCTGCTGTCGCCGCTAACTTCATTGCGACGGCGACGTTGACACCGCCGACAGTGTACCGCCTCGGCAGCGTGCAGGTTAGAGCTGCCTCCCATTTCCGCAAACCAACAGCCGCGTCTTGCGGCTAACTTATACTAACGCACGAAATAACCCGACGTTCAGTTTTGTTTCAACAGCCACGCACAAAAGAAAAAGGCCTGCGAATTAGTTGACAAACACTATTCCATATACTTTATGAATCAGGGCTAGATGAAAATGCCAGAACACTTCTTGAAAAAACGCTCACAGATACAACATTAAGAATTAAATTTCATGCCGAAATATCTGAACCATTCAAAATCAAAACAGGAGTTCGACAAGGAGATGGACTGTACCCAATTCTCTTTAACTTGGTTTTAGGTAAATTAGTAAAAACATGGAAAAGCACATTAGAAAACAGAGGTACAAAGGGTATAAGCATGGCCCAAGGAAAGAAGAAATTTGAAGTGAAATGTTTAGCCTTTGCGGATGATTTGGCATTGACAACTGAAAACCGAACAGACGCAACAGTTATGCTTGATCTGTCACACGAGATTGCTGAAAAGACTGGACTAAAAATGTCCTATGAAAAAACCGAGTATACAGAACACAAACATAATACAGAAAAGTTCGTGAAAATAAAGTATGGAAAAATTAAGAATAGATACATTCAAATACCTGGGGGAGTGGATCCAAGCCATTGGACTGGAAAACACAACAAAAAAGAAAGAATAAAAAAGTTAGAATTTGCATATAAATTAACACAAAAGTACTACAATAAGAAATCAATATCCATACAGGCGAAGATTAGACATTATAATTCAGTTATTAGGACACAAGAAACGTATGGATGAGAGTGCCTAACATTGAATAAGTAAGACGAATTAAGAGAACTAGAGTAAAGAGAGAGAAAAATACTAAGAAAAATTCTAGGTCCTGAGAAAAACAAGGAAAATATAATGAAATGAACACCCTTAGCTGCTTACAGGCGTTGACATGAGTCAACGGGGACAGATGAAAATGTGTGCCCCGAATGGGACTCGAACCCGGGATCTCCTGCTTACATGGCGGACGTCGCAAGACACCCGTTTTAGTTCGTTGTTGATCCATTAACTCAGTTTTTTTTTAGTACAGAGGGCAGCTAACCCTCTGACCGAACACGCTGACACGCTGAGCTACCGTGCCGGCTGGTAGCAGCGAGAATCGTATTTAAGCCCTTTTTTCATTTTGTTCGTTATGATTCGTTATATTTCGTCGTGGCGGACGTCACATCACATCCATTGGAGCTCGTTGTTGATCTTTTCACTCAGTTTTTTTATTACAGAGGCCAGCCAGCTCTGATCGAACGCGCTGAGCTACTGACCACCCACACTACATTCCTAGTGCCCCCGCCCATTATACTCATTACTCGCGGCGCGTTGCGATCCCCGCAAGAGTTCGGGCACTGTTTGTGCATTCGCACAGAAGATGATGGTATATGTCTATACTAAGATGGTATCTGTTCTTTCGGACATGTCCAAAAGAACAGATACCATCTTAGTATATACAAGGAAAATAGGTTGATTAAAAGGAGAAATGCAGACTTACACAAAAATACAGAAAAGATCACAGATACAATGAGGAAGAGACGGCTAAAATTTTATGGACATTTGAAAAGAATGGAAGAAACACGGATTACAATGAAAATTTTTAATTACGTTAGTAAGCTGAAAAAAAAAACTGTAGGATGGATGGAAGCGGTAAAGAAAGACACCAACAAAAGAGGTGTTAGAGAAGAAATAATACGTGACAGGAATCACTTCAAGCTACTGATATAAAACGCAAACTATGAAGAAGATGAGCCAAACCCTCGACCCAAGAGAGTGTGAGTAGATGAGCAGAGACGAGCCTTTGAAGAGAAAATGAAGAAGTACTGGAAAGAACGGAAGAAAAAGGAACAAGATAAGTCCTAAGTTGTGTGGGGTCCATAGCTGGCCAAATTTAAAAATAAAAAATAAAAATTATAAAAATGTGTGCATGTATGTCGAACATCTCGTCCTACACGGCTGGATCAATTTAAATTAAACATGGTACACATATCACTTGAGGCCCGCAAATCATCGCTGCGGAAGTAAAAACCACCTCCCTGTCAAAGCGGTGGGGGTGGGATGAAAAACCAGTGTAGCCCACGACGCGCTTATACCCATACTTCAGTCACCCAGTATTTGGAATGAGAGTAGTTAGACTTGCAAGAAGCTTTAGTCGTAATTTCAAGCCTTTATGAATCTTTTTCTCGCTGATGACCCCCCACAAAATAATGAATGGAAAAAGGTTTATTGGTTACTACATTTTCGCTGTGCATGCAGAGAAATTGCCGCATGGAGCACGATGTTTTAATACATTACTTCTTTGCTACTAAATATGTTCGCACCAAATTTTGCAGGCAGTAGCCACATATACCGGTGGATATACCTACAAAATTATATCATTCTACAGCGCGTAGTTCGGGAGATAGGACGCCATAAAATTGCGCTACGTGAAAATGAAACTGCCGGAAGATACCTGTATTCGCTACAGATACGGGTGAAATGTGTGAACTAATGTGTGTGAAATATATTTGACATACGATTACGCGGGCAAATCCATAGGTAAAAAGCGCATCGTAAAACCCCAGGAACGATTTCAACAAAAGCGGAAATGGCGGGATTGAAGCTTTGAGGATGGGTCGTGAGTCGTGCTTGGGTAGTTCAGATGCTGGAGCACTTTTCTCATGAAAGGTAAAGGTCTGGAGTTCGAGTCTCGGGATGTTTGAATATTTGTTTTACGCGAGCCCTTCCACCGATGTGCTTAGTGGTGCAATATTGCTGATAACGCGATCTCAAATTCAGTCCACGCCACTCCTTTTTAGCCAATTCTTTTTACTCCTGCTACAAGCCATGAGTGACAGACGGCACATATTTATCTTTGAGTGAGTGCACTGCTTCTTCCCGTAATCCTCAAACTCGTAAGGTGTGTTGGGCACATAACGACTAACATTACTAACAGCATTACATGTACCGGTGCCCAAGTAACTCTGTTTGCTTACGGGAGAGGTGATGCCACCGGCAAAGACGCTACACGATTGTGTGCAGAATGATTTCCCGAGATAAATCATTCCACATTCTCAGTCACTTAGGGAGGACTCCCACGAGACCGAAATGTTTTTCGTAGATGCTGTATCGTACACTTGGAATTTTTACACAATTGTAGCTTCTACATAAAATAAATTTTCTGTGCTTGTTAGATTGTTTCTGTACCTACAGCATTAGTGTGCAATAATGATAAATTCAACAGTGTTTTGTTTGTGTGCCTACACCTGTAAGCAAACAAACATGTGCATGATGACAAGAAAAATGACAAGACTATGACAAGTTACGAGGGGCGTTTGAAAAGTCCGTGCAAAAATAAAAACTACTTACGTGTTTGGGGTAAACCTTTTTCTATTTTTCGACATGGTCTCCCTTTAGACTTACACACTTCTTCCAACGCTGTTCCAATTTGTTGATCCCTTCCGAATAATAGTAATTGTCCAAGTCTGTAAAATAGCTATTATTTGCTGCAATCACCTCCTCATTTGAATAAAATCTTTGTCCCGCCAGAAATTTCTTCAAATTGGGGAATAAATAATAGTCCGAGGGAGTCAAGTCTGGAGAATTTATGTTAATTTTGTGACCACAACTGCTGAGTTGTGTGTTGGTGCATTGTCATGATGGAAAAGGACTTTTTCTGCTGTCAAGTCGCCGGCGTTTTTCTTGCAGCTCGCTTTTCAAATGGTCCAATAACGATGAATAATATGAATCTATAATAGTTTTACGCTTTTCCAGATAGTCGATGAGGATTATCCCTTATAAATCCCAAAAGACAGTCGCTATAAGTTTTCCAGCCGCAGGAATGGTATCCGCCTTTTTTGGTACAGATTCTCCCTTGGTAACCCATTGTTTAGATTGTTGTTTGGTCTCAGAAGTATAGTAATGTATCCATGTTTCATCCACAGTGACAAAACGACGTTTAAAATCCTGCGGATTCTTCTTGAACAGCTGCGAACCACCCTTGCAACACTTCACACGATTCCGTTTTTGGTCAAGCGTGAGCAATCGCGGAACCCATCTTACGGATAACTTTCTCATGTCCAAATGTTTATGCAAAATACACTCCTGGAAATGGAAAAAAGAACACATTGACACCGGTGCGTCAGACCCACCATACTTGCTCCGGACACTGCGAGAGGGCTGTACAAGCAATGATCACACGCACGGCACAGCGGACACACCAGGAACCGCGGTGTTGGCCGTCGAATGGCGCTAGCTGCGCAGCATTTGTGCACCGCCGCCGTCAGTGTCAGCCAGTTTGCCGTGGCATACGGAGCTCCATCGCAGTCTTTAACACTGGTAGCATGCCGCGACAGCGTGGACGTGAACCGTATGTGCAGTTGACGGACTTTGAGCGAGGGCGTATAGTGGGCATGCGGGAAGCCGGGTGGACGTACCGCCGATTTGATCAACACGTGGGGCGTGAGGTCTCCACAGTACATCGATGTTGTCGCCAGTGGTCGGCGGAAGGTGCACGTGCCCGTCGACCTGGGACCGGACCGCAGCGACGCACGGATGCACGCCAAGACCGTAGGATCCTACGCAGTGCCGTAGGGGACCGCACCGCCACTTCCCAGCAAATTAGGGACACTGTTGCTCTTGGGGTATCGCAGAGGACCATTCGCAACAGTCACCATGAAGCTGGGCTACGGTCCCGCCCACCGTTAGGCCGTCTTCCTTTCACGCCCCAACATCGTGCATCCCGCCTCCATTGGTGTCGCGACAGGCGTGAATGAAGGGACGAATGGAGACGTGTCGTCTTCAGTGATGAGAGTCGCTTCTGCCTTGGTGCCAATGATGGTCGTATGCGTGTTTGGCGCCGTGCAGGTGAGCGTCACAATCAGGACTGCATACGACCGAGACACACAGGGCCAACACCCGGCATCATGGTGTGGGGAGCGATCTCCTACACTGGCCGTAAACCTCTGGTGATCGTCGAGGGGACACTGAATACTGCACGGTACATCCAAACCCTCATCGAACCCATCGTTCTACCATTCCTAGACCGGCAAGGGAACTTGCTGTTCCAACAGGACAATGCACGTCCGCATGTATCCCGTGCCACCCAACGTGCTCTAGAAGGTGTCGGTCAACTACCCTGGCCAGCAAGATCTCCGGATCTGTCCCCCATTGAGCATGTTTGGGACTGGATGAAACGTCGTCTCACGCGGTCTGCACGTCCAGCACGAACGCTGGTCCAACTGAGGCGCCAGGTGAAAATGGCATGGCAAGCCGTTCCACAGGACTACATCCAGCCTCTCTACGATCGTCTCCATGGGAGAATAGCAGCCTGCATTGCTGCGAAAGGTGGATATACACTGTACTAGTGCCAACATTGTGCATGCTCTGTTACCTGCGTCTGTGCCTGTGCCTGTGGTTCTGTCAGTGTGATCATGTGATGTATCTGACCCCAGGAATGTGTCAATAAAGTTTCCCCTTCCTGGGACAATGAATTCACGGTGTTCTTATTTCAATTTCCAGGAGTGTATTATGTACCTGTTCATTCGAGATGTCCACAGCACTAGCAATCTCAAGCAACTTAACTCTTCTGTCATCCATCACCATATCATGGATTTTATCAATGATTGCTGGAGTCGTAACCTACACAGGACGTCCAGAACGTTGAGCATCACTCGTGCCCATACGGCCACTAAGAAAATTTTGAAACCACTTATTAAGTGTTCTAATCGAAGGTGCAGAGTCACCGTAATGTTTATTAAGCTTCCCTTTAGTATCCTGAGCGCACTGCCTTTCATAAAGTAATGTTTAATCAACACACGAAATTCATTTTCGTCAGTTTTTTGACAATCACTCGACTTCATTGATTCACACGAAGGCCAAACACAAAGCAATAGACCAATTTGGCTGAAACTTGGTGTGTGTTCTTTCCAAAGATGCTACTAACTAAACATGACCTCTATACGTGCCGGTGGTGTCATCTCTCGGACTTTGCAAGGACTTTTAAACGCCCCTCGTATATGTTGTTAGGATACGGAATGAGATATAAGAATACTGTCTGAGTACCACGCGTTCCTTAGATATGTATTTATTCCAGTCATCTATTAGCCCACCACCTCCTCCGCCATATCTCTGTCTATCGTCTCCTCCCACCACCTGTCTTTCCATTACATCCTCTCCCCCTCCTCCTCCTCCTCTTCCCCCCTTCTCGCTCCACGTTACCAAATTTGACTGTCATCTCTTCATGGATTTAGGATGAGCTTCTTACCCGTGGCTTAGCCCGTATACCCACATGTAGAATATATATCACACATATTTAACATATTTCGGTGTATGTATAGCGAACTGAGCCCTGCGGTTTCATTTTCACGGACCTCCACGTTTATGACGTCGTATCCCCCGATAAGGATACAATTTCGCTGTACATCCAGTGGTACATGTGCCTATTGTCTGCGGAATGTGTTGTGAATAGCGTTAGTAGTATAAGACTAATAAATTGAAATGTAGCGGATGAAACGGCAATATCTCGCGCATCTCAGCATTTACGACGTCATCTCTCCTGAACTACGTGTCGTACAGTGATATATTTTACTGAGGAAATTCAGCGACATATGTGCATACTGTCTGTGAAATGTGTTGCGAATGTTATTGGTAGCAGCGACGTAATGAATTTCAGTGTTTATGACATCGTACCTTGCGAACTCTCGGTCGTTCCGCGATATTATGTTTCTGGTGCATGCAGCGACATATGTGGATAGTGTCTACCAAATGTGATAAGATTACAGTTAGTACTGAAGAAGTAATAAATTTAAACGTCATGCTTCATGTGGTAGTTTTACTGCATGAACTTTTTTTTCCCTTTCATCTTTTTGTGAGGGTCGTCATTGAGAAGTAGTTTGTAAAAGTTTGAAGGTTATTGCAATTGCCTAAGAACTCTCATTCTCAATACGGAATGATTAAAGTCTCGCGTCGTGGGCCACACTGCTTTCCCATCCCCACCCCTTCGATAGAGTAGTGATTCTTCCGCTCACATTGATTCTTTCCAGACACTAACTGGTATGTTCACCAAGTTTAGTTGCCAGTGGTGTAGGAGGAGATGGGAACGTACATACACATGCGTATATCCATTCTTAGAATTTGTTTGGATTTTAGTACAGTTGCGTGAAGAGGGGAAAGGCAACTTGTTCTATCTTAAACAAGGCTGCTGTTGGAGATTGAAAGTGCATAGGAAGACAACGACGGCGATGGTGAGAGGGAATGCCGTTGTAACTGTTTGCGTAGCGAGACGTGCGTTTGTGGCATACTTATGAGAGGTAGTCTCTCGTACGTGCACACCGCCCTCAGTAGAGGTGTGAGACTTTGAAGCCACTGTACTAGCCGTGAGTGGCTCGAGGCCCGTGGCTGTAGGTATCGGTCACGGCGCCGTCTCTGCATCAGCTGTTCAGAAATCAAACGGCCCCCTAGATCAGCGCCGGCCGTGAATGATTCATCGTATGCGGCCACTGCCGCTTTGCGCTCATCGGACACATGCACTGCTCTTCCTTCCTTCCTTCCCTTAGCGTGCGCGTGGCATTGTCCACGTGGAACGACCTCAGTGCAATATAATATCTGCAGTATCGTCACTGAAAACATGTTACTGCTGCTCTCGGATCAACTGTGCTCACGATTATATCCATAAATTTTATTCCTGTCTGGGTTGCAGGCCTCGGTTTTATCATGTACTAAAGTGAGCCTAGTTGCTGCCTGTCTGCAAGTCCCAAAATACTGTTCAGGAGCAGAATAACTTATGGCCGTCTTCACCTACAAGTATACGGCTCCGATCAACGTCCTCTGGTATCTCAAGAGAGGAGTCTAGGAATCACTCTCAGAAGCGTGAGAGTCAGTACAAGTACTTTGATTTCTATGGAACAGTTTCAATGTGTCCGGAAGTTTCGTAACAGTAAACACTCATTGCTGAGTTTATTTTATCATCGCGTCAGAAGGACAAAGTATATAATCAATGAAATAAAATCGATCGTTGACGTCAGTTAATACACTGGTTGACCAGAAACTGACCACATCGACTAGATTCGGTGTCGCCCTCAGGGTGAAATGGCTGGAGAGGAAGAAACTGTGGCTGATTGTTGTTAGTCTGTACGCAACCACACTTGAAAACTTACTCCGCAGGGAGGCCCCATTTGTGCAGGCTGGTCTTGCATCTGGTGGTGCCAGAGCGTAGTCTGTTCAGAGCCTTCCGTGTTCTCCACTTATCTAAATTACAAGGAGGGAGCTCATTCTTCGGAACCATCCAAATCTTAACATTTTCCCCGCCATTTTGAGATCCTCGATTGCTCTGATGCAATATCTCCAGCAGTTGGCAGGAAGCTCTTTCTTGATTTCAGCCGAGGACGTTCTGGCTGACGGCCATATGTATAAAGGATGGGCTTCCGCAATCACAGCCTTGTTTTTCTCGCTTGTAGCAGGTATCTCGCGTCCGCCGAGTGAAATCTTTCCGCTTATAAGGTTTTTTTTATGTATAAAGTAACGTTCTTTCTGTGTAGATACATTATACAGGGAGTCAGCGGCTTGGTCCTAAGGACAACGTGATGCCAACCGAACGCCGTTCTGTCTTCCGGATGCGCCACGGAGGGCCATGAGGTCTGCATTCCGCCTTCCCGACCGCCTTCCCAGACCTCGGGGCTGCTACTTCTCATTCTTGCAGCTACTCAGGTGGCTTCACGAGGCGGAGCGCACCCCGTTCCAATTCTCCCACCAAAGAAAAATCCTTGCCATTACCAGGAATTGGACCCGCGTCCTCTCCACAGCGGTCAGAAACGTTGATTCTCTCTCTCTCTCTCTCTCTCTCTCTCTCTCTCTCTCTCTCTCTCTCTCTCTTTTCTTTTTCTTCCTTTCTCTTGTCCTCCACTATCGAGTTAAGCTGTGTAGGTGTCACTTGCGCTCTTTTGTTGTATAATTACGTTAATTTAAAGTCAAGTAGCCGTGTTTCTTTTGACGATTACTTTCCTTGCATTTCATGTTATACGAGGTGCGGCAATAAAGTAATGAGACTGATTTTCTTTGCAAGATGTGGCAACCCTGCAGGCTTGCGTAGGCACAGTATCTTTGACCTTGGTCTATAAACTGCTTCTAGCCTAGGGATACATCCATGCAACTGCTCAGTCGTGAGTTGTGCTGTAATAAGTTAACACGTGTTTGTGTCTCTCGTCATGGAAATGGAACAGCATAATATTGCGCAACGGTATGCCATTTCTTTTTGCGTTAAAGTGGGTGAAAACACAACGACAACTAACGGTAAGCTACAGAAGGCTTTCGGGGAGGAGGCTATGTCAAGAGCTCAAGTTTTTCGTTGGAATAAAATGTTTAGTGAAGGCAGGACGAATGTTGAAGATGAAGACCGCAGTGGAAAACCATCAGCCTCACGAGCGGATATCAACTAGGCCAGGGTGCGTGAAAATGATTGCAGAATAGCTGAACATCAATCGAGAAACGGTTCGTCTAATAATAACTGAACATCTTGGTATGAGAAAGATCTGTACAGAAATGGTCCCCAAAAGCCTCACACCACAACAGCGAGAAATATGGAAAAATGTGGCAGCCGATCTGTTAGAGCAAACAGAAATCAAGAAATCAATCTACAATTGTTGAGCCGTGTTATCATTGGTGACGAAAGTGGATTATCTCAGTACGATCCAGATACAAAACGCCAAAGTTCGCTGTGGTGCTCAAAGGGGTCACCCAGACCAAAAAAGCTCGCATGTCAGTCAGAAGTGAAATGCATGCTTGTGTTCTTCTTTGATTCCAAGGGAATGGTTCATAAAGAGTGGGTGCCTCCTGGACAAACAGTTAATCGATATTACTACAAAGAAACTTCAGAAAGACTTCCTAAAAAAGTTCTTCGTGCCCGTGCCAATATTGCTGATAATTGGATTTTACATCACGATATTGCGCCATCCCATACTGCTCTGTGAGTACAGAAATTTTTAACCTAAAAACAAATTTCAGTACTACCACAACCACCTTATTCACCAGATATCGCTCCGTGCGACTTTTTTCTATTTCCAGGAGTCCAAACGGCGGTCAAGGGACACCATTTTCAAACAACACAAGGTGTCCAAAAATCTGTGACGAGGATCTTGGAGGATATTACAGAATATGAGTTCCAGAAATGTTATTATCAATGACAGAAGTGCTGGAAAAAGTGTGTGCCGTCAGAAGGGAACTACTCTGGTGGAGACAACACTAAACTTGACTAAAACTGTAAGCAACTTTTTTTTTTCACAGCAGTCTCATTACTTTATTGTCGCACCTCGGTTGTGATTTTATTACGAATTATCTTTATTCCAGTTTTAGGCTGCATCGAAGAGAAGTTTCTGGCGTATTGTTTGGTGGCCACAGTCGAACACTGTTAGTGTTCATTCACCGTTCAATCCATCAGATTATAATTCATACGTCCCAGAGATAATTTTTACCGATCTTTTTCTCTCGAAATCCGGGCAACGTTATTACGCGAACCGCGCAATATTCCGGTCGGTCGTTGGCCCCCAAACAGTGTCGTCCAACAATGCTCTCGCCGATCTGGTGTACTGACGATGCCGGAAGGCAGAATTCAGCTTAATGAGAAAAGGGAGTAAAATTCTTCTCTGCCATGTTTCATCATTTCAATGACACTGGCTCCAGCAAAGCAAGAGACATTCATGTAGTGCTCCCAACAAGTACTTACCAATTATTCAATACTTTCTTAAAAGTCGTATTTACTACCAGAGATAAAATCCATTGACATTCCATTTTAATTAATGAATATCCATCTAACCAAAAAGAATATTAATTATTTTGCGAATACGCTTCTCGGATTTGCCGCCGGATGCTATTGTGTGACTCGCACAATATTTCATCGATGCAACGGCTAGACATCATCAGGTGGTGGTAGCTGGTGCTATCATTGCCGAAAGGCGCGACTGATGACAATCGCGCGGCGGTGTCGGAGTTCTTCATGCTGCAGTTGGAAGAAAGCGCCGCCCCTGGTGCCATCCACGCGTGCGCTATGGGCAATGACTGTGCTGTCGGACGCTCCTGCAGTTAAAGTCCTAAATAAATCTCCTTTACGCTTTGCACCACTAGATGAGTCTGAAGTTCTTGCTTTCCTGTTTTGATTTAATGTCAGCCAGGGCTGGATTCCAGGCGGCGCTTAGTTGCAAGCCTGAATCCCTGTCCGCCTTACGGATATGTATGGCCTCCTTGACAACACAGTCCGAGAAAGATGGCGCTGGGGATAAAATTCCCGTGTCCAGGCAATGCTCCGCTACCGCAGATTTATCAGGTTGCCCCAGGCGTGTGTGACGACTGTGTTCGACGCAACGTTCTTGCACAGTTCGGCATATCTGTCCAATATAAAATTTTCCACATTGGCATGGGATTTTATACACTCCACAATAAACTCATCAATTTTGCTGGTGGCCGAAAAACACACTTGATGTCGTGCTTTTTGAGGATTCTTTCTGTTTTCGAAGATACGCCGCCAAAATAGGGCAAGAACGATTTTGCAGTAGGGCCTCCGCATCTTCATTTACATCCCTGCTTCGAGTTTTCTTAGAACGGAATGCAAGGCGTATATGCCTAACGGAATAGCCATTCTGTTGGAATACCATTCTCAGGTGTTGTAGCTCACCAGGTAGGATCTGAGACTACATGTTCTCTATGCACCAAAGAGCGTAAGACACTGCCATGTTGGGCTGGATGATGGCAACTTGTGACCTGCAAATATAGCTCTGTATGAGTGGATTTGCGATAGACGCATGACGCAGTGTGCTATCAGCTTTTCTCGTATGACGTCCAGGAATGGTACGTTGCCATCCTTTTCCACCTCCAACGTGAACTGTATATTGGGTACCAGCGAGTTCAGATGCCGGAGAAACACGGGTAATGTCTCTATTCCGCGAGGCCACACCACGAAAGTCTCGCCCACATAAAGCCAGAAACAAGAAGGTTTGAGGCTTGCCGACTACAGTGCTTTTTCCTCAAAGTCTTGCATAAAATAATTGGCGACCATGGGAGATAGAGGACACCGTCCACTTGTTCAAAATACTGGTCACTGAATAAGAAATAAGTTGACGTAAGGACATGTTTAAATGTCTCTCTGAAACTGGCTGCTGATAAAGTCTAATAAGTCCTGCAGAGGTACTTTCGTAAACAAAGGTATAACGTCAAAACTAACCAAAACATCCGACACTTGTAGCTTAAGTGTCTTCAAGCGTCCTATGAAGTCCTCTGAATTCCGGATATGGTGATCACACTTGCCTATGAAAGTTCCCAACAGTGTAGTAAGACGTTTGGCCAGAAAATAAGTATGAGCTCCAGTGTTGATAAGTATTGGGCGAAGAGGTGTTCCATCGTTGTGCATCTTGGGTAGGCCGTACATTCTTGAGGGAACAGCAGCCTGTAGCCGTCGGCTTTAGAACATCTAATTTTTTTTCTGGATTTTGCTAGTCGGAACCTCTCTTAGCTTGCGATAGGCAAGATCTCTATCTTACTGTTGTATTCAACTCTTGGGAGAGTGTAGGTGGCGTTCCTCTTGTCGGCAGGTAAAATGACGAGTTCTTTGGCCGCTCTCAGAACCTTCCTTTCTACTGAGCTGGTGTTGAACTTGCTCGGTGGGACTTGCGAGACTTCTCATTCCAGTCACCTATCTAATTAAAATTCTCGATAAGCTGTTCTCTTTCGTGGGCATTTGAGTTATTTGAAACATTGAAACAATAAGGATATGTAGCCATTGCCAAACTCATAAGACAGTGCCATAAGGTTCCTAAAAACGTAACTCATTCTGTCGCAACATTTCTCATTTTAGCTGATTGATTGATAGATGTCTTCCCATTTTGATCTTCTGATGATCCACACATTGTAAAGATCCTAAGAGGACCACACGACAATCATATTTCAACCTAAACACTGTTACTGTAAGGAAACAACACAGAGCAAATAACTCATCCGATCACGTTTACAGTTACAACGCAACTGATCTAACTGGTGTATTGCAGAGCTGAACAAAGCTTGGAATTGCCCCATACTTTCCACGAAAAGGTGGACATTGAACGCTCTTACCGTTACCATTAAAAGTAAGATCCTTTATATCTCGGTGTGTTGCTACGTTGTTATTCATCTTGACGGCTTTGTAGTACCGACTGCTAGCCATCAGAACATGCCATGAACCAATTTCCTAATTGAATCGACTTACCCAGTTTTTTTCGTGGGCCGTTCGTGTATGAACAGCTGGACTTTAGAAGCGTAGTTTTCATTGTGTATGGCATTTCTTTCTTTGAGATTGGTTAACATTATATTTTCCCAAAACCCGTGAAAGCTGAGTTGCGTACGTACATCTCTCTAACTGTGCTTTTACTCGAAGAATGTCTCAGGAGATTCTGGAATGCCGTAAATCGGTGTCAGGTTGCTGAAAGCCACGCTGGCATATGGACGGAGATGTCGCTCGTATCGGCCAAACGCACGCCGTCCTTGTTTAGCAGGGCGCCGTCATATAGGGGCTAATGACGCGCCCTGCGAGAGAGAGAGAGAGAGAGAGAGAGAGAGAGAGAGAGAGAGAGAGAGAAGCGCCGTTCCACGCCCTATTCGCCCCCACCCCACCCCACCCCACCCCACTCCCCTTTCCGACTCGTCGGCCCTCCTCTTTTTTTTTCTCCTGCCATGTTTGGCCGTCATTGGGCTGGGTGCCGAGATTGGCGCAGAAATTGCGGCTCCCAGGCGCCTGACGCCTCGAGCGACGCGGGCATTCGCCGCCAGCCTGTGAATTGGCGGATCAATTTTTAATGTGTGCGACAGGCACGTACAGCCCGCGCTGCGCACTTGGGCCCACCATGTTTCCCGTCCGCTTTCTCGTCGCGTGCGAGAATCAGCCGGAGATGGACTCGAGATCGGCGAGAAGCGAATTCCACTTAACGCTCAGGGAGGCTGGTATATGTTCAGTTGCTGATCCAATTGAGATGCACCATACTTTTCTATATGAACTTAAACCACTGCACTCTGCCGGCGGAATTCATCTTGAGACTTAACAAAGGTAATTTTTCATTTCTTGCCCTACAACTGTTAGATTTTATTGACTTAATTACTTATTCGGGTCAAAAGGAGAAAAAGAGGGTAAATCGGCAAGTGTGGCCGAGCAGTTCTAGGCGCTTCAGTCTGGTACCGCGCGACCGCTACAGTCGCAGGTTCTAATCCTGCCTCGGGCATGGATGTGTGTGATGATGTCCTTAGGTTAGTTAGGTTTAAGTAGTTCTAAGTTCTAGGGGACTGATGACCTCAGATGTTAAGTCCCATGGTGCTCAGAGCCATTTGAGCCATAGGCTAAATATATAAAAGTAATGCATATAAAGGATATATACACTGAAGAGCCAAAGAAACCAGTATACCTGCCTCATACCGTGTAGTGCCCCGGCGAGCACGCACAAGTGCCGCAACACGACGTGGCATGGACTCGACTAGTGTCTGAAGTAGTGCTGGAGGGAGCTGACACCATGCCTCCTGCAGGGCTGTCCATAAATTCGTAAGAGTTAAAGGGGATGGGTATCTCTTCTGAACAGCACGTGCAAGGCACCCCATATATGCTTATTGCCGCGCGGGATTAGCCGAACGGTCTAGGCGCTCCACTCGTGTACTGTGCGTCTGGTCCTGGCGGAGGTTCGAGTACTCCCTCGGGCATGGATGTGCGTGTTTGTCCTTAGGATAATTTGAGTTAAGTAGTGTGTAAGCTTAGGGACTGATGACCTTAGCAGTTAAGTCCCATAATATTTCACACGCACTTGAACAATGATGTTCATTAATGGGGAGTTTCGTGGTCAGTGGAAGTGTTTTAACTCAGAAGGGTGTGCCACCCTGTAGCAATTCTGGACGTGAGGGGTGTCGCGTTGTCCTGCTGGAATTTCCCAAGCCCATCGCACGCTGACACTTGTTGATGACCCAGCATTGATATCTGCACCAATTTGCAAAAGGGTTGCACTTCTGTCACGTTGAACGATTCTCATCAGTCGTCGTTGACCTCGTTCTTGCAGTATCTTTTGCCGGCCGCAGCGACGTCGGAAATTTGATATTTTACCGGATTCCTGATATTTACGGCTCACTCGTGAAATGGTCGTACGGAAAAATCCCCGCTTTATCGCTACCGCGGAGATGCTGTGTCCCATCGCTCTTGCACCGACTATAACACCAAGTTCACACTCACTTAAACCTTCATTTCTTGCCATTGTAGCTGCATTAAACTATGTAACAACTGCGCGAGAAAATTTTTTGTCTCATACAGGAGTTGCCGACGGCAGCGCCGTATTCTGCCTGTTACACATCTCTGTATTTGAATACGCATGCCTATACCAGTTTCTTTGGCGCTTCAGTGTAGAAACAATGTGAGGATGATGGAGCCATATAATAATAATAATATATACAAACAAATTACAAACACTAAATATAATCAGACCAGAAATTAGTGATGTCGTCGGCATTATCCCTGGAAACTGGGCACTGAGAACTTGGATGGGTGCTTGGTGGTTTCACATTCGCATACAGTTGATGTGTCCCCAAGGTAGTTCCGTTTGGCGATATTGTCCTACCCAACCACTTCCTAGTCTGTTGAGGGACTTCCACGTTTTTCATTGCATGTTTTCGTCTGGGAGGGGCAGCGCCTACGAAGGTGCATGATGCGATATCTGTATTTCTGATCGTCTACAGGTTTCGTCTTGCGTGATGTACCGTATTTGACGCAAATTTGTAGAAAGCTCCTTAGATTTCAGCCTTCGTGGGGGAGGTTCGTGTCCATGCAGCTGGCGAGCAGCGTTTAGTTCCGCTTTGCTTTTCTCTGAGTTTGCGGCAACTTCCCGCCCTATATATGGTGGGGCTATTCCCGCCAGGCTGTAGAGTTTGTAGATAGGCGTTGCCTCCAGCAATCTCTGTCTCGTTGAGGGCAACATCCTCGTGCCTGGCCTGAACAGAATTATGCCAAACGAGGCACGCGTATTCAGCTGCAGAGTAACATGATGCAAGTGCCTATGTTCTGAGTACTCACTACTTGTGAGTTTCTGTTGATGATATTTCGAGCGGGTACTATTTTTTGTTTTGTATTTTGACAGTGCTTCCTAAATGTCCACGGTCCAGCGTGGTCTCCAGATATTTTGGATTGTCACAGCGCTCCAGCTCTATGCCATCCCATACGACTTTTAATTTTCTTTTGGAGTCTTTTTTTCGTAGGCGAGAAGCGGGTACTTGAGTTTTAGCCGGATTCGATTTTAGGTAGTTAGATTGGTAGTATGCCGCGAGAGTGTAAAGTCCATTTATTAGATATGTCTCTACTGTTTCGAAGTCTTTGGCTTGAGATATCAACGCCGGATCGTCAGCACAGACGACGACATTTGTGTTAAGAGGTTGTTAGTATAGATGTTAAAAAAAGATTGCTGCTAGGACGCTACATTGTATGAGAGGCGTAATTACGAGGATATCTCAATAAATAATGCCCTGCAATTTTCCTTTCTCGGAACACATTTAGTCTTCAAATGGTTCAAATGGCTCTAAGCACTATGGGACTGAACATCTGAGGTCATCAGTCCCCTAGAGTTAGAACTACTTAAACCAATCGGCGATTGGTTGCAGTAATTCCTGAAATCTTTAAGAAGTTATAGAGTTCCTTAATTCATCTGGAACAAGAGGAGAATGATGAAGTAATGTTAGACTTCTGTACCATACAGTATACTGTGAGCCGAGTAGTCTAGACGCAAAACCTGCTAACTGCATGGTAAGTGAGACCGAGATATTTACGAAACACTCTTCCTAGCCAAATGACAATGCATTGCCAGCGAGAATGTCATTGTTCCGTACGAATTTGTTACAGCGCACCCAGCCTAAAGCTGAATAAGAAAAATACCATTGTAATCGTAAAAGACTGAAAGATAGCTTTGAATGTCTAGATTGGTAAGTCTGATTTCTGTTCACGTGCTTTGCGTCCGGACATGGCAGGGCGACAGCCACGCCTATCCCGCATTTAGCGTGCTCTACACCGAAGACATTATACATTTAGCTGCTTTTGAAACAGAACACGATTTTCGGCAGCCATATTTGTTCATGCAATTGATATTGCATGTGTAAAGGCATGGACTGGTAACAAAAAAAACGCGTCAGAATTAGATGTTCCTAAAAATAAGACACTTGATTTGCTTCACTTTACGGCAACTGTGGTCAAAGTACTGACAAAAATAGATAATCCGGCTGCCAGAAAAAGGGGGTGTCCCACTATTGAGCGTCCAATGCCATTTCCAAGTACTTCAAATCGAATCAGTTCGGAAGTTCGTCCGGAATCTGATGTTTGTTTGGACAACGTTGGGCATTTTTCAGCAGTCAGTGACAAAAAAATCACTTGACAGGTCCAAGATACCGGGTTGCAAAGGAGAAACCAATTTTTTTGTGTAAAATGTAACATTCACTTATGTCTGGATAGAAAAAAATTGTTTCTTTGATTATCATTCTTCGCATGTGGAAAAACCACGGTTTATTTATATAATCATTAAATAAGCTTTGTGTAATTTATGTATTTTGATGAAATAAAATCAAATAAAATACTTCGAACTTCCGACTTATACTGCACCCACTTGAACACAATGACCTAATCTGGGAAGGCGTGGTATCCTCCCTTGGGGGGAGGGGGGGGGGGGCGGCACCTCGAAATATTTTAAACATATGGAAAGTCATAATTTAATTCGAAGAACTGGAAGGCAAAGCCATGATTTTTTTTCAGGAAAAAAATAATTTGTTACCGAAAGGGTTAAGCACGTGGGCGATTAAGCGAGAGACTCTGTAACCATATATATACACTAAGATGGTATCTGGTCTTTCGGACATGTCCTAAAGAACGGATACCATCGATGACCATGCTGCTCGTTAGAATGAAATTGCAATGAAATGAACATCCGCAGCTGCTTACAGGCGTCAACATACGTCAACGGGGACAGATGAAAATGTGTGCCCCGAGCGGGACTCGAACCCGGGATCTCCTGCTTACGTGGCAGTCGCTCTGTCCATCTTTTTTTTTTATCTCATTTTGTTCGTTTTTAGTTCGTTGTATCTTCTCGGGGCGGGCGTCGCAAGACACCTCTTTCAGTTCGTCGTTTATCAATTAACTCAGTTTTTTTATTACAGAGGGTTGCTAACCCTCTGACCGACACACGCTGAGCTACCGTGCCGGCATCCATCTGAGCCACCGAGAACACAGAGGATAGCGCGACTGCAGGGATTTATCTCTGGCACGCCACCCGCGAAACCCACATTCTCAACGTATTGTCCCACACTACATTCGTAGTACCCCCGCCCATTATACTCACTACTTGCGGCGCGTTGCCGATTTCCGTAAGAGTTCGGGCACTGATTCTGCATTCGCACAGAAGAAGAAGATGGTCAAGTGGCCCGTGAGCCTTAACTAACGATCTGCATGCTCATCGATGGTATCTGTTCTTTCGGGTATGTGTTGCTGAAATTTGTCGTGATAAGCTCTCAAATTCTTATACAACGGAATGCAAATCGCGAGATGCGTCCGTAGAACGTACAAAGTATCTTACTGCTTTTTTTTATCATCGAAATCCCTTCAAAGCAAGCAAACAACCAATCTCACTGAGCCACTTTTAGTCACGCCAGTTTCAAATTCGTTTCCTCTTGCGTCTGACTTTCAAGGAAGTTCAAAGCTACGGTCGTCAGCAGATGAAAATAATTCAGGCCATCCGCAAAGCATTCCGTCCCAGCTCTGACGTAAAGAAGGAGTTCTACGGACTTAAAATTATTCTAGTATCCGCGGATATGTACGCTGAATAGCGACTTTAAATCACGGGTCAGGGATACGCGGATGCGGTCAGCAATTCGCAAGTGTAACTGATATACGTACATAAATTTTTTGAAGTACATGGCCTCGGTAAGCCTTAATTTACGTTTCATGATATTACACAGGCACTTCCACGATCACAAACTCGATCACGGGAGAGAGAATGTGTGTGTGTGTGTGTGTGTGTGTGTGTGTGTGTGTGTGTGTGTGTGTGAGATAAGGTGAAGCATAGAGACACTTCTATCTTGGTTAAGGCTGGATGAATTCTCTACCGCCAAGAGCGCGTCATTTTCGCGGTCGCAGCACTTACGACCTCTCGTGAGCCCCTCGTCGTCTCAGTTTATCCGGGCAATTTGCGTTCTGTCTCTTAAATCTCGTCGCCCCATTTCGGTAGGATTTCTTTATCCTACTGCAATTTCCTTATGATAATGCGTTCTGTATCCGTTATCCACTTTGCTCCACCATAAGTATAGGACTTGCAGCGTGGGTAGTGTTGCAGAACAATCATGAACAACTTTTCTTGTGCAAATATCCTTTGCATCTCACGAGAGAACCGGAATACTGAAGGAATGCTATTCTAGCGACACAAGAGTGCTGTGTATTTCACGAAGCCGTGGGAAAAGTTCGGGTCTCAGTAAGGCAAGCCGCTTACATGCAAAAAACTTCAAATCAATGGTAACGAAAGTAATTTAATTACTACTAGTTTCACGTGGATTGAAAATGAATTGATAAACTAAGATATACAATATAATAAACCTGAAATCATGTCATTGGAAAGCGATTTGTAACGTTTGTTAAAGTAATGGAAAGAAACAAAGCTGTATATCAACAAATAAAACCATACGGTACGAGGAACACTCAAAATAAGATACCTTCATTTTGCGTTTCTGAGGAGGTTCCTAAATTCTCCAAATCAATTCTTTATTTGGGTTTATGTGCAGCCCACTATTGTTACGTCTATAGAAATCGCCACTGGGAGTGGTTCGAAAACAAATGAAACGAAATGCTTATGGATAAAATTTGATAGACTTTCAATTTGACTACGAGGACGTCGCTCACGTAAAAAGGAAAATCACAATAAATGCTTTTTTACACCTAGTCTCTCAGCTTTCTTTGCTACCTGATAGTTTCTCTAATTATCAGCAGGGAACTCTTGTCCTGTTATACCCTTCGTTAGTCAATCCTGCTGATCAAAAAAGCTGTTGAGGTCCGGCTTATCGGTCGTGGGACGACAGTGAAGCGATACGAAGCGCAGTTGGCAAATTCAGTTTGACTGGAATTCGAATGAGTCTGGACCTACTCTACTGTTAACATGTGTGACAACTGCAGAACGTAAATAGATTTCTGTGAAAGTATTCGTCTTATTTACCCGCTGAATATGCTGAAAGAGAAGTTTTGTTAGTGACACGCCTCTCATTCTATTGTTCTTCACTACATGAAAACTCTGGAGCCGACTACAAAATTCAACGCCAATAACAAAATTTTAACTGTTTCTGTAGTTCACAATTGGACCTACTTTCTTATTCCAATAGGACTGCGTGATCTTTAAAATACTTAATTTTCTTGTCTAGTAAAGGATGTTCCACAAAAAACAATTAGTCACATAGACGGAACACACATCCACGAAGAATGCACAGTTTAAATGAAACACGTTAGTTAGGTACTTCAAACATTGAAATTTCTTTATTTTAAACTCATCAGTATACAATCCAGTTAAATGTTTAGAAAAATATAGGACATATTCTCACCAGTACTTTGTTGATAAACACTCTCGTTACAATTTTTTGATGACTTTTTCGTATATTTCCAGGTTAGTTTCCGCAATGACGCGTACACACTTGTTATTTAACTTAAGAAACGTAACGACGCAGGGAAGAGCGACAAAGCGGGATGTCGTAAGATCTTGGTGACCACTTCTGATCTCCAAGGCATGAGTACACGATCTGAAAGTTTCTCATGCAACAATGAGTGTGATTCGCACTTGGTTTGGAGGTGGCGCCATCTCTCTGGAACCACTCGTTTTTGGGGTCCATCCCCTTCAGTTACGGACCAAGGTAACTTAGTTATGTTTCATAACGTACGCCATTCGCTATCAATGCATTAACTGCCATGTTTCCGAAAAAGTAAATCCCAGTCTCTACGTCCGCCCAAAACCCGCCCGTGGAGCATGCATCAGCAGCTCGAATGTTCTGCAAGAATACACGGCGCACTCATTCCGACAATTAGATTTCTTGATAGAGCCGTCCAACTGGAGATGCTCCTCATCAGTAAGAGTAACATTCCTCGCGAAATTCTCATCCACATTCTGGTTAGGGTATGGACGAAGATCCTTTGTCACAGTTGTCTGGTCGTCCTCGAAATGCTCCTTGTGATGCGCGGTGAATCGACTTCGAGAACTTCAGGCTACACACTCGCTTAGTGGGGTAATATTTTCAGCACACACGCCGGTGCCACGTCGCTATCGCGTTTAGCCATCAGTAATTTAAGCACTTTCCTCAAAAACAGATGCGTTTTGTAGACTTTCCTCGTATCTAAATCTGCAAAACCCTCGTTTCTGTCTGTGTGTCATTGAACACGCTAATAGCCAATTGTACTAGACGAATTTGCATGAGGTTACCGCAGGTAACTGGAGCGTAGCTAAAGACACCGTATAGGCTATATTTTCTCGAAGTCGGATGATGAAAAATAAGTAATAAATTTCAAGAAAACGTATGTATGTATGTATGTGTGTATGTATGTATGTATATTCCACATCTCCTCCGAAACCAGTGGACCGGTTTCAGCCAAACTTGGTATCCATATTACTTACTGCCTGGAGAGAATCTATATGCGGATAAGAAGCACGTACAGGTCAAAGGGGCAGGAGTGGGGGTAAAAAAGAAGTTTAGGCCACGACACGTTTATAGATAGATTTTATTCATCCAGCATTTGAGAACGAGAGCGCTTAGTGACTTCCAACAAACTTTACACACAATTTCAAATCTTTACGAAAGTTTTTCCCTGTGACCACCTCCACAAAATGATGAAAGGAAAGAAGTTTATCACTTACTACAGTTTCGCTGTTTATATAGTAAAACAGCCTTATGAATCATGACGTTTTAATTTATTACTTCTTTATTACTAACTGTATTGGTGGCACAGTTTTCAGACAGTATTCGCATATGCCAAAGTTGTGTCATTGTACCATCCATATTTTAGGAAATATGACATCATGAACACAGAGATGGGTAAAAATAAAACAGTCCGGTGAAATTCGCCAGAGATACGGGTGAAATATATGTACAAATACATGTGAAATGTGTTAAACATAAGTGAAATATATTTGACATGTGCTTACAGAGACGAAGCCACGAGTAAAAAGTTCATCCTAAAAGCCTGGAACGATTTTGATCAAATTTCGAACACACGTTAATTATGATCTGGAAGAAAATGTGTGTGTGTGTGTGTGTGTGTGTGTGTGTGTGTGTGTGTGTTAAGCAAAACAGCGTGGACAAACAGAGAGAGAGAGAGAGAGAGAGAGAGAGAGAGAGAGAGAGTGAGAGTGTGTGTGTACTCAGCGAGTATATGTATATATAGTGAGCTTTTCGTTGAGTTTATGTCTGGTCATGGTTGCTACACCCTCCACATTCTATAAGAAAAATTCAGATTACACAAGTCATCGATATCCTTCTTGACTGACGAATGTTCAAGCGACTTTCAAAATCAATTTGTAGGCGTTTCGAATGCGTTAAGACTGATTCAAACTGCGAAAGATAATCATATTTATAGGGAGGAAGCAGCATTGTCAACTTTCAAGATCGAACTCTGAATTTAAATTTTTAACAACTCTCTCAAATAAATACCATTAAACATCCGTAAATATTATGTATATTTGACGTCACACAACAAAAAATTGCTCTGAGCACTATGCGACATAACTTCTGAGGTCATCAGTCGCCTAGAACGTAGAAATAATTAAACCTAACTAACCTAAGGTCATCACACATATCCATGCCCGAGGCAGGATTCGAACCTGAGACCGTAGTGGTCTCTCGGCTCCAGACTGTAGCGCCTAGAACCGTAGGCCACTCCGGCCGGCGTCACACAACATCGAATATTCATAGCAAAGTTTATTTCCAATTTTTTTACTATTTCATGTACCAATCCCTTTGTTTGCAGCTTTTTGGTAGGACACTGAAATCGGCACTCGGCATCGAATTACCAATTAGTTTTTTTACTTACTGCGTATTATCCTTTTCATTTGTCTGTATATTAATGAATGAAACATTGTCTCTGACTGTTTCATTTCATAAAGAAATTACACTCCTCGAAATTGTAATAAGAACACCGTGAATTCATTGTCCCAGGAAGGGGAAACTTTATTGACACATTCCTGGGGTCAGATACATCATATGATCACACTGACAGAACCATAGGCACATAGACACAGGCAACAGAGCATGCACAATGTCGGCACTAGTACAGTGTATATCCACCTTTCGAAGCAATGCAGGCTGCAATTCTCCCATGGAGACGATCGTAGAGATGCTGGATGTAGTCCTGTGGAACGGCTCGCCATGCCATTTCTACCTGGCGCCTCAGTTGGACCAGCGTTCGTGCTGGACGTGCAGACCGCGTGAGACGACGCTTCATCCAGTCCCAAACATGCTCAATGGGGGACAGATCCGGAGATCTTGCTGGCCAGGGTAGTTGACTTACACCTTCTAGAGCACGTTGGGTGGTACAGGATACATGCGGACGTGCATTGTCGTGTTGGAACAGCAAGTTCCCTTGCCGGTCTAGGAATGGTAGAACGATGGGTTCGATGACGGTTTGGATGTAACGTGCACTATTCAGTGTCCCCTCGACGATCACCAGAGGTGTACGGCCAGTGTAGGAGATCGCTCCCCACACCATGATGCCGGGTGTTGGCCCTGTGTGCCTCGGTCGTATGCAGTCCTGATTATGGCGCTCACCTGCACGGCGCCAAACACGCATACGACCATCATTGGCATCAAGGCAGAAGCGACTCTCATCGCTGAAGACGACACGTCTCCATTCGTCCCTCCATTCACGCCTGTCGCGACACCACTGGAGGCGGGCTGCTCGATGTTGGGGCGTGAGCGGAAGACGGCCTAACGGTGTGCGGGACCGTAGCCAGCTTCATGGAGACGGTTGCGAATGGTCCTCGCCGATACCCCAGGAGCAACAGTGTCCCTAATTTGCTGGGAAGTGGCGGTGCGGTCCCCTATGGCACTGCGTAGGATCCTACGGTCTTGGCGTGCATCCGTGCGTCGCTGCGGTCCGGTCCCAGGTCGACGGGCACGTGCACCTTCCGCCGACCACTGGCGACAACATCGATGTACTGTGGAGACCTCACGCCCCCACGTGTTGAGCAATTCGGCGGTACGTCCACCCGGCCTCCCGCATGCCCACTATACGCCCTCGCTCAAAGTCCGTCAACTGCACATACGGTTCACGTCCACGCTGTCGCGGCATGCTACCAGTGTTAAAGACTGCGATGGAGCTCCGTATGCCACGGCAAACTGGCTGACACTGACGGCGGCGGTGCACAAATGCTGCGCAGCTAGCGCCATTCGACGGCCAACACCGCGGTTCCTGGTGTGTCCGCTGTGCCGTGCGTGTGATCATTGCTTGTACAGCCCTCTCGCAGTGTCCGGAGCAAGTATGGTGGGTTTGACACACCGGTGTCAATGTGTTCTTTTTTCCATTTCCAGGAGTGTATTTGTCTGTAATTGTGCGAAAAATCAACACCAGACGGAGGTTGGTGAAGCGAGAGGAAAACAGCCGGTCTCGCTGTTCTGCCCCTCTTCCTGTTTGCTGCTCCAGAAGGTGGTTCTGTCTGTTCAAGGCTCTAAATTACCCGTTAATGAGGACTGAGGGAGCCAAACAAGGTGTACTCAGACATCCAGTCCAAGACTTGTAAGTCGTGCAGCTTTAGTAACAGTATGGTAAAAATCAGGCAGATAGCTTAATAGTACGAGTCGTATATTAATTCGGACAGGCTGCTCACACATCCACGCCGCAGACAGGCCAAACATATTAGCACTCACTGATTGTTAAATGTTGGAATTACCTGGGCAAATGAGGTGTATGCTGACATGTGATCCGTATGCCAACTGTCCATCTTTATTCCAGGTTGTAATACTGTATTCTAGTATATGATTAATCCAAGAAATACCGAGCTGACTTATACTGGAGTCTGTGTTAAAGTGACTGCCTTGGTGTTAAAAACAGCAGTTGGGTTGAGGACACACATGGGGGAGTACCAGAGCTTCACCGGCTAACTTTCAGAGGTTGTTCATATATCGTCTGAATAATTTGGTATGAGGGACTCACGGTTTTAAGCGGTTCGTTGGAAAGTTAATACACTAGGTTTAGTATCTTGCTTGTCCAAATTACCTTTTTATCTGTATTGCACTGAAAATAATATACATTGTGCAAATGTCGACGGTATGCGCTGTCTCTTCATTGGAAACAAAGTTGTTCCATTCGCTCACGGTACGTGCTGAACTATTCTGCCTTTTATGTTGTACGTTTTAGTTATTGCATATTACAGATGTTTTCACGGAAAGCAGAAGGATTGCATCAACAAACCAAATGATTGCAGTATTATTCTGTAACAAGCAGCCAGGGACAATGGTCCCTTCACCCACAGTACTCAGAAGATATCCCTGAATAACCGCTGAAAGTTTATCGATGGTGTTCAAACTGCAGCAGTGTTGTTGTTGTTGTTGTTGTTGTTGTTGTTGTTGTTGTTGTCTTCGGTCCAAGGACTGGTCTGATGCAGCTCTCCATGCTACTCTATCCTGTGCGAGCTTCTTCATTTCCAAATAGCTACTGCAACGTACATCTTTCTGTACCTGCTTTCTGTATTCATCTGTTGGTCTCCCCCTACGATTTTTAACCCCTACGCTTGCCTCCAACACTAAACTGGTGATCCCTTATTGTTCCAGAATGTGTCCTGTCAACCGATCCCTTGTTTTCGTCAAGTTGCTCCACAAATTTCTTGTCCTCCCAATTCTATTCAGTACTTCCTGATTACTTACGTTATCGACCGATCTAATTCTGGTGTATCGTTTGGAAAGCTCCTATTTTCTTTTTATCTAAACTGTGTCCGCCTGCATAGCTGGGTGGTAACGTGCTTGCCTCCCATGCACTGGGCCGGGGTTTGATTCTCGGCCGGGTTGGAGATTTTTTCCGCTCGTGGACTAGGTGTTGTGTTGCCCTCATCATCACTTCAACCTCATCATCGGTCGCAAGTCGCCCAAGGTGGCGCCGGATCAAATAGGACTTACACGTGGCGGCCGAACCTGAATGGGACCACCTGGCCAAAAATGCCATACGATCATTTCATTCTTCGTTATCTAAACTGTTTGTCGCCCATACTGTTTGTCACTTCCACACATGGCTACAATAAATCGAACAATTTCTACGCGAATGCGCGGAAAATTGTATGCTGCACGTAGTAGAGCGGGGTGCTCGAAATCCGGTCCACTATGGTACCTCAAGACGAATTGATCTCAGCTCACGGGGGAATTGCATCCCAACCGCATGAAATTTAGTGCATGCATTAGACGCGACTGAGACGATGCAGTGATCAAAATGGATACAGGAAGCAATATTTTATTACAGTCAAGAATTGTTTAGAAGTTAGGCATGATAAATATGTTAAGTTGCAAATGTTATGGATACACCGGTACATAGGTCGCTCTAGAGACTTTTAGATTCGTCAGTTATAGCTTGCATTACTTTCATGTGTAGAGAAAAGAAAAGACAACTTTAGCAGTACATTCAGACATCTGTCAGGTCTACATCTACACCTACGTGATTACTCTGCTATTCACAGTAAAGTGCCTGGCAGAGGGTTCAATGCACCTTCATGCTGTCTCTCTACCGTTCCACTCTCGAACGGCACGCGGGAAAAACGAACACTTGAATTTTTCCGTGAGCCCTGATATCTCTTATTTTATCGTGATGATCATTTCTCCCTATGTAAGTGGGTGCCAACAGAATGTTTCTGCAATCGGAGGAGAAAACTGGAGATTGAAATTTCATGAGAAGATGCCACTCCAATTCACGTATCATGTCTGTGACACTATCTCCTCTATTTCGCGATGATACAAAGCTAGCTGCCCTTATTTGTACTTTTTCGATGTCATCCGTCAGTCCAATCTTATGCGGATCCCACACCGCACAGCATTACTCCAAAATAGGGCGGACAAGCGTAGTGTAAGCAGTCTCTTTGACAGACCTGTTGCACCTTTTAAGTGTTCTGCCAATAAGTCGCAGTCTTTGGTTTGCTGTACCCACAATATTATCTATGTGATCGTTCCAATTTAGGTTGTATGTAATTGTGATCCCTAAGTATTTAGTTGAATTTACAGCCCTCAGATTTGTGTGACTTATCGCGAAATCGAAATTTAGTTGCTTTCTTTTAGTACTCGTGTGAGTAACTTCGCACTTTTCTTTATTCAGTGTCAATTGCCACTTTTCACACCATACAGATGTCTTAACTAAATCATTTTACAAGTCGTTTTGATCATCTGATGACTTTACAAGACGCTAAATGACAGCATCATCTGCAAACGGCTACTCAGATTGCCTCCTACGTCGTTAATATAGGTCAGGAACAATAGAGGGCCTATAACACTTCCTTGGGGAACACCAGATATTACTTCTGTTTTACTCCATGACTTTCTGTCTATTACTACAAACTGTGACCTTTCTGACAGGAAATCACGAATCCAGTCGCACAACTGAGGCAATACTCCGTAGAAACGCAGTTTGATTAGAAGACGCTTGTGAGGAACGGTGTCGAAAGCCTTATGGAAATCTAAAAATACTGAATCAATTTAACATTCTCTGTCCATAGCACTTATTACTTCATGAGTATAAAGAGCTAGTTGTGTTTCACAAGAACGATATTTCAATAAATCGTTTTCCTCGAGGTACTTGGTCCAAATGGCTCTGAGCACTATGGGACTCAACATCTTAGGTCATAAGTCCCCTAGAACTTAGAACTACTTAAACCAAACTAACCTAAGGACATCACACACACCCATGCCCGAGGCAGGATTCGAAGCTGAGACCGTAGCAGCCCCGCGGTTCCGGACTGCAGAGCCAGAACCGCACGGCCACCGCGGCCGGCTCGAGGTACTTCATAACGTTCGAATACAGTGTAAGTTCTAAAACCCTACTGCAAATCGACGTTAGCGATATAGGTGTTAGTTGGAAAATGAATAAAACAATAAAACGCCAAGAAGATAATGCCAGAAATTGCGTCATATTCTACTTGTGCTGCAGCGGCCATTATGGCTCGCTTCTTGCACTCTTACGATGGGAGCGTCGGACGCGAACATTGATCTGCTCCGTCGCTGGGAATACTCTTGTTCAAACGCGTTACTCCCATTAATTAAATACAGTAAGGAAGTGTCGGCAGTTATCGACCACATGCAGTTTAATTTGCTTGTAACGTTTAGAATTATGGCTGGGGACAGTGGCAGAAACGACACGACATTGTTCTGCGGACGGCTACATTTCGGCCGGGAAGTTCTCGTTATGCGAGACGTTTACATAAACTGCGAGCGGACAATGGTGGCGAGAAAAAAGAATTGACGCTTTAATAAGGGAGTGAAAAGCGGTACCCGAATTCAAAGGACTAATCCCACTCTTTTGAAAGGCATCGCGCTCGAGAAACGCTAATAAAGAAGTCGCCGGCTTATTCAAACGCGGCTGCACGGCCAGGGCGAATGACTAATTTATTCGAGGAAAGAATGGTTCAGTGGATTTGCTTATTGTTATAAAGAATTCTCCTCTGAAATATTTACGCTGGGGATTAATGTCTTTTGAAATGTAGAGCGAAAGAGCGAGAATGAGAGATATTCATTAGAGGTCGCCAGCCGCTCTGGGAGCGAGTGGGGGAGGGAGAACATGCGTGTAGTTGTCTCTCTATACTAGCGGCTCTGCTTGAGGCTGACGAGCAATAACCGCTAACGATGTCGGATGCGACGTCGGTACACATTGTTCTCTCATGGTCTCAGGTTAATGGATGTCCCATAAAGAGTGGAGGCTTACATTTGCCGTTGGGGCATGTGTTTCGAAATCAGGCGTAGTGACGCAGACCACGTATACGAGAGGTTAGAAACCAGACAGTGCAAAGTTCCGTCGCCAGAATTAGGGTTGAATGAGTACAGACGTATTACTGCACATTTCTGAAAACCTGTGATAATATGCCAAACCGTCCCCGGGGTGTATTATGAAGTAAATTCTACTGTTGACGGTGAGTGAGAACACTACGCTCGCATGGTAACACTACGCTCGCATGGTAACACTGCGCTGTCCTCCAGGAGCAGCAGCCTGTTCTATCTTCCCAGCCCATCCTCAACAGTACCTGATAAAAAGAAGAGTACGTAGTATGGTATCGGCCGCCCTTTAATACACGCGCGCCGCCGGTCATATCGCCGCATCTTCTACGACTGACACCCCATCTCTGGAGCTGTATGATCAAAAGTATCCGGACACCTGACTGAAAATAACTTAAAAGTTCGTGGCGCCTTCTATCGGTAATGCTGGAATCCAATATGGTGTTGGTCCACCCTTAGCTCCACTCTTGCAGGTTTACGTTGTCAGGTGCTGGAAGGTTTGTCGTGGAATGACAGCCCATTCTTCACTGTGGAGAGGTATCGATGTCGGTTGGTGAGGCCCGGCACGGTCTTTCCAAAACATCCCAAAGGTATTTCTTAGGATTCAGGTCAGGACTCTGAGCAGGCCAGTCCATTACAGGGATGTTATTGTCATGTAGCCCGCCCCGATAACTGAATGGTCAGCGTGCTGGAATGCCACGTCCGGGGGCCCGGGTTCAATTCCCGGCTGGGGGAGGGGGGGGGGAGGAATTTTCTCCCCTCGGGGACTGGGTGGTGTGCTGTCCTCATCATTTCATCCCCATTGTCGACGCACAAATCGCCCAATGTGGCCAATGACTTGGTAACAGCCCATCCAACATCAGATTACCTCCTTGCAAGACTCTCGACACTCTCAGGAAAAAGGGAATAGGTGTCGGGGTAAGAGTTAAAAATTTTGTAGTTCACATGAAAATGAGACCCTGCAGAGTTCTCGGAAACGATATGGTTCATTAATAGGTTAAAGAACCTCACCAAGCACATTTCCTAGACCGGCTGATCCACCAGTCAAGTATTAGCTCCCTGGTCTTTCACAAAACTGCCACCGAATAATGCCACCAGCGTCGGCAAAACCACTGCACACACCACTTCCCCGCAGCTGCTGAGCTCAGAAAAGGCATCCATTTTGTCTTGGTGGAACTTCGAGACCAACTTGCAGGATACAGACCAGCTCACGAAATTTCTCATAACATTTACTTCCTTAGGTAACGAGCGCCGCACCTGAGAAAATCTGGCGTTCTTACATGCAAATGAGTGTTCTCGTTGGTTCTGCCCCTACAGTTAATAGCAAGACTACAGTCACGAGAAAATTTCGCAAGCTAACGATCAGAAAAATAGTGCTCAAGAGAATTGAAGAGAAGGTGGAGGATATGCTGAGTGAAGATCAGTTTTGTTTTAGAAGGGGATTGGGAACAAGAGAGGCGATTCTGGCACTGAGACTCGTTTCGAAATCCATTTACAGAAAAATAAACCAACTTATATTGCCTTTCTAGACATAGAAAACGCATTTGATAACGTTATCTGACAAGCGATGTTCAGAGCGCTGAGGGAAAGTGGAATAAAGTATAAAGACATCCGTGTGATAACTCAGTTTCTATACGAATGAGGTGGCAGAGATTAGGAACTGTCACCATGAACGAGAAGCAAATATTAGAAATGAGGTAAGGCAAGAATGTGCTCTCTCTCCTCTTATATTCAATGCTTACATCCAGGAAGCTATAGACAAAGTTCGAGAAACTACTGAGGTGGGGATCAAAATTAATGGGCAGAAGATAGACATGCTACGTTATGCAGATGATATTGCTATAGTCACGGAGACAAAATAAGATCTAGGTGAAGTCCTCAGAACAATGGAAAAAATTCTATGCAATCAGTATAAATGAGAATACAAGAAAAAGACTAAAGTGATGGTATGCAGTACATGAGCAGAATATAAACCTCTGAGAATGAGAATTGGAAAAGAGGAGCTGGAAGTGATAGGAGAAATTACTTACCGGGGAAGCAAAATCAAAAGAGATGGTAGAAGCCGGAAAGAAATTGCGACCAGAATACAAAAGGTCAAAATTGCATTTAATCGTAGAAGGGACTTACTGATCAGCAACATCAGTCTGAAAATAAGGAAACGTATCATGAAAGGTTTCGTTTGAAGTGCGCCCCAATATGGATGTGAAACTTGGACAACTGGAAGAGAAGAGAGAAGGCGGCTAGAGGCCCTGGAGATGTGGTGTTATAAAAGGATGATGATGATCAGCTGGAGAGACAAAGTAAAAAATGAAGAAGTGCTTAGAAGGGTACAGGAAACCAGATTACTGTGGAGGCACATTCAAACAAGAAGAGAGAAACTCTTAGGGTACATCCTACGACACAACAACATAATTAGAACAATAGCAGAAGGAGCTATTGAGGGAAGAAATCGGCGGGGGCTATCAAGGATATCATACATGCAACAGATCATGAATGACGTTGGATGTAAGAAATACGTGGAAATGAAGAGGAAGGCAGACAGAAGAGAGGAATGGCTCTCTGCTGCAAACCAACCTCAGGGTTGAACACTAAAAGGAGGAGGACTATCAGAAAACGTTTCGTGACGACATGCAGAACACATTCGACACTGTGCGCTGGAAGCATTCCTGATTTAGGTATAAGTTGGCACAGTGGGTAGGCCTTGAAAAACTGATCACAGATCAATCGAGAAAACATGAAGAAGTTGTGTGGAAATATGAAAAAATGAGCAAAATATACAAACTGAGTAGTCCATGCTCAAGATAGGCAACATCAAGGATAGCGTGAATTCAGGAGCGCCGTGGTCCCGTGGTTAGCGTGAGCAGCTGCGGAACGTGAGGTCCTTGGTTCAAGTCTTCCCTCGAGTGAAAAGATTAATTTTTTTATTTTGAGACAATCATCAAAGTTCAGGCATTCACACATAATCAATTTCGCTCTCCAAAGTTCCAGGACATGTTCAGATTTGCTTGGACATATGCACGATTTGACGGTCTACACACGGAAAAATTTGAAAACGTTAAAAACATGTTTTGACAGAGCACAGGGAAACCTGTGCTACTGTGAAAATGTTGCATTCATTTGTTGCCGTTTATGTGACAAACTCTTATGTTTTCATCACTTTTTTGGGAGTGATTATCACATCCACATGAAAACCTAAGTCGGGCAAGGTAGAAGAATCTTTTTACCCATTCGCCAAGTGTACAAGTTAGGTGGGTCGACAAAATATTACTCTCATGTGACGCACATGCCGTCACCAGTGTCGTATATAATATATCAGACGTGTTTTCCTGTGGAGGGATCGGTTGACCTATGACCTTGCGATCAAATGTTTTCGGTTCCCATTGGAGAGGCACGTCCTTTCTTCTACTAATCGCCCGGTTTTGCGGTGTGGTCGCAAAACAAAGACACTAAACTTATTACATTGAACAGAGACGTCAATGAACGAACGGACAGATCGTAACTTCGCGAAAATGAAGAAAGCAAACTTTTCACTCGAGAGAAGACTTGAACCAAGGACCTCTCGTTTCGGAGCTGCTCATGCTAACCACGGGACCACGGCGCTCCTGAGTTCATACCATCCTTGATGCTGCCTATCTTACGCATGGATCACTCAGTTTGTATATTTTCCTTATTTTTTTCATAGTACCACACAACTTCTTCCTGTTTTCTCGATTGATCTGTTTTCAGTTTTTCAAGGCCTATCCACTAAGCCAACTTATAACTTAAATCTGAGGGGGCTGCGATGGGGAGGTTCCCTTGTGAGAAGCGCACTGTTCTTGGCTTTGGGAAAATACGTAACACCCTCCCCTACGCCGGCTCTTTCCCGCACCAGTCTCACAATGCACTTAGTGGATGGTGTACCTCAACTTCACGCTGCACGGATCGCCTTAACAATTTCTCGCCTAGGCACGCAACCGCCGCTCCTACAGTGGTTTGCCGCCGCGCAACTCACAAGTCAAAAACGTCGGACTGAAATACAAATTACTCCTCCGACAACGCAGCCCCGTCGTCAAGGAAATAAATAACTTTTCTCCAGCTATAAAGAAGTGGCATACAGCAGCGTCCGTGTATGGCAAAGCATGTGATAGTCCTACATCTTCTAAAATTATTAATAAAAGCGTCGGGGTAAGAAGTGGCCGTTCGTTCCGCTTTTGTTGCGGACGTGTAGGAGGGAGTTTTTTTTTCAGTTATTGGCTATCTGTCGGCGGGCCACCCACGGAGGACATTTCTGCGGCTGCGAGGCTCGCGGTGAGGGGTCCTCACGTGGAGCGGCCATTGTTTGTGTGAGTGGCCGAGGAATGCGGCGAGGGACAGCAGGTAGCGCGCGGCCTGCCGGCTTGGCCAAGGACGCCAGCTGGCTGGTTGGCTAGCAGGAGCGCCTTATCTGATGGGGCGGCCGTCCTCTGCACCAGCACAATGCCTTCCCATAAACACCGCCGCTATCGGCCGCTCTCGAGGGCCAATCACTGCCACCCAGACAACAACCTTCAGGCCCGTCCTGATTAGTAGCGCCCCAGTACACAGCCCGTCTAAACACTTCCTTCTTGACAAAATTATTTGGCATCGCTCTCCGAATTGATGGACGGCGACGTTGCTCTACCTTCACTGCAACCCACAATCATTCGAACACATTTGTTGTATTCATCCCTTGCTCTCACTCTTACCACTTTACCCACACACCCCTTTTCACATATAAACAAACTTCCTTCCATTACCAATACTGGCGATTCCCTAGTATCTCATGTCAACTAATCCCAACTTTTAGTCAAATCGTGCCATAAATTTATTTTTCCCTAATTTAATTCAATATGTCCTCATTGGATATTCGATCTACCCATATAAACTTCTACTTTTACATCCTTATTAGACCACATAGCTCAATCATTTTCTGGTCATCTTATTCAATACATTTTCTTTCTTAATTGAACAGTATCTTTTCATTCGTTCTGATCCTTTTTGTCACTCCTCATCCGTAAATGCTCTTTTTATATTAAGTCGTAACATTGTTTTTGGACCGAGCGAGGTGGCACAGTGGTTAGACACTGGACTCACATTCGGGAGGACGACAGTTCAATCCCGCATCCGGCCATCCTGCTTTAGGCTTTCCGTGATTTCCCTGAATCGCGCCAGGCAAATGCCGGGTTGGTTCCTTTGAAAGGGCACGACCGACTTCCTTCCCCATCCTTCCCTAATCAGATGAGACTGATGACGTCGCTGTCTGGTCTCCTTCCCCAAAACAACCCCAACCCAATCGTCCAAGGTTAATTTTTTGCTCTTTCATACCCCCCTGATTTCTTTTATCTATCCTACTCTTTGCTTCCTATTCCGAAGTTTCTCTATAATTTTGTTAGGTTATTTGGTTTCTAGTGTCCTCATAATGTGGCCAAAAGAAAGACCTTTCATTATGGTATCTGTAATGGGCATCTGCGTGCTGCACATCATTCATTTGGCACTATCCGCCATTGTTCATCTTTTTTATATTTCATACTTCTGCATTTTTAACTGTTCTTGTCTCTACTTTTATGATTTTGTAGATTCTGTTTTTCTTGGTGGCTTCGAAAAGTTCCACTTTCTAGTGTCACCTCTGATTGAATTACCGTTTTGGAATGTTTTCATTTAGTTATGATTGATAGAATTTTTTATTGTATGCAGAGAATGTTAATTTTTGAGATTTTATCATTTTATTGTTTCCTTCTTGCCTTACAAGTTTTCGTTGTCGTTTGCGTTTCTGTTATTTGCTCTTATGTGCCTGATTACTAGGGGATCTGCTAGCACTACCTCAGTCTTTTCGATTGATATCTGGAGTCCTATTTCAGTGTTATTGTCTTGTTACTTTATGTTGAACTTGTTGAATGTTATTAGCTAGTAACGCTAAGTCTACTGCGAATACCAAGCAATTTAAATTTATTTGTTCCTTTTTGGTTCCATTTATTATGTTTCTAGGATTTTCATTGTACTATTTCCTCATCACGTATTCCAGAGCACAGTTGAAAATTAATGGTGATAAATCAACTCCGTGCCTTAACCATCGTAAATGGATCAGATATTTCTCCTTTGAATTTTACTTTAGATTCCGTGTCTGTTAGAGTTAATTTTTTCATTTTTATTAATTTGTGTTGGAATAAAAAATTCCTTAGTTCCTTCATCACTGAAGATCTGTCGATACAGTTACAACCTTTTTTGAAGGCTGAATAGGTCATCACTCCTTTCTTTTATCTTCTTTTGTAATGACCCATTACCAATTTGAAACTCATTATCTGTTCTGGGCAACTTCTCCCAGGTCTAAATACGTCTTGGTATTCTCCTAGTTCCAGTTCAGGTTCATTTTTGCAACGATTATATAGAATTCTTGACATGACTTCTTATGTGATGTCCAAACGAAAAATTCCTCTATATTTGTCTGGACTTAATTTGTCTTTTTTTGTGTAACTGACTGGTTATAGCTCTAGCCCAATATAATGATAGTTCTTCTTTGTTCCAGATAATGATATCTTCTCTAGTTCTACTGCATTGTTCGGTAGCATTACATTCAAAAGCTTGTGTTATTGTCAGAACTACTTAATGTCCGCGTGTCAGTTCCATACAAAGCTAAACTCCAGAAAAATACCTCCAGAAAAAATTCCTAGCACATAAATTAGTCTTTCTCAGAAAAGCTTTTCTTGCTACTGCTAGTCTGCATTTTATATCTTCTATACTTCGGCTATTGTCAGTTATTTTACTGCCCAAATTGTCTGATATCGTATCCTAACCATATTCCCTCAACATCACCTGATCTGATTAGACTACATTCCACTACTTTCATTTAACTTCCGTTCATGCTCAACTTATAGCTTCTTTTCGACATACTACCCACTCTTTCAAGTCATTTGCTGTCTCTAATACAGTTACAATATCAACGACAAACCTGATAATTTTATTTCTTTTCTACTTGAACTGCAGTTCCCTTTCTGAATTCCCCCTCGATTTCGTCTACTCAGTGTAGGCAGGGTACAACCCTGCCTCACACCTTTCTCAACTACTGTTTCCCTTTCATGCCATTTGACTCTTGTCTCAGTTATCTGGTTCTTGCAAACTTTGTAGTTTTCGCTGTCCGTATTTTACCTCTGCTATCTCCAGAAATTCAAAGTGTTTTACAGTCAACACTGTCAAGGGCTTTCTGTAAAAACTATAAACATTTCTCTGGCCTTGTGTAATCTTCGTTCTAATGTAGGTCGTAGGATCAGTATTACCTCGCATGCTTGTACATTATACATTAATCCAGAACCCAGACTGATCTTGCTCAAGGTCGCAGTCTACCAGTTTTTCATTGCATGTAAACAGGTAAGAACTGTGTGCTGGAATGCATGTGAAAGGCGAGGTCGCAGATGCTTACCCTAGTACGACACTCTGGAAGTTTCTAAATAGCGTGAAAGACTAATTTTGTGAAGTTTGGAAAGTAGGAGATCGCTCGAGTAAGTCAACGATGCAGCTAAGTAGTGTTCTCTTCAACCACCGACATTCAGTAGGTGTACGCCTTGCCATTTTCAAGGCACCAGCGGCAAGTAAACCTAGAGAGGGCTGAGCATGGTAACTTCAGTCATCGATGGGTCGGGGCTAAACCATCCACAAACCGACGGGGTGTGCTTCATTCTAGATGTATGCTATCGCTACACTCCTTCGCACTGTTTTACATATACGATCAGAATCTTTGATTTTCTACTCCTCTTATTCCTTACGATTCTAGCTTCTTCAGTAGAATTTTATGGCCAACAGTGTCTGAGGCCTTCTGTAGATCTGCGTGTTGCGCAGTCATTGTTTCCTAGCGCTTCCAATACCGCCTTCACAACCTTCACTACAGCCGATTCCGCATAGTTAAATCAGCAAACAGTCTATGCTTCGCTGTGGATTCTATATTTGTTTTTGTACTTAAGCAATCCTTCTTGCAAAATTGATATTATAGTCGTTGGAAATGGAAATAAGAGGCAAACTTATTAGCTTCCACGAATCTTTTATTGATCTGTGCCTGCCCTTTAGCTATACATTTTTATGTTTCTGTGTGTTTTTCCACGTTTCCTGTTCCAAATTTCCTGTTTTATTTATTTTCATATTCAACATAAAAATTCTCTTTAACTTTGTGTACTAATAGTACAACCGCATTCTTACAGGTCAGGAGTGTCACTGCTCTACATATTTGAACAAAACGTAAATGTTTTGAGACATGAGAGGACCTGCAGAAGTGCCAGAGCCACATCCCATACCGCATAGATCGGTGCTGGCGTTTGAAGGCTCATGGATATCATGTACAGTACATATAGAAGCTCTTTGGCCCATCTTTGCAATTGGCTGCCAAGTCATATTCTCAAACAAATACAAAATTCGTGTGATTCTGTGTCAGCAACGCTTAAAAAGTTCTTTGCTTTGGTGAATGTGAAAGTTCTTTCCTTCCCTCCCGGTACAGAGTTTTGATAATGACGACGTAGCGTTGTCTTCCTTATTTGTGTTTACATCAAATCTCCCAGCTAGGGGCAAGACTTTCGCTTTCACGACACTTAAGCAGCTTGTCTTGTCTTATCCATCCGTCGCCACCGCTCCTACACACTTAGACTATGGAAGCGGCGCATACTGACTTAACCATCATTTGGTTCCAGACGTCAGAGATATAATTGAATAAGAGAGAAGGTGGTTACATACAGTCAGTTTCACAAGTGATGAAATTTACGCAGGCCTCGGAACACTTTGAGGTGAGGTGAGGTGAGGTGAGGTGCCCTCACCATACTTCGTTCATTGATAATGTTAGGGCGTTACATGCCCGCTTCTACCTGGCGCGTTGATAGCTACGAAGGCGAGATGGTACATTTTATTTTACATTTGCGCCGTCTCATACTGCGGCTGCAGCCACACCCTCAGATTCACACTTGGCAAACTGAGCCCAGTTTCCTCCCATCTCCTTGCTCCAGCCTTCCCCCCCTCCCTTCTCCAGCCAGTCACAACGCAATATTAAAATAAAACAGCCAGTCACAGCATAGCACTTTAAAAGCCATTAAAATAAAAGTCAACCACAAAGTAGCCATCTTGATTGCACTCAGAAATATCTGAAAGCTCTGAATGTTTTATGCGCTGGTAAAAAATCCTAATTTTCTTATTGCGCCATGTGCCAATAAAAAAGTATGTGAAAATTGTAAATTGCTGTATTTTAAAGTACTTTACAGATTGCTCAAAAGTATTCTAACACTCCCAGTTTTTGCGCGATATTAAAAACTTACGTAAAGTGGTACCTACGTACTTACAATGTTTCCCTACTGTAGTCACAACTGAGCTCCAGATGAACTATTTTCTGTACATGAATTGTTCTATTATACTTGACAAGTGTCACGAGGAAGGGTAGGCACAGGCAACACTGAAATTAGTGAGTGAGCGTTTTGCTTGTACCGACAAGTCTTGTGCTGGCGTCCACTCGACGTAATATGATGCATTTTTAGGGCAAGGCGATACTTTTTCGGTGCAAATTACATTTGTGAGAGAAAAGTAAATTTTTTGGAAATTTTGGCAAGGTTCTATGGGACCAAACTGCTGAGGTTATCGGTTCCTAGACTTGTATGTTAACCTGGGACCTAGAAACGACATAGAGGCTCCGTCGGCGCCGCAGCCGCAGTGGTCTACAACCCCACGAAGTCTAACACAGTCCACTTCACCCCTCCACCGCCCAACACCGAACCCAGCGTTATTGTGCGGTTCGGCTCCCGGTGGACCCCCCAGGGAACGTCCCACACCGAATGAGTATAACCCCTATGTTTGCGTGGTAGGGTAATGGTGGTGTACGCGTACCTGGAGAACTTGTTTGCGCAGCAATCGCCGACATAGTGTAACTGAGGCGGAATAAGAGGAACCAGCCCGCATTCGCCGAGGCAGATGGAAAACCGCCTAAAAACCATCCTCAAGCTGCTGGTTCACCGGACCTTGACACAAATCCGCTGGGCGGATTCGTGCCGGGGAGCAGGCGCTCCTTCCCGCCTGGAAAGCCGTGCGTTAGACCGCACGGCCAACCACGCGGGCTCCGTAGACTTACTTACTAATTATTCTAACTTAAAACTAGTTTACGCTAAGGACAACACACACACACACACACACACACACACACACACACACACACACACACACACACACACACACACACACACCCGAGGAAGGGCTCGAACCTCCGACGGGGGAAGCCGCGCGAACCGTGACAAGGCGCCCTAGACTGCACGGATACCCCGGGAGGCGAAAAAGTACAATGTATATAGTGTGTATGTGTGTGTTTGTTTGTGCATGAGCACGCGAACGCGCTTAAAACTTCTTTTTATAATTAGCGCTATGGATGCTTCGAACATGGGAGGCTTTGGAAAAAAATATACACCGGGACACTCTCATAATAGTCGTCAGGCGAATTTTCTCTGGTGTTACGGCAGATATTTGCAGTTTTGTTTTTGCTATGTCAGCCCAAACAACTGCCTCTCATCACATGTTTCATGCGACGCGCAGTGTCGACGGGATGATTAGGTTTGTTTCCCGTTTCAAACAAACCGATTGTTAAACTGCAATTTTACGTGTCCATCCGACAGAGCGCTACCAGAATAGTAAAGTGCGATGTTCGTTTTAGCAGGAACGGTGGAAGACGTGGACTAACCAGTACTCTAGCAGTGAATGAGCAGCTCGCTTCTGCGTGGTGGCAGCAGTCAGCGCAGATCAGGGTGGTGCCGTCGCTGCTGTAGTACTTGTTATTCCCCGTCTTTTGTTGTCCTTGTTAATACGTATCGGTAAAACGAATATCGCACCTAACTAATCTGGCACCTCTCTGCCAGCCGTTGTGGCCGAGCGGTTCTAGGCGCTTCACTCCGCAACCGCGCTGCTGCTACGGTCGCAGGTTCGAATCCTGCCTCGGACATGGATGTGTGTGTTGTCTTTAGGTTAGTTCGGTTTAAGTAGTTCTAAGTCTAGGGGACTGATGACCTCAGATGTTAAGTCCCACAGTGCTCAGAGCGATTTGGCACCTCTCTGTCGAGCTGGCATGTAAAATTCCACTGTAAAGATAATTTCTCTTGTAACAGAAACAAACCGACGAATTCCATCGATGCCTGGCGTCGCATGAAAACGTGATGACCGGCATTTGTTTGGGCTGACTCCAGCTACACATTTCAAAAATAGCACTGCAAATACCTGCTGCAACACCAGAGAAAATGGGGCTTTATTACTCTTAGGAGTAACATCCTGTATGTACCGCACCTTGACTGGCTGTAAAAATCTTTCAGCTAGCACCAGCTTGCGCTATGATTGGCTGTAAAAATTTCTCCGCCATCCACCATTTTTAATTTTTTAAATTTACTATCAGATTGATTTATGTATTTAACATCATCTTTAATTTTGAAATTTACAGTCATCTGTCATCTTTTTGACATCACTGAAAAAGGACATGGTTTGTGACATCACATGCAGGAAGTGTAGCTCGTCATGTCATAGGTAGGTCACTGATCTTCTCATGTGATGCCACAAACGTAAGTAAAGTACACAAAAATCCTCATAGATGTACTGCTTCTACGCTTCTTATTGAAGTATTAATTTTAATTTTAGTAATAAACAGCCTCAGTTGAACCGTTTACCTAGGTTTCAGTCGAGATAACCCAACCTTCTTCAGAATAACAGTAACTATCGTTTGTCCATAGTGGACGATGTCCACTGTGGACGATGTCCACTGTTATTCTGAAGAAGGTTGGGTTATCTCAACTGAAACCTAGGTAAATTTTACGTAAACGCTGCAACTGAGGCTGTTGATTATTAAAATTAAAATTATTATTTGTACAGTTGAAGACAGGGCCGCTAAATGTTGAAGATCTTATTGGAGTGTTCCGATTATTGTTATATTAACGAAATACTGCCTTCACCATGTGGTTTGAAATGAATGGACTGTGTGTGAACATCAGTGCAAATTAGTAATACAAACTGATGCATGTATTCTTTGACCTCTCGAACGTTTGGGAAGATAGCAACTGGTACCATGCTGTATGATACTGTATAATAAACTGCACATCACATACTGTACCATGGAAATGACAGGTTTTACCTTTAACAAATCTTCCAAATTGCGTCATGGGATGCATTCACACATAGCTTGGCTGAAATATGTTGTGTAATTAAGCTACTTAGCTGCTCTAGTCGAAATGTAATGACAAATGTCTTTTTGATTTCAGGTGCGTAGACGGTAGCATGGCTGCAGCCATCTCAAGTTCAGATGTGGCGGATTTCAATGGTAAGCCACCTGTGCTCTGGTCATTTTCTGTGTTAAGCCGCCTCTGCCTTACACACTTGCTCTAGTAAGCTGCCTCTCTTCTACCTGTTATCTGTAGTAAACCACCTCTGTGCTACCCACTTTCTTCATGGAGCCACCTTTCCTCTTTGTGTTTTCTGCCCTAAGTTGCCTCTGCCGTACCCACTTTTTGTGATAAATCACATCTCCTGTGTCTGATTTCTGCACTAAGCCATCTCTGGTCTACCTACTTTCTGCGCTAAGCAACCTCTTGACTTCCCACTTTCTGTGCTAAGCCACTTCTTGACTTCCCACTTACTACACTAAGCCACATCCAGTCTACTCACTTTCTGCAAGAAACCAGCTCTGGTTTACCCACTTCCTGGAGTAAAGCACCTCTGCTCCAGCCATTTCTTGCAGTAAGCCGCTGTGCTCTCCCCACTTTCTTGATCAAGCCATCTGTGCTCTAACCCCCTTGCTATGGTACTCCATCTCTTCTCTAACCTGTGTCCTTGTTGGGGGAAGCATCCTGGAATTTGCCTGAAGTGATTCAGGAAATCCGTGGGAAGCTGAAACACGATGGTTGGGCTGAGTATGACTCTGCATTCTTCCGAATCTGAGGTCCGTGTAGTAACATACTCTGATACACCTAGTGTACAAAACTCTTTCGTGATTGATCATTCTAGGAACATGGCAGCATCATATCGCGCAAAATAGTTCAGCTGTTTTCGTTCAGCCGCTATTACCGTTCAGGCCGCATGTCGTTGCCTCGTCCTCTAATCGGTTAGCGCTAAACCTCGGTCGCTGTCCCTCCAGAGCACTGAGTAACCGCCTCGCTGGACAGCGCCTGCCAGCTCTTAACTATGCAGCTCAGCGACGTACAGCGCTGTTCCCCAGACACGACGCGACGCAGCGTCGAAGTCTGTAGTGGGAACAGCTATACCAGTTTCCACAACGATTCTCCGCATTTTGACATCCATCAGTTTCGACTGTACCGCCGTGCTTGCTTCTCTCGTTCCACAAATCCCAGACCGTGACTGTGACGGCGAGAGCTTTGCAGATCTGAGGCGAATAAACGTCACCGTTTCTACCGGCGCCAATTACCGCAGCACCAGCAGCTCGACTCACAGAAATGGGCGGAGGCGCCTTCTTTGTACGCAGGCGGCCGGCAACGAAAGTTCCGGCCGGCTGGCCGCTTTGATGTGCCGGGAGCAGGCGCCGCGCCGAGCCGAGCCGCGTTTAGCTTAATGAGGCGCGGTGAGGACCTCGCCGTGGCTCCGCGCCTCAATCTCTGCCGGAAGAGAACCACTCCCCTACTCCTCGTAGCTTAAGACTTCTCACAGTATAAAGAGCTTCGTACTACTGTCCTGATTTGCTGCTGCTGCTGCTGCTGCTGCAAAACGAGTACAAAGTCTTCCAATTGACGCGTGTCTGTGGGCCTGTAAACCTGACCCGCCGTACACCCAATCTCGCACGAATGCCGGACATTTGCCACACTTGCCCCTTCGCCCTGTAGCGATCCCTCAGGTAAGGGACGGCCTTCCTCGTACTTCTTCTGTCCGCTTTCAAACCGCCGTCACCCCATCTTACTCGATACAAACAGTACGTAAGGGACCTTCTTCTTAGACATCTTGGCGAAATACAGAACTTCTTTTCCGAAATCGAAATATTTATATCTTTCGGGAAACGAAAGCAATTCCGACGATTATGTCGGTATGTAATTAGTTCTGCCAAGTATAAATATAGATCCCTCTCTATGGTAGCTTACTTTCACGCTTGCTGATTGAGATAGAAACAGTCCATCGCCATGGGAGCATCAAGAAAGGAACGCTGTAAACAGGATGCGAATGTACGCTAATCATTTATTTTTGATCGCTGCATTTGTGCCTACTTTAATTACTACTACTACATGCCCAAAAGACAATAAGGAAAGAAGAAATGGGTATGTGAATGTTTGAAAAGAAGAACGACATGCTCCATATTAATTTACTCTTTAAAATCCGATATCCGTTGCGGCGAAACATTAGTTAATAAAGTATAGCGCGACAATGTTCAAAACATGACTGAAAGTACGTTCATAAACAGAGATAAGAACATTTACAATTGACATGTCATATAAAGTTGACGCACAATTTTAAAATGTTAGAAATAAGGAAATGAAGTAATACAGAATGCTATGCTTGTACCGTACGTTGTTGTTCTACATTGTTTAGCTCTGGTGTTTACAGGGTCACAGAGAAAGCAGCCTAGGTTTTGGAGGGAAAAGCCGTGATTGTAATGATCTCCGCTACAACAGAAACAAGAAGCACAACTTAAGGAAAAATAATGTAATGTGTGTTCCAGCCCACAAGCGACATTGAAGCAGGTAGTTCCTGTGACTTGGTACGGACAGAGGTTATATTCGACAACCGCAATACATTAATAACTGGCTCCTTTTACCAACCCCCGGTCTCAGATGAAACAGTTGCTGAACATTTCAAAGACAACTCGAGTCTCATCGCAAAGAGGTACCCTACTCATACAATTATAGTTAGCAGTGACTTCAATCTACCTGCCGTATGTATTTTTGTTAACATTTTAAGACCCTACTGTAGATAGAAAACAACTTCCATAATTGTTCTATATGATTTTTATAAAATTATTTTGAACAATTAGTTCACGAGGCCATTCAAATTGTAAATGGTTACGAAAACATACTTGACCTCTTAGCCACAAATAATCCTGAGCATCACGACGGGTAAAGGAATTAGTGAACACACAGTCGTAGCGAGGCTCAATTCCGTAACAAAGAAATTTCCAGTCTTAAGCGTAGTACGTGGAAAAGTGCTAGCATTGATGCTTAAGGTGGTGAATTATAAGTTTACTTTCAAGTTTATTACAAATGATATGGTAATTATTCACTAATGGAGTAAGAGTCAGCTGCAAATTTTAACTAGCTGGGTTATACCATAAGAACAAATGAATGGTATCGTAATTAATCAGAAAATGTAAACAATTTATTGAAAAAAATTAGAAGCTACTATGGGGGGAAGTTCCAGGAGGAGGATGTGAGCCACTCGTGTGTTCCGACATGCCAACGCCCTTGCCGCAGTGGTAACACTGGCTCCCAACAGATCACCAAAGTTAAGCACTATCGGGCCGGTTCTAGCATCTGGATGGGTGACCGTCCGGGTCTGCAGAGAGCTTTGGCAAGCTGGGTGCATTCAGCTCTTGTGAGGTAAATTGAGGAGCTACTTGACTGAGAAGTAGCGGCTCCGGTCACGAAAACTGACAACGGCCGGGACAGCGGTGTGCTGACCACATGACCCTCCGTGTCCGCATCAAGTGACGCCTGTGAGCTGAGGATGACACAACAGCCGGTCGGTACCGTTGGGCCTTCGTGGCCTGTTTGGTTGTCTCGCCCATTCCCTACAGTGTCTGATCGTTTATTAGTTGGTCAATGAACCATGGATCTGAGCGTCCGCTGATTGACTGAAAATGCTTATCCTAACTACTTTTGCAGTTCTGATATTCGACCTTCTAACTTGCCGATGCCGAATTCATGCTCACCATAGTTCGCGTTGCCACTTGAGGTGAGACGTGTTGAGTAGACAGGCTGTGAACCAGTACACCACTCGCAATGGCCTGCTACTCATAACTGTCGACGGAAGACCACACAGGGCTGCAAATGGCACAGTCGTGCACCATCTGCCTAGCTGTGCTTCTCGCGATGTAATTCACTCTCTGGCGCCCCTGAATAGACTCAAATATTTACCCTTGTTGAAAGCTGCCTTGCTGTTGGTTTACCTCTGAAACGCTGCGAGAAACAGTCATCCGTTTAACAGTTGTCCATCTTATCACTAAATGTTTCGCTGAGACATTTAAGCCTCTTTATTACTTACGATAATGATCAAAGCAGATGAAATGAATTAAAATTTTTGCTGCGGCCGGGACTCGAACCCGGGTCTTCTTGCTTGCTCGGCAGAAGTGCTAACCATTACACCACAATATGTAAGGGAAAAATGAATTGAAGTTTGTGTTGGGGACGGCACACAGCTTAGATAGTTCGTGCAGCAATGTTGACGATCGTACTGCGCTGGTGTAGTGGTTAGCATTTCTGCCTAGCAAGCAAGAAGACCCGGGTTCGACTCCAGGCTGCAGTACAAATTTGAATTCATTTCGTCTGCTTCGATCATTAACGTAGTTGTCCATCGTTCATTTGATATCACAGAGCTGTTGACCAGTTTGTGCCTCCTGTTCAAAAGCTAGCCGCGCGAGAAAGCGGAAACCCTGGGCGAAAGGTTAGTTCTTCACCCTCCCCTCGCGTTCGACACCACAGACGCCAAACTTCAGATGAAGCGCTGTTACGTTTCTTACAGCGAAGGCTGTTTCGTGGCTCCGATTCACAAGATACGGCAGTGGCCCGGCTGCGGTCACCAGCCTGCTCCCCGGGCCGCAGTTCCCAGGGGGACAGTAACTAGGAAGTCGTTCGTGCCAGTCTGCCCTGAGCCGCCATGTTAGCCCGTCCTCGGAGGGAAAAGTTACCAGTACCAACTTATTTGGAGTGTTAATTAATAACTGAAAATCGGTTTGATGAACCACTGTAATGCAAATATATCTAAACTGAATCATTATGAAGGTTCAATAATTATGAGAAGAGGCAACCCAAATGGCTTGCCGCTTTTAAGAAGTACAAAAGCGGTTTCCCTAAAAAGTCAGAATATGGACCAGGTCAGTTGTTTCGTGTATTTAGAAACATAATTTATTCGGCATTAACTGCGTGTTTGCCTGTCAGCACCGTTACACGCGTTTTATGTAGTCAGAAAGAGCACGATGCATGTGCATTTTTAAACAAACTAAATGCTGATACGTGCTGCCTTGGGGCACAGAACACAAGGGGAGCGATCACCACCAACGGACGCTGGGAACACTGGCAAATGTCTCTTGGGCTCTGACGAACTGCAGCTCTCGTTAGTACTTGATACGAGGCTGAGCGCAAACACTTCGAAAGCCGGGGTTGTGGCAGTAAGCACGTTCAGTTTAACTCCGTCGCCTTCTGATTGTGTTAGGGTGGCACGACGAACATTCCACAGACACGCGGGTGCTGTAATTGTTCTCCCCCATAGGTCACGTGACCTCAGTCATGCTGACCACACGGAGGCCACTTAAAGCGGGATGTGTGTGTCTTGCTGTCGGCTGAGCGGTCAGAGATCGACAACAGGTCTGGTTCTGCCGTTAGGGGACCAAAATCGGGTGGCGTGTCTAACTTCAGCTCTCGTGATTGGGTCAAAAAGAACAGTTCTATCGATTACAGAGAATAATGAGCGAATGCATTTCGCAGGTTCAAAATGGTTCAAATGGCTCTGAGCACTATGGGGAAAAAAAAGGAAAAACGTGGTTCAAATGGTTCTGAGCACTATGGGAATCAACATCTGAGGTCATTAGTCCCCTACAACTTACAACTACTTAAACCAAACTAACCTAAGAACATCACACACATCCATGCCCGAGGCAGGATTCGAACCTGCGACCGTAGGGGTCGCGCGGCTCCAGACTCAAGCGCTCAGACACACCCGCCGGCCCTCGCAGGTTCCTTATACAAGCTTCAGTAGCATCATTTCCCCATCTTCCAATCTTCCAACTGGTGTCCCATCTCTAGCGACCACAACGTCGCCGGCCGGTGTGGCCTTGCAGTTGTAGGCGCGTCAGTCTGGAACCGCGTGACCGCTACAGTCGCAGGTTCGAATCCTGCCTCGGGCATGGATGTGTGTGATGTCCTTAGGTTAGTTAGGTTTAAGAAGTTCTAAGTTCTAGGGGATAGATGACCACAGATGTTGAGTCTCATAGTGCTCAGAGCCATTTGAACTATTTTCGAACACAACGTCGACGGCAGTCACAAGTTACGCTTTATGGATACGATACAGAAAAACCGTTTTTTTCTTGTGAAACAGATTGCACAGACCACATGTTCGCTGTCCATTTTTCTTCTGTACTCGAACTGCATGAAATCCTCACCAGTCGAGCTAACATGGGACAGCGAAACTACAGAAACGAGGTAGTGCAGTCAAATAAAACGGAAAAGCAGAAAATTCTCACTGATGAGGAAGTTAAGAAAAGACAGCAGATATACCGTGAAAACTTACAAAGAAAATCCTAAGACTTGTTTTCAGGGCGCATTCCGAATGTTCTTTGTTTCATGTTTATGTTTATTCTTAAGAGTTGGAATTTGGTGACTATCAATCAACATTTCTTTCACATCTGCTATTTTTCTACTTGGTCTCCATGATGTCCTATGGCCTAACAACATAGACTTGTAAGTATGTGTATTCCCTGTTCCTAAGAGCTCTTGTCCTGTGCTTGCAGCCGTGTTTTTTTCGAAGTTCTACCACACAGAGAATCCTTAAAAGGCCCAAGGCATGGAAATCCAACAGCACCAGATGTGGGCTGTACGTACGACGGTTGCACAAAAAGTAAAGCACCGCATTTTTTCTGAACCGAAAATACTGCTACGATTGCGAAACGTTACCTATGTGTTATTTGAAGTCTCCTGAGTAATCGCGCCAAGTTTCCGTCACTTCCGACAGATAACGTGGTTCCAGGACAGTTTCAAATTGGCGTCTGTAGGTGATGTATGTTACAAGCAAGGTGGCGTCATTGAATTTCTCATTTCAGAGAAGGAAACTGTGGGGAATACTCACAAACGTTTGTACAAAGTCTACGTAGCATCTGCTGTTGACAGAAGTACAGTTAGTCGCTGGGCACGAAGGGTTAGATCGTCAGATGGCTTGGCTCCACGATATGCAGCGGTCGGGGAAACCATAGTCTAGCAATACACCTATCAACTATCAAGGATCCTTTATTCTATGATTATATGATAGCGGAACAAACACTGGTAGCAGTTACTTCTGTAAAATATCTGGGAGTATGCGTACGGGAAGATTTGAAGTGGAGTTCAAAAATGGCTCTGAGCACTATGGGACTTAACATCTGTGGTCATCAGTCCCCTAGAACTTAGAACTACTTAAACCTAACTAACCTATGGACATCACACACATTCATGCCCGAGGCAGGATTCGAACCTGCGACCGTAGCAGTCGCGCGGTTCCGGACTGAGCGCCTAGAACCGCTAGACCACCGCGGCCTGCTGAAGTGGAGTGATCAAATAAAATTAATTGTTGGCAAGGCGGGTGCCAGGTTGAGATGAGAGTCCTTAGAAAATGTAGTCCATCAACAAAGGAGGTGGCTTACATAACATTTATTCGACCTATACTTGAGCATTGCTTATCAGTGTGGGATCCGTACCAGGTCGGGTTGACAGAGAAGACAGAGAAGATCCAAAGAAGAGCGGCACGTTTCGTCACAGGGTTATTTGGTAAGTGTGATAGCGTTACGGAGATGTTTAGCAAACTCAAGTGGCAGACTCTGCAAGAGAGGCGCTCTGCTTCGCGGTGTAGCTTGCTGTCCAGGTTTCGAGAGGGTATGTTTCTGGATGAGGAATCGAATACATTGCTTCCCCCTACTTATACCTCCCGAGGAGATCACGAATGTAAAATTAGAGAGATTCGACCGCGCAAGGAGGCTTTCCGGCAATCTTTCTTCCCACGAACCATACGCGACTGGGACTGGAAAGGGAGGTAATGACAATGGCACGTAAAGTGCCCTCCGCCACACACCGTTGGGTGGCTTGCGGAGTATAAGTGTAGATGTAGACCCTAGCCCCCTCGGTCTTCCACTTGTTTGAGCCTTTAAAAGACACCATTCGCGGAAGACATTTTGAGGGCGATGAGGAGGTGACTCACACAGTGCAGCACTGGCTCCGCCACCACTGCAAGAATGGGTACCGACAGGGCACACACGCCCTTGTTTCGTGGTGGAGGAAGGCCATAGAAGGCGATGGAGATTACGTGGAAAAATAGGGTGTGTAGATAAAACATCATTCTTTCGTGTGTGTAATTCTTATTACGTTCAATCAAGAATTGTTGAAGAAAACAATTCAGTGTTTTTCTTTCTGGGCTACCCTCGTAGGATGAGGTGGTGGCAGGATCCAGTCATGCAGCTCCTCTTGTGCATCTGCTGACGCTTTTAAATCTCTTTAACCAAAGTCCAACAATACTCATATCAACTGTATCATCACCATACACTGTATCAAATGTTTAGGTATGTTTACCTCGGATCCTTTATCCGAGACCAAAGATTCAATTGTAACACGTTGCTTGCAATGAGTATCTGGAGTAGCTGCCATTCTGATGCTTCAAAATGGTTCAAATGGCTCTGAGCACTATGGGACTTAACATCTATGGTCATCAGTCCCGTAGAACTTAGATCTACTTAAACCTAACTAACCTGTGGACATCATACAAAACCCAGCCATCACGAGGCAGAGAAAATCCCTGACCCCGCCGGGAATAAAACCCGGGCGTGGGAAGCGAAAACGCTACCGCACGACCACGAGATTCTGGCCTGACGCTTCACTACGACTCTGCTGTCTGTCGGAATTGTTAGACACTTTTCGTGCAGAAGAGAAGGAAAGTATTAAACAGCTGAAGGGGAGTTTTAAGGGTCATTACTTCAATAGCAGCCCTTGTATTTCGTGTTAATAAATCTAACCAGACAGCTTGTAAGGAATCACTAGGGACCGACGAAGAACTGAGGCTTGGAAAGCTTATCAATCGAGTTACAACTTTCTTGCACGCAGGGAAAGGAACGATCGACATGAATATCATACCAGATCTTGAGCATACTTAATCACTCAATTTAACACTGAACGCATCGAATATCCGTGGCCCTTTCGAGCCATGTGGTTCTCGGCCACATCATGTTGCTGCCTGACCAGAGTAACACATCGCACTCATCAACGGCCCTACGCGCTTCTGGTGGAGGTAAATGCCGATGACACTGAAACATCGCTATCGGCCGCAAGTGCTGCAGTCCAGCACAGATAATCCTGGCAAATGTGCCAAGTTTGCCTGTAGCGCAAGGACGCTAAGCCTTTCGACGCTCTGAGTTTACAACGCATCTGCCATGTCCCGCCACAGTTCTAATCTCTTCATCAGAGAGAGAGAGAGAGAGAGAGAGAGAGAGAGAGAGAGATGACTGGCGCGGAAATTACCTCGACCTCGCCATGGGACGCTATTCTCCGTCGAATGGAATCCCGTAGTTTGCGGAACAAGAGCTAATTCCCTTAGGGGTGACATATTACTAGACGTACACATGTGGCCACGTCTCAGTAGACTAAATCAGCCTACGCTTTGAGGTTGTTTATAAGTGTTGAATGCAGGTAGCCAATTAAACATTTTAATACATCGTGAACACGTTGTCAATTTATCGATTGGCATTTATTTGCGTGCATCAATGAAGCGCGCTGTTTCAGCCTCCATTTCAGATCACATCTACACTCAATGAATCAATATAACGTCTTGTTGCACTGGGCGTTCGTTAATAAAAGTGAAGCGACACTGCTCATATCAATGAGAAACTACTGTATTCTATCCTTTCTGGAACGTACATACTGGACATAATTATTTCCTCTTTAAGTATTCTGAATGCGAATCTTCCAGCCGTTTTCAATGTGTGTCTGGGGCAGGATGCTGGGAGTGGAAGCGAGCCTATTTAATTTAACCTGATCAGACTAGGGTCATCACGCCCTCTTTTACAATGGACCAGCGTTTTACAAACAGTACCTTTTCATATCATAGTTACCTAAAAAAATAATGCTTTTAATGTTAGTGTTAAAACGGTTGGAAAGTGTATAGCGAGGAAATAATAATGTCGACTAATACTGCCAGTACGTGTACTACTGCTGCTGCTGCTGCTGCTGCTGATGATGATGATGATCATGACAATAATAATAATAATAATAATAATAATAATAATAATAATAATAATAATCCCCGTGGAGGCCCGGGAAAAGAATAGGCCTCCGATATGTTCTGCCAGTCGTAAAAGGCGACGAAAAGAACAAACCACTAATAGGGCTAATCCCCCTTTTAGTGTGATTAGTTGGTTCAGGACACAACAAAAGAAGCCTCGGACAAGCGCCGTCATGGTCGAAGACGACGCTTGAACCCTATGCCAGCCCACAATGGCAACGACACTGCTAGCCAACTTGAAAATGATTTAAATCCAAATAGAGGTGTTTGCAGGACATGCTTCCTGCAACCACCCTAGAAGGAAAACAAAGACAGAGGATGAGATGGTCAGATGAAGTTAATCGACACCTCATGTTCTGTTATTACCAAGCAACAAACCTAGGAACCAACACAACTGGATACAGATCACAAGTATACACAACATTTATTACCAGATACCCAGAATTAAAATTTTTAACAGAACAACGACTAGCTGGTCAGATCCGTGTAATAATCAAAAATAACAGGATACCCCAGTTAGAACTGGAAAACATCAAACAACAAGTACAACAAATACTGGAACAAAATAATGTGCAATCAGAAAAGGAAGAAAATAAAGTAATGGACTCAAACATCCCAGAGCAAACAAAGAAAGAACAACACACATCAATTAAACAATCAGAGGAAAACAAAATCTTAAGACAGCCACCAGAACAAGCACAAATAGAACACGAAGTGACACACATGTTAATACAGAAGAAAAATTTCAGCTGACATATATAGAATACAAAGACACAAATACAGACATTAGACCATTCTTGCACAGACTGCCAAATAACCCACAAGTCGAAACAACAATAACAACTATCAACACAATCATACACCACAAAATAAATGAGAACACAACTATGGAAGAGTTACAACTACTGTTTTATATAGGAGCACTCACTACACTAAATATGCACACTAGGCAGAGATCAAAACCAACCAATACACAGAAGAAACCCACAAAACCAGTATGGAAACACAGGCTACAGATCAGAATAGAAAAACTGAGAAAAGACATTGGACAGCTAACACAATTTATAAGAAAAGAAGTATCAGACAAAAAACGACAGGTTAGGTGAAATCTCACAACAAGAAGCGATAGAGCAATTAGATGAAAAGAAGCAGAAATTACAAGCATTGGCCAAACGACTTAGAAGATACAAAAAAAGTGAAAATAGAAGGAAACAAAACTAAACATTCGACACAAACCAAAAGAAATTTTACCAGACAATAGATAACACACACATTAAAATAGACAATCCACCAAACATAACAGACATGGAATACTTCTGGAGCAACATATGGTCAAACCCGGTACAACATAACAGGCATGCATGGAGGATAGATGCAGAGACACACACATACAAGATGATACCACTAATGCCTGAAGTGATAACTTTGCAACATGAAGTCACCAAAGCAATTAATTCTACTCACAATTGGAAAGTCCCTGGAAAAGATAAAATAGCAAATTTCTGGCTATAGAAGTTCACCTCAACACATTCACATCTAACTAAATTATTTAACAGTTACCTTACAGACCTATACACATTCCCTGGTACACTTACACACGGAATAACTTATATGAAACCTAAAGATCAAGCAGACACAGCAAACCCAGCTAAATACCGCCCCATAACATGCCTACCAACAATAAACAAAACATTAACTTCAGTCATTACACAGAAATTAATGACATACAACACAGAACAAAATTATAAATGAAGAACAAAAAGGCTGTTGCAAAGGAGCACGAGGATGTAAAGATCAACTGATAATAGATGCAGAGGTAACATATCAAGCTAAAACTAAACAAAGGTCGCTACACTACGCATACATTGATTACCGAAAAGCTTTTGATAGTGTACCCCACTCATGGTTACTACAAATATTGGAAATATACAAAGTATATCCTAAATTGATACAGTTCCTAAACATAGTAATGAAAAATTGGAAAACCAGACTTAACATCCCAACAAATTCAAATAATATCACATCACAGCCAATACAGATTAAGTGTGGAATATACCAAGGAGACTCATTAAGTCCTTCCTGGTTCTGCCTTGCTCTGAACCCACTATCCAACATGCTAAATAATGCAAATTATGGATACAATATTACTGGAACATACCCACACAAAATCACACATTTGCTATACATGGATAATCTAAAACTACTGGCAGCAACAAATCAACAACTCAACCAATTACTAAAGATAACAGAAGTATTCAGCAATGATATAAATATGGCTTTTGGAACAAACAAATGTAAGAAAAATAGCATAGTCAAGGATAGAGACAAAATAGGAATAGATAATACAAATATTAAAGAAGAACTAAAAGAAAAATATAGACAAAGAACAACAAAAATACTGAAAACAGAATTGACAGCAAGAAACAAAACAAAAGCTATAAATACTTATGCTATACCAATATTGATCTACTCATTTGGAGTAGTGAAATGGAGTAACACAGACCTAGAAGCACTCAATACACTTACACGATCACAATGCCACGAATATAGAATACATCACAAACATTCAGCAACAGAAAGATTCACATTAAGCAGAATGGAAGGAGGAAGGGGATTTATCGACATAAAAAAACCTACATTATGGACAGGTAGACAATTTAAGAAAATTCTTTCTAGAACGAGCAGAAACTAGCAAAATACACAAAGCAATCACTCATATAAATACATCGGCTACACCAATGCAATTTCATAACCACTTCTACACACTTCTACAACCCTTTAGATCACATAACATCAACAGATACAAAGAAAGTAAATTGGAAAAAGAAAACACTACATGGCAAGCACCCGTATCATCTAACACAGCCACACATCGATCAAGACGCATCCAACACATGGTTAAGAAAAGGCAATATATACAGTGAGACGAAAGGATTCATGATTGCAATACAGGATCAAACAATAAACACCAGATATTACAGCAAGCATATTATTAAAGATCCCAATACCACAACAGATAAATGCAGACTTTGCAAACAACAAATAGAAACAGTGGATCACATCACAAGCGAATGTACAATACTAGCAAATACAGAATAGCCCAGAAGACATGACAATGTAGCAAAAATAATACATCAACAGCTTGCCTTACAACATAAACTTATAAAACAACACGTTCCCACATACAAGTATGCACCACAAAATGTACTGGAGAATGATGATTACAAATTATACTGGGACAGAACCATTATAACAGATAAAACAACAACACATAACAAACCTGACATCATACTCACCAATAAAAAGAAGAAATTAACACAACTACTCGAAATATCCATACCCAATACAACAAATATACAAAAGAAAACAGGAGAAAAAATTGAAAAATACATCCAACTGGCTGACGAAGTCAAGGATATGTGGCATCAGGATAAAGTTGACATTATACCAGTTATACTATCAACTACAGGAGTCATACCACACAATATCCACCAGTACATCAATGCAATACAGCTACATCCAAACTTATATAGACAACTACAGAAATCCGCAATTATTGATACATGTTCAATTAGACAAAAGTTCCTAAATGCAATATAACATATACCGTACAGGTAAAAGGAAGTCACGCTTGATCATGGTCTGCGTCACTTTTTACTTTTGATCACACATAACGTCTGAGATAAGAAAGAAATAATAATAATAATAATAATGGTGGTGGTGGTGGTGGTAAGATATTGGCAGATATGGGAAAAAAATTTAGATGTTTTCTGAGTTAGAGACTTCTGGGGAAAGGCAATGCAAGGAGACTGCTCCAGCTAAGAATGATTGGAAATGGGGAAGATATGACTGGGAAAAAAATGTACATGGGAAACGGGGGTGTACAAGGAGAATGGTAATATTTATTCCTGTTTTAGTAGGTATCCATCAACTGTATTCTTAAGCCAGATATGTTATTCGATTCTCCAATATATTGCGGGAGGTTATTCCAGAGTCGGATCCCGCTGCTGAGAACGACTTCGAGAAAGTGGCTGAACGATAGAGTGGGTAAAAAGGATTTTGCTTTGACAGGAACATGTGTTTCTGCCATGCTGTTCCGGCAAGAGCGTTAAGGTCGAGGAGAGATACGGGGACAGTGTACATTGATAATACAGTAGAGAAGAAAAAGGATATGGAAGTCTCGGCGATTGTCTGCACTCAGCCACGATAGCTGTGCGTAAGATGATCAAAGAGTGAATATCGCAGATATAACGATCACAGGCATTCATAACCAGTTCCAGGCGCCCTGAGGTTTTCTCAGAAAAACCTCTTAAAGATAAATTCGGTGCAATCAATAACTGGAAGTATAAGTGGTTCTACAAGTTTCTTTTTCAGGTCAAGTGGGAAGAGCTATTAATATTTTTGTAGGGTATAGAGAGATCTAAATGCCTTCTTGTACGCTGAAGTTGCGTACTCTAATTTAGGTTTTCATCTGTTATTACTCCTACACTCTTTCCTGAGGGACAAAAGTTGATGTTCATCAATTTGGGGTTAGAGATAGTAGGATTCACAATATTTTGACCTAATGAGTGTAGAATGATCAACCAGTACCGCTTGGGTTTTGAATGGTTTGAGTTTTAACACAATACAATGCGCCCATTTTGATAGCGCACACAGATCGCGGAGATTGACGATAGCTGTCTTCAGGTTTACTGCTTATGCACAAACGTACAGCTGGAGCTCATCAGCGAATATCTGGTATTTGTTGTACGACAAAGCTTAAGGCACATCATGAACATACAATTAAGAATATAGGACCTAATACCCGCTCCCGTTGTGACTTTATGATGCCAGACATGACACCCTTCTGGGTAAACGTTAGGTATTAGCGAAACAATTGCACTGCACTTGACGAGAAATTATGCTGCAAAGTTTGGCAGATAAAAAGTTGAAGTCGACAGTGTCAAAGGCTTCGCGGGAGTCTAAGAAGCACATGGTGGTCGTCTGTTGTGCATCCATGGCAGAATTCGGGTCGTCTGTTACCAGTATTAATGCTGAAGTTGTGCTGCGATGTTTACAGAAATGTGATTGGTATCCGTGTAGTAGGTTGTTTGTGCCTAGTTACTTTGTTAGCTAGTCGACTAATGTGTATTCTAAGACCTTGGACAGTGCAGTAAGAATGCAGGTAGTATGGTAATCAGATGGTGCTGCGGCAACGTAATTTTTGGCAGTGGCTTAGGAGGTTCCTGTTTCCAGACCTCAAGGAAAACATTTGCGGTTATGGAGTGGTTGACGATAGCTGTTACCATGGACAGTGGTGGGCCAGTAATAAAGCTTCCACATTTGAACTGTGATACCATCGTATCCAATAGATGCTTATCTGGTGCGCATCATGTTATTTTTGACGGTATTGCAAGTAACAAGCTTTAGATAGAATTTTTCGTGGCTACAGTCGTTTACTCGCGTGAAGTAATGCTTGAGTCTCTGTTTATTCTCTAAGACATCAGGACCATGTGCCTCAAAGCTAGAGACCTACTGCGTGGTTCAGTACATACGTGCCACAGATAACGTTGTTGGCTCTACACATTAGCACAACAGCACTGCACAGCTCCGCCAGCTACAGATAAAACTTGTTTGTCAAAGATAAAACGTTGCTAGTGCCGAGTATATAGAAACAGAGAACTGCTCGAGATGCCACGAATCTGCCTTAGTGCGACTCCAGAGGCACACGGTTTCAACTGGTGGCAACAGGCCGAATATTGGGCAGCCAGAACTCAGAGAAGGTGTGAAGTGAGGAGAGCTAGCCAAATGTCCTGAGGCTGTCATCCTGGTTGACCAGGCTGCGTGTTAGCCGTCTTTGCACTTCCTCCCTGGCCACAGAGTACCAAAAGAACGAGGTTGACGCCAGCAGCTGAATTTTGTTCTAATTGACGGCACAGTAAGTGTAAACACCGCAGATTAATTCGGCTGTAGAAGGCGGTCATGACGTTAAGTTCATTCGATGGGCCGCTTATGTTCAGTGCATTTGGTTTGGTTTTCCACTTATCATAATGCACTGCCACGTGATGAGCGGTCTTCGTCGATGAGAGGAAGATAATTTTCTTCAAAAATTTTAAGACTCTCCAGGTAAGAAAGAAATGATGCACTTTTAGAACATCTCTTCCCTCTTCATCTGGGACGATCTGCCTCTTTCGCTTCCAAAAGTTTCTTAATCTAATGTTGTGAACATCCATTTTCTCTGTTGTGCCAGGTTCTCCTTAAGACTGCCAGCATCTTGGTTGGTTGGTTGGTTGTTTTGGGGAAGGAGACCAGACAGCGAGGTCATCGTTCTCATCGAATTAGGGAAGGACGGGAAAGGAAGTCGGCCGTGGCGTTTAAAAGGAACCATCCCGGCATTTGCCTGGAGCGATTTAGGGAGATCACGGAAAACCTAAATCAGGATGGCCGGACGCGGGATTGAACCGTCGTCCTCCCGAATGCCACCTCGCTCGGTTGCCAGCATCACACACTACATAGACCACCTGAAACAGACGTCGAAGGACGTCAGTTCTAATGCTCAACTTCGTGAGTCACGAGCGTTGTTGCGCTAACTATAACCATTAAATGACAGTGAAATAATTAGGACGGGAAAATCAGAGAAATGAGAGCTCAAGTCGCACGTCCCATGCCTCATTCGGTGATGTCATAGGGGACTGTCCTATTTGCTATGACTATTTTCAGGAAGTTTCAGGAAGTTTTTTCAGGAAGTCTCCTCGCAAAAGAAGGTATTCTTCCTCGACAAATAAGACAGAGCCAACTGCTGGATTCTTACGCAATCGACATTCAACGATTCCCTGACTATCTCGCGTTCCGTGTCCTCTTCGCAAAAGAGGGACGTCTCCTTCCTTCCTGATAGCTGCCCTTGGGTGGGATTGACAGTTGGAATGCATCTAACTTTCCTGTGTCGGGATCTGCATCCCATTCACTGGAAAGTGTCCTGTTTGTTTTCTCCCGCACCCCACCCCTTGTTTGATGTTTTGTAAGCGGTTTAGGGCCGACCTATTCCAGGGTCCTGAGGCCTCTGTTACATTTGCGATATTCTGGCGATGTGTAAGTTCCATCCTTGAAGGGTTCCAGTGCACTGCCATCTTCTACACTGACTGTTCTGAAACAATGGATAAGATAGGATATGCTTTTACGTCTCCTACTGGTCTCGAACGCCATTAACTGCCGTATCATGCAGTGTGTTCACAGCGGAGCTGCTCGCCATTAACAGGGCTCCCTGCCACGGTTCACGTGGCTCCCCCCGTCGGAGGTTCGAGTCCTCCCTATGGCATGGGTGTGTGTGTTGTCCTTAGCGTAAGTTAGTTTAAGTAGTATGTAAGCCTAGGGACCGATGACCTCAGCAGTTTGGTCCCATAGGGACTTCTGGCCGCCACGACCACCACCACCACCACCACCACCACCACCACCACCACCATTTTACACCTCTGTTTCTTCAGTATTTGGTCTACCTTTTATGACTTCTACTCTGTGTGTTTTTAGCTTTATAGTTTGATCAGTCTTACCGGGTCCGTCCACTTTTAACGCGCCCTCCATCTTGTGCAAGTGACTTTTGAATCGTGTGACTGATGACCGCGCCATTTGGTCCCATATTCCCCCCCCCCCCCACCCTCCCTCACTCATTCAGTCAACCAATCAGATTGCGAAGTAATGTGGAGCGGATTCCTGCCTTGCTACATGCAAAAATTTTGTATGTTCCTTCGCGTTTTCTAAAAGATGTTAGATTGTGGGATTTTCTTCTTAATCCAATAAAAATATTTCGTGTAATATTCATCTAGAAGTGAGTTTTTGCTGACTGGATACGGGTTTTTGCTTTTTGCCTCATAACATGTTGATGGAGAATGAAATTTTTATTTGTGTGTATTGTATTTTATGTTAACCGGGGAACTAGAAACGACGGAGAGGCTCCATCCCCGACGCAGCCGCAGTGGTCCACGACGACTACCGCAGTCCACTTCACCCCTCCGCCGCCCCACACCGAACCTAGGGTTATTGTGCGGTTCGGCCCACGGTGGACCCCCTCTGGGAACGTCTCACACCAGACGAGTGTAGACCATATGTTTGCGTAGTAGAGTAATGGTGATGTAAGGGGAACTAGCCCGCATTCGACGAGGCAGATGGAAAACCGCCTAATAACCATCCACAGACTGGCCGGTTCACCAGACCTCGACACAAATCCGCCGGACTAATTCGAGCCGGGGAACAGGCGCTCCTTCCCTCCCGGAAAGCTATGCGTTAGACCCGCACGGCTAACCGGGCGGGAGGTTTTTTTTTTTTTTTTTTTTTTTTCGAACGGAACGACTTGATTAGCTTATTGACAAGGGATGAAATGTTAGTTTCAACAGAGGTAATGAAGAAATGCTACACGCGTAAATTTTCACAAACAAGCTGCGTGATTACTGGGCAAGATATAGCCGACAGCTGCCTCCAGAGAGCGCTGCGGTAGCTAATGAAGTTTAGGAGCACGTCCCGAGTCATGCGGGCGCTCGCCTCGTGCGGCTGGGTTTCCCGTCCGCATTCACGTCAGCTGCCTCATTCCGTGTGAGGGCGGCTTCTCCAGTGGTGTCGCGATTGCGTCCTCACGACTCGTGGTGTTCACCGTGGCCGGCGCGCCCTCTCGTTGGCGGCTAGCACGGCGTGCTCGCTGCAGTGGCAAACGTGCTGCCAACCAGGCTCTCTGATCAGCGGCCAGTAGCCGGCACTGCCTCTGAGGTCCTCGGAGGGAGCCGGCCATGCCGTGCTTGTGCGTGTCAAGGACGCGCCGCTCCGCGCCGCGCAGGCTCGAGGACGCATTCCTGCGGAGCTACGCGTGCCGCGTGCGCGAACCAGCCGTCCGCCGCTGCAGCGGCAGCGACAGCTAGCTACTAGCTCACTGCCCACCTCGTGCGGCCGCAGACCGTGTCGTGCGACCAAAACAGCGTGTGGCGCCTGTACCGGCATGCGCGTTAAGATTTCTGCAAATTTTGACTCGTGTATAGCTTAGCGACCCACATGTATAATTTGTATGGCATTTTCGGCGGCGAGTCCCCTTCCGGAGTGTACGGCAGCCTAGTGCAAATCTTTTTAGTTGGCGTGGGAAATATGGGTGGTAATAATAATAATAATAATAGGAAAGCAAGCTGTCACTGAAGTCACTGCCAATCTGCAAGTGAAACCTGGTGTATGTGGAGAGGATATTTTCGCTATTAGTCAAGCACTAGAGAGTTGCTCCAGCAAGTCTAGCCAATAGTCCTATGTGGGGAAGATGGGTAATAATGATAGAACAGAAACCTATCACTGAGGTACAGGGGAGTTGCTGCATGCAAGTGAATAGGTGCTGCTGGGAGGAACGTAATGATGGGTAATAATAAGATTAGAACAAAATACACTCCTGGAAACTGAAATAAGAACACCGTGAATTCATTGTCCCAGGAAGGGAAAACTTAATTGACACATTCATGGGGTCAGATACATCACATGATCACACTGACAGAACCACAGGCACATAGACACAGGCAACAGAGCATGCACAATGTCGGCACTAGTACAGTGTATATCCACCTTTCGCAGCAATGCAGGCTGCTATTCTCCCATGGAGACGATCGTAGAGATGCTGGATGTAGTCCTGTGGAACGGCTTGCCATGCCATTTCCACCTGGCGCCTCAGTAGGACCAGCGTTCGTGCTGGACGTGCAGACCGCGTGAGACGACGATTTATCCAGTCCCAAACATGCTCAATGGGGGACAGATCCGGAGATCTTGCTGGCCAGGGTAGTTGACTTACACCTTCTAGAGCACGTTGGGTGGCACGGGATACATGCGGACGTGCAATGTCCTGTTGGAACCGCAAGTTCCCTTGCCGGTCTAGGAATGGTAGAACGATGGGTTCGATGACGGTTTGGATGTACCGTGCACTATTCAGTGTCCCCTCGACGATCACCAGAGGTGTACGGCCAGTGTAGGAGATCGCTCCCCACACCATGATGCCGGGTGTTGGCCCTGTGTGCCTCGGTCGTATGCAGTCCTGATTGTGGCGCTCACCTGCACGGCGCCAGACACGCATACGACAATCATTGGCACCAAGGCAGAAGCGACTCTCATCGCTGAAGACGACACGGCTCCATTCGTCCCTCCATTCACGCCTGTCACGACACCACTGGAGGTGGGCTGCACGATGTTGGGGCGTGAGCGGAAGACGGCCTAACGGTGTGCGGGACCGTAGCCCAGCTTCATGGAGACGGTTGCGAATGGTCCTCGCCGATACCCCAGGAGCAACAGTGTCCTTAATTTGCTGGGAAGTGGCGGTGCGGTCCCCTACGGCACTGCGTAGGATCCTACGGTCTTGGCGTGCATCCGTGCGTCGCTGCGGTCTGGTCCCAGGTCGACGGGCACGTCACCTTCCGCCGACCACTGGCGACAACATCGATGTACTGTGGAGACCTCACGCCCCACGTGTTGAGCAATTCGGCGGTACGTCCACCCGGCCTCCCGCATGCCCACTATACGCCCTCGCTCAAAGTCCGTCAACTGCACATCCGGTTCACGTCCACGTTCACGCTGTCGCGGCATGCTACCAGTGTTAAAGACTGCGATGGAGCTCCGTATGCCACGGCAAACTGGCTGACACTGACGACGGCGGTGCACAAATGCTGCGCAGCTAGCGCCATTCGACGGCCACACCGCGGTTCCTGGTGTGTCCGCTATGCCGTGCGTGTGATCATTGCTTGTACAGCCCTCTCGCAGTGTCCGGAGCAAGTATGGTTGGTCTGACACACCTGTGTCAATGTGTTCTTTTTTCCATTTCCAGGAGTGTATTTTTCCCCGTTTATTGTGTCTGGCAACGACACATTGACACCACTCAATCATTATCAGCGCTCGCACACACACACACACACACACACACACACACACACACACACACACACACACACACACGAAAGGAGAAAATCTCCGATCCGTCTGAGAATCCAAATCAGTGGGCACGAATTGGGTGGGCGTCATATTTAAGCCAAGAACTTACACTGCTCCATTTCCAGTCGACAATCTACATCTACATCATAGTCCACAAGCCACTTAATGGCATGTAGCGGAGGGGATTTCAGGTTCCACTGACTGAATGCCCTTATCCTGTTCCACTCGCGAATGGCGCTTGGGAGGAATGGTTGTCGGTTAGCCTCTGTATTGGCTCTATTTATTCGGATTTTCTCGTCGCGGTCATTACGCGAGATACATCTGGGAGGAAGTAATATATTGTCCAACTGTTCCGGAAAGCACTTTCGCGAAATTTCAGCAGTAAACCTCTCCATGATACACAGCGTATCTCTTCCAGCGTCTGTCACTGGAGTTTGTCGAGCGTCTTTTTGTTGTACTCGCGCCGACTAAATGGACTCGTGACGAAGCGCGCCGCACTGCATTCCATTTTCCCAATCTTTTCTATCAGTCTTACCTGGTAAGGAAATCTGAACAATACTCGCCAATCAGTGGAACAAGTGCCTTATGCCATTTCGTTCTTGGAGTTACATTTCCTTCGATTCTCCCTGCGAATCTAAGTCTGACGTCTGCTTTTCCTACTATTCGTTTGATGGGGTCATTCAAGTTAAAGTCGCTCTGGATACCCACTCCAAGACATTAGGACAGATACTGTTTCCAGTAGTTTCTCATCAATAGCAAAGTTGCTTTTTCTAGCAGATCAACTACAAGACCTTCGAACTAGCTATAAAAACAAGGAATCCTCATGTTGATAAACAATAAAAGTTTATCGAAACAAATCAAATGCCCGGCTCTGACGCATTCCTAGTTCCTGTAAGATTCGATGGACTCACAGCTCTGTTAACACCTCTCATACAAACATAAAATTTGCTACTCGAAAACCAACAGCGAGAAGAACGTTTGATGTTCATCACCGGTCATGTTTATACGTCATTTCAAGGGATTGGGGGTTTTCTAATTGCAAATACTATTTATAGAGCTTTCACTATCTCGGTCTCTACAGTTGCGGATCTATGCAGGTCTGTACAATTTGAGGGCTTGTCGTCATTAGAGCTTTCTGGCATGTCACATCCAAAGTTACATCTCTAGTTCACATACCATCTCCACACGTGTTTCAAACATCACCAATATATTTGACTACAAATTACGCCTAGTAGTTACACCGATCCAAGGAGATGCATATTTAGACGCAGAAGGTAGAAAACACTCCTGGAAAAGTAGTGGAGCACTTGATTTTTATTTTTCTCTACAATTATTTAGCGTGATTACACTGACATAAAGAATTCCAACACCGATAAATAATCAATGTACAGTAATGGAATTTCTGAAATACATTTGTCTAGCTAACATATTTAAGTGATTAACACTGCAAGATCACAGGTTAATGTAAGCGCGAAGCACTGCATTTCAAATGTGAAATAACCGACATAACCGTCAGAATATAGAATGCAAACATGCAATCATCCATGCATATTATTGTAGAGGTGCCGGATGCCGGTTCGTGGAATGAATTTGCGTGCTTGTTGGGCTTGGTCGGTCAATAGGGCTTCAGATGGCTCTGAGCACTATGAGATTTAACATTTGGGAGAAGAGCTATAATTAAGAAGAAGAGGAACCAGCGTAAGCGACTCAAGCACTCATTTGCGAAGTATTCTTCGTGGAAGTATAACCAAAATATACGAAACTTTTATCGGAACTTTTAAACTGCGAAGTTTCGCAGCACGTGCTCTCACTTCAAGCTAGAGGTAAACATGAATTCATGGAGGAGAAAGCTTTAGGTTTGAACTGAACACCCTGACTCAGCGTTGTACCTCTAGTTTAGCATATTGTTGTGCCTCTTCCCTTGTGTTTAATTATCGACATTGAAGTTTGTTAGCCGCGCGGAGTGGCCGAGCAGTTAGAGGCGTAATGTCAAGAATCGCGCGGCCCCTCCCACCGGAGTTTCGAGTCCTCCCTCGGGTTTGGGTGTGGATATATATCCTGCATTTCAGCCTTCTGATATGGCATCGCCATTTACGCGCTTATCAAAAAGGCTTCCCAAAACTTCATGTAATTTATCTGTACCATATATCACCAGTTCAGTTGTTACTCCTCCAATTCCAGTATCACGTTTTTCAAAGTTTTAATTGACTTTTTTTACTGCTTCTATGTCCAGATGAATCTTGAAAATTAGGTGGACTGATAAGGTAACAAATGTAGAGGTTTTGCGCAGAATCGGATAGGAAAGGAATATGTGAAAAACACTGAAAAGGAGAAGGGACAGGATGGTAGGACATATGTTAAGACATGAGGGAATGATTTTGGAAAAAACTACATTTTGTCTATGGAGTGCGTGACTGATTAACTTGTAAAAACTGTTTGTTTGTTTATAGCCACACTCACATGTTTATGACACAGTCATAACCGGTTCCGACCATACAATGACCATCTTCAGATGCTAAAGGCGGCATACACTGAACACAGGTTCATGCGTTGTGAAACTGAGGGAATGACTTCCATGGTACTAGAGCGAGCTGTAGAGGGCAAAAACTAGGAGGAAGACAAAGATTAGAATACATCCAACAAATAATTGAGGACGTATGTTGCAAGTGCTACTTCGTGATAGAGAGGTTAGCACAGAAGAGGAATTCGTGGCGAGCCGCATCAAACAAGACAGAAGACTGGTGAACCAAAAAAAAAAAAAAAAAAAAAAAAGATCAGTGACATGCTGCGATTAATTTCTGTTTCTTCTATATCATTATTAACTGTAACCGTTAAATCTCCTCTGTTTTCAGTCAATAATTCTTTGAAGAGTTTTACCCAAGTCTCGATTCTAATGTAGATAATTTGTTGAGTTTATTTAGAATTGTTTCTCATTGATTTCACCCCTGCGTCAGAGCATCTCTTACCTTCAATTAGACATCCACTTTATACAGGTATTTCACCAATTTTTATTTTTCGTTTTGTCACCATTTGCTTAATTTTAGCTTGGATACTTTGTGTATTTAGCCATTTTAAATATTTTTCTTTGTTTATCTGTATTTCTTTCTCTATTTCTAGATCAAAATAGCATAAAGACTTTTCTGTGATACTTAATTTCTTCGCCCATGGCTTCTTTGCTTGAGTCATGTAGAGCATTAATGATATGTTTATATTGTTTATCTGTATTGTCAAATTCTGTTTCAGTTACTTTTTATCAACCCTTTTTTTTTAAACAGATAACCGTATTTACATTTTCAAAGCTATGTACATTATACTTCGGGATTTTATTTCACTTTTAAAGGTTGCGTCCTCCTTAGCTCTTCCACCTCATTTCACATCAAACTGGAATCAATGTTCTAGCTAAACGCTTTTCCACGCTACATCAATTCATAGCCTTACACAAAGCAAATTCATTGCAGTCACAGGCACGTACGTACACCGGTAGGATGACGTTGCAGCCAAAACAAGTAAAAAAAAATTGTAAATTTTTGGTAAGAGCTTATGGGACAAAACTGCTTAAGTCATCGGTCATCGGTCCCTAAGCATACACCGTACGTAATCTAACTTACACTGTGGACAATACACGCATCCATGCCCTAGGGAGGACTCGATACACCGACGGGGAGGGGCGGGGGGAGGGCGCGGACCGTGACAAGACACCCTAGACCGCGCGGCTACCCCGTCCGGCCCAAAACAAGTGCCGTGCAACAAACGTGAACAGACGTCATCGGTCCGTTGTGTGTGGATACACGCGTTGGCGTCACAAAAACCAAACTGAGTTAATGTCGCAATATACTATGTGATCAAAAGTATCTGAATACCTGACTGAAAATAACTTACAAGTTCGTGGCGCTCTCCATCGGAAATACTGGAATTCAGTATGAGTTTGGCCCATCCTTAGCCTTATGACAGCTTCCACTCTCGCAGGCATACGTTCAATCAGGTGCTGCAAGGTTTCTTGGTGAATGGCAGCCCATTCTTCACTTCGTCACGGAGTGCTGCACTGAGGAGAGGTATCGTTGTCGGTCAGTGAGGCCTGGCACGAAATCGGCGTTCCAAAGCATCCCAAAAGTGTTCTATAGGATTCAGGTCAGGACTCTGTGAAGGCCAGTCCATTACAGGGGTATTATTATCGTGTAACCACTCCGCCACAGGCCGTGCATTATGAACAGGTACTCCCATCCCCGAATTGCTCTTTAACAGTGGGAAGCAAGAAGGTGCTCAAAACATCAATGTAGGCTTTTTCTGTGATAGTGCCACGCAAAATTACAAGGGGTGCAGCCCCCTCCATGAGAAACACGACCACACCATAACACCACCGCCTCCGAATTTTACTGTCGGCGCTACACACGCTGGCAGATGACGTTCACAGGGCATTCGCCGTACCTACACCATGCCATCGGATCGCCACACTGGGTACCGTGATTCGTCACTCCACACAACGTTTCCCCACTGTTCAATCGTCCAGTGTTTACTCTCGTTGTAACGAGCGAGGCATCGTTTGGCATTTTTCCGTCGTGATGTGTGGCTTATGAGCAGCCACTCGGTCATGAAATTCAAATTATCTCACCTCTTGTCTGTCACATTACTTGCAGTGGATCCTAATGCTGTTTTGGATGTGTGATGGTTTGGATAGATGTCTACCGATTACACATTAAAACCTCCTTCAACTGTCAGCGGTCTCTGTCAGTCCACACACGAGGTCGGCCTGTACGCTTTTGTGCTGTACGTATCCCTTCACGTTTCCACTTCAGTATCACATCAGAAATAGTGGACCTAGGGATGTTGCGGAGTGTGAAAATCTCGCGTACAGACGTATGGTACAAGTCACACCCAATCACCTGAGCACAGATACGGTCTTTGGAAAAGTCATTAACTGGTTTTCTGCAAATGGACTTGCTCTAAACTTTGAAAAAACAAATTACATTCAATTTTCTGCTGGAAAAAGTAAAGTTCCTTCAATAAATATAAGACATCAACAGAAGTCAGTAGACAGGGTAGAGCATACTAAGTTTTTGGGTGAGAATCTTAGATGGAAAATTCATATTTTGGATCTCCTAAGGCGACTACGTTCAGTAACTTTTTCGATCAGAATAATTGCCAATGTTGAGGATATAGAAATTAGTAAGCTAACATACTTTGATTACTTTCACTCTTTGATGTCATACGGAATAATATTTTGGGGTATCTCAACATTTAGACAAAAAGTATTCACTGCTCAAAAGAAAGTGGCTAGAATAATGTCAGGGGGCCATAGTCACACATCTTGTAGACATATTTTTTAAAGATAGGGAATTCTTACAATAGTCTCACAATACATCTACTCACTACTGAAATTTGTTCTCAACAACATGGACCAGTTTAAAAACAACAGTGACATTCATCTGGAATGAAATTTTCACTCTTCAGCGGAGTGTACGCTGATATGAAACTTCCTGGCAGATTAAAACTGTGTGCCGGACCGAGACTCGAACTCGAGACCTTTGCCTTTCCGCTGTAGGGTGAAAATTTCATTCTAGAAACATCCCCCAGTCTGTGGCTAAGCCAAGTCTCCGCAATATCCTTTCTTTCAGGAGCTCTGCAAGGTTCGCAGGAGAGCTTCTGTAAAGTTTGGAAGGTAGGAGACGAGGTAGTGGCAGAAGTGAAGCTGTGAGGACAGGGCGTGAGTCGTGCTTGGGTATCTGTCAGTAGAGCACTTGCCCGCTAAAGGCAAAGATCCCGAGTTCGAGTCTCGGTCCGGCACACAGTTTTAATCTGCTAGGAAGTTTCAGTGACATTCATGATTATAATAGAAGAAAGAAAGACGTACACTATCCTTTGCTCAAACTATCTTTGGCACAGAAAGAGGTAAAATATGCTGCTATAAAAATATTCGACAAATTACCAGATGGAATAAGGTGTCTGCCAGACAGCAGTACTAGCTTCAAAAATAAATTGAAATCATATCGGCCTGACAACTCCTTCTATACCATAGATGAATTCCTGAATAGAAATAAATAAATCTATAAATATAGTATATGCACTTTTTGCCATTTAAAGGTGCGGGGTAAATAATAGAAATTGTATTGTAATATATATATATATATATATATATATATATATATATATATATATATATATATAAAAATTTTGTTTCATATATGCATTTCTTGTACACTTGACACGTTCCACATCATAACGGCTACCGTACGGTGGGATTGATCAATGGAACACTGAAGCAACTAAACTAACTAACTAAACTTGTCCGTGAGTTCCGCGGAGCGCCCCATGCTGCTCTCTCACGTTGTCTAACTGAGGTCGCTGATATGGAGTACCTGGCAGTAGGTGGCAGCACAATGAATGAATGCACCTAATACGTAAAACGTATGTTTTTGGAGGTGTCCGGGTACTTTTGATCACATAGTGCATCTTTCGAAGATGCGCGACTGTTAACCGCTGTAAACCGGAGTACCGGTATTTCCGTTGTTCAGAATGGCTTCGCAGTTGCACAACAGACGCGGACAATAGTCTGAGGACGTCACATTCACGCCCGTTATTGACTTGCGAAATGGCAGCCAATGCCACGGTCCGGTCCGCGCGTACAACTGTTAAAAGGACAGCGGGCCGGAGGGGTTAACCGGCGACCGGTGTTACTTGTCCCGAGGTTCCAGGCCACGGCCGGTTCGCGCCACGGCGCGCGCTCTGCCACTCGGGATACCAGTGCTGGCGGCTGGCGGCACCGTATGTCGGAGGGGCGACACTGCATGCACGAAAACTTGCTCCGTGTTTCCTACTTTCCTGATTCAATTAATTCATTTCGAAAGATATCCATACATATTACAAAAAATGTATGTGCGTACGTTCCTGACCTCCTCCTAAACCAACTGACCAATTTCAAGCAAACTTGGAACAGATATCATTTTCTGTCTCGAGACATCGGTGTGGCGCTAAGAAAGAGCGGATGTTCAGTAGAAAGGAATGCAGCTCACGACGCGCAGATTCTCAGTCTTTATTCATCCAGTGTTTGAGAATGAGATCACTTAGCGACTTGCAACAAACATAACCTATTCCGAGGCGTGTTTTTTAAGTAAGGACCGTTTTGAAATTAAAAAAGACGTGCTCAATAATTTTATTTTTACATGAAAGCCTGTACCTTAATCTACGCACTGACGCCATTACAGCCTGATTCTTCCTTGTTCACTTTGTGTACTGAGTGGTTCAAATGGCTCTGAGCACTATGGGACTCAACTGCTGTGGTCATCAGTCCCCTAGAACTTAGAACTACTTAAATCTAACTAACCTAAGGACATCACACACCCATGCCCGAGGCAGGATTCGAACCTGTGACCGTAGCAACCGCACGGTTCCGGACTGCGCGCCTAGAACCGCGAGACCACTGCGGCCGGTTACTGAGTGTTTAAGATGCCTCCGACAACCGTGAGTGCCGCCGGCTGTGGAGTACGGGCTGTTATAAGATTTCTTAGTGCTAAGGGCCTAAAAGCGATCGATATTCATCGTGAGATCTGTGCACTTCACGGAGAAAACATTATGAGTGATGGAATGGTAAGAAAGTGGGTGAGAGCATTTAAAGGTGGCCGCAGAAATGTGATGATGAACAACGGAGTAGGTGTTCTTCAGTCGTTAATAAAAGTGTTGGTGCAGGAAGTGGACAACAAGGTGAGAGAAAACAGACGCTTTACGATTTCCTCCTTGCGGGATGACTTTCCTAATGTTTCTTTTAGTGTTTTGTATGGCATTGTGACCGAGCACTTGAATTACCGAAAATTGTGCGCACGTTGGGTACCGAAAATGTTGACGGATGTGCACAAAACAAAACGTTTAGACAGTACACTGACTTTCCTTTAGAGGTACCACAACGACGGTGATGATTTCTTAAGCCAAATTGTTACGGGCGATGAAACATGGGTGGCCTACGTCACACCAGAATCAAAGCAGCAGTCCATGGAAGTTCAGCAAGGGCATCGTTTTGCTGCAAGACAATGCCCGTCCGCGTGTGGCGAATCAGACAAAAAATCTCATCACCTCTTCTCCATGGGGAAACTCGAGAGTCTAGATCATCCTCCGTACAGCTCCGATCTTGCGCCCAGTCAATAACATCTGTTGCTGCACTTGAAAAAACACCTGCGCGGTCTGACGAAGTCAAAACAGTGGTGATGCAGTGGTTAACAAGTCAGGCGGCAGACTTCTATGATGAAGGTATTCAAAAACTCGTGCAACGTTATGACAAGTGTCTCAGTATTGACGGAAATTATGTAGGAAAGTAGATTAACGTACAGGATTTCATGTAAAAATAAAATTATTGAGATATCTCAGCAAGTCTTTTTTTTTTTAAATTTTAAAACGGTACTTACTTAAAAAACACGCCTCGTATTTCAATCCCGTAAGGAACTTTTCCTCGCTGACAACTCCCATAAAATGATAAAAGGGGAAAACTTTAACTCTTATTACGTTTTCGCTGTTCATGCAGTAAAACTGCTGCGTCAGGCACAGCATTTGAATTCATTAATTCTTTGCCACTAACTGAATTAGCGACAAATTTTTAATACAGTATACACATACAGCACTGAATGTTCCTGCAAAACTGTATCATTGCACAACACGTAGTTCGAGGTACGACGTAATACAAACTGAGCTGCGCAAAATCGACACTCCAGGACGAAAGTCGCAAGAGATAGAGATGAAATATGTGTACAAATATGTGTGAATTGTGTTTAATGTATGTGAAAAATATGTGATATGTGTCTACTCTGGCAAAGCCGCGGCTAAAAATCTCCTCCTTAGCCACTGGATCGGTTTCAACCAAACATGGTTCACTCATTAGTATCTGGAACGATATATGAGTACAATGGAGATACTGATCAGCAACCTCCTATTCGGGTGGGGGTAACCACGTGGAGACAGAAAGGGGAGGAAGAAGTGGGCAGACTTTGAGGGTGAAGAAGTACATCGATAAAGTTGTGAGGAAGGAGAAGATGGACATATTGAGTGGGAGAAGAAGATGGACACAGTAAGGGATGGGGAGATGGTGGACAGAGAATTGGGGTTGTAGGAGGGGGAGAGAGTAGGAGTAGTTGGGCTGAGGGAGGGTGGAGGAGGAGGAAATAACAGAGTGAGAAAGAGAGGGCAGGAGGAGATGGACAGAGAGGGAGGGAAGAAATGGAGAGAAAGAGTGGGAACAGATGGACAGGGCGTTCATGGAAGAGCAGATAGACAAGGACAGGATGAGACAGAGTGATCGATGGAGAAGGTGGAGAGAGAGATAGAGAGAGAGAGAGAGAGAGAGAGAGAGAGAGAGAGAGAGAGAGAGAGAGAGAGAGAGAGAGAGAGAGAGGGGGGGGGGAGGAGGAGGGGGGCCGGACTGGGAGATGGATGGAGAGGCAAAGAGTGGATAAAGGAGGAAGTGGCCTAACAGAAGTGAAAAAATACATGCCAGGGCAACGCTGGGTAGACAGCTGGTTCTTTAATGTATTTATGTCTGTCTGCTCGTAACAAGGTCCTCAGTAGAAAAAAAAAGATCTCTCGAAACAACTCTTTCATTAATTTAAACATGATACTGTACTCGTTATTTCGCATTGTGTAATTAGGATGATGTAGTTTTTATATACATGAGCAGAACTACCCTCTATGGCATGAGAACATCCCGGTTACTGCAGAACAGACGAAAGCTATTGCGTCGGGATAGAACTAGTAACTGTGTTGATGAAAGAACTTGTTTTTCATTAAGTTGGTTGATGCCTGTGAAAAGGAAAAAAATGCGCTATCCAATCAAAAGTATCCGGGCACCTATTACTGAAAATTAAAATTGGATGTGCCCACCCTTCGACTTTATGACGACTTGAACACTGCTGAGAACACCTTCGACGAGGTATCTGGATGTGTGCGGAGCGAAGTCGACGTTCTAAGTCCTCAGAAAGCTGTTCCACAGGCCTCAGGCCGGGGACTCTGGGCAGATCAGTCCATGTCACGTATGTTATATATCCTTCTGCAATTAACGTTTTTGTAAGTTCAATAAGGAGACCACAGCCTCACCGCGAAAATCAACTCCCCCCTTTCGTAACAACACCTCCTCTCTACTTCACTGTCAATACATGACGGCAGGTAACGTACTCCAGGCATTCGCCAGACTTAAAACTTTCCACAGGCTTCCACACGGTATAGCGTGATTCATGACTCAAAATCACTTGCTTCCAGTCTTCCATTGTCTAGTGGCGTCGCTGTATACGTCCCCGCCAACGTCATTTAACACTGATTAAAAAAAAATTGTGGCTTATAAGTTGTTCCTCGATCATTGTCCCCTGTTCTTTTTAACTCACTATGCACTGCCATTGCAATAGTTGCGCTGCTGGCAGCACTCTGAAACTCACAAATGATCTCCTCCACTGATTTCGTGCGTCTTTTTTACAAACACTGAGCAGAGTAATCATGTTGATGTAGATGCTTCCTTCATAGTCAATTCGTACTGTTTCCGATGTGTTTTCAGACCTGCCGTCAGAACTTCTGTATGAAGTTAATTCCAGTCTTGGTTGAAGTTTATTTCATCAGTGGCTCGCAGTATAAAGTCGTCAGCGAAAGTAAGCTGCTTCCAGTATGTTCCATCGTCCCGCATTGCTTTTTAGCATCGCCAGTGTGACTTCGTCCAGGTGTGCCCATTGGGGGCAATTCTGCTAAGTGCAGATCTCCCATCCTGAGTCTTGTTTGAATTCTCAATTACCCATTAAACTGATGAAGTCAAGCAGAAGCTGTGGTACTGACGAATATGTTATTCGGCGTACTAACACAGATTGAATCTATTGTCTGTTAGGGGATGTTGTAGGTTTCTTTCAAACGGTTTTAGGTGCTTTCTCACTACATTCACTGTCGGATTCTGTAAACTCGTACACACACTTGCAGATGGCGCACTCTCGTGCACTTTCTCCTGAAATCAGTTTGTTCTTTTCCTCGATTAAAATTCAGTATTTTTCGTTTCGGATGGTTATAATGTTTGGGGCTGTTTTGTACATTATGAAGAAGAGACTCATAATCCTGCGGTTTTTTTCTACCTTGAGTGTCTTCTTTCTTCTGAAGAACCACAACTACAAACTATTCCAGTTTTGGGACATTTCCTTGTTTCGCAAAGTATCTTTAAATTTTCTGAAAGTTTCCTTTTTTATTAATTTTCCTCTAGCTTGAAATATTTCTATTGAAATATCATACCCTCCCGGCACTTTTGCAACAACACGAACACCCGAATGCTGACTCGGACACAGTTGTGCTCCGTTAGCTGTAATACTATTGGAGATGGTACGCCTGTGGCTACCTCCAAACTGTAGCCGGCCGAAGGGGACTCTACAATTTAACGTGGACTGCAGTCATTTCTCAAATTAATGGACCATTATCCAAGATGAAGGAAGCGATAAGTGATTAGAACATAATCGAAGGTGACTGATGATTGGCCGTCAGCCCTTCCGACATTTAACCACGATTACGTATTGATACTCGATATCGAAGTTTGCAACTGAGTACTCCACTCTTCAGACAGCACATTCCTCTTTCTGTGACTGGTATCTAAGTGGACGGGTTTGCGCTGGGAGCTGAGCTCTAGGTTTTGCAACTCGTGAACCTGTCAGAGCTGGCCATGTCGGTCTGGCTGTGGACGAAATTTTTCTCGACCAGTTTGCTCGTCACTAGGAAGAAGCGGTGACTTAACATCTCCCACCACCTGAATATACATTAATGATGAAGCTGAAGTTTAGCAATGTTTTATGCTGTCCCTGTTGCGAGGCGGCGTTGACGGTAACAATCGTTTATTGCGTATTATATTAAGCTCGACACTTCATTCGTAAATCTTCAAATTCATTTTAAACTTTCTCTAGTTGCTGCTGTACCCCATGATTTTATTGCAAACAGTTTTGAGAGGTCTGCGCCCATTAAGTAAACAATCTCTGTCCGGTTTTCAATGTACTTCCTCTAGAAATCCAATCTCGTGAGCACGTTAAGAGGCGGTTATTCATCAAATGTTCGTGCCGCGTCATTATCTTCTATCTTCATTACTCCTTATATTTCTTAGAATCGAAGAAAAAAATAACCATTTTGAGGATGTGAGCTGAGGGGATGGAGAAGGTGAGATAAAATTGGCCCTGAGAAAACCAATTCGTGCTAGCCAAATGAAGCGCGCACCATTGACACTCAAGTTTTTAGCTTGACGAGTTTGCGGACGTTTCTTTACGGGAGAGCGCTCCTGTTCGTACAGTAAGCGGATTAGTGGAAGTGGTGGTGGTGGTGGTGGTGGTGGTGGTGGTGGTGAGTATATTTTGGCAGCGATCTGCTAGTACGTCCGTCCCTCTGGTCCGTACACACGGTGTGCAATTGGGAGTAAGAAACAAACGCTGCTCTTGAAAGTAACGTCACACTACCAAAACAATCCGTCCCACACGAAATGTAGTGTAACTTTTCTTAAGCTTTTTGTAGTGAATGAAGCAGACCACGACAGCTTGTACACAGCCGTGTGTCGTATCGGCTATTAATGTCAAACTCCTTGTAGAGTAGGTTTTCAAAGGCTCTATGAGCATGAAAATACTAGGATTGTCCAGAAAGTAAGTTCCAATCAGTCGCGAAATAGAAAGTAAATTGAAAATCATAAATGTTTTATTTGGGACAGTTGGCTCCACCTTCCAGCTACTTCTCTACATAGTCGCCACTCCAGATAGGACATATGCCGTACTGTTGTACCAACTCTCCAATACCCTCGTCATAGAAGGCAGCCGCCTGTGCTTCCTGCGAATTCTCTGCGCTCATCTATACTTCGTTGTCTGTGCGAAAATGTTGCCTTCATAGCCAGTAGTTGATGTGAGCAGGGGTGAAACACAGAAGCTGTAGTGCGGGTGATCAAACACTTTCCATCGGAAACGCTGCAGGAGCATTTTCATTGCCCCTGCAAACTACGACTGAGAATTGTCAGCAAGTAGGAACCGTATGACAAATCTTTAATGTGGGCTGCATATCATCAGGCGAAATCTCTCACCAGGACCTCATATTTGGCGGTAGACACTACTTTCTACGCATATTCATGTGCTCACCATGCGCTCAGAACTGAAAAGAGCTAGGTGATACAGCCGACAGATATACTAGACACACTGTCGGACACGTATGTGCAAAGCTTTATTAGATTTTCACAGTAGTTTCCATTTCTTGGCCGATCGCAACTTTCAGAATATCACTCGTATAATACACATATTATCTATAGATACAAATATTTTTTTATATTACATGTGAGTAAGTGTATAGTAGGTCGTGATGAACACTAAAACGAGTTTTCATACACATATGAAAAAAATGACAAAACCGAACGCTCAAACCACAATTCTTCTTAATTCGTGCTGTAATAAGCGTGTTACTTACGAAAGAATTATCACAGCAGGAACTATGTGATTGTAAAATAAACTTTCTTTAAAGTTGTGGAAATCTTCATGCTACATCTCTTTGGCAGGTTTGTTAATAGCATATTAAATTCCGGACGGTTGTATCCAGAAAGCACGATCGACACACTTTCGTCTATTATGTTTTTTGTGAAGTAATGAAGGAAACGGTTTCTCAAACATCTGGATCCCAACATTCGGTACCCTCACGTTTAATATATTAGGTCTACTACAACTTTGCTTGCGCCACTTTCCAAAAGCTAGCAGTACTGGTTCATAAATGTCACACAATAAGCTGACGCATTTGTAAACATAACGCCACCAAAATATTAGTCGATTTTTGATTGTATCATAAAGTTATTTTCTGTTAAATATGTCAACTTAAGAGCCCAATTGCCGTCATTGGAAGAAAGTTTTAATTTTCTACTTTAACATGAAGTCTACGGCTGAGGCTCGTTAAATTCTGAGTAAGACCTGTGAGGCACCTATTAGTGACAGAACGTCCAGAGAACAGTTTCAGAGCTTCAAGTACGGTGATTTTAACATCAAAGCGGTGGAAGAGAGAAGGTTTGCAAAGCAAATGAAACCGACGGAAACAATCAAAGGAGATCGTTAGCGGGCTGCGGTGACCGAGCGGTTCTAGGCGCTTCAATCCGGAACCGCGTGACTGCTACGGTCACAGGTTAGAATCCTGCCTCGGGCATGGATGTGTGTGATGTCCTTAGGTTACTTAAGTTTAAGTAGTTCTAAGTTCTAGGGGACTGATGACCTCAGATGTTAAGTCTCATAGTGCTCAGAGTCATTTGAACCATTTTGGAGATCGTTATCGAAAGCAACTAATGTGTTTGAGACGAGCATTGAAAGACAAACACAGTACAGCGGGAGACATGAAAAGGTTATTTTGCAGAGTGACAATGCACTACCTGATGTCGTATAAAATTAAATCGAATCATACACTCCTGGAAATTTAAATAAGAACACTGTGAATTCATTGTCCCAGGAAGGGGAAACTTTATTGACACATTCCTGGGGTCAGATACATCACATGATCACACTGACAGAACCACAGGCACATAGACACAGGCAACAGAGCATGCACAATGTCGGCACTAGTACAGTGTATATCCACCTTTAGCAGCAATGCAGGCTGCTATTCTCCCATGGAGACGATCGTAGAGATGCTGGATGTAGTCCTGTGGAACGGCTTGCCATGCCATTTCCACCTGGCGCCTCAGTTGGACCAGCGTTCGTGCTGGACGTTCAGACCGCGTGAGACGACGCTTCATCCAGTCCCAAACATGCTCAATGGGGGACAGATCCGGAGATCTTGCTGGCCAGGGTAGTTGACTTACACCTTCTAGAGCACGTTGGGTGGCACGGGATACATGCGGACGTGCATTGTCCTGTTGGAACAGCAAGTTCCCTTGCCGGTCTAGGAATGGTAGAACGATGGGTTCGATGACGGTTTGGATGTACCGTGCACTATTCAGTGTCCCCTCGACGATCACCAGAGGTGTACGGCCAGTGTAGGAGATCGTTCCCCACACCATGATGCCGGGTGTTGGCCCTGTGTGCCTCGGTCGTATGCAGTCTTGATTGTGGCGCTCACCTGCACGGCGCCAAACACGCATACGACCATCATTGGCACCAAGGCAGAAGCGACTCTCATCGCTGAAGACGACACGTCTCCATTCGTCCCTCCATTCACGCCTGTCGCGACACCACTGGAGGCGGGCTGCACGATGTTGGGGCGTGAGCGGTAGACGGCCTAACGGTGTGCGGGACCGTAGCCCAGCTTCATGGAGACGGTTGCGAATGGTCCTCGCCGATACCCCAGGAGCAACAGTGTCCCTAATTTGCTGGGAAGTGGCGGTGAGGTCCCCTACGGCACTGCGCAGGATCCTACGGTCTTGGCGTGCATCCGTTCGTCGCTGCGGTCCGGTCCCAGGTCGACGGGCACGTGCACCTTCCGCCGACCACTGGCGACAACATCGATGTACTGTGGAGACCTCACGCCCCACGTGTTGAGCAATTCGGTGGTACGTCCACCGGGCGTCTCGCATGCCCACTATACGCCCTCGCTCAAAGTCCGTCAACTGCACATACGGTTCACGTCCACGCTGTCGCGGCATGCTACCAGTGTTAAAGACTGCGATGGAGCTCCGTATGCCACGGCAAACTGGCTGACACTGACGGCGGCGGTGCACAAATGCTGCGCAGCTAGCGCCATTCGACGGCCAACACCGCGGTTCCTAGTGTGTCCGCTGTGCCGTGCGTGTGATCATTGCTTGTACAGCCCTCTCGCTGTGTCCGGAGCACGTATGGTGGGTCTGACACACCGGTGTCAATATGTTCTTTTTTCCATTTCCAGGAGTGTACAGCTCCTCAAAAGACGCTCAATTCTTTGCCGCGGGATTCGTATTATGTCCGACAGATGGGAGGAAGTACTTGGTAGCGATTGCGAGTACTTTGAATCCTAAGGTTGTTTTGTCAGTTTTTGACTAAAAAACGTCGAAATTCGAGAAAAAAAACGGTGGAAGCAAAGATCTAGATCTACCATTAGTCTCTGAAACAGTGCAGTCATCAAGTGAAAAAAGCTGAAAAGTCACAGTACTTTGTTCCTCGAAAATTGGTTTTACAGCAGCGTTTTTGTGCAACTCCCTCAGACTGTCGTCTTGAAAACAGAGCCAGGTGATGCGAGGAGGGATGGGGATGGCATTCAGATCACACAGCGCGCTTTCGTGAGGTGCTGCTAAAGAGCTTAAGCCAATGTGGGGAAATGGCGGAAGGGTAGAGCCGTTTTTCTTGCTCGTTTTTTTACTATCTGCCACTAATGATCTCATCGTCTGCTGGAACTACTTATCTTCCTTTTTTCTAACAAGCGGAAGAAAGCCTTTCTGTAAGTCATTTTATACACAGTTTGTCACTAACCCTCGTTGTAAATCGAAAAAGTATGTCCGCGATGGATAGAAACATGATCTATTGTTGAGGTTGTGGTTTGGGTAAAGACTGAAGCAGTCAGAACCCTGGTAAATAACTCATTATTGACGTTTTTGGAACGTCGTTCCCATAGCTTCAGTATCCGTTCAGCTGCTTCAGTTTGGTCTTCCAGGCCAAATATTCTAATCTTTTTAAACTGCATTTAAATGACGTAAACCTGCATCTGCACAGGGGAAAGTCCGAGAAGAAAGCAAAATCTGGGAGCCACGCCAAATCACACAGATGGTCCTCGTTGATTAAAAATGAAGATTCGTCTCTTGCTTAAGACCTAAAACTGTAACCTTGTGTTACAGCATCAATCATAGTTGCGTCTTAGCTTACGGAACAAGTTCCATCTATCGACTGAGTAAAAGTAAAAATTCTGGAAAGTGAAATTCTGATCTTCAGTTCGGCATTCTCAAAAGCACCCCACATACAAGGAGAGATAGTCCGCAGCTATGCCGGTGCTGTGCTTTGTCGGGGGTGGGTGGATCCGCTACAGCTTACGAGCAGAAGCACGCGAGGGGCTAGATTACACGGCCCTTGGAACAGCTTGCTATTAGCGAGCTAAGCTGCCTTTGTCCAGCCAACCAGGGGAGGGACAGCCAGGGCTCTCTACTCAAAACCCACGAGACGAGGCGCATCCAATTTCATCTCACGGCCCCATCTTGCCCCCGTGTCGTTCTACCCGCGTTACTTAAAAAACCACTAGCTGTGGGCCAGTCCCTCGAGAACGCCAAATCGAAATACAGTCGTCAATGAATGAAACTGCAGGAGTCAGATTCACTAAAACATAGGTGTAGCCTTGATGCTTTAAAAAGATCTTAGCTTTTATCGGAAGAAACTGCAACCACACACACAATTTTTTAAGTAGTGGTTTATTGTTCCTTTCTGTAGTTTCGGGCAACTGGGTGGTGGACAATCTTTGTACCATGTTCTACATTTTTATCCTACAATGACGAAGAGTACAAATAGTTACGTGAATTACAAAACTTTTACACTCATTGCAGATTATGTACATTGCGGTTGTTTGACGAAAAGACGTCCCACAGATACTCCACATGTAACTGTCCAGCCTCTACGTTTTAAGTGTAATATTTAGGTTTCATTGCTACGAATTCCTACTTAAGTTTAAATTCTAAATATTTTCAACTTAATGTGAGGCCCTCATATGGTTTTTGTTGCATATATTATGTCGAAACAGTTCAGATAAATATTAAGACGGGGAAGAAAGTGCAACAGACCTGCAGTTTATAAGCTTGGAAAAACTGACTACAGATATGTCTTATTGTAATACCAGTTTTCTTTACATGAAATTGTTACTTCTTATTTGAAAACATAGCGTCTCTAAATTTACGGTTCAGCACTGATGACATTTTCCAGAGATCAAGCAATTCTATTACTTTAGAGTAACATGTTTATATTGTGTGTGTAAACAGAAACAAAGGATACTGAGAAGAGCTTTACAAATTGTCCTTTGACACGGTTGACTCTATCCTGGCTTCAGTTGCACGAATACAAGGATTCAGCCACCTCTCTTGAAACTGCTTACTCTCACAAAAGGGGGACGAAACGTCAATGAATTAAGTAATAGGCCGACAGCGGATTCTTCTTTCGGAAGTCTTAACGGAAGTGAACTCGGGTCGTAGAGGTTTTCATTGCGTTACTACAGGAAGTGCTTCTCTTATTCGTACTTACAGTAGGGTGACCAAATATCCCCTATACGTATATTGTCCCATTTTTAACAACCCTCCCGTATAGTTTGAAATAGCGTGTTTGTAAGTACCGTAATCAAATTAAGAGCAAATAGGTTTTTAAGTAACTAGTAGCATAATCGAATCAAGAGCAAATGTTATATCAAAAGAATAAAAAAAACACTCTTTGATTAAACCAAAGTGGACGACGTATATCGAGTTAAGCTTCCTTACAACTCAAGACAACTACTGCAAGAATTTTCCCTTCATTACTGCGTTTGTACTAGCTCTAGCTTGCACTAATGCTACTGCAGAAATAGTGCTCTCGATCACAAATGACTTGCAATATGATAAAAAGAACAGGTTCAGTGTCGCAGTCGTTAAGAAAATAGTTACTACTAAGATTCATTTTCAGCATACTCCTTGTCTTTACTTTTATAAAATTACATTGGAAAATAACAACTCCTGAATGAGATCCATTCTTATGCAAATGATAACAGAAAGATTTTTGAGAAGCTACCCACGACGAAGCTTCCAGACCAGTTGAGATTGACAAGTATGCAACCTATGTAAATAAGTCATTTTCTACCCTAGTTATATACATCGTTTTGTTAAAGTTATGCATTGTGTTTGCATGCGACAACAATGAAACAATGAAATGTTCACTCGACTAGTAATACAAGATATTTTGATAGTTTCTTTAGGGCAAATTTTGTGAAAATGGTACGATGATGCATACAGTTGTAGTTTAACACCAATCTGTTATACAAATACAGTTATAACTGAAGTTTCCGCAAAATGTCGATTCATTTCACTTTGTAATTTGGGTCCCATGTTTTGATTTTGAAAATGTGGTCACCTTATCTTACAGTGTTAACGAAAACTAAGAAGTCGCTCCATTTAGATGTGACAGTGACATTAGAACGTGTACACGACGGCAGTACTAACACCGTACAGTGATCAATCTTTGACGAAGTATGTCAAAGTGTTACAACGGTTAAAAAAAATAGTCCAGTATTTTTGCGAAAGATGGCCGACGCAGTGTAAGCGTTCTTGTCTGGGGCAGTTACAAAAAAAGAAAGTCAGAAGTCTTTACAGAGAAATACAGCTGATTGTATGCATAGCTTCTTAATGAGAAGCAGGTCAAATTCCGCAAGCATTCTTTGTTTCCTAATTTAGTTTCGGCTCCGTCTTCAAAGGATGCGTGGTGCATGCCGGCGTTGTCCTTTGTCCTGAAGTGAGATAGTGTCTTGTTCATGAGTCGTGCTCCGAATTTATCAGCGTTGCAGGTTTCCTCTACGTGCTATCTACTGCTGCTTAATTTAAGCTTCTGTCCCCAACTCTGTCGTTACAGCTTTGAACTAGTATTCGTCTAGTGTTCGCAGGAATTGTACTAGTTCCGCTGCAGATAGAGCAAATTCAAATACGGCGTAGGTATGTGACGATGGCATGCTTAAATTTTGTAACAATCCAAAAGTAAGATTATTTTATTTGCATGGCCATGTTCCACAGTAGCTCTTGTATTCATATTTTTGTTTGTTATTTCCGTTTCAAGCGTACTACACTACAGAATGTTTTCTACGAGATTTGCTTCGTCACTGTTGGCAAAGCATCGTTACTGGTCCTTCTGTTGGTATAGGAGAAAGAAAAATGTTTTTGATCCACGAGTATGAAAATGGAGAAATGTATTACGTCTTAAATTGTAGCACGCGTAAGACGGAAGAAATGAATAATGATTGAGAGGAAAACAGCATCGGAAACCATTCACTAGGACAAAAGGGTGGTGCTTTTCTCAACAAACTTTTCTCAACAAACTTTTGCACAAGCAATTCCGCGTACATGATTGTCATTTGAATGTTGAAAGCCATTAGGGCTCTTCCATGTCGGATTGTGTAAGGACAACACGAATGTGGTTGCATCAGCCACTCGGCAAACAGTAGTTTATTTATTTATTTACTGATTTATTTTACCTCGCAAGATTAGGGCCATCAGGCCCTCTGTTACATCTAACCAGGCATTCTACTTATTTTACATTCATATGGGATATGGAAGTGCTAACGAATGACGAGATACGTTTGAAGTTCTCTAACGCTATAGATACAGCAATAAGGAATAGCACGGTTGAGAGGAATGGACATCTCTAAAAAGGGCCATCACAAAAGTTGGGAAGGAAAACATAGGTACAAAGAAGGTAGCTGCGAAGAAAACATGGGTAACAGAAGAAATACTTCAGTTGACTGATGAAAGGAGGAAGTACAAACATGTTCCGGGAAAATCAGGAATACAGAAATACAAGTCGCTGAGACTCAGCATAAAGGAAAGTCAAAACAACCTTTGGTGACATTAAAAGCAACGGTGGTAACATTAAGAGTGCAACGGGAATTCCACTGTTAAATGCAGAGGAGAGAGCAGATAGGTGGAAAGAATACATTGATTTGTCTGATGTGATAGAAGAAGAAACAGGGGGCGATTTAGAAGAGATAAGGGATCCAGTATTAATATCGGAATTTAAAAGAGCTTGGGAGGACTTACGGCCAAATGAGGCAGAAGGGATGGATAACATTCCATCAGAATTTCTAAAATCATTAGGGGAAGTGGCAACAAAACGACTATTCACGTTGGTGTATAGAATATATGAGCCTGGCGACATACCATCTGACTTTCGGATAAGCATCATCCACGCAATTCCGAAGACGGCAAGAGCTGTCAAGTGCGAGAATTATCGCACAATCAGCCTAACAGCTCGTGCATCGAAGCTGGTTACAAGAATAATATACAGAAGAACGGAAAAGAAAATTGAGAATGCGCTAGGTGACGATCAGTTTTGCTTTAGGAAAAGTAAAGGCACGAGAGAGGCAATTCTGACGTTACGGCGAATAATGGAAGCAAGGCTGAAGAAAAATCAAGACACGTTCATAGGATTTGTCGACCTGGAAAAAACAGACTCGCTATGGCAAAAAAAGCATTTCTGGCCAAGAGAAGTCTACTAATATCAAACACCGGCCTTAATTTGAGGAAGAAATTTCTGAGGATGTACGTCTGGAGTGCAGCATTGTATGGTAGTGAAACATGGACTGTGGGAAAACCGGAACAGAAGAGAATCGAAGCATTTGAGATGTGGTGTTACAGACGAATGTTGAAAATTAGGTGGACTGATAAGGTAAGGAATGAGGAGGTTCTACGCAGAATCGGAGAGGAAATGAATATGTGGAAAACACTGATAAGGAGAAGGGACAGGTTGATAGGACATCTGCTAAGAGATGAGGGAGCTGTAGAGGGCAAAAACTGTGGAGGAAGACAGAGATTGGAATACGTCAAGCAAATAATTGAGGACGTAGGTTGCAAGTGCTACTCTAAGATGAAGAGGTTAGCACAGGAAAGGAATTCGTGGCGGGCCGCGTCAAACCAGTCAGTAGACTGATGAATCAAAAAAAAGTTTTAGTAGGCATGTTAAACTACATCTAATACAAAAAGTGAAATAAGAAGTTACAAAGGCACACCTGGTAAAAATACGTACGTATAGAGTTTATATTCGTAGATCGTAAGTACTGTTATAATTAGACATTATTGAAGAGACAGATGTTAAATAGGGAGTGCTAGAAGCAGGGAGTATGAGAGAGACCGATGGTGAAGGGAGGAGAAGAATAGAGACATGATGAAACATAATTAAGGAAATTTAAAAGAAAAGAAGATTGCGTGTCTAATAGAGATAGATGAAGAGGAAGGCATCTCAGGAGCAAGATAGGAGACGAAAGCTTTGCTATTTGACATAAGAGAGGATTGGCCTTGTACATTAATTTTGTGGAGAACTTATGCTTAAAAGCAGCAGGAGATTGAATTTTCCGCAAGGTAAGGACAGTTTGTTCCAGAGGCGGACAGCGGCAACTGAAAAGGAGTTTGCAAAAGTTTTTGTTTTGTGAGTAGGCGCAGTTAGGATACCATATTAGAGTGACCTAGTGTTTCGATTATGATGGCATGACGGGTATTTAATCTCTGAAGCAAGGTACTTGGGTGCTTGCGCGACGAGGAGTCGGTGAAGTAGACATAGAGTGTGGTAGTCACGCAATTTGTCCGACCGCAGCCACCCTTGCTCGGAGTATGAAGCACTAACATGATGATATCTGCGAATGTTGCAGGTGCAACGCACACTGTTTTCACTACTCATGCCTTGTTGAATTACATCACAATAGTGGAGGCTCGGTAGAACGAGTGCTTGCACGAGCTGGCGTTTCAAGTCCTGTGGAAATAGGTCCCGAAACTTTTTGAGAGCATAGAGAGAAGCAGACGTCTTCCGGCACACTGCGACTGTATTCTCCGCCCAGTTGAGATGCTCAGCCTTACGAAATGTTAGCAGAGTATATACACGTAACTCGCTAATGAGAACATTTCCTGGGAAATTATGCTGTTTCGCTGTTCGTGTAACTGATATCTTTGACTTGGGGGGGGGGGGGGGGGCAGGGATTTCCCCAAGACTGCAGGCGGCCGCGTGTTCTCAGACCATGCAGGTGACGCACCTCACAGGCTGAAGAAATACATTGTTGGTCACAGCTGCGGCACCTGTCTAGATAAAGCGTCAGATAACGCAAGAACGTGACAAACAGTTCCAAGAACTGCTCTTCAGTCAGCGTCTGAATACATTTCACCTCCGCTCTACCTTTCAACGGCGTGGAGTGCACGTTTAGAATGCAACTCGACGACGCTGTTGACCGTATAAAGTAATCATTGGAAAAAAATCTCTCACTAAAACCATTCAGACTCTCTTAACTTACCGAAGGAAACGTCTCGAATTTGACGAAATTTATGGGCGGTGTCATTTCGCGGATTTGCTTTCCGTATGAGGTTTCTGACCATTAAACGTAGCTTTCGAATAGCCATCTTACATCGCCAACACCAGGTCGACACTTCTGAACTGTGTATGCTGAAAAATATCCTGCACATTTAAATAAAAGTATGATAAGTCTGTACTACAGTGAGCCATCACCGCTGAACCGCCCTGGTTCAGGAGTGGACATAAATCTGCGGTGGAGTAATTGCATTTCTTATTAAACATTAGTATGTGTACCGACCTCATTTGCACACATGACCCCTCTTCGTCTGAACGTGAAGCTATGTCCTGTGCTTAAGGAGACATTGTCGTTGGCATGAACTTGCAACGTTTTCACCGGAATTGCGGGTCAACGTCGAGATGTAGAACCGCTATGAAATATGACCTTTTTCCTATAAACTATTCACTAACAACCGGCAAGTGACAGGAAAAAATCGAGGGAAACAATATTCGTTTATTTTTTAAAACCAGCAGTGCAGACACAATAAGGTCTTTGCATAGGTAAAAATAGGAAGTATACAACAGATAATGAAAGATAAAACTAAGAAAACTAACTACCAAAATTGATCGCTAGTGCGAGACACCAAACCGAGTCATACTACTACCGAGTGGCCATCCGGACCCGTCTTCACATCTTTCCTCTGCCATCACCATTCTGCCATTTCGTCACGTGGGAACTTGTGGAGTTTAGATAGGTAGGTAGGTAGAGAGAGAGAGAGAGAGAGAGGCTACCGGAAACGAAAGTAGGAGTCGCGCCTGGGTAGCTCAGACGATAAGGGCTAGTGCCCGGGATGAGATTGCGACCCAGAGACAAGATTCCTAAAGCCACCAACAAAGTTCCCAGCAAGGCACACGGCACCTTCTCAGTCCAGGTGACACACTGTCTCGTAGGTGACACACTGCAAACTGATGTCATCAATTGTTAATTTGGTGAATATCAGTAGCACGCTATAAAGAAGTGCTCAACCCTGAGGTTGCTCGTTACGCACTTCTGCACAAAGGAAAGTGCCGTAGGAGGTGAAATTCCTTGTTTTCCTACGAGCTGAGAACAGGATCACCAGCCCCTTATTGTGTATATTTCGACTTGCAACAAACTTTACACGTAACTTCGAACCTTTATGAAACTTCGTCTCGCTGACATCCCCAACAAAAAGTTGAAAGGAAAAAAAGTTTATCGCTTAGAACATTTTCACTGTTCGTGCAGTAAAATTCAAGTGTTCCCATGAATGTACCAGCAAAATTATATCGTTGCACGACACATAGGTCAGGAGATATGACATCATAAACAATAAGCTGCATACAAACAAAATTGCAGGGCGTATTTCGATACAGATGCAGTTGTACTAAGAGTAAAAATATGTGCGAAATACATTACATGTATATGAAATATAAGTGCCTTTTGCGTACGCGGGCAAAACTATGCGTAGAAAGGTTCCTCTAAACCCCTACAACGATTTCAACCAAATTTGGTAAACATGTTAGTTACTATATGGAAAGAAATATTGTTGGGGGGTAAGAACCGGCAAGCTCCTATTGGGGTGGGGTGATAACCTGGAAACAAATAGGTTGGGAGGGGGGAAGGGAGAGACGGACAGAGGGGGGAAAGGACGAGATGGACACAGATACAGAGGAGGAGAAGATGGACAGAAAGGGGGATGAAGGGGTAATGGACAGAGAAATTAAAGAGGAGGAGATATACAGAGAGGAGTGAGGAGATGGACAGGGGGAAGAGGAAGCAGTAGGTGAACTAATAAGATATTGGAATAAATACGTACCCGGTCTACACCAAGTACTCATGTATGTGTATACTTATGAGTGTTATTTCGTGAGGCACTGCACTACTACAGTGGCGACAGCTGTGAAACCAGTGGACGCTGTCAGAACTACTGCTTCCGGCGCTGTCACTGAGTATCCGAAGTACGCGAGTCATTCACAGCAGTACTCTGGGGATCTTAAAATTAAGCTCGTTTTGCAGAACGCGCTTCTAGCAGCGTTGGCCACTTGGTCTTTGCGAGTAACTCCGTAATGCTCGGGTGCTTACTAGACGAAATGTCAGCTAAGAACCTCGCGGAGCTTTTGACGTTTTCCACTGGATTATTTATATACACTCCTGGAAATTGAAATAAGAACACTGTGAATTCATTGTCCCAGGAAGGGGAAACTTTATTGACACATTCCTGGGGTCAGATACATCACATGATCACACTGACAGAACCACAGGCACCTAGACACAGGCAACAGAGCATGCACAATTTCGGCACTAGTACAGTGTATATCCACCTTTAGCAGCAATGCAGGCTGCTATTCTCCCATGGAGACGATCGTAGAGATGCTGGATGTAGTCCTGTGGAACGGCTTGCCATGCCATTTCCACCTGGCGCCTCAGTTGGACCAGCGTTCGTGCTGGACGTGCAGACCGCGTGAGACGACGCTTCATCCAGTCCCAAACATGCTCAATGGGGGACAGATCCGGAGATCTTGCTGGCCAGGGTAGTTGACTTACACCTTCTAGAGCACGTTGGGTGGCACGGGGTACATGCGGACGTGCATTGTCCTGTTGGAACAGCAAGTTCCCTTGCCGGTCTAGGAATGGTAGAACGATGGGTTCGATGACGGTTTGGATGTACCGTGCACTATTCAGTGTCCCCTCGACGATCACCAGAGGTGTACGGCCAGTGTAGGAGATCGCTCCCCACACCATGATGCCGGGTGTTGGCCCTGTGTGCCTCGGTCGTATGCAGTCCTGATTGTGGCGCTCACCTGCACGGCGCCAAACACGCATACGACCATCATTGGCACCGAGGCAGAAGCGACTCTCATCGCTGAAGACGACACGTCTCCATTCGTCCCTCCATTCACGCCTGTCGCGACACCACTGGAGGCGGGCTGCACGACGTTGGGGCGTGAGCGGAAGACGGCCTAACGGTGTGCGGGACCGTAGCCCAGCTTCATGGAGACGGTTGCGAATGGTCCTCGCCGATACCCCAGGAGCAACAGTGTCCCTAATTTGCTGGGAAGTGGCGGTGTGGTCCCCTACGGCACAGCGTAGGATCCTACGGTCTTGGCGTGCATCCGTGCGTCGCTGCGGTCCGGTCCCAGGTCGACGGGCACGTGCACCTTCCGCCGACCACTGGCGACAACATCGATGTACTGTGGAGACCTGACGCCCCACGTGTTGAGCAATTCGGCGGTACGTCCACCCGGCCTCCCGCATGCCCACTATACGCCCTCGCTCAAAGTCCGTCAACTGCACATACGGTTCACGTCCACGCTGTCGCGGCATGCTACCAGTGTTAAAGACTGCGATAGAGCTCCGTATGCCACGGCAAACTGGCTGACACTGACGGCGGCGGTGCACAAATGCTGCGCAGCTAGCGCCATTCGACGGCCAACACCGCGGTTCCTGGTGTGTCCGCTGTGCCGTGCGTGTGATCATTGCTTGTACAGCCCTCTCGCAGTGTCCGGAGCAAGTATGGTGATTGTGACACACCGGTGTCAACGTGTTCTTTTTTCCATTTCCAGGAGTGTACATGTAACGGCCCTCTCAACACTCACCTCAAGTGACTTTTACACCTGACAGCTTCGTCTCGTAAAGAGTAACGCATTCAGTTCACTCCTCTGGGACAGGATATCAAAGTGTGTCCCGCCAGCCATTCCCCTCGGGCTGTGCCGTCACGGACCCACCGCTGACGACAGTCATTTGTCCTGGATCGTGAGGCCTCCTACGTCTGGACGTCATAACTCGTGACGTATTAAAACTTTAAATTTAATTTCTTTATTTGTCCCAAACTCTTGTATGTAAATTAACGAGATATTTAAAGATTTAGATTAGATACATTGAATTTTGGATTGACATTTTCTACAATATCGATTTCAATATTCGCTGTAGCGAAACGAAGTTCATATTCCATCGACTCATTGGCCACTGCACTACGCTCAGTAGATTTATTGAAATTCACAGAAGAGAAGGTAGTTCACAAATGTATGTTCATCCGGAAAAAAGTTCAAGAGGGAAGTAAGCGAGTTCTTGGTACCGATTTCCAAGATTGTTTTGTTATGGCTAGCATAAATGGATCACTTTGGAAACTGCACATTTATTCTTAAAGATCACCTATCACACTCCCCAGGCTAACTTTTATCGCGTTACTAAAGATCAGGCCGGCCGGAGTGGCCGAGCGGTTGTAGGCGCTTCAGTCTGGAACCGCCCGAGCGCTACGGTCGCTGGCTCGAATCCTGCCTCGGGCATTCATGTGTGTGATGTCCTTAGGTTAGTTAGGTTTAAGTAGTTCTAAGTTCTAGGGGACTGATGATCTCAGACGTTAAGTCCCATAGTGCTCAGAGCCATTTGAACTAAAGATCATGCTGCCTGGCTCTAGAGACTAAAAATCTTTAAAACTATTCTCAGTTGATTAAGTATCCTCTTTAAGACTTTATGTTTCAAGCAACTCTTACGGTTTTTCAGGTTATCTACTAAACAGCGTTGTTCGTTATGAGAGTGTAGGTGGTTCGACAACTTAGCGGAATTAAATTGCTAGAATTGAAGGAGTTGAGCCTGTTACTGTATCCAGTGTCATCGGATTAAATTGACCTCACCTGATAATCTTGTGTTCCCTGCATCGTGGAGGCACTGGATAACTCGTCTTACTGGAGGGAACACTACCGCCAAGGAAAATAAACAAATGAGTTGACGTAGGGAACAGGGAGAGACTATGGACCAGTAGTAACAGACAATGGCAATAAAATCTCATATATTATTTACGAAACCTAGAAATGTGAGGCAGTCTCGTTACATGAAGTGGCAATTTGTCAGCAGAATTTTCGAGTATTCGCAGGCACGTGGGGCAAGTGAAATATACAAGAAAAGGCACAGGAACACATCAGAAATAATTATCACTTGTTCATTCCATACAGAAAGAAATGATCAGAAAATCAAGGAAGAAATTTGCGAATTTAGGAGGAAGAAAATAGATGAGTCATAAGTAACCACGAATATCGAGCATACAGACAGGGGCAGAACGACACAGATCACCGCTCTAGCATTGCAGTTACCGTGACGCCAATTCCCCGTGGCGCAAATCGTGAATTTGCGGCTTAGTCGCGGACGGAAGTCGGCCTACTATGAAAACTCTACCGCGAACGTCTTGACTTAATCTGAACGTGACTTTGCCTGGTTGCTTCCGATGAGATGTGAACGAACTCATACAGCGCGGGAAAGGCGGCAACTACCGCACTAGGGCTAGCCACGGAATGATGCTTAAAACTAGCCGAGGCCTAGAGGGCGCCTATCTCTATTTTCTTATACCACGAAGGGCGCACAACTGTATACTTCCTCCAAGAGCAAAAGGTTCCTGCAACCAGTTTAACTGAGTCGGACATGCCAATGGTCGCTTAGACCTTCTGCCTAGAGACAGTTGGGCCCTCCCACGTTCAGGTTGATAGTTCTGCGGTAGCGGCATTTCTCTTACTGAGACAAGGGCTTGCGTCCCTCCTCACAGTCGTTGCCCAGGCTCGAATTTTAAACTAACGGCCACGTAAATAACCAGATTTAATCCACTGAATTTTTAGTTAACTGTCATAAGCCGCTGCGTCTCTTACTAACCAACACGTAATTTCAAATGTAGTCCAAATCTGTGAAAGGAAACGCGCTTATAATTTTATTTTACTCTCTGTCTCTCTCTCTCTCTTTGTAATGAGATGTGGAAGGACAGCTGTTGAGACTTCACCACGTGCTCTAAATCTCTTGGAAAAATCACTGATAATGTCTGTGTGTTCAAAAATGGCTCTGAGAACTAAGGGACTTAACATATGTGGTAATCAGTCCCTTAGAACTTAGAACTACTTAAACCTAACTAACCTAAGGACATCACACACATCTATGCCCGAGGCAGGATTCGAACCTGCGACCGTAGCGGTCACGCGGTTCCAGAGTGAAGCGCCTAGAACCGCACGGCCACACAGGCCGGCGTCTGTGTGTTGCTTCATGGAACGAAGAGAAGTATCGAACAATCTATAGCTTTGCTTTAAAATGTCTCTACATATTAGACATTGGTATCTATCACTGCAATCGTGTACGGTAATGCTGCCGGCCGTTGTGGCCGAGCGGTTCTAGGCGCTTCAGCCCGGAACCGCGCTGCTGCTACGGTCACAGGTTCGAATCCTGTCTCGGCCATGGATGTGTGTGCTGTCCTTAGGTTAGTTAGGATTAAGGAGTTCTAACTCTAGGGGACTGAGGACCTCAGATGTTAAGCCCATAGTGATAGAGCCATTTGAACCAGGTGAACGGAAATGCTTAATCCCCCACTCCTCAATGGAAACTCTGTATTCTAGCTTATCAATATTCTCAAGAATTTCAATAGAAAAATAGTCTCACTGATAATCAGACTCAAAACGTGAGTGATAGTCACAGAATGAAAACTTGACAGACATCGGAATAGTAAAGGCAGAGAGTAAGCGGACAAACGGAACAGTGGTGCCTGTTCAAAGTCGGACAGTGACAGCCTTTGCTCTGAGAACGAGACACTCCATAATGCTCCTTCGATTGCATGTAAACAAAAGAATGGCTACGGCGAGGTCGTGCTGACACAGCGCCGGCCGAGCTAGGTAGTGATGGTGGTTGAGGCGGTAGATGCCTGGTGGTGGCGGTGGAGGCGGGAGGGGGGGGGGGGGGGGAAGGGTGTGCTCACTCGAGCGGAACGGCTCTGGAGCCACGCTTCCTGAATCCAGCGGGAAAGCTCGTCCGGTACTAGGTAAGCTCGTGCTTTGTTCACTAAGCGGCAGCATGGAATTGCATGGAAAGCGTTCCACAAGAGAAGAGTTTCGCCCTGGGTGCTGTTGTTTACGACCCTATGGATCTCCTGGAGGAACAGAGAGAGTATTTACTTAATAAAATCAACCGCAAGGCTGTGACTGACCCGTGTCTCCATAATGTCACGTGTTTCAGGTGCGTTAGTTCGGCAAAATAAGCGGGAGAGATTCAATGAAATTTCGAAACTAGGAGAGAGCTACTAACAGAAGCGAAGGTGGTCTTTGAAGAGTGTTACCCGTTAAAGGTAAAGCTGTGGGTTCGAATTCCGATCCGGCACACTGTTTCAATCTGTCGCGACATCACTCTTCCGCAACGTGAAAGACTAATACTGCAAAGTAACTTTTATTCTCCCGTGAGTCTTTTCTGACTGATTCGTTACCTGTCTCGGCCTGTTACTACTCACGCGTGCGATGTAGCCACGGAATAACAATCGTCTTCCTGCCAGTGGTGTGTCTGATGTTCTCCGCATCGTTCAGTTGAATTCATCATTTTCTATCACTAGACCTAGCATTTTCTTCATCTGTCTTTCTCTTATTTCTAATTCCTCGATCAGATGTTTTTATCACAGCGAGGCGCTCTACGGCGTGTAGGGCCTCAGGTAGTATTGCTCTGCAGCAACGTCATATCCTGGTGTTAACTGATACTGTTTCCTCCTTGGTTCGTTGACGTAGTGTTTCCATTTGGTAATCCGTAGTAAAAAGACTTTCCTTTTAGAGGCGTTCGACTCCATCCACTCACATACATATTTAAAGTTCTCCGTCATTTTAATTTCCTCTTTCTTTTAGCTCCAGCAACCTGGTTGGTGACTTGATGTTTGCTGTGAAATATGTTATCTCGAAAGAACTCTGCAGTCATGCATTTGCTGTTTATATCTTAGGTTTATTGATCTACTCTGTAGTTGAGTCTAGCTAATTGGAAAAAAGTTGCAAGGTCACCTACAAAGCCCAGGCAGTCAAGTGGCAAATTCATGTTAGCTTCACCCCATTTTCAAACAACTTTGTACCTTATTCTTCCTCTCCGCTGGAGGATTACTTTTTCGAGCATACAGCTGGTAACCTGAGCCGAGCGCCCATCACCTTGTCTGACTGCTGATCTGATTTCAAAAGCATGTCAAATCTCACCCATAAATTCCACTTCGGGAACTGTTGTCAGTGAGAGTCTGTCGGACAACAGCCATTATTTAATGCTATAAGCTAAATCTTTCAGGATTTCTAAGAGAGTTGTTCGGTAAATTTAGTCATATGCCTTTTTCAAATATACGAAGGTAATAACGAATTTCTTACTTCTGCATTTCACTTGAGGGAGAACATATTTAAATCTGATCTAGTCGGCGCATGAACATCAATTCCTAAACAATCCTTGGTACTGACGCAGCTCTGAGTCCAATTGTGCTTCCTCGCCCCCCCCCCCCCCCCCCTCCCTCCGCCCCCTCGTGTGAAAGAGTACCTTTCTTACAAAGTGGATGAATCATTGTGGAGGACAAGCTACATGGAAGAGCCCGAGTTTCTCATATGTTGCGAATTATTTCAATAAATGTCTACATTATTACTGTTATTATTATTCGCAGTGTTAAATGTGTCTGGAATTAAGAGATCGCTGTTGTGTGTGGATGCAGCTGCGCCATATCACACTTACTTGCAGGTCGCAAAGTTTCGTTTCATTTCAGTAACAAATTTGTTTTAACGTGGCTTTAGAAATTTGAAACGCCAAAGTCTGCACGGGTGTCATGCCTGTATCGCAGAGCGTCACTGCAAGACTTTCCAGACAGAAGTGCCGCCCATGCAGTTCCTGTAATCGGCCTCGGTGATGACGTGACTTTTCGGGAAGACTGTTCCAGCGTGGAGAGTGGAGGAGCACTCCAGAGGCCGTGCCACGGTAGACGCTTACGTCACCACGACGTCACTAGAGTTAGCACAGTACTGACCGGAAAAAGTGTAGTTGTGAGTAATTATCCATCATGCAAAATGACAGAATATAGTGTCAGGTTTAAGGAACTGGCAATAAGATTTGTTAATGGCCGAATCAAAATTCTTAGTGGGACTTCTTGACAAAAATTGTATAGTAAATTTCTATGAACTGAAACAATAGGAAAAGTGTCGTTGCAAAATTTTTAAAAAACTGCTTTTGTGGGAAAATAATTTCTTACGAACACATCAAACAGTGTTAAGTGGGAAACGTGTAGATCCTTTTTATATCTTATCCATTGTGCCTTTTTCTTCCTTATAAGAGTCTGATAACGACAAAAAAACTGCGTATTTCTCCGTCAACGGTGCAGATGTTTTCACTATTAATGACAAGTGGTTGACTGGTATATGTTCTTATTTATGAGTAGTGTAGGCGTTTTATTTGGCTGAGTATTGTAAATCCTGAACCACTTTTCGTTTTTTGATATATCGCCACTTTTGAGGAGAAAACTCAAAAGATTCTGCAAAACGTTGCAGTGTCCCACAGTCCTAAAGAAGATAATCGAAATAATGACTAAAGAGACACAAAAGCACGAAATCGGCTACTGTGACAGGTTTACATGTTTAACCTCCGATGTTAGGACACGATGCCGCCGCCCTACCAAGTTCAATGTCGGAATTGCTTCCGAGAATTTCACGTTGACGGCTTTGTGGATGACGCTATTGGAAATACGTTGTGGAATGTTTTAACGTTCTGTTATTTTCTGTTCCGTTCTGTCAAGTGTGAATCTTGGCCCTAGGAATGGAGAGTCATCGTATTCATGTTGAGTCAAGAATGAAACGGGAACTACGTAAACGCGACAGTCTGAACGCCCTCCTTGTAACACTGGGCAGCCACACGCCCTCCAGAATATGAGAGGGCAAGAAATTACATATACGTTAGAAATTACAGTGATTAAGAAGTTGCTGTTTTTTGAAATTATAATTATTTCAGTTTATTGGTTTTTGGATCGTGCCCATTCAACCATCTCAGTAATGGAAAGACGAAACGACAGTGTATTGGAGACGGTTTCCTTGTCAGTTATGTCGAGACTGACGTAAGGACAACAACACAAAACCAAGTCTCCGAGAGGAAAAAATCTCCGACCCGGCCGAGAATCAAACGCAGACCTCTACAGTTAGCACTCTACCGCGCTGACCCTGCAGCTGCTGAGACCAACTGAGTCGCAGTTTCCACAATAACAACTTCACAGTTCTGGCTGCGATTTCAGTCACAGCTGGAAGTCACAGTAAAGAAGTAGCAACTAACATTCCAGCGTTACGTGCCATCTGTGGTCGATGTTCTTACTTCTCCTACTCTCGGACGAAACATAACCATTCACCCTGACCTAGACCTTGGGCTACGCTACTGATCAGTCTGTCTCCACAATCAGGATTTTACGGGGTCACCACATCACGTTCTAGCCGAACATGTCAGTCCCGCTGCCAGGTAAAACACAAAGTTTAAAAAATTTCTCACAATGAATCAGCACCTTCTTGATTCATTCCTTCCACCGTGGTCAGGTTATACACCCTTAGCGTTAGGGACGAGGGCGTTGAGACGAAGTACGAACATTGATCAAAGATGACTGACGACGTTGAATGTTAGATGGTACATCTACTAGGTACTTGCATCTTCTAGTATTCGGTTGAAATCGCAGCCAGAAACTGTAAAATGTTACTGTGAAAACTGCGAGTTCTCAGTCATTGTGCTTTGTGACAGATACGGGATTTCTTGCGCACCCCTACTTCGCTCTAGCAAGGGAAACGTCCATCGCACCCCCCTCAGATTTAGTACTAAGATAGCCCAGTGGACAGACCCTCAAAAAATGAACACAGATCAAGCATGAAAACAGGAAAGTTTGAAAAAAAAGAAAAAAAGGTAGAATAGAAACAGTGAATGGTGTGAGCTTAACAAACGCAATATGTAGAAAAAATAAACAGTTGTGGCGTCGTGGTTACGTGGTCACTGTGGTGGACGGTAAACCGGACGAGCCGTGTTCGAAACTCCCTCGTGCCATCATAATAAGATGATTTTTTTTTTCACAACATTGTAAAGTGTCTGTCCGGTTTATTTACTTTCTGTAGTCTTGGCTGTTGTCATACTATACATTGGTTACACAATGTGAGTCACGTGATAAGAATACGTTACCGTCGCCTGTAAATGTGATGAATAGTGAGATCAGGCGAGATACGATATAGACGTCTAACAGAAATGAGAGCAACAAATAAACGGTTGTGATGTTACAATAGAAGACGTAAGAGTCAAAACTTAAAAAACGGAACGCAATTTCAAAAATGTTAAAAACATTTGTTTTGACATAAACTCTGATTGTGCAGCTTACGTGAGAACCTGTTATGTTTCAATCATTTCCTTGCGAGTGATAACGTTCACTTTCATACGAACACCCTAAATCGGGCAAGGAAGCATATCTCACTCAATTACCAGGCGTACAAATTAGGTGCGTCGGTAAGAGATTCCTGTCATGTGACACACATAATGTCACTGGCGTTTGACACACCAGGCGTGTTTTCTGGTGGACGATTCGGTTGACTTGACGCCTTCTCATCAAACAATTGGGGTTCCATAAGAAAGCCACTTCCTTTCAGCTGCTAATAGAGTAATTGCGCTGAATCAACTGTCTTTATAGGTCCGTACCTTACACCTCGCTATTGCAATCGGACGTTACACCATGACACAGAGACAATTTTGGATACAACGAAGAAAAAAAATTGGCATGAGATAGATTTCAACACGGCTCACCAGCTTGGCAGTTCTAGGCGCTACAGTCTGAAATCGCGCGACCGCTACGGTCGCAGATTCGAATCCTGCCTCGGGCATGGATGTTAGTGATGTCCTTAGCTTAATTAGGTTTAAGTAGTTGTAAGTTCTAGGGGACTGATGACCTCAGCAGTTAAGTCCCATAGTGCTCAGAGCCATTTGAACCATTTTGACAGTTAGGTACACCTTCTACCTGTTTCCATGCTTGATCTATGTTCAGTTATTGATGGGCTACCCACTGGGCTCTCTTTCCACTAAATTTGAGGGGGTTTCCATTGTCAGAATATTGTGTTTGATGCTATGGTCAAAGAAATGAACAAAAAGCCAGTTTGTTCTCATAAAAACGTTACACTTGATGTAAACGCAACACTGGTACGATTGGCTAGAATGTGATAATGGAGGTCCACTGCCCTCGACCATTTGAAATCGTAGCTGTGTATCGTAGCCCGAGGTGTACGAGCAGTAACAGACTGAACTACTGTTTAGCGTAGATTAATGCTTACTGTCGGCAATACTTGAAAGCACTTTTCATCATACGAGCTGAAATTGCAAGGCAAATTCAGAAAACATGTGATAGATAATGGACAAGCGTCCGACGGTTCTTTTGGTGCGTTTTGCACATTTAATATCGTATATAAACTAAGAAAAATGCAAGGTGGTGTTCACTACCGCTATGTAACTTTTATCGGAAGTTTAACAGTACCGGTAAAGCATTGACAAGATGGATGTGTTTTTAAACATTAAAATACATAGGGAAACTGTTGTGTCTATCTTCAAGTATTGCTCTTAAACCACTACCAATGTCTATCATCTTTTATCTGGAAGATGCATGTTCCTGACTCTTGTGTATCATCATCCCTAAAGCACGTAAACAAGTTTTTGTCATTAACTACATTGCAGAAAATTTAGGGGTACTGGATGGCTTAAATAAAGCGATAACGCCGGCCGCGATGGCCGAGTGGTTCTAGGCGCTTCAGTCCGGAACTGCGCGACTGCTACGGTCGCAGGTTCGAATCCTGCCTCGGGCATGGATGTTTGTGATGTTCTTAGATTCGTTAGGTTCTAGTAGTTGTAAGTTATAGGGAACTGATGACCGCAGCAGTTAAGTCTCATAGTGCTCCGAGCCATTTGAGCCAAAGTGATAATGGAATTTTCATTGTCCACAGAGTCTACTTTCCATTTATTTTTGATCCCTTTCGAACTGTAGATGATCTAAAGATATTATAATTATATTTTCCTTGAGACATTTGAATCTCATATTTGTCTACGATAATGACAGAAGCTGAAGAAATGAATTACAATTTGTGCCACCGCTGGGACCTGAATATGGGTCTCCTGGCTTACTAGGCAGGAATGTTGACCATTATACCATGTGCAGCACTATGGCTGACACTGCGCACATACTGCCCTCGAAACACAAACTTCAATTCATGTCTTCAGCTTATTTTGCTCTTCTTAGATGAAGATATGAATTGAAGTTTGTGTTTGGGAGGACACTGGACTTGGGTAGGCCATGGAGCAATACTAGGCAAAGTACTGCCGTGGCATATGACTATCAATCCTGCCTACTATGCAAGGAGCCCGTGTTCTAGTGCCAGCTGTGGTACAAGTTTTTAATTCATTTCTTCCATCACGATCCTTTCGAACTGCAAAATGACTTCAGTGACACACTGTTAATATAGTGAGTTCGCACACTTTAGTGCCGATAACATACGACTTCGACTGCATTGACGCAATTCACAGAAATGGAAACGTCAATTAGTAACGGCAGAATGCGATTGCTACGACTTATCAGAGTAGTCGCCGCCTACGATTAATCACGGTATAATATCTACGGTGATGCATTTTAACGTTCCGGGGGGGGGGGGGGGATGCAAGTCGTGAATTCGTTAACTGCGACAAATCGCAGTTATCGAAAAGTAAGATTCGCAGAAGTCACTGATGCCGGAAGTTCTCGGTTCGGACCTCCGCCTGGTCAGAGCGCGGACCGCGGACCGCGGCGGCGCCTGGCGGCCGACTGGGCCCGTGGCGAGGCGCAGGTAGCGGGCGAGGCGGGCAGGGCCTGAGGTGTGGGCGGGACACTACCTGCTGGCCTTGGCCGCAGTGTCGCCAACCTCGGCACCGCCACCGACAACACGAGGCGCGTGGTACACCTGCCGGCGCCGCGTTTCACGGGACGGGAGCTTCCACGTCGGCGTGAAATATCAGAACGTACCTCTTGGGACCTAAATAAGGTCCTGAATGCCATTCGACACGAAATACTTCTACCTTAATTTTATTGTCTATCTTAGGAGGAAGTTAAACTTCTGCTGCGGTAGCATTGTAGGAGTGCTGTCATTACCTCATTTGTTCGTCGTCTAGTAGAACATCAATACGTCGGGCCACTCCAACGTCCGGAAAGTACCAAGATAATTTCGCGCCCCATCAAAACAGTCAAATTCAATTAATTTCTGTTTCTTGTTCTAATATGGAGCAGTCTCGGATATGAAAAGTGGGTCAGTCTGGAAATGTATTATCTGACCGCCCGCTGCTAAAGGTTCCACACAAATCAAAACAGCCCAAAATTAAAACAATTGAAGAAAAATTACCTAGACATATTTTAGTTGTAATTACGCTCAACATCAACATAAACAAAACAAAAACCATGATAATGGAATGTAGTCGAATTAAGTCGGGTGATGCTGAAGGAATTACATTAGGAAATGAGACACTGAAAGTAGTGAAGGAGTTTTGCTATTTGGGGAGCAAAATAACTGATGATACTCGAAGTAGAGAGGATATAAAATGTAGACTGGCAATGGCAAGGAAAGCGTCTCTGAAGAAGAGACGTTTGTTAACATCGAGTATAGATTTAAGTGTCAGGAAGTCGTTTCTGAAAGTATTTGTATGGAGTGTAGCCATGTATGGAAGTGAAACATGGACGATAAATATTTTAGACAAGAAGAGAATAAAGGCTTTCAAAATGTGGTGTTACAGAAGAATGCTGTAGATTAGATGGTTAGAGCACGTAACTAATGAGGAGGTACTGAATAGATTTGGGGAGAAGAAGAATTCGTGGCACAACTTGACTAGAAGACGGAATCAGCTGGTAGCACACGTTCTGAGGCATCAAGGGATCATCAATTTAGTATTGGAAGGAAGTGCAGAAGGTAAAAATCGTAGAGGGAGACCATGAGATGAATACAATAAACAGATTCAGTAGGATGAAGGTTGCAGTAGTTACTCGGAGATGAAGCAGCTTGCACAGGATAGAGTAGAATGGAGAGCAGCATCAAACCACTGAAGACCACATCAACAACAACAACAATTACGCTCATTGGCAGCTACAGGAATAAACTTCTCTCGTACAATAAATTTGAAAACATACGCAAGTCCAAAAACAGTCTCCGCTCTTGTCTCCCGGCACAAATGCCTCGTCTCCACATCGCAGCGATTCAGATAAACTGAAAAAGGATTGAGGCATTTTGTTTCAAGTCAGGAAGCCGTGAAGAGTTATGCTGACGACTTACGTAGTATAACTGCAGTTCTCATTGTTTGTGTTACCGTAAACTATCCCCCTTTTCGGAACTCCCATCATTATAAGAGATTTAATGTTTTTCTTTACCTTTCTTACGACACACTGACAAGACAAAGCGGTAACCAGTTTCTAACAGACAGTGGCTCATGCTCAGACTAAAGGCACATCACATGCTGCAAGTGGTTTCGGTTGCGTTGTATACAAGAACATAACTTCTCATCACTTCATCTCGATAGATATTACTTTTTTTCTAAATATTAACCGTTAATTCGAAAGTGAAACACAGACACTCTGCTTATAAAGTATACTGAAATGAACAGCTTCAGACACAATTAATGTTATAAAGGCAACATTCCAGAGAGTCAACATAATGTAAAGTGTTGGACATCTTTCAGCAGTTAGACAGCCGAATAACGTACAACGGGTAAATACCGAAGTTGTGTGAATTCCTATAACGTCAGAGAACGTATAAAAGAGAATTCGGTGTAGAGATCTTTGTGTTACGCACGTAATCAAAATACAGTTTTTGCGCATTATCAGACCTCCCGTACCAGCTAGTGATCATAAAGAGCGAAACGCAGGATCTGGCATTAAGAGAACTCTGTGAGACGCTCGTAAAGTTAATGAAGTTTCGTCCAATAAATCAGAGTTAACTATATGGGTGCGCACGGTAGAGCTCATTCCATTACAGATGCGGGCCGGAGAAGACTAAAACGTCCGGGGGGACACATTTAAGAAAATCCCGTTACAGCACCTTGCCAACCTAGCTGGCGCTGTGTTCAAGATAGTGGCTTCATATTCTCGAAGATTGGAGGATGCGTGTGGGGATGGAGAATTGAAATGAGCACCCAGATTTCCATTCGCCTATTTAAATGACTTACACGAATGCCTGGGTGGTTCCTGAACGCGAAAGATACCGAATCCCTCTGCCCTTCCTCCCACCTCAATTTCCTTCTGTTCAAACTTCTTTGCTTCTAATTCTGTCTTTCATGTTACTATCCTGTTTTATCAAACGTTTGCGTTCTTTTTATCTCTTCTTAGCTGCAGTGTTTCGTGTAATGTGGCCACATTGACTGCTCTTTCTCAAAAGAGACGGGAAATTGCATGAATTTCCCAAAACCTATCAGCCACTGCACGTATTAATTACAGTTTAATCAAAATACATTCAATAAAATAAAAGAATCTATGTACATTCAACCGCAGTGATTGCCAACATTTTCTAGACACATATCTGCAACAAACAGCTGTACCAGAAACCTCGGAAATGAAAATGTTCTTTCACTGTAAATAATAAAAAGTGAAAGGTATCGGAATATTAACAGAGGTGTCAGAACATCACCTGGAAATTCGGAACATCAGCATGTTTATATGGATACAACAATAAAGTAAGTATTGTGGAATTCTTAAAATCAAGAGCGCCTACACCAGCAAAAGATAATAAAAGAACCTGAACGTAGTATATATTCTTCACTTCTTTTCGCATCTGAGAGTCTTACCAACGCAGTCCTTGAAATAGGTTCATGTAACGAATTTACATTATGTCCTATGGCTACTAGCCTCGTGTTTCAAAGATTTTCAGAATATTATTTGATCAACATTGCCAAGTTACCACTTAAGAAAACAGTAAAGTGAAACACTGAGAACTCATCTGAAAGGCAAGCTAGTGCTCCTGGAGTACTTAACGAAATATTAAGGTAAGGTTTGAGGAAAGTAGCCGGCGTTACGACCGAGCGGTTCTAGGCGCTTCAGTCCGGAACCGGACGACCTCTACGGTCGCTGGTTCGAATCCTGCCTCGAGCATGGATGTGTATGATGTCCTTAGGTTGGTTAGTTCTAAGTTCTAGGGGACTGATGACCACAGATGTTAAGTTCCATAATGTGCAGAGCCATTTGAACCTTTTTTTGTGTAAGTTCCATAGTGTTCAGAGCCATTTGGACCATTTTTTGAGGAAAGTAAGGGAGACAACGCTGCGCAGTTAAACACAGGAACACGCAAGTGCGAGAAACTGAGAAACTGTCAGACGTAAGATTAAACAGGCACTCAGACGAGAGGACGGAGCTGGTAGAATGCTTCACGGTATATTGCGCTAGACAAGTGGTGTTCAGGTTTCTGAGAAGGCTTAACTGGCGTCAGTGTTTGGTGCGACCTGCCTGCACTGGAGTTTAGTGTTGCTTCGTCAGCACGGAACGGAAAAAAAGCTGCGCCAGATGTGAATGGAGTACTGTGGCCTGACGAGACTGCAGCCTTGCAGTGTTGTTACCCTTCCCCAGAACGGATGTGGTAGTACCAAAGGAAATAAACTCCCGGTATGAGTCACCGCCCGTATGATTTTTTTCCTTTCTTTTCTTTGTTATTACGTTATTTTATGAAACATGTTTCGGCTACTGCCGTCACCGGACGCAGACTCTGGAAACAAAGTCCATTGCCAAAAATATTTTAAATCGCACCCCTAAGGAGCGTGTCGAATGCCGAATCTTATGTGATTTAGTCAGTGCTGAATACTAGCCGGCGTTTCTCCAGCTGTGGGCAGTTACGTGGACCGTTTCTATTCCGTTTCAGGATACAGAAGCATCCATATGGTTTTGTTCTGTCTGAGTAAAGAGTCCAAAGTCATGTATGAGGGGCTGATGTCTACCGCCTAAACGTTTTGTAGGCAACGGAGTAAGAAACTGAAATGCACATTATTCCGCTTGCTCCCTAGTTTAAAATGCAAGTAAACAATAAAGGTAATGATATAGAACTCAGTCACACAATAATCTAACAAGTGAAAAACTGAAGAGTATTAGCGTGTTGTTTCATGGATCTTTTTCGTCAAACATTAATAAATTAATGTACCGGGTGATCAAAAAGTCAGTATAAATTTGAAAACTGAATAAATCACGGAATAATGTAGATAGAGAGGTACAAATTGACATACTTGCTTAGAATGACATGGGGTTTTATTAAAACCAAAAAAATACAAAAGTTCAAAAAATCTCCGACAGATAGAGCTTCATCTGATCAGAATAGCAATAATTAGCATAATAAAGTAAGACAAAGCAAAGATGATGTTATTTACAGGAAATGCTCAATATGTCCACCATCATTCCTCAAAAATAGCTGCAGTCGAGGAATAATGTTGTGAACAGCACTTCAAAGCAAGTCCGGAGTTATGGTGAGGCATTGGCGCCGGATGTTGTTATTCAGCATCCCTAGAGATGTCGGCCAATCACGATACACTTGCGACTTCAGGTTACCCCAAAGCCAGTAATCGCACGGCCTGAGGTCTGGGGACCTGGGAGGCCAAGCATGACGGAAGTGGCGGCTGAGCACACGATCATCACCAAACGACGCGCGCTAGAGATCTTTCACGCTTCTAGCAATATGGGGTGGAGCGCCTGGTTCTAATAAAACTCCATGTCATTCCAAGTATGTGTGTCAATTTTTACCTCTCTACCTACATTATTCCGTGGTTTATTAAGTTTTCAATTTTATACTGGCTTTTTGATCACCCGGTACATTGCGAACATGCTGCCTTGTTGCGTATTTCGCGCCAAAATGTATGAGCACGCAGAACTTATTTTTCATTATTCGTTTTACCTTTTACCAGTATTCTGCTATTTCATATTGACATCAATCAATAATCAAAATGATAAAAAAAACCATACCTGCTGCATAATTGTGTTTGTAATGTAGTGAGTAGAGATCTAGTCGTAGAGGATTGTGGATTTCAGCACTAGCAGCTTTCAAATACACTGCATCCTTTAGTTCAGTGCTATTCTTACGTGCTTCTGACTAAAAGCGAACAGTAACTCTCTATTTATCCGTTTTTAGTACTGCTGTTGACTTTGTTGTAGGAGTGAGTTTAGAATGACTTGACTTAGTGTATTTTATTTGCGCTGCAGGCGCTAGTTTCCCTTTGATTTCATTCATTTGTGTGACCGTTGTTGTCTGCTTCTCGTTCTCAGTTACCCTCTGCCTGACTGGTTAGTTATGTTTCTCATAATTTTCTACACTTACTTTATCGTAGGAAATGGATACAGTATTTATTTGTGTGAGTGGACACAGAGTGAACAGGCTGTTGCCCCCTGAAGTTGCTAGAAGCTGTGTTGGCCTCTGCAACACATTTCAGGCTGCATCCATAACCTGCAGCTACGTTGGGACACCAGTGCTGAAAGCTGCAATATCTTTGGTGGCGCTGGAATCCCTGGCAACCCGACTGTCACTGCGTCTAAGCGATAAGCATCGTGTGAACAGTTAGTCCTTACTCGAGGGTGAACGGCGGACAGTGGTGGTTCAATATTTGTAGGTGAAAGGCGACTGTGGGAGGTGGTCGCACTGCTGTCCCCTTACGCCTTAGAAACGGGTACGATGTGCTACGCACAGTTTCCACGCTGAAAAACCAAATAAACTGCCTAATATAGTCTAGGACCCCCGCAAGGTCGCAGAAGTACCGCAACACGACGTGGCATGGACTCGACTAATGTCGAAGTAGTGGTGTAGGGAAGTCATACCACGAATCCTGCAGGGCTGTCCATAAATCTGTAAGAGTACGAGGGGGTGGAGATCTCTTCTGAACGGTACGTTACAAGGCATCCCACATCTGCTCAATAATGTTCATGCCTAGGGAACTTGGTGGCCAGCGGAAGTGTTTAAACTCCGAGGAGTGTTCCTGGAGCCACTCTATAGCAATTCTGGACGAATGGGGTGTCGCATTGTCCTGCTGGAATTGCTCAAGTCCGTCGAAATGCACAATGGACGTGAATGGATGCAGGTGATCAGACAGAATGCTTGCGTATGTTTCATCTGTCAAACACATATCTAGAGGCATCATGGCTCCCATATGACTGCACACATTAAAGAGCTTCCACGAGCTTGATCAGTCCCCTGCTGACGTGCAGTCTCCATGGATTCATGAGGTTTTCACCACACCCCTACACGTCCATCCGCTCGATATACTTTGAAACGAGACTTGTCCGACCAGACAACATGTTTCCAGTCATCAAGAATCCAATGTCGGTGCTGACGCGCCCAGGTGGGTAGCAAAACTTCGTGTCGTGCAGTGAGCAAGGGTAGACGAGTTGGCATTCGGCTCCGAAAGCCCATATCGATGATGTTTCGGTGAATGGTTCGCACACTGACGCATGTTAATGTCCCAGTATCGAAATCTGCAGCAATTCGCAGAAGGGTTGCACTTCTATTACGCTGAACGATTCTCTTCAGTCGTCGTTGCTCCCATGCTTGCAGTATCTTTTTCCGGCCGCAGCGATGTCGGGGATTTGATGTTTTACCGGATTCCTCTGAAATGGTCATACGGCAAAATCCCCACTTCATCCCTACCTTAGATATGCTGTGTCCCATCGCTCATTCGCCTACTATAAGACCATGTTCAAAGTCACTTAAATCTTGATCAGCTGCCGCTGTAGCAGCAGTAGCCGATATATAGGCGATGCCGAGTGCAGGACCGCCTTCTGCCTGTTCACGTACCTCTGTATTTGGATATGCATGCCTTTACCAGTTTCTCCCGGGTATGTATCTGTTTCAACCTTCTATTACTCCATCTACTCCTTCTCTGTCCACCTCCCCCCACTCTCCCTCCATGTCCTCCTGTCCCCCTCCATGGTCATCACCTCCTCTCCCCTTTCTCTGTCCACTTCCTCCTACCCTCTCCTTGTTCATCTACCCCTTCCTCCACTTCCTATCTCTTGCTCCCTCCGTCTCTTCTGCCTATGTCTCGCTCCCTCCCTCCCCCCCCCCCCCCCGTCTGGGTTCTTCTTCCCTCTGTCTGTCTGACACCTTCCCCGCCCACCTTCTCGCTCGCCGTTATCAACTTGATCCCTGTAGGACGCACGTGATTCTCGCACCTGCAGTATTTCTGTTCACATTGTACTAATGTGTTTACTACCTGGAACCACTGGACGAATTAAGCATCTGGATGTTTATTCCATTTTTTTTCATCCCTATAAAACATTTTATTGCACTACCTGCAGCTACGCATCGAAGGGTAACAAGTTTCACGTTAAGCTCCACGACAAATTGATTCGCATTCGATTGCATGCCAACACGTTCCATCAGTACCCATGACCCCATTACACCAATACGATTCTACATCTATTCTTTATGAGTGGATACCTAGTTGAACGTGCTGCTTTGTTTGCCACTCCCAATTAGTTGACATTCGATTTAGATGGTGTGAACATTGTGATCACTGTGGCGCGCCATTTCTCATTCGGTGTTCACAGTGCGAGTTAATGATATGTTTTGAACGTTACTTGAATGTCAATGGCGTCCGCTTTGTGAAGTGTAATACATGCATCCCGCAGAAGGTCGATCTTCGCAACTCCCGGACACTCATTTTCTATCGCCTTGCTGATGCACATGGTCTGTCATTAGCAGCTGATAATTTTTCGGTCGTCGGCCGGTGTGGCCGAGCGGTTCTAGGCGCTTCAGTCTAGAACCGCACGACCGCTACGGTCACAGGTTCGAATCCTGCCTCGGACATGGATGTGTGTGATATCCTTAGGTTAGTTAGGTTTAAGTAGTTCTCAGTTCTAGGAGACTGATGACCTCAGATGTTAATTCCCATAGTGCTCAGAGCCCATTTTTTTCCTCTCATAATTTTTTACCCAACACTTCCATATTAGCGCTACTAAAGATTACACTTGTGATCTCGCACTCAAGGGATTCGTTGTAAGAGCAAGCAACAGGAGCGACGTATAGTAGAACAATGGCCTGGCTCTCGTGGTCGTGCGGTAGCGTTCTTGCTTCCCATGCCCGGGTTCCCGGGTTCGAGTCGCGGCGGGGTCAGGGATTTTCTCTGCCTCGTGATGGCTAGGTGTAGTATGCTGTCCTTAGGTTAGTTAGGTTTAAGTAGTTCTACGTTCTAGGGGCTGATGACCATAGATGTTAAGTCCCATAGTGCTCAGAGCCATTTGAGCAGAACAATGTTATAAAACAAGGAAAATCAGAGGCCTGGCTGAGATTTACAAGAAGAATCTTACGGGAATGTCAGTCATTCAAAAGATTTTTGAATATTAATCAGCCTTACCAAGTAGGCTGTGTAGAAAAGACAGAAGATTCGACGAAGAGCGCCATTGTTTCGTCACTGAATCGTTAACTCGGCGGGAATACGTTACGGAGATGCTCAATAGTGGCGGACTGTAAACAGAGGTGTGGTGCACCAGAGAGAGGTTCACTATTTAAGTTTTAAGAGTGCATCTCAGGAAGAGTTCTTCTCGTGTACGCCATACGAAATGGTCAATGCGCAAAAATCTGAGAAATTTGTGCTCATAGGGAGCATTGAACAGTCACAGGTAGCGGGTGCGGGGGGTTGCTAGAAGGAAGATAGTAGTACTTAAAGTACCTTCCTCCAATCATCATAAAGTGGCTTACGGAGTATAGCTTTAGATGCACATGTGAGAATGTTTTCACGAAATACTTCCTCATAATTCAGATAAACTGTATACAAAACTTGTCATCAGGAATGCGCGGAGCTGGTAGAAATGGTTATGTTAAACAGATACTGAATTGTCCATATATCAGCAAACTCTCGTCGAAATATACACGTTGTTCGAGATGTAATATTTCTTACAGCCACATCCTGAAGTAATGATTTGTTCTGGAGGGTCATCATCTCTGTATACAAACGCCTATGTGGGCGAAGAGCTGTATGTGCGAGCGAGCGCATTACTTCACTTTCAGTAACAACTAGTCACTCATAAACGACGTAGGCCTTTTAACGTAAGTGGCGTCCGCTGACAAAGCCAGTGACTTCGTTTACAGTTGCTGTTAGGCATGCTATGAGCAAAACAAGAAACAACTCTCGTGCATTAGTGCGCCACCAGTACACCAAACTTCCAGCACTGTTGGAAACAGTCGTCCAACATGACTAAAGTATAAAGAACCCTGCTAATTCCTAAAAACATTATTGTTGTACACTATGTTATCAAAAGTTTCCGGACACCCCCATAAACATACGTTTTTCATATTAGGTGCATTGTGCTGCCACCAACTGCCAAGTACTCCAAATCAGTGACCTCAGTAGTCATTAGACATCATTAGAGTGAAGAATGGGACGCTCCGCAAAACTAGCGAACTTCGAACGTGGTCAGGTGATTGGGTGTCGCCGGCCGCGGTGGTCTCGCGGTTCTAGGCGCGCAGTCCGGAACCGTGCGACTGCTACGGTCGCAGGGGCGAATCCTGCCTCGGGCATGGATGTGTGTGATGTTCTTAGGTTAATTAGGTTTAAGTAGTTCTAAGTTCTAGGGGACTAATGACCACAGCAGTTGAATCCCATAGTGCTCAGAGCCATTTGAACCTTTTCTTTTATTGGATGTCAATTGCATCATAAGTCTGTACGAGAGATTTCTGTACACCTAAACATCCCCAGGTCCACTGTTTCCTATGTGATAGTGAAGTGGAAACGTGAAGGGACATGTAGCAGCACTAAAGCATACAGGCCGACCTCGTCTGTTGACTGACAGATACCGCCGGCTGTTGAAGAGGGTCGTGATGTGTAATAGGCATACATCTGTCCAGACCATCACACACGAATTCCAAACTGCATCAGGATCCACTGCAAGTACTACGACAGTTAGGCGGGAGGCGAGAAAACTTGGATTTCATGGTCGAGCGGCTGCTCATAAGCCACAGATCACACCGGTATATGCCAAACGACGCCTTGTTTGGTGTAAGGAGCGTAAACATTGTACGACTGAGAAACGTTGTGTGGAGTGACGAATCACGGTACACAATGTCGCGATCCGATGGCAGGGTGCGGGTATGGCGAATACCCGGTGAACGTCATCTGCCAGCGTGTGTAGCGCCGACAGTAAAATTCAGAGGCGGTGGTGTTATGATATGGTCGTGTTACTCATGGAGGGGGCTTGCACCCATCGTTGTTTTGCGTGATACTATCACAGCACAGGCCTACGTTGATGTTTTAAGCACCTTATTGCTTATCACCGTGGAAGGGCAATTCGGGAATGGTGATTCCATATTTCAACACGATCGAGCACCTGTTCATAACGCTCGGCCTGTGTCGGAGTGTTTACACGACAATAACATCACTGTAATGGATAGGCCTGCACAGAGTCCTGACCTGAATCCTGTAGAACACCTTTGGGATGTTTTGGAACGCCGACTTCGTGCCAGACCTCACCGACTGTCATCGATACCTCTCCTCAGTGTAGCACCCCGTGGAGAGTGGTTTACCATTCTCCAGGAAACCTTCCAGCACCTGATTGAAAGCACGCCTGCGAGAGTGGAAGCTGTCATCAAGGCTAAGGGTGGGCCAAAACCATTTAATATTTAGGCAGGTGTCCGGATACTTTTGATAACATAGTGTATGTTATTACAGTAGCCATTTAAAAAAAAATCATCTAAAATGCAACTGAGTCACTATTCTGCGGAGACTCCGTCGCTGAAGTTGTTATGTATACAGTACGGTATTTCAGCAATATGTACTTCACAGAAATTAAAAGAAAACATTGAGCTCAAGGTGAAGGAGTTGGCTAGAAACCACCAACCTTGACGTTTCTACTAAAGGGAGTAATTAACAATGACTAGTTGATTTCTTTTATTGATCCTTTCTGTGCCAACTGCGCTATTTGAAAACGCCCTGCTGGAACGTTACACACCTCTTTTTGTCTTTTGCCAGCGCTTATTGCGTTAATCCCAAATGCAGAAAATAGAGAGATCTCGTTCTGGAAGTTTGCTCTTTTTTAGGCACGAAAGACATAAACCAAGTTTTGTCTGGGATATATTTTCAGGACATTACATAACATGAAGTTCTTCTACTGAGACCTCATACTATTTGCAATTTACCGTTCGTCTTTTGTATATTCAAGGGAAGACAGTTTTCTCTGAGTTTCAGAACTTTTTAAAGATTTCTTTTGAAGTGCAACTCAGATTTTAATGTACGCTAACGAGTTCTGCAGGCTCCATCGCTGGCACAACTCGTCAATATCATCGCAGGCACTACTGCTGAAAGCTAAGTGCTGCCTGCAGTTACAAGTCGCGCGAGCTTCGTTACGTCACGCGACGGATTTCAGTTTCACTCTGCTCAGCTTCAGATGTTACTTGTTACAGCTCTGAGTGCGTCATTGTGATGGAAGTATCTACTTCTGTTACCAAAGTTTTTCCTTTAAAACACACACACACACACACAGGATCCTTTCGTAAAATGACTTCATGCGCCCACAAGAGCGACTTGCTCAAAGGAGAGGTCATTTACTCCTGTCAACCAGCGACATATTAAGACAGAACTGAAGATACCTAAATGTATTGTATAACGTAACACAGCACAATTTGTGACTGAAAGCAGTTTAGTTGCGCATACTTCAAAAGACGTAAAACACTCACAAAAACAAAATTTCGCTTCGGGTATCCTAAGAAAATGACTGAATTTCTGAAGCGACCATGGCTAAGTTACAGTCTGCATAGCTCGACCAAACACCTGACAGAGCCATTCACTGTGAAGGCCGTAAAGAATGCTCTTGGATTGAGCATACTTACAAAAAATGCTAGACTACAGATGAAAAAGACAGAACCAGTTTTGAGCCTACTTTACGTGAAACTGTCCCGGAGAAATCTTACTTTGTTGCCTGTCCAGAGATTACTGCTGTTGCGTAGGGGCCTTGTGGAGCAACGTGCTTGAAGAGATGCGAGGTTCAGAGATAGACGTACCGCGTTTTATTATGGTCCCTATTAAAATTAACACTGTGACTGGCTCTTTGCGTGGGACAGCATTTAAAGCGGGAGACCGAAACACCGAAACATTGCTTTTTTGTGTAAATTTGATGCCAGCGATTCGTTTCATTTACACTAGATAGCTTTTTTATGTATATTTAAACAGCAGTTCAGTTCCTGCGTCATCACAAAAATTGTTCCCAGTCGAAATCTCAACAAGAAGCTTTCCGTTGTTCCATAGTTGGTTTAGGCAGCATATAGTGCTTTCTAATGCCTAGTTTTACTGGATGGAGGTGGTATGTCTTTAATTTCCCGCCCATATAGGGACATAAAATATGGATATACTTCTAACCATGCTATAACCATGCGTCTTTCATGTGTGAAAAGCATTAGGTTCTAGCAGGCATGAAATATTAGTTTATATTCGATTTTAACAACTTTCTTTTTCTCACTAACGCTGTTCTTGCTGTTGCCGGTGTTTATTTCATGTTCTCTGTGCTCCGACCATAGTCAGCTGTTTTCCTGCCCAAATGACAAAACTCCTCTACTGTTTTTAGCGTTCCATTTCCTAATCTAATTTCCTCAAAATAGCTGATTTCATTCGAGTGGACTTTGTGGACTTTATTACGCTTTTTTTTACTTTTATTGATATTCATCTTACAACATTTTTCGAAACACTATATGTTCTGTCCAAGTGTTCATGCGCGTACTTTGCATCTAGCCCTCCTGCTTTCTGGATTTTATTGAGAATATTCCAAGCTCTCATGTTCCAAACCAATCTTGGCGGAGGTCGTTACAACCAGTCTTTCTAATCTTCTGTAGATAATTTGTCTCGGTATTTTGCAGCAAGACTTACAAATGAAATTTTCACTCTGCAGTGGAGTGTGCGCTGATATGAAACTTCCTGGCAGATGAAAACTGTGTGCCGGACCGAGACTCGAACTTGGGACCTTTGCCTTTCGCCGGCAAATGCTCTACTGGCAGAAGTAAAGCTGTGAGGACGGGGCTTGAGTCGTGCTTGGGTAGCTCAGACGGTAGCCGGCACGGTAGCTCAGCGTGTTCGGTCAGAGGGTTAGCTGCCCTCTGTAATAAAAAAAAAAAAAGTCGGTAGAGCACTTGCCCGAGATCGAGTCTCGGTCCGGCACACAGTTTTAATCGGCAAGGAAGTATCAAGACTTACCAAATTTGTAATCTGACAATATTCACAACAGTGAGTATCCGACGTCTTTGGAATTACTGCATTCGTATTAGTCTGATGTTACTGTTCATGCCTCATACATCCACTAGCAATTAAATGCTCCGAGGTGCTGTTTTCACAGAGATATGGCCGATTTCTTGAGGTTCGCAGGTAATTTTTGTCATCTATAGCCACCGAATTACGATACCGACTTCGCTTTTTCTGATTGAACTATATACTTTTTGCTGTGGTGCCTGAAAGAAGCTTCTAAGAGAACTTCGACAACATAAAATTATGGGACTTCATCAAATAGTAAGAAGATAACAGCGCCAGGCGCCACTGTCCCGCAGTCAGGAGAAGAAGTTCCACAAACGTTTGCCGTGTTGCATCAAATATAAGCAGGCACGTAATTCAGATAAATTTCGTATTATCACGGCTGTCTTCAAATTGTTCAAATGGCTGTAAGCACTATGGGACTTAACATCTGAGGTCACCTGTCCCTAGACTTAAAACTACTTAAACCTAGCTAACCTAAGGACATCACACACATCCATGCCCGAGAAAGGATTCGAACCTTCGACCGTAGCAGCCGCGTGGTTCCGGACAGAAGCGCCTAGAACAGCTCGACCACGGCGGCCGGCACGGCTGTCATCCAAAATGGTCAAAATGTTGAACGTGGGGATTGAACGTTGTGATTCTGGAGAAACAGTCCTGCACGTCGAATTTCATCTGGAGTTAACAGCAACACAGGCTCGTGTCATAATGCATTTCATGTCTTCGGTAGTCGTCGGTGCTTCCCAACAGACCTCTTGTTTTAATTTTCGCCGCGAATAAATATATAGGAGTATTAAGTTCGGTGATTGCACAGATCATTTTGCCTTTGTTCAAAGAACGTTCCAGTGCTCTCCAAATGTTCTCATAAGAGGTGCTGCGGAATAGGGACAGCATACCTGAGGAACTCGAGATATTTGGGTTGAAAATAAATAAATCGTCCTGATGGGATTCCAATTCGGTTTTCCAGAGAGTACTCTACGACATTGGTTCCTTACTTAGCTTGCATTTAATGCAAATCTCTTGCCCAACGGAAAGTCCCGAGCGACTGGAAAAAAGTTCAGATGACGCCTCTGTATAAGAAGGGTAGAAGGACGGATCCTCAAAATTACAGACCAAAATCCTTAACATCGGTTTGTTGCAGGATTCTCGAGCATAACTCAGTTCGAATATAATGAATTTTTTTGGGACAGAAGTTGCTGGCCATGCATCACCACGGCTTTAGAAAGCAACGCTCCTGCGAAACGCAACTCGCCCTTTTTTCACATGGTATCTTGCGAACCATGGATGAAGGGTATCAAATGGTTGCCATATTCCTTGACTTCCGGAAAGCGTTTGACTCGGTGCCCATTGCAGACTCCTCACTAAGGTTCGAGCATATTGGATTGGTTCCCAAATATGTGAGTGGCTCGAAGACTTCTTAAGTAATAGAACCCCATCGGTGGTGAGTGTTCATCGGTGGTGAGTGTTCATCGGTGGTGAGTGTTCATCGGTGGTGAGTGTTCATCGGTGGTGAGTGTTCATCGGTGGTGAGTGTTCATCGGTGGTGAGTGTTCATCGGTGGTGAGTGTTCATCGGTGGTGAGTGTTCATCGGTGGTGAGTGTTCATCGGTGGTGAGTGTTCATCGGTGGTGAGTGTTCATCGGTGGTGAGTGTTCATCGGTGGTGAGTGTTCATCGGTGGTGAGTGTTCATCGGTGGTGAGTGTTCATCGGTGGTGAGTGTTCATCGGTGGTGAGTGTTCATCGGTGGTGAGTGTTCATCGGTGGTGAGTGTTCATCGGTGGTGAGTGTATCATCTGGAGTGCCCCAGGGAAGTGTGGTAGGTCCGCTGTTGTTTTCAATGTACATAAATGATCTTTTGGATAGGGTGGATAGCAATGTGTGTTTGCTGATGATGCTGTGTACGGGAAGGTGTCGGCTGTAGGAGGATACAAGATGACTTGGACAGGATCTGCGATTGGCTAACTCTAAATATAGATAAATGTAAATTAATGCAGATGAATAGGAAAAGGAATCCTGTAATGTTTGAATACTCCATTAGTAGTGTAGCGCTTGACACAGTCACGTCGATTAAATATTTGGGCGTAACATTGCAGAGCGATATGAAGTGTAATAGCAGTTGTGGGGAAGGCGGACAGTCGGTTCATTGGTAGAATTTTCGGAAGATGTGGTTGATCTCTACAGGAGACTGCTTATAAAACACTAATACGAGCTATTGTTGAGTGCTGCTCGAACGTTTGGGATCCTTATCAGGTCGGGTTGAGGGAGGACATAGAAGAAATTCAGAGACGGGCTGCTAGATTTGTTACTCGTTGGTTTGATCATCACGAGAGTGTTACGGAAATGCTTCAGGAACTCGGATGGGAGTCTCTGGAGGAAAGGAGGCGTTCTTTTCTTGAATCGCTACTGAGGACATTTAGAGAACCAGCATTTGAGGCTGACTGCAGTACAGTTTTGCTGCCACCAACTTATATTTCGCGGAAAGGCCACAAAGATAAGATAAGTGAGATTAGGGCTCATACAGAAGCATATAGGCAGTCATTTTTCTTTCGTTCTGTTTGGGAGTGGAACAGGGAGAGAAGATGCTAGTTGTGGTACGAGGTACCCTCCGCCAGGCACCGTATGGTGGATTGAGGAGTATGTATGTAGATGTAGATTTAGATTCCTAGCAATAAAACATAGTCGATACATGGAGGTCTTGGAAACCGGGCACCAGACGTTTGTAGACGAAGAGCGTTGTTTCTATCCAATTCATTGAGTCAGCGAAGACTTTTAGCTGCTGTAATAATTTTTCGATATTTGCCTTGAACGATATTAACTTTTCCGACTATCGTATAATTTTGAATGCCTCAGTTGCTTTACGAGCAAGTCATCTGATTGCTACAACAGCACAACACAAAATTACAGACTTCAAGTGCACAAGTAAATACAAGGTTATACCTGTGTTACGTGTTTGCTTACGTTTGGGGCAGTGGTTTGCAGAACCACTTTTTCTGACGGCGGGACACCGGGTTGTGGCGCTGTTGTCTTGATGCTATTTGATCACGTCCCGTACAGGATAAGTCGTTGAAGTTCTCTTAGAAGTTTCTTTCCAAATGACAGAGGAAAGAATCTATAGTTCTATTAGAAAAAAAGTAAAGAAAAGTCTATGTTGTTGTTCGGCGACTGTAAACAATAAAAATCACACTCGAACATCAGGAAATTTGCTAAATTGTCCGCTATCACTTGGTGAAAATCACAACTCGCTGTTTTGATTCATTGTGGGTTTACTTGGGGATGTCTGTCTTTGTTGCCTCACTGTGCACACCAGATGGAAATGGACGAAGTAACTACGTGCTCTTGATGATGAGTTGAGACTCCAGTGACGTTGTTAAACATATAGAATGCAAGCCTGACGGCCGGCCAGGTTGGCCGAGCGGTTCTAGGAGCTACAGTCTGAAAACGCGCGACCGCTACGACCGCAGGTTCGAATCCTGCCTCGGGCATGGATGTGTGTGACGACCTTAGTTTGGTTAGGTTTAAGTAGTTCTAAGTTAAGTCCCCTAGTGCTCACAGCCATTTGGGAACCATTGCAAGCCTGGCCGGCAAAAGTATGTGAACATACTTTTAGAAGTAAAGGTCAGTGGAATGTCGAATAGAAACTTAGAAAAACAAAGGATCAACTCAATACCCGTTTGCTCGGGTCTAGGGGTGTAGTGAGTGAATTGGAGGATTTCGCGTTTGTCCTCGGATTCAGTGCTGGTTGTGATGGCCGTGTATACTTAGTTTAAAATTGCTCCACATTTGTAAACATTGATAAACTGAAAATGGTGAAATAGCAGTAAATTACTGTTAGAAATTAATTGTGCAGTAGATGTAAACCTGCTCTTTAATTAATGAATTTCTGAGCGTAGCTGCACGCAGGCCACTAAACACGAACTGAAAGCTGTTCAGCCAGGCCAGATATTGAAGCACTGCGTGATGCGAACCGAATAGTTGTGTATTCGATACGATAGGACAAGCTACCATAAAGGTCGTCTCGCGTTCCGATTGTGACGATACGATAAGATGTGTGATAAGATACCCCACGCTACAGGCAACAAGACTAACGACTGCTCTGTTTGATTTCCAATCATTCCGCCCAACCAAAAAAGATTGGTATAGGCATGCGTACTCAAATACAGAGATAAGCAAAGAGGCAGAATACGATGCTGCGGCCAGCGACGCCTATATAAGACAACAAGTGTCTGGCACAGTTGTTAGATCCGTTATTGCTGCTGCAATGGCAGCTTATCAAGATTTAAGTGAGTTTGAATGTGTTGTTATAGTCGGCGCGCGAGCCATGTGACACACCATCTCCGAAGTAGCGATGAAATGCTAATTTTCCCGTACGACCATTTCAGAGTGTACTGTGAATATCAGGAATAGTGTAAAACATAAAATCTCTGACATCGCTGCAGCCGGAAAAGGTCCTGCGAAATCGGGACCAACGACTCCTTATGAGATTCATTCAACGTGCCGGATGAGCAATCCTTCCGTAATTTGCTGCAGATTTCAGTTCTGGGCCATCTACAAGAGTCAGCGTGCGAACCATTCAAAGAAACATCATCGATACAGGCTACCCTTGATAAGTGCATGACAACGCTTTACGCCTCGCGTGGACCTGTCAATACCGACATTGGACTGTTGATGACTGGAAACATGCTGCCTGGTCGGGCGAGTCTCTTTTCAAATTGTATCGATCCCATGGACGTGTACGGGTATGGAGACAACTTCGTGAATCCATGGACCCTACATGATATCAGTGGGCTGTCAAGCTGATGAAGGCTCTGTAATAGTGTGGAGCGAGTGCAGTTGGAGTGATATGAGACCTCTGATACGTATAGATACGACTCTGACTGGTGACACGTACGTAACAATGAACATCATTGAGCATATCTGGGATGTGTTGAAACTTCCTGGCAGATTAAAACTGTGTTCCGGACCGAGACTTGAACTCGGGACCTTTGCCTTTCGCGGACAAGTGCTCTACCATCTGAGCTACCCAAGCACGACTCACGACCCGTCCTCACAGCTTCACTTGTGCCAGTACCTCGTCTCCTGCGCTGTTCAGAAGAGTTCTCCATCCCCTCGTACTCTTACGGATTACTGACAGCCCTTCAGACATTAGTCGAGTCCATGCCACGTCGTGTTGCATCATTTCTGCGTGCTCGCGGGTGCCCTAGACGATATTAGGCAGGTGTACCAGTTTCTTTGGCTCTTCAGTGTAGTTCGGCTATGGTTTCTTGTGATGTCTTTCAATACGAATAATTCCACGAATTCTACATAATGAGTCCAGACAGTGTTTAGTTTTTGGAGCCAGTAGAATCAGCTCTTCCAATAAATGCAGTGTGCAAATATTCGACTTGCTATTTCTAAGCAGCTACTCATTACAGTAAGGTAAGTTGGCGAAACTGTGTGAACGACGTTCATCTTTTCTATGACTGCAGATATGACGATGTCGAAAAGTACTAGATGATCCAGCTTAAATTGCTGTTAGAAGAAACATTGCTGTATTTGATGTGACCTCCGCGTTCTCGGTTGCGGACACAGTATAGTACCTTTTTTTTTTTTTTTAATAGCAGCTTACAGATATTACACACCACAAACTAAGGCACGAAAATGGACCTCTTAGAGGAACTAGAAACATGTATTCACACCCTCAGCGAAATATAAACTACCTTGGTGAACAAATGTATCGCTCCCACTCCTCCAACTTTTAAATATTGTACTCCTGCAGTTAACTTCTGAACTGTAGTAATATCCAAATATCTGGATACATAAATCTGTGTACATATCAATCTACTTTTTAATATGCTGTCAGTTGGCTTTGAAGTATTCCGTCAATAATTACCACCGATACCACAAGAAATATTCTAGTAAAAACAGTTTATCCTACTGTCTTTTAACAATAAGTTTACGCTTGAGATGCAATTATTTTTCTATAATTAACATATTAAATTTTGCACATCCAGAGTCTTCTTTGCTCTGTTTTCATTCTTTGTCGATATTTAATGAATAATATCTGTGTATCATTGCTTAGTGATAATCTTTGCTTTGTAAAGAAAAACATCAAGTGTATAATACATGTGCGACACTCGACACGAATTTAGCAATATTTGGAGTGTGCCACAATAATTTTTCTACTAAATTTGTGTTCTGCTCTTATTCAGGAACATATACATAAGGCTAGAAAATCACTCGGACAATAATAAAACGAATCTCTATCAAGTCGAATGTCAACACAACTATTTTGCATTATACATTGAAGAGCCAAAGAAACTGACACACTTTCCTAATGTCGTGTAGGGCCCCCGAGAGCACGTATGGCATGGACTCGAAAAATGTCTGAAGTGGTGCAGGAGGGCACTGACACCGTGAATCATGCAGGACTGTCCATAAATCCGTAAGAGTGCGAGGCGTGGAGATCTTTTCTGAACATATGCTAAATAATGTTAAAGTCTTAGTCGCCAGAGGAACTGTTTAAGCACAGAAGAGTTTCCCTGGAGCCATTGTGTAGCAATTATGGACGTGTAGGGTGTCGTATTGTCCTGCTGGAATTTCCCAAGTCCGTCGGAATGTACAATGGTTATCAATGGATGCAGGTGATAAGACAGGATGCTTACGTACATGTGACCTGTCAGAGTCGTATCTAGACGTATCAGGTGTCCCATATCACTCCAACTTCACTCGCCCCACTCCATTTCATAGTCTCCATCAGCATGAACAGTCCTCTGCTGACATGCAGCGTCCACAAATTCTTGAGGTTGTCTCCATACCCGTACACGTCCATCGTATCGATACAATTTTAAACGAGACTCGTCCGACCAGGCAATATGTTTCTAGTCATCAACAGTCCAATGTCGGTGTTGACGGGCCCAGGCGAGCCGTAAGGCTTTGAGTCGCGCAGTCATCAAGAAGAGGCGAGTGGGCCTTCGGTTCGGAATGCCCATATCAATGATGGTTCGTTGAATGGTTCGTACGTTGACACTTGTTGATGGTCCAGAACTGAAATCTACAGAGATCTTATAAAGGGTTGCACTTCCGTCAGGTTGGACGATCCTCTTCAGTCGTCGTTGGTCCCATTCTTGCAAGATCTTTTTCCGGCCGCAGCGATCTCGGAGACTTGATGTTTTACCAGGTTCCTGATATTCACGGTACACTCGTGAAATGGTCGTACGGGAAAATCCCCACTTCATCGCTACCTCGGAGATGGCGTGTCCCATCTCTTGTGCGCTGACTGTAACAACAGATTTAAACTCATTTAAATCTTGATAAGCTGCCATTGTAGCAGCAGTAACAGATTTAACAACTGCGCCAGACACTCGTCTTATATAGGCGTTGCCGACAACAGCGCCCAATCCTGCCTGGTTAGATATCTCTGTATTTGAATACGCATGCCTATACCAGTTTCCTTGACTTTTCACTGTATTTATATATTTCAAGCACTTTAGCCTATTTTTGTTAATGATACAAAGGATAAAGAGGCACTAAATATTCAAATATTGTTGTGCAGTGTACAGCAGACGATATTCTGTTAACCTAAACATCAATGTAACGAAAAACGTTAGCCATTGGAAGATAGGCATGGTAGCCCGAAACCGGTTATGGCAGCAAAATTAAACATTCAGAAAGTATTTGTGGGTGCTTGCGTCATTCACCAAATATCTTTGACGGCTGCAGAGTTTAGAACATTCAACATGGAGAAAAGTAACAAGCCTTGTTTAAGGTTGTTCCTCCTTGGCCTGCATGTTATGCTTAGCATAAAACAAGCGAACTTAGCCCCAAGGCGACTTGTTTGAATGTCAAGACCAACCACAAGCTGTGAGTGGAGCGCGCCTCCGGTTTTCAGGCACCGTCGAGGCGTTGTGCACGTGTCCACGTCCAATGAAGTCGCCACTGCTGTTTCTCTTTCGCCTTCCATTCTTCCACTGGCACCGTTGCACTGCTGGCTAGCTCTGCTTTTTCTATGCCTCTGACTCATCATCAAGTTAGGAGCGAATGTGTAATCGTCGGCGAGCATAGTTACCCATTTCCTGTGCAAAAGTTACGTTTCATGGTTCATTGTTTCCAGACGTTTCCCTCTCTCGGCTTAATTCCCTTTTGTTCTGTCTTTTAATGAAACCTGTTTCCAGTGACGTTAGACAATTAAGAATTTCATTTTCATCCAGTAAGTCGTTACCTTTATATCGTTACTCTGGTACCTTAATAGTCTCATAAGTTGTGGGGGCACTCGATACTGCTAAGATACTTCGTGGATCTTTTGGAACAGGCCGTGGTACAGAGATAGGTGATGTGATCACAGTCGCTTTTGATACTGGACTGTTGCAGTGCAGATGCACCGCAAATGGTGTTAACATGTGCACAGGCTGGTCTTGATAAGTGCGCATACTGTTTTATTCTTCTACCTTTCATTGAAATTCCACCTGCATTTCGATGACGAATATGGAAAGAAGTTAACAGCAACATCTATCTTATCAAATGTGACCGCAAGTGCTGTATGTGTTAACATTTATTGTTTCAAGCAAATGTTTGCGTATTGCCAAAAAATACCTCATTTATGATTCTTGTGAATCTGTTGAGCCCAGTTTCCTGTGTCTCAGTATTGTCTCTTCAGCGACTTTCCTTGTTTTATCTCTGTATTTACAGGTATGTGATGGGTGATAAAACCAGACACATCTAAAATGATGCTTATTTGGCGTTAGCCGTCTGGGGTGTGGTAATTCCTTTTGTTGGATGTGAGGCAAATAAGTACATCCAAGTAAACTAACTAGTGTAGGATCTTGCTCGAAGCTGACATTTCCACACTGATTTATGGGCGGATTTTATCTTTTTTAGTCGATTTAGGTTGTGACAAATACGAAGCTGTCCCGTTGTAGGGGAAAATGCTGGCACGTAGGACAATATCAAGATGAATCCTGACAATTTGCCAGTCACGCACCCTAATACTTCTGAAACCATACTGGTACAAACTAAAACAAAATTTGAAGTGGTAGTGAATATAAGTTTTAAGAATGGAATGCTTATACTGTTTCGAGGCAGAGTTGACTGGATGGGGATGAGAGAGTTTGAGATCTGCACCCTCCAGTAAAATTGCTACAGTTTCTGTAGTCTATGACTTTAACTTTAAGACAGAGAGTTCTTATTCCTTTCGGAACGGAATTGATAGCAGGGAAGCAGATATATCGTTACCAAAGAGTCTCTGCGCTGGACCCTAAAGCGGCTTGCGTAGTATGTACATTAGATAAATATGTAACAGTGTGCCTATGTTGTGGTACTGCCTATGACACGCTCCAGGCACGTGGGTGGACTCTGCCAGAAGTGTACCGACGCGCACGTCGGTCGTATCGGCCGGCGCTCAGCTGGATCACACATGAGCCCGCCACACTCTCTACTATAGGGACCCCGCGGACGCTCGAATCTCCATCGTTTACTGCAGAACGCGGGCTTATTTCGCGGCGGTTAATGGCCGCGTTATGCGAACGCCGGCAACGTAACGGCAGAGGGGGGGGGGGGGGGGGGGGGGGCGACCGGCTTTTCATTAGCCGACACTGGCAGCCGGCAGGTGCATAAAAAGGAAATGAGGGCCTATCCGGCGATAGCGATACGCTACGACCCGGTAATAGGATCTTTTATAGGTTTTAAAAGAACGTTATCTGGCCCTTTAGCGGCCAGGGGAGGGCGCGAGGGTGGAGAGTGCGTAATGGCCCCTGCGTGCCCTTAAGTGCTGCCCTTCATCCGACTCTCACTTCGCAGCGGGCAGCCATTCGAGTGGTCCCGATATTGGACGCTGTCCATTATGACGTGCCTCGCATATTCGCATTTTTGCACGGAAGACCTGAAATCGTCACAGAGGAAATGACGAAGAGGCATACTTACTTGTCATTATGAATTGTACAGCACAAAGTAAGCCATTTTTTTTAAAAAAAAAGGCATTTCCTTTGGAGGCGGGATGGCAGTCCCCCAGATATACAGTATTCTTATTATTTTTTTTAATTTATATTTCTTTGCCAGTAGGTTCGAGGTTTTGGTCCGATTCTTAAGCCTACATTCTTGTAATCTGCCACGCTATATCGCGGCAATATCACCGGCCTCTGTTAAACTAAAGCATCACAGTTGTGGAAGGGCTATTTAAAAAAAAAGTTACAGATGCTTAGAAATAATCCGCATTCTATAATACAGTATGGAAAAGATGATTAATGGCGTGTCATCAGCCCAAAATTAGCTACATTTCTGGACATATGCCTTACGGCATCAGCGTAATCATTTGGAAAGAGTGAAACGGATATTCAGGGTGGCGCAGAACTAGTTGAGAATTTAAGATAGACAAGGAATGCGCTTGAGAAAAAATGGCTCCAAGCACTATGGGACCTAACATCTGAGGTCATCGGTCACCTAGAACTTAGAACTAAGTAAACCTAACTAACCTAAGGGCATCACACTCATCCATGCCCGAGGCAGGATTCGAACCTGCGACCGTAGCAGCCACGTGGTTCCGGACTGAAGCGCCTAGAACCACTCGTCTACTTGAGACCCTTCATCTAATATTTATCGTGTTACAAACAAATTATAGACGGAGGATGATCTCGGTGTTACCTTATGATGACATAATAAGACGTAAATTAGTTAAGAAAAATACACAAATTTTGTTGATTCCATTGATAAATAAGTAAAAAATCCTAACATATTTGGTCAGTATCAGAAATATTCGACTGACTTGACAAAACTATAAGTCGTACATGAGTGACGGCAGAGACAAGGCGCGAATTTTAACTTGCGTTTATGACTATTTTCGAAAGCCCCATGTGATTTATGTAATACAAGTAGGCGTATACAACATGTGGTACATTTAGGACCAAGGTTTAACTTTCTCTAAACTTCATTGATTCCGAACGCACGACAAACGATCAGACTATATTCCAGCTCCTTCAATACTTTCGGCACGTGTCTTGTATTCATTGCTATGCGGCGTTGAAGTACACCCCAAGCTCCTGGAAGGGGATGCACATAGGACACGCCCTTCTCAACGACGAATAAAAAGAATGAAAAACCCTGGGATAAGGCGACCTGGAGACCGGTGCTGCACTGTAGTGTTTGTATCCCTCTTAGCGGCCGTTCGTCGCTGATACAGCTCGCTGTTAAGAGGTAGTCACACACAAGGGCGTCAGTGTGGTGATACTTCGTCCTGTTGAAAAATGAAATTTTCCTCCTGTTCTCGCAATCATGGAAAAAGTCATTCCAACCAGCGCAGGAGATCCGTGTTCAAATCTCTCTCGTGACCCTTTCTTTCACAAAATTATGGAAGTTCCCTCCGGTCACTGATGTGTATACTCTCCTTATGTAGTCTTGGCAATTGTCATACTATACCTTGGTTACAATGAGCCATGTGGCAAGAACATATTACCATCGCAAGTAAAGGTGATGAATAGTGAGAGAACGAAATGCAAGAGTCATAACATGTGGTACTTGTGTGGAACAAATAGGATGTACGTACGTCTGGAGGTCCCTTCCTTAAATCTCAGTTGTGCAGACGGACGTACCAAGCACGACACATACACAAATTTGAATACGGCGAACAGACAGTTCATAATTTTATGGAAAAGAAATAGGGGCCACAAGGAAGATTTGAACATGGATCTCCTCTTTCGCTATATAACACCGTGACCACATAACCACGATCATGGCTATTCAAGTTCGCTCTGTGTTATACATCTTGAGCAAGGACCGTTCACTACTTCGATTTTGCTTATTTTTTCACTTTTCAGTACCCTTTCTTACTTTTTTTATGCTTGACGAATGTTCAGTATCTGACGGACTACCCAGTGGGCTGTCTTGCTTCTAAATCTAAGGGGCGTGCGGTGGGGAATTTCCGTTGTCAGTCTCGCGATGGGTAGCGGTTGTAATATTTCGGATCGTCAGTAATGTTTTCTTATTTACTGTTATACTAATTTGCATTGCCCGCAGGAGAGTAGCCTTTATGCCTTCTTTCTGTTGGCGTACGTTGAACTCGCGCAGACTTTCAACTCAAGACTGTTGATTGCCCGCTGTTAGCTTCTGCCAGTGAACGACTTATGTTACCCCATATACATACTCTGTGTGATAGTACAGGAGAAATACGGTCGATTTTGCCCTACATTTTTAATAACCTCGTGTTTCCGTTAAGGATAGTCTGTGATACAATTCTAGATCAGGTCGTGGGGAGAGCTGTTTAAAAACACGTATTGCTGGTCATATCTCCACAAGCGCCAAAATTACGGGAATGGCAACATGCGTGTTAGAGCCCCTTCGTAGCTATACAGTATAACATTTGCTTGACACATTTTTTTCTATTTTTCTGTACATAAAGTAATTTGCGCTAGTCAAGATAAACGGGATGCCCTCTACTTTCAATATTTGGATTTGTGCTGAGTTCCCGAAAGTAGACTGCTTCAGACTGGCGACGGGTCACATCCTCTGCTAAGGTAACGTTTTTACAGCCATGGTGGCTTCGTATCATTATAGTTACTTGTCTAGTGATTTTGGCCACACGAGACTGATTCGAATCCGTAAACCGTCCTATCCATGTGAAATTTGTGATGGCGACAGAGAACCGAACTCGTGACGTCTGCGACATTGTCATTTGTAAAAACCACTAGATAAATCAGCCAACCATTACGATCGCTAATAACAACGTGAAATGCGCTACAACGAAGGTATTTTATTACCGATCCGTCAGACAGAACTAATGAGATTAATTTGTGCGTCATGATTTAGACACGCTTTCCCATGTATGAATAAAGTAACCAGACTATGGTCTTGCTGAATCAAATTCACATTCTTCATTCGTTTCTGTTGTTAATGAAGGAAAATACAGACGTACTGCAGCACATTACACATTACGTCGTGGGTAACTTCTACAAATTCGTGAGCACGCGAAAGCTGACAAATTCGGCGACTGAAGAGCGTATGTGCTCACCTCTTGGTCTTCAATGCTGCACGCTTCATGCCCATTATTTTATTTTCCAAACGCCTTCATGTCGCTGTCTTTTTTACCGAATCCTTAAAGAAAATTGATACTCCTGAACGAGACGTAGAATGTGTGTCAAAGTATTTCAGCTGGTGGAAAAAAGTAATCTTTATGACTTGGGAGCAGCATGCTTTACAGACTGTTTTTACTGAACTGGTCTGAAAGTCTCTTTCATTGCTTCCCTAAATTTCTTCAGGCAAATGCTGGGATGGTTCCTTTGAAAGAACACGGCCGATTTCCTACCTTATCCTGCCCTAATGCGAGCTTGTGCTCCGTCTCTAATGACCACGTTGTCGGCTCTAATCTCCTTCGCTTCCCCCTTCTCCCCCCCCCCCCCCCCCCCCCCCGCCACTCCCCATCCTCCTCTGTTTCACTGCTGGATGATCATAGAGCAATCGCGATTTATCATTGTTCCACGGATTTGTAATACAAATACTACGTGAAAAATCTGAGGGAAATCAACACGTGTTTAACGCTATAGTAACAGCTCATGAACCACACGCGCTTCTTTGCCTTTTCTTGTATCTACACTCATGCTTCACACAATGGTAGAGTGATACAAACTGTGTTCATTTCTGGGGGAATATTAAAATGAATTTTAACAGTAAAATCTCCCTTCTGGCGAGTCGCTCGCCTCATAGAGGCATTCAGCGATCGTCTGATAGTGTAATACTGCTGCAATATGTGCGTTACAATATTGAAAACTGTGTCAGGTCCACGCTTTATGTCACCGGTATGTGACGAATCCCCAACGTCTCGAAAGAATAATCGGGAACTGTCAGCTCAGTGAGATTGGACAGTTCCATGACCATAAATAAGCAGATGATAGTTCTTCACAATCTGCTCATAATGTTGCCTGTGTGGTACCTTGGTGACTTTGCTGGAATGGCTCGAAGCCATGACCATGATGAACAAGAAGTCCTGTCGAAGTGTTAAAATCCAAACGCTTCACGATTGGCTGCCTTGAGGCGGTTCACTGGTTTCTGCTGTATATTCGATGTTGTTTTTATTGATTATACGGACAATAGGGCAGAAACAGCAATTGAGTGTAGCCCCCGTTACGCAAATTTCAATAATTTGAATCAAATAAGCTCTCTGCTATGGATATTAGGGACTTATTCCATGTAAGGAACATCAGCGATTTTTATATATTGATAACACTGTCACTCTTGCAATAGGAATTTCGTTTTCGAATTTCTTCTTATGTTCTGTAAATTATTAACAAGAAAAGCAACTAAACAGAAATTTAATACCTCTTCATTGTATATGAAGTGAGAGTATTAACAAGAAATAACTTTAAATTGTGTCATTTGCCTCGACTCTAAAATCGTTGTTGTTGAGGTATCGTCACACCTCGGTAAAACCGAAGAGTTATAAATAGGTGGGCATAATATCAACAACTGAGAGGAATCGCCAATGTTTTTGGTAAGGCTTTTATTAATTTATTTTTATATTCATGTGGCGCTGATCGAATATAATGAAGAGCCAAAGCTGTTACAGCCTCCGAATATCGTGTAGGGCTCCGGCGAACACGCAGAAGGGCCCAACACGGCGTGGCATGGACTAGACTAATGTCTGGAGGGCACTGACACCATGAATCCAACAGGGCTGTCCATAAATCTGTAAGAGTACCAGGAGTGGAGATCTCTTCTAAACAGCACGTTGCAAGGCATCCCAGATATGCTCAATAACGTTCATGTCTGGGAAGTATGGTGGCCAGCGGAAGTGTATAAATTCAGAAGACTGTTGCTGGAGCCACTCTGTATCGGTTCTGGACGTGTGGGGTAAGTCCGTCGGAATGCACAATGGACATGAGTGGATGTTGGTGAGCAGACAGAATGATTAAGTACATGTCATCATATCAGCGCCCCCACACCATTACGGAGCCTCCATCAGCTTGAAAAGTCCTCCGCTGACATGCAGGGTCCATGGATTCATGAGGTTGCCTTCGTACCCGTGCACGTCCATCCGCTCGATACAATTTGAAACTATACTCGTCTGACCAGGTTACATGTTTCCAGCCATCAACAGTCCAGTGTCAGTGTTGACGGGCCAAGGCAAGGCGTAAAGCTTCGTGTAGTGCAGTCATCAAGGGTATCCGAGTGGGCCTGCGGCTCCGCAAGCCCATATCGATGATGTTTCGTTGACGCTTGTTGATGTTCCAGCACTGAAATCTGCAGCAGTTTGCGGAAGGGTTGCGCTTCTGTCATGTTGAACGATTATCTTCAGTCATCGTTGGTCCTGATCATGCAGGATCTTTTTGCGGGCACAGCGTTGTCGGAGATTTGATGTTTTACCGGACTCCTGATATTCACGGAAAAATCACCACTTCATAGCTACCTCGGAGATGTCGTGTCTCATCGCTCGTGCGCCGATTGTTATACTGCATTCAAACTCACTCAAATCTTGACAACCTGCCATTGTAGCAGCAGTAGCCATCTAACAACTGCGCCAGATACTTGTTGCCTTATATGGGCGTTTCCAGTCGAAGTGCCGTATTCTGCCTGTTTACATATCTCTGTACTTGAATAAGCATGCCTGTACCAGTTTCTTTGACGCTTCACTGTAGTTGTATAATAATTAGCAGAAACGTTATATAAAATGTTGCAGCTACACTCCTGGAAATGGAAAAAAGAACACATTGACACCGGTGTGTCAGACCCACCATACTTGCTCCGGACACTGCGAGAGGGCTGTACAAGCAATGATCACACGCACGGCACAGCGGACACACAGGAACCGCGGTGTTGGCCGTCGAATGGCGCTAGCTGAACAGCATTTGTGCACCGCCGCCGTCAGTTTCAGCCAGTTTGCCGTGGCATACGGAGCTCCATCGCAGTCTTTAACGCTGGTAGCATGCCGCGACAGCGTGGACGTGAACAGTATGTGCAGTTCACGGACCTTGAGCGAGGGCGTATAGTGGGCATGCGGGAGGCCGGGTGGACGTACAGCCGAATTGCTCAACACGTGGGGCGTGAGGTCTCCATATTACATCGATGTTGTCGCCAGTGGTCGGCGGAAGGTGCACGTGCACCGTCGACCTGGGTCCGGACCTCAGCGACGAACGGATGCACGCCAAGACCGTAGGATCCTACGCAGTGCCGTAGGGGACCGCACCGCCACTTCCCAGCAAATTAGGGACACTGTTGCTCTTGGGATATCGGCGAGGACCATTCGCAACTGTCTCCATGAAGCTGGGCTACGATCCCGCACACCGTTAGGCCGTCTTCCGCTCACGCCCCAACATCGTGCAGCCCGCCTCCAGTGGTGTCGCGAAGGGGCGTGAATGGAGGGACGAATTGAGACGTGTCGTCTTCAGCGATGAGAGTCGCTTCTGCCTTGGTGCCAATGATGGTCGTATGCGTGTTTGGCACCGTGCAGGTGAGCGCCACAATCAGGACTGCATAAGACCGAGACACACAGGGCCAACACCCGGCATCATGGTGTGGGGAGCGATCTCCTACACTGGCCGTACACCTCTGGTGATCGTCGAGGGGACACTGAATAGTGCACGGTACATCCAAACCGTCATCGAACCCATCGTTCTACCATTCCTAGACCGGCAAGGGAACTTGTTGTTCCAACAGGACAATGCACATCCGCATGTATCCCGTGCCACCCAACGTGCTCTAGAAGGTGTAAGTCAACTACCCTGGCCAGCAAGATCTCTAGATCTGTCCCCCATTGAGCATGTTTGCGACTGGATGAAGCGTCGCCTCACGCGGTCTGCACGTCCAGCACGAACGCTGGTCCAACTGAGGCGCCAGGTGGAAATGGCATGGCAAGCCGTTCCACAGGACTACATCCAGCATCTCTACGATCGTCTCCATGGGAGAATAGTAGCCTGCATTGCTGCGAAAGGTGGATATACACTGTACTAGTGGCGACATTGTGCATGCTCTGTTGCCTGTGTCTATGTGCCTGTGGTTCTGTCAGTGTGATCATGTGATGCATCTGACCCCAGGAATGTGTCAATAAAGTTTCCCCTTCCTGGGACAATGAATTCACGGTGTTCTTATTTCAATTTCCAGGAGTGTATATGCACGACCTTTTTTGCCGCACTCTGGCTCTGGTCAGACGAAACAGCCACTGTCCTTGGGAGTCGTTTTCGTTTTACTCCGCTTGTGATTGAACACAGAGCGGTCTGGATAGCACGTCGCGTCTTGCACGTGGATCCCTGAAGCGCATCGACTTTCCTCGTTACGTGGGCGTCGTCCCCCTGCTACATCTGATAGCTCCATTAGAGGCCTTCAGAGATCCGGCCGGCGCTGGGGGGCGTTCAGCGTTATGCGGCCGACCATCAAGGACGGGCAACTGGTAGCCACTTGCTGTAATTGGACAGTCGGCCGAGTCTCGGCAAGGCGCGTCGTCCCCTAGGCCGTATACGAAAAGAATGTGCAGTTCACGCGAGCCACGGTGTCTGCTGGTAATCGCGTTCGTTCTCACTATAGAGTCCCATGATGAAGTAGCGAGAACGTTGTCGGTATGATCTTAATGTGTAGTTACGAACCATTTTCCCTTGCCTTACGTATCCTCGGATTAGCGACGTATTTGAATTCTTCCTGCACTGCCGTGGGCCTAACACTATATAGTCCACGACTAACAAATACACTATCAACAACCTAAAAGACAATTCCCAATCTGGGTTCTCTAAACGTCGCAACACCACTTTTGCATTAATGAAGGTAACAGATGACTTGGAGCTTGCCGTAGATGCAAAAGGGGAACTCTCATGTGCTTCTTAGACTTCAGAAAATGCTTGGATACTGTCGACTTCGACATTAAACTGGACGTACTTAGCAGCCTAAATTTCTCACCTTGTGCAAAACAATGGTTTCTGTCACACCTGAAGCCTCGTAAGCAGTGCGTCATGTCCTGTCACAGTAGAGGCACGTAGCGTGTGGCGCCCACCAGGGTTCGGTATTACGTCATATACTCTCTCCTTTGGACGTAAATAATGTGTTATCAATTTCGTCGAAGTGCGAGCACCACATGTTCAATGATGACCTCCAGTAGTATCTAAGTGAAGTCGAGAATCTCAGGACCCACTTGGAGGGGCTGTCAAACTTGGCGCAGGCTACAGCTGTTAAATCTCAGCCAATCAAAGACCGAAGCGGTTCTGGTTGGTTATTCTAGGCTCATTGGCAGGTAATATTGGGGATGTGCAGGAAGGTATCGGCATCTTTCCAAGCTCTACAAAAATATATAAAAAAATGTTCCCTGAAAAGGAACTTTTGTCGGCCGCGGTGGTCTAGCATTTCTAGGCGCTCAGCCCGGCACCGCGCGACTGCTACGGTCGCAGGTTCGAATCCTGCCTCGGGCGTGGATGTGTGTGATGTCCTTAGGTTAGTTAGGTTTAAGTAGTTCTAAGTTCTAGGGGACTGATGACCACAGATGTTCAGTCCCATAGTGCTCAGAGGCATTTGAACCATCTGAGCCAAAAGAAACTTTTACACACATTTATACTTCCGACTATAGATTACAGCGACGTTATCCTGCAAGGTGTTTACCAGATAAGCTCACGGAGCCAAGAACTGCTTGTGAATACTCGTGTTCGCTATATCTGTGATGTTTTCGACACTTCTCTCATAATTCACCATCATCTTCCACAGCTATCGTGAGTGTGTGCAGACAAGTGCAGAGACTTCTGTACCCTCTGTCTTCTCTACATTTTATGAATAAACATTGACGCTCATCTCTCTCCTCGACCTTAACGCTCTTGTCTGCACAACAAGTTAGAAACATCCACTTCCATCACAGCAAAATATTTTCTGCCCCACTCCGTCGTTCATCCAATTCTCAGAACCCGGCATGGAATAACCTCCTACATTATGTGACAATATTGAGTAACATCTCTTGCTAAAGATGTCAGCCAATGACATATCTACTGAAGTAACAGTAAGGATTACCATTGTCCCTGTATGCATTCTTTATTCTTGTACATCCCCGTTTCTAACGTGATCTTCCTCATTTCCCTGTATTATTAGCTAATGAAGAGTCCTTGAATTTCCTTTCCCAGAAATCTCTACATCAGAAAACATCTATTTTGTACACGTATAATTTTCATATCTACCACTGTCTTTACTATTATTATTGCCATTATTAATATTATTAGAGGTATTCCTATTATCAGTCTTAGTGGCAACAGCTATAACATCAAAACTACTGCCTGTATCATCTTTATTAATTGATGGTCAAGATTATTTACTCACAGTGCCACTTCAGCCAAACCAATCTTTTTAATAATGTGTGTCAAATTAAAATCGTTATTTCTTACGTGACTATGGTGTGAAAAGGCACGGTATGAGTGAAACACTGGTGTGGTGTATGACAGGGCCTGATGGGCCTAATCAGATCAGCTACATAAATTAATTAAATAAATATATCGATCAGGTTTCACGTACAGTACGAATGTTGCTCACATTACTAACAGACAGCTTGTTATGGCGTATTAGTATGATTTTTTGCGTTCAATTGACTCTCATATCCGTCGCAGTATGGCCTTGCATTGTCATTAGTAAGGTCACAGCTGCAAAGCGAACAACACTACGACAAAAAGTTCGTGTTTTGTATGTGTAGAAGTAAGGCACTACATGTGTATGTAGTGTAATCCACTCAAGACCTTGGAATTATATCTTAGGTAGAGGCAAAATGACAACTCAGAAGTGGACATCATCGCAGCGTAGGACTACATCATACACTGTAGAATTAGACGAGTTTCTGAAGAAAAGTACTCACGTATGGCATGTTGAAGCTTTGACTCTCACTTACGCGTCTACCCTGTTACAGGAAAGTATAATATGTAATAAAGATATAAAGAGCATCTAAACTTATGTCTAGACTTAACTAACATTATTAATTGCTGACGGGACTCGATCAAGCGCCAGGCATAATGGCGTCTGAAGATGGCGACCAATCGCCTTGCTTAAATGTGGTGCAGTTTCCACGACATCAGAGATCACGCTGGAGGACGAGGCGTGGCATGTGTACGTGCACGTGAACACAAGCACGTGGCCCGCGAGCTTTGACAGACGACCACACGGGACGCGTCCGACCACGTGATCGGCGACTGCAGCGCTCTCGAACGGCACTTGTCCACTGCAGTTGGCGGACCAAACGCACAGTCATGGTTTTTTGGTTGCTTCAACTTCGTTAGCAATTCTCGAACATGCGCAGAGAAAATCCCGAAAAGCCTCAGTGCATTTAAAGATGGTCAATACGTGGGTTAGAACTTCAGTAGTGGTAACTATTTATTTACAGCTCGTACAAAATAGATAAATGTTTCAAGGTTTTACTGACCTTCAAAGCAGTCAGTAGCGTTGTGTATAACCCGTTGCCAGCGATGTGGAAGTCGTAGGATACTATTAGAAGGGCTTAAGTCAGGGCAGTGCAGTAGTGGTATAGCACTTAGCAGATCCATCAGTCAAACAAATCAGTGACCGTTTTCACTGTACGTGCTTGAGCATTGTTCTGCAAAATGATGGTGAGGTCCTGCATAAAGTGTCATCTGTCTCTATGCTGTTCATTTTTGGAACACAACCTACGACCAACTTTGAGACAGAAGTGATGATACTTTCTGCAGGACCTGACCATTTTGCAGGACAGTGCTGAAGCACGTACAGTAGAAGCTGTTACAGATTTGTTTGACTGATGGGGCAGGCCGGCCGCGGTGGTCTCGCGGTTCTAGGCGCGCAGTCCGGAACCGTGCGACTGCTACGGTCGCAGGTTCGAATCCTGCCTCGGGCAGGGATGTGTGTGATGTCCTTAGGTTAGTTAGGTTTAATTAGTTCTAAGTTCTAGGGGACTAATGACCACAGCAGTTGAGTCCCATAGTGCTCAGAACCATTTGAACCGTTTTTTTGATGGGGCAGCTAAGTGCTATACTACCTACTGCACTCCCCTGACTCGATCGATTTCGGGGAATTAAAATGACATTAAATCAAATGCGATTAGGAATCAGACTTACGTCACCAGATTGTGACTGCAATACTTTCGTTGAAATGGCTCTGAGCACTGTGGGACTTAACATATGTCATCAGTCCTCTAGAACTTAGAAGTACTTAAACCTAAGTAACCTAAGGAAACACACACATCCATGCCCGAGGCAGGATTCGAACCTGCGACCGTAGCAGTCGCGCGGTTCCAGACTGAAGCGCCTAGAACCGCTCGGCCACCACGGCCGGTTGCAATACTAAAATTCATTCCTCTATATGTGACACCATCTCTATAGAACTTTGTGTCTGATTTATGTCAAAGGCAGTTTTCTCTTCTACACGACCAGTGGTGATCCTTACAGACATTGATTATACTGGTTGAAGAAAACTTTTGGGAAGGTATATATTCCCATCTATATATGTGCAATTAACTGCAAGATGTTTTAATATCGAATGTACGGTTTGCCGACATTTTATCAGCAATTCATACTAAAAATGATGCGTTTTATATCGTTACAACGCTTAGGAGCACTGAAGGAATATTTTTAAGATACAAAAGTTCTTGCCAGGTGAAATAAATGCATAAAAAATAAAAGAAAAACCACTAAAAATCGCACTAGAGCTGTATAAATCTAAACTCCAATACGATGTCTGTTCGGCTTACCGTGTACTGAATCGCACTGGCTCTCTACGCACGTTGCGACTAACTCCTATGTTCAAAGCTCGGGAACGGTCCGAAATGTCAACTTCCACATTATGAGATTAGAGGTATTCTCTCCTCCACCCCTGCATTCGCGATCACTTACGATCTTTCTGTCTCAAACGGTGGTGCTTCGACACAACTAGTGAATGTGTGTGCAGCAAGGGTTTTGTGAGCAAGATACGCAGAAATTACAAAATGCAGGGGATCTGGAAAGTTTAGTTTGGAAAGTAATTTGTGAAAATGAAAGAATTTCTCGAAATTAATGAAACGAGTGAGATGGAGCAGCGCCAAGGCACTGGTGTCGTATTGTGAAGACGAGAGGTTCGAATCGCCTTTCCACCAACTTAATTTTTGCTTTCAGTGATTCACCTGAATCACTAACTCGAATGTCAGAACGGTTCCTCTGCGGAGGCACAGCCATTTTTCTTAAACACACTTAGTCCACTGGAGCTTGTGCTTCGTCTTCAGTGTTCCATCTCGAAAACGACGCCTTGGAACTAGAATCTCGTTAACGGCGGAATTGGTCTGTTGTTTGCGTGCCACTGTCGTGAACATCTACAGAAAGCGTTTGAAGGACGGTGAAACCACTAGTAGGCGAGAAGGTGTTGGGCGTCCTCGTCTGATCACAGAACGTGGAAGTCGGAAGCTTGCCCGGTCCGTAAAACAAGACAGGCAGCGATCTACGGCAGAGTGCAGTGCTAGTGCAGGATAGAGTGTTTCGGAACACACCGTCGAGCACACATGGTAGAACACGAGGCCCTGCTGCAGAGAATGCTTATGTGTTTCCAAATAGACCCAATGACATAGTGAGCTGCGATTACAGCGGACACGGAATCATCGAGATTGCGCCGTACATGCACGTATATGTTGTGGTGTCCCAAAAGTCTAATCAGGGAACATCGCGTTTCTTTACCGCTTGAGCGATGCGAGGTAAGAAATGTTATACATATGTTATGTGGTGACTTGTCATTTAAAATGATTTTGTTTCTTTTTTTTCATATCGAACGTGGCAGACTTCTTGAAGAGGTTCTGGCACGGTTTTGTCGAGTGTGTGGACGGTTTTCAATGGTTGACTGGTTTGAAGTTTTATTGGTGAGAGGTCGGCACGTATTGATATTTTGAAAATAATCGATACTGTGAAGTGTGTTAAGATTCTGTTTTGAAACTTTAGCGGCGATTGTGATCGGGAGGATCTTTTTTAAAGTGGAATATTTCGTTGAATGAGAACAGGATTGATTCTTTAGTGACATTAATTAATTATTCAAGAAAAAATCAGGAGAATTTCAATTTATTCTGGCAAAGATATCAAGGAGTGTCATACCACACAACGAATATGTAGAAACTTTGTTACTTTGTTGAACTGTCAATTTTTTTTCTTTTTTTCTTTCTTCTTTTTTTTTCCCAATAGAACTTGTCTACAACAGGGACTGCTGAATTTTGCTGCTTCTGTCCTTATCTTCTAGGTTGAATCTGCCACAGCATAATGTTTTTCTTTATGGATTTTTTAAGTAACTGGGAAAAGAACTTATAATTTGATCTACGGCGGACCGTCGATATTGGGTACACGGTTAGGCTGTTGTGAAGCCTGTTGGTTTGCAGATTGTCTTTCTTTCCCCTGCTGCAGACATCGTTGCTGAGTTGCTGCGACAGGATCGGCGGTTCAGCGCAACGTGTTGCATGGTCGGATGAACCATGTTTCTTGTTAGACCAGTTCCATGATGGTAACCGAGCGAGGTGGCGCAGTGGTTAGCACACTGGACTCGCATTTTGGGGGGCCACGGTTCAAACCCGCGTCCGGCCAGCCTGATTTAGATTTTCCGTGATTTTAGTATATTGTTTCAGGCGAATGGCCGTATTGTTCTTTTGAAAGGGAACGGCCGACTTCCTTCCCTATTCTTCCGTGATCCATTGGGACCGATGACCTCGCTGTTATATTCCTACCCCGAAATCATCCAACCAATCCGAGTACGCCGTCATCCTGGCCAAAGGCCGCTTGAAATACGTCATGCGTGACGAACGCAGTCCGGTGAAGGCAGTGATGTGGTATGGTGGATATTGACCTGAGCTCTCACAGGACCCGTCGCAGTAATCGAAGGCCCCAGGAAGTAGGTAAACATTATAGAAGACGACAGGCATCCCTTCATGCCCGACGTCTTACCCGAAGGCTATGGCGTCTCGCAGTACGGCCACTGTCCGTGTCAGAAGGCTTGAGCAGCATGAGAGTGAACTCAGGTCGAAATGCTCCTCTGTGATACAGACAAGAGGGAGATTGAGTCAGTAATCAAATCACTGAAGACTAAGGACTTTCATGGTTATGATGGAGTGTCTATCAGAATATTAAAGTACTGTGTTGCACCTGTTAGCCCAGTATTTAGCTATATTTGTAATTTTTCCTTTAGGAATGGTCAGTTTCCTGAGCGATTAAAGTACTCAGTAGTTATGCCGCTTTATAAAAAGGAAGAAAAAGATAATTTAGACAATTTTAGACCTATTTATATGCCATCAGTGTTTACAAAAGTTATCGAAAAGGCTGTGTATGTAAGGTTAATTGATCATTTTACGAGGTGCATTCAAGTTCTAAGGCCTCCGATTTTTTTTCTAACTAACTACTCGCCCGAAATCGATGAAACTGGCGTTACTTCTCGACGTAATCGCCCTACAGACGTACACATTTTTCACAACGCTGACTCCATGATTCCATGGCAGCGGCGAAGGCTTCTTTAGGAGTCTGTTTTGACCACTGGAAAATCGCCGAGGCAATAGCAGCACGGCTGGTGAATGTGCGGCCACGGAGAGTGTCTTTCATTTTTGGAAAAAGCCAGAAGTCACTAGGAGCATGAGGAATCACTTCAAAGTTGTTATCACGAAGAGTTAGCTCGATTTGTGGGTGCATTGTCTTGGTGAAACAGCACACGCGCAGCCCTTCCCGGACGTTTTTGTTGGAGTGCGGGAAGGAATTTGTTCTTCAAAACATTTTCGTAGGATGCACCTGTTACTGTAGTGCCCTTTGGAACGCAATGGATAAGGATTACGCCCTCGCTGTCCCAGGACATGGACACCATCATTTTTCAGCACTGGCGGTTACCCGAAATTTTTTTGGTGGCGGTGAATCTGTGTGCTTCCATTGAGCTGACTGGCGCTTTGTTTCTGGATTGAAAAATGGCATCCACGTCTCATCCATTGTCACAACCGACGAAAAGAAAGTCCCATTCATGCTGTCGTTGCGCGTCAACATTGCTTGGCAACATGCCACACGGGCATCCACGTGGTCGTCCGTCAGCATTCGTGGCACCCACCTGGATGACACTTTTCGCATTTTCAGGTCGTCATGCAGGATTGTGTGCACAGAACCCACAGAAATGCCAACTCTGGAGGCGATCTGTTCAACAGTCATTCGGCGATCCCCCAAAACAATTCTCTCCACTTTCTCTATCATGTAGTCAGACCGGCTTGTGCGAGCCCGAGGTTGTTTCGGTTTCTTATCACACGATGTTCTGCTTTCATTAAACTGTCGCACCCACGAACGCACTTTCGACACATCCATAACTCCATCACCACATCTCTCCTTCAACTGTCGATGAATTTCAATTGGTTTCACAGCACGCAAATTCAGAAAACGAATGATGCACGCTGTTCAAGTAAGGAAAACGTCGCCATTTTAAGTATTTAAAACAGTTCTCATTCTCGCCGCTGGCGGTAAAACTCCATCTGCCGTACGGTGCTGCCATCTCTGGGACTTATTGACAATGAACGCGGCCTCATTTTAAAATAATGTGCATGTTTCTCTCTTTCCAGCCCGGAGAAAAAAAAAATCAGAGGCCTTAGAACTTGAATGCACCTCGTATATCGCACGATTTGTATATATTTTTGTGTGTTATTACTTATATGATGTAAGTTCATGTACTGACACATTCCATGACCTTGGAGATTTGCTCCTCAATTTGGTCGTACGGGCTCTTGCCGCCGGCACAGACGTTGGCCAGCTGGCGATGCCTCCGCCAGGTGACGTCACGTCACGGGCCAGCTGAGGAGTTACCGCAGCCGCTGACCCACGCCGCCACGGGCCACAGGCAGCTCTGCTCGGCTGACTGCGGATGCCGCCTCTGGGACGCCCACACGCCGCTGGTTATCTGCAGGCCTATGTGCTATCGCTCTGACCACCACTTGCTAACAGCGGCCTGGCCGCCAGAAGATTAATGAGAGCTGCTATCGCGTGTCTAGTCCACTCAACAACTTAATTGTCTCGTATCTGTACGTCAACAAATAAGGACGTGTCCGCAGTGCACTTCGCCGCAGCCGTGTTACTGAATCGCGCAGTTTTCAGACTTCGTTCAGGAGTTACGTTCATTACACAACAGATAAGTGACGTGTTAATTTCCCCAATTGCTTGATGTGCAGTTTGGCAGAAAACGTGAACAGAAGTCGGTCGGACATAAGGAATTAAAGCGAGAGGACGTAAGTGTCCCAAGCCAATGCTGGACGTCACGCTGTGTTGTAAGACCGTGTTGTGAGGCCACTACGGTCGCAGATTCGAATCCTGCCTCGGGCATGGATGTGTGTGATGTCCTTAATTAGTTATGTTTAAGTAGTTCTACCTTCTAGGGGACTGATGACCTCAGATACTAAGTCCCATAGTGCTCAGAGCCATTTCAACCATTTTTTCATCAACGACGATGGGCCGTAACAACCTGCTCGTTATCAGGGTCTCTCATGTAGGTGAATTTCCGCATTTGCGTCCCGTACTGTCATTGAAACGGTTCCTCCACCACCACTCCCGTTTATATGCAGGGTGACTAAAAAGTTCGTAAACTTTTGGAAATGTACCAATTCACGGAATAATTGATGTAGGTAGAGAGGTAAAACTTGACACTGATGTTAGAAATGTCATGGGGTTGTATTGAAACAGAAAAAGAGTGCAAAAACCGGCCAACACATGACGCTGGACAGCAACAAGTATATAAAATAACCTGTAGTTAGAACTGGAATCATATCATCCCTAGCTGGCTGATAAACTCCTACATCTACATCTACGTCTACGTCTACATTTATACTCCGCAAGCCACACAACGGTGTGTGGCGGAGGGCACTTTACGTGCATCTGTCATTACTTCAATTTCCTGTTCCAGGCGCGTATGGTTTGCGGGAAGAACGACTGCTGGAAAGCCTCCGTGCGCTCTCGAATCCCTCTAATATTGCATTCGTGATCTCTTCGGGAGGTATAAGTAGGGGGACGCAATATATTCGATACCTCATCCAGAAACACACCCTCTCGAAACCTGGACAGCAAGCTACACCGCAATACAGAGCGCATCTCTTGCAGATTCTGCCACTTGAGTTTGCTGAATATTACCGTAACGCTATCACGCTTGCGAAATAACCCTGTGACGAAACGCGCCGCTATTCTTTGGATCTTCTCTATCTCCTCCGTCGACCCGATCTGGTACGGAGCCCACACTGATGAGCAATGCTCAAGTATAGGTCGAGCGAGTGTTTTGTAAGCCACCTCCTTTGTTGATGGACTACATTTTATAAGGACTCTCCCAATGAATCTCAACCTGGTACCCGCCTTACCAACAATTAATTTTATATGATCATTCCACTTCAAACCGTCCCGCACGCATACTCCCAGATATTTTGCAGAAGTAACTGCTACCAGTGTTTTTTCCGCTATCATATAATCATACAATAAAGGATCCGTCTTTCTATGTACTTACAATACATTACATTTGTCTATGTTGTCACTGAATTTTAAAATATTTTGGTGTACCCTGTACACCGCTTTTTGCGTCACGCGTCTGCAACATCCCAAGGTGGCATTCATTGTCGTGGTGCGTTGTGGTCTTTATGATTTCGCTCCTCAGAATGCAATCTGCAAGCTCTCTTAACTGTATACAGCTACGGGTACTTCTGGTACCGAGACAGACGTGGCGGCAAGTAGTGTCTCTCCCGACATGTCTCGCATCGTACACGCTCGAAATTTCGACAGTAAATTTCTTCATGACGCCTTAATCTCTAGTACCGTTTACCAGTTGAGTTTGTTGAGCACCTCCGTAACGCATTCACGGTTACTGAGATTCCCATATTTATTTTATGTCGTCCTTCGACTTTAGGTCGTTCCAGTGGTTGATCAGATGTATTTTATAGTTGTCGAGTGGCCTGTTGACTTCTGTCTCGGGTTCTTTCGCCGGCGCTTGTTTGATGATTTTCCTGACGTTTCGCCAGCACGAGTGGATGCCCCACCTGGAGAAATCGGCCATGGCGGGGCACAGGGTGTGTGATATGACCACACAGTAAAATTAGCCGACACGGCAGTTCTTTGGTAAAGAAGAACTATCACATCCCGCATGTTCACGGCAGCTGTAGAAATTCCCAAAACATGAGAACAGCTTGAACAAGAAAGAAGAAAGCATCAACGTGAGGAGATCTTACATACCCGTACTGCAGCGAACGACCGTTGCAGGTAGTAAGATAAGAACCGCAGTAGTAATAACCACGGAAAAGCCCTTAGCATTGAAGAGCCATAGAAACTGGTACACCTGCCTAATATAGTGTAGGCCCCCCGCGATCACGTATGGATTCGACTAATTTCTAAAGCAGTGCAGGAGCGAATTGACACTACGAATCCTGCAGGGCTGTCCATAAATCCGTAAGAGTACTAGGGGGTGCAGATCTCTTCTGAACAGCACGTTGCAAGGCATGCCAGATATGCTCAATACTGTTTATGTTTGGGGAGTGTGGGTCCAGCGAAAGTGTTTAAACTCAGAAGAGTGTTGCTAGGGCCACTGTGTAGCAGTTCTCGACGTTCGGGGTGTCGTATTGTCCTGCTGAAATTTCTCAAGTACATCATAATGCACAATGGACATGAACGGATGAAAGTAATCAGATGGATGCTTGCGTACGCGTCACCTATCAGAGTCGTATCCTGACAGATCAAGGTCCCCCATCACTCCAATTATACATGCCCCGCACAATTACGGAGCCTCCACCAGCTTGAACAGCCCTCTGCTGACATGCAGGGTCCATGGATTCGTGAGGTTGTCTCCACAACCGTATACGTCCATCTGCTCGATACCACTTTAAACGACACTCATCCCACCAGGCAACATGTTTCCAGTCATCAACAGCCCAGTGACGGTGTCGACAGGTCCAGCCGAAGCGCAAAACTTTGTATTGTGCAGTCACCAAGGGTACGCAAGTGGACCTTCAGCTCTAGAAGCCCATATCGATGATGTTTCGTTGAATGTTTCGAATGCTGACACTTGTTGATGACCCAGCATTGAAAATTTGCGGAAGGATTGCACTTCTGCCAGGTTGAACGATTCTCTTCAGTCGTCGTTGGTCCCGTTCTTGCAAGACCGTTTTTCGGCCGGAGATTTGATGTTTTACCGGACTCCTGGTATTCACGGTATACTCGAGAAATGGTCGTACGGGAAAATCCTCACTTCATCGCCACCTCGGAGATGCTGTGTGCCATCGCTGGTGCGCCGACTATAACACCACGTTCAAACTCACTTAAGTCTTGTTAATCTGCGATCGTAGCAGCAGTAACCGTTGCATAGACTGCGCCAGACACTTGTGTTCCAAAGGCGTTGCCGATGTAGCTCTGTATTCTGCCTGTTCACATATCTGTGTAATTGAATACACATGCTTATACCTGTTTCTCTGGAGCTCCAGTGTATAATCTGCGGCCGAAAGCTCGACTCCAGTTTACTTTGACATGCCTGCCACTCGGGCTGGTACAACGTCATAAAAATCATCAAACAAACGTTGGCCTAAGAACCCGAAACAGAAGCCACAGGCAAATTGCCAACAGGTAGCCACAGAAGCCTAACAGTTTCCTATCCTACAGTTGTTAGTATTTCCAGTGACTTATCGTGAACAGCCCAGTAAAACAGCAGTGACTGTCTTCACTTATTTGTTCGCAATATCTTGCATTTATTTATGTTTGTGGTAATCTTCCAATCCCTGCACCGAGTATTGATCCTCTACATGCCTTCCTGCATTTCTCCAGTTACCTGACGGTGCAACTTTCTCACTGACAACAGCACAATGCGCGGATGTGCCTTGGAGCATTCCTAAAATTGCGTATATATCTATTCCGTTAAGAACGACGTGTTGGGTTTTACGTGCTAGAAAGTTCTACTGTGTTTCACAAGATCTCTGTTTAAGAAATTGTATTGATGCTTTTTTTGCCCTTTTCGACGCCCAACCGCGTATGTGACCGAGAATGCGATGACGACAGTTGCGTTCAGATGTAACCCCTCAGGTTCACCAGTTTTCGCCGATTGCATCCTACCTGCAGAGTGAAGCGTTTCGGGTTTCGGGCTTCGGGCAAAGGAAACAGACGCAATGGCAGACGCAAGTCGTGCTGCCGTATTGTCCCGGTGTGGTTCGCTCGCTGGGTGTGAGAAGGCGGAGAGATCGATGGGGCGGGGGGGGGGGGGGGGGGGGGGGACAGCGGCCCACAGGATTCGGATCGATTAAGGCAAAAGACGGAATGGTTCCCGTGGGAAGAGAAAGGGTTGGTTCCGGTCCCAACTGCAAGTTTGTGCTCCGTCTCTGATGACCTGGACGTCGACGGGCGATTGCGGCAGATGGCACACTTGGGGGGGGGGGGGAGGGGAGAGAGAGAGAGAGAGAGAGAGAGAGAGAGAGAGAGAGAGAAGGGCCCCAGCGCGGAGGTGACGCCTGGAACGGTCACATCGGCCTCCTGTCCTGCGTAATACGAGTGTGTGCAGAGAAAACCGTTTCGCCGTTGTGGGCGCGCCTTGATGGACAGTCTCTCTTCGTCCTCCCCGAACTAATTTCGGCAATACTGCGTCACTGTCAGTGGAGTTCCTTCTATACTGTAACACTTCGAGTACGTACCGAAACTCCACATACAGCACAATGTTAGTATTTAAAATAATGTCTCTAATTAGTTTTTGCTAACGTTCAGTACAATACTTCGCACTTTTTTTTATTTCTTGCGTTTCACTACCTTAATGTTCCCTTGTTCGTTTCTTCACGCCTTCCACACACCAGAGCACATGGCATTAGATAAACACGCTAACATACATACTGTACTACTGGAACCACAATGAAAAGCCAGAGAACCCCAATACTCCGAGAAACACACAGAACGCCACGAAAGCAACTAAGCATGTGTACTACAACTTTAGATACATACAACAACATACCAAATAAACTGCAGCACCTGTCACTATCACTATAGAGGATGTTTCATGCATCATAACCACACCAAATAACTTTACAAGCAGAAAAAGTAAAGGGTAAAAGTACCAAGTGGGTGTTTTTCACCTATCAGGGGAACACTAATTCGCATAACTAATTTTCTAGGACTCTAACTTGAGAACTTCTCCTTCGCGGGCATTAATCTACCTACTCACGATACGAATTCACAGATTCCAGGTACAGGACCCGTCTCAGAAAAGCAAAGTTCCCAAGTTACAGTCACAGTCCGGCACACAGTTTTAATCTGCAAGGAAGTTTCGTTAGAAACATGATCACCGTTCTTGTATATTTGTTCGTTACGAAGACATCAAAGCCAGTGCGCCGGTCTTAGAAAAACATTCTAACTTATTTATTTGGTAATCGACTTCCTCTCCTCAAGGCGCGTTCAAACACACACCACAGTGTAGCATTTGGTATCGTAAACATGACTTTATTAAACACGTAACAGAAACTTAGCTTTGTTTGTTCTTTACTAACATCCAATCCAAATACCCGTATTGGAGTTGACAGTAAATAAATCGAAACACGTGGAAAGTACGCTAATTCCTTCGAAGGTCTGTGCGAGTACAGTATGTACTAATGAATACAGGGTGGTCAGAAAACGTCTGAAACGCTTGCAAGGTTGTTGCAGGTTGGGTTATGCTGAGGAACAGTTGTTAAGAAAAAGATAGAAACGTTGCGCTATTTTCGATTTAATTAACACTGAAGCTATCCGATCAACACGTCGCACGCGCAATTTCGAATGGCCCGCCCGAGACAGTTTCGCCAAAGGTATTCTTAGTTTGGTTTGCTAAAACCGAACAAGATAGCGATACAAGTATTGGACGTTGGGACGTACAAATGATCGAACCCGAGCCAATGTCTGAGCAGCCTCGTATGCTGTCATCTGCGCTATGAGAACAACGGACACTGATTGCATCTGACGGGCCGTTTGAATCTGGGCGCGGACCGGCCTTACTGGTTGACTTCAATGCTGAAAACTCATGAACGGCGCAACATAACGAATTTTTTCTTAACAATTATTTTCCAGCAAAACCTACTCTGGAACACTAGCTTTTCAGGCTGTTTCTGACCACCCTGTACGTGGACCGCATAACCGTTTCCTCTCTATATCATAGGCTTCTGTGGTTCATGGTCTTATCTTTCTTCCTTCTTTATCACGTTTTAGGTGGTTCGCTATAATATTATGCCATTACTTAAATTTTTCAACGTGCTACAGATGTTGTCAGTCTTTCTTAATTGTGGCTGGCCTTTTCTGCTTTTCCTCCCCGTGTCTTGATATTACCCTGCTTGCGAATTTATTTACATTCCAAATTTTTCACATTCTCTACTAGTATCTTCCACCATTGCACTAAGCACCTTCTTGGGTAGCACCAGAATGTCTTCAGCAAAGTGTCTACACTCCAATCTTTGCCTCCCATACACACTCCTGAAGTTCCACCACGCACACTGCTTTGATTTCTTCCATGCAGATGTGAAACAGCGTAGGTGAGAGGCGACGGTGCTGCAGCAATTGTCTTCCTATTCCCGCCGCTAGGTCTCCATAGACTCTGACTTTCTGTACATTCCTCTCCCGATACATCGTGGGACGACGACTTTTACTATATATATATATATATATATATATATATATATATATATATATATATATATATATATATATATATCGTAGGGATGATAAATTTGTTGCATTTCTACTTCGTACTTAATACGCTATCGACTTCGATGATACATTGCACCATCTTCAGACTTTTCTATGGTACCAGGTTATTATAGGGATACACAGCAAACATCATTGTACATTACATATGTCACCTATGTTGAACCCTATTTATGGTGAGAAAGGAGACAGCATGTGAACCAGCATGCAGCCTTTTACGCCATAAGCAAGAAAGAATGTTCAACACAGAGGACATAGATTTCTTCTGCGTGATATACCGGGTGGTTACAATTGCAGTGCAGCTACTAACAGGGGTCAAGTGGGCGCTGTAGTTATCATAAGGCAGCGAAACTTGATGAATATACTAATCCGTTAATGAGGAACCGATTTATGCTGGAAAAACATTAGTTGCAGTTTTGGTAATCAGGTGCAAATCTGGCGCTGTGAATGCAAGAAAGATATAGAGAAATGTTTACATATGTAGTGGATTAGGAACAGGGTGTAGGTTCAAATGGCTCTGAGCACTATGGGACTTAACATCTGAGGTCATCAGTCCCCTAGAACTAAGAACTACTGAAACATAACTAACCTAAGGACATAACACACATCCATGCCCAAGGCAGGATTCGAACCTGCGACCGAGCGGTTGCACGGTTCTAGACTGAAGCGCCTAGAACCGCTTGGCCACAGCGGCCGGCCGGGATGTGGGCAGAAAAGTTCAAACAAGCGAGAAAGGTATAATGTTGATTTCGTCGTTACCCGCCGCTTACGTAATTTTTTCATTATGACCTTCGGAGACGCCGACAAGGTACTACATCCCTAAAAAGACGTGTTCAGCAGTCGCTCGCATTAGTTCCAGAGGAACCTGAGCAACGTGTTCCTGCATACTGGGCATCAGATAGGGTACAGACCGCATGTGTTTCTGGTAAACACATTCTTTTACATACCCCTAGAGCTAAAAGTCACGTGGATTCAGATCAGTTAATCTAGCAGGGTAAGTGTCTAGATAACACGACCTGGGAGGTTGCATTAAGCAGATCTTCGACGGGCGATCGACAGGAGGTGTTACTCCATCTTGCACGAAAACAGTGGTTTCCACACAGCTGTGATCTTCCAAAGCAGGAATCACATACTGTACAAGGAAGTCTCGATAACATACACCTGACGCTCCCTCTGGGTGTATTCTCTTCAAAGAAATACGGCCCGAGGAAAAAGGTGCTGATGAATTCACACCACAGTCACATACGGCGGACGCATAGCTCTTAGTGCACAATACGCGATTTCACAGTACCAAAATTTCATAAGTCCTGTGTACGTGGTACATATGATTTTCGGATGGAAGCCCACTTCGGTTTCCAAAAAAGCGCTCCACAGCATTAGCACCTTAAGTAGCCGGCATTCAGCGTGAATCTCTCGCCCAACACGACGTGCCAAGCGACTGGAAGAAAGTACAGATGACTCCAGTATATAAAAAGGGTAAAATTACAGACCAATGTCCCTAACTTCGGTATGTTGCAGAATCCATCGACGTATTATCAGTTAGAGCAAAATAAACCGTCTTGAGACTGACAAGCTTATGTCCATGAATGAGTAATGTTTCAAAAAGCATCGCTTGTGCTAAACACAGCCTGCCCTTTTCTTACATGATATACTGAGAACTATGAATGAAGGAAAACAGGGAGACACTATATTTCTAGATTTCCGGAAAGATTTTGACAGGGTATCCCATTTCAAGTTCTTAAAGAAGATACGGGCATTTGGAATAGGTTCACAGATATGTGAATGGCTCGAAGACTTCTTAAGCTATAGAACCCAGTATGTTGTCCTCGACAGCGACTGTTCATCAAAAGCAAGACTGTCGTCAGGAGCGCCTGAATGAAGTGCGATAGAAGAGCTACTGTTCTCCGTATACATAAATAATTTGTTGGTAAGGATCGGCAGCAGTCTGCGGTTTTTTGCCGAAGATGACTGACTGTAGGAAGATACGAGATACCTTAGACAAAATTTCTAGTAGGTGTGATGAATGGCAACTAGTTCTAATTGTGGATAAATGTAAGTTGATGCAGATCAGTATGGAAAACAAACTTGTAATGTTCGGATGCAGTATTCTTAGTGTTCTACTTGACATCGCCACGTCGTTTAATTATCTGAGTGTAATGTTGCAAAGCGATATGAAATAGAAAGAGCATGTGAGAACTGTTGTAGAGAAGGCGAATGGTCGACTTAGGTTTATTGCGAGAATTATAGGAGAAAGTGATTCACCCGTAAAGCAGACTGAATATACACTCCTGGAAATTGAAATAAGAACACCGTGAGTTCATTGTCCCAGGAAGGGGAAACTTTATTGACACATTCCTGGGGTCAGATACATCACATGATCACACTGACAGAAGCACAGGCACATAGACACAGGCAACAGAGCATCCACAATGTCGGCACTAGTACAGTGTATATCCACCTTTCGCAGGAATGCAGGCTGCTATTCTCCCATGGAGACGATCGTAGAGATGCTGGATGTAGTCCTATGGAACGGCTTGCCATGCCATTTTCACCTGGCGCCTCAGTTGGACCAGCGTTCGTGCTGGACGTGCAGACCGCGTGAGACGACGCTTCATCCAGTCCCAAACATGCTCAATGGGGGACAGATCCGGAGATCTTGCTGGCAAGGGTAGTTGACTTACACCTTCTAGAGCACGTTGGGTGGCACGGGATACATGCAGACGTGCATTGTCCTGTTGGAACAGCAAGTTCCCTTGCCGGTCTAGGAATGGTAGAACGATGGGTTCGATGACGGTTTGGACGTACCGTCCACTATTCAGTGTCCCCTCAACGATCACCAGAGGTGTATGGCCAGTGTAGGAGATCGCTCCCCACACCATGATGCCGGGTGTTGGCCCTGTGTGCCTCGGTCGTATGCAGTCCTGATTGTGGCGCTCACCTGCACGGCGCCAAACACGCATACGACCATCATTGGCACCAAGGCAGAAGCGACTCTCATCGCTGAAGACGACACGTCTCCATTCGTCCCTCCATTCACGCCTGTCGCGACACCACTGGAGGCGGGCTGCACGATGTTGGGACGTGAGCGGAAGACGGCCTAACGGTGTGCGGGACCGTAGCCCAGCTTCATGTAGACGGTTGCGAATGGTCCTCGCCGATACCCCAGGAGCAACAGTGTCCCTAATATGCTATGAAGTGGCGGTGCCGCCCCCAACGGCACTGAGTAGGATCCTACGGTCTTGGCATGCATCCGTGCGTCGCTGCGGTCCAGTCCCAGGTCCACGGGCACGTGCACCTTCCGCCGACCACTGGCGACAACATCGATGTACTGTGGAGACCTCATGCCCCACGTGTTGAGCAATTCGGCGGTACGTCCACCCGGCCTCCCGCATGCCCACTATACGCCCTCGCTCAAAGTCCGTCAACTGCACATACGGTTCACGTCCACGCTGTCGCGGCATGCTACCAGTGTTAAAGACTGCGATGGAGCTCCCCTATGCCACGGCAAACTGGCTGACACTGACGGCGGCGGTGCACAAGTGCTGCGCAGCTAGCGCCATTCGACGGCCAACACCGCGGTTCCTGGTGTGTCCGCTGTGCCGTGCGTGTGATCATTGCTTGTACAGCCGTCTCGCAGTGTCCGGAGCAAGTATGGTGGGTCTGACACATCGGTGTCAATGTGTTCTTTTTTCCATTTCCAGGAGTGTATAATGCTGGTGCGACCTGTTGTCGAGTTCTGCTAAACTATTTGCGAACTGTACCATGTCGAATTGAAGTAAGGCATCGAAGCAATTCAGAGGCGCGCTGCTAGATTTGTTACCAGTAGGTTCGAACAAAACTTAAGTGTTTCGGTGATACTTCGGGAGCTCCAATTAGAATCCCTGGAGGGAAGATGACGTTCTTTTCGAGAAACCCTATTGCGAAAATGCAGAAAACCGGCATTTGAACCTGACTGCCGAACGTTCGACTGCGCCAATGTACACTGCGCGTAAGGACCACGAAGATAAGATCGGAGAAATTGGGGCTCTTAAGGAAGCATGTATCCAGTCATTTCTTCCCTCGCTCTATTTGCGAGTGAAACAGGAAAGCGTACCCTTCGCCACGCAGCCTATGGTGGCTTGTGGACAGCCTAAAGCGTGATAATTACTTAAATATATGAAAAAAACGTAAATTAGTTACAAACTACAGCGTGCTCAGACTATATTCATCATGCAAACGTCTCTACTGTTATTCAGTTTCAAGTTATGACATGTTCGATATGCCTGCCATTATGGGCGATGATGTGGCGCAGACGAATAACGAAATTCTGCATGATCCGCTGTAGTGTCAGAATATCGATGCTATCGATGACTTTCTGAACGGCTGTTTCCTGCTCAAAAATGGTTTTGGAGGTAAACCTTGTCCTCAATGTAGCCCCACAAAAAGGAGACGCACGCGTTCAGATCCGGAGAATTTGGCGACCAATCGAGAACCCATGCCAGAGGCCTCTGGGTGCCACAGGTCCAGTACGCGGTCCCGAAAGTGCTCCTCCAGGACATCAAACACTCTCCTACTTCCGTGGGATCGAGCTACGTCTTTCATGGCCCAAATCTTGTCGAAATCTAGATCACTCTGGATAATGGGGCTGAAATCATCTTCCAATTCTTTCACGTAGCGTTCGGCTTCAGCGTTCCATCAAGGAATATCGCACCGATTATGCCGTGATTGGACGTTGCACACCACTCAGTCACTCGTTGAGGGTGAAGAGACTTCTCGATCGCGAAATGCAGAATCTGTCCCCCAAATGAGCCAGTTATGCTTATTGGCGAACCCATCCAAATGAAAGTGGGCTTCGAAGCTACGCGCTTTGCGCATGCGCATTCTACACTACTGGCCATTAACATTGCGACACCAAGAAGAAATGCAGATGAGAAACAGGTATTCATTGGAAAAATATATTATACTAAAACTGACAGGTGATGATTAAATTTTCACAGCCGCACGGGATTAGCCGAGCGGTTGTAATGTTGTTGCTTTATTTTGTTATGTGAAAGCGGTGCTGATAGACAATAAAAGCGGGTTAAAAGCTGTGAGCTATCTGAGGAAGTTAACGTTGCATTACTGAGCAACTGTTTCACCAGGTATCCAGTCTAGCTTACTAAATTTCCAACCAGACTAACATTAATTATAATCTTTTAATAGTCATACGAAAACCGGTGATACTTAAATAAAAAAGAGAATTTAAATAAAAAGAAATAAATCAGTTTATATTTGGAAATTTATTTTAAGATTGATCATTGAAATTTCAGCATATTAAACTTGAGTCATAACTAAGCTGGTGCCTTATTTAGTATTGTGAAAATGTGAGTTTGTAATCTTATGGAACACATCAAATAGGGAGCCAAGATTGGGAGACTGCATACTACACTACATTCATAAAATAACACACGAAGAACATTGAAACATATGCAAGAGGAAGTTAACCACAACCAACCGATTCAATTTTCACCTAAAGAAGTTACATGCGTAGCGCAATCCTGTCCGTCATGTAATTACCACACACTGGTATACTGACTTCATACTAACTCTCTGTGAAATCTCGCCGAAAAGAATAGCTGAGGGCTACTTTGATGATTACACCGCATGCTTCACGTGGCCAACTTGGCTTACACAAAGAGTGTAACTCCACAATAATCCTGATAATTAAAATAAATTAGATCTAAAAGCAATTTACAAAAGAAAAACCTTGAACTGGTTGCTATCGTCTTACTATTAACCTGATGGGTCAAACAACTGTATAAGCACGTGGTACTGGTCTCACAAAGTACACCCCACGTGGGTTGAACATAAAGAAAATTTGCTATATTGGAAAACATTGTCAAGACGAGGCGTTATAATCTCACGCACATTCGCATTTAAGATTGATGGTCTTAGCGTTCATGATCGACACGTGGTTCCACTTTACTCACAAAGTAGTGACAAAGCAACTACCGGAATATATTCTGAACTGTACACTCGAAATACACTGCGTTGCAATTTAAGATAACATTAGATATTTTAGAGCTAAACCTGAAATTAAGGTGATAAATTTTCAGTTAGGCTGAACTTAAGAAATCCATTGTCCTACGGACTTAGCAGACACGCGCTTAGCCGGAGATCTTACCACTTCAGACGCTCGCCACGGGCAGACTGACCTGCGCTCCTACCAAGGGTGCTTCCGTATACGAAACGGAAGTGACCAGAGGGGCAGCTTCCTATACCCACATGACAAGGGACGGACAGAACCATACTAAGGATAGAAACCTCTTTGCTTTTAGAAAGCGTAGATACCTGTTCCGACGTTGGTCCTACTGTTCTCTAGCAGACAGGCTTGTTTGCTACCATCCAGCATGCAACTAGAAATACATTTGCTCATTCATCCTCTCACACAGAAGGGAAGGGGGATGACAGTATCTTATCATATACAGTATATAAAAGAAAGCGGATGTAGGTTCCGTATGAGACTGTGTGACATGAATTACAGATCAACTGTGTTTTGAAGTGTAGTAGTGTGACAGATCGTTCTTGTTTATGTGTAGAAGTAACACGTTCCACTGCTCAGTCTCCTCGCAGATAGAAACGCCACAGCAAATTTAGAAGAGGAATTTATGCCGTAAATGACAACAGATTTAAGAAATTACCATGAAAGGAATCCAACAGAGACCTTTCACGGTCTCAGACGCTGCAGTCTTGGACTGTGCGGCTGATCCCGGCGGAGGTTCGAGTCCTCCCTCGGGAATGGGTGTGCGTGTTTGTCCTTAGGATAATTTAAGTTAAATAGTGTATACGCTTATGTACTGATGACCTTAGCAGTTAAGTCCCATAAGATTCACACACATTTGAACATTTATTATTTTTTTTTACGTTTTCACACAATTTGGGTGCATAGATCCTGAAAAATCAGTACTTAGAACAACCACCTCTGGCGGAAATAACGGCCTTGGTACGCCTGGGCATTGAGTCAAACAGACCTTGCATGGCGTGTACAGGTACAGCCGCCCTCGCAGCTTCAACACGATACCACATTTCATCAAGAGTAGTGACTGGCGTATTGTGACGAGCCAGTTGCTCGGCCACCATTGACCAGACGTTTTCAGTTGGTGAGGTCTGGAGAATGTGCTGGCCAGGGCAGCAGTCGAACATTTTCTGTATACAGGAAGGCCCGTACAGGACCTGCAACATGCGGTCGTGCATTATGCTGCTGAAATGGAGGGTTTCGCTGGGATCGGATGAAGTGTAGAGCCACGGGTGGTAACATATCTGAAATGTAACGTCCACTGTTCGAAGTGATGCTATAAACAGAACCTGCATTCATCCGAATAAATTACGTTTTGCCATAGGTGCACGCAGGTTCGTTGCTGAGTACATCATATATTCTGCTAACGGTCATTGGATCTCGACCTACGCAAGCAGCAATGTCGCGATACGATAAACCGCAATCGCGATATGTTACAATTCGACCTTTATCAAAGTCGGAAACGTGATGGTACGCATTTCTCCTCCTTACACGAGGCATCACAACAACGTTTCACCAGGCAACGCCGGTCAACTGCTGTTTGTGTATGAGAAATCGATTGGAAACTTTTCTCGTCTCAGCCTGTTGTAGGTGTCGCCACCGGTGCCAACCTTGTGTGAACGCTCTGAAAAGCTAATCATTTGCATATCACGTCATCTTCTTCCTGTCGGTTAAAGTTCGCGTCTGTAGCACGTCATCTTCATGGTGTAGCAATTTGAATGGCCAGTAGTGTAATTCCTATCATGCCCCGCAGCCAACCGACCAATTTGAAGGTCCTAACGCAAACCGTTCGGAAGTTATGACGATTTTATTTCATATAGTTCAATAACTGTCAACCTGTATGTTGATGGAAACGTAGGGGAGTCGGAAGACAGTGTAATGTATCACCCGAACCTATTGGAAATAAAGATCTATAAACACAGCTGAGGGATGTCATCACTACTACCTAAATAATTCCGATTGTGAGTCTTTGCCTACAACTCCTTGATCAAGAAGAAGGGAAAGTAAGTGGAGTCGGGCAGCCACAAATCGAGGTGAAAAATGGAAAACGCGTGCTCAGACTGCAGAGTGTCCCCGGCGCCGTCCATGCCGCGGCAGACGTCTGCGTGGGCGGCGGCGCGGTGACTCGGTGGACTGGGGCACTCTGGTGCTGCGTGTGACCCGCTTTCTGGAACCGGTTCTCCAGCCGCAGCCTCCACTCACGCTCCCAGTCCTCCCGGAAATATATCCCGCTTACGTGGACTCTACCGGCAGGGACGGCGCGTCTCATGTAGACACACACTTCCTGCGCTGGTTACAACGTGTACGTGTTAATCTGTTATCGCAGAGCAAGTGTTTCTCACTTGGAGAGGAACTTCATTATGCGTTGCGGCCATATGGAGCAGTGTTGATGTGTGCGACGTCCTCGTAAACCAGGTCACGGCGCCTTGTTTGTGTCTGCGCGGGCTGTAGCTTGGCGGAAAGCAGGGACTGCGCAGAGTCAACGGTTCGTCGGGGTAATATATCAAGACCAATAATGTTTCCGACATAGATCGATAACTTTCGCAATAGTATCAGTCACGAGAACAAAACTCTTTCTGATGATAACTGCGGATGAATAGAACTACAAGTTCTACACTATCCAGTCTCATTGTGACCACCTGACAAAAGCCTGAATAAAAACGTATTGCAGCGTCGACCGTTGCGAGACGTGCATAAGATGTAACACCCCACTCGTTGCTTGTCTTGATTTTGCGTCTGTTAGTAAAAAAAGGAATAAATAAAAAATAAAAAAAATAAAAAAACTTAGAGAAATTGGGAGTGGAACTGTACCCAACAATGGATAACGCTAGATTTATGTGGCCCTGTCACCCCTAATTAATCTGCGGTGGTAGTGTTGACGATAATCACACCTATTTTTCCTTCCAAACATGAAAGATCACGAACACTTAGGATGTTCAATGACATAAACACATACACAAAAATAAAAAATAAGCATAAGGGTGTCAGGATCAACTACTGAAAGTAAAGGCTCTACTGAATCACAATAATTTTATTATAACCTTCAGATCAATGCTGAATAAAACACAATGAACAATTTACAAACTACTCTCCTAACAGTCATTGGCGGTGAACTTTGTTAACATCGGTCCTAAACGCGATCTCTTGTAACTTGGCTCACCGACTGACATCGACACAAAACGTAAAATACGAAGAACCACTAGACCCCAACGTACCGCGAAACCTCTGTGGAAACAGCGATTGCACGTGATCCAACTGTCTAATGCTACTCTTAACACAGGCCGAAGCGGGAGCGATCTCACCGTAATATTCCTGTTGCAGCGGCGGCCTCCGACGGCGACGGCGCGACTCTGCGGTCGGCCTGTGGCGTCTCGGAACGTTCACTCCTACAATACTCGGACAACAGTCCGCTGTCCATAAACTTCTGTATTTGCAACAATCTTCCCGGAATCAAAGACCTGGCGCGGCTAACGTCCTCTTAGAACGAAAGACCAAGACGGGAGACGGCTAACGTCCTATCAGTACGAGAGCCCAGAACGAAAGACCACTACCGAGAGTCGAGCAAGATCGCTCTTCACCTCTGTTTTCCCACTTCAACTTTTACCGAGCGAATCATATAACTACAAGCTCTCAAAATATCCAGTTTTCCAATGCCGACCAATGCACGGCCCGGGAATAGAACTCTTTCTCCACGTCTTTTCCCTTTCTACAAAATTTCGCAAGTAAACTCTGCCCACGCTGGCTGAAAAAAAAAAAGAGCTGTGGGCAATAACAAGTTTACTGGAATTTTTCTCCTAAGAGACCACTACAGATTTTCCCGGCAAGATTCTTCGTCGTAGCGAACACAGACTCATGCATTGAAAGTTTTTGTTACTCGGAACTCCTGGCCTGCCCCACTTGACTTAACCAAACAACAATTACTTTGCTACAAAGCGATTGCGACGCTGTCAGTAGTTTTTATTGACCTAAAGTGCTCGCAAAGTGATTACGTTACACGGACTCAAGTAAGGTCCAGGACCGTTGCCACCTTACGAAGAGTCAATACCGACAGCGATTTGGAACCATGCCGACGCCAGATCAAATGTGTGTGAAATCTCATGGGACTTAACTGCTAATATCATCAAGTCCCTAAGCTTACACACTACTTAACCTAAATTATCCTAAGGACACACACACGCACCCATGCCCGATGGATGACTCGAACCTCCGTCGGAAACAGCCGCACAGTCCGTGACTGCAGCGCCTTTGACCGCTCAGTTAATCCCGCGCGGCCCGACGCCACTGCCAGCTTGCGTTAGAGTTGTCTGTTGAGGGTGTGAGGGTGCACGACGGTAACTGCCCGGCCGAGGTGGTCGCCCACCTTCTCGACTAGGTTTAAATTTTGGGAGTCTACTGGCCAGGGTAGTACGAAAAACTCACCCTGTTGCTCTTCGAACCACGAACGCTACACTGGGTGCTGTTTAGACACGTTGCACCGTCCTGCTGGTGTATGCCATTGTGCCGAGGAAAAACAAAATGCATGTATGGGTGGAAATGACCCCCGAGGATAGATACAGAGGATGTAAAATGAGATAAATCGGTCATATGAGGTGCATGACAGGGAAGCAGTGGTTGGGAAGGGTGTGAGACAGAGTTGTAGCCTCTCCCCGATGTTATTCAATCTCTATATTGAGCAAGCAGTAAAGGAAACAAAAGAAAAATTCCGAGTAGGAATTAAAATCCATGGAGAAAAAATAAAAACTTTGACAGAATTACAATGTCATCGGCGAATCTCAGAGACAGCAAAGGACTTGGAAGAGCAGTTGAATGGGATGGACAGTGTCTTGAAAGGAGGATATAAGATGAACATCAACAAAAGCAAAACGAGGATAATGGAATGTAGTCGAATTAAGTCGGGTGATGCTGAGGGAATTAGATTGGGAAAGGAGATACTTAAAGCAATAAAGGAGTTTGGCTATTTGGGGAGCAAAATCACTGATAATGGTTGAAGTAGAGAGGATATTAAATGTAGACTGGCAATGGCAAGGAAAGCGTTTCTGAAGAAGAGAAATTTGTTAACATCGAGTATAGATTGAAGTGTGAGGAAGTTGTTTCTGAAGGTATGGAGTGTAGCCATGTATGGAAGTGAAAAATGGACGATAAATAGTTTGGACAAGAAGAGAATAGAAACTTTCGAAATGTGGTGCTACAGAAGAATGCTGAAGATTAGATGGGTAGCCTACATAACCAATGAGGAGGTATTGAATAGAATTGGGTTGTAGTTTGTGGCACAATTTGAATAGAAGAAGGGATCGGTTGGTAGCACAAGGGATCACAAATTTAGCATTGGAGGGCCGCGTGGAGGGTATAAATCGTAGAGGGAGACCAAGAGATGTATACACTAAGGGGACTCGGGAGGATCTAGGTTGCAGTAGGTACTGGGAGATGAAGAAGCTTGCACAGATAGAGTAGCATGGAGAGCTGCATCAAACCAGTCTCAGGACTGAAGACAACAAGAATGTAAGGGAAAATGATTGATATAAGCAACGAAATAATCATCACACACAAAGAATACGTCATACTGGGAGACGAGTCTCGAAGTTTAGATTCCGAGGCTTCACTCCCGCCTATGGCACTGGTCATACATATAAACATACAGCATAACACTATACATGAAACCTGTAGATCTAAATCTAGATTTAGGAAAGTAAATAGTGAAATAGTTATGTCCTACATAAGCATTCAAAAGATGTAATAAGTAGTACTAGTTTGTTTGACAGTAGGAACAAATACCCAGAGTGTCACTCACGATACATTTGATTTAGTAATCATCATTCTGCACGATACTGCAGGTGGGACAGGTTAGATGTTTCTGCCGAGACCTTCGCACCTGGAATAACAACACGAAGCATTATTTAAAAATTACGTTTTAACGAAAGGTATGCGGGTTGTCTCTTTCCTATCTTCCTATTAATTTCTTTATTATTTTCATACTGTTTCCTACAAATAATTTAATCTTCTTTGTAAGTCATTCTTATTACCCTTGTTGTAATGTGGAACAAGGTACTATGACGTGTAATACTGTATTATATACGACCTGATTTTTAAAATATAAGTGAAATGAAATGCTACGTTTTTGGATTCTTGGTCTGAATTCAATTGTACCTTCCCCAGCTAAATGCAGAATGAGGTAAACAAAGGAATCGGTGTCTTCCCGACTACACATTGTATTTTAAATTTTTGCGACCACATCCGTTCCTCTTATTTTTTAGATTTATTTTAGATTAATTTTTTAGATACAATGGAATGTAATTAGCAACATCTATACACTGTTGGTAAAATGTCGCAACATTCTGTAACCGATTGTGGTAGAACGAAAAGTGAACAAATATCTTACAGTTTGAATCTGTTCTAAAAAAGAAGAGAAACAGATTCAGAGACATTGTACTTCCGTATCGAAAGACAAACACTACGTAACACAAACGTGTTGCCCATGAGAGTTGCATTGTCTCATACAATTACAAATAAATCGCTCGTATATATGAATTATTGCTATATCAACATATAATAGACGATTACCTCTGTGGCAATTATACCACACATTCAAACGACCAGAAAGGTTCGTTTACGAGCAGGTGACACGTGCTGCGAATGATTTGAAGACGTACGTCGCGAGTTCAGGATGCTGTCCATTTATGCCGCTAAGTTCGTAGCATTTCAGTGCGAACCGTCGTGTTGCGTAATCCTGCACCTTCGCCTCTGATTTGAGTCTTTGCCGCATGTGTTAACGCTCGGCGCCGTATAATCGCGGGCAGATAGCTCAATTGCTAGGACCACAGTCTCCATCGATAACGTCTCTCTTACGCGTGAACCCGTAAACTCTAGTACGCTGTTGCTATTTCTTGTATGTAGCATTTTCGTTTTGTTTTACCTGTTTCCTTAGACAGCCGAATATCATTGCTGATTTCGACACGATATTTAATTCCGCTGTCTACGTCACGTCACTAATTCTGACTTGAGGCGCACAAAGCGAATTGTTTGGAGACACTCTCTCTAGGGCGTATAGGGGAAAAGGATTCCAGGATTCCAAAAGAAATAACTCAGTGGAAAATTAATATGGAAAGCAAAATCGTAGAAATGCACAGGCAGAAAGATATCGCAAAACCAAAGTAATAATTAATGTACACTGGTGAAACATCGGTAATAAATTTGTCTAGGTAACATATTTAAGTGATTAACATTGCAGAATCAGCTTGGGTTTACTGTAAAAACCTGTTACCTTCGTTTTAGGAAGTACTAAGAAAAATGAGTTTTTAGTTTCTTTTTTAAGCCGCAAATAATTGTCACTGCAGTAATTAACTAATGATGGTTTGCAAAAAAGCTTCGTGCATACCTGGCTAGTTAATGGATTAATTTTTAAATAATTAACGGAAAGTCAAATATTGCGGCGCTTACATGGTTTTGACAAGACATCATTCAAATTATTTCGCTATAACAGTTCATTTTATAAGATCACTACATTATTATAAAACACTGAAGAAGTTATTCTTTTTCCTGCCTTTTACAGATCTGCCTCACTACTGTCACTGTATTCTACACCAGGTTCAGGAACTGTGTGGGTGGCTGCAGTTTAAGTAGGAAGTGACTTACACCAAGCCACCAAGCGTGAAATTCCTCATGAATGGTTCTATTTTGAGTAACTGTGTCAGGCATTTCTTTCTGTTTCCACTTATTGGCAGAATGTTAGGATTTTAATATTTTTTTATATTTAAAGAATGTCCTTAGTGTGTTATTTCCTTATAATCTGATGAGTGATTGTATCTGCGTTCTATCACCCCTGGCTTGCATTTTTGGCAGCGAAAACATTTCACTTTTAGTCAGTTAATTTTATTTCCCAAACCGTTAGTACTTCCGTTTTTAGTGGTAGGCGCAGAAAGTTTAGATAAATCCTTGCGTTCGGCATGTTTCAATTCGTGTACTGGCATAAGGCGAACCTTTCTTGTCCCAACCGTTTTTCAGTCTTGCTATTCAGAGTATGTTTCGCAAATCCTGGAGGCCATCTGGAGTCTGATTTTCTTCCGACCTCAAATTCCATGTACAGTGACTACATTCCCGCCTAGTCTTTTTTGCAATGCCGCAGAAGGAACATCCAGTCTCTAGTTGCCATATTACACTACCTCGTTCAAACTCCGTGACGTTTTGATAATGGCGTCTTTGTCGTCTTAAAACCATCTTCGACTAACATCATTTCAGAACTCCAATCTCAAAGGTAAAATAACGCTCACGACCGTTACAACGTTTGTTTATAGCAAAACTAATTTAGCGCCACTCTTATGCGACTGGCACGAAATTTGAATAGACCTCATGTTTCAGATGCACAAAGACGCCTACTAACCTTCGTTTTTGTCGCACAGCTCCTTCTTGGTGTTGTGATGTTTTGCCGTTAGTGGATAACACGGCAGTTTTCGATGTGGCATCACGTAAGGCAAATGTGTTCCAGAACTAGTGACACCTTACCTTAACTATTAGTTTGTACGGTTTGCAATAGATTTGTTCGTTTTAGTTACGTAGCCTGCCATCTGCAAGAACGTAATTGTTGCGGGAAACAGGTGAAACTTACTAAAATCACAAGTTTACGCGTTATGCGGGTTATTTTCTTCATAATACATAAAGATTTTCTCTTAATGCACTTACATTTGTTACCAAAATATTACACTTGTCATTTATTAACGATATTGCAATCGAATGGGCATAAATTTGACATATGGGCAGCCGTCCTGACGTATTTAACAGTACCAATGGCCGTTGCAAAAGCTGCTTTTGCAAACTCAAAACAATTGAATATTACTTAACTTGTACACCGAATTGCGAGCGATTCTATCGCATTGCTATATTGTTGTTGTTGTTGTCTTCAGTCCTGAGACTGGTTTGATGCAGCTCTCCATGCTACTCTATCCTGTGCAAGCTGCTTCATCTCCCAGTACCTACTGCAACCTACATCCTTCTGAATCTGCTTAGTGTACTCATCTCTCGGTCTCCCTCTACGATTTTTACCCTCCACGCTGCCCTCCAATGCTAAATTTGTGATCCCTTGATGCCTCAAAACATGTCCTACCAACCGATCCCTTCTTCTAGTCAAGTTGTGCCACAAACTCCTCTTCTCCCCAATCCTATTCAATACCTCCTCATTAGTTACGTGCTCTATCCACCTTATCTTCAGTATTCTTCTGTAGCACCACATTTCGAAAGCTTCTATTCTCTTCTTGTCCAAACTAGTTATCGTCCATGTTTCACTTCCATACATGGCTACACTCCAAACAAATACTTTCAGAAACGACTTCCTGATACATAAATCTGTATTCAATGTTAACAAATTTCTCTTCTTCAGAAACGCTTTCCTTGTCATTGCCAGTCTACATTTTATATCCTCTCTACTTCGACCATCATGTTATTTTACTTCCTAAATATCAAAACTCCTTTACTACGCTGAGTGTCTCATTTCCTAATCTAATTCCCTCAGCATCACCCGATTTAATTTGACTACATTCCATTATCCTCGTTTTGCTTTTGTTAATGTTCATCTTATATCCTCCTTTCAAGACACTGTCCATTCCGTTCAACTGCTCTTCCAAGTCCTTTGCCGTCTCTGACAGAATTACAATGTCATCGGCGAACCTCAAAGTTTTTACTTCGTCTCCATGAATTTTAATACCTACTCTAAATTTTTCTTTTGTTTCCTTTACTGCTTGCTCAATATACAGATTGAATAACATCGGGGAGAGGCTACAACTCTGTCTCACTCCTTTCCCAACCACTGCTTCCCTTTCATGCCCCTCAACTCTTATGACTGCCATCTGGTTTCTGTACAAATTATAAATAGCCTTTCGCTCCCTGTATTTTACCCCTGCCACCTTGAGAATTTGAAAAAGAGTATTCCAGTCAACATTGTCAAAAGCTTTCTCTAAGTCTACAAATGCTAGAAACGTAGGTTTGCCTTTTCTTAATCTTTCTTCTAAGATAAGTCGTAAGGTCAGTATTGCCTCACGTGTTCCAACATTTCGACGGAATCCAAACTGATCCTTCCCGAGGTCTGCATCTACCAGTTTTTCCATTCGTCTGTAAAGAATTCGCGTTAGTATTTTGCAGCCGTGGCTTATTAAACTGATAGTTCGGTAATTTTCACATCTGTCAGCACCTGCTTTCTTTGGGATTGGAATTATTATATTCTTCTTGAAGTCTGAGGGTATTTCGCCTGTCTCATACATCTTGCTCACCAGCTGGTAGAGTTTTGTCAGGACTGGTTGTCCCAAGGCCGTCAGTAGTTCTAATGGAATGTTGTCTACTCCGGGGGCCTTGTTTCGACTCAGGTCTTTCAGTGCTCTGTCAAACTCTTCACGCAGTATCGTATCTCCCATTTCGTCTTCATCTACATCCTCTTCCATTTCCATAATATTGTCCTCAAGTACATCGCCCTTGTATAAACCTTCTATATACTCCTTCCACCTTTCTGCCTTCCCTTCTTTGCTTAGAACTGGGCTGCCATCTGAGCTCTTAATATTCATACACGTGGTTCTCTTCTCTCCAAAGGTCTCTTTAATTTTCCTGTAGGCAGTATCTATCTTACCCCCAGTGAGATAAGCTTCTACATCCTTACATTTGTCCTTTAGCCATCCCTGTTTAGCCATTTTGCACTTCCTGTCGATCTCATTTTTGAGACGTTTGTATTCCTTTTTGCCTGCTTCATTTACTGCATTTTTATATTTTCTCCTTTCATCAATTAAATTCAATATTTCTTCTGTTACCCAAGGATTTCTATCAGCCCTCGTCTTTTTTCCTACTTGATCCTCAGCTGCCTTCACTACTTCATCCCACAATGCTACCCATTCTCCTTCTACTGTAATTCTTTCCCCCTTTCCTGTCAATTGTTCCCTTATGCTCTCCTTGAAACACTCTACAACCTCCTGTTCTTTCAGTTTATCTAGGTTCCATCTCTTTAAATTTCCCACATTTTTGCAGTTTCTTCAGTTTTAATCTACAGGTCATAACCAATAGATTGTGGTCAGAGTCCACATCTGCCCCTGGAAATGTCTTACAACTTAAAACCTGGTTCCTAAATCTCTGTCTTACCATTATATAATCTATCTGATACCTTTTAGTATCTCCAGGGTTCTTCCACGTATACAACCTTCTTTCATGATTCTGAAACCCAGTGTTAGCTATGATTAAGTTGTGCTCTGTGCAAAATTCTACTAGGCGGCTTCCTCTTTCATTTCTTAGCCCCAATCCATATTCACCTACTATGTTTCCTTCTCTCCCTTTTCCTACACTCGAATTCCAGTCACCCATTACTATTAAATTTTCGTCTCCCTTCACTATCTGAATAATTTCTTTTATTTCATCGTACATTTCTTCAATTTCCTCATCATCTGCAGAGCTAGTTGGCATATAAACTTGCACTACTGTGGTAGGCGGGGGCTTCGTGTCTATCTTGGCCACAACAATCCCTTCACTATGCTGTTTGTAGTAGCTTACCCGCATTCCTATTTTCCTATTCATTATTAAACCTACTCCTGCATTACCCCTATTTGTTTTTGTGTTTATAACCCTGTAGTCACCTGACCAGAAGTCTTGTTCCTCCTGCCACCGAACTTCACTAATTCCCACTATATCTAACTTTAACCTATCCATTTCCCTTTTTAAATTTTCTAACCTACCTGCCCGATTAAGGGATTTGACATTCCACGCTCCGATCCGTAGAACGCCAGTTTTCTTTCTCCTGATAACGACATCCTCCTGAGTAGTCCCCGCCCGTAGATCCGAATGGGGGACTATTTTACCTCCGGAATATTTTACCCAAGAGGATGCCATCATCATTTAATCATACAGTAAAGCTGCATGTCCTCGGGAAAAATTACGGCTGTAGTTTCCCCTTGCTTTCAGCCGTTCGCAGTACCAGCACAGCAAAGCCGTTTTGGTTAATGTTGCAAGGCCAGATCAGTCAATCATCCAGACTGTTGCCCTTGCAACTACTGAAAAGGCTGCTGCCCCTCTTCAGGAACCACACGTTTGTCTGGCCTCTCAACAGATACCCCTCCGTTGTGGTTGCACCTACGGTACGGCCATCTGTATCGCTGAGGCACGCAAGCCTCCCCACCAACGGCAAGGTCCATGGTTCATGGGGGAGGATTGCTATATTACTAGTATAAATAGATAGTGAAAGAGCACGAAATATTGAGTTTGAAGGCATAAAACGAAAAAAGTCGTTTAAATAAGACTAATAGCGCAATAAGCTCACAGATTTCATTAGCAATCAACCTTTCAAGCTCGATATTTATCGTTACGTACTTGTTTTCGCTTTAGTTTTTTTCTGCTGGTACCCTACTACAAAGGTCAATACTTTACCCTTTCTAATTCTCTTCGTAATTGGAGTAAAATTCCGCCTTCTATATGACACTGTTTGATTAGTTCTGTATTAGTCAAACACAGTTTCGCATTTTCTGTACTGTCTACTGTGGATTTTATTTGTGTTATGTCTTACATTACGCTATTATTTATTTATGTTGGTAATTTTATACTTATTATTCATCTTACGGCGTCTCGTGGTTTTATGATGCTGCTCCCATGTTTCCCTTGGTTTCGGCGTAATGAAACACTTATTTCTTATCCGATTGAGATTTTTAGATTTTACACATGCATTGAAAGTACACTGATGAGACAAAACATTGGGACCATCTGCTTAATAGCCGGCTTGTTTGTTTTTGGAACGAAATAAATCACTGATTCTGCGTATCAGAAATGCGACAGTTTCTTAATAGGTTTGTGGAGCTATGTGGCATTAGATTACAGGTCATGTAATTCGCGTAAGAAACGGCCGCTGATTTGCATACGCAGCCTATAGCAACCTACAGGGGTTCCATAGGATTGGCATTAGGTGAATTTGGTCGCCGATACATCAAAGTACTGTAGTACGGTTCTGGCCCCGCGACACGGAGGAAATATACTGCTGAAAGATGACATGGCTGCGGAGAATACATCAAGAATGAATGGACGCAGGTGGCTCGCAGCTGTCAGCGTGTCTTCGGTTACTACCACACTTTCCATGCAAGCGCAGTAAATTCTCTCTCATAGCATAATATAGCTCCCACCAACCTGCGTCCGTGGCGCGCTGCACATTTCGAGACGCCGTTCACCTCGATGATGGCTCTTGTGGAGATGACCGTCGACCAAGCGTAGCAAAAACGGGTTTCACCCGACGAGGCGACACTTGATCGATGGTCGAATAGTGATGGTCCCGTGTCCACTGCAATCGTAAATGACGATGTCTTTGGGTCACCATGTGAAGTGGTAGGGGGTAGTCTTTAAATGCGAACATTTCGGTTTAGGCTTTACCGTGACTATTATTGACATTAAATGAAACAAGTTTACTGTTACCAGTCACCGTTTTTATTATTTCCACGACGCGTTTCAAAGGTTTAAACCTCCATCATCGGGTGGATTTACATTAGTTAGTATTACATATGTATGTGTGTTGTTACGATTTTGGAGGAACTTGTGGCACTGCCTATTGGAGAAACAAGACACTTTTTCAGAAAATGGTGTTGGATAACTTCTGACAAAAATTAAGCTGATGTCTAATGGTAAACATAAAATAAGTAAACTAGAGTACCTCCAGTGGTCACAGGTTCCTCTCGCTGTCGTAACACAGCACATGTATACTGTCACATCTGGAGACAAATATGGCGTCTGGAATCTGCTGGGTGCAGGGTTCGTATAGCAGAAGACAAGACATAATCGCAAAGTGCAAAAAATATACATCGTTCAGCATTATTACAGAATAATTGTTTAAAGCATTTGGAGGTGTTTTTTTTAGGTGTCGAATATATGCGTGTGTACTTCAGGTGGCAATTAAATCTAATTTTGAAAAGTTAAGACAGCTTAACATTCGTACTCGCTTATACAATCATATGAAGTGTTAAAATGGCTTAACCTTCATACTTGTTAATAACAATCAGTAAGTAGAGTACAATCAGTATGTACAGTAATCATATTGACTACAGCAGTAAAATCATACATACATTCATACATAGATCCATTGTGTGTGTGTGTGTGTGTGTGTGTGTGTGTGTGTGTGTGTGTGTGTGTGTGTGTGTTTAAGCTTTTCTGTCTCTCTCTCATCCCCCCTTCGCCCTCCGTCTCTACTACTCGCCCTCCCTCCGTCCCTCCCTCCCTCCCTCCCCTTCTTGCCAATACTAGTACCACGCGTAATGTTTTATTCCCACCTTCCTGGCCCTCGTGTAGTGACAATTTACAAGGCTGGTGGTGCCCCTGCTTTGCAAGCGTCCGTGCATCCAGGATGATAAATGGTCCTCTTACCGGTGAGGAGACGGCAGAAGAAGCCGTAAAACAGCTTCGTGAGTAATAGCATGACAGAAAAGTCGGACAACAAAACGCTTTTAATTAATTACTTCGGGAAAGGAAATGACTTTCTAAGTATTTCTGGAGAGCAGACGGATAATTGCGTAGCAGCTGCTGGCGGTGCTTATTTATGCACTGGATAATATCGTTTCCAGATTGATGCTTGGTTTTCTTCTCCCGTTCAGAGCTTCGCTAGAGTCTTGTGACATTATATTATGCTCTTTGACTTTGGCCACTAACGACACGTAGCTCACCCGTATTTTTAACAGAAAGGAGTTACTTTGAAGACAAAGTCGAGCATCGCGATTTAATCCTTCAATCATGCTAATGATAGTCGCAACTGTTACCTCAATATGGAAACAAACAATTTCATTCATTCTCCTCGACCCTCTGCTGGTGATACACAAGTACACAATAAAAGTTACAAAAAATTGAGAGTAGTATTGTCGTTTTACATTCTGTGAAACAGATTTCTGTTTCTCTTTCCAGGGTTTCCACAGCGCTGTTCAAAATTAACCGCGTGATGTTGAAAGCAGTAAAGGAAACAAAAGAAAAATTCGGAGTAGGTATTAAAGTCCATGGAGAAGAAACAAAAGCTTTGAGGTTCGCCTATGACATTGTAATTCTGTCAGAGACAGCAAAGGACTTGGAAGAGCAGTTGAACGGAATGGACAGTGTCTTGCAAGGAGGATATAAGATGAACATCGACAAAAGCAAAACGAGGATAATGGAATGTAGTCGAATTAAGTCGGGTGCTGCTGAGGGAATTAGATTAGGAAATGAGACACTGAGCGTAGTAAAGGAGTTTTGCTATTTGGGGAGCAAAGTAACTGATGATGGTCGAAGTAGAGAGGATATAAAATGCAGACTGGCAATGGCAAGGAAAGCCCTTCTGAAGAAGAGAAATTTGTTGACATCGAGTATAGATTTAAGTGTGAGGAAGTCGTTTCTGAAAGTATTTGTATGGAGTGTAGCCATGTATGGAAGTGAAACATGGACGATAAATAGTTTGGACAAGAAGAGAATAGATGCTTTCGAAATGTGGTGCTACAGAAGAATGCTGAAGATTAGATGGGTAGATCACATAACTAATGAGGAGGTATTGAATAGAATTGGAGAGAAGAGGAGTTTGTGGCACAACTTGACAAGAAGATGGGGCCGATTGGTAGGACATGTTTTGAGGCATCAAGGGATCACAAATTTAGTATTGGAGGGCAGCGTGGAGGGTAAAAATCGTAGAGGGAGACCAAGAGATGAATAAACTAAGCAGATTGAGAAGGATGTAGTTTGTAGCAAGTACTGAGAGATGAAGCAGCTTGCACAGGGTAGGGTAGCATGGAGAGCTGCATCAAACCAGTCTCAGGACTGAAGACAACAACAACAACAACAACAACATGTTGAAAGCGGTCTGTATCACTCTGCGGTACGGAATCCCTGCCTAAATTCTCAAGTTATGAGCTACCCTCCTCCCGTCGTGACTACGGGTGTCAGATAAACGACATGAAATTTAGACGTCAGTGACTCGTCCTATTCAGCGAGTACCTTCTCTCGTTGTGGGCTTATAATGTAGAGCATCAGTGCTGAGGATTTCGTTTCGATTCTCGCTACTGTCTGTGACTGGCCGAACTATCCGAGGTGTGTTGGACAGGAGTTCTGTTGTGCGCCCTTTACGGCGATATCGCCTCCTTTCCATTCCTTGTCGTGGTTCTCAGACAATTCCCGTCCTGTCCCCACTACCCGGTATCGCCACTAATTACCACCTGATAACAGCCTTAGCATGTGCGAGTACCTTAGCACCCCATGTTACGAATTTACTCGTAAGGCAAATGACCCGAAATAGTCATTGTAATACAGGCATTGAATCAAATTATTTTATTCTAAGTTCAATTTTATTATTCTTGGAATGTTATTAAATGTTTGCTCTTTAAGCCTGTGTAATGACTTAGCGATTTTCACCTACGTTCTGTGACGAAATTAAAGTGAAACCTTCACAAACTTGTGGCGCAGGCAGACATAACTAATGTGGGAATTGAAACTAATTGTGACGTACACAGGTGCATTCCCAATTTTTTGACTATAGTATGTAGTCAAATCTGTATATTTAGTTTCTGTTTCTCCTCTAAACTATTAATTGCGATAGAAATTAGACCCAGACGGAATGGCTCAACTTAACGTTTCTCTTTCCATTTGTTGCAGGTGAGTGACTGAAGAGCGAGCCTAACGCTACTGTCCGACATACCGTAAGTTACCAGATGTTCTGCCAAGTGAATCATACATAGTTGTGCTTCGACTACACATCCTATCCGAGTGGCCACATTGAAAGCAGCGATGGCATTCGTTTGCATGGAGCAAGTCTCAGCCAATTAAGTTCATGAGTGATTAGTAATTAAATCAGTTTCGGTTGCACTGAATCACAGGTATATTGCCGCGCGTAGTGGCCGCGCGGTTAGAGGTGCCATGTCATTGATAGCGCGGCCCCTCTCTCGGTCGTGTGTGTGTGTGTGTGTGTGTGTGTGTGTGTGTGTGTGTGTGTGTGTGTGTGTGTGTGTGTGTGTGTGTTTTGTTCTTAGCATAAGTAGTGTGTAAGTCTAGGGACCGATGACCTCAGCCATTTGGTCGCATAGGGATTCACACACATTTGAACATTTTGAACTGGTATATTATTTGTCTATCATTTGATCAGATTCAGAATAAAACTGTCGTATCGACACGATGTAAAATGCTAAGAAACCAAGTAATAAAATCGAACTAAAAATTGGACGGGTTGCACAAATACCGCCAGGAACACAATTTAAAAAAATATTTGACATTTATTCAAATGGATCTGAGCACTATGGGACTTCACACCTGAGGCCATCAGTCCGCTAGAACTTAGAACTACTTAAACCTAACTAGCCTAAGGACACCACACACATCCATGCCCGAGACAAATGCAGACTGACATATCGAAGGTCTGTACACTAGTTATAATACCTCGCGCGTTCATGTATCACTGCGCGAGTGTGATCCGTGAGGATAAAAAGTTCTACGTTAGCAGCAATCTCATTGGCTGCGTTACATATTAATACGCGGATCGGTGGAAGCAGAATTTAGTCCGTCTCTATGGCAGCGCCATCTCGTAGTGCGGAGACGGACGAGCGCTGCGCCTGCGCTGTTCTGCTTAGCGGGGCGCGCTCTAATGAGAAAGTTGTGTACGCGCTGACTACGCGGAACTATGTACACAACAACCATATTGAAACACGATGGGCCAGAGAAATGTTCGCTTGAGTGATTGACCGTCGGTAGCTCACGTAGAAATTCACCAACCAGGAGGTAACAGAAAGGTACGGAAATACATATAGGATGCGATTCGAAGTTCAAGTTGAACAGCACGCTTGAAGGAAGTGTAACGGTGAGCTGAAGGCACTCTATGCGATGGAAAGGCACGTAGTTTAGTTTACCTCACCAACTCAAAGAAACATCGAACTCTGGTAAGTTGCTTAAATAAAGTAGAATTACACGCACACGGAAAATCACGCAAAGAAATCATAGAAACTGAGAATGAGATTTACAAGGCGGAAGGTTCTAATGCACCACACTAGAGGCACCTAGTCTGTTTCGCCAGTTTATACGCTGTAAGAAAACCGAGCGCCTCGAAAGGAGAACTGAAATACGGAAAAAGAATTCTAATACTACAAACAGATAAAACACACACATGACGCATTCACACATTAAAGATTCGCACTAATTAAAACGATACACAGTGGACATAGCAGTCTCCCATCGCTCTGTAGCAGCAGGACAGAGATTACAAGAAGCGTCCTCTCACTCCTTACTTGAAATATACTCCTGTATGCCTCACCATCGCAGTACTTCTAACAACGTAATAGTAGCTCAACCTCAACCAAACCCTTACGCATCCAACTACCTAAACTTGCAAAACAACAAATCACCAGAGCAGAAAACCTCATCCTCAGACGACCAACGAACAGTTATATTCCACGCTACCGGCCGTAGGTGCACAGGTAATAGCGGAAAGGGCACAGAAAATGCGTTCCGGCTACCTGTGCCAACCTCTGCTGACCACTCTCCCCTAGTGTCTCTTTGGTACAGCAGAAGCTATTTAACCCCTACAGAAAATTAGATAAATTTCTACTGCCACTAAAAGAATCCCTGCCCAAGAACCGAACCACTTGGAATTACCACACAGGCATTCAAACACACTAGCAGACGAGACCAGTAATGAGAAAGGGGAACACAGAAATATTACATGGAAACGTATTGAACAAACGGGAAAGCGAAACACAGTGTGGTCAGAAACAGTCTGAAAAGCTTGTAAGGGTGTTTCAGGGGATGTTGTGCAAGTAAATAATGTTAGGGAAAAAAACTAGATACACTGCACCGTTTCGAAATTACCTAGCGTTGAAGTTAGCCAATCAGATCATCACTCATTTGGCTTTGAAATGCTGTAATGCGCAGACAACCGTCAGTTACTAGTTGAAATACTTACTACCAGTTACCATGTGCCAATTTTGGAAGTAATCAGTTTAAGCTACTGAGCAACTACGTTTGTTCGATTTGAGGAAACCAAAGAAACGTTGGGCGTCACAGCCTTTGGCTTGAATTTGTGTGCGCAACGGTCTGATTGGCTGCTATGCTTCAATGCTAAATAATTAGGAAACGGAGCAGTGTATCGAATTTTTTTCTTAACAGTTATTTCTCAGAACAACCTCCTCTTACAAATTTTTTCATAGTGTTTCTAACTACCCTTTACATACTCAGTATATCTATACGGGGTGATTTCTTCCACCGTGTACAAACTCTAGGCATTGTTCGCTGCTGCTACGGTCGCAGGTTCGAATCCTGCCCCGGGCATAGATGTGTGTGATGTCCTTAGGCTAGGTTTAAGTAGTTTCTAAGCCTAGGGGACTGATGACCTCAGATGTTGTCCCGTAGTGCTTAAAGCCATTTGAACCATTCCGCCGGGCGGATTCGTGCCGGGGACCGACACGTCTTCCCGTTCGGGAAGCAGTGCCTTAGACGGCACTGTTAACCGGGCTTGCTTTGCCTGTCCATAATTAAGAAGTAGCTGTATCGAGCCCTCGCTGTCCAACTCCGGGGAAAGATTTAGCCCCCTGACAGTTTTCACGTTGCGATTAGTATTACTTATATCAGCGGTACTGACGACAGAATCATCACGATTACGGAATTTAAATTTGCCTTGGGTTTTCAGTATCATTCGGTCTAACGTAACAGAACTATGCAGTTTACCAAAAACACAGTATTTCTCACTATCCATTTGAATGACCTCAGTGTTATTATTTGAAACAATGACGTTTTCATGCAGGTAGTCATGAATTTCCAAAGCTGTAAGTTGCATGTGGATTGTATTCTTTTTCAGAGCCGAATCTCAAAGTATTTTTACTGCTCGGTTCTACGGACATTACGTACTGGTACGAAGCGTAGCTTCCACTTCACGAACGATACACAAAGGTGATGAACAGGAAATATTACCACTTCAAAGTTCGGTGGCTGCGCGAGGAGCGCAATATACACGTAACCAGTCAGCTACATCACGGAGTGCAGCACTACACAGTCTGAGCTCTCGGCCGCTGCTATCGAGCCACTCTGCTTGTCAGGGAAGTCAGTAACTTATTTTAGTGTGTTAATCATGTTGGGAAGAGTTAGAAGTCGATTTTCTCGAGAACCTTTCAGAGTTACATCGAACAACTATGGGAGAGGTATATTCGAGTTTTCAACTTCACGCATAGTGAATATACAAATTACCAAAATTCAGTTGTTTAGTGATCACTTTGTTAGAGAAAAATGTGGGCACCTGTGGAGGCACAATTTAATTATACTCCTTGAAAAATTTGATTCATAAATTAATAAACTTACGTGTGGGTTACAGTACACGATACCTTCAGTCTGTCTCATTATCAGTACATCGAAACTTGCTGCCACCTTAACATGGAACGCTCATATCTACAACTACATCTATACTCCGCGGAGGGTACCTCGTACCACAACTAGCATCTTCTCACCCTGTACCACTCTCAAACAGAACGAGGGAAAAATTACTACCTATATGCCTCTGTACGATCCTAATCTCGCTTATCTTTGTGGTCTTTCCGCGAAATATAAGTTGGCGACAGTAAAATTGTACTGCAGTCAGCCTCAAATGCTGGTTCTATAAATTTACTCGGTAGCGATTCACGGAAAGAACGTCTCCTTTCCTCCAGAGACTCCCATCCGAATTCCTGAAGCATTTCCGTAACACTCGCGTGACGATCAAACCTAGCAGTAACAAATCTAGTAGCCCGCCTCTGAATTGCTTCTATGTCCTCCCTCAATCCGACCTGACAGAAATCCCAAACGCTCGAGCAGCTCATAAAATCCTGGTCTACTCTCTATAACCGGGCACGAGCCACGGTCAGATTTAACCGCGGTCATCTCCCTCGTTTAACCTTGATCGAGTTCGGTGCACCAGAATTTTGCCTTGAACAGGGTTAAATGCCGACTTCGCCGCGGTTAACTTTTAATCGAGGTTGCTGCACTCGGACGCATGTGTCGAACAGATTAGAGTTGCGGAGTTTGGTGTGAGCCGGTATGTGGTGGGAGCGCTCGTGGCCGGTCGCCACGTGTAGTCAGTCCCCCTGTGGTGGAGGGATGTGCTGCGGGCCGCGGCGCTGTGTCGGGGCTGGCGCGAATTGTATCGGCAACGGAAGTGGGCGCCGCTATTTTCGTGTCGCCGCCTTGCTGCCCTGATTCCTCCTCCCACCCGTCCTTCCTTCCTTCCCGCTGCGCCCAGCCTCCGCCGGTTCTTGCCAGCCAGCCGGCAGTCGGGACGGCTGCCACTTTTTGTGAGCTGCGGTCGCGCTTCTTGCGCGTCGCTCGCCACCGCTCAGCAGGGGGTGGGTGGGGGTGGAGGGAGGGGGTTGCTGTGCGTGCTGTACGCAGCGGGACAGCGGGCTCGAGACAGGACCTGCCTGCATCGCGGACGGGGCTGCTCTTGTCCGGCCCTGACAACTCCATTAATTAACCAAAGTCGCGTCTGGGGAGCGGGAATGCGATAAGATCGTCGTCCTCGCGGAAGGTCACTTTGTTACTTTTCGAACTCCTCTACCGCAGGCTCACGTCACATTTCAACAACTGCCTCCTCATCTCTTTCCCTGATCACTCCTCTGATGATCGATCATTGTCACATATTTATTGTGGGCTATCATTGTCGTCCTGTTCCCAGAAATGGATTCGTTGTCCTTCCTGATCTTACCCTCAGTTCTGTAGAAGGTTCCGTAATGCGCACACTGTTTCAGAGTTGAACACTACTAGCTCCTTGAGTCCCTTGGTGCTCAAGAACTTTGATCAGTTTCTTAAGGAGAAGGCTACGTGTAAAAATTCAAGCACAGGCTGTATGAAATGTACACCTACATCGGATTCATACACTTTACGCTTAATACTGATTAAACTGCCATTGGAAATAACGTGTAATTGCTTATGGTAGATTCGACTGTCCTCCCCTGCTTCAGCAGCGCTCCATTATTACAGACCTGCACTCGGAAGTCCACATAGACTAATTCTTAACACGCTGTACTATACTAAAAATATCACAAACATGTGTTATTTGCATCCTACTGGTGTTAGATACATAAAACCCCAAAATTTTTGCTGAAATGGTTATTTTAATAACACTCTCCTCATTCAGGGTGGAGCTCTGTAATTCTAACCACTGTTTCTGTTTCCACGAGCCTATCTCATGCTAGTTTTAAGTCGAGATTAGCCCACTTCGAAACTTACCACCTCCTCAATATCTTTTACATGACTATAAGAAGCACAAATAGTGCCGATTAGCCTCAACATTGCAACCCTCACATTAAGAGCATCTGCTACAAGGTGAAAAGTAGTCAAGCGAGAACCAGAAGGGCTTGTGGTAAAAGCTGGGTCCTAAGTTCTAGAGGTATGCACTGGATATACACCACGGTGGTTAGACCTAGGATTTCCTACAGGGCCGTAGTGTGGTGAAAGAAGGTAGAATAGCGAGTTGCAGGTAAGGAGCTTGCTAAGGTGCAGAGACTGGCCTGCTTACCTGTAACACGCGGAATTAGCAGCACACCAACCGCTGGGATGGAAGCCATGCTGGACATGCCTCCACTTCACCTTTGGGTTAGGATGGAAGCAGCAGCTGGGGCATACAAACTTAAAACTGGTAAAAACTGGATCTCGTCGGGGTATTCAGATTCACACACTAAGATAGCGAGTGAGCTAAATATAGGAATGGCTGGGGAAATGCCGGCTGACTATATAACAACTCCCAACTGCTTCAAATGGCTCTGAGCACTATGCGACTTAACTTCTGAAGTCATCAGACACCTAGAACTTAGAACTAATTAAACTTAACTAACCTAAGGACACCACACACATCCATGCCCGAGACAGGATTCGAACCTGCTACCGTAGCGGTCGCTCGGCTCCAGACTGTAGCGCCCAGAACCGCACGGCCACTCCGGCCGTCCCCAACTGCTTCAACAAGCCTTACAGGATAATAATTGGAAGCAGGGAGCAGTGGGAAAAAAACATTTCGACACCGTTCAGGGATATCGTTTGGTTCACCGAAGGGTCGAAATCAGACCAAGGCGTTGGGGCAGGGGTGTACGGGGTTCATCCAAGTTTGGAGGGCATGATCTCTCTAGGAAAACTGGCCACGGTATTCCAAGCTGAAATTACTACAATCAGAGCATGTGTGGAGTAGAATGTGCGCAGGTGCCACAAGGACCGTAGTATATACGTCTATTCAGACAGCCAGACAACCCTGAAATCACTGACAGCTTTTGCCAGATCTAAGATTGTTGCAGAATGCCACAGGGATCGGTGGAGCTAGGAGGAAGCAATAGGGTAAACCTAGTGTGGGTCCCTGGCTACTCAGTTGTCTGTGGCAATGAACAAGCCGATAGATTGCTGGGGCAACAGCTGCATTTATTGGACCGGACCCTGTCCTGACAATCACGACGGCTATGATCAAACTAAAACTACGGAACTGGCTTAGGAAATAGCATGTAGAATATTGGAAAGAGGTCCATAAACAAAAACATGGCAAGGAAATAATGCCCAAGCCATGTTTTAAAAGAAGCTCTGTAATCCTGGGATTGAACAGGAAAGAGATCAAATTCATGACTAGACTGATGACCGGCCATGGGTATTTCAAAAACCAGCTTCACACAATGGAAGAAGACCCTAAATGTAGGATCTGTGATGAGGGTGAAGAAACTGCATCACACCTAATCTTCGAATGTATGGCACTGGAGAGCAAAAGATACAGGATCTTCGGGACATCTAGACCTGAAGAAATTGTAAAAAAAAAAAAAAAAAAAAAAAACTGGTAAACGGATACCTTGCACTATTTAAGGGCATTGGTTGGCTGTACTAGATATACAGGGAGCAATACCGCACAATAAACTCGGTTTTGGTGCGGGCAGTGGCGGGTTAGACCTAAGCTGTTTTAGCGTCCCTGTCAAAATCAAATCAATTCAAACCAAATCAACCTCAACAATAATAGCAGAGTGTAAAACATAAATTTAGAGTGTAGGCCTAAAAATTACACTTGGTAATACTAAAATAAGGTGTAAAAAAAAAAGAAAAATTAAAAACGGCGTAACAGAACAGGTTGATGAATTTATTTGCAGGGTGTAACGGTTGTAAGGGGGGATATTTTTATAGGTTGTATCTTAATATTTACACACATCAGAGTGATCGTTGTTTTTCGTCTGTGTCGAACAATTTTCCCACAAACACCTCACATAGTTTTACTACTTCATGTTTTTTGCAGTAACAAGGGAGTATTCCAAAGTGTCAATAAACGATCTTGCTGAAACTTGGCAAGGTGTAGAGGCGACAAAATAATCCAATACGTATTTTTTGCCTAATTTCACTTTTTAGAGAGAAAACACACTTCAAAAGGTATTTTGGCGTATTAGGTTTAAAGGGAATACCTCCGAAAAGATTTACATAAAAATGTTTGTTATGTAAAAGTTTTATGTAATTAACGTTCTTGAAAACTGTATAATTGAATTCTGTAATAATTCGAAATGTGGCAAAATGCTCCACCAACAGTAGCTAACTTTGAAAAATTAAAACTTTTGATACAACATAAATTAAAGAAGCTTTCAAGCTACATACATCCATGTGTCGTAAAGCTGATTACTGAAATACATTTTTGGAAAATAAGCTTTTCACAGTGTGTTGTCAGAATATTTTGAACAGACGTAATTAAAATATCTTAACGTTCATTATCAGTCTAGTTATTGATTTAACTTCTATTATTTTTATTTTTTAAACTGTTACGTTAAGTTTTACTTTCATATTTTCTATTTTTAGTTTTTTAATTCACTGTTTCACATTTAAAAAATAGTGTCGCACTGTTACGATACAAAATCATTACAACAATGAAAATCTCTAAATAAATAAATTAAACATAACGTTTTCTTACACCATACACATAAAATGTACGAAATGTCTTCACATAATATACGCAACAGAGAATATAGTATAGAAAAAAGCAGTAGGATTTTTAATTGTCACAGGTGACCCTCTAAATATCCTGATTTGCAACAGGTGTATATCATTACATTGGTAAGCCTTGATGAAAAGAATTGATTATGCTTTAGTGACTGCATCTCGATTATGTTGTTTCTTGATTCTATCATCAACATTCAACAGAATTACATATGATAATATTATCACAAATGTCTTTCTATGTGGAAAGCTCGATGGCACAGTTACAATCATGAGATGTATAAGGCTTTCGATGTTGGAAGAACCTGGTGAGATTATTTTCAAATCTAGTAATGTCGATTGATTATGATGTCAGTCTCCACTTGAGAAATAATATAATCAAGCTGCAGCCACTAGTACATAATTATTTCTCTTCGCTAGAACTTACCAATGTACTGAAACATGCCTGATACAAGTGAGAATATTTAGTGGGTCATCCGTGACAACTGGAAATCCTGCTGAACTTCGTTTTATATTGCCTTCTTCGTCGTGCAAAATTTCGTGAATTTTATGTGCATGGCGTGAGAAAGCCTTACATTTTAAGTATATATTTACGGTTATCATTATTATAGTAATTTTTATCATTATTAAGAGTTACTTCTAATTTTCAATAGACAAAATACACGTATGTAAAATGATAAACTGTGGAACTAAAAAGAAAAACACAAAGATGTACGTAAAATGTAAAATAAGACTTTAAAACATAAAACAAATATAAGCAAAGTCAGTGCCTAGACTAATAACGAAATTTTAAGCTATTTTAATTAGTCACACTGAAAATTTTCTGACAGCTTTTTTTTCCATAATGGTATATCAGAAACCAGCTTCATTACACATGGATGTATGTAACGTGAAAGCTTCTTTAATTTATATCGTAACAAAAATTTTCATGTCTAGGAAGCAGTTAATAATGATTGGCTATTTTGAAAAATTTCATATTATTACAAAATTCGATTACACAGTTTTCAAGAATGTTAACTGCATACCAGCCTTTATATGAGAAATACTTTTCATATATCATCGTTTCGAAGATACTCCCTGTAAACTCAATATGCCAGATTATCTTTTGGGGCGTGTGTTACTCCTTAAAAGTGAAATTGGGCGCACAAAAAAGTATTGCATTATCTTGCACCCCCTACACACCCACCAAGTTTCATCCAGCGTCATTTATTGACACTTGGGAATGTTCCTTTGTAAGTGAAGGAACACCTGCCAGTATAGAATAACCTTTTGGCATTCACTTCAACACCTGACCTGCTGCCGAGGCGAAAATAAGCATTAATGTCTTACTCTTGCCACACATACGTGGAGGTAGTAACCGACCTTAAAACGGACAACCTGCAGTAGCTGTAATTATTAGTCACCAAATCACGTAAATAGCAATGTAATGTTGTTAAGTAGTCTGTCCTCAATCACCTATGGAAGTACCTGCACTTACTCCTGTTACATCCTGTATTTAGAGCTGTTGATGGAGATATCTGGATTAATAGTGAGATATGAAACAGGGAATAAACATTGAATAGAATGTTTCTGGTAAAGTAAATACGGTTTTCAAAATTTAAGCGTATTCTGTTATTATCAAGAGGAGCTAACAATACCTCGTCAGTTTTTTCACTTATGGAATTGAAACACAGAATTTTAATGCGAATACCACCCAATTTGAGGATCGTTGTATAGATAGAGTAGACCATACACTATCAGAGACAGAGAGAAGCATTTGAGTCACATGTCTGAAAGGCAATTAGGGCTTGCAGTTGCTAAATTACGACCTTGTTGTTAATCAACAACTTTCTCCTTTCGAGAAACTTGTGTATACACACACACACACACACACACACACACACACACACACACACACACACACACACACACACACACACACACACACAAACGCACTCAAATTTTACTAGTTTTGCTGGACATTACGCAATATTGTTTCAGAAACGAAACGAAAAGAGGTTACTCCCTTGTTCTGACAAAATTTTCTGGAGATAGCTTTTGTTGTCCGGAGGACGATGGAGCTGGGAACCTCATTTCAAATACTTCCCGTTAGAAACCCTATCGCTCCACTCCCAGCTTGCTGGCGTATTTGAATTATGATTACACAGTTGAGTAGGAGCCTGTTGTGCCCTGCTTTGCAGGGAGTGACTGATATACAAAAGGAAACGGAGACCCTTTCCTGCCGGTCCATGAATCGAGTGCTTGCTGTCGTGATATCATAATCGTTTTTCGGTACACATAAATTTTTGCATACAGTTGCTATTCCGAAGCTGAAACCTGCGGAAAACGTACTGCGCTGCATCCCTGTAGTGTTGATTCTCAGTCCAGCAGAAGCGAGATTTTCAAGCAAGTCTCGTGTCTACTACGCGGAATTGCCCCTCTTCATATCGAAAATATTTGGCTTATTGCAGATAACTAAGCAGGATAAGAGGATATATCGAAGTACTTCACACCACCACCACCACCACCACCATCGTCAGCAGTAAATAGTAATTCAGACGCAACTTGTCCTTAAATAAGAAGGGAACCCCTCACTATCATGCCTGTCACAGAACCTCACATTAATAAGCCAGAACAGTGCGCACTATAAATGGAAATAGTCAATCTCCCAGAACAGTATCCAGCGACTTACTTCTCTCCAACTGTAGCCTTAATCCATACAAAGAACAGGGTGTTTATTGCTAATGGTTTGCAATTGTGGTGACATATGATCAGTTAACTGCTCGTGCCATTTTGTAAGTAGCCTGTTTGTATGTTGGCAGCGCTATAGACAGTGTTAATATCGCTGACAGCAGCAAGGGGCACATAAAAAGGAAACTAGCACTGGCAAAACGGACTTTCCTGCCCAAGAGAAGTCTACTGGCATCAAACATAGGTCTCAATTTGAGGAAGGAATTTCTGAGAATCTATGTTTGGAGCACAGAATTGTGCGGTAGCGAAACGGGGACTATGCGAAAACGGGAACAGAAGAGAATCGAAGCATCTGGGATATGATGCTATGGAGAAATGTTGAAAATTTGGTGGTCAGGTAAGAAACGAGGTGGTTCTCCACAGAATCGGCCAGGAAAGGAGTATGTGGACAAGACGGACAAGAAGAAGAGGCGGGATGACAGGACATCCGTTAATACACCAGGGAATAAATTCCAAGGTACTAGAGGTAGAAGAAGACAGAGACTGGGATATCTCAAGGAAGTAATTGAGGACGTAGGTTGCTTATTGGTACTCTCAGATGAAAACGTTAACACGGGGGAGGAATTCGTGACGAGCCGCATCAGTCCAGTCACAAGACCGATGACAAAAAAAGCAGCAGCTTAATAGAGATATAACATTATATATTTCAAATGTGTGTGAAATCTTACGGGACTGAACTGCTAAGGTCATCAGTCCCTAAGCTTACACACTACTTAACCTAAATTATCCTAAGGACAAACACACACACACACACACACACACATGCCCGAGGCAGGACTCGAACCTCCGCCAGGACCAGCCGCACAGTCTCTGACTGCAGCGCCTTAGACAGCTCGGCTAATCCTGCGCGGCATTATATATTTCAACGTCCATATGATTCTGATAGGGCATCTAACGGACTGAAATGAAAATTTACCTGAAGCTGAATTTAAGACATCCAAATCCGTCAGTCCAGTGACAACACAGGGAGTGATTTTGTTGCTTTTAGGAACATTGTGATTTAACGGCGCTCTGTGTCCAGGTAATTATTTTGCTGGATAAATGATAAGAAGGAAATCAACAATAGCTTCAGTAATGTCATTCGTGTCAAATGACAGAAGCGTAGCGAAACCACATAGACGACAAGAGTTGCAGGACTAGCAACTAATCAAGTGGATGGTCGGATTTAATGTGTGGGCTGAATTCATCGCAAATGGTATTGGGAAACGGGTGGTTCCTACACAACAGCAACAACAACAAAGCGTCAAAGCGTAATTAGCGGATACAGTAGTCAGGCGGCCTACGCAACTCGGCCATCGGCAGCGCAGACACGGCGTTGCAAATTGCACGTTAAACATTTAGCGCTGCATTAGCGAGCGGGCGAGGCGGCGGGCGCAAACGAACGGAGCGAATTACTCGGCCCTCTTGTGAAGCCGTCTGGCCGGTGGCGGATTATTCGGCGCTAGTTGGCGCGCAGCGTCGGCCGACCGGGTTGGTGCGTGGCGAGTGCCGCTGCCACGCTGTGTAGTACCGTAGACTACCGTTCTGCGCCACCGTGCCCGCCCTGCGCCCAATGAGTTGCCAGTACTGCCAACTCACTGCTGGCCACTGCCTCTGGCTCCCACTGTTTCTTACTGGCTAAACGTGGACACGCCCAAGATCTCAAAGACAAGTGGGAACAAAATAAAAAAAAAATGCATCTTCATGTGAGATACTGAAATTTTGAAATTACACTACTGGCTATTAAAATTTCTACACCAAGAAGCAATCCAAATAATAAACGGATATTCATTGGACAAACATATTATTCTAGAACTGACATATGATTACATTTTCACGCAATTTGGGTGCATAGATCCTGAGAAATCGGTACCCACAACAACCATCTCTCGCCGTAATAACGGCCTTGATACGCCTGGTCATTGAGTCAAACAGAGCTTGGATGGCGTGCACACGTACAGCTGATTCAACACGATACCACAGATCATCAAGAGTAGTGACTGGCGTGTTGTGACAAGCCAGTTGCTCGGCCACCATCGGCCAGACGTTTTCAATTGGTGAGAGATCTGGAGAATGTGCTGGCCAGGGCAGCAGTCGAACATATTCTGTATCCAGAAAGGCCAGTACAGGACCTGCAACAAGTGGTCGTGCATTATCCTGCTGAAATGTAGGGTTTCGCAGGAATCGAATGAAGGGTAGAGCCACGGGTAGTAACACATCTGAAATGTAACGTTCACTGTTCAAAGTGCCGTCAATGCGAACAAGAGGTGGCCGTGACGTGTAACAATGGTACCCCATACCATCAAGCTGGGTGATACGCCAATATGGCGACGACGAATACACGCTTGCAATTTGCGTTCACGGCGATGTCGCCAAACACGGATGCGATCATCATGATGCTGTAAACAGAACCTGGATTCATCCGAAAAAATGACGTTTTGCCATTCGTGCACCCAGGTTCGTCGTTGAGTACACCATCGCAGGCGCTCCTGTCCGTGATGCAGCGTCAAGGGTAACCGCAGCCGTGGTCTCCGAGCTGATAGTCCATGTTGCTGCAAACGTCGTCGAACTGTTCGTGCAGATGATTGTTATCTTGCATACGTCCCCATCTGTTGACTCAGGAATCGAGACGTGGCTGCACGATCCATTACAGCCATGCCTATAACATGCCTGTCATCTCGACTGGTAGTGATACGAGGCCGTTGGGATCCAGCACGGCGTTCCGTATTACCCTCCTGAACCCACCGATTCTGTATTCTGCTAAGTCATTTGATCTCTACCAATGCGAGCAGCAATGTCGCGATACGATAAACCGCAATCGCGATAGGCTACATTCCGACCTTTATCAAAGTCGGAAACGTGGTGGTACGCATTTCTCCTCCTTACCCGAGGCATCACAACAACGTTTCACCAGGTAGCGGCGTTCAACTGCTGTTAGTGTATGAGAAATCGGTTGGAAAGTTTCCTCATGTCAGCACATTGTTGGTGTCGCCACCGGCGCCAACCTTGTGTGAATGCTCTGTAAAGCTAATCATTTGCATATCACAGCATCTTCTTCCTGTCGGTTAAATGTCGCGTCTGTTGTACGTCGTCTTCGTGGTATGGCAATTTTAATGGCCAGTAGTGTACTTTAACCGTGTTCAACCGCGTAGGATTAGCCGAGCGGTCTAAGGCGCTTCAGTCATAGATTGTGCAGCTGATCGCGGCAGAGGTTCGAGTCCTCCCTCGGACTTGGGTGTGTGTGTTTGTCCGTAGGATAATTTAGGTTAAGTAGTGTGTAAGCTTAGGGACTGATGACCTTAGCAGTTAAGTCCCATAAGATTTCACACACACTTGAACATTTTAACAGTGTTTAGATAATTGTGGAAATGCAGACGGGTGACGTGGTCGACAACCGCTGGTACTTCTGCAGGCGCACTCCGTGGCAAAACTGCAGCGAGTAATCGCAGTGCAAGTGAATTTAAAAACAACGGTCGGCAAAAGTATTCGAGAAAGATAAAGATATCAGCAGCGGAAATTATTCAAAAATGGGTGAGGTAGCGTAACTCTATCCATATGTTTTTTGGATGAGAGAGAGAGAGAGAGAGAGAGAGAGAGAGAGAGAGAGAGAGAGAGAGCGAGAGAGAGCGTAGGACTCCAGGCAGAAATTAACTGAAATTACAATGAAATGAAAACCCTTAGCTGCTTAGTGGCGTTGATAAACGTCAACGGGGACAGATGGAAAAGTGTGCCCCGATCGGGACTCTAACCCGGGATCTCCTGCTTACATGGCAGACGCTCTATCTACCTGAGCCACCGAGGACACAGAGAATAGTGCGACTGCAGGGATTTATCTCTGGCGCGCCTCCAGCGAACCACTTTGTCAACGTATTGTCCCGCACTACATTCGTAGTGCCCGCGCCCATTATACTCGATACTTGCGGCGCGTTGCCGATTCCCGTAAGAGTTCGGGCACTGTGTGTGCATCCGCACAGAAGATGGTCAAGTGGCCGGTGAGCCTTAACTATATATATACTACGATGGTATCTGTTTTTTCGGACATGTCCGAAGGAAACAGATACCATCTTAGTATATACATAGATATTAACTGTATTTACATGGTTACTTACTAATTTAATTTCAACTACTTCCTTAATGACACTATCCCAATGGCTAGAAGGGATGCCAGAATCTCCGTGTTGCTATATTCCATAGGATTACCGGTGTCAAGACAGCGTTCTGCTACAGCCCATTTGGTAGACTGCTGTAAGGGTGTGTGATGACGATCAGTACACCCGTCCTCCACTGCTCTGACTGTCTGTTCGATATGTGACGTGCCACAACTGCAAGGAATAGTACAGACAGCAGCCTTACGCAAACCAAGATCATCCTTAACGGAATCTAAAAGGACCATAATGTTAGACAGGTATGAGACAACGCATTTCGCATTTCCGCAAAATACGACCAACATCTTGTTTGAGATGCTCCCTGAGTAAGGTAGAAAGGCCGGACACCTTGGTGTCAACTCGGTATTATCACCACTCACTCGGTGTACAGTTGTTCGATAACGTAACGCGTGTCTTGTAAGTCTTTCGCTATATCCATTCTGACGGAAGGTGACCTGACGTGGGTTAACTCTGGTGGCAAACTATCAGGATCTGAAATGACATGGGCCCTGTGAACCAAGGTACGCTGGGCTGAGCCGGATGGTGGCAACTATCAGCCGGTAGGTACACGTCAGTGTGAATACTCTATGAACAGTATACTCCAACGAATCATCGGCCTTCCTCATGACCAGCACATCAAGGAAGGGAAGGCAGCCATTTTCTTCCACCTCCATCGTGAAACGAACATTCTGATGGATTGAATTCAGGTGCTTAAAATGCGTTCAAATTCTGACAGACATGAGGCAAAACAACCAAAGTATCGTGTACATTCCTGAAGGAAACGTAAATTTCTAAGCCATCGATTCCAAAGCACGTTCCTCGAAGTCTTCCACAAACAAATTTGCAATAATAAGTGACAAAGGTCTTCCCGTCGCAACTCCATCTGTAGACTCATAATACTGGTCAATGAAAAAAAAGTGGAAGTCAACACATGTCAAAATAAGTACGTTAATTCAACATCAAACCTAACTTCAACTAACCGTAACGAATCACACAGAGGAACATGAGGGAGAGAGAGAGAGAGAGAGAGAGAGAGAGAGAGAGAGAGAGAGAGAGAGAGAGACCAACTACATCAGTATTTAGTGGAACATTGGAGTCATTCAGACGGATTCCCTCTAATCGGCGTAAAAAATTATCAGTTTTTCTTACTGTGATGCTCGTACAGACCAATTACTGGGCTCAACGGACTAATGAGGTGTTTCGCTACACAATATGTCGGAGCGCCAGCGTTGCTGACAAAAGGACGAAGAGGGATCCCTTATACGTGGACGGATGTTTTTGCTTAAATTATGCATGGAATCCTTCTCTCTCACTTACCAAAACATTTGTTCAATAATTTTCACTACTGCTAACTTCTGGTGTCGGTCGTCTTTGGTTTGTGTGATAGCGCTAATGTTTATTGTGTGTGTGTGTTATTTTTCTGAAACTGTTCTGCAAACCGAGGTTTTAAGTTCACTTGCGTAGCGCATATTTGTTGCAGTTTTGAAAATGACAGCGTGTGCACCTGTCCAACCATCGGTGGTTTTTAACGACGTCACCCGACTGCATTCGCACAAATTATGTGAATATTGCACACGCCGGGAGAAATTGAGATCTTACTTCAAGATTGTTCGAAGTCTCATGGCCGGCCGAAGTGGCTGAGCGGTTCTAGGCGCTAAAGTCTGGTAGCAGGTTCCAATCCTGCCTCGGGCATGGATGTATGTGATGTCTTTAGGTTAGTTAGGTTTAAGTAGTAAGTAGATGTTAAGTCCCGTAGTGCTCAGAGCCATTTGAACCATTTCAACGTGTCATAAGTGCAACCCTTCCGCAAATTGATGCAGATTTCAATGCTGGTCCGTCAACAAGTGTCGGCGTGCGAACCATCCAACGAAACATAATGGATACGGCCTTTCGGAGCCGAAGGCTCACTCGTGTACCCTTAATGAATGCAAGGCATAAAGCTTTACGCCTTTCGTGGCCCGTCAACACCGACATTGGCTGTTGATGACTGGAAACATGCTGCCTGGTTGGACGAGCCTATTTTCAAATTGTATCAAGCGGGTGGACGTGTCCATGAATCCAAGGACCCTGCATGTCAGCAGCGGACTGTTCAAACTGTGGAGGCTCTGTAATGGCGTGGGGCGTGTCCAGCTGGACTGATATGGGGCCCCTGACACGTCTAGATACGACTGTGACAGGTGAAACGTACGTAAGCATCCTGTCTGATCAGCTGCGTCCATACGCGTCCATGGTGCTTTCCGACGGACTCGGGAAATTCCAGCAGGACAATGTGACTTCCCACATGTCCAGAATTGCTACAGAGTGGCTCTAGAGAACTCTTCTGAGTTTAAACACTTCCACGGGCCAGCAAATTCCCCAGACATGAACATTATTCACTATATCTGGGATGCCTTTCAACATGCCGTTCAAAAGAGATTCCCATCCCCTCGAACTCTTAGGGGATTTTGGACAGCCCTGGAGGATTCATGGTGTTAGTTCTTTCCAGCACTACTTCAGATATTAGTAGAGTGCATGCCACGTCGTGTTGCGGCACTTCTGCATGCTCGCTGGGTCACCACCTGATATTAAACAGGCGTACTAGTTTCTTTGGTTCTTCAGCGTAGAAAGTCTGTATTGTTATACTGTGGGTCCAGTATCAGTACAGAAGTTTTGTCTGCTTTGGCAGAACTCGCTGCCTTTCTACCCGGTTACTTTTCGCAGCAGCCCCCCCCCCCCCCCCGCCACCACCATGAACCACGGACTTTGCCGTTGGTGGGGTGGGGGTGGCTTTCGTGCCTCCGCGATACAGATAGCCGTACCGTAGGTGCAACCACAACTGAGGGGTATCTGTTGAGAGGCCAGACAAACGTGTGGCTCCTGAAGAGGGGCAGCAGCCTTTTCAGTAGTTGCAGGGGCAACAGTCTGGATGATTGACTGATCTGGCCCTGTAACACTAACCAAAACGGCCTTGCTGTTGTGGTACTGCGAATGGCTGAAAGCAAGGGGAAACTACAGCCGTAATTTTCCCGAGGGCATGCAACTTTACTGTATGGTTAAATGATGATGGCATCCTCTTGGGTAAAATATTCCGGAGGTGAAATATTCCGGAGGTAAAATAGTCCCCTATTCGGATCTCCGGGCGGGGACTACTCAAGAGGACGTCGTTATCAGGAGAAAGAAAACTGGCGTTCTACGGATCGGAACGTGGAATGTCAGATCCCTTAATCGGGCAGGCAGGCTAGAAAATTTAAAAGAGAAATGGGTAGGTTAATGTTAGATATAGTGGGAATTAGTGAAGCTCGGTGGCAGGAGGAACAAGACTTGGTCAGTTGAGTACAGGGTTATCGAATTCAAAATCAAATAAGTGTAATGCAGGAGTAGGGGCAATAGCCGTGGCGCGGTACATTTGTATCGAGACAGATTTTCAGAATGAAGTTGTCCCGACAGGAAGACGCTCGAAGCAATTGATCGGCGTCTTAGGGTGCACGGAACATTCTAGCCTATGACTCACGACTGGGGAAGACCCAGAACGACGAGGACACATGCAATGGACGAGGCAATTATTGGTGCAGTTGACGATAACCCTAATGTAAGAGTCAGAGAGGTTGCTGCTGTCCAAGGTAAGGTTGACCACGTCACGGTATGGAGAGTGCTACGGGAGAACCAGTTGTTTCCGTACCATGTACAGCGTGTGCAGGCACTATCAGCAGCTGATTGGCCTCCACGGGTACACTTCAGCGAATGGTTCATCCAACAATGTGTCAATCCTCATTTCAGTGCATATGTTCTCTTTACGGATGAGGCTTCATTCCAACGTGATCAAATTGTAAATTTTCACAATCAACATGTGTGGGCTGACGAGAATCCGCACGCAATTGTGCAATCACGTCATCAACACAAATTTTCTGTGAACGTTTGGGCAGGCATTGTTGGTGATGTCTCGATTGGGCCCCATGTTCTTCCACCTACGCTCAATAGAGCACTTTATCATGATTTCATACGGGATACTGTACCTGTGCTGCTAGAACATGTGCCCTTACAAGTACGACAGAACATGTGGTTCATGCGCGATGGAGCTCCTGCACATTTCAGTCGAAGTGTTCGTACGCTTCTCAACAACAGATTCGGTGACCGATGGATTGGTAGAGGCACACCAATTCCATGGCCTCCACGCTCTCCTGACCTCAACCCTCTTTACTTTCATTTATGGGGGCATTTGAAAGCTCTTGTCTACGCAACCCCGTTACCAAATGTAGAGACTCATCGTGCTCGTATTGTGGACGACTGTGATACAATACGCCATTCTCCAGGTCTGCACCAGCGCATCGGGGATTCCAAGCGATGGAGGGTGGATGCATGTATCCTCGCTAACGGAGGACATTTTGAACATTTTATGTAACAACGTGTTTGAAGTCACGCCGGTACGTTCTGTTGCTGTGTGTTTCCATTCCATGATTAATGTGATTTGAAGAGAAGTAATGAAAGGAACTCTAACATGGAAAGTAAGCGTTTCTGGACACATGCCCACATCACATTTTTTCTTTCTTTGTGTGTGAGGAATGTTTCCTGAAAGTTTGGCCGTACCTTTTTGTAACACCCTGTGTAATGGTAAGACAGAGATTTACGAATCAGGTTTTAAATGGTAAGACATTTCCAGGGGCAGATGTGGACTCTGACCACAATCTATTGGTTATGAACTGTAAATTAAAACTAAGGAAACTGCAAAAAGGTGGCCATTTAAGGAGATGGGACCTGGATAAACTGACTAAATCACAGGTTGCAGAGAGTTGTAGGGGAGCATAAGGGAACAATAGACAAGAATGGGCGAAAGAAATACAGTAGAAAAGAATGGGTAGCTTCGAGGGATGAAGTAGTGGAGGCAGCAGCGGATCAAGCAGGTAAAAAGACGAGGGCTAGTGGATATCCTTGGGTAACAGAAGAAATATTGAATTCAATTGATGAAAGGAGAAAATATCAAAATGCAGAAAATGAAGCAGGCAACACCAGCTACGACTTGAACAGTTTGTTCCAAGATTTGCTCTTGCAGAGAGAGCTCTGCACCGGCAGCAGTGGCCGAGCGGTTCTAGGCGTTTCTGTCTGGAACCGCGTGACCGCTACGGTCGCAGATTCGAATCCTGCCTCGGGCATGGATGTGTGTGATGTCCTTAGGTTATTTAAGTTTAAGTAGTTCTAAGTTCTAGGGGACTGATGACGCCAGAGCCATTTGGACCAAGCGAGCTCTACAGACCTCGCAAATGATTGTGAAACCGTGCGCAATATGTAGAGATGCCCTGTTGCTTGAGACCATGTAAACGAGTGATGATGAAAGCGGTATAGGGAGAGGGCGCAGCGACGTGCCGCCGTGGAGGTCGCGGCCCTCGGCGCTAACAGCCGCGGCCGTGAGCAGCGAGTTAGCACGAGCCCGCCCGGCGGCCCTTGCCACACCCGACTTGCTCCACGTCCGCCTGGAGACGGGTTACGCAAAGTAATGTTCTCTGAGAGACACTGCGCAGCGCGAGGTAACTCGCGGAAGCAGCCTGGCGCAGTCGCACTTCTGCTTAGTGGTCATAAGTACTCGTACCTTGACTTCATTAAGAAGTAGCATCTACAGGGATACAAGTATGGCATTCCCGATTTGGAATCGAACTGTTATGTTACAAGGTTGCCGTTATCCTTGTTCCTCACCCATCTGCGGACGGGGATAGTTTAAACCCAGCTCTTTATTTCGGTAAGCAAAAGAGCGGTGTACGAGATTATCTGTTCTGATTGGATCGCCTTCAACAACTCAGTTCATGTAATTAATGCTACGAATAAAAGTAATCTGAGTAAAATCTCATAGTCTTTCACACTGAAGTTCTGAAAATGTAATGCCCAGACTTTTTGATGCAATAATTTAACAACAGCCGTATGTATCGTAGAAATTTATTTTATGAACGTCTTATACACTACCAGTTTCGGCATTACATTGATGCCATCTTCAGGCCCCACACGGCATAGTCGTAAAATCGCTATACGAGGAAGGAGCCATATAACTGGATCCGTGAATCAAATCGCTACGCAACAGCTCTTGGTGGCCAGGTGACACCGAAACTGGTAGCATATAAGAAGTTCATAAAATAAATTTCTGCAATACATACGGCCTCTGTATGAAAATCACTGGCTGTGCTGTGTGCAGTTTGTGGCTAGTTTGCATTGTTGTCTGCCATTGTAGTGTTGGGCAGTTGGAGGTGAGTTGCCAGCAGTGGTGGATGTGGAGAGAGAGATGACGGAGTTTTGAAATTTGTAAGACTGGATGTCATGAACTGCTATATACATTATGACTTTTGAACACTATTGAGGTAAATACATTGTTTGTTCTCTATCAAAATCTTTCATTTGCTAACTGTGCCTACCAGTTGTTAGTGCCTTTCGTACTTTGAAACTTTTATTTAGCTGGCAGTAGTGGCGCTCGCTGTATTGCAGTAGTTTGAGTAACGAAGATTTTTGTGAGGTAAGTGATTTGTGAAACGTATAGGTTAATTTAGTTAGGGCCATTCTCCTGTAGGGATTACTGGAAGTCAGGTTGCGTTGGGCTAAAAAATATTGTGTGTCAGTTTAAGCACAGTCATGAATAATTTTTCAAAGGGGACGTTTCACGTTGTCCCACAGACCATAATGGGTCAACAAAGATAGATGGTGGTTGTCCATGTAAATAATTACACATTGTAATTTTTCATTGCTCCTTACATCTAGTTAGATTTGATGCCCATATTGCATCTACAAGAAACTGTCGCCGTCTAAATCGTAGTAATTACGTGACATGCGGTAACTATAAACGTGTGGAATACGTTTCGACACACACTTGACAATTTGTTCACTACAGAGCGCTATTAGACATTTATTTGACAGCAAATTTACTGCGTGTACTAGGTATTATTAGTTAAGCAACGATAGTGTTATATTTCACTGATTGGATATTGCTTTGAGTTATATCTTTGGTGTGAGTATTTTTGTTGTTACATGTACTAAATCTATTCGTGTTACAGTATTTCAATAAAGTATCCAGATAATATTTATGTTTAAAGTCTGTGTTCGTGTGGTATTCTATTTCGTTTGGAGAGTCTCCAGTCTATAATTCTTCATGTCTGTTCGTAGTGAGTCCTTTCCGTATTCTGTGTAGTATTTGTAATGCAATTTCTATTTTTTTCGGCTTTGGGGTCTTTTTTAGATATAAGATGCTAGCTTGAAAATTGTCGCTGTTTCTGGCGTGTATGTTGTACCTGATACTTAAATTTCGTCCTGTTTGACCGATATAGATATTATTCCAGTCATCACACGTCATTCTGTAAATATGTGTCGAAACCTCTTCCATATGTTTAATAATACTCGAGCTGTATGTCACCCTAATTGCTGGAAACAACTGCAACTACAGTTTGCTGTAGATGCAGTGTGGACGTTAAACCGGATTGGACTTAGTACAAATGTAAAATTACTATATACAGCTATACACATGGACAACCACCAATCTGTAGATAGTCTCAGCTTCGTTGTATTCGCAAGTTAGCAAGTTACTGGAGAATGGCAATAAAGCTGAAACAGCTGTCGAAAGGATTATTAAATGTATTGCAGCTAGTCTGGAACTTCCATTTTCAAAATGCTATACGATGACGTGTACAATGCTATGGGCCCAGTCGAACGTGAAATAGCTTTTACATTGATCAGAGGAGTTGTCGGGAGTATCACGGAAGCGGATACGAACTTGCGCTACCTGCAGTAGACGTAATAAATATATGTAAATTCAGAAGCCATCTGCGTGAATGGTTATGTAACACTGGTGTTAGTGTGGTAATTGTGTCTGTAAAATAATGTGAACGCCTTATCAGATCCGCTCACAGCTTGAGACGAATCTACGTCATTCGCGCAATAGTGAGGTCATACGAATCTGGTTCGAATCATCGCGTCGTCCCAACGATTGTTGGTCTGGACAACTGCCAAGGGTTCCTTTCAGGTGGTATCCCACATTTGTCTGTGAAGATCCCGGATTGATACACTTTCGCCTAGAAACACCAAAATAGTCAACCCGTAGGTATAGACAGATTGACGAATAAAACTGTTTGGCTTCTGCTTCCTGCCAATAGGCGTTACTGACGTCATGGCCACACAGGCGCAGAATTAAATCGATTAGCAAATCTGTTGTGAGTGAGTGGCCAACACTATCCAATGAGGGAAAAGAATTATATTACCCTTCTGTCTGGTTCATATTTATATTGAATGAGTTCAGGTGTTTGTATGAGTGTTTATTGTAGTACAACGCCCAATGCCTCCAGAGCAATCGCATCTAAACTTAAAATGATTTATTAAATAGAGAAATGTGCTTCAGGGGTAAGACACGCCTGCCGCCCCTAGGAGTAGAGATACAGAAAGAGCGTGCGGGTGGCGTGTTTAAAACAGATAGCTTTATTCTGCTATAGCTCGGATGAAGTAGTTCTGCGACTGACATGTGGCAATAACAGGAGGCACTCTTGCCGGCTTGCTACGCTTGAGAAGGCTCTGCCTGTATTAGCGAAACAAAACAGGCAGCACAGGGAGCAGGTGGCGTTCGATAAAGAGCTACGATCGGTTGGTTCTGGTCCCTGCCACTCGACTAGCTGAATCGTCAGTCAAAAAGCAAAGTTACTTCAAGTGATGAATCCGGATTTTTTTAACAGTCTAATGAACATCTCTAGAAAATTTTAGAACTAAATATGTAAGAAATACTTTTCCCGTTCTCAACCATACGAAAACTCGTTCATAATCTTGCAGATCACAGAGCTCCCAAACTATTTAGAGAACAGAAACTGATGGTCGGAAATGAATATTTAGCCTTTTATTGACGTAAACAACGTGGACCCCAGAGCGGCAACTTAGGCTCACAGGAATTGTTCAAAGATAGGACTGCCATTGGCAAAACGTGGATCAGTGATACTGGTATGAAGAACCCTCCGCCATTCACTGTACAGAAGGTTGCAGAGTATATGCAGGGTGATTCAACGCCAACCTGAGGGTTTTTTGTAACCCACAACGCCTTCAAAAACCACGCATATGATTATTATATTCTACGTGCAAACTATTAGTCCTACGGAAAAAATAAACGGGACCTTTTTGTAGGAAGTTAAATGTAGTTACATTTTTGACTGGGGTACGTTTTCGCTAGTGGCCACGGTTTTCGAGTTATTCAAGAAGGACGCGTTTCAAAGTCACTTTCGTAAGTTTCTCACGAATAATTCGTAAACTATGGGCTCCAGCGAAAACGTGTTGTTGTGGTCTTCAGTCCTGAGGCTGGTCTGATGCAGCTCTCCATGCTACTCTATCCTGTGCAAGCTTCTTCATCTCCCAGTACTTATTTCAACCAACATCCTTCTGAATCTGCTTAGTGTATTCATCTCTTGGTCTCTCTCTACGATTTTTACCCTCCACGCTGCCCTCTACTGCTAAATTTGTGATCCTTTGATGCCTCAGAATATGTCCTACCAACCGCTCCCTTCTTATTCTCAAGTTCTGCCACAAACTCCTCTTCTCCCCAATCCTGTTCAATACTTCATCATTAGTTATGTGATCTACCTATCTGATCTTCAGAATTTTTCTGTAACACCTCATTTCGAAAGCTTCTATTCTCTTCTTGTCCAACCTATTTATCGTCCACGCTTCACTTCCATACATGGCTACACTCCATACAAATACTTTCAGAAACGACTTCTGACACTTAAATCTATACTCGATGTTAAGAAATTTCCCTCTGCAAAATTTAATTACATTACATTTCCTACTAAAAGGTCCTGTTCATTTTTCTGCAGTACTGACAGTTTGCATGTAGAATGTGAAAAAATAACATCGTAAGGAGCACACGTTTGTACGAGGGTTAACGGGCTCGCAGTACTACTATATTTTTATTTGTAGCGACACTCTGCGATATTTCTCGTTGCTTGGCCGGAGAGAGAAGAACGGAAAGAAGACATGAACGTAGCAACATTTCAGTTTAACTGCACTTCGACGTCCAGATCGTTACAGAGGCAGCACCACTTTACTAGCTGCAGTCAGAGGAACAAATCAGATGTGGACTTTCTAGCTTGCTATCTTGGCATTCACGGGAGGACTATAACACTATGAGCCACCTGGACCTGAACTACGTTCGTCATTCATCAGTCTATCGCCTTGTCCACGACAAAACTCGTTCCATCTGGGCCACTGAAAATACACATTTTGCACCACTAGACGAACAGCGTTCAAACCAATATTCCGTAACTGTTCGTAGATAGAGTTAGTTCATTATAATTACAAACCTCAAAAGCGGAGGGCGTCAATAGAAAATTTAGTTTGACTGACTAAACGGCATTTGCAGATGATAAACTGTTTGAAAAATAAAGCATGTATCATTGAGTCGGACAGACATCTATACATTGAACCAAGTGTGCAACTTAAAACTGAGAGTGTTCTAATGTAGTACAAAAAGAACACAAACACGACTACGTGCAGGAGAAGAAAATGTATTTCTCTTGACCCTTTTAACTTAAATTTATTTTAGTTACTGCGAAACAGATGTATCCTCGGGAGTCTCATATCTGTTCCAGGATGTAACCGAATAGTGACCGGGAGACGGCAGGTTTGGAGTACCAAATTAGAACACTTGCCGCTTTATTTCCGAAAAGCTCCGAGAAAGCTTGGGAGTAACCCTTGATACACAGAGCATGTTTGTTGACTCGCGTCCACCCTAATGGAGAGTTTAGCGACAGCAGGAATCGGCAGTGCGTTAAGAGACTGCTTGGCTATGTTTTGGGTGGGCACGTGTTCAAATAAACGCTGCAGCCGTTAACACTAGCGCCTCTAGGCGGGAACAGATCCGTTGTAAAATCACCCGGTTTATCCACTTCCGTGCATGACGCACTCATAACTATGTGCACACTTCTGCTTTCGGGACGCCGTAACGGAACTGAGACATTCCTCTTGGGCGGTTACCAGCTTGACTTCAGGACATAACGAAAGTTTAAATCTATCGCGTAATGGAAGCTCGAACCTATTTTCCTCAGAGTTAACGCGGAACCTGCCATCTACGGCCCCGCTAACCGACTCGGTAACTAAAGAACAGTCGCGTCAAAATGCCACAAACTAAATCTTGGGCGTAACGACAACGAACTGACTTCTGTAGTACTAAGATAGTGAAGAAGTTAGCAGATACGACATATGTAAGTCAGCTAGTCCATGTTCTCCAGGAAGACTACAAATCCTGGATTCACACATGTGACGAAAAAGTATTTATCAGTAGCGGTAACACTTCTAAGAAAAGCTCTTGGTGGCGTACGTGTCAACAAGGTGTGGTCAGATAACAGATAGGACATTAAGGCGCTACTCGATCAGGAAGAAATAATCTTTTAACTAGGATCAAAAGGTTTCGTCAAAACTTGTACGGCATGTACTGTAAAACAGGAATGGCTAGTGTGTATTCCATTAAAATATTGGAAGATGGTCATCAGACAATGGAAGACCTAAGAAATGATCGATGTATTGATCTTGATGAAATAATGTCGTAAATTTTGAACTCACTCTCTCTGTGATACTTTCCACCCGTAAACGCCCTGAGTCAACTCTATTAATGCAAAAATGCTCCCTTATGCTTCGTTCGTGTCTGGTATAACCATGTTACACACCAAAGAAACTTCGTGTTAGCAAGTACCGCTCTACGAATTCGTCCTCGAAGGACTTCGAACTGATTACCGAAGTAATCCAGAATAGAATCTCAAATATCCTGGATGGAAATCAGCCCAAAAACAAATACATCCCCTTAAGGACTTCCTAGTACTTGACGATATATCTCGATGCGGATAACAGATAAATACCAGGAACAGTACTTGAAGCTTTGTGAAACCTTCATTGATTACATTAAAGCTTTTGATTTACGTCGCACAAAACTGTTCTTAAAGCTCAGGAACAACAAAACGGACATAAAGGTTACATTAGTCTAGATAAGTATATTTGCCATACTAGTACATCCGAAACATGCTGCTAACACGGAGTCTAAAATGTTACATTGAACGAGGAATCCACAGACGATATCCATCCAGTTAAAAATACTTAGCCTGCTTTAACTGCAGAACTTGAATTTTGAGATTGTCTAGCGAACAGACTATCTTGTTGTAAGTAAATTCAATTGCAAATTAGTGATGACAGATAACTTTGCACTACTTGAAGATAGCTTGTATGAATTGAAATTGACATGAGCTAATCAAAGTAATGAGGGGGCATTCAAATGTAGTCATCAGTCTCATTCCAAAGAAAATTTATCACGAAAGAATGGAAACTGATACTGAATTTACTGAATATCATCGACTCGATGTAAAAGTATTGCCTCCAAAATTAGTAAGGCATGGGCAAAAATCCGGTCACTGTGGCCGAGCGGTTCTAGGCCCTTCAGTCCAGAACCGCGCTGCTGCTACGGACGCAGGTTCGAATCCTGCCTCGGGTATGGATGTGTATGATGTCCTTAGGTTAGTTAGGTTTAAGTAGCTCTAAGTCTAGGGGACTGATGACCTGAGATGTTAAGCCCCATAGTGCTTAGACACACTTGAACCATTTACTTGGGCAAAAGCTTTTAATTACTAGGTCAGTCCCACATTTCAACGAAGGTTGCAAACTTAGGCTTTAACACATGAGTAGTAAAGGAATATGAATGCCACAGCGAGGATTGCAAATAAGTTTCCTAAATGAAAGTCGCACAGGTAAAATTAGGAACTAAGTGTACTTAATGAATAGAAGTATAGGCCACAGAGGCTCAACTTGTAACACAGTTGCAGAAATTGGCAGGCACTTGTTAAAAGCGATAGGGAAACACACAAACATATTGCGGAAACGTACTTCATAATAGAGGCCTCCGGGGAAGAAAAAAGATGATGGCGAGATAAATTAATGAGGTGTGGAGGTCACCCATGGCCAGTGGCAGCTGAGTCCTCTGTCAGAGAACTGAGGAACCATAGGGACTCATCTCTATAAGATCAAATAACAGAAAGCCATCAGGACGACGAAGACAACGACAAAAACGGCTTTACTATGAGGAAGTAACTCACTTTTACCTGAAGTCAGAGCCGGCGAAGTGAAATTTTGCCTTCGTCATCTCACATATCTGCAGATAAACATTTCACTCTGCTCATACAAGGGAATTATACACCCAATTACAGACTTACGATGCCACAAATAAGAAAATTGCTTGAAATTTTGCATCAGACAGTTTTGTTAAATCTGAATTGTCAAAATACAAGGACAACCTACATTATGCAAGGTATGCTAGCAACTGTTTACAGTACAGGCCAGCGAAATTTCTATAGTTTGTAAGAACCGATGGCAGTTCAGAATATAGTTATTAAATACTCTCCACAATGGAGTGGAGCAAACACGGACGGGGGATCATTCTAGCGAAGATACGGGTTTAGTGGCCGGGCGGTTCTAGGCGCAGGTTAGAATCCTGCCTCGGGCATGGATGTGTGTGATTTCCTTAGGCTAGTTAAGTTTAAGACTTTCTAAGTTCTAGGGGACTGATGACCTCAGATGTTAAGTCCCATAATGCTCAGAGCCATCTGAACCATACGGGTTGAAAATGGGGAAATACACTCAGAGACAAGCGACTCTGACACACGACACATCATTATTAAGCCTATGAACGAATATCGCGAAAACGGCGAAGCTGGTAGAATATTGGCGTGCTATTGTCATGAGAATCTACGGGAAGAGACTCAAGGACAGTGAAACCACCACTAGGCGCTTAATGGATAGACGTCCACGACTCTCAATTGAATATGGGGTTCAGGTGCGCGGGATTAGTCGAGCGGTCTACGGCGCTGCAGTCATGGACTGTGCAGCTGGTCACGGCGGAGGTTCGAGTCCTCCCTCGGGCATGGGTGTGTGTGTTTGTCCTTAGGATAATTTAGGTTAAGTAGTGTGTAAGCTTGGGGACTGATGACCTTAGCAGGTGGGTCCCATAGGATTTCACACACATTTGAACATTTTTTGAATATGGGTTTTGGAGGCTTGTCTGCTCTGTAAAGTAGGATAGATGGTGTTCTGTGGCCTTCCTGCCGAAAGAGCACAATACTGGTGCACGCACAAGTGTTTCGGATCACACCGTTCATCGTACATAGTTGAACATGAACATGTCCGGAGTCCCGCAGCAAATCACCCCTACGTGTTCACATGTTGACGCAACGACATCTTCAATACGATTTCAATGAACACGGAACAATCGGGATTCGATCGTCGATCAAGGGAAACGTTTCGACTCTTTGGTGAATCACATTTTTGCTACGCTAAGTCGATGGTCGTCTCCACAAACGCCGTCATCGAGGTGAACAGCGGATCGGAACGTGCAGCGCGCCACGAACGCAGGCTGGCGGGAGAATTATAATGTGATGAGAGACATTCTCCTGCGCTTGCGCGAAACATGCAGTAATCGAAGAGATTCTGAAAGCTGCGCACCAACTGCATCCCTTCATGCCCAAGGTCTTCCCCGACGGCGATGCAACTTTCAGCAGTATAATTGCCAGTGTCTCGGAGCCAGAAGCGTGCTGCAGTGGTTTGAAGAGCATTATAGTGAACTCACGTTAATGCGTCGGCGGCCATTCGCCTGATGTAAACCATGTGGGTTGTTACAGGGTGTCATCACAACGCACGCAAATAAGGGGCCCGTTATTTACGTGACTTCTGCGTAGACGTCTAACGCCACATACCTCCACAAACCAGCCGACGAACTGTCGGATCCCTGGTGAGCAGAAAGGTGGTGTATTTCATTCCAAAGACGGATAAACAGGCTATAAACCACGTGGTCTTAATGTATTGGCACATCGCTATATTTAACCTATCAAAAAAGTTCAAAAACCAATAAACAAGAGATTTGTAAAAATATTTCCCCTGTTATGATCTACGGTGTAAAACACAACAGAAGATACAAACAGGCGATCATCTGACTAATGCAATTAAAAAAAAAAGATTGCCACATAAAGGAGGAGGTGTTTCACAAAGAAATATGTGCCTCTGATACCTAAATGATAAGTAAGGTGTAAAAGACAGTGTACGTCACCAGCTTTGCCCCATATGGCCGAGTGCACTCTTTCCGATCTCCCCATGCTTGCGCGACACAACCAACATATCTCGAATTAGTTGCGCAGCGGCGACGATATGAAGAATGAGATCGACCTCGAATACCACGTGTCGCAGAAAACTAGCTGTTTTCAAACCTACGCAGAAGGAATAAAGAAATTATGGAGCCGATTTAAAAGCAGAAATCTCGCAAGCCTGAGAAATTCGTCGTAAGACACCATCCAATAACGGAGACCATGTCGCACTCTTCTGGCCTAATGAGATTACGCACAATTACGCTGGAGTAATTTAAATAACCTCTCCCATAGGATCACATATTTCTGTGTATCAAATAAGCTCTTACTCTACAGTCTCCTAAAATTACCTGCCCATGAGTGCACATTAAGTTTTTTGCCGGTCACTTACCTTGATGACGAGGAAAGAAGTTTCACCACGGTATAGATATTATTTTGTGGGTTAAATGTCATATTTAATGTGAAATTCATTTCGTGAGTGAAAGTGCTAAGGAGGATACAGTGAGGAGCAGTTCTCCTCACTTAATTTGCCAGCTATTACTTCGCGAGCTCCTTTACTTTTCATTAGTTGCAGTCAGACTACCTTTCTGTGTTAATAGCAAACGACAGTCATAGGTAATAATCGCCAGCGTTAGCACCCCACTAAACTCTTACCGAAGAAGATGACGTAGTGTTTGGGTCACTGGATGCATTCTTTCGCAACGATCCTGTGCTCAGAGACAGCAGTTTCGATTGTTTTCGTAACCAGCTGTACTTCGTCGCAGAGTTGAGTTTCTTGGCTGAGAACCGAGGGAACGCGTCCCCGACACGCCACGCTCCCCGAGTTCCTGCATCTGCCTCAGCGTTCCAGCTGCCGGGAAGCGCTATGTAGCTGCCTCGCCCAGCTTAGCGTGTTTCTTAGCCATTTACTCGGCTCGCTGGTCGCAGAACATCTTATTTACTCACGGCATGCGGCAAGTATAGTCCGCTCTTCTGTTTCTCAGAAACCAACCCAAGTATTTACAGTGTTTCAGGTTTGAAGTGAATCGCTACGCTATGGTTACTTGTTGATTCTGTGCGGTAGACAAACAGTGTACTGTGGACTATATACAATTGGCCTATTCAGGAGGCAAAAAAGACATATTTAATGCACAGCCTCACGGACAAGAAAATGAAGTTACATTGAAGAGCCAAAGAAACTGGTACACGTGCCTGCTGTCGTGTAGGGCTCCCGCGAGTACGCAGAAGTGGCGCAACACGACGTGGCATGAACTCGACTAATGTGCGATGTAGTGCTGGAGGGAACAGACACCATGAATCCTGCAGGGCTGTCCATAAATCGGTGAGAGTACGAGTGGGTGGAGATTCGTCCTGAACAGCACGTTGCAAGGTATCCCAGACATGATCAATAATGTTCATGTCTGAAGTGTTTGGTGGCCAGCGGATTTGTTTACGTAGTTCTAGGTCTAGGGGACTGGTGACCTCAGATGTTAAGTCCCATAGTGCTTAGAGCCATTTGAACATTATAGAAACATATGGTTTTTATTTTCTTCCTCTCCGCATACTCACAAAGAGGTACCGCTTACATCGATCCGATAGACGTAGCTATGCTGTAACTGTCGTGAAGCTCCTTGATGTTTGTGCCTTATTATAAGATGGTACTCCTGGAAACGTAGGATGAATTAGCACGTAGTGACTACTTATTTTTTTTACACTGTAACATGATACGGGCATTAGCACATGGATAGTCCTCCCACCACCATGTTCTGTGATGGGGCTCACGAGATTAGCAAGCGAATAGGCCACAAAGTAAACAGTTGCGGTGTTCCCAGACCATAACAGTCTCTCCTTCTAAAAAGTCTTTTGTGTCAGTAGATTTTCCCAAATGCGGCCTTTGTCGGCACAAGGTTCAGATGGCTCTGAGCACTATGGGACTTAACTGCTGTGGTCATCAGTCCCCTAGAACTTAGAACTACTTAAACCTAACTAACCTAGGGACATCACACACATCCATGCTCGAGGCAGGATTCGAACCTGCGACCGTAGCGGTCGCGCGGTTCCAGCCTGTAGTGCCTAGAACCGCACGGCCACACCAGCTGTTGGCACAAGGATGGTACTACATTTGCTGATGTACGAGGGGCGATCAATAACTGATGCAATACATTTCTTTCTCGGCCAGTTTCGGTTGAAAAAATTAGGAATTTGTTGTTGGACATCGTGTAATATTCCCGCTACAGCTCCTAGAGTTTCATGAAGTTCCGAATGGTGGCGGCACTATACGTAGCGTATAGATTGGCGTCTGTAATGGAGGTGCGTTCCAAGCAGAGCCGTCACTGAGGTATTCATAGGCGCCTGCAGAATGTCTACGGAGACTTTACAGTGAAGGAAAGCACGGTTAGTCGGTGGGCGAGGCGTCTGCCATCATCGCAGCTATGTCGCGTGCCGGCCGGCCGAATACAGCTGTGATTCCTGCAACATTGGAACGTGCGGACACACTCACTCTATATACTTATACGGATATGGTGTCTGTTCTTTTGGAAATGTATAGTTGGAGTTATGCGGGTCCCTTATATGTCTAAATACACTCTGACAGGTGACACGTACGCAAGCATCCGTCTGATTAGCGTCTGTCATGTAAGCAGGAGACCTCTGGTTCAAATCGCGGTCGGGGCGCACATTTTTCACCTGTCCCCGTTGATATATATCAACGCCCGTTGGCAGCTGAAGGAATTAATATAAATCTGATTTCACTCTCATTCTAGGTGCTCGGCGCATCACAAGAAAACAGCTCGCTGCTCAACTAGAAGTTTCTGTTGGTAGTACTGAAACATCTGTGCGCCACTTCGCACCGGAAACAAGACGGCAATGGAGTGGCGCCTCCGAAGAAAAAGTTCAAAGCCGCACCCTCAGCCTATAAAGCCATGGCGACAGTCTTCTGGGATTCCGCAGAGGTTATTCTGTTTGTTGTCTTCCGTCAGTGAAATGATCAATTCTGAAGGGTATTGTGCTACGCTCAGGAAATTGGAAAAAAAGGCTTCAGCGTGTTCGTCGTCACTAGAATGGAAACGAGTGCACCCTCCTCCATGACAACGCAGGGCCTCACAAGTCTGCGCACCCAGAGAGGAGATCAGTAACTTCGTTGAATTATTCTTCCTCGTCCACCCTACAGATCGGATCTCACACCTTCGGACTTCCATCTGTTTGACTCAATGAAGGATGCACTCCGCGAAAAATAGATCGTACATGATGGTGAGATTATTGATGCAGCAAGTCTTTGGTTCCGACGGGCGACCAGTAGAGTGGTAGCATGAGGCATGCAGGTCCTCTCAGTATGTTGGTGTAATCAGTTATTCAGAAACAGTCTTAATCGCATTTATTATTATTATACCGCCAACCGGTTTCAACGAGACGTAAGGGTCATCTTCTGGGCGTTTACGCCATTGGTCGACTGCTGGTGGTGTCACTCCTGTCTACATAACGGCAAACTTGGATAGTTTACTGTCATTATGTAGGAAGGAGTGACACCACCAGCAGTCCACCAATGGCATAAACGCCCAGAAGATGACCCCTACGTCTCGTTGAAACCGGTTGGCGGTATAATAATAATAAATGCGATTAAGACTGTTTTTGAATAATTGATTAATCATACTAATCGCTGCTTCATCTCCACAACCATGATGTCACAAAATCAATTTTGGTGTAATGCCGTGGTGTTGAACGGTGATTATGTCGAGAATTAGGGTTTCATAGCCGAATGGGTGGGGAATAATATGGTGTACTGGAATCCTAAATAAAACCAACTTGCTTCCAAGAAGACACGTATTGCATGACTTATTGAACGCTCCTCGTATTTGCCTTACCGTGTGACGTATTAGCGTGACACCAAGGACCATTCAATCGCGCGACGGTCGCTGGTCGTAATGTCTCGGCTGCCAGCATAAACGTAGCCTGCTGCCTCCCCAGCACCTCACGCAGTACACCGTGCAAAGCGTGAATGACTGTATCAGCGATGTGGCAGTAAACAGTGAACGGGATGCCGAAGTCGGCCCCATTTCAGACCATGACCCCCATCCCCACCCCCCACCACCCCCACCCCCGTCCGTCCGTCGACAGGTGCGCCGTACGCCGAAATGAGGCTGGTGGCTGGCTCGCACCGCCGCCCCCGGCAGGTGGATTGGAAATCAATGGGCGCGAGCAGCGGCGGCGGCGGCGGCGTACGCGCCGGCTCGAGTGGTCGGCAAACAGCGCGCCGCTCCTCGATATCGTCGCGAGTATCGATCTCTGGCGCCCCCTCTGACACGCGCCGCGCGCGAGATGAGCGCGGCCGAGCCGATAGGCGGCCAGGCAGCACCACGGTTCCGGCATCGGCGGAATTAGCTGTCCCGGCGCGTGCGGCGCTGCCTCGGCCCCCGCGCTGCCCCCAGATACACTTTTCAATCTACGACGGCGAGGCATCGGCGGGATTGCCTCACGCAGTGCTACACTGCCCGCCTGACGAGCAAGTGCCTGGAGCAATTACCTTGCAGCAAGACCCACGCTCTCCTGCGCGGAGCGGATACGATGTTATTTTCTATCCAACAATCACCATACGGTAACGACATAATTCTGTTGTTCCTGCAGTCAGGCTCTAGAGTCACTCTTACAGGAGCAAAAAAGTTTCCATCCGGATAAAGTTACGATCTTCTACATATACATCCATACTCCGCAAGCCACATGACGGTGTGTGGCGGAGGCTATTTTGAGTACCTCTATCGGTTCTCTCTTCCATTCCAGTTTCGTATTGTTCGTGTGTGAGTTCTAATCTCTGATTTTACCCGCTTGGTCTCTTCGCGATCATAGACGTAGGAGGGAGCAATATACGCCGGTCGGGTTGGCCGAGCGGTTCTAGGCGCTGCAGTCTGGAACCGCGAGACCGCTACGACGCAGGTTCGAATCCTGCCTCGGGCATGGATGTATGTGATGTCCTTAGGTTAGTTAGGTTTAAGTAGTTCTAAGTTCTAGGGGGACTGATAACGTCAGAAGTTGTCCCATAGTGCTCAGAGACATTTGAACCATTTTTGAGCAATATACTGCTTGACTCCTCGATGAAGGTACATTCCCGAAACTTCAACAAACGCACGTACCGAGGTACTGAGCGTCTCTCTTTCAGAGTCTTCCACTGGAGTTTATCATCATTCCGTAACACTTTTGCGATTACTAAATGATCCTGTAACAAAGCGCGCTGCTTTGCGTTGGATCTTCTCTATCTCTTCTATCAATCCTATCTGGTGCGGATCCCACACTGCTGAGCAGTATTCAAGCAGTGGGCGAACAAGCGTACTGTAACCTATTTCCTTTGTTTTCGGATTGCATTTCCTTAGGATTCTTCCAATGAATCTCAGTCTGGCATCTGCTTTACCGACGATCAACTTTATATGATCATTCCATTTTAAATCACTCCTAATGCGTACTCCCAGATAATTTATGGAATTAACTGCTTCCAGATGCTGCATAATACGTGTTCCAAACTTCTATAACTGATCGACGTTAGAGATATTGGTCTATAGTTCTGTACATCTGTTCGACGCCCATTCTTGAAAACGGGGATGACCTGTACCCTTTTCCAATGTTTTGGAACGCTACGCTCTTCTAGAGACCTACGGCACACCGCTCTTCTGAGGTACATGCTATGCTTGAATAGCTCAGTCGACTGGTACTTTTATCAGGCAAATGCTGGTCCAGTTTCTACGAAAAAATTTTCTGAAACTGAAGATAGTTTCTGTTTGCTATCATACATTTGAGCATCAACGCTCTCGAATGCATCTTTCTGTGAAATTTGAGGTTCTAGCCCACGTTCAGCGCCTATTTTTTCTTGTCGCCCTCGAGAATGTACTTGAGCATACTTGGTTGTAACACCCTGTTGATTTGGAGTTTTCTTTTTTTGAAGGTATGCTGCTTGCATATTCCGTGTAGTACCATCTGCCCTGTCTGAAAGAGAAGTGATATGGACAGTAATACACAGGAACCAATACTTTCTGGTGGAGCGGTACTCCTGTTGCCTGCCACAAAATGTTTACACGCTCCGAAAATGCATAGATGTTTCGAGGACAAAAAATTTACTTTGTAGAATTGAATATTACGTACAGCGGATAGGCAAAATAATGTGAATACCTGTATTTACTTGGAAATGGTTTATCAATAAGCGGTTGGACCCTCACTTGCCCTTAATACAGCTGCAATTCTTCTTGGAATACTGACATGTAATGATTATATAGTCTCCAGTGAAAGTTTACGCAACTCTTCTAACTCAGAACGTCTTCTAACTCCCATAGTGACGAGGGAGACGGTAATCTGCTCCGGGGACTGTGCTGGCCAGGGAAGACGCTGCAGTTCCGTTGCATGCTCCTCATACCACGATTGTGCTGTCCTGACCGTGTGAATGGGTGAATTATTGTCCTGAAATACGGCATAATTGTTGGGGAACTACATTTGAATCAGTGGGTGCAACTGATCACCAAAAATGTTCACACAACCGTTGACTGTAACACGGCCTTTGATAGTAGTGGCGAGACAAGCAGAATACCATGATACGGCATCCCACACCATCACATTTCCATCCATTCTTAACCCATGCAATTTCCACGTCCATTCTTAACCGTTGCAATCAGACAATCAGCATTGTAGGATTGTTTTGCCATTATCCAGCTGTAAACCCAGTCCGATGTTGGAAATAACGAAAACGTCGACTCGTCGGCCACATAACGCGTTTCCACTGGTCAGCCGTCCAGGATTTATGTTTCTGACACCATGGTTTTACGCTTCTTTGAGTTGGCTGTCGTCACTAACGATTTCGGTACAGCATATCGTCCATGAATATTGGCTTTATCGAGTTCTCGGCGGACAGATTCGATAGATACGGGGTATCGAAGATGGGTATTGAGCTCTGCAGTCACTTTAACGGCCGTAGTTTTGTGTTGTTTTTACACAATTCGCGTTAGCGTACGGCGATCTCTGTCATTTAGTTTTGATTCGCGCCCACTATTACCTTTACATGATGATGTCTTTCCATGTTTATGTAGGTTGCCATGACTGTTTAAACAGTCATTGTTCAAATATTCATTAACTTGGCTGTCTTGGTACTGACGCTCCAGCTAATCGGGCCCCCGCAATCTGCCCTCTTTGGAAGTCTGTTAAGTCTTTCATTGCACGTCGACCTCGGCCTCTGAACGCAAATACGAAGTGTGCGCCACTCTTAAACAACCTGCACTGCTGCCTAGTCTGTACTGAACACGCACAGTCCAGCGCGTCACGTGTCTTACCTGCGTTGTTGACCGTCAGACACAATCGTCTCATTACTACCAGCACATTATTTTGCCTATCCTCTGTATACATATGTAAATTGTTCGTTGTGGCTGGTATTGAAATAAATTCTGCTCTTCAGGCGTACACAGTTCTGTGGAAATGCATTAATATTCGAAAATAATAGTAAGTCTGTATGCCGATTGTACGTAGTTCGAAGCCGGATGCGGTGATAAAGTTCATTTTTGTTCAAACTGATTTACCAAGATGGGGATCTCGATGTTTTCTTTAGTGTAATTTACGAGCGCCATCCTATTCCGATCTACTACTAAAAGATTGGCCGAACGTTCTGTCCTCTCAAATGATTGACGGTTCACCACTTAATCCATCAGCCATTGTGAAAAGTAATTGCCCGTTTTGAAACTTGGGGCACCACAAAATACGAAATGTCTGTCAGCAGGTGTAACTACTGCATGGTGGTGGTAGTAAGTGGCGTCGGTGATATAATACGTGTCGCAGTTTCGACGGGTTCTACGTGTATTCGTAACAGTTAACTACTCGCTTCTGCACTGTCTTTCACAAAGTGCGACTATTCGCACGGAATATACTCGGAGCATCACAGGAAATTACCCCTGTGGCTCATTTTCTGATCCATTTACTCTGCTTTAGTTCGCAGCGCTACCGTGCATTACGCTGTGTGTTTCATTGGTATAACTGAATCCATTTCCCATCTATATCAGTTAGTAACTGTGTAGCAAACAGTTGCGTCCAATTAAGTGTAACGTAAATTGCAGCTCAGTTATTTGCAGAGATTGTGCGAACATGCAGTATGATTCCTGTGATGACGACGGATGTGAAGCAGAAGATCAAGACTCATTGAAATAAATGTGTGATCACCAACTCACTGAAGTAAAAGCGAGACAACTATGAATATTAAAGATAAGTAAATACGGTAAATCAAAACTGAAAATATGATAAAATGCGAGAAATGTTAATTCTATTATTTGCTTCATATGTTGGGAAGCGAAGCAAAGCAAAAAATTTGCGATTTTGAATTTCGGGAGTCATGTTGGCTTCAATAATTTGCCAAAGAAATCATGAACTTCAACCTTCATGGTAAACAGTACAGTTCGGTTGAATTGCCACTATCGTTAATTAGCATAAATGATGAGTGTAGATCTTTGAACAATCTGGCTAAATGAAAGTAACGAATTACTTTAGGGGCAACGCGCGCTAAAATAATCCGTCTAATAGACGGCAGTACGCCAACATTTATACAAACTGTCGTCTTCTGGCTACGACGCCTTCACATTCTTTCCATACATTATTGTGTGACCCACGTACTTTTCGTTTATAATTTTATGTCTCTGTTTCGAGTAGATCAGACAAATTAAACACGACGTTCCTGTGGTTATGATACTAACATTTAGGGACAATGGCGATGAGAAAATATATCGATTTGAGATACGGAGGTGTGGTCCGGAAAATTACAAAACAGAACCTGTTGTGGGTTAAACGTTGCCCCCTGTAATGAGTTGATACACTGACTAACCTCAAAAGAGGGACAAAAAACCTCATCAGACATTTACCAGCTTCCCTAAAAGTAATTTTATTTGCAGTATGGACGTGGGCGCTTGTTTGGTCTGCAGCATCGGCAATAGTGGACAATTGTGGACTTAAGGACAAGAAGGGAAGTTGCTAACAATAAATCTGATGGCGAGATTGATTATCCGAGCTGATCCATCAGAGATAAGATTCAGAGTGAATCTTGCAGAACGCCAGGGAAGAGAGGAAAGGGGAAAGCCTAAAATCGCATATAATTAGAGGGGAGATAAATATTCCTACTGGCGGGACACCATGCAGCTATGTGTGGCGTGAGGTACTTCACATATACTGGAGATGACTATAAGCTATGGACATCAATTTAAGTCAGGGTGAAAATAACCGGAGGCTCGATGACACCTGTCTCAGAGAACATACCACATACAGCGAAAGAAACTGAAGCTCTGAGTAAAAGTCATCCTGACTTTGTCTCAAAGTAGTAACTTACACCTAGGAGTAGTGACCCTCAGATAATTACTAATACCATGACCACTCTACTGTTTGGTTCTTAAATGTTAGTTTGTGATAGAAATACACTGAAACTGGTATCGGAATGCGTATTCAAGTACAATGTAAACAGGCCGAATACGGCACTGCGGTGGGGAACGCATATATAAGACAAGTGTCTGGCGCAATCACGAGTGTGATGTGAACATCAGAAATTCTGTAAAGCCGCGCTGGGTATCCGTGCGGTCCAACACGCTTTCACTCTGTTCGCGTGGCTGCCCCCGCCGGAGGTTCGAATCCTCCCTCTGTGCATTCTGTCCTTAGCATAAGAGAGTTTAAGTTGGATTGTGTGTAAGCCTAGGGACCGAACACCTCAACAGTTTGGTCCCATAGGAACGTACCACCACCAACCCGAACATCAATTCCCCGACGTAGCTGCGGAATGCAAGAACGAGACCAACGACGACAGAAGAGAATTGTTCAAAGTGACAGAAGTGCAACCCTTCCGCAAATTGGTGCAGATTTCAATGCTGAGCCACCAGCAAGTGTCAAGGTGAGAACCATTCAACGAAACATCATCCATATGGGCTTGCAGAGCCAATCGTGTACCCTTGATGATTGCACGACATAAAGCTTTACGCCTCGTCTGGGCCCGTCGACACTGACATTGGATTGTTGATGGCTGGAAACACGTTACCTGGTCGGACGACTATCATTTCAAATTGTATTGAGCTGGTGGATGTGTGCGGGCATGGAAACACCTCATGAATCCACGGACCTTGCATATTATCAGGACACTGTTCAAGGTGGTAGAGGCTCTGTAATGGAATGGGGCGTGTGCAGTTGTAGTCATATGGGAAACATCCCCCAGTCTGTGGCTAAGCCATCCGTCGCTTCATGATACGATGTCTTCATTCCTTAATCGATCAAACTTTCGACAGGCCCCTGCAACGGTGTAGTCCGAAGGCTTTTAAGCGTTTTCTCTGTCTCCCCTCCTACTCTCGATGTTTCACGTTCAAACAGACCTGTGCGCCTAACATAGTTTTTCACGATTCTTTATCTGGTCTCAAGCCTTACGTGTTTGCTTGTTAGAAACTGCTTCTTTCAGTGGAAAAGTGTTCTACTTGAAGTAATCAACCCTTGCTACTACGGTTTTCTTACAGTTTCGTATTTTATCTACTTTAGTTCCGCGGCCCACGTCGTCAAGAGTCTCTTATCCGATTGTAACATTTACCTGCCCAGCGTTTCCACTTACTGTACGCACCTTTCTTATGTTCGTATTACATCCATCAATCCATTTAGCATGCGAATCAGTGTCTGTTTCCTTTTGGCGACTGCTGCCGTATCATCAGCAAACAGTTCAGTGTTAATTTCCCATGTGTCACAAGCGACATTTACCTTTTAAATTTCGCTATTGTTTCCTCAATACAAAAATTAAATATCAGTGCTCACATTGAGAAAACCTGCCCCTTTACACCTCTTCAGACATCGGCCTATTGTATCATCCTAGATTTGAGTCGATCCTTTCGTCTTTGCCTCGGAGATCACGTTACCGGCCGCAGTGGCCGCGCGGTTCTAGGCGCTTCAGTCTGGAACCGCGCGACCGCTACAATCGCAGGTTCGAATTCTGCCTCACAAACGGATGTGTGTGATGTCCACAGGTTAGTTAGGTTGAAGTAGTTATAAGTTCTAGGAGACTGATGAACTCAGATGTTAAGTCCCTTAGTGCTTAGAGCCATTTCGGAGTTCACGTAGCGTCTCGGGAAATAATCATCCCATTCACAGCCAAAATCCACGTGCTCTCGGCGAAGTGCGGAGATTTATAGGCAGATAGGGATTAATTACCTGCAATGCTAGAAAAGTAAAATCAGTCTAAATAGTGGTCACTAACCTCTCTTTGTTGCGTGAGATAGTTAATTTTCTCATCGCTGCAAAGTCAACAATTTTTGCCCTGTATTTATGCAACTAGTCTCAAGAGGCCGAGATTCGACAAGGAACTGGAATACGTACACCGCTAACAGCTCATATTCCACCTGCGACTGGCTACTAGCAACTCCTGCCAGTAATCACACCAACATCCTAACCAAGCCCATCATTTTATCCAAGACTATCTCCAGCTAGCTGATGGCTACACGCTGTGCTTTGAGGCCTCTTTCTGTAGCAAGTAAGTACACTTCCACTAATCCGCAATATAAGCCAGGAAAAACGGGAACGCTTCCAAGCAGTATTCTGCGCCCACGCTGCGAAATTCTCAACTGATTCTCTCGATCCCCTGTACAGCACTAAACAACTTGGTTGATGAAGACGGATCACCTGCTCCCGACTATACAAATACACAGCGGAAACGCCACTTCCGCTCGAGAGGGCACAAGACGTCCATACCCAAGAGGGCTGCAGGCTGACTCTCCGACTTCGCGAACTCCAAAAGCGAATGAATGTATCTTCACTGCGCATTTCCTGTTCCCGGAAAAAGCTTTTCTGCGGTGTGCTGTGTCCTCGCAAGAATTTTAGCAGCTTTTTTGGCGTGATGTCGGTAACACCGGCCATCACAGGGAAATTACCCCGGAAGCTATGTAGGCTCCGGCCACAACTCATTTAGGAGAACTAAGGAAAGAGTTGCCCAGCAGATCCAGACTGAAGAAGCCTTCTTCCCTGAGAACCTGAACGCGTCGCATTCAACAGCTATTGGAAGAGCACACAGCCCCATCTGGGGAATGAAATGTTGCAGGTCACAACTCCAGTTGGTGCCGTAGGAGGCAGGCACCTGGCGCATGAACAGGGGGAGATTTTGTCTCTTCGTTTCCTGGTAAGGTTAATCTTAAACGAGGCCCAAGTCCAACATTATCTCTGTCTAAGTTTGAACTTAAAGGCCGCACTTCACCTATTATCCCAACAAACGATCATTATACAAAATTCCTCCCAATACCAGAGCATGAGTCACGTGTCCCCAAATGCGTAGACGTACGTCTGTCATCTCGCTCGCTCATGTCACTGATATTTTAAAAAGAAATACGCATGGTGTTTCTCCTAGCAGTCGTCTGGGACAGTCTCTCTGGTGTTTCGGAACATATTTACAATTTCGTTTTTGTATTGAGTAGCTGGATGAAGTACAAACAATTAATGCTCGTCACGTCCTTGCTCTGTCACCCAGTGTCAACAGAAGATGTCTGTTTTTAGGCGCCCTGCTAAACCCCCAGGACAGGACAGGTAGTTTAAGTTGTGAAAAGGAGCCAAAATAAGCGGCTGTCAGTTACACTCGTACATACAACCTTTTAAGTGATCAAACATTACAAGAGATAAGAAAAAAATAGCTTTAGTTTTGGAACTTAATTAGCGGCTGAATGCGCCTTATAATCTCATGTCTTAAGGGCAAGACCACTTTAATTTAAAAACGGCTGAAAGCCAATAACTTAAAGCTCAACCTAAATCAGAAATTTAAAAGGCAAAGCCTTATCTTAAAACAGTTCCTTAATTAGGCTGAAGGCTCAAACCATCTGACGCCTTAAGGGCAAAACAACCTCAGTCTAAAAATCGGCTAGAAGCCACACTAGTACAAACAACAAGAACAAACACGAAAAGGCAGTACACCCAAGGGCGCTCTGAAGTTCCGAGGGTGGGCCTGGAATTCTAACACTAGAGCTCTCATAGGTGAGACAGGCAGTCGGGACAACCATTGTCGATCTGGTGACATCTCAACCGACAGACAGTCAACGGACCCACCGACAAGATAACCTCCGCTTCACCCGACCAGCACACAACAGGGAGTTCAATGAAAGAGCATAGAAGTTATTGGCGGCCACAACCAGTTATACACTGAGCTGTCAAAACTACACACCGTGCTGGACAGGGACAACACGATGACGAAAATACACTGCCTGAATCTACTTCAACGGCCATGGCAGGTAACCGGAAAGTTAACGGCCACAAGGCAGAAGATTCCGCTGGTGCCCTTCATTGAAAATAACCAAGCACAGTTAAACTTCACCGGAGGGTGGCTAAAATTTGCCAACTTGAAAACACTCGTTGTTCGCGGGAATATCCCAACCGTTGACAACAAACTCCAAACGACACAATGTGAACAGTTGGTGGTTTCCTTTACTGCTTGTTCAATATACATACTGAATAACATCGGGGATAGGTTACAACCCTATCTCACTCCCTTCTCAACCACTGCTGACCTTTCCTGCCCCTCGACTCTTATTACTGCCATTTGGTTTCCGTGCGCGTTGTAAATAGCCTTTTGTTCTGTGTATTTTGCCCCTGCTATCTTCAGAATTTCAAAGGGAGTATTCCAGTCAACAGTGCCAAAAGGTTTCTCTAAGTCAACAAATGCGATAAATGTAGGTTTGTCATTCCTTAACCTATCTTCTAAAAGAAGTTGTAGAGTCAGTATTGCCTCGTGTGTTTCTCCATTTCTCCAAAATCCAAACTGATTTTCCCTGAGGTCTGCATCTACCAGTTTTTCCATTCTTCTTTAGAAAATTTGTGTAAAGTATTTTGCAGCCATGACATTAAACTGATTGTTCGGTAATTTTCACATCTGTCAGGAACTGCTTTGGAATTGGAATTATTCCATTCTTCTAGAAGTCGGAGGGCATTTCACCTGTCTCATACATATTGAACACTTGGTGGAAGACTTTTGTAATGGCTGGCTCTCCCTAGAACAGCCCGCATCTCGTGGTCGTGGGGTAGCGTTCTCGCTTCCCACGTCCGGGTTCCCGGGTTCGATTCCCGGCGGGTTTAGGGATTTTCTCTGCCTCGTGATGGCTGGGTGTTGTGTGATGTCCTTAGGTTTGTTAGGTTTAAGTAGTTCTACGTTCTAGGGGACTGATGACCATAGATGTTAAGTCCCATAGTGCTCAGAGCCATTTTTTCCCTAGACCATGAGTAGTTCTGACAGAATATCATTTACTCCCAGGGACTTGTTTTGGCTTAGATCTTTCAGAGCTTTGTCAAATTCTTGCAGTATCTTATCTCCCATCCCACCTCATTTTTATCTCCATCTCCAGCAACTTCCCTCTCTATAATAATGCTTTCAAGTCCATCTCCCTTGTACAGACCCTCTACACACTCCTTCCACTTTTAAGCTTTCCCTTCTTGCAGGTAGATTACGTCCAAACTACGCACCGCCGTGATTTCCTCGGTGATCCACGCCAACCGACCAACTGCCCGCACACAGCCCAGCGCGAAATTATAAATGCCAGGCCAAAGATAGTCCAAGGTGCGAATATCGGTACACACCTCTGCTGCCACTAGTGGAAAGAGAGGATAACAGCATAATCGCTATACCCGCGGGAGATGAAACACAGAATAGCAACCAAGATTTAATGCAGGGATTCCCGAAGTGGTCGATATCGGTTTCCTAGGGGTCGACATAAACGAAAACTGATTTTGGGCGTCGACGAGGTCTAAAAATCGACCCCTATTTATTAACACAAGTTATTATTTAAAACTTTCAAGATAGGTAGGTACCGTATTGTTTATGTTGTGTTACGTCTACTAAGAATAGTTAATATTTTTGTAGGAAATAGCATTGTTGTAGTAATGTAAAGTCTGAAGTTCGTACAAGACGAAAAAATCGGCAAGTCTGTGTGGCCAAGTTTATGCAAGATAATAGAGTTCGAGGGTACGTCTTTCAGGCGCGTTTTGACTTGCTCTCTATTTGACACTTACGCGATTTAACAGGAAAGAATTGATGATCAAGTCCAAACATGTTCCTGATATTTTACTATTTAACGAGCTTGCACTTAGGTTGAAAGTTCATTTGCGTTTTGAAATTCGTTGGAGTTTCCCAATTGGTCCTTAGTACCTAGGTATTTTGTATCAATAGGAAAAAACTAAAGATAGGCCCCCTTATTCAAAATAGTCTGCTAACTTAAAGCATTGCTAATTCTCACTCTGCCTTCTTCTATTGACCTAAGTCAGTGAAAAATAACACTCTGTAGTAGCTGTTTTAAGTTAGCGGACCATTATCAATAAGGGGGTTGATCTTAAAAGTAGGTAATTTGGCCATGGGGGTCTGAGGTAACAGTTCATTTTGGAAAAGGGGTCACTTGTTCAAAATAGTTTGGGGATCCCTGGTTTAATGCAACGCGCAGCATGAGGCAGCCACAGATCAGGTTTATTTCCCATTACAACAAAAATTATTTATAAATCAGGCTTATACGTGCGCATTCGATTGAGCTCCCCGAATTTAGTCTTTTTCGATAACCTTTTTATCAACATGTATTAACTAGCACAGTAAAACACGAAGAATAAACAGCAATCCAGCAGCAACCCAGTAGCGGTGCCCGCTTGGCGGCAGCAGTCAGCGCGGCCCAGCGCTGTGGTGTAGCTGCTGGAGTACTGGTCGTTCTTAGTCCTACTATCACTGCTGATACATATTGATAAAACAAGTATTGCACTACACCAATCTGAGACCTTTCTACTGAATGGGAACGTAATGTTCTCGTTAAAATCATTTTCTTTGAAAAGGAAAACAAATCGACTCTTCGTCGACACTAGTCGAAAATGTTCAAATGTGTGTGAAATCTTATGGGACTTGACTGCTAAGGTCATCAGTCCCTAAGCTTACACACTACTTAACCTAAATTATCGTAAGGACAAACACACACACACCCATGCCCGAGAGAGGACTCGAACCTCCGCCAGGATCAGCCGCACAGTCCATAACGACACTTCTCGTCGAATGAAAGACATGAAGAGCACTATCTGCATGAGCTGACTCCAGGTATACATTCCAAAAACCTTAATGGGGGTAGGTCGTCAAACGCGCCGACTTGGAGTAGGAGAGACACCACAGGACATTTTAATTTCCACTGTCTATACTTTAATTTCTAAATTCATATCACTTTAACAGCATGACCAGGAAAGATTTTTCATAGCATACAAACAGTAGTTACAGGTGTATGAAACTCTAGAATTTTCCAAATCTATTAAAAAAACCGTAGAAAAGTTGAGATAGTTAACTATAAAACTTGAGTATTTTCTAAACATGAAGTTTAAAATCTAACAGTTCATTCATTTTTTCATAAATTAAATAACCTCTATAGTTTCATACACCTGTGACTATGGATTGTATGCTGTGCAAAAGTCATCGAAGAATCTCTCTTACTTAGGAAGAAAATTGTTCCTATAGCCCAATTGCAGCTAGTGGTACGTGAAAAAATGATGAAATTTCACATGTAAAAAAAATGTGTTTCGCAAAGTTTTTTTTTCTTCCACTGCGATGAGCGTGAGTCCTCAATCCTTCCTGGTCATGGTGACAAAGTTTTATGAATTTATTTGTAAAAGTATAGACAGTAGAAATTAAAAAGTCCTGTGGCGACTCTCCTGCTCCAAGTCGGCCCGTTTGACGTCCTACCAGACTAAATGAAAATATCTGCTGAAACATTAAAGAAAATGTGCCTGAGGACTCTTAGGAGAGTCAGCCTTTGTATGTCTACATGGTGTTTCACAATTCCTAGTCCAGGCTTCTAGGAGGTGCAGAGAGAACTTTGTCGATAAAATTCTGATATGGAACCCATGTCCGGATATCTACCCTCTCGTTGTGAAGTAAGTATGAAGATCGGATCATTTTAAAATCTCCCGGTTGACAGTAAGCACACAACGATGACAACGAACTGCACATGGCATGAGCAAAGCTTAGAGCACACGTCGTCGAGTTTTCTAGTGGCTGACGAAGACAGCACATCAGCCTTCCTAGTTGCGGACGTACAAGTTTCTCTCTTTTGATATCGTACTTGGAGGAAAATAGTATGCGATGTCATAATTGCAATAGGGAATGGCAACGATACCGTGTTCTCAATTTGTGAGAGTACCGTGAAGTGGGGGATGAGCAAGTGATCCAGTAATGAAACCTATTTTTCGTCCAATCTATACTTTTTCGGGCATCAGTTTACTGTCAAAACGTCACATATTAAGTCACCTCTACGATCTCTAGAAACCTGTAGCAAGAACTATGAACAGCGCTGTATAATTATGAAACACTGCCCCCGGTACCATACATCCAGCTTTGTGGTGACGAGTCTGTCACTACAATCTTAACATCTAGTACGCAGGTACCAGCGCCTTTCGTCTAATACACTTAAGCTGTTCTCATATCCATATGAGATCGAAAGCCGACCGGAGTTGCCGAGCTGTTCTAGGCGCTAAAGTCTCTAGCCGCGCGACCGCTACGGTCCGAATCCTGCGTCGGGCATGGATGTGCGTGATGTCCTTAGGTTAGTTAGGTTGAAGTAGTTCTAGGGGACTGATGACCTCATAAAATATGTCCCATAGTGCTCAGAGCCATTTGAACCATTTTTTGAGATCAAAACCTGACACCAAGGAAAATTTTGGGTCTAACGGGGAGCTGTAATTACGTTGCAGCTACTCGCAGAGGTCTACTGTGGGCTCTAATTATCGTATACCAAATATTATAATGCTTTAAAGTGGAATCGATTTACGCCGGTATAAGAAATAGTTGCAATTTCGGCGACCAAGTGCAAATCAGACCCACTGATGGCAGAAAGACGTCTAGGAATGTGGAGTGGCTCCTTGTGCGCCACACGCGCTTTAACAGTACCCAAAATTCGGAATTTCTAATTATTCACTGCACAGAGTAGCGTAAAATGTATCTCGTCACTCCACAGAATATTGCCCGGCCACATGTCATCATCTTCGATCCGTGCCAGAAACCGAAGAGCAAATTCAGTATGTTTCTGTGGATCATAATGTTTCAATCGCAACACCGTCTGGATCTTCTACAGGTATCAGTGTAAAATGGACTTAAAAAGTTTTGTGCTTTTTATCATGGGATGGACAGTTCTCGTGACACTGGACGAACACTATCACTACCCGGGCCAAGTGCTGCACGGCCAGTTACAGCAACAGCAACCTCGTCAATAACTGCCACCGGGAGAGGACGCCTTCCCCTTGCAGGTGCCACATAAAGCACATCGGGCCTCTCCTCAGACCTTCCACTTGGCGATACTCTCTCACTGCGGGACTGTAATTGCTGCTGCTCACATAGAACAGTTTGGTTCAAATGTCTCTGAGCACTATGGGACTTAACATCTATGGTCATCAGTCCCCTAGAACTTAGAACTACTTAAACCTAACTAACCTAAACACCCAGTTATCACGAGGCACAGAAAACCCCTGACCCTAGAACAGTTTCACTCACAGCTCACGGTCTCTTTCCTCGTCGGCTATACTGTTCATTCACGTTATAGCTTGCCAAATGACAGCGTGTATGTCATACCGTCGAACAACAGCGTACAGCGCCAGATTTGCACCTGGTGGCCACAATTTGATCTACTTTGTTTTCCATCATACAACGATTCCACATTAACTCTTTAGCGCATCTACCACGTTCCGCTATCATACGATAATTATAAACTACTCCGGAATGCCGTAAGTAGCTGCACTTTAATTATAACCACCCGGCACCTATGAAGGCATTTTCTGCTACCAACTTCTACGATGGTACTGTGAAATATCAGTGTCTTCGGTCGTGCACATTTCAATTGTGCACTAGATGTTATAACACTTGCCTTTCAGAGGTAACGGGAATGTGCACTTACCGCCACTAAGTGCTGCGGTCTAGGCTGTACCCCGGTACTGGCTTCGCGGCTGTACTATTACAGGCGGCCTTCCCAGTCGATAGCGAAACAGGTAGCAGTGTTTACTCGCTTCAGGCAGACGTCAGGTAGCGAGGCAGCCTGCGGGGTCAGCTGCGGTTGTGTGGTGGTCTCCCTGACAGCACAGCCACTGGACGCATGGGGGAGGGAGGGGGGTGTTGGTGCCTGCCACGGCCCGCGGCTCTACACGCGTTCCGGCGCCTAGCCAGCGCGGCGCGCCAAATGCCTTTTGGATATCGGCTTCGCGTGACGTAGGGCCCCGCCGCTTTTTCTTTTGTTATTACTGTCGCGAGTTTCGTCGCCAGTTTACGGCGCGCAGGCAGCAGATTTGTTTGTCAGGAGCAGAAAAGGAACAAAATGAAGCGCTGTCCCTGCCACTTGCGGGCGCTCGGATGAGAAACGGTACAGCTGTGTTGTGTTGTGTTGTGCTGTGCTCCCACCCCAATAGTCTCCAATTTATAGACAGCAACGCAATTCACGTCAAGTGCCTCGCTGAGCAAGGGGCTAAATAAAAAGAAACGATCGATGCCACTGAACGGAGATGCAGCGGGGTGAGCGAATTTTTCGCTATCAGCCTGAACATCACCGACCCACTACCAATATAAACATGTCGAGACGATAGCAGCCTTACCTGGTGAGGAATGACTGCTACTAAGACACGCGCAAGGTGCATGTAGTATCAATGAGTGTGCTGTCAGTGTGTAGAAATGGATCTATCTGAGTTTGACCGAAGGCCGATTGTGATGGTCCGTAGGTTCGGAAACTGCACGAATTGTCGGTTGTTCGAAGTAGTTGCTATGGTGTGTCTTCAACACGTGGCGAAACCAAGGTGAAACCACGTCCAGCCGTAGTAGAGATGGGTGGCCACCCCTCATTACAGATGTCGCAGGCTGCCCAGACTGGTAAAACAGGACAGGCGGCGACGAGTGGCAGAACTAACCTCAGACTATAGTGCTGGGCAGGGTACAAGAGTGCCAAAGGCCTTGCCGGAGTGGTAACACCGATTACGGTCAGATCACCGAAGTTAAGCGGTCTCGGGCTAGGCTAGAACTTGGATGAGTGACCATCCAGTCTGCCAAGCGCTGTTGGGAAGCGGTGTGTACTCGGCCCATGCGAGGCAAACTGATGAGCTGTTTGATTGGGAAGTTGCTGCTCCGGTCTTGGAAACTGACCTACGGCCAGGAGAGTGGTGTGCTGACCACATGCCTTTACATATCCCCATCCAGTGACGCCTGTTGTTGAGGATGACACGGCGGCCGGTCGGTACCTTTGGGCCTTCATGGCCTGTTCCAGAGGATTTTATATAGAGAGCACCGAAGACTCCTCCGCAGTCGACGACCCACGTATGTGCCAATGATAATACCACAACATCGGCAACTACCACTGAAACGGGCACGTGGCCATAGGCATTGGACGTTGTCGCAGAGGCACAGTTTTTTCATGGTCTGATGAATCCCGATATCTTCTTTATCATGCCGATGGGAGGGCTCGAGTCTGTCGGCTTTCAGGGGAACAGCTCCTTGACACATGTACCGCGGAACGTAGAAAACATGGCGGCGGCTCCATTATGCCGGGGAACATCCACGTGGGCATCCATAGGACCAGTTGAACTCGTACAAGGCACCATGATGACCAAGTATTATCATACGCTGGTTGTAGATCACGTACACCCGTTCATGACGGTCATGTTTCCAGACGGCAGTGGCATTACGCAATGTCATCAGGCCAAGAGTGTGATGAAGTGGTTCGAGGAACACAGTGGCATGTTTCAATTGACATGCTGGCCTCCCGACTTGCCAAATGGCTCTGGGCACTGTGGGACTTAACATCGGAGGTCATCAGTCCCCTAGAACTTAGACCTAATTAAACCTAACTAACCTAAGGACATCACACACATACATGCCCGAGGCAGGATTCGAACCTGCGACCGTAGCGGAGACGCGGTTCCAGACTGAAGCGCCTAGAATCGCTCAGTTATAGCGGCTGGCAGCTACATAAGACATCTGGAAGTGAATGCTGTATTACACCTATGTTTATGTATGAAGTAACTGTACGTACGAAATATTGCCGAATAATGAGTCTCGGGCATACAGCGAACCGCGGTTCAGTATGGGAGGAAAATGTTCCAGACCATCACGCCATTGACTGTGATTCTTTCAGAGTGTTGTAGGCGTAAGCAGTGAGTGCAGTGAACAGTCGTATTCAGAATATCTTCAAGGCGCCAAGTGTGCAGTGAATGTTGCCGAACGGCGTTCAGATATGATGACAAAGATTGGTTGTGGTGCTACTGTTGCTGCTGCTGCTGCTGCTGCTGCTGCTGCTGCTGCCTGAGGAACAGAAGTGAATGTCTGCCAGAAAACTGGCGCCAAGTAACACGCCTGCTACGCCGGCACACAGTTTTCGGATAGCGCATAATGTCCAAGCACCAATGTCGCACCTTCTTTGGGACGACTGCGCTGTCTCGTACTGTAAGAAAAATAAAGGTGTCATCGTTCTAAATACTGCTTCTAAGACCGCAGAGCTTTACAAGGCACGGTCCTCCCGTGAATGCTATGCCGTTGCCTTTCTCCGACCTTCGAATTGCATCACCCAGACTTTCACACAGGGATCCGATTATAAACCACAGATCACAAATCACTATGCAACTCACCATTTTCACATTAACAAATATTGCCAAATGGGAAGGAAGTGACACCTGACAGATAAAAATTCTAAGATTAAACAGGGATCGAATTTGAGGCCTTTGGATCCATAGTCTTTACTGGGGTGAAAAGGTTCCACGGGGAGCTTGTGTAGTGTGTTGGTGTGAAAGAACACCATGTTGTTCCCTTCCCGATATCCAACATTGAGAGAAATGAATTTAACTGCAAGTTACCGAACTAGCTGTAAGTCATCAGTTATTACAGTGCCAGGCACCGAAAATTTGTGTTCAAAAATGGTTCAGATGGCTCGGAGCACTATGGGACTTAACATCTCTGAGGTCATCAGTCTCCTAGACTTAGAACTACATAAACCTAACTAACCTAAGGACATCACACACATCCATGCCCGAGGCAGGATTCGAACCTGCGACCGTAGCAGTCGCGCGGTTCTGGACTGAAGGGCCTACAACCGCTCGACCACCTCGGCCGGCGAAAAATTTGTGTAACATAGGCAAAAAGTGTAAAGTCTGTAGAACAAGGGGCTTAATTTAAAAGAGCAACATACTTATGAGTTGGCATTTATTCGCGAAGAAATAAAAATTTCATTCTTAAGGAAGTCAGTACGTAACAAACAGTGTTAAATGCGCAGGTTGCTTGACATGAGGCAGACACGCAACATTTGCTTACCCATAAAGCGTGTACTATGACGAGACGACACTACATTTGTCCAGCTATAGTTGTCGGGTCTCTGATTGCTGTGGGAGATGATTCATGAGAACTACAACATATGAAACATCAGTTCACTTTATTACAAGAATGATAAAGATTTATTTAACTTGATACAGTCTTTTGCCACAGGACTCCTTGAAAATTGAGAACTCTCATTGACTATGAAAGCATTACCAATTGCAAAAAATAGCAAACTGTTCTCTTCAAAAAGAATTTTCAACATTTACAAAAGTACTTTTCCATTTGAGACTTGAATAACTCTTTAGTCTTATATGAAACTTTCTTTAGTCTTACTCGATGATGTTGCCTGCTTCAGTCGAGGTCGGTTCTTTACTGACCTCTGTGCGGGGGCGTTGGGCGTTGCTGTGGTAAGAGAGAAGGCGTGTCTCCTTAAGCCCCTCCCATTCGTTGCAGATTGCAGCGAGACATCGCTGATTCCTGCACGTTGCTGTCTATGGTGTGGCACCACGTTCTTTGGATGATACCACACAGTGGACTCGGAGGCTGTGCATTAACACGGAATACAGCTACATCACTTCTCCCTAGCTCTGTCTCTGCATTGAAGAGCGGCGGCAGAACCCTTGAACGTGTAGAGAGGGCAAGGGTATAAGAGTGAGTCTAGCCTGCAGCTGGCAACTTCAAGGATCTGCCAACTCCGACCATCGGTTGCTGGATAGGTGCCTGAAGTCCGCTTGAGGCAAGTGTTTCTGACTGCCGAAAGGAGCGTTTGACTCAGACCCGTGTTGTACTCGCAAGTGCCAACTTTCCCTGTTCCGCAACAGAAGACGGAACCTTAACCGTCTAAAAATGCACGCGCCACAACGTCTGCCTCATTAACCAAGACCAAACTCTTCCGACTTAACTTTCGGAAGTCCAAATCATAAGGCTTTTCACAACGTCTAGTTTGATGATGTTTCCTAATACGCTAAAGATGTTTCACGTCATAACCCCAGTTTATATGAATACCACGTTCCAGCTCCTCAATTAAATTCCATCTGACATTGACGTATGTAATTCAAATTTGTACATTTTATTATGCGAGCGTGTTGTCATCACATATACAAAATACAGCCGACAATGACTCGTAATTGAATCAAATGCGAATGTGTGGATAAATTGAAACTTCCTGGCAGATTAAAACTGTGTGCCGGACCGAGACTCGAACTCGGGACCTATGCCTTTCGCGGGCAAGTGCTGTACCAACTGAGCTACCCAAGCACGACTCACGCCCCGTCCTCACAGCTTTACTTCTGCTAGTATCTCGTCTCCTACATTCCAAACTTTACAGAAGCTCTCCTGCGAAACCCTGCAGAACTAGCACTCCTGAAAGAAGGACGATAAAAAATTGTCTCTTAATGAGCATAATAAATGGGAGAGCTGTAATAGTTGGGTACATATTCCAACATCATTCATTGCAGAAAACTGTGTCTGAAGGCACGGGCAGTGGAAACAATCGCGAGAGCAAAGCTAGATATGAGTGTGTACGGCAAACTTTAGGCCTAGGTATGCTGAATTGAAGAGGTAGCTAGAAAGCATCAGGAATGGCCAACTAGACGAAAAAACGCTGACCTCATCGAAAGTGAGTAGATGCACTCGTGCATACACTGGCCCAGAGAGCAAGCTGTTTTCGCAGTAGCACACAGAATACGTTGGCTTGATAGTCACTGTAATGTCTTCAGTTCGTCCGCTGGTCGTCAAACCGTGGATAAGACAGGCATATTTAAGAGCATTTTGATTGCATTTATGTCGTGGCCTGCCCCCATGAACCATAGACCTTGCCGTTGATGGGGAGGCTTGCGTGCTTCATCGACACAGATAGCCGTACCGTAGGTGCAACCACAATGGAGGGGTATCTGTTGAGACGCCAGACAAACGTATGGTTCCTGAAGAGGGGCAGCAGCCTTTTCAGTAGTTGCAGGGGAAAAAGTCTGCATGATTGACTGATCTGGCCTTGTAACAATAACCAAAACGGCCTTGGTGTACTGGTACTGCGAACTGCTGAAAGCAAGGGGGAACTACGGCCGTAATTTTTCCCGAGGGCATGCAGCTTTATTGTATGGATAAATGATGATGGCGTCCTCTTGGGTAAAATATTCCTGAGGTAAAATAGTCCCCCATTCGGATCTCCGGGCGGGGATTACTCAAGAGGATGTCGTTATCAGGAGAAAGAAAACTGGCGTTCTACGGATCGGAGCGTGGAATGTCAGATCCCTTAATCGGGCAGGTAGGTTAGAAAATTTAAAAAGGGAAATGGATAGGTTAAAGTTAGATATAGTGGGAATTAGTGAAGTTCGGTGCCAGGAGGAACAAGATTTTTGGTCAGGCGAATACAGGATCATAAATACAAACTCAAATAGGGGTAATATAGGAGTAGGTATAATAATGAATAAAAAAATAGAAGCTCGGGTAAGCTACTACAAACAACATAGTGAACGCATTATTGTGACTAAGATAGACACGAAGCCCACGCCTACAACAGTAGTACAAGTTTAGATGCCAACTAGCTCTGCAGATGTCGAAGAAATTGATGAATTGTATGATGAGATAAAAGAAATTATTCAGGTAGTGAAAGGAGACGAAAATTTAATAGTCATGAGTGATGGGAATTCGAGAGTAGGAAAACGGAGAGAAGGGAACGTAGTAGGTGAATATGCATTGGGGCTAAGAAATGAGAGGAAGCCGCCTGGCAGAATTTTCTTCGTTCAAGAATCATGAAAGCAGGTTGTATACATGGAAGAACCCTGGAGATACTAGAAGATATCAGATAGATTATATAATGGTAAGACAGAGATTTAGGAACCAGGTTTTAAATTGTAAGACATTTCCAGGGGCAGATGTGGACTCTGACCACAATCTATTGGTTATTAACTGTAGATTAAAACTGAAGAAAGTACAAAAAGGTGAGAATTTGAGGAGATGGGAGCTGAATAAACTGAAGGAACCAGATGTTGTAGAGAGTTTCAGGAAGAGCATAAAGGAACAATTGACAAGAATGGGGGAAAGAAATACAGTAGAAGAAGAACGGATAGCTTTGAGGGATGAAGTGGTGAAGGCAGCAGAGGATCAAGTAGGTAAAAAGACGAGGGCTAGTAGAAATCCTTGAGTGACAAAAGAAATACTGAATTTAATTGATGAAAGGAGAAAATATAAAAATGCAGTAAACGAAGCAGGCAAAAAGGAATACAAACGTCTCAAAAATGAGATCGACAGGGAGTGCAAAATGGCTAAGCAGGCATGGCTAGAGGACAAATGCAAGAATGTAGAGGCTTACCTCAGTCGGGGTAGGATAGATACTGCCTACAGGAAAATTACAGAGACCTTTGGAGAAAAAAGAATCACTTGTATGAATATCAAGGGCTCAGATGGAAACCCAGTTCTAAGCAAAGAAGGGAAAGCAGAAAGGTGGAAGGAGTATATAGAGAGACGATACAAGGGCGATGTTCTTGAGGACAATATTATGGAAATGGAAGAGGATGTAGATGAAGATGAAATGGGAGATATGTTGCTGCGGGAAGAATTTGATAGAGCACTGAAAGACCTAAATCGAAAAAAGGCCCCGGGAGTAGACAATATTCCATTAGAACTACTGACAGCCTTGGGAGAGCCAGTCCTGACAAAACTCTACCATCTGGTGAGCAAAATGTAGGAGACAGGCAAAGTACCCTCAGACTTCAAGAAGAATATAATAATTCCAATCCCAAAGAAAGCAGGCGTTGACAGATGTGGAAATTACCGAACTGTCAGTTCAATAAGTCACGGCTGCAAAATACTAACGCGAATTCTGTACAGACGAATAGGAAAACTGGTAGAAGCCGACCTCGGGGAAGATCAGTTTGGATTCCGTAAAATGTTGGAACACGTGAGGCAATACTGACCCTGCGAATTATCCTAGAAGCTAGATTAAGAAAAGGCAAATCTACGTTCCTAGCATTTGTAGACTTGGAGAAAGCTTTTGACAATATTGACTGGAATAATCTCTTTCAAATTCTGAACGTGGCAGGGGTAAAAATACAAGGAGCGAAAGGCTATTTACAATTTGTACAGAAACTAGATGGCAGTAATAAGAGTCGAGGGACATGAAAGGGAAACAGTGGTTGGGAAGGAAGTGAGACAGGGCTGTTGTCTATACCCGATGTTATTCAATCTGTATATTGAGCAAGCAGTGAAGGAAACAAAAGAAAAATTCGGAGTAGGTATTAAAGTCCATGGAGAAGAAATAAAAACTTTGAGGTTCGCCGATGACATTGTAATGCTGTCAGAGACGGCAAAGGACTTGGAAGAGCAGTTAATGGAATGGATGGTGTCCTGAAAAGAGGGTATAAGATGAACATCAACAAAAGCAAATGGAATGTAGTCAAATTTAATCGGGTGATGCTGAGGGAATTAGATTACGAAATGAGACACTTAAAGTAGTAAAGGAATTTGCTATTTGGGGAGAAAAATAACTGATGACATTCGAAGTAGAGAGGATATAAAATGTAGATTGGCAATGGCAAGGAAAGCGTTTCTGGAAAAAGAGAAATTTGTTGACATCGAGTATAGATTTAAGTGTGAGGAAGTCATTTCTGAAAGTATTTGTACGGAGTGTAGCCATGTATGGAAGTGAAACATGGACGATAAATAGTTTGGACAAGAAGAGAATAGAAGCTTTCGAAATGTGGTACTACAGAAGAATACTAAAGATTAGATGGGTAGATCATATAACTAATGAGAAGGTATTGAATAGGATTGGGGAGAAGAGAAGTTTGTGGCACAACTTGACTAGAAGAAGGGATCGGTTGGTAGGACATGTGTTTAGGCATCAAGGGATCACGAATTTAGTATTGGAGGGCAGCGTGGAGGGTAAAAATTGTAGAGGGAGACCAAGAGATGAATACACTAAGCAGATTCAGAAGGATGTAGTTTGTAGCAAGTACTGAGAGATGAAGCAGCTTGCACAGGGTAGGGTAGCATGGAGAGCTGCATGAAACCAGTCTCAGGACTGAAGACCACAACAACATATGTCGTGGGTCCCCGACGATAGGAGAATCCATCCAAGATCGTAGAGACACAGGTCTCAGAAATACCATAAAGCCGGGAGTTAACCTGAGAAGCTGAGCTCGGGTAGAAGATCCGCTACCAGGGTCAACAGCTACGAGCAACAACACGGAGGGCACCATCAACTCCCGCGGATAGTAGTACTCAGTGGAGGGGACTCCGACGCAGTAAACCGTTCGGCAGTTCACCACTGGGTAGCAACAGTAACCACTTGCTCACTGCGTTATTTGACATCTGCGTGTAGTTCTGCCCTACGCACTCTACTGAGTGCGTGGGCAGAGGAGCGCCGCTCCGCTGCGCCTGGGCTGAATGATTGTGATCGGTGGTGTCGCCGGTGATGGGACGCGGTTAAGAGTGCGTCGTAAAGCAAACTAGGTGCTGTACCTGTCCTGGTCCCAATACAAACTGCTACGCCTCGATATTATTTCAGTCACCGATTTTGTAGGTCAAATTACGCGTGTTATCTTATACTTGTGTTTACCAGAACCCGTATTTGACGTATTCAGCACCAGGGGATTTTTCACGCTGTTGAATGACCACATAACATCATTTCAAATTTATTACTATTTCCTTTGCCTGTTATTCTCACCATAGGAGTCAAAACGAACTTCAATATGACGACCAGTACTACCGAAAAAAGAAAGTATTCGATAAAATATTCTCAGGTTTATCTGCCAGAGACTAACCAGAGAGGAGAGAGAGAGAATCAGCTTCTACCGAACAAAAATGCGGTGGCATTGTCTTTGTGGAGTGGATCTGTAGGTATTCCATTCACTGGATGCAGCGTACGTTGCTAAGCATTTATTGAGAAGGGTCAGCCGGCAGCTGTGGCCGAGCAGTTCTAGGAGCTTCAGTCCGTAGCCGCGATGTTGCGACGGTCTCAGGTTCGAATACTGCCTCTGGCATGGACATGTGTGCTGTCCTTAGGTTAGTTAGGTTTAAGTAGTTCTAAGTCTAGGGGACTGATGACCTCCGATGTTAAGTTCCATTGTGCTTAGAGCCATTTGAACGTTTTTTGTACGACGGAGGCCACGTCCCACTGTACCAGTTATTAGGGCCTTTTCCTGTTAAAGTCTTGTAGGTTTTCATTGCAGCTGAAGGTTTCAGGGGTTTGCCTAAATATGTCATTTTTCTATACATTAACTAACCGTTTCAAAAGCTCACACACACACACACACACACACACACACACACACACACACACACACACACACGAGCGCAAATGATCATATTAAGCAGGAAGGCAATGAAGGATAATTTCCTAATTTTTCGCTTAGTAATTAAATTGCAGGCTTTGAATTGCTGTTACAGTGACCGAATACAGATACCGTACTCTGTATGTGCTACTTGTAGTAGACTTACATTATACTCTCATAAATTTGAGGGTTGAATGTGGCACGGGGATGGTATTGCGTGTTGCATCATAGCTTAGGTAGCTCCAGAAATATAACATTCAAAGCTATGGCGTCATTTAGGATTAATATCGATTCTTAAAAGAAAATACAAATTTGATTTGAACTCATAGACTGTTTTGAAAGTATTTTTTCAAAATCTGAAATGCCATTGATATTGCCCCAATCATGACTCGGTGTTACGAAAAAGTGCAAGGAAAGTGCTGAAGGAGATGCCGATAATTGCGATAACAAGTTGCAAACAATTCGTGCTCTACTACGTGGCTTCACGTTACAGTCCCATTCAGAAGGAGGGGGTTTAGACTCACCGTCGGTCATTGTCATTTAAGTGTCCTGTGCTGTGCCTAAATTACTTAAAATGAATGCCAGGACGATTCTGAGACAAGAATACGGCCGTTTCGCTTGCCTACCCTCGTCCGATCTCAGTTTGACTCTTCTGTAACGAAATCGACACCTCCAGGATCTTGTACAGTGACCACCTTTGTGCATCCTCATCCTGTTCTTCATTCCTTCCGCAACATTTCAATGTTTGTTTATTTTCGTTAGCAGTGTTTTCATTGTTTTGATTCATCTCTTTGTGTCTTCGTAATCCAGAAATGAGAGACGAGTTCAGCAAGTAAGTTACACTATATTACCGCAGCTCAGGTAACTTCTACTGAATGCTGCAGTACAGTTCTAAGTGACACAGTTACAGGAGACTGTTTATCAACACATTCACCAAGTCCCTGTAAATAACGGTCGGAATGTTCAAGGAAAGTAGGACAGCAGCCGAACACGTTGTACTTGAATAATGATAAGAACAAAAACAACAGCTGTATTTGAGTGTGACGTCGTTTATATTTTTTAAACATGCCACCAGTTTCGACACCACATGGTGTCACCTTCAGGCACCAAACGTAACCTGCCCTCCATTGACATTACACGTGAAAACGGTTGTGGATGGCAGATTACGTTCGGGACAAGAAGGTGACACCATGTGGTGTCGAAACTGGTTGCGCGTGTTAAAAAGAGTAAACGACATCAGATTCAAAGACAGCCTCTGGTTTTCTTATCATTATTCAAGTTCTACCAATCGTTCAAAATTGCTCGACACTAGAAATCCGTTCCTTAGTCGCCGGGCCATTCCAGAAACACTGTCTGAAATGTCGTCATCTTTGGAAAATATGCGAATTAGTTCCTAGATAGCGTGGACATCGTCATTTGTGCTCTAAGTCGATGGTCTCCCTTCCCAGTCAGCATCACACGTGTCTGTCCGGTTCTCATCAAATTGTTCACAGCATTTCATCACGTCTGGACTTCGCATCGCATTTGGTCCGCGTACCGGTAGCATTTTACGGTAAATCTACGGGAAACTGAGACATTTTGCCCACTTTCCCCGCGTAGTTCCACTTTGTACCACGTTTGCAGTTTGCCGCACCTTTTCACTCGGACACTGTGATGCGCCTGTTATCCGTATCGCAGTAGAACTGTGTCTGCAGGAAAGGTGGAACATGCACTCCACCTTCCGAAAGTGTACCACTCTTTTTGCACAGTTGTTTTTGCGTGGGATGGCATTTGTAACTTACTTTTGAGGTCCTCTTATAAAACTTCGAACTCCGTAAATGCCATGTAGCCAGTTCCATGAACAAACTTGTTCGAGCACACCTATTTCGTTGATCTGAAACTACTTGCTACTGATGGTACATAAACGAAGCGTGACACCGTATGATTTCTGATACATCTCAACAAACACCTTTCACGATCCATAGAATGATATTTTTCTTGTCTGCCTGTTCTGTTTAATACCCATACTCGATCGTCCCTAAATTTAGGGTACGTTTAATGTTTAAGACGTTTGTAATACTCTTTAAAAAAAATTCCAGTATCAAATGACTTCAAATGGCTCTGTGCACTATGGGACTTAACTTCTGAGGTCATCAGTCTCCTAGAACTTAGAACTACTTAAACCTAACTAACCTAAGGACATCACACACTTCCATGCCCTAGGCAGGATCGAATCTGCGTCCGTAGTGGTCGCGCGGTTCTAGACTGAAGCACCTAGAACCGCTCGGCCACATCGACCGGCTTTCCAGTATCAAGAGTTAGTTTTTTACCCTGGTGTGTATGTTCCGCTTTACCACAGCAGTGCGTGCGACAGCCATATTTTTAGAGAATAGTCTTTGACACTGTGCCAGTATTTATTGTATGAAGTAGTTTTTCTCTGCACCACTCGTTTAAGTGATCTTACGTAGTTTTAAATCATGGAAAGGCAAAAGGTCTGTATTACTTTCACTTGATGTGCTCATATAAAATACTCGGCGTGTCACTTCCGCCTCTAAGTGATTGAATAAGTTTAATTCCGTTTTGTTCGTGTGATTGTCTCTCACAACACAAGATGCAGGCAACGCTTCCAATTTCAACGTGCCACAGATGAATATTATTTCAATAATAATAATAATAATAATAATAATAATAATAATAATAATAATAATATAATTGTATTTATAATTATTAATAATTTAATGTTTTATTGAAACAGATACATAAAATCTTTTAAAGTAACAATAATTTGTTTACATCAGTGTTTATTACATAGCTACAGCATCCCCCTTCAAGAAACTGCAATTCAGAGGAATACAGCAAGTGAGTTACATTCGTCCGAAATTTGAGTTCTACGTATTTGATACAAATTTATTGAAGAACTATAATAGCAACAGACAGTGCGTTGTAGAGCGGAAGTTCATTCCGGAAACTGAAAACTCTGACAAAAAAAACTGATATTTTAAACAATAGTGTAAACTAAGAGCAGACGGCGTGCAATCTCTTTCTTTCGTTTCCGCCCACCTTCGGAAGTCGTTCTTCCTTGTGTCCCTCTCTTTTTCTCAGCCTCAGGTCTTTCACTTTATATCTTGCTTTAAACAACTTCCTGTGGTTTGCTATTTCTTTCTGTCGATTCGTGAGTCATATCGGAATTATTGTTATTAGCAGGTACGGTGTGCCGGTGGATGTGGTTGGAATATTCCATGCAGGCGGACAGACCGCAAACACGCCACGCGGCCACGCCACCAGGAGACAAGCTCTTCCGTGCGGTGAACCTACTCACTACTGCCTGTCAGTTTTAAATTTCAATATTCCCCTGGTACGGTCATCTAGATTTGGGTTTATCGTGATGTTCTCAAAAGCGCTTAAGGAATGCTGAGATGATGTTTTTCAGAGGGCACTGCCGGTTTCATTTCCGGTCCTTTCCGAATCCGAGCTTGTACTCTGACTAGCATCTCACTTCCTTAAAATAAAATGCCCGAGCTGATACTCGAACCGGCGCTTCGTGTTTACCATACAGCGATGCTGCAGCAGCTGCTGCTGCTGCTGCTGCTGTTGATGAGGCCGATCCATTCGAGATATTAATCACTATAACGTGACGAACACTTCATACCACTTGACTGGCAAGAGTCTTGTATAGGAACAAAATAACTTCATTTATTGATTCTGCCTTCCGTCACTTGAGGTGGTAAACCCTTTTCTCTGTTAACCTTCACCATTTCTTAATGTGTGTGTGCAAAATGTGTCACTTCCCCTCGTCAGAATGTCGCATACAAAGAGCACCAGCATCGCTTTCCTCCCAGAGCGATATGGGTAGACATTAGAAGTTGTGTTCCCAAGAAGACGTTCGTCGAGTGATTTTTTGAACAGCAGAAACGTGTCTAAGGATGACCTGACGGGTCACTTGAAACCTGTTCACCACGGGCACAACTCTTTTCCACCACCACATTTCGCAGAATGCCCGAATTCGCGGACAACGAGAAATAACCTGCTTACGTGCTGCACGCGCAGACGTCATGATTATGTCTGGAACGCTATGCGCTAGACAGTAAATTATTTTTCACTCGCTGCGTATTATTACTTCATATATGAATGAGTCTAGCAGCATGCTACCACGTTAGTTCTCCCTGTTCCCTTGTGTTTTATACTTTTGGTTTCTCTCAAATCATGTTCGCGTCAAATATCTTTACAGCTGCCACCTCACGAAAAGCAGAACTCTCGATTAATTATCAAAATAAATTAATATAGTATGAAGTGCTGCATGCAATTGCTCATATGCTCCTACTTTTCCACGTAAAGTATATTAGAATTACTATGCATGAACTTTTCATAAGAACCGCTGATTAATTTTGTATGTCGTTATCTAAGTGCGGAACTTCTTCGTGACGTTCCTTTTATTCCATTCGATATATTTCTGATTGCGATTCAGTAATAGGCGTTCCGAAATTATTCGTTCATAGTAACACCGGAGGTAGAGAACATAAAAAAATATATTTATGTCTGGAACAAATGGTCTGTGAAGTAAACTTGTAATGGCGAACATTTTGTTGGCGGTGGTGACAGAAGCTGTTGTGTCGGTCTCGCTGAGTCTGAATGTGCGCTGGCCATTCAGAGGTGTCTGGGCACATATGAATCCACGAGTTACTCGACCTCGTGGTCATGGACAGCTAATCAGTGTTAGTGCATGTGTTAATACTTGGGCCGGCATTCTGAGTGATAGGTTGATTGGACTATACATTTTTCCATTCCGCTTCGACGAACGTAGATATCGAGCCTTCGTGGGACATGGGTTTTGCTAGAGGATATACCTCTGAACGTTAGACAACTTTACGACGTGTCTCTGTTGTAATCTGATCAAGATGTTAGAAATCCACTGGAAAATTTCACACGCAAAAGTAAAAAGAGGAAATTAACTATTTAAATGAAAGTCAACTTTTAACGTAACATGTTTTTATATCAGACTAAAAATGATAAAATAATTTCTTCTACCCTTACCGATTCCTAACCCCATGCAGATAATTCTGAAAGTTGAGACTGGAATTTTTAGTAGCCATGAAAGTACTTGTAAGACATTACGTCGTATGTATTGCATTTTCCTGACATTTCATTATAAATTTTTAAAATATTTTCTTTTCAGAATTATTTGTATAAGGTCAGAAATCTGTGTGGAGCTAGCAGAAATTATTTTATAATTTCTACTTTGATATAATAACGCGTTACATGAAAGACTTATTTTATTGAAATAATTTCTTAGATTAACCTCTCTTGTTCTCCCTGTAGTAGATTACACTGTTCTTTAAAACACTTCTTACTAAGGTGAAGTAAATTTCTTTGATCGCTTTCGAGACCAAAGGTTTCTTAGTTTAGATAGCTTTCGTCTATGCTTGGTTGCCAAATTTGGTTTTGAAGTCAATTCTTATTTCAGTGCTCATTCGAGAAGAGAAATTTTAAAGTAATTGCTCATATACACTTCCAAAAACGGTCACAAATCAAAGGATATTTTTTATCCTCATGAACACTTCTAGTTGATTTATTTATCAGCACAGAGTAAAAAGTATTTCCATGTATCTAAAATCTTTCAGTTATGTGTCATATATGTGTACTGCGTGGTGGACGGAACATAAACTGATTACAGCGTAGTTATTCATGAATTCATACAACATCCATTTCCTTTGGGATGGACAGCAATAACAGCCACAGGGATTCGGCACTGTTTCGGGATGCTTCTGACGGTAGACAGCCGTCCACGCGGTGAAGTTTTAATCAACCGGTGACGGGAACTCCTGTGCCGCACGCAGAGCACCCAACAGCTCTCGCCCGATCTCTGCGTTCCTCTTGCAACGAAGTAAACTTAAAACAAACACTTTGTAGTCTTATATTCAGTAGATACTACTGTAAAAATCATTAACATTCATTATAACAGACTAGCTGAAAATGTGTGTGTGAATTCGGCAGGGACCAATCTGCTGGGTCATCGGTCCCTAGACTTACACATTACTTAAACACACACACCCATGCCCGATGGGAGGACTCGAACCTCCGGCGGGAGGTGCCGTGCAATCCGTGACATGGCGCCTCTAACCGCTCGGCCAAACTAGCTGGGTACCCGGCTTGCCCCGGTATGTATTTAATCCTATCTTTTGGTAGTCTACTTCCTTCTTCCTCCCTCCCTGTCCATCTTCTTCTCTTTTCTTTAGTGCCCATGTCATGTTCTCCCCTTTTTCTGTCCATTTCCTCCTTTTGCCACTCTCTGACTAGTTCCCTCTCCCCTTTCTCTGTCCATCTTCTCCTCCCCCTATCTGTGTTGATCTTGCCCTTCCCCCCGATGTCCATCTCTTCCCCCTAACAGAAGACTGGTGGTTCTTAACCGCACAGTATTTCCTTCCAGAACGTGTACCGAATTTGATTGAAACCGCTTCATGGGGTCTAGCTTGAGCTTTCTACCCGCGACTTTACCAGCATACGCTCATGTCAAATGTGTTTCACACACAATTAAAATATTTCACACCTATTTGTGCACATATTTCCCCTGTATATCTAGCGAATTTCGCTCTGCTCCTTCACATTCACACAGTTCAATGTTTATGATGTCGTATCTACGGAGCTGTGTGTCCTACAGTAACAGAATGTTGCTGGCTCATTCAGTTGTATATGTGAATCGTGTTTGTGAAATATGTCATGAGTATAGTTAGTAGTAAAGAAGTAACAAATACTAAATCAAAGCGCCACGCTTCATGCGGCAGTTTTACTACACGAAAAACGAACATATAATAAGCGATAAACATTTTTTCCTGTCGGGATTTTGCGGGGGTAACAACCGAGAAACAGTTTATTAAAGTTTTGAAATTATGTGTAATGTTTGTTGAAACTGACTAAGTGCACTCATGTTGAAATATTGGATGAATAGAATATCGGTATTCGCGCGTCGTGGGCTACACTGCCTTGTCACCCCCGTCCGCGTCTGATTGATAGCCAATACCCACAGCTATTCTTCCCAGACAGTAAGTGGTATGTGTGCTAAATTTGTTGAAATAAGTCCAGTGGCTTTAGAGGAGATGTGGAACATGTACGCATACATGCACATTTACATACATACATACATACATACTATGTACATCCATTTTTAAAGCATGTATGGATCACATGGCATACTCTTTCGTATTGAGCAGATCGAAAAATCAGCATCAGTACAGATAAATTTTAAAGAAAGGCAGACAGAGTGATTTCTGAAAATGCTTATTTTTCCGGCAATGGTAAAATTAATATTCTCTTCAGTTCGGTAAGGGTCGTCAATTATTCTTTTGTAGGAAGGGGAAGCAATCATACTGTAAAACAAACCTAAGGAATCGCGGAAAATAAAGACGGAGGCAGCCGCACAGAGGCCGGGACGGTGAAGCGAACGAGTCGTGCTGTGGGTACCAGGGGTGACTGACTGCTTTACACTGGCGGGCGGCAGGTTGGGTATGGGACAAGTATACCTCTTAATAAATTCATGCGAAATATCGCAGTCTAAATTTTAGGAAGATAAATATTTGTGTCGTAGTTATTTTATGCTTAAATGTTAAGAAATACGAATACCGTAAATGAACAATGACATTTCTGCAAACGTCACTGTCATTAACCAACTCAGCATCTATAGTAGCTAACTAACTTCTCCTTGTTTCTGTTACAGGTGGGTTACAACTTCCGGCTATTTCGGCGGTGACTTATATCTAGTAAGTAATCTGTATAAACGTTTATATCATCGTGTATCTTGTGACAGATGTCTCAGTGATGAAGCACACGCATCGCTGCCAATTATCATTGTGATGAAGAAGGTAAACCTCTAAGCGAACGATGCTGCACTCGGTCAGTTCTACTTCAGGTTGTTCGTCATAACCGCAAAGCATTCCAGGAGTGTAGCGGAGATGGTTCCCTCAATAATAATGTGTGCTCCACTTCTGATGTCCTCTTACATTGGCAATAGGGAACTAAAACCTGTTCTGCCTTTCCTACTAGAAGGGACGCTAGCGACAGTTTCGCCCTAACTTTTTCTTTGTGTCTACAGACATTGTTCTGGCCATCGAATGGAGGTGGGCCAACTCGTTCTTCTTTGCGAATTAGTTCATTGGGACAAGTTTATTTTCATTCGTTTATCCTACCTTTTTATATAATTAGGTACGTAATTCTGTGTGAGTTAAAAACCAAAATGTAAAATTAGAAGCACTATAGCCAGTAAGAAGTTCGTACCCACGACGTTTGAAATAACGGGGGGGGGGGGGGGGGGGGGGGGTCTGTGGAAGAGTGGCCGAGAAAAATTCATATTAGTTTCGCGGCGAGAGGCGAAATAGTTCGAGATATCACGACAAGCGGTTATGGATACACTTAATACAGATCAGCGTCCATTACATGCTCCGTTGTCCTTCAGACTGTCACTGATTTATGATACTCTCTTCGTATCAGTAACATTAATGTTTGACAGTAGCAGATAAAACAGTAGCAAAATTTAAAATAAATGCAAATTCATAAAAATTTTCTACTTAAGTATTTTCCTCTCGTGATACGCGACACATTTCGAATAAAAAAAGCGCAGTATATGTAGGAAATTAAAAAAATTAAATTTAAAAATTGATATATTTTGACGAACGTCGTATATGGTCCACACTAAACTTTAAGGGTTCAGGAACTCTCGAAATTCGAACTGAAATAGTTAGTGCCCTGAGTGAGCGAAACTGAGACTAGGATGTACTCGAGGCAGTCACACGACAGACTAACAGCTGTGCCAAAGAAGTTAAAAAGTAAAAATGGTACATCGAACTATTTTTATATACATACATTTAAAGATATTTTAAAATTTTATTTTTCAACAACTTGTTTGACAATGCCATTAACAAATGTTATGTGCGAAAGATTTGGCGGCCCCCGCTGGCTTCTTTTCTAACTAGAAGGCTCTCCTCCTTTTGAAAACAAACTTTCTGAAGACGGTGAACTCCCAGGAATGAGTGGTCTTTTTAAGACCAACAAATATAAATGTGAATAAACAAGTTTTTCTTGATATGACCGCAACAGATGATCACGATCCAGCAGGAGTAACATTTCTGGAATCTGTTTGTCAGTTTCAGTGGTAGCCGTAGCGTTTGAACCGTAATACTGTATATTGTTGGTTTTGCATTTCTCCCCGAAGTCTTTCCGCAAAGTAAAGTTTCTCGTTGTGGGAGAAGATGACGACGTTGGTGGTGATACTGATGACTACAGAAGTGCCCCTAAAGAGTGAGTTATTAAAGCAGGTTCAGTACTAATTTTTTGCGCTTATAAAAAAAATTCTGGGACTTATTTCGATTGGCCAACAGTAACAGTCATATTAGCAAGTCGTTCTTCGGTAGCTTTTACCATTTTCTCGGACATTGCAGCTATTACGGTGAGCAAATCTCGCCATTTTTTAAACACAGAAGTTAATTTTAGAAGTGTATTAAGCAAATCCACGTCTTGCTCAAAATTTTGTTCTTTAGTTATCCCATAAATGATATAAAGTAATTTTATCAAATATTCAATAATTTACTACTCTTCTTACGTTATTATGTTCATAATTTCCGACAATTTCTAAAGCGGAAATTGTGGGCACTTCGGAAAAAAAACACGAATCAGCATATCAAAAAGCGAATCAGAACTTCTTATTTTAATTGTAATGTACAGTTATAACGAAATCATAAATTAGTGTCCATGGAGGCAGACAAGCGTACGCAAAGAACATGAAGTCGAGATTTTGAGAATGTGTTCGAATCGAACAAGAACAGGCGAACGCAGAGAAGGAAGCAACCTGGAACTCGATACTGGACGAAGTGCGGTGGAACTGGAAAGTGTGAGCACAAGAAAATGAACAAGACCGAGATGGGAACGAGGAACGACGTAACGGAAACGAGGAACTGGAGAGAGACCGACGTGAAGTAAACGGTGAACGACCGTTCCTTATAAGCTGTTCCTCGGTCATTTCTTTCAGACCAGTAAATCGTTCTTTTTGAATCGTGCCTTCGAGAACACACGACAATGTGGTGGCGCTCGATCGGAGGCAGTTGGTTTGAATCCTGTTAGCGTAAGAAATTGACATTATGAAAAGGTAGGCGTAAGGAAAGGCGTTAAGTTTCCTGTCGCCAGACGGTCCGCCAGCTTGTTAAGCTAAATTACGGTCTAGTTCGTTGTGTCTCACGGAACGATGGCACGCGACACAGTGTATAGAGATCAGCCCGCCCGTCGGATGGGTGTGAAATACTCCGTCTTGTCGCGAATGGGGATGTGCATTGATTACGGCCATCAGGACCTCTCTCACGTCAGACCATGATTTCACACATCCAGTATCTTTTTTTAATATCGTAGCTACCTAAGAAGTAACAATTTTAGGGTGTAACCTCTATGTCGTCACCTGGGTTTCGCTCTCTCCCTATCGTCTGTTTGTCTTAGACTGCACTGCAGTCTACTTACGCTGATAGCACCCCAGTCTTCTGATTTAGGGCGTGGTGATGCAGACTTCGGCAATTTGTTCCAACGTCTGAGAACTAGAGAAAGTCCATATATACATATGGCATAAAATATGTCTCGGAAATAAATTCCATCCATTTCCATGAAATCTTTGTGACGCAGTACATTAACTGTTTCGACTGCAGTAGGATTCCGGGCGCATAATGAATCCTGTACAATGCCTTAGAGTGTGTGGACCGATCTCGTAGGTCACCCACGGTGCTGACTGGGGTAACAACGGGTTCTACGTGTCTCAGAGAAGAGCTCTAGTGTGTTGAGGTCCAGTAAGCAAGGTGGTCCTTGCACCACTGGCTCACTCCGTCTCACGCTGACGCAGCATAAGTGGCCAGTAACATCCCCACGTAAACCTCGCTGCCATTCGTGACAGTTCAGTGGACATACCTTGACAAGCTTTTCGTCAAATGTAACAGCGTTATGTCGCAAGCGTTCCAAAGGCTATCACGCAGATGTGGAGGGGTGTTGAACCCAATGTTTATATAGAGCTCATTTCCTCTGTGTGTCTCAGTAACATCATGCTCAAGTTAATGGCATTAATTATCTGGCACCCTGTATAACCTTCCTTGAATTACTCCTTGCATAGTGGTGAGAGCATTGGACTCCAATTCGGAGGGGAGGTGTTTCGGCAGACTACGATATCGGTGTGGTTTCTCAGATTTAAGTTCGTGATTTCACGGAAAAAACTAAAGGTGAACGCCAGAATGGTTCCTTTGAGAAGCAATCCAAACCGTTTTTCGTCTCTGGAGATGACCTCATCGACGACGACCCATTTTACAACAATCTTCTCTTTGTTTGTTTTTTTCTGTCCACGTGACTTACTGAACAGGAATTTATAGCATTTTTTAACCTTTTAACCAGAGGCGTGCATGAAATGGTATTAGAAATAACAGGTTGTTGTTGTTGTGGTGGTGGTGGTGGTGGTGGTGGTGGTGGTTGTGGTATAAGGCGGAAGAGGACCAGGAGGACACTAGAGATAGTAGAAGGCCCAACTGAGCATTTTAGTGAGATAAATACTGAGTTTTCATATTTTGTGTTTCAGCTTCGTTATCATTACATCGTGACATTCATCGAATCTGTTTATATTTCGGTGGAGTACTTGCTCGACATGTTCAAGGGATACGGCGCCTACCCTAAAAGTTACCGTAGACCTCAAAATTTGTGACACTTTTTTTAGTTTTTATAAACGTTGCTCCCTTAATATTTCACGTGGATGGCTGAAGATTTTACTCAACAAATCTACACACCTCTCCTTTACAAACAATTCTTTTGTTTAATAAAGGCGATGTCTTATAGGATGGGATGGGGAATTTCTTTCGTGGGTCTCATACTGTTGGGAGCCATAGTGGCCCATCTAGGTGACCCTCCTAATTGTATATAGCAAACTCATCTATAGTGGATGTGTCACACCGTTGTATTGCCATAATTGGAATCTATACATTCTACAACTGTCTGTTAACCCACAATACCTCAAAAAGTAAGCTTTTAGATATACAGTCTCGTACTCAACTCCATAGGACTTGTCAAAAACATCTGAGGCCACTTTTTTCCTGGCATATTATCCCTGAACTGAGAAACAGTGAGACTGACTCGTGTCAAATATGTCTTCACACCCAACCGCAGTTAGTTTCTTCACTGGAAAACCATAGGCCACAAGGGCACTTACACGGGCACAAGTTACGTTCCGTTCTTGGTCTCAACCGAGCGAGGTGGCGCAATGGTTAGACACTGGACTCGCCTTCGGGAGGACGACGGTTCTATCCCGCGTCCGGCCATCCTGATTTAGGTTTTCCGTGATTTCCCTAAATTGCTCCAGGCAAATGCCGGGATGGTTCCTTCGAAAGTGCACGGCCGACTTCCTTCCCCGTCCTTCCCTAATCCGATGAGACTGATGACCTCGCTGTCTGGTCTCCTTCCCCAAAGAACCCAACCCCTCTTGGTCTCATAGTACTGGTTGTCTAACAGGATTTCGAGGGGTCGAATATCCATTTTCCACTGTTTCCATGTCTTTCACTAGCCGACGAAGAGTGATCCTTACATTCTTCACGTGATGCAAGACCTTTTCCAGCTGTTCTGGTGAACAGCTTTATGTAGCCGGCTGCTTACCTTTTTCCTACTCGCTACCGTACCAGAAGCAGTATTTGTAACAATGAACACGAAAATACGTCAGTTAAATGGCGCAACACTGAAGAAAAAAAATTGTGTTACATTGTTCGGTAGCTTCTAATTTTTCGTATTTACAGGGCTCAAAACCTGAATGAACATACGATCCAAATTGAGAAAGATCGCATTTGGAGTTGATATTACTGAGGTGAACAGACACACTTAACAATTTTCTAAGGACCCTGGATATAGTGAAGTCAGAGGAGTTACATCAGTCACATTAATACAGGAATAAATCACTTTGGGATTTACAAACGTGTGGGAAGGCGAATGATCCTCTCTTTCAGCTTCGGTGCATAGTACACTACTGGCCATTGAAATTGCTACACTACAAAGATGACGTGCTACCGACGCGAAAGTTAACCGACAGAAGAAGATGCTGTGATATGCAAATGATTAGCTTTTCACAGCATTCACATAAGGTTGGCGACGGTGGCGACACCTACAACGTGCTGACACGAGGAAATTTTCCAACCGATTTCACATACACAAACAGCAGTTGATTGGCGCTGCCTGGTGAAACGTTGATGTGATGCCTCGTGTAAGGAGGGGAAGTGCGTACTATTGCGTTTCCGACTTTGATAAAGATCGAACTGTAGCCTATCGCAATTCTGGTTTATTATATCGCGACATTGCTGCTCGCGTTGGTCGAGATCCAATTGTTGGCAGAATATGGAATTTGTGGGTTAAGGAGGTAATACGGACCGCCGTTCTGGATCCCAACGGCCTCGTATCACTAGCAGTCGAGATGTCAGGCATTTTATCCACATGGCTGTAACGGATCGTGCAGCCACGTCTCGATCCCTGAGTCAACAGATGGGGATGTTTGCAAGACAACAACCATCTGCACGAACAGTTCGATGACTTTTGCAGCAGCATGGACTATCAGCTCGGAGACCATGGCTGCGGTTACCCTTGACGCTGTATCACAGACAGGAGCGCCTGCGATGGTGTACTCAACGACGAACCTGGGTGCACGAATGGCAAAACGACATTTTTCAGATGCATCCAGGTTCTGTTTACAGCATCATGATGGCCGCACCCGTGTTTGGCGACATTGCGGTGAAAGCACATTGGAAGCGTGTATTCGTCATCGCCATACTGGCGTATCACCCGGCGTGATGGTATGGGTATCATTGGTTCCACGTAGTCGCCACTTGTTCACATTGATAGCACTTTGAACAGTGGTCGTTCCATTCCACATGTGTTACGACCCGTGGCTCCACCCTTCATTCGATCCCTGCGAAACCCTACATTTCAGCAGGATAATGCAGGATCGCATGTTGCAGGTCCTGTACGCGCCTTTATGGATACAGAAAATGTTCGATAGCTGCCCTGGCCACCACATTCTCCAGATCTCTCACCAATTGAAAACGTCTGCTGAGTGGCGGTAGAGCAACTGGCTCGTCACAGTACGCCAGTCACTACTCTTGATGAACTGTGGTATCGTGTTGAAGCTGCATGGGCAGCTGTATCTGTACAGGCCATCCAAGCTCTGTCTGACTCAATGCCCAGGCGTATAAAGTCCGTTATTGCGGCCAGAGATGGTTGTTCTGGGTACTGATTTATCAGGATCTATGCACCCAAATTGCGTGAAAATGCAATCACATGTCAGTGGTAGTGTAATATATTTGTCCAATGAATACCTGTTTATCATCTGCATATCTTCTTGGTGTAGCAATTTTAATATCCGATCTCTCATGGGAATGGAAGTCTGCGAGTGAGGGATTGGTGGGTAGATCTCGCTAAGTCAGTATTAACAGGTAGGGCAGCGTGCTCGGATAGCCGAGTCGGTTAAAGTGACCGCTCGCGTAAGGCGGGAAATTCGGTTTCTAATCCCGGTCTCGGCCAAATTCTCACCTGTTAGCATTGGTACATTTCAGTGCACATATGCGGCTAGCGTTATTAAAGCCTTTGAGCGATTATTATAAGTGTTTGTTACGGGTAAGGGTGGAATCGTGGCCAGCTAATTTTGAATCCGGGCGACCACGACGACGCGACGCGTGAATGAGAGCGGCGCCCGGCCTCTGGCGGCGAATCGATGTCTGGCGGCGGCGGCGGCGGCTGCGGCGACTCCGGCGGCGGTTTGGCAGGGTTCCCCTGGCGCGGCGCCGCTCTGTGAGTCCGCAGAAACATCAGCCGCCTCCGGCCGCCGCCGCCGCCGCCGCCGCCGCCGCCGCCGCCGAATCGATAAAAGGACGACGCGTCCGACCTCCGCACGCGGCTGGCAAGGCACAGTGCGAGGCGAGACAACGTCGCTGGCGATGCCGTGCGTAACCTCGTGCGGTCACAACTACACGGAAATGGGCCATCACTATAAATGACTCGTCCCGGAAACAGCGGTAGGAGCCATTCGCAAGCAAAACTGCCCGTCTGGCCACGAGAGGTATTTCAATGATCACCTGTACAACGGCTGATAGGGAACTCTGATAACGCGACGAAACAAAATATCGGTATTATAGGGCGAAAAATTCGCAGAAGACAACAAAATATTGCCCGCATTGATGTACCTTTAATAAGGAAATATACGAGAATGAGTCAAATTAAAATTTTAAATTTGTAATAAATCGAAATTTCGCGCCGTTGTCCTGTAAGTTGGTAAGCGTGCTACAAACAGCATGCAGAATGGTCTGTAGGTGGCGGCATAATGCAGACGCACACATACCGTCGCAGTATCAATATAAAGATGGCCGCCCCACTTGCGATTTGCACTAGGAAAGAACAGCGTTCTGTTATTCGGTTTGTGGGTAGTGAAGGTGTGAAACGTATTGAAATTCATCGGCGAATGAAGGTGCAGTAGTGTGTTTGTCACAGCAGCAAGTCTAGGAATGGAGTAGGAAGTTCGCAAATGATGTGACTTCAGTGGAAGATGATCCTCGTCCAGGTCAGGCATAACGAGTTGTGACTCCACAGAGCATTGCAGCAGTTGGAGCCAAAGTGAAGGAAAATCGCCGAGTGACAGTGAATGACATTGCAGCATGTTTACAGATTAGTCATGGGTCAGCACACTACATTGTGCATGATGTGCTACAGTTTCACAAAGTGTCTGCAAGGTGGGTGCCACGGCAGCTGACTCCTGAAATGAGAGAACGACGTGTTGATGTTTGTGAAGAACTTCTTCGGCGCTTTGAACGAGAAGGTGACTGCTTCCTTGGAAGAATCGTTACTGGGGACGAAACCTGGGTTCACTTCCACGAACCGGAAACGAAGAGAACGAGCAAGGAATGGCGTCATTCCTCATCACCAAAACCAAAGAAGTTTCGAACAGAACCGTCAGCAGGAAGGTTATGCTAACATTCTTTTGGGACGAAAAAGGCGTCATTTTGGAGGGACCACTGTAACCAGTGCATCATACACACATCTCCTAAAAAATTATCTGCGACCTGCAATCAAATCAAAGCGACATGGATTGCTGTTAGCAGGTGTCATTTTGCAAGGCCCCACACTGCCCTTACAACAGTTGCAACAATCACATACCTGCATTTTGAGCGTCTTCCTCATTCACCATACTCACCAGACCTTGCCCCATGTGATATCCATATGTTTGGACCACTCGAAGACGCAATAGGAGGAAAGAAGTCAGTTCTGATAAAGAGGTACGCCACGCGGTGCATGAGTGGATGAGCGGACTACCAAAAGAATTTTTTTCTTAAAGAATTTATGCACTTCGTAAGCGCTGGAGGGAGCATGGGGGAAATTATGTTGAAAAGTGATACAACTTTGTACCACTTCTGCACGATGTATAACAGTTAAAAAAAATTTAAGGTTTTTATGTTACTGAACCTCGTAAGGGTATTTGAGTAAGAAAGACAACATTCTAAAAAATCGCTGATAAAGTTACACGATCGTCATTTCATGTCAGACTTCATTCTGTGTTGTATACTAAATTTCCTGCACTATAGTACAAGCCTATCGTACAATACATTTGATACCAGGCAGGTCACGACGTTGACATACCGGTACCATCATATGACAATATAATTAGTGTGATGTTTGATGTTTGATACCAAATGGTGGATAGCATACAGAGAAGACAATTATGAGAAAACGTGGGAGGTAGCAAATAACAGAGTTACATATGGAGGTACGTGTGAAGGCCTGCCGGGAGGCGCAACACGATGATGATTCTGATGATGATGATGATGATGATGATGATGAGGAGGAGGAGGAGGAGGAGGAGGAGGAGGAGGAGGAGGAGGATGACAATGATCTTGGACTGTGCCGTCCGGAATGGCCGTGCGGTTCTAGGCGCTACAGTCTGGAGCCAAGCGACCGCTACGGTCGCAGGGTCGAATCCTGCCTCAGGCATGGATGTGTGCGATGTCGTTAGGTTGGTTAGGTTTAAGTAGTTCTAAGCTCTAGGGGACTGATGACCTCAGAAGTTAAGTCGCATAGTGCTCAGAGCCATTTGAACCATTTTTCATCTTGCACTCCATGAGTGCAGAAGTGATTTTGAAAGTAAGTGTCTTTGTCACGTGTGCACATTGTCTTGTTCCTCTTGTCTTTGACCACTTAACAATAATTCCAAATCGACATTGAAAGATGGAAAGGTAAACGGAAAATGTTTGCTGTTCAGAGAGCGTAATTATTTTAAGCAGAGGAAAATATAGCAGTAAGTAACTACATTTAAAATTTATGTTTTTGGTTCTATTACACCGGTATTTTGTATCTTCTTGGTACCAAAGGTAGTCTGTTAGACCTCGAATGTGTGATCACTGAAATGTCTCTCATGGTAAGATTTTGCATGCGAATGACTTGAAGCTCTGTTTTACGGATGTTCGATTGACGTTCTAAGCACATTTCCGTGAGGTTCTGAAAGTCCCAGATCACGCACTTTGCCTGCGAGGTCGCAAAGACCACGCGATCAGCACGTGTTCTTCTCACGTCCACTACGGAAAAATTTTCGAGCATGATGGCACAGTGGCTAAGGTGACTGCAGTCGCATACGGAAAATTTGGTTCGTGGGGTGGGGTGGGGGGGGGGGGGGGCGGGGGGGGGGGAGGGGGAGGAAGGGGGCTAGAAATTAAAATGCCGGGCCGGTGATAACATGTACTAAGACAAAAAAAAATGATGCACGACAAAAGAATTACGCGAATACGAGGGAAACCGGACAGCAATGATATACCAATGTGACTGTCGCCTGGCATAGGGTCCATCTAAGAGTGATGGTCCGTGGCGCCATTTCAGTTTATAGGAGAATGCCACTGGTTGTCATCTGCGGCACCATAGAAACACAGCGGTACGTATGTTATGCATCCCGTTTTGTTGCCCTCCTTGCCCAGCCTACGTGACGTTACATTTCAGCAAGATAATGCCCGCCCGCACACGGCGAGAGTTGCCACTACTCGCTTTCATGATTGCAAAAGCCTGTCTCGGCCTGCAGGGTCACAAGAATCTCTCCCCAATTGAGAACTTTTGAAGCATTATGAGGATGGCCACCCAACCATATTGGCATTTTGACGATCTAACGCGCCAATTCGTCACAATATCTCACGATATCCCTCACGAAGTGGACCAAAGCGTTACTGAGTTGCTCAGTTTGTGAAGCTCTTTCTCTTGAATAAATCGTTTAATGTTTCTGAAACTGTAATCATTGGTTCATCCGTATATGTAAACTACATCTACTGATTTCCATGCTATTCGAATAATTCCTTCGTGATCAGTCGGTTTTTGTTTTGGTCTTAGAGTGTTCTAAATCTAAACTACGCCCGAACAGGCTATGGAGGCCCAAAGGTACCGACCGGCCGCCGTGTCATCCTTAGCCCATAGGCGTCACTGGATGCGGATATGGAGGGACATGTGGTCAGTACACCGCTCTCCCGGCCGTATGTCAGTTTACGAGACGGAGCCGCTACTTCTCAGTCAAGTAGCTCCTCAGTTTGCCTCACAAGGGTTGAGCGCACTCCACTTGCCAACAGCGCTCGGCAGACCGAATTATCACCTTAGAGTGTACATATTAGTGAAGTAGTGAAGTTAAATTTTGCGCCGGTTGCTTGTCTGTGAACCTATGTGCGGATTCGACGGGAGCAGGCAAAGAAATATTACCCATAATGAAACTAAAATGTCTGTCGTAAAATGAAAAGAAAATAATAACGAAAACGTAGGCGGTCTGTCGGAAACAGCGTAATTACCTCTGAAATCAGAATCTGCAGTACTGTGTTTCCTACAGTGCAACATTCTTGGCTCCCACTCGCTATCAAGTGGTGGGGAAGTTGCTGCTTGAGATTGGCGCACTTCCAGACGTCGCCTCCCCTTGGCCCGTGCACTGAGTAGGCGTTCCTGTCGCGACGTACTCCTAGTTTCACCTGGTCCCAAGCATACTCTGTCGGGTTGACTTCGGCAGGTATCGCAGTGCATACCAATCGGTTCATAGCTGCCCCCTAGAGGAACGTGTCCACGAAGTGGATGCGGTCTGCTGATGTCTCGAAAGACGAATCCGTCGCCGGGATGTCGACTGTGGACTGGACAATAGACTGGGCCATCCTTTACCGGTACTGCACTGTCTGATAGCGATGAGTAGTTTCTCACATCCGCATCTGATAATCCCAGCCCTCAGCTGGGGTGGGAACCTGCCTGCTGAACTCATGGACCTGCAGTGGTACCTGCCCTCCACCATACTCTTCTCCGATGATCGTCTGCCCCTGCCTCAGGTTCTGGCGGTGGCGCTCCCTGGCCCAGTTTCCTACCCTAGCCTGACTTTGTGCTCTGATGGACCATATCCAGAGAGTCTCGCAATGTTGTTTTTCAGTGATCCTAACTGACTGCCACGATCAGCAGTGGTGAAGATACAGGTAGCTGCTGCACAAACACGCCAAGTCTCCCATAAATACGATAATCTGCTGCCTCAGTGGATGGCCATTTTGGAGTACGGCTTCCAGTAGCAGTTTATTTTTCTCCTGCATACCGAAAACAAATGGAGGGTTTTGAGGGTTTCAGGAGTAAAATAGAAGGCGGATGGATACATGTGTCTGAAACCATCATCGACCAAAGCGACAGAGTGTCGCGTTCGTAGGAGACAAGGCCTGTCTGCGCAGCAGCTGGCTCTTTCTCCTCCGTTGTCGACGGCGCCAATGAGTCGCAGTCGCTGAAGATCAGACAACATTGTGAGACGCTCCGCCTAGGGTCCGTCAGCGTACAAGTTTATAGCCGAACAGGTGGCGTAGCGATAGGAACATGCGACTGTAGCTTCGACGGTCCGTAGTGTCGTTGGATGATGTTTCCAGACACCTGTTCCTGTCGTCAGCTCGTTCCTCGGACACCCTCTAAAACCCATCGATGTTTGTCGCAACATTCCTGGGACACACTGCATGTCACTAAAAAGCTAAACATTCACCCAGCCCCAGTTGTAAGCCGTCTGTGTAACGGCTTAGAAGACTAAAAGAATCTGATTTTACGTATTTCGTATAATTGTTGTATGAATTTAAAAATCTGACGTAACCCTTTCCTCAGAGATATAATCTTACCTGGAAGTTATAACAGAGTACCTAAAGGGTACGAGCTGCAAACTGAGTATAGCAGTGTCTTGAGGCTGCATTACTGATGGCGCGCAAATTACCCAGACTATATTCATGCACTATGTGACAGCGAGAGCGGTTACCGAGTACTAACAAACTTTACATATACGAGATGCGACAATAAAGTAATGAGAGTGATTTTATTTGCAAGATGTGGCAAACCTGCAGGCTTGCGTAGGCACAATACCTTTGACCTTGGTCTATAAGCTGCTTCTAGTCCAAGCGGCACATCGAAGCAAGTGCTCAGTCGTGAGTTGTGCTGTAATAAGTTAACATGTGTTTGTGTCTCTCGTCACGGAAGTGGAACCGCATAATATTACACAACGGTATGCCACCTCTTTTTCCGTTAAACTGGGTGAAAACGCGACGACAACTTTCGGTAAGCTTCAGAAGGCTTTTGGAGACGAGGTTATGTCAAGAGTTCAAGTTTTTCGTTGGCACAAAGTGTTTAGTGAAGGCAGAACGAATATTGAAGATAAAGACCACAGTGGGCCACCATCAACCTCACGGACGGATGTCAACTTGGCCAGGGTGCGTGATCGAAGATTATCAGTGAAAATGATTGCAGAAGAACTGAACATCAATCGAGAAACGGTTCGTCTAATAATAATTGGATTCTGGATCACGATATTGCGCCATCCCATACTGCTCTGACAGTACAGCAATTTTTAACCTTAAAACAAATTTCAGTACTACCACAGCCACCTTATTCACCAGATATCGCCCTGTGCGACATTTTCTATTTCAAATAGTCAAAACGGCGGTCAAGCGACATCATTTTCAAACAACACAAGATGTCCAACAAGCTGTGACGAGGGTCTTGGAAGATATTACAGAAGATGAGTTCCAGAAATGTTATCACCATTGGCAGAAGCGCTAGAAAAAGTGTGTGCAGAAGGGAACTACTTTGAAGGAGACAGCACTAGACTTCACTAAAACGGCAAGCAACATTTTTTTCACATCAATCTCATTACTTTATTGCCGCACCTCGTAACTTCAAAAGTTTTCGAAATATTTTCTCATTGATATGCCCGCCCTCCCCCCCCCCCCCCCCCCCCCCCTCAAAAAAAAATTGTCGGTCACTACATAATCGCTGTCCCTGCAATAAGATTTCAGCATCAACAATGAAGTTTTAGTATTTTATTCTGTATTACTAATTCCATTCGCAACCCATTTTGCACGCAGTATATAAATATACCACTGTGCATAAATGCAAAATTATGTCATTGTAAGACATACAGTTCAGAAGATGTGACATCGTTCAGATTGAGTCGTTGGTAAAACTGGCTTTTCTTAAAAGGGAACACAAATTACCCCCGTATAGCATGCAGTGTTTGATTATGAGATCACTTAGCGACTTCCAGCATACGTTAAACATAATATCAAGCATTTTTAAACTTTTTCTCACAGATACAAAATTGTTTGCTCTGACTTTTTCATTAGCATATGGATGAATAATCTGAAGCTAATAAACCCAACATGATTAGCGCTTTGCGTCTTCAACCGTAAACCACTCATCTGCTTTACATAAAAAATATAAAATAGTGTGATGGGTATAAGCGCAGATATTTTCATCTGTGGTACCTTAACATGTACACATACCAGTGTGCTGGTTGTTCTTTCTCTGTACCAACAATCTTCCAACAACCACGTCAAAAACTTTAGGAGTAGATGTTACCTGTGTTGCCGTACCTGGGCCGCGAAGTGAAGGACGCCTGGCAATATAGGCTGTCCGTTTTGCATCTACACTTGCACTCCTCACGTACGGAACTACTGCCCAGGGGAGACTAAGCATTAATCACTTGCTCTTGTCACACATACTTGGAGTAACAACCAACCTAAAAACAAACTGTGTAGCTATAGCTATAATCTACACAGGATGGTCCGTTGATAGTGACGGGGCCAAATATCTCACGAAATAAGCGTCAAACGAAAAAAGTACAAACTCGTCTAGCTTGAAGGGGATACCAGATGGCGCTATGATTGGCCCGCTAGATGGCGCTGCCATAGGTCAAACGGATATCAACTGCGTTTATTTAAATAGGAACCCCCATTTTTATTACATATTCGTGTAGTACGTAAAGAAATATGCTTGTTTTAGTTGGACCACTTTTTTTTGCTTTGATAGATGGCGTTGTAATAGTCACAAACGTATAAAAGTACGTGGTATCACGTAACATTCCGCAGTGCGGACGGTATTTGCTTCGTGACACATTACCCGTGTTAAAATGGACCCTTTACCAATTGCGGGAAAGGTCGATATCTTGTTGACGTATGGCTATTGTGGTCAAAATGTCCAACGGGCGTGTGCTATGTATGCTGCTCGGTATCCTGGGCGACATCATCCAAGTGTCCGGAAAATTCGCCGGATAGTTACGTTATTTAAGGAAACAGTAAGTGATCAGCCACATGTGAAACATCAACCACGACCTGCAACAAATGATCATGCCCAAGTAGGTGTTTTAGCTGCTGTCGGGGCTAATCCGCACATCGGTAGCAGACAAATTGCGCGATAATCGGGAATTTCTAAAACGTAGGTGTTGAAAATGCTACATCAACATCGATTGCACCCGTACCATATTTCTATGCACCAGGAATTGCATGGCGACGACTTTGTACGTCGTGTACAGTTCTGCCACTGGTACAAGAGAAGTTACGGGACGATGACAGATTTTTTGCACGCGTTCTATTTAGCGACGAATCGTCATTCACCAAAAGCGGTAACGTAAACCGGCATAATATGCACTATTTGGCAACAGAAAGTGGGTTAATGTATGGTGCGGCACTATGGGAGGAAGAATAATTGGCCCTCATGTTATCGATGGCAATCTAAATGGTGCAGTGTGTGCTGATTTCCTTCGTAATGTTCTACCGATGTTACTACAAGATGTTTCACTGCATGACAAGTTTCGTGGCCGGCCGCCGAAGTGGTCGTGCGGTTCTAGGCGCTACAGTTTGGAGCCGAGCGACCGCTACTGTCGCAGGTACGAATCCTGCCTCGGGCATGGATGTGTGTGATGCCCTTAGGTTAGTTAGGTTTAATTAGTTCTAAGCTCTAGGCGACTGATGACCTCAGAAGTTACGTTGCATAGTGCTCAGAGCCATTTTGACAAGTTTCGTTCTTTGTAGTTTTTTTATTTGACGCTTATTTCGTGAGATATTTAGCCCGGTCACGATCAATGGACGACCCTGTATAGCTATAACGTTTAGTCTGCAAGTGAAGTAAATACCGATGTAATGTTGTTCAGTACACCGTCGTCAGTCACCAATAAAAATATCTGTACTTAGATCCATCACACCCTGCATTAATTCATTTGTAATACCTTACAGACGTTTGAAACTTTTTCAAACATGAGAACTCGATGGTTTAACGAATCGCGGTGGGGTTACTTGTATGCCACTAATTCGTATTTTCACGTTACTTGATTACAAAGTGAGGGGTCTCTCGTGTTTGGGAACGGAGTACTACCCGTCTGCTACCGACGCGAGGTTACCCGTGAGGAGCGCTAGTACAGTCGGCGCTGATGACGAGACGCTCAGCTGCAGATTTAAACGGCGGCCAGGCAAGCGCAGCGTTGGCAGTTTATTCGCTGCGCCAGCAGTAGCCGCGCCGCCGCGTTGGCATGCATTATGCAGCGGCGCAGCGCTGCGCCGCCTCCCTGCTGCCGATGCACGGCCGTTCCAGCCGGACCCTGCTGTCCCATCTCGTTCCACGTCTATAGAATCGCAGGCCGACGTCCGATACTGAGAACGCCGCCACCCTGCGTTCTGCTGTCGATAGGTAGCTGTGAAGTAACAGGCTACTCGGCCGTCGTCTCGGGCTCCACATTCTTGCCGTTTCGTTACGTCCCGGCGTGAAGAAAGAGTTCAATATTAAACTAAAATGGAGCAGCATATGAGGAAGCACTATCACCAACAATATCTCAGGGGTGGCTGGAGACGGCAGATTCATATAAGAGGTCTGTTAAAATTCCGAAACTTTGTCCACAAATTTTTTTTCTGCACGTACCTCATACTTATTGTGCAAGGTCTCCTTCGAAATACACTCCTCAACACAGCGCCGTATCCACTTCCACTTGCTCTTGCTGGATCATGCAAAGCGCCGCCAGCGAAGTTTCTTTTAGGGGATGTTCTTGAGGACAATATTACGGAAGTGGAAGAGGATGTAGATGAAGATGAAATGGGAGATGCGATACTGCGTGAAGAGTTTGACAGACCACTGAAAGACCTGAGTCGAAACAAGGCCCCGGGAGTAGACAACATTCCATTAGAACCACTGACGGCCTTTGGAGAGCCAGTCCTGACAAAACTCTCCCCTCTGGTGAGCAAGATATATGAGACAGGTGAAATACCCTCAGAATTCGAGAAGAATATAACAATACTAATCCTAAAGAAAGCAGGTGTTGACAGATGTGAAAATTACCGAACTAACAGTATAATAAGTCACAGCTGCAAAATACTACCGCGAATTCTTTACAGACGAATGGAAAAACTGGTAGAAACCGACCTCGGGGAAAATCAGTTTGGATTCCGTAGAAATGTTGCAGCACTTGAGGCAATAATGACCCTACGACTTTTCTAAGAAAATAGGTTAAGGAAAGGCAAACCTACGTTTCTAGCATTTATAGACTTAGAGAAAGCTATTGAGAGTGTTGACTGGAATACTCTCTTTCAAATTCTAAAGGTGGCAGGGGTAAAATACAGGGATCGAAAGGCTATTTACAATTTGTACAGAAACCAGATGGCAGTTATAAGAGTCGAGGGACATGAAAGGGAAGCAGTGGTTGGGAAGGGAGTAAGACGGGGTTGTAGCCTGTCCCCGATGTTATTCAATCTGTACATTGAGTGGGGGGGGGGGGGGGGGGGGGGTAGTGTTTTAACGTCCCGTCGACAACGAGGTCATTAGAGACGGAGCGCAAGCTCGGGTTAGGGAAGGATTGGGAAGGAAATCAGCCGTGCCCCTTCAAAGGAACCATCCCGGCATTTGCCTGAAACGATTTAGGGAAATCACGGAAAACCTAAATCAGATTGGCCGGAGACGGGATTGAACCGTCGTCTGTATATTGAGCAAGCAGTAAAGGAAACTAAAGAAAAATTTGAAGTAGGAATTAAAATCCATGGAGAAGAAATAAAAACTTTGAGGTTCGCCTATGACATTGTAATTCTGTCAGAGACAGCAAAGGATTTGGAAGAGCATTTGAACGGAATGGACAGTGTCTTGAAAGGAGGATATAAGATGAACATCAACATAAGCAAAACTATGATAGTGGAATGTAGTCGAATTAAGTCGGGTGATGCTGAGGGAATTAGATTAGGAAATGAGACACTTAAAGTAGTACATGAGTTTTGCTATTTGGGGAGCAAAATAACTGATGATGGTCGTTGTAGAGAGGATATAAAATGTAGACTGGCAATGGCAAGTAAAGCATTTCCGAAGAAGAGAAATTTGTTAACATCTAGTATAGATTTAAGTGTCAGGACATCGTTTCTGAAAGTATTTGTATGGAGTGTAACCACGTATGGAAGTGAAACATGGACGATAAATAGTTTGGAGAGGAAGTGAATAGAGGCTTTCGAAACGTGATGCTACAGAAGAATGCTGAAGATTAGATGGGTAGATCACATAACTAATGAGGAGGTATTGAATAGGAGTTTGTGGCACAACTGGCACAACTTGACAAGAAGAAGGGACCGGTTGGTAGAACATGTTCTGAGGCGTCAGTGGATCACAAATTTACCATTGGAGAGCAGCGTGGAAGGTAAAACTCGTAGAGGGAGACCAAGAGATGAATACACTAAGCAGATTCAGAAGGATATAGGCTACAGTAGGTACTGGGAGATGAAGCAGCTTGCACTGGATAGAGTAGCAGAGAGAGATATGCATCAAACCAGTCTCATGACTGAAGACCACAACAACAACATCGTCGCAAATCGTCGGTCTTTAACCGTGTTTTCAACTTAAGGAAAAAAAGTCCGCTGGGGACAGTTCTGGAGAGTACGGAGAATGAGACAGAACAGTGATTTCGTTTTTTGTGCAATAGCCACGCATCAACTGGGATGAATGTGCGGGTGCGCTATTGTGAATGTTGACGCCCCGTTTCACGCCGCTCGCACATATTCTCGCAGGGCCTCGCAACACGTCCCGATAGTACTATCGATTAACAGCATGTCCCGGTAGCACGAATTACTGGTGTAATCTTTAAACGTCAAAGAAAATTATCAGCATGGGTTTGATATTTGATCTCAACTAACGAGATTTTTATTTATTTATTTATTTTACCTTAAAAGGAGAACATTTAGCGCCCCACTGTGAAGATTGAACATTGGTCTCAACATCATAACCTTACATCCACGTCTCATCCTCACTTATGATTAAGGAACTTTTCGTTCTCATTTGCGCGATCCACAAGCTCTTCACAGACTGCGAGGCCAAGGTCTTTCTGGTCTTGACTCATGAGCCGTGGGACGACTCGGCGGCAAAACGATGCTTCCTAAGACGTTGTGTCACGATTTCATGACGTGAACCAACTGAAAATGTTACATTCTTCTGCAGCCTCTCGCACATTCTGTTCTCGATTGTCTCGAACAGTTTCGTTGACATTCCTGACATGACTTTGTTAGACGTCGAAGGCCATCTTTAACATCCGTCTGACCATTTTTAAGCTATGTCAACCATTCGTAACACGTACGGCTTAAGCACTAGTCATCGTAGGCTTTCTGCATCGTTTGATGTGCCTTTGTACAGGTTGTATTGAGTGTCACGCAAAATTTAATGCACACACGTTGCTTCTCTAACTTTGCTACCTCGAAATTCGCAAACTGTCCGACACATCGTTCGACTCATTGCAGCACTGAACAACTAGTGCACATACAACAATGAAACTTCCGGCAATTACACGCTAAATACAGCCTGTGCAGTGATGCCAAACGCATATCTCTCCAAATTACGAACGTTACAGAATTTTTTGAGCAGATCTCGTACAGCGGGGGCGTTCTCTGGGTGAGTGCTGATCGCCGTCAGCAGTAGCATCGCTTCCGATAGCGAGAAGAAATTCGCCGGTTTGGCAATAACAGCGGCCCCAGCGAGACTGTATGAAGACAGCGGTTCACAGGGCCGTTCCTACCCAACAGGTGAGTCGTTCTGGGCGCGCTATCCATAATGTAGAAAAAAATCGACGCCAAGGAGGCTGAGAAAATCTGCTCTTTACGAGAACTAAAGAATAGCGACAACGGGTGCAGCACGAGCAGAGCGTACGAACCTGCAGTGGGACCAGGACGAATGGCGCTCAACATTGCCGGCCGCAACTGCTGTACACAGGCAGCGGTTCAAAACGAATGTTTACCTGATGATGTCACCTCAGTCTGACTACGAAACACCCTCACGAGCAGCGTGTTACCGAAAGTTATTGTACACGACGTTCGAAATGGAATACTCCGGTATCATTCCTGGCTACTCTAACTCGGTGCACAAGTCACTATAGGCGTCCCACAGGCGAAACTGCAACGCCTCTTACATTCTAACAGCGGCGCTATGTAGGAGCTGTTATTATTCCACCCAGATTTTGATGCAGAGAGGAACAGTTGTAGTGAAGGGGGCCACCACAATCGCTGAGGCGGTCGCGAGTCCCGCCTTGGTTTCAAGTCACACAGCAGAACTGGAAGGGAGTCGCGGTCGTCCCCTCGAGAGCAGCCTGAAGGGTAGAGGGGATAGGGGTAGCAATTTTTCTCAAATCTGAGTCAAGGGTGGCAGTTGGGAGCGCAGTCGCTGCGCGGAGGAGTCTCTGTGTTTCCAGTTCAAGCGAACGTTACTTGGTGTTTGTTCGGTCACTCGAGCATCGTTGTTAGTCTGTTACTAGTACACGTAGCTGAGCTAATAAGAATGTCAGTTTGAACGAGAAATATGCCAGGCATTCAGCAGATATTGTGATTATATACTATGCAGCGCAAATATTTAGTAAATTTAGGTCGTCTCTATCAACCCCCCGATATCGGACAGTGTGTCGAGCCGGAGGTGGCAAGGAAAGCCCGAGACGGATGTGGGGATTCCGCATGTTACGCATCCTTAGTGGCACCGGACCCCGTCTATTTTTTGGACGCCATTTTGTTTTATGGCGACAGCAAGTAGTCGCGCAGTGCTAATTCTCAGAGTCAAATCTAGGGTAAATTAGACCAAGCTAGTCTAATTACTCGATGGCAGTTTGCTGGCTCATCACACAACTAAAAATTAGCAGCTGTAAGTGTTAGTTGAACAAACGAAATTTGCAATGTTCATTTATGTGTAACTCAAGCTTATTGTTTCCGATAAAACTTCGTCGGGGAAGGGGGGTGGGGGGAGCTTTGAACTGACCTATACATCTATGAACGATGAAGTTTTCCCGTACTCCTATTGCCATTGTTGAGATTGCCGAAAATGTTGCAGAGCGCAACTTGAAGTTTAGATATCGATTCTTAGTCTAGCATTTTTCAAGTCCAGTATAAATAGGACTCCTACAGGACAGAGATATGCACTGTCGGAGTAGTGGAAAACTTGGAAACTCGATTAAAGTTCAGGGAGAAGAAATAAAACCTTTGCGGTTTACCAGACGTAATAATTCAGCCAGAGACGGCAAAGGTCTTAGAAGAGCAGCTGAAAGGAATAGGTACTGTCTACGAACGAGCTTATAAGAGCAGCATCAACAAAGAACAAGTGAAACAAGCATAATTGAATGTAGTGGAATTAAAGCACACGATGCTGATTTAATTAAGTTAGAAAATTACATACAGAACGTAGTAGATGAGTGACGCTATTCTTGAAAATAAATAACTTACGATAGGTAAAGTGGAGAGATAGTGAAATGCCAACTTATAATGCCAACTTATAATGCCAACTTATAATGCCAACTTATAATGCCAACTTATAATGCCAACTTATAATGCCAACTTATAATGCCAAGAAAAAGTTTCTGTAAATGAGAAATTTGCTAACATCGAATGTAATCGAGAAGTACTGAAAAGAATTAGGAAGAAATGGTGCTCATGGCAAAGTTTGACCAAACGAAGTGGTAGATATAGGGAATATATCCTGAAGTATCACGTAACACCGCACTGAACAATTGAGGGGGATAGAGAGAGAGAGAGAGAGAGAGAGAGAGAGAGAGAGATATCTGCTGTAGCAGTCTCGTCTCTTTTGTGTCAGACGTCGTACCAAACATGTTCGAGTAGCGTGGAGGTTCCCTTCTGTAATGAGCTAGCTACCCAGTGGCTCTGAGTTGATGCAGCAGGCGGGAAGGCTGCGACACACAGCATCTGGCGCTACTTTGTTACGCACCTGAGCGGCAGTGCCTTTGCGCGCAGCTCATGTCCACCACTGTCCTCGGAGGTCTGCGAGGAGGCTCTGGCACGAAAAGTGCTTTTTCCGCTCACGCATGGAACACAAACGGAAGTATAAACCGATGCAAGAAAGCCCAGCAGTGTGCCTCACAAGCATGCCACATTTCAGCGAGGTGGAAACCAGTGTTCACATTAAAGTCTACTTTGCATTTACCTTGCGCGTAACACTTCACAGTACTGGTTGTCGTACATTGATGCAATTTTGAGAACCTGTGGCCTGGAGCTTGTAGGGAAATGCTTACCAACAGCTGAAGTGTCTCTTTAAAAGCGCAGTAATGTAAGGGAAAGAGGGGGAATTTTTCTACCAGATCTCACATGTGAAATCGTTGTGAAGACGTTTTAGCATTTACATAGACTAGACATAGAGCAGAGAATAAACAGTCATCAGGACTCAGAACGACCAGAGGGCCTCAAAGAGTGCTCAGATTCCGGAAACAACAATCGAACCCGCGATCCTTTCAGGTTGCGGATATTTTGTACAAATTACCATCAGCTGGAAACTGAAGCAAGCCCTCGGGCATGCAGAGATGTTGAGCGACAACGACGGTCACGCTTCACGCGCAAAATGAGCCTCCAGTAACAATTACATTATGCCATTCTAGTAAATACCTCTCGATTATAATTGCGCGAGGAGAAGAGAGCAACGAAAATTTCTTCCGTCCCGTCTGAGCCATATTAGTGACGGAGTTTTCCGCTAGTCTGCTCTTCCACGCGAAACCGTTTGGCACCCAAATTTCTAACCACGTTAAACCAACATGCAACTTTTTCCTATGGTGTATACTGCGAACCAAAATAAAGGGAAGTGCTTAAAGAGGTGAAAGAAAAGTCGTCGGAGGCGCTATATAGTGAAACTCCGAACGACTTTATAAAATCCATAAACGAATGGAATGTTGGGAGAAGTGCTGTTATGGGAGTGAAATGTTCTGTAAATTAAAAAAAAATTTACTTGATTAACTGCTGCCGGCCGGTGTGGCCGAGTGGTTCTAGGCGCTATAGTCTGGAACCGCAACACCGCTACGGTCGCATGTTCGAATCCTGTCTCGGGCATGGTGGTGTGTGATGTCCTTAGGTTAGTTAGGTTTAAGTAGTAGTGACTGATGACCACAGCAGTTAAGTCCCATAGTGCTCAGACCATTTGAACCATTTTTTGATTAATTGCTACTTTTGAATTCGCTGCGTATCAAGCTACCGCCATTCCTGCCCTGCCATAGTTTCCAATGGTCATGTGACACCGAAATGCTACCTAATAGAGCACTCGTCCCTAAGCATACTCGCCCTTGTGCTCATAGTGTACATTGACTGAAAAATTCATCACCTCGTAGTTCAGGATTCTTTCATCATCTCGGATTGTCGTAATGGATCACCTCGGAAAAACTGTAAATTTTTTGGTAAGATCTTACGAGAAAAATCTGCTGAGGTCATCGGTCCCGAAGCTTACGCTCTACTTATTCTAACTTAACATGCTAACGACAACACACACACACACACACACACACACACACACACACAAATATATGCCCGAGGGAGGACTCGAACCTCCGACCGAAGGCGCCTCGCGAATCGTGACAGGACGCCTCATAGCACGCGGCTACCCGCCCAAGAGTTTACGCTGAAAGATAAACAGCGTCGGGTGTCGACCAGAATTCCCGATCTAACAAAGCATTGACGGACACAATAAAGTCTCCTTGTAGGTGCCACAACGGAGAAACGTCAAATTAGCTCTACGGAAGTGTCAGAGTTGACTAAGAGGACAAGCTTAAGACCAATGTTGAGCCGGGCCTAGGATTTGTTTCTTAGACCCATTGCTCCTTCTACCTCCGGCAATTGATCTCTCGAACCTGCTACTTTGCATGGCGGTTCGGAGTTCACGTTAAGCTGTATTCCTAACCATACCTGGCTGCTTAGGTCAGTTAGAAGGGCGGAGAAGCGGTTGGCAAACCACCTACAACAAGACCGTCACTAGTAAAGCACGACCGTGTTCCAACGAGCGTATGGGTAGGGGATAGCCTTACCTCATGCTGTAGGAAGAGACGGTTTGGCACACACTGCACAGAAGGAGACGCATGTGACATAACCGGGTGTTGGTCTCCCCTCTTCAGTAGGAGGTGGTTGGAGAATACCTATTCTCTTTTGGATGGCGTCATGTCACGTCAGTACTTTCTGTTGTTCAGGATGACGTCGCGACAAGTTACGAACTTGGCTGTCAGTGGAACTCTCACGTTGTCTCACGTCTCGATTAACAATTTCAGTCTGAAATAAAGAATCCTTTGGGCATTAAGATCTGGTTTAATGTTTCATGTTAAATACCTGAAATGTAACAATCTTATGGTATTTAACTCTAGCTTGTAGTTGCTGCATTTTTTAGGGTTGTATAGCAGGTGCGCGAGACAACCTTCGCCCCAGGGACAAAGCGGGAGCTAGCGCTCGCAGGTAGATGGAGGCGCCTTGTATGAGAGAGCAGCGCCTTTTGAGAAGACCGATAAGTCGATACAGAAGGTCAAGTGGTCTAGTCTGGCCCGCTGGGCAGCCAACAAGCTGCCGACATTGGTGGACCAGCATGTACTAGCAGGACCGACAACTTTCGTCTGTAATCAGTGCAGTCTGAACCTATTTCTCTTCAGCTTGTATTTCTCCCTTCTAGTTTGAGTTAACCAGAACTTCTGCCATGTTGCCAACACCCTACATACTTTCCTGATCACTATCTACACCTGTTTTCTTCCCTTCATCCCATCTGCTAACCTTAATGTACTATTTGTCGTTCTTTCTCGGAACAGTCAGTCTCTTTTTCAACATTTCATTCCTTCGTACTTCAACCATACTTTTGTATTTACCATCATTAATCGATTCAACAAGAACGAACTGAGGAAGTGACGTAACACATTGTTCATAAGACTGGCCGTCTGAAGTACCTTACTCTGTACGGGATGGTCACAAGCAATCTGAAAAACTTGAAAGGTTGTTGCAGGGCAGGTGGTCCTGAGAAATAACTGTTAGGAAAGAAACTTGATACGTTGCACCGTTCCCGAGTTAACTTGCACTGAAGTTAGTCATTCAGCGAGTTGTGAGCACAAATTCAATCGGTCCGCCAGATAGAATTAGTGTCTGTTGTTCTCATACCGTAGACGATAACTCACTCACGAGACTGTTGAAACTTTGGCTCTAGTTCGGGCGTTAATACTATCCCATGTCCAATTTTTGTATCTCTCTCTTGTTCGTTTTTAGGAAACCAAACGAATGACACGTTCGGCGACATGTCTCTAGCTGGCCAGTTTAATTTCCGCGTGCAGTGACCTGATTGGCTGACTTCAACGATAATTAACTCTAAAAGGGCACAGCGTATGTAGTGTTTTTCTTAAGTTACTTCTCAGCACAATCAGGGTTAAAACACCCTTGAAAGGAAGTAAAAAAAAAATTACAATATGAATTGAAGTGTTGAATTATAATAGACATTAGAAGCGGAAAATATAAAAGAAATTAACTTAGTAGAAATATTTACCACATGTTGTTTTGGAGTTTTTCACTATCGTATGTGGATACTTGAATAACTAATTTTGTGGAGGTTCAAAAAAAGGACTTCTGTTTTTTTTTTTTTTTTTTTTTTGTTGTTTCTTTTAACTGATGAATGACATCCCATTTGTTGTTGCACAAGTGAGCTAATCAAAGTTTCAGTAGTTGCCCTCACTCCACGGGAAAGCTTTTCAAAATACACTCCTGGAAATTGAAATAAGAACACCGTGAATTCATTGCCCCAGGAAGGGGAAACTTTATTGACACATTCCTGGGGTCAGATACATCACTTGATCACACTAACAGAACCACAGGCACATAGACACAGGCAACAGAGCATGCACAATGTCGGCACTAGTACAGTGTATATCCACCTTTCGCAGCAATGCAGGCTGCTATTCTCCCATGGAGACGATCGTAGAGATGCTGGATGTAGTCCTGTGGAACGGCTTGCCATGCCATTTCCACCTGGCGCCTCAGTTGGACCAGCGTTCGTGCTGGACGTGCAGACCGCGTGAGACGACGCTTCATCCAGTCCCAAACATGCTCAATGGGGGACAGATCCGGAGATCTTGCTGTCCAGGGTAGTTGACTTACACCTTCTAGAGCACGTTGGGTGGCACGGGATACATGCGGACGTGCATTGTCCTGTTGGAACAGCAAGTTCCCTTGCCGGTCTAGGAATGGTAGAACGATGGGTTCGATGACGGTTTGGATGTACCGTGCACTATTCCGTGTCCCCTCGACGATCACCAGAGGTGTACGGCCAGTGTAGGAGATCGCTCCCCACACCATGATGCCGGGTGTTGGCCCTGTGTGCCTCGGTCGTATGCAGTCCTGATTGTGGCGCTCACCTGCACGGCGCCAACACGCATACGACCATCATTGGCACCAAGGCAGAAGCGACTCTCATCGCTGAAGACGACACGTCTCCATTCGTCCCTCCATTCACGCCTGTCGCGACACCACTGGAGGCGGGCTGCACGATGTTGGGGCGTGAGCGGAAGACGGCCTAACGGTGTGCGGGACCGTAGCCCAGCTTCATGGAGACGGTTGCGAATGGTCCTCGCCGATACCCCAGGAGCAACAGTGTCCCTAATTTGCTGGGAAGTGGCGGTGCGGTCCCCTACGGCACTGCGTAGGATCCTACGGTCTTGGCGTGCATCCGTGCGTCGCTGCGGTCCGGTCCCAGGTCGACAGGCACGTGCACCTTCCGCCGACCACTGGCGACTACATCGATGTTCTGTGGAGACATCACGCCCCACGTGTTGAGCAATTCGGCGGTACGTCCACCCGGCCTCCCGCATGCCCACTATACGCCCTCGCTCAAAGTCCGTCAACTGCACATACGGTTCACGTCCACGCTGTCGCGGCATGCTACCAGTGTTAAAGACTGCGATGGAGCTCCGTATGCCACGGCAAACTGGCTGACACTGACGGCGGCGGTGCACAAATGCTGCGCAGCTAGCGACATTCGACGGCCAACACCGCGGTTCCTGGTGTGTCCGCTGTGCCGTGCGTGTGATCATTGCTTGTACAGCCCTCTCGCAGTGTCCGGAGCAAGTATGGCGGGTCTGACACACCGGTGTCAATGTGTTCTTTTTTCCATTTCCAGGAGTGTATTTCCGAGTGCGACGCCACAGTGGTTGAGACATGAGACACGTATTCGCAAAGACAACGTTAATTTTCCGTCCGTCCACCTTAACCATGATTTTTCATTATTTCGCTAAAGGGCTTTGGATGATTTCCGGAGAGTTCCCTAACTAAGGGCGAAATGGCTGACCTTCCCCTTCTTATCAACTCGTTGCTTTTAGTCCATCTCTCAGGATGTGACGTCGCAGTAAAATTTCCTATCTTGCATTGCACGGTAAGACCTGTCATCTCGTGCATATGAAGTTAACGTAGTTCGACCCCTGAGCCGTCATTCTGCAGCACTAGGTGGAATCACTCTGTTCAACATGTCGCGTCGAAAGATGCCACAGTCAACATAGTTCGGAGCATCTTACTGTGCACAAACAAAGAATGGAGCTCACTTGCAAAGCAGATGTCAGCATGAGTTGGCCTGAAGCAGCCCAAAGAATGTTCCTTGTTCTCTAATGGTGTAGCACACATTCTCTGTTAGCTGGCAACACAAACGGCGGTGGACATGCACCATCTGCCTATCCAGAAAGAAGAAAATATTCCTTGCCACTTCAACATGCCAGATGGCTAACTACTCTGGCTAAATGTAGGCGTACAGAGCCAGCTACTGTGCAGTCATTCTGACAAGGTCTTAGATAAACTATTTGGTGAAAAATTCTAATTCTTTTGCTGCTTACATCCTCATGTGTCAGCTTCATGGAGAAGTGCCTATCGTTTCCTTAGTGGTCACAGTTATTATAATTCTTTCAAGTTAAGTATACCGTCACGCAATATTTGAATGGTTACCAAAGAAAAATGGGAGTTGCTGTGAGTTTACATTTGGTGCACATAGGATCATTCACTGCATCTTAGCTAACGTGCTGAATTTTCCTTTGGGATCGGGAGCGGGTATGTATCCATCTCCAGTATCGAGAAAAGGGATTCTATGTAGTGCACTAACTTTCACCAGCGCGTGCTACAATTCAGCATAAAATCCATCATATTTCATGAATGACGCAGGACATTGAAACAAGAGAAGAGCATTTTGGCACGTTATTAATATATGAAATTTCTATATATTTAGGAATAGACGTAACTTTAGATTTTTCAATGGAATGATATTTTTAAGGACTATCAGTTGCCGGTGAAAGGAGAAATCGTGTGGTTGTGGAACAACATAAGCGAAGAGGATACACATGTTTTTGTACATACATTGAGTTTTTTCATAAGCTACTGCCTCCTCAATTGCTTGTGCAGTAATAGACAAAGATTTCCCTACAGTTTGGCAAAAGGTGCAAAAATTCACGGCGTAACAAAAGAAGTGTTAGTTACTGAGGATGCGTCATGGAAGATACTTCTCTGAAGGAAATAAAAAGGTTAATATGTCTGATGGAGTTGTCAGTTGTCAGGGGACTCCTGAACGGTCGGCAGTTGTGGCCGAGCGGTTCTAGGCGCTTCAGTCTGGAACCTTCAACATTGCAAGTCAATCAGGTACATCAGCACAAGCATAGGGGCGCTTTCAACTGAAACGAGAAACGGTCTCGAAACCAGTTGAAAACAGATGTAAAATTGGCAGTGCTTTGAGAAAAGTTGAGAAAACTATTCTTGTAATTCTTTCAAAAACACAATGAATCCTTCAGACATCGCATTTTCTTTGACACCTGAGAGCTCGGGGAACTGCACTATGCTTTCTATTAGTATTCGTCCCTTCTACTATGCGACTTTCATTTTAAACGCATCCGCGTCAAAACAGAAAGAAGTTATTTCTCAACTTGCAGTGTCTTACTATGGGCAGTATGCAGTCAAGTCCACTTAAAATGCCATTTCAGCAATAAACAACGTTAGAACAAACTTTATAATTTTCGTTCCCGCTCTCTTTATTCTTCATAAATTAAAAAATATCTGGCTCTAAATCGAAAAATCTTTCCAAGCATCCCCCTTCATTTACTTTGCAGTAATATATAAAGGCTCCATACTCTTCGCTCATTTACATCGAAAATTGTTGCAACAGACAGTGGAATAATGTAACTTCAGAAGCTCAGGTACTTAATGCCTGCAAATTTAGCACAAAGTACTTCTCTGCGTCGCTGTAATATTTTGCTGTTACATTGTCAAATAATTCTCTTAATTATTTCAAAACGATGTTGCATTGACGTTTCGCATCAAATTTGCAGTACAAGTCGATTATGCCACTGTATAATAGATATTAATAAATCTCATTGCTTTCTTTTCTTATTCACATTAATTTTTGAAGGTTTATGACGATAGGTCGCTAGACTGCCTCTTTTTGTGCAAGGAGCCACTGGGTAGGACCACGAAGAAACAGAACTGTCACCACGATTCTGCCGAAATGAAGAGAGTCGAGCCAACCGAAAAATGCCGCACCGCAATGCTAAACTAAATGTTGTGCTCCACCGAGTCCTTACGGGAAGTAACGAGAGAAGCTGAGACCGAGCCTCGGTATGCCCGCAGTCCGCACATCACGCCGGGGTGAAGTATGCACAACGTGGCCGGCCCTGAAATACGTGTACACCTGCTGTGGGAAGCTGCAAGTCAGCGCACAGACTACCCGCTGCCCCTGTGTTCCCACACTTGGCTCCGGACTGTTGCACAAGCGGCCGAGGCTTTTACAGAGTGGTCTCAAGAGTGCAGGACTCACCGGCGGCGCGCGCTCTCACGTGACGTGACGTCAGCGCACAGTGCGAGCGCCGCCCTCTCCTCGCCGCTGCTCAATGCGCGGGCAGGAGCAGGGCCAATCGCCGCCACCCTCACTCACGTCTCTTGTCTCCGCTCTCAGACACTTCCATCTTCCTGACAGGGGGTAATCTCGCCCCACAGCTCCCGCCAGCCTTGTGACGCGCCACCCTCGCGCCTCAGACAGCTCGCTCGTATTGTTTCAGTGGGTGCGCCGCCGCAGCCCGCATCGTATTCGTACTCATGTGGATGGTGAAGGATGACTCAGAGGTTTCCTGGTTCCCAGCGTATACGTGGGGTAGTCGTGCAGTTTTAATTCTCATCTCGAAGAAATGAAATTAGGTATCTTTTATCTGTTTGTTTGTAGTTACCTACCTGCCTGGTGCACATGGCATTGCACTCGCCACAGTACCGATCACTCCCCATAGCTGAAGTGCCGTCTGGATAGGCCTGACATAGCCGCCAATTTACCGCTGCTTTCGAAAGCAATTTACTGCTAAACACCGCACTTTATCAACTGACTGCGCCATTTTGCTTTTGGCTCTTTTAGTTCCGTGCTAGTCTACGGTAGCGCCAAGATATCAGCACTACAAACCTGTAAACCTATCTGCAAACAAGGAACAAAATTTCCAGGTGATATTTTGAGCTGTATGAAAATCCCAGCTTTGCTGCTGTTATGAATAGAAGAAATTCTATATTCCACTTACACTGTTTTCACGCATACAAAAGCACTCGGCAAGGTCTTACAAAGGTTGAAGCTGAAGATTTGTAGATAATACAACTGGCAGCGGAAACGTTCAGTGGCAATCTTAAGATATGTAATATTTCGAAGCCAAGTAATATTCGTAACTGATGCACGATTGCACTTCCGTTGTTTGAAATGGCGTTCCAATATTCCATAAAATATCCATTGCAGTGCACTACAGGAAATCTGATAACAAAAGAAGCCCTGTGGCCTGCTGTATAGCTTCATTCTCTGGAGACTTCCGTCAAAATTTTTTAGTAATCGCAAAAGGGACGCGAGCAGACGAAACCAAAGCATTTGCAGTTGTCAAGTAGCAAAGCATGTCAATATAACTAAAAAAATGTATAAAATGACTGAAAAATTACAGTAGCGAATGTGACATCACACAAAAAATTTGAACTTGGAACTGGAACTCAATAAATTTTCGAAAGTCTTTGAATTCCCTCATCATATACCTGCACAGTGTCGATACCGGTAACAGAGAAAATCGTCGGGATTCTCGATGCGCGGGACGGATCAGCTACCGAAACACACAATTAAGTTTTACGGAACCCTCGGAGTGCGAGTTTCACTCCTACTGGTCCGATATTTTTTTTATGTACTGTTACCTCGTCTGTCTGTTGCCAAGGTAGGGAGAAAAATATGGCATACTGAATTTCATTCACGTCAGTGCTGTAACCGACTTTAAATTTGGCTGCGATTTTCGCAGGTCAGCTTTTGTGCTATAAGGTGTATGTAAATTGACTATCGTCTAATTTCTTCGGCCACGGTGTCCTTATGCGCAGGCCGGTGTAGACTCGAAATCAGTCGAGTCTCAAGGTGCCTTGGTTTCTTTTTCACTTTTTTCTTTCCCTCGCGCTCCCTCTTTTCCTTTTTGTGGTCCCTCAGGAAACTCTGTTCTTCATACCTCTAACAAGCTGTAATTTGTGAGTCCCGTTGGTGTCCAATTCCGGAATGTTACGTGCGAGCTCGCCGATGGCGCTCCTACCTGCCCGATGCCACATAAACGGCTCCCGAGAGCGGGGGATTCCCTCGCCAGACTTGTGCATTCCTTCTGGAATAGCTGAGGCCGATTCGTTCTTCTATTGAGATCTTGATGTGTGCTTAACGTGCGCTGTTCTCTTAATGTAGTAAGACTGTCAGTCATAATTTCTATCTCATTTCTTCATTGTACGAAATTTTGATTTTGATTGGAGATTTCTTTGCGACACTTGCCCCATATACCGGGATAATCACTTTTTACTTATTTAAAAAGCATCTTTCATGAGGGTCCACAAAAAAATATACAGCGCTTTCGTATTTTCCAGACACAACAAGCGCTTTTTCTTTTTCTTTCACCTTGTACTGAAACATGATACACACTTAGAATAAGGATAGTTACATATATCAGGAAGCAAAATGTGCTATAAAATTATATGTATTTTACCCCTAGTGTTTCCTTTAGTCAATTCTACAGAATTAACCGTTGAAAATTCTAGCAAGCCATACCACATCACACTTTTTCGCTACTGTGTAAGATACCGTCATTTATCCTGTTGGGATAGACACTGATGTTTACCTGTGTGCTGCAGATTACATGATACGAAAGACCTGATTTCCCTAGAGAAATACACGTATGCGACTACAAACATTTGCTTTCTTTATCAGGCTAGCAGAAACACGATGTAGTCATTTATCAACTGCTTCCTGCTTTCGATCACTCGTGGCCACAAAACAATGTTAAACATGTTTTTTAACTGTATTTTTGCACATTAATTTTATTAGTTTGCATAATTAACTTTAATATCATTCTTCAAAAACTCTGGGACCAAATATTTTTCTCGATAGCATTTACGAGGGACATAGTCCGTTACTTGACATACGTCCAAAGGAACATATTTTAATCGGAAAACTGATGACAGTTCGTGATTTTAACACAGGTCATTTATGTTTTTGGCAGTTCTTCCCATGTTATATGGAGACAGTCCCCTATTTCTTTCTCATTGTAATTACTGTTTCACTGATGTTAATGAAGGATCAGTTACTGATTCCAATTCCAGTTCCATTCCTTCGCTTTTATACACGGGACATTCATCATTAATTATGGTTTTAACAACTCAAGAAGTATGAGAATTTTGCCTAGCCATGCGAATTGTTACTCTGCGACATTCTGTAACAGCTCTCTATACCATATGACATAGCATTGTAAGTAACTACCTTTGGTATAAAATTACAATTATTATTTATTACATACGAACCGGCCCGTTATCTGAGGGGAGTATTTGATCCACACTCAGTTCCTTAGCTAGATGCATGATATTTTCTTCCTTCTTTGTGGCTGTTTATTCAGTAAGTTAAGGTATATCAGATAACTTCATTTCTCCGCTATCGAAGTATTAATTTATAAAAATTTTCTGTAAAGATACACACCAGAAGATACAACTTTAAAGTTGCGAAACGGGTTGAAACTGTAATCGACGTCAATAAACACACCTGCTGCGGACTAGTGGACTTCTTATTCAGTTTTATGTTTCAGTAGTTTTAACTTCTCTATGTAAACATCTGTTATTGCTCAATCAATTATGTATGCTCCAAAAGGAGTTCAACTATGTGCTGACTATCTGAACGTACTTCCTCTTTGGAAAATTGTTTTCTCCTAAAGGTAACTCAAATCAGACAGACGTCCAAAAATAAATTATAGATTACACAAGGAATAAAAATGTTATGTTAGAGGAAAAGAAGACTGTATCTGCTATCCAGCAACTGCCCTGATGTTGGCATTGTAACGCATTACAAAGAATACTGCAAAATATTGAAGGAAGTAATCTAGAAATCAAAGCAGCTTTGTTATGAGAAAAAGATAATTACATCACGCAACGAAATAAAAAGTATATGGAATATGGTGAAGACAGAGAGATGAGGATAAAAACGAAGAGGAAGAGATAGGTCTGAAAATAAATGAGATATTGGTAACAAGTGCATGTAGTGTTGCAAACCTCTTAAAAAAAGTACTTTGTTTCTGAGAGTCTGGGGTTATCAGGTTCAGTAAACAGTGCAACGAAATGACTCAGACCAGTCTTTACAAGCAGCTTCAGTAAAATGGAAATGACACTCACGTCTCCGAAAGCAGGAGCATCCATCATAAAATCCTTAATATCAACTAAGTTAATCAAAGAGTGATCACGCGAGTTGAGTAATATCTAAAGTTATTTGTGTAATCAGCCTCTTATCAACGGAACACTTCCTGGCTTTTTAAAATATACTGAAGTTAAGCCTCTTTACGTGACAGGGGATAAAGAGAGACCATCAAACTGTCGACCAGTTTCACTTTTGCCGGCTTTTTCAAAAAATTTGAAAACGATGTTTGGTTTCCTTAAGAGTTCCAGTATAGAGAAAGCTATTTACAAGTACAATGAGAATATATATAATTCATTAGATAACAAATTAGAAGGTACTGGTATTTTCTGTGACCTGTCAAAGCCTTTGGCTGTGTAAAACACAGCATTCTCTTAAGTAAACTGCCATTTTATGGTGTCAACGGCCGTGCTGCGAAATGGTTCAAGTTTTACCTAACTTCCAGGAAAAGAAGGTTGTGCAGTAAACAACCAGTCTTCATCTCATTGGGAATTAATTACACGTGGTTCTCCTCAATATTCCATCTTCGGTCTGTTTCTTTTTCTTGTGTACAGTAATGATCTCTCGTCTGTTACCCTGCCAAATGCTAAGTTTGTTTTGCAGATGATGCAACCATTACAATAAGTAGCAAGTCGAGTACAGATTTAGAAATGGCTCATAATCAAATTTTCACTGACATTAATAAATGGTTTAAAGCTAATTCATTCTCATCAAACACTGGAAAGGGCCACTATATGCAGTTCAAAACTTTCCTTCCAGCATGTGTATAACTTATGAAGGCATGCAGATTGAAGATGTCGGCAGTGGTAAATTTCTGAGATTACAGCTTGATAATAAATTCAGTTGGGAAGAGCATATCAAAGAATTGCTGAAGTCTGTAAACAAGTCTGTATTTACAGTGAGAATGATGTCAAATGTAGGAGACATAAATATAAAAATAGTGTGGAGTGGTCAATTAGGACACACCGAAATTACAATCGATATCAGGTGTAGTTGCCACACAGTTCTTTATTACAAATACGTTACTCATAATAGATTCACAGTAACCATAATTACTACAAAGCCTATCTTACAGAACACAAAAATCTTTTATGATATCTTCCACATATCGTTTTCTTTCAACCACTTACATTAATTTGAACCATATCCATGGACCTATAATTAATTCAACATGACTGGAAAATAAACTACACCTACTTCATCACTTACATGGAAACTCTTGTATACAGGGTGGTCCACTGATCGTGACCGGGCCAAATATCTCACGAAATAAGCGCCGAACTAAAAAAACTACAAAGAACGAAACTTGTCTAGCTTGAAGGGGGAACCAGATGGCGCAGTGGTTGGCCCGCTAGATGGCACTGCCATAGGTGGAACGGATATCTACTGCGTTTTTAAAACAGAAAAATGGTTCAAATGGCTCTGAGCACTATGGGACTTAACATCTGAGGTCATCAGTCCTCTAGAACTTAGAACTACTTAAACCTAACTAACCTAAGGACATCACACACATCCATGCCCGAGGCAGGATTCGAACCTGCGATCTTAGCGGTAACGCGGTTGCAGACTGGAGCACCTACAACCGCTCGGCCACTCCGGACGGCTTTAAAATATAAACCCCCATTTTTTATTACATAGTCGTGTAATAGGTAAATAAATATGAATGTTTCAGTTGGACCACTTTTTTCGCTTTGTGATAGATGGCGTTGTAATAGTCGCAAACTTGTAAGTACGTGGTGTCATGCAACATTCCAGTGTGGACGGTATTTGCTTCGTGATACATTACCTGGGTTAAAATGGACCTTTTACCAATTGCAAGGTCGATATCGTGTTGATGTATGGCTAGTGTGATCAAAATGCCCAACGGGCGTGTGCTATGTATGCTGCTCTGTATCCTTGACGACGACATCCAAGTGTCCAGACCATTCGCCGGATAGTTACGTTATTTAAGGAAACAAGAAGTGTAAACTTTGTACACATAATTAATTACTATGAGGGAAGAAATACTGTGGGGCAGGAACGAGCAACCTCCTATCGGTGTGGGGGTGATAATTTTGAGAGATAAGTGGGAGGAGGAGATAGATTGCCAGAGTGGGAGAAGCTCAAGAGAGATAGGAGAAGGCGATGAACAGAAAGAGGGGAGACAGGGAAATGCACAGAAAGAAGAGGAGATGGGCACAGGAAGGGAGCAGTTGGAGAGGGGGCAGAATATATGGACAGAGAGTGGGGGGGGGGGGGGGGTAGGGGGTGGACAAGGTTGACAGCCAATGGGGACAGAGGAGGTAGACAGAGGGTGAGGGTAAAGGTGGTGGACAGAAAATGGGGGAGGTAGGAGGTAAACATTGTGTGGGGTGCGGAGGAGATGGAGGGAGAGACGCAGGAGGAGGAGATTGACTAATTGAAGAGTGGAATAAATTTATAGCTGTGTGACGTTGTACACTCAGCTACTTTCATTTTAAGTAAGATATGATGGAGGAAGACCTCGTAGGTACAACTGTAGTGTCTGCAGAGGAAGTGGATGCGTTGTCTCAGGAGGTGGTCCCCGATGTGTTGTACTCGCGGCGGCAGCTTCCCCATCCAGACGTGTCTACATTGCCAGCAGTAGCTGCGCCTCTCGCTCATTAATGAAGACGTAGTGGACGCAGCCGGTGAACCATCCGTCACCTCCTCCGCCCGCACACAGCAGTCGCCTCGACGCGAGCTATGCGCTGAGCGACCCCTAGCCTGAGGAACGCCTTGGCGCCCTGCTCGCCTGTCACGGCTTCATTCACCTCGTGACGTCAGTGTGTCGCACTTAGTCGCCTCGACACGAGCTCCGCTCTAGTGTAATTAACACGTCAGGCGCGGCAGCCGTGGCGCCCGTCTCCGCGGGTCGGTCGACGAACGTCACTGAATACGTCTGCCTTCGTCGCTCAACTACTTCTCAATTACGTTCGTGCCACGTATTAATTCACGTGCGCCTCTGGCGCTGATTGTGCACTAATTGGAGAGGCTCTGCCCAGCACTACGAGAGAATCTTGAAATACAGTTCACCCATCCAAGCATTCGGTACCGGCCATTTTCTCGTTACTAGGCGCTGTGGCAGTGGATCCATTTGGTATCCATAAATTAATGACAAAGTCACAAAGGCAATAACAAATCAAAATTTTGAGTGTGTATTGCGACATAGTTTTTTTTGTAATAGATTTTAATTAAAATTCATATCATTTAAAATTAAAATGTTCTCGAACTACATACATCACACAGTACACTCTTAAACTTACACTGCTTTGTAAATTTCAAACCTTCATGGTAATTTAGACAGATTGCTTAATGTATATAAACATGGTATATAAAAAAGATTCATCTGTTTTCACAAGACTATACTCTGAAGCGACAAAAGGAATGCGATAGCCATATGCACATAACGACAAAAGTAATGAGATAGTCATATGCACTTATTCAGACAGCGGTAGTATCGCGTACACAGAGGATAAAAAGGCAGAGCGCTGGCAGAGCTGCCGTTTGTATTCGGGTGATTCATGTGAAAAGGTTTCCGCCATGGACGCACGACGAGAATTAACAGACGCTGGACGCGGAATGGTAGTTGGAGATAGACGCATGTGACATTTTATTTCGGAAATTGTGTGGGGGATTCAATATTCAGCGATCCACAGTGTCAAAAATGTGCCGAGAATACCTCGGAAATGAAATGAGCGTTTGGAGTCTTTGGCCGGGAGGCCCCTTACAGGTCAGGTCCAGCCGCCTTGGTGCAGGTCTTATTACATTCGACGCCACATTGCGCGTCCTGCACGCCGGGTGGGGATGAAATGATGATGAATACAACACAACACCCAGTCCCTGAGCGAAGAAAATCCGCGGGCCCCTTAGGACGGCAGTCCGTCGCGCTAACCATTCAACTAACTGGCCGGACCGCGAATACGACAGGTCAGACATTACTTCTCACCACTGACAACGCAGTCGCCGACGGCCTTTACTGAACGACCGAGATTAAATATGTTTTTGTAGAGTTGTCAGTGCTAACAGACAAGCAACATTTAGTTAAATAACCGCAGAAACCAATGTCGGACGTGCGACGAGCGTACTGTTAATTTGCGTCAATGGACTACGGCAGCAGAAGACCGACGCGAGTGGCTTTGCTAACAGCACGACATCGCCCTCAGTGCCTCTCCTCGGTTCGTGACCATATCGGTTTCACTCTAGACTTATACAGTAAAACCGTGGTCTGGGTAGATGAGTCCCGACTGTCGCAACGCGCCTCCCCAACAAAGCCTTGGACGCAAGTCATCAACTATGCGCTGTGCAAGGTGGCGGCGGCATCATAATGGTGTGGCTGTGGTTATAGGGTATGGAATGGGTCTTCTGAATGTTCGGCTACTTGGAGAACATTTGCAGCCATTCATGGACATCATCTTCCCAAACAACGATGGAATTTTTTGGGGACAATGCGCCGTGTCACTGGGCCACAATTGTTTGCGTTTGGTTTAAAGATCATTCTGGATAGTTCGAGTGAACCCCTTAGAACATTTATGGTACATAATCGAGAGGTCAGCTCGTGCACTACAGAGGCAGCATGGATCAGTATTTCTGTAGGGGACTTCCAAAGTCTTGGTGCGTCCATGCCACGTGGAAAGGGCAAAGGGAGGTGCGACACGACATCCTGTGACGCCTGTTACCTCAGTGTGCGAGATAGGATAGGGAAATAGTTTTGGATTATAGCTTTTCTGCAGAAAATACGAGGGTTGTCCAGAAAGTAAGGCCAGCCGGAGTGGCCGAGCTGTTCTAGGCGCTACAGTCTGGAACTACACGACGCTGCGGTCGCAGGTTCGAATCCTGCCTCGGGCATGGATGTGTGTGATGTCCCTAGGTTAGTTAGGTTTAAGTCCTCGGGGACTGATGACCTCAGAAGTTGAGTCCCATAGTGCTCAGACATTTGAATCATTTTTTGGACCCAGAAAGTAAGTTCCGATCGGTCGTGAAATGGAAACCACTGGGAAAATCCGGTAAAGATTTGCAGTGTCTCTAGTATGCCCGTCGATCACGTCGCGTCGCTTTGAACAGTTTTGAGTGAAAAGTGAGTACATAAAGATGCGTAGGGAATAGCGTCTACCAGCAAGTAAGAGAGCTTGGTTAGAGAGTTCGCCTGTGTCATGCAGCCCACATAACACACCTGTCGAGCAGTTTCTTCTTCATGCCAATTCTCAGGCGCTCACTGCAGGGGGAATGAAGACCCTCTTGCAGCGTTTCCGATGAGAAGTGTTTGATCACCCACAATACAATCCGTAATTGGCTCCCCCTGAGTCTCATCTCTGTTCACAAGAACAGATGGCTATGAAGATCAAATTTTTCCACAGACAATGATCTGCAGACCAGTGCAGATAAATCGTTGAAAGCACAGATGTCTGCTCTCTATGACGAGGGTATTGGAAAGTTGATACAACACTACGACAACACTAAAAGTGTTGAGCGGCAACTGTGTAGAGAAGTAGGTGGAAGGTGTACCTAACTGTTGGAAATAAAACGTTTCTGGTTTTCACTGTGGTTTCCATTTCGCGACCAGTCGAAACTTACTTTCTGGACAACCCTCGCAAATGTTTTTCCTAGGCGCCAGACGTAACTGCGAGATAGTGTAGACGCAGCTAGGTCTGACCAGGAGAAGCCAGCTAGCTCAGTCGCTCGCTCTTTCATTGTCCAGTATTCGACGAGTCGGGATGACGGTAACGCACCGGCAAAGGCCGTCTTGGGTTCGTTTCAGGAGTTGCAATCAAGTCACAAATGTACGGTGTTGATTTCGTCGAGAGTACGGTACTGTACCTCCTACGCCACAAAGCATTCGACAAGTGCTGCCGGTAGCTTTTGCGTACTGGTTGATTACATAAGAAGAGATCAACAGCTCGTCCCTTCTTGCTCGTTCAAAACGCTAGGTTTCACAGGCAGGTCACACAGGTAGACTCGTAATTCCATGCTTAAGTTAGTTGATCCTCGCATGTCAGTCTGCCTAGTTTTGCTGAGACGTTCATGCCTCAAATCATACAGGATTCAATTGCTACAATCTCGTTGTGATGTTGATAAACAACAACATGTAGAATTTTGCGAAATTGTGAGCGCGGAGATGGAAGATAAGTGTGACGGAGCAATAGAGCGGTGATTCTGGGGTTTACAGGAATACGTAAGGACATTCCAATGAAAAATCTTCGTGCTTTTGCTACACACAAACTCCCAGTTAGCCTTACAAGAGAACTGATAGAACAATTTTATAACACAAAGTTTTTTTTAATTACGACTGTTAAGATCTATGAGCAGGGAAAATTTGAATTTAAACTTTCATTCCCCCTTTAACGTCAAGAAACAACTAACATTAAGACAGCAGCTAATGAACCAGCATGACTTAAACGTCCTTAGAATCAACCAAAACAATTTTTAAATTATGTTCTGGTTCTATCTTCCTGCATTTAGAATAAACAATTTTAGAAGAGCTGTGCTGAAATACCAGGGACTAAATACATCAGTGAGAACAGATAATTAGCCCATCAGTTAGAAATTTGTCGCTGATATTGTAGACGTCTGCGCTAGCAAGAAGAATGCTACTGGAATCCTTAAGTCCGTTTTCCGCATGCAGACGTGCCTTTTTTACTCTCATCAATCGGTACTAAGACATGGTATGAAACTGTTGATCGCCTTGCTGAGGGGAGGATTACAGTAGTTACAGCCAACAGCAATCCCTTATACGGATTTCAACTCGACGATCAAGAAAGCTGCTTATAGATACTAGAATTGTGAATGGCACGTAACAGAGCGCTATATGGGCGGTCACCCGGCGGCTATACAGCCGAATGTTTCTTCGCAGTCATTGTTCACCTCAAGGATAGTGTGCATTGAAGCCAATGCAGCGGCATTCCGTCCCCGATGGGGCATAAGGAGGGCTTAAACAACAGCAAACGGTATAGTCGATTGCCTGTAGTGCAGCAATATAGGGAAACTGTAATAGTGACAGTGTCCGGTAACAACTGACCACATAGTAATTATTATCGCAGATGTCTGTAAAATGAACAATAGTGCGGATATAAGCGCGCAGACCTCTTGGCATTGACAAGCCTGTTATTGTGACGGCAACTTCAGGGGGAGAGTTTTGCCGCGTTTTGCGGCAGACACTCGCCGAGGTAAGTTCCGCAGCCTGGCGGCGCACCCTCGCCGGCCGTCTCCATGGCAACCGCACCCTCGCGGCCGTTTAGCGGTCTAATAGCGGCGCTCTCATCGCGGTGCCCCCGCTGTCTGCCGGCCATCTGTGCGCCGAGAACACAAGGGCTCACCAGGGAAGAGCCAGCCTCTCCTCTATGCAGAGATGCGCTCGATACACTTCACGTCCAGTGTTCTTGTCCTTTCAGAGACGTCGTGGGATGCAGTAATGCGTTTATCGCTAGATCGCTAGCAATACTTCTGCGCGCTGATCTGGCTCTTCCTTATTCATGTGGTCCATGCGCAGTCTACTTACATGGGTCGCAGATTCTTTGTTTATTTTATTTTTTTCCAGTATACTCTCGTCTGACGTATTGACTTCAGCAGTCCTCTTAAGGATTGACCACGGCCCAGATTCGTTACAGGTAGGGTTGAAAAACAAATGATACACAATGCGCTTGTTGTATAGCTATTCAGAGATTGTGTAACACTGAATAATAATACGGCATTGCTTTAGGCGCGTAATACACAACATACTTTGCTGAATCTATTAAGAATGTTAGAGATTGAGTTTGTTGTGTCAACAACGCGGAAAAAGCAATATATATAAACGTTGCTTCTTCCACAGAAGTTGCACTGGGATCTTTTCATTTCAAAGACATCGTATAAAAGATGGAAGTATCGTTGCTCCCGATAAGCCAATACAAAGTGGTTCAAATGGCTCTGAGCACTATGGGACTTAACATCTGTGGTCATCAGTCCCCTAGAGCTTAGAACTACTTAAACCTAACTACCCTAAGGACATCACACACATCCAAGCCCGAGGCAGGATTCGAACCTGCGACAGTAGCGGTCGCGCGGTTCCGGACGGTAGCGCCTAGAACCGCTCGGCCACTCCGGGCGGCTAAGCCAATACAAGTCAATTATATTTTTTAATAGGCGTTTCGTCTTAATAGATCACGATTTTATGGCGTTCGCTGCGTTATTCAGTGGTTTGGTATTTAACTGTTTTGTAAATTAAAATGAGAACATTATTTCATTACAATGAGTAATTACAAAATAATTTTTTCCACCTGCTAAAGATTTGGTCAAGTTGCTAAAGAAATCCAAGTTAACGTTGCGTTAAAGTGATGTCTGTAGTTTTGTCTGTAAGTGTCACTAAATCACAGTTCATACAACAGATTCTATACAAATATTGATTATGACGGAAACAGTTATCTTCAGCAAAATGATGATTAAAACCACCGAATATCAGCCGCGCACAACACTCACGTATGTTACCTGAAACAATATTCTTTGCAAGTTGTGCGTAATTAATTTCGGCTCCATACATCAGCAAGAAAAGTTTTTTATATGGATCGTGCTATGAGCACTGTTTTAAAGAACCAATATGATTCGAATTATTTTCATGAGAATGAGTTCGGGACCACCGGTACACATTTATTTTTACACATTTTTATTGCCTTCGGCATTTATGTCTGCACAGTTCCGTAATTTGAATTTGCCGCTGAGATCATTGTTAAGATGGCTGCAGACAATTGACAGAGATTTTCTACTGTTAGAGCAAATTTCCTTTTAACAGGACAAGTATTTGAATTAATGCTTATTAAACTTTACTTTTATATTGTGCACTATTTAGACTAATTTCCATCAAGCAAACCTTTGATACTTTCGTAAGGAACACAGATAAAAATGCGATACAAATCGCTATCATCAATGGCTGCGCTCCATGCAGCGGAAAGAAATAATTAACACATATAATGCTTATTGAGAAAGGAATTAAGGTTACAAATAATTATCCACTCATATTTATAATGATAATGAATTCTATTCTCAAGTAATAATTAAGAAATAATTACAATTTCTTAGCGGGCCTCAGTTTCATATGCGTCTTGCGTCCGCACTTTACAAAAGCCATCCAACGAAAGATAAAAAGACAAAGGAAGACAAACGCAGATCGTAAAAGGAATTTACAGTTATCGTTGTCTTTGTACGATACAAATCGATATGTCCAATTACACTATAAAATATTATATAAATAATTATTATTTACCATCATTTAGTTTTATTTCACTGTTTTTCATTTGTCAGATAGGTAATGTTTATAACTGTTAGAGGCATAAATTCGTCCCGTTGTACTGTAGCTAAAATTTATCTCGTGGATGTTACAATTTCTAAATTCATTTAACTGTTTGTACAAGTTCGAGTTCGTCCATTAGTATAGAGAACGGCGCCAATTAATATTTTAGCCAAATCAGTCTTTTAAACGATGGTGAATAGCTTTGCACCCTCTCTGCGTAAATATAATTCCGTATTCCAAAAGAGCCTCCAACTCTCTCTCTCTCTCTCTCTCTCTCTCTCTCTCTCTCTCTCTCTCTCTCTCTCTCTCCTCTCTCTCTCTCTCTCTCTCTCTCTCTCTCTCTCTCTCTCTCTCTCTCTCTCTCTCTCTCTCTCTCTCTCTGCACGTTTCCCTGAAGCCCCGTATGCACTTTTGCCAGATAAGTAAATCTTTTTTGTGAACATAATTGCAAGGCAGTATGTTATAGTCTCAAGCAGGGGCACCACTGAATAACGTTGTATTAGAAAGTTACCCATCTTCAGACTTATTTTATATCCAAACCATAAATTTCCAGGCATGGGTCCGCTTTGGAAGTCGATAACAGGAATTCATTAAAGCCCTATTGAATTAAAAGTGTTTTGCCGTAAAGGATGAAGAGTTCATTCCTAAGAATCGTGCACTCGAAACATCCTTAGAGCAGGGGACGGGGTTGGATCTGGGATTGGGAAGGAACTTAACGATGGACACCACGTGTTGAACCCACCGCCAGTCTTCGTCCTCGTCGTGTCTGGGCGTATTGGCCACACTCACAACGTCATCGAAGTCCAAGTGTAGCTCTTTATTTTCTTTGTATAGGCGAATATAACAAAATAGAACATCACAGAAAGAGAAACTGTTTTTTCTACCGATACCTTTAACCGGACAGTTTCTTGCTTAGCTGTGAGTTTATATAAGAACGACTACAGAAAGCTGCTCTGACTAAGCTGGTCATTTACATCTACGAATATTGACCCAAGAAAGTATTACTATAGCGCGATCTGACTTCGTTTCAAGATTAAGTTGACTGAGGTACACCTATTCTGCACAGTGATGGCTAAACAGAATATTTAAATGTACTTCAATGATCCTGTTTCCTGTCAATGAAACCATCACTTGACGTACGATATTTTTAAAATATTCCACCTTACAGATGAGGCGTGTGAACTGGGCATGCTTGGCTCACAGTTTTAATCGAAACAATTTTTTACAAAGAGACTTAGAATACTGAACAACAGAACAACAAAAGGCGGAAGTTGGCGTAACATATGTTACTTCTCCGAAGATTTTTACGCAAATTTACATTCTAGAACCTGAAAAAAGCGTACGAAAGATGCTTCTAGTAATTCTCATGCTGAATTAAAGATACAGGTTGTGAGAAACAATTCTCACTGAATAAATTATATTGCTGAAGGCAACTGACTGTGGTAGGATTCTCGTTGTCACGTAAGTCCATGACCAAATGGCTTCTTAAAAGGGACTTTATATAAATGCTCTCAATCTGATAATCGGAAAGTGTGAATAAATGCAACAATATCGTCTTATCAATTATTGATTGATGCAACGCAAAACTATAACGCATATAGTTAAAATTCCGTCTAGCCTGTTGGATTCGTACCACTGTACGACGAAGCCTTTGCTCACAAAGTACTCCTGAAGCCGAAAAAAAAACTAGGAATCGATAGAGTCATTAAAAAAGAAGTTATATCTCCCTTATTATTCAAATGGCCGTCGGTAATACACATTGGATGCCCCACAGTACAAGTCATGCCGAATAGTATCACTCATAATGGCTCAGTGCAGACGTGAATCCTATACATCAATGTGGGACGCCAAATCGCTCATTGCAGGGTATTACCTTATTACTCAAAACCTGTGACCAGAGACGCCAGGATGCGTGTTTCATTGTAACTGTTCACAGATGAGTACAAGTGGCAACCGCCAACAAATCTCTCCTCCTTCTCAGGTACACCAGATCCATCACACTACCCACCGTACACCCAGCACATTACCGAACATAACGAAACCTTCGTTCCCTGCTCAAACGATGACCACGCTGTTTCGCTCTGGCCATCGTTTAGGCTACGCTTTTACGCACGTTTATCGTGTTTCACCGCCAGAAGACGGTGCTGGCCCTACTCGCACGGCAGGAAATACCTGTAATATTTTTCCGTCGTTTCCCCACTCGAGCCTCAGTTAAATTTGGCGACTCTATCCCTGTAGGAAGTCCACCGTTAATTTCCTGTCTGCATATCTGACTAGCGTTTTCTATAGGAGTTAAAGGTGGATGGCTTCCGTTTCCAAAGCCGACTGTGCCAGGGGACTTAAAAAGTTAGTTGCATGACAGACCAAGCAACTTTTATTGAATGCTGAACTACACTTCAAAGTGACTGAGATACCCTCTTTTAGAACATATCCAGCACTCCGTAAACAACGGTGGAACGCTCTACCTATCGTTAAATTCCTCCACTATAGAAAACTTCTACCTGGTCATAGAGTGATTCCAGAACCGATGTGTGAACCACCCCAGCGTTAGACAGTCTGACACTGGTGCGAGGCATTCCCTCGATTGCCCGGACACTGCTGTCTCTGGTCAAAGTCGATATCGCTTGCCTTACATTCCAACCAGCAGCACCCTCATCTGTGCAGGTTTGGAGAAATTGTCCGCTGCAGCTGGACGCGATATTGCGTTGGTCCGCATACAGCCAGTATTTCACAGTGAATCTTTGACTAATTTAGACTTTTGACCAGAACATTCGTATTGGACCGCCTACTTCAACTTCGGAATAAATTTCGGGCAGTTTCACGTCTGCTTGTGATGCACCTGTACCGCAGCAGAACTGTGTCGACAGAAACCCACAACAGGTACTCTCTTCTGACAGTGCGCCACAGTTGTTTCGCAATGGTCTTAGCGTAGACAGTGTGTAACCTACTTTTTGAAGTCCCCTCATAGAACAAGATCCAAGCTTCGATTCTTTTCTTTGTGAGGCACAGAGAGGTAAGTAACAAAACGGATAGCACGGGGTATGCAGCACGGAAGCCAGAAACATCGTGGAAATCGAGGTTGTACTACACAAATTTCGAGCCCCGTCTTTCGATTGGGGGCATAAAAACATATTTAAAATAGACTTTGTTCGTAATGCCAGTAGAATCTCTCGTTTACATTTGGTATCACATCCTGCACCCAGAAGCGATCTATGTCTACACTTCACAAGCCATCTCACGTTGTGTGGCGGAGGGTACCTCGTCCACCGTAGACACTTCCTCTCCTTCTTACAGCCGCGAATGGTCTCAGACTGTGAAAAACTTCTCGAGTGTCGATCATGAATTTTGTAAGCTACCTCCTTCCTGGATGGACTGGCCTTCGAAAGAATTATTTCCAATGTGTCTTAGTTTGATATATCCCCTACGCATGGTAATTCCACTGTAAATACACTACTCGCCATTAAAATTGCTACACGAAGAAGAAATGCAGATGATAAACGGGTATTCATTGGACAAATATATTATACTAAAATTAATATGTGATTACATTTTCACGCAATTTGGGTGCATAGATCTTGAGAAATCAGTACCCAGAACAACGACCTCTGACCGTAATAACAGCCCTGAAACGCCTTGGAATTGAGTCAAACAGAGCTTGGATGGCGTGTACCGGTACAGCTGCCCATACAGCTTCAACACGATACCACAGTTCATCAGGAGTAGTGACGGGCGTATTGTCACGAGCCAATTGCTCGGCCACCAGGGACCAGACGTTTTCAATTAGTGAGAGATGTGAAGAATGTGCTGGCCACGGCAGCAGTCGAACATATTCTGTATCCAGAAACACCCGTACAGGACCTGCAAAATTCGGTCGTGCATTATCCTGCTGAAATGTAGGGTTTCGCAGGGATCGAATGAGGGGTAGAGCCACGGGTCGTAACACATCTGAAATGTCCACTATCCAAAGTGTCGTCAATGCGAACAAGAGGTGACCGAGACGTATAACCGATGGCACCCCATACCATCACGCCGGGGTAATACGCCAGCATGGCGACGACAAATAAACGTTTCCAATCTGCGTTCACCGCGATGTCGCCAAACACGGACTGCCATCATGATGCTGTAAACAGAACCTGGATTCATCCGAAAAAATGCCGTTTCGCCATTCGTGCATCGAGGCTCGTCGTTGAGTACAACATTGCAGGCTCTCCTGTCTGTGATGGAGCGTCAAGGGTAACGATAGCCATGGTGCAAGGAAATTATAACAATACACACTTCATGCTACGTCCACATGACACGTAGTTTCTCGTCGGCGGTTACTGGTGATGTTGACCACAATACCTCAGACACTTTGAAACGTTCCTTTGTCCGCGTCTCTAAGCTGCCGTGGTGTCGCTACCGCTGCCCGGGTCCAACTAATCTTCGCAGTGTGCGGAGCGCGATGCAAATCACACAAAGTATTGCTCCGCAGGTGTACTCAAATATGTTCGCAACTAGTATCTAGCCGGTCCTATCGATAATCTCCTTTATAAACAAAAGATTCTAACGCCATGTACCGAAACACCACACTTCAAGATTTCACCGGGAAAAATGGAAGTAGTCGTCTTTTATGATACCTCACCAAATCCGCTCCGATCGTTAAATATAACCTCGAATTATCCAGTTGTTTTGCGACCTGCTATACTGCCACTTTCCGCCGATCACGCGCACGATGATTGAACTGTGAAGCTGCCGTCACGCGAGACATGTTTCTCACACTGAGGCACGCCAGACTGGTTCCATCGAGGCTGATGCACGCTCAGCAACGAGCTGGTGCGGCGCATGGAACAAATTGCTCCTCACCGTGATTTGCGAACACAGCTCTCTTCGGGGGCTGTTGTCGGCCATATACGGTACGCAAACCACACAATTTGTTTACGGAAATAGCCGCACGTAGAATTTCTACGTTAGTTCTATTAACACGTCCATTCCCTCAAAAAAACTGTTCAAATGTGTGTGAAATCTTATGGGACTTAACTGCTAAGGTCATCAGTCCCTAAGCTTACACACTACTTAACCTAAATTATCCTAAGGACAAACACACACCCATGTCCGAGGGAGGACTCGAACCTCCGCCGGAACCAGCCACATAGACCATGCCTGCAGCGCCTTACGCCGCTCGGCTAATCCCGCGCGGCCCATTTACTCCCTTGTCCGTATGCTACCTATTTCGTCTGTAATACAAGCAAATACGAAATTCAATATTCGCGGAAATGATACAAGTCAAATAGGAAGTTTATTGGAATGAAATGTGCGTGTGGCATGTTTGGCCGGAAATTCCATTCTGGGGAGTTCAGTCGCGTGGTGCAAGTCTTTTTATTTGATGTCACTTCGACGACTTGCGCGTCAGTTGTGATGAAATGATGACGAGGGCAACACAACACGTCCAGCCTCGAACGGTGAAAATGCCCGAGGCTTCCTTGAATCGAAACCGGGGCTCCGTGATCGGCAGTCAGCAACGCTAACTGCAAGACTCACGGGCTGCTCACTGAAAGTTTCGTGTCTAGTCAAAAATGATATCGGCTTTTAAAACATTGCAACACTCTTCCTCGTAAGATAAGATCATTTCATTGTTCTCAGTTTCCAGTAAAACCCTAAGGACATCATTCTTATTAAATCACTGCTTGTACTCAGTAGAATTATTTTTAAGGACAGATAGTGTGAAACACAAGATCTGGATGAAGAAAGAGCAAAGTTTCCTACCGATAGTATTAAAAGCTCTCTTGTAGGTAAGGCCAAAACCGTCATTTATTTACTACAATGTTACTGTTAAATTTTCTGTAGTCCTGTAATTCATTGCACAGTGTTCCCTGGTACGTTCCGGAAATCAAAAAAGCACATGCTGAGCGAGAGCGCTATTACATATACATAAAGTCCAATAATAAAGAACATACTATTATTAAGTCTCAGAAACGTGAAGCTGATTAAAAAAAAGTTAAAAGAATTATTGTGTTACTACAATTGAATGCACAACTTCTCACCTCTGTTCATTACACCAAAGCGAACTCGTATTATTTATGACTAATTCTTTCTCCTGAAAACTAAGCAGCGATACGTCTTTAACAGACCTTTAATTGTAGCAAATCGTATCAAGAACAACGCGTTTTCGATACATTTTCAATCCACCGTTGCCTTGAAAGGTATATTTTCATAATTCGGAAATTATAGTACGATAAGAGCAAACACGAAAAGTTTTTAGCCACCAGTCTTAATAACAAATCGTAACAAAAATGAAGCTAGTTATATTACAGTCTAAATCTGCCAAATACGTCTTTCTTCTCAAATATTTATTGCAATACGGCATCTCAAAAGTTCTGCTCATGAGGTAGAACGCAGCCTCGCATGTCATTCGCCACATTCGTCTGCACGAAGCAAAAATCTGACTTTTCTTATTCAGCCTTTCACGCTTCGGAACACTGAGCGCAAAATTCGACACAGTGACGTCATAAAACTCAACCAGCTCTCGACCGCTAATGCTTTCTCGTTTCGTGTGAGGTCGACATAACACTCACCCAGAACACCGGAAGCTGGAGTAGTATTCCGCGCCCGCTAATCCTTTTACAGCTCCCCGCAGTAGCAGAACGACTCTGCCAGCCATTAAGGACCAACCGCTGCCGCGCACCAGGCAGCTCTTCCGCCCACGACTCCACCGCGAGGGCCACCTACCGGTTCACGCAGATCTCCACCTCCAGACCACTGCGCAACAATATTTGAAAGTTAAACACTTCCACCCCATCGGTCTCAGCAGCAGAATTCAGGCATTTCCATTGTCCCTTTCGTGCTAACAGTAACAGCACTTCCCTATGGTGCAGCGTCCTGCCCAGAGTTTCAGATGTTTCTCCCCGACGATAAATGGAAAAAACCATCCTTCGTTAGAAATAAAAAAGTCTGCAAGTCAGCCAGGGAGGCTTCGTTCACAACCCATTTAGGAGCACTAGAGACAGACTGGAGAAGAAATACCCTTTACTGGCTACTGGAAACCTGGCGCTCACGTTAGCGACCACAACTAGCTCACAGGCGCGACCATCGCGTTTTACGTCACAGCCTTTCCTTGTAGCAGCGCCATTGCAGAGACACAAGAGGAAGACAGGCCGCAGGGCGTACGTCACGAATGTAGGCCGAGCCCGTTCAGCTCAGCAGATGAACGGCGTTTCCACACCTATTAACTAGTAACTGGGTGTGTATGTACAAACTAGAATTGCATCTTCTACTGGACGCCAGTATTACGAAGTCTTATTATCCCTACAATGGTAGGGAATACATAAGCCTAATAATATGTAGTTTCTTCCGGCTATACTGGGGAACAATAAAATTAAAATCATGCCAAAATGATTATCTGTTGCATAAGACACCACATCTTGTATGACACCAAGACTGTTAAGCAAATGAGACTAATTGCTATAAAGAAGGCTTATACTATTTATGTCGACAACTGATCCTACATTTTGTTACACGACTAGTAATCAGTACAGTTCGTAATAGCAGATGCCCATTAGTAATTCGTGGTAAGGTCTTACGGGACCAAACTACACTACCGGCTATTAAAATTGCTACGCCAAGAAGTAATGCAGATGATAAACGGGTATTCACTGGACACACATATTATACTAGAACTGACATGTGATTACATTTTCACACACTTTAGGTATATAGATCCTGAGAAATCAGTACGCAGAAAAACCACCTCTGGCCGTAATAACGGCCTTGATACGACTGGGCATTGAGTCAAACAGAGCTTGGATGGCATGTACAGGAACAAGCGCCCTTGCAGTTTCAACAGGATACCACAGTTCATCAAGAGTAGTGACTGGCGTATTGTGACGAGCCAGTTGCTTGGCCACCATTGATCAGACTTTTCAGTTGGGGGGAGATCTCGAGAATGTGCGGACCAGAGCAGCAGTTGAACATTTTCTGTACCCAGAAAGGCCCGTACAGGACCTGCAACATGCGGTCGTGCATTATCCTTCTGAAATGTAGGGTTTGGCAGGGATCGAATGAAGGGTAGAGCCACCGGTCGTAGCACATCTGAAATTTAACGTCCACTGTTCAAAGTCCCGTCAATGCGAACAACAGGTGACCGAGACGTGTAACCAATGGCACCCCATACCATCACGCCGTGTGATACACCAGTATGGCGATGACGAATACACGCTTCCAATGTGCGTCCACCGCTATGTCGCAAACATGGATGCGACCATCATGAGGCTATAAACAGAACCTTGATTAATACGAATAAATGACGTTTTACCATTAGTGCACCCAGGTTCGTCGTTGAGTACACCATCGCAGGCGCTCCTGTTGATGCAGCGTCAGGGGTAACCGCAGCCACGGTCTCCGAGCTGATAGTCCATGCTGCTGCAAGCGTCGTCCAACTGTTCGTGCAGATGGTTGTTGTCTTGCAAACGTCCCCATCTATTGACTCAGTGATCGAGACGTGGCTGCACGATCCGTTACAGCAATGCGGATAAGATGCCTGTCATCTCGACTGCTAGTGATACGAGGCCATTGGGATCCATCATGGCGTTCCGTATTACCCTCCTAAACACACCGATTCCATATTCTGCTAACAGTTATTGGATCTAGACCAACGCGAGCAGCAGTGTCGTGATACGATAGACCACAATCGTGATAGGCTACAATCTGACCTTTATCAAAGTCATAAACGTCCATAAATTTGCATCTGCATACATACTCCACGAGATATCGTACTGTGCGTACTGGAGGTTGAGGGTACCCTGTAGCACTGCTCATCCTCTCCTCTCCTCTTACACTTTCAAATAGAGCGAGGGAAAGGCGATTATCTATAAGCCTCCGTCGGACGGGGTGGCCGAGCGCATCTAGGCGCTACAGTCTGGAACTGCGCGACCGCAACGGTCGCAAGTTCGAATCTTGCCTCGGGCATGGGTGTGTGTGCTGTAGTTCTAAGTTCCAGGGGACTGATGACCACAGCAGTTAAGTCCCATAGTGCTCAGTCATATATGCCTCCGTATGAGCCCTAAGTTCTCGTATCTTATCTTCGTGGACCTTAAGCGAAATGTATGTTGGCGCCACCAGAATCATTTTGCGAACAACTACCGATGCGGTTCTCTAAGTTTTTTTGAATAGTTTTCCTCGAAAGGCTTATCTCCAGGGATTCCCATCTGATACCCGAAGCATTTTCATAATACTTGCATGTTGTTGTAATCTACTGGTAAGAAATCCAGCAGCCTGCCTCTGAACTGCGTCGAGGTCTTCTTTTCGTCCAACCTGACATCTCCAGCACTGGAGAACAGGTAGCGCTAGTGCCCTTATACGTGGTCTCCTTCACAGATGAAGCACACTTTGACAAAATTCTTCCTGTAAACCGAAGTTGATGAGTCGCCTTCCTTACCACAATCCTTACATGATTGTTCCATTTCATATCGCTTTACGACGTTACGCCCAGTTATTTAAACGATGTGACTGGCTCATGCTGCCTCTACTAATGCAGTATCCGAACATTACGGATTTGTTTCTCCTACTCATCCGCATTGTTGTGCCATTTTCTACATTTGGGGAGAGCTGCCATTAATTACACGAACTAGAAACTTTTTCTAAGTCAACATGTAACCTCCTAACTTCAACACCTTCCTGTTCGCCACAGCCTCATCAGCAAACAGTCGAAGATTGCTGTTCACACTGTCCACCAGATCATTTATGTATGTAGAAGTAACAGCGGCCCTATTAAATTTCTCTGGACACTACTGACGACACCTTTGTCGCTGAAGAACACTCACCGTCGGAGACAACAGACTGCGTTCTGTTACTGCTTCGAACCACTCACATATCTGGGAACCGACTACATATGCTCGTACATTCGTTAACAGTCTGCAGGTTGATACCTTGTCAAATGCTTTCTGGAAATCTATAAATATGAAATCTGGTTGTCGTCCTTTATCCTTAGTTCGTATTATATCGTGTGAGAAAAGGGCAAGCTGAGATTGACACTAGCGATGCTTCCCAAAACCGTGCTGAATCGTGGACATATGCTTCCGGTGTCAGTGCAACATGTCACCTGCAACACGGGCAACATCTGTATATGAATTTTTAGGTGTATGTTACGACTTTAAAAAAATTATATGTTCAAGTGAGGAAGTGGATTCAATTTTGTGGCTTAAAGCTTCTGTAGCAGATCTTTCTTGGACTATGATAGGATGGATGCGCTTTGACTGTCAACGAATTCTTATTACTGCTTACTGGTGTTCCTGCGCAAGTAATGTGGTGATCGTGTTACAAGAGGTTCTTTGCAAGTGTAGAGTATGTATGCCCCACTTTCAGTACGTTGGATGTTCAGAGTATCACATTCTTAAATTTATGTTTGTCTCTCACACACGAGCTGAATGTGAGTCATTGCAGGCTAATTGACATATTCCTGTTTCACTGATTTATTTGAAGTTGTGCAGAGTGTTTGTAATCTTGCCCTTCAGTGTCACCACGAATCGTCTCGAGAATGTAAAATAATTTTCCTCTCTTGGTATCACATGTTCTGTTAAAACTTAATTGGTTATTCCAGTAGCTGCGGAAAGGTTCTACGGTACAGGCCAAATTCTTTCGAGACAGATGTAGCTTACTCACACGCTCTCGACGCTTTAACAGCAAAATTCGCACTGCAGTCGTGGCATTCACACCGCCCAAAACTGGCGAAGGAGCTGTGACCAAGCTGTGTGCTGATGTCATCGGACGACCTCTGGTGACGGACAGGGCGACCGTTGTCGGTCCGCTGCCGTCACAGACTTGCCTAGCAGCGCACAGCAGCGCAGCTCCGGCCGGGACTCGGCGCCTGCGGCCGGTAGTCCACCTCACACCCTTCCCCCATTCCTCTCACCCCGTCCCTCTTCAGCATGGGCCTGTCTTGCATCACAGTTCGCTTATTGCCGCTTTGTGCCTGATTCTCTAGCGGATGCTCAATGTCCTTTGTTCAACTTTAAAGTGATCCTCAGAAGCTGTGACTGAAACGGAGTTCCATTTTCATGGCCGCAGTGGAGTTGGTATCGAAGGGAGGAGGGGGGGGAATTGAAGGGGGAAGGGGGGAAGGGGAGGTCGTCCGTAGCTATCAGACGTGGGCAGCATGTAGCTAGGGCCTTTTCGGGTGGAAAGGCCGCTGCCTCCACTGTCGCTCGCTGTCCGTCAGTGCTGTCCTGGAAACCAGAACCTGAAAAATCCACCCCGTCTGATTTAAAGTATTTATAAGCAGAGAGGGAGAGGGAGAGAAAGAGAGAGAGGGGGGAGAGATAGAGAGAGGGGGGAGAGATAGAGAGAGGGGGGAGAGATAGAGAGAGAGGGGGGAGAGAGAGAGGGGGGAGAGAGAGAGGGGGGGGGAGAGAGAGAGAGGGGGGGAGAGAGAGAGAGGGGGGGGAGGAAGAGAGAGAGGGGGGGGAGAGGAAGAGAGAGGGGGGGGAGAGGAAGAGAAAGAGGGAAAGAGAGAGAGATAGGGGAGAGGAAGAGAGAGAGGGGGGGAGTGGAAGAGGGAGGAAGAGAGAGAGAGGGGGGAGTGGAAGAGAGAGAAAGGGAGAGAGGGGGGAGAGGAAGAGAGAGAAAGGGAGAGAGGGGGGAGAGGAAGAGAGAGAAAGGGAGAGGGAGGGGGGAGAGGAAGAGAGAGAAAGAGAGGGGGGAGGAGAGGAAGAGAGAGAGAAAGAGGGAGAGAAAGAGAGATAAAGGGAGGTGGATTGTCAGATTACAACAAGGGTGAATACACCGACGCCTTAAAAAGGCACAGTCTAAAATTTCCCTGTGGGCTATACATTGCCCAGTTTTGTATCCATCTTTAGTGCTAACTATTAGGGTCATATCTTTCGTTTTTCCCGACGCACAGACCATATTTACTCTCCGTGAGTTGAGAACTATTCGTGTGGTCGCTTTCCTTGTCTCCTGTCCTCAGCGGATGGAACGGCGTAGTATGAAATTGGTGGTCGTGGAGGCGTGCTCGGATAGCGGAAGTGGCTATTACTCACTGTATTACAGGATCCCCTGCAGCTGAGCAGTACCGGGTGATAGAAACTGATTCTGGTGCACACTGATCTGAACTTTACAATGGACCATTGGACAACACTGTATTCCGAGAAGATGTACCCAGAATCCGGTTGTGGAGAGTTGGACTAGACAGGTTTCATTTTCTGATGTCTTAGAGCGGTCGTCGTTCTTGCGTAGTACTGCTGTAAGGGTACCCTCAGTTTGGCTGTATTCTGTTTTATATTGTTTACTAATTACATGTAACGCTGTCTCACAGGTTTCATTTTATGTTGTAATTGTGTTACGTTCACTATTGTTAGGACCGTTCAAGTCCACTAACATATAAAATAAATAAATTAATTAATTAATAGTATAAAAACATATAAAGAAAGATATTAACGTAGCAAGAATTAAATTACAGTGACATTTTCCTTGTTCAGATTGTACAGTAATTTTACACATTGTCCTTATTGTAAACTTTCTGTTTTTGCGAGAAAAAGGGACTCAGGCGACTGCTCTCACCAAACGGAAAATCCAAATTCAAGTCACCGTGTGGCACAATTTTTCAAGTGTCCCAAACAGCTGAGATCAATCCAGATTCGCAAAGTGCGAACCCATAGTTTAATTTTTACCACACTTGTAATCATAAGAACAGAGTGTGTTCCTGCAGACTTGCATGAATATATAAGAGGAACTGTAATTTGAAAATATAGACACTCCACAAACACAGACATTGTAGCCATCAATGAAATACCAGACTCTGTTCCACTCTCCAGTTGAGTTTACTAAACCAAAACGGTTGTCCCCTTCCCAGAGGAGCTAGCACTCTTTCTCTGCAGTCCTTAATGCAGCATATATATATATATATATATATATATATATATATATATATATATATATATATATATATATATATAACACACATACACACACTCTTTCTTTTTTAGGGTTCCATACGTCAAACGTTAGAAGTCCGTTAAAACTCCATTTTCTCTGGAACGCGTCGAGATATCAAGTTCAAATGAATGTCAAACACTAAGGTGTACGATTCCTTGGCTGGTAAAAAATTCAAACGTGTCAATGGAATCAAAAGAGACTGCCATTTATGTAACATGGTTGATACAAACCTATAGCTGAAATATCAATAAACATACGAGTGGCGTCCAGTACTTAATGTATCACTTTTTTTCTGAAAGTTGGTTGTTATCATTCAAGATTCCATAGACTCTGTTATTATTAGCCACTCTTTTGGCTAAGAAACCCTTTTTTTCAACGCAGTCTCCATTCAGTGCGTCGTCCCTACACCACTTACTTGAAGGGCCCGTACGCCCGCATGGTACCCCTCTACTGGTCAACGTCTCGCTCCATCAGTGACCTCCCCGTCATCCACCTACTGCTTTCCGCTGCGTGCGTCCTTCATTGAACCAAACAGATGAAAGTCAGTAGGTGCGAGAACCCATCGGGGACTCACCTTAGATGACCTCAACAAGTGAGTGTGCCAGCAATACCAGCAGAGATGTCCACCTGTGCAACGATCCGTCGGTCACCCCGAATGAGAATGTCCGCACTTTCCAACATTGAAGGAGTCACAGCTGTGTACGGCCGGCCCGCTTGCGGGAGAACGGACAGGTTTGCGCCACACTGTTGCGATGATGACAAACGCATCGCCCAACGACTCGCAGTGCTTTTGTTCACTGCCAGGTGTCCGTACACATTCTGCAAGCGGCTATGAATGTCAGCGATGCTGTGGTTTTCCGCCAAAAGGAACTTATTGACAGCTCTCTACGTGGAACGCACCTCCAGTACAGACGCCGCTTCCAAAGGCTGCGAATAGTACCGCCACCTGTCGAAACTTGATGAAACAATTGGGGGCCGAAGCGGGAATATTCCACGAAGTCACAAGACAATTTTCGCATTTGTTCAATCGAAATTAGTTGAGAAGAAAGATGTGTTGTATTACTTATTGTCGACCATTGGGGCCGAGCGGTTCTAGGCGCTTCTGACCGGAACCACGCGACCGCTACGGTTGCAGGTTCGAATCCTGCCTCGGGCACCGATGTGTATGATGTCCTTACGTTAATTAGATTTAAGTAGTTCTAAGTTCTAGAGACTGATGACCTGGCCATTGAAATTCCTACGCCAAGAACAAATGCAGGTGACAACGGGTATTTATTGGACAAATATATTATACTACACCTGACATGTGATTACATTTTCACACAATTTGGGTGCATAGATCCTAAGAAATCAGTACCCAGAACGACCACCTCTCGCCGTAATAACACAGCTTGGATGGCGTGTACAGGTACAGCTGCCCATGCGGGTTCAACACGATACCACAGTTCATCATGAGTAGTGACTGGCATAGTGTGACAAGTCAGTAGCTCGGACATCATTGACCAGACGTTTTCAGTTGGTGAGAGATATCTAGAATGTGCTAGCCATGGCAGCAGTCGAACATTTTCTGTATCCAGAAAGGTCTGTACAGAACCTGCAACATGCGCTCGTGCATTATCCTTCTGAAATATAGGGTTTCACAGGGATCGTATGAAGGGTAGAGCCATGGGTCATAACACATCTGAAATGTAACGTCCACTGTTGAGAGTGCCGTCAATGCGAACAAGAGATGACCGAGACGTGTAACCAATGGCACCCTAAACCATCACGCCGGGTGATACACCAGTATGGCGATGACGAATACACGCTTACAATGTGCGTCCACCGCGATGTCGCCAAACATGGATGCGACCATCATGAGGCCGTAAACAGAACCTGGATTCATCCAAGAAAATACTTTGCCATTCGTGGCCCCAGGTTCGTCGTTGAGTACACCATAGCAGGCGCTCCTGTCCGTGATGCAGCGTCAACGGTAACCGCAGCCATGGTCTTCGAGCTAATAGTCTACGCTGCTGCAAACGTCGTCGAACTGTTCGTGCAGAAGGTTGTTGTCTTGCAAACGTCCCCATCTGTCGACTCAGGGATCGAGACGTGGCTGCACGATCCGTTACAGCCATGCGGATAAGATGCCTGTCATCTCGACTGCTAGTGATACGAGGCCGTTGGGATCCAGCACGGCGTTCCGTATTATCCTCCTGAACCCACCGATTCCATATTCTGACAACAGTCATTGGATCTCGACCAACGCGAGCAGCAATGTCTCTATAAGGTGAACAGAAATCGCGATAGGCTACAATCCGACCTTTATCAAAATCAGAAACGTGATGGTACGCATTTCTCCTCCTTACACAAGGCATCACAACAATTTTCAACCAAGCAACGCCTGTCAACTGCTGTTTGTGTATGAGAAATCGGTTGGAAACTTTGCTCATGTCAGCACGTTGTAGCTGTCGCCACCGGCGCCAACCTTGTGTGAATGCTCTGAAAAGTTAATCATTTGCATATCACAGCATCTTCTTCCTGTCGGTTAAATTTCGCGTCTGTAGCACGTCATCTTCATGGTGTAGCAAATTTTAATGGCCAGTAGTGTATTACTTATTGAATGACCCTGTAAGTTTGCACGGTACCCTTAGAGTACGGGACCTACTCGGACTTGTCCGGTTATTTTATTATTTACTTCCTTGTGAACTTTTTAGGAGATGAGTCATAAGTTGCAGTGTAGATGTAGACTTCGTCTAAACGCAGTAACTTCGTGTATGTTGTATACCCTAAACTATTAGACGAAGAAGTTGTAAACAATGGGAACAACTCTAGCGTCTTTTGTCCACGTTTCTGGCAGACATGTTCTGCAACCATCGACGTGGGCAGGCGTTCCCCTTTGTTATTGCAGTCGCACGCCCATTAACCGCCGCGCCCGAACGCGCCAGTATTTAGCGCTGCTGGAGCGCCAGTGTGTCGCGAAACCCAATAAACGCGGTACGCAGAGAGACGTTTTGTTTCGAGACCTTCCTGCGCATGTGTAGCAGCGGACGGATACCCCGACGGGAAATTAATTCGCGGCCGGCTGAGCTATGCGAGGCATCCGGGCGCTTAATTGAAGTTTGAAATACGCTCGAGTACTTCCCCCCCCCCCCCCCCCTCAACCTCCCACCCAGCTCTCATCACCAAAATAAAAGTTAAATAAAAAACGAATTAGTGATCGCTGTACGAAATCAGCCCGGTGTAATGTGCCCCGTCAGATATTGGCCACGCCGTGTTTCACATTCCGTGCGGAGATTTTTTAAAGCGAGGGGGATGCTAGTATAATCACAGCACTTAAAAAATGAAAAATGTTGTGTAAAACTGCAAACTGTTTATCGTAGCCTGCTGGTTGTAAGAGGCGGTCGACAGTACGTTTTTGTACGGGCAATGGTGGTGTGTGGACATGTCAGGAATGTTAACGAGGTCCCTTCAAAGCATTGAAACGGTACACGTCCAGATTTGGATTATTTCACTTCACAGACACAATCACTAGCGCATGTACTTCCATACAAGAAGAAAGCCATCTGAAGTAACTAATATCAATCTAATGCATAGTTCTGCAACATTTAACGCATAACTGACAAACCAGTCTCATTTCATTTTCTGTTTACATTACTGGAAAAAATGATTGCAAACGTATTACAAAGTGAAGAGCAACACGAAGAAAACTGAGGTGATGCGAGTAGTTGACAAAGAAGTATGAAAGGGAAAACAACAGAAGACCAATCTGTATAGATTGCACAGAACAGATACGTAAATGAAAATTCGTACTTTACGAATAAAAAATAAATAAATAAATAAATAAAAATACGTGTTATAAAAATGGATTTACATATGAACGTATGTATGTTCCGCATCTCGTCCTAAGCGATTCGAGCGATTTCAACAAAACTTGATGTGCATATGACTTACTGACCAGGAAAGTGTAGCTGTGTGAGTAAGAAGCAATACCTATCGACGTATCGGTGGGGTGAGGGTCTAAAACTAGCTGAGCCTAGGAGCCGCAAATATCCACACTCTGTTCCCCAGTATTTGAGAATAAGAGAACTTAGTGTCTTGCAACAAACTTTACACTTAATTTCAAACTTTTAGGAAACATTTCCTCGCTGACAACCTACACAAAATAATGAAAGAAAAAAAATTTATCGCTTTCTGCATTTTCGCTGCTCATGCAGTGACACGACCGCGTCAGGAATGACATTCTAATTTATTTTTACTTCTTTAGTACTAAATATATTCACATTTTGCAGTCACTATTCACTTGTACTACTTAATGTACCTGCAAAATTATATAATTGTACAAGTAATTCAGAAGCTATGACGTGATAAACACTGAGATGTGTGAAAAACTGCCGTATCACACATGACTTCTAATTAATTATGTCTTCGCTATTAACTCTATCCGCAGAACGTTTAGCAGACAGTATCCATATCTGATACTGACTCTACTTGAAACATTATATCATTGCACGACGTATTCTTCAGGAGATATGACGTCATAAAAGCTGAACTGCATGAAATCAAAACTGCAAGGGGAAATTCGCTACAGATACAGGTTAAGTATGTGTGCAAATATCTGTGACATGTCAAATATATATTTGAAATGTGTGTGACATATGAACAGTCTGGCAAAGCTTCGAGTAAAAAAGTAGCTACAAAACCCATGGATCGATTTCAGGCAAACTTGGTACATATATGACTTACTACTTGGAAAGAAATACTGTGGGGAGTAGCAATCTTCAGCGTACTGTTGTCGTGAGGGTGATAACTCGGTGATGGTGAGAGAAAATGGGGAGGAAGAGATGGACACAGAGGCGGAAGGAGGAGATGAACGCAGGTGGGTGGGAGGAGGACTCATCAGAGTGATGGGGGTAGGGGGGGCGGGGGGGGGGGGGGAGAGAAAACGAACAAAGAAAAGGAAAATGATGTGATGGACAGAGAGAGGGGAATGAGGAGAAAGAGGGAGATGAAGAGGTGGACAGAGAGAGGGGGGAGCAGTAGGCTGACAGGTGGGCTGAGGAGATGGACTTAGAGGGGGGAAAAGGAGATGAACAGATAGATGGAACAGATGGCTGCGGAGATGAACAGAGTGTGGGTGGAAGAGGAGGAGGAGCAGGAGAAGAAGAAGAAGGAGATAGACAAGGGATGAGGAGATGACCTAACCGGAGACTGGATTAAAAAAAAACATACCCGGGCAACGCCAGGAATTCAGCCAGTAAACAGATAAAGAAATAAAATTAAGAATTTCAATGGCAAAGTAAGCTTAGCATAAAAAGAAAAACTTGTTAAGCAGTTTGTTGGTGCTGGAGTTAAGGAAAAGGTAGGTTAAATGGTTTGTATGGCGTGTTTCTGTACAGATGTGAAAACTGCAAAGTGTAGAAGACTGAATGAGACATTATTGAAGCACTCGAGACGCGGGTTTGCGGGAGAATGGGGAAAATGGAAGAGATGGTGTGGTGTGCGTACTGTAAGACCTTCGGTACACACACCATCAGATTATTTGACTTGTCGCTCTAACGAAGTAGGCGAGTGTCAGGAATATGTCTCGTGGTCTTATCGTGGCGTGTGTATCTTCTGCCGTTAGGTCAGGCAATAGAAATGCCACTTGCACGCTTAGGGTAGCAGATTGACGGTGACCAACTTTAAACAGAACACATTTATTAAAATAATAACAAGCATGAAAATAACTTAACTTTGTTCTGGATGCTATTTACAATTGACAATCTGAAGTTCCTTTGGTCTTGGTACGTTAATCTTATTCTCACATATCTCTGATACTTGACAAGGTGTCTACACATTTCTCTTCATGGCTATGTACCGGAATATGATAATCTTATTAGGCGCAGACTGAAACTTAACCATAGACTGGTAAAGACAAATGCAGACAAATGCAGACTGATGCAGACAGACTAATCGGAATTCTGTACACTCGTTATAATACCTCGCTCGTTCAGGTATCACTGCACGAGTGTGATCCGCGAGGAGAAAAGGTTCTACGTTAGCAGTAATCTCAGTGGCTGCGTTACATATTAATACGCGGATCGGCGGAAATAGAATTTGGTCCGTCTCTAAGACAGCGCCATCTCGTGCGGAGACGGACGAGCGCTGCTCCTGCGCTGTTGTGCTTAACGGTTCGCGCTCTATTGGGAAAGTTGTGTACGGGCTGACTACGCGGAACTATGTACACTACAGATGGATAAAGGGAAGGAAATTGAAGTTCTGAAAAGGGTGAAGGAACAGAGAACTCTTCTAAACCTAATTGAGACAAGGAAAGCAAATTGGGCGGGACGTTCACTGCGAGGAAGAGGATTTTAAACGACAGTGTCGAAGATACAGAGGACTGACGGATTAGTAAAAAGAGGAATGAAAATGCAGAATGAAGTGAAAACAGGCAGATATGAAACGACCAAAATGTTGGCAGGATCGATTCAAGACAGAAATTTTGTTAGGAATGTCCCAATTGCGCCGACACATGTTTCAGTTGATAATGGCTACTGGAAATACCAAATAAACCATCATTAACCATGATAAGTAGTATAAACTCAGTTACTCATAAAATGGAAGATCGCCCCCTCTGTCGACGTTGGTCTGCTTGCTACGTTATCGTTGCTCGTCAGAATGCTTCCAAGGCAGCAGAACAACTTCACTTCCTTTGTTTTGTGCTCTCGAATTTTGATTATAATTCGTCGCCGCTCTCATTTCTGCAACTGCTCATTACTTGGGTCTTCATTTGGTTTTGTCAGTCCACATTCCTTTCTCTTTGTGCGGCTCAGTATATTCAGCAGTCCTGCAGAAGACAGCACGGGTACCGTTGGGATGCAAACTGAGTCCTGTATCGATTTTCCCCGAGTTCGTAAGTAAATGGAACAGGACAGAGAATCAGAAATAATGGAGAGAAATGACAAGTTTGAAATGTGCACCGACTAGCGGAGTGCATAAGTTATGCAGATGAAGACGTAGAATATCGCGGTTAAACTTTTTTAAAATCTCGTTGTGATTCAACTATATCATATGCAAAAGTTCTTGACATACTTTGATTAAAATTTTTAACTTCACCTTCGTAATACTCCATTTGGGGGCGAGAAGACCGATCCCAGCGTTTCTACCAGTTTTAAACTGCATTCTGGAACCATACGTGTAGTACCGCCTCAGATTCCGCTTGAAATTCCTCCATTTTATCAAAGCTCCGTCCCTTTAACTTGATGAGCAAGGCTGGTGGAACCTTGCTTTTAGTAAAAACTTCCTGCATAATATAGGCAGTATGCGGCTGTGCGCTGTAACGGTAAAGAGTACCGGTCGGTCGTACGCTACTTCCGTGGATATTTGCTCCTCGTGTCTTCACTCAAACATCTTAAAACGTGTAGGAAGAACTTTAATATTATTCTTTAATTGTCGAGCCATTTTTAGCCGAATTGAAGGACTAATCAATTGCGACGATTGCTGCCTAGTTTCAGAGCTATAACACAAGGATTCGTCATAAGTGACAATCTTTGAAAGAAATTCTGAGGACTCTTTACGGGATATTGTTCCTCAGCGTCTTGAAGCAATAGTGATACGAACTTAGCAGCAACCCTTGTCATCTTGTAGTCTTCTGACAGAATACGTTCACAAATTGTGGCGAAAGAGATCCGTTTTAGATGTATTAACCGTTGATAAAGAAATACTTTCGGAATCGATAGTGTACTGTCCCGTCTCCACCAAATAATCTTATGATGCTGAATCGTTTTTGACTTCATATCGTTAATAATGTAAATATTCCTAAGTAAGCCTTCTAAGATATATAGAATAATAAGACAGGAAAATTATTTTGCATAGTTACTAACAGAAGTCATTATAATATTTAGTTTTCATTTTTTTCGTTTCCCAGACAGCCAAAAATGATATTTAATCTGGCACTCAGCCAAATTGGTTTTGCGATAGCAGTTATAGGTTTCCTACATTGACATACTTTATGGTGACTGTCAAATAGACGAAATATGTATATCAATCGCATGCAACTTTAAACTCATTTCATCGTTTGAAACACCAAAATACTCTTTTAAAGGTGCATATTCGTGAACTATGTTAAAATAGAAGATACTCTTAAAACTTTTAGGACCTCTCACAATTTATAGATCCTGCCATAGCTATGTAAACTATTGTTCAAAATTCGCACAGTAGTCACAACTGAAACAAGCTTGTTTGTAGGCGCATCAGATACTATATCTAATTCAGTGATTATTAATTATTTTCACAAACATGTGAGCAGGGTTTATCTTTGTCAGACATATATAGTGGTATACCACGTAATAACTCGTATCTATGGCAGAATAAAAATCGGATTCAGTTGCGAGTAATTTCTTATTTATTTCGCGACCAGTTTCGACGCATAAAGCTCCATAATAATTAACAAATCATAAATCTACGGCGATCAGGCCAGTGAGTCATGAGGGCTGACGCCCACACCAACAAACGCATGGGAGGGTAGGACCAGCAGCAGGGCAGCCCACCACGACAGCAGTTCCTTCAAAAACTGAACATTAGGCTGGCGCGGCCAGTGAGGCTTTACACAGTTTTAAAGACATATATGACAAGAAGGTCGTGATCGCCGCAGGAGATCCGGTACAACTCCAGGCACGATGTTGCGCTGGATGGCAGTTCATCAAGTGAGTCATGAATCTGGCGACGTGCTGACTCCGTGCCGCACCAGCTACAGCCTTTAACTCTCACCAGACCTTCACGACGTACAGGTGACATGGAGAAACAAACTTTGTGTTACTAGAAAATATAATTGTTATAAACTCATTACATTAAATGTATACCTACATCGTGTAAGCGGCAAGGTTATCAGTGGAGTTACGTAACTTCTACTTCACTACAGTGTACTATGTACTCTTCCTCAAGGTGTTGGTGCAAACGTCTAGGATACTATGTCTAGATCTTGCAGAATTAGATCCCTCACTTTCTGATGAATGTCTGGTGTGATGCCAATTGACGGCCGACGGGAAGGGTTATCCAATCGATGTTCGCTCGTTTTCAAAAAGTTCCAGTGAGTCATGAGTCTGTTTAAATGGCTCTGAGCACTATGGGACTTAACATCTGTGGTCATCAGTCCCCTAGAACTTAGAACTACTTAAACCTAACTAACCTAAGGACATCACACAACACCCAGTCATCACGAGGCAGACAGAATCCCTGACCCCGCCGGGAATCGAACCCGGGAACCTGGGCGCACGACGTGAGTCTGTGCCTGATGCAAACGTCAACATGTGGTGTGTTCTTGCAGCAGTTTTCCGAAGTGTAGAACAAACGTTCGTCGTTGATCTTTCAGGCCTGCCATCGTTACATCGCGAACTGACGGAAGCACGGCAACGGAAACACACTCACCAACCACTGACGAAATCACTGGTCTCGTACCGACTTGCCCACATAGATTCGAGACTGGTACTTTAGATATCTAGCTGCACTTCAGTGTTCTTAATCGTAATAGTTTGCAAGTGGAATTCACATTTCGTTCTTCGTAAGCAAGCTTAAGGTGACTCAACGTAAGCAAGCTTAAGGTGACTCAACGTAAGCAAGCTTAAGATGACTCAACGTAAGCAAGCTTAAGGTGACTCAACGTAAGCAGCGCATTTGTTCTGTACCTACGTCAGCTGTGACACCACACACGTTTAGTGCCGCTGCCTGTTACTCCAGTGGCTTTTCTAGCAGGCCGAGTGCTGGGCACGACGGACCACGCATAAGCGGGAACGCTACTAAGAGAAAACACACACACGCATGGAGAGAGAGAGAGAGAGAGAGAGAGAGAGAGAGAGAGAGAGAGAGAGAGAGAGAGAGAGAGCAACTTGTCTGGCCTCCCCCTGGATGCTGATTGCTAGGACTCACCGCCGCTCACACGTGCTTGCGTGGCCTTCTCTGGTGCCGGGCAGCCACGTGCCGTGGCGAGTTCTCCACCCACCACTCCACTCCACTCCACTCTGCTCTGCTCCGTGAGGAGGACTCTCGGCCGCTGACGTCCGTCGCTGAGGTGGAGGCGGCGCTGCGGAGGTCTCCCCAAATGCTTCTCTCCATCAGCACTCGCAGTGAATGTGTGTGTGTGTGTGTGTGTGTGTGTGTGTGTGTGTGTGTGTGTGTGTGTGTGTGTGTGTGTGTTCAAGCCATAGAACGTGTGCTCTTCAAAAGAACTATCAGAACACATTAATCAAAGTCCAGAATGTTATATCCATTTTGATACAGGCAGTGCCTGTGGTCTTATTACAAGGATTAAGATCTCCGCTTTCAAAGAATACAACAGTTAATTCGCCATGGCTGTGTCCTGCATTACAGTGTCAGATGACCCCTTAGAAACAAGTGAGTACTGGTGTCGCAGTGTTTTATAGTAAGATTCACATCTGTCATTTGCGGACGTTGTAGTCAATCAAGCAGACGCAAAAGGTCATGTTAATGCAATGCAAGTTGATAGGGCGGTCTGTTTGATCCTAAAAGGATGGATTTCTGTCGTGGTGCTGCTGATGTCAGTCTCTCTCCATCTATTGTCCACACGTAGTGGACGCGCTACTGGAAGACAGGGTAGAACACAAGGGGAGCATTACCCTACGTGAAGATCGCCATCTGCCCATCTCCGCGTTGTGGCGTCGCAAGCATACCGCCAGAGCACTGCAAGAAGATCTCAGGAGGTCCACTGGAGCCGCTGTGGCCTATAAGACCTTAATGAACAGGTTACGAGAAATGATCATATGACCGAAACCGAGACGCCCCGCTAGACACGACATCGTCTTGCAGATCGCCTTCAGTTCCCATGTCAACTGGCAACTTCGACAAAGGCGAAACGCGTTATTCGCAGACGAGTCCAGATATAGTCCGACGCAAGGTGACGGCCGCGTTGGTGCGCGGAGACCAGTGGTGAGCGGTACGTCTCAGAACATTTCAAGGAAATCGACCGATTTCCAAGGTTCTGTGGTGTTCTGTGGAAGCATCAGTGTTGACAGCCATAGGGAACTTGTTGTCCGCCATAGGGAACTTGTTGTTGTCCCTGGTCACCTTATCGCAACACTGTGGATCGAACAGCTCCTGTGGGGCCGTGTGCTGAACGCTGTCCACGATGGTGCACCTGAATTCCTTCTAATGCTAGGGTCCATGTGGCGGGCGTCTGCAGGAGTCTCTTTCGAAGCCTGGACATGGAAGTCAAGGAAATTGTTGACGGTGAGGCCAGGACTCCATCGTGCATATGTGGTTCAAATGGCTCTGATCACTACGGGACTCAACTGCAGTGGTCATCAGTCCCCTAGAACTTAGTACTACTTAAACCTAACTAACCTAAGGACATCACACACATCCATACCCAAGGCAGGATCCGAACCTGCGACCGTGGCAGTGGCACGGTTCCGGACTGCGCGTCTAGAACCGCGAGACCACCGCGGCCGGCTTTTGCATATGTGGGACATGCTTGACAGAGAGACGTGTTTGTGGTCGTCGTGTTACACCTCTGACTCTACAAGACTTCTACCACATGGTGACCTCTGTAGACTTATTGGGGGTATTCCACGTTGGTGTCGGGCGGTGATACACGCTCACGAATTGCATACAACTTACTTACGCTGTCAAAGTCCAATGAAAAGCACCCAGGATGGAAGGATGAATTATTGTTTCCACTTTGTTTTCGATACGTGTCGGACATTTCAGTTCTCTTTATGTAAATGAGAATGGAATGACGTTTTGTTGTGTACTTTATTTTTGAAAGATAAAGGTATAATTTGGTAACAGACCTACTCTTGAATCGTTGCTCAGTGGAATATAGCAGACATCTCTAATTATTTTGAGCAGTGCATATGGCTGTTTTTACTTTTTCATTTTCTGCGGCTTGCTAAATGACACTGTAAGACTTCAGAGACCGCTGAGGACTTGGAAGATAGTGAATCTGAATCAATAGTGTCTCGGAAAGAGGATATAATATAAACATCAAGAAAAGTAAAAAGGCTAAATGGAAGTAGTCGAATTAAATAAGCCTATACTGAAAGAATTACATTAGGAAATTAGACGTCAAAAGTAGTAGAGGAATTTTGTTATGTGAGCGGATAAGTAGCTGTCAAAGAAAGAAGTACAGGGAACATAAAATGCAATACAAAGAAAGAATGGCATTCGTGCAACAGAGAAATTGCTTGACATCAAATATAAATTCGAGTGTTAAGCAGTCTTTTGTGGAGGTACTTATCTGGCATGTAGCCTTATACAGGAGATAAATTGTTCAAACCAAACGAGAACAGAAGCTTTTGAAATGTCGTGCTGCAAAAGAATGCTAAGCTTTTGATACGTCGACCGAATAACGAAAGAGAGAGTACTCAATCGACTTCGCAAACAGGAAAATGTATTGCATAAGATGACTAGAAGAAGGAATCGCTTGATAGGACACATCCCGAGGCAACAACAAATCGAGAAAATCGTCCAGGATAAAATTTGCAGTAGTAGTTCAATGCTCGAATACTGTAAACAGTTTCAAAAGGGTGTAGGTTTCAGCAGTTATGTAGATACATGCACAGGATGTAACAATGTGTAGAGCTACATTAGATATGTCTTCCGACTGCAGAACACAACAGCAGCAGCAGCAGCCGACGACGCACATAAGGCTTCGAGGGCGTAAACACTTCGTGTTTTCGGCGAGACTTTGCTTTGAGTGGTTTCACAATGATTTGTCAGACCAAGTGTTTTGACTGTACCGTTCATGATCAGATTAATCTTGGAACAAGTAGCCGTGTTTGGCCTGTTCTTTTGCTGTGGCTTTCCAGTCTGACCAATTAAAGGGTTTATTTTGTAGCACAAGACTAATTCTCCGGCATCCTTTGCATCCTGGTCAGTACTGAACACTGTAGTATTTCTGGCTCACGGAGCCGTAATACCCCACCCCAAGGTTAGCTTCACAATGCGGTTGAGAATTAATTAGCTGATGTGTAACGTAAGAAGTGAGGTGAGGTGGAGACAACAGATGGTACAGTGGGTACAGAGCTCGTGAAAAACTGGGCCCGTTTAGAAGTCACATAATCTGACTGGCTGCCGCAACAGGATCCACTGCGCCAAATCTCTAATTTTTATTTATCAGTATTTGTAAAAATACCATTCAGTTTTAACTGTCGATCGTGTTAACAACTGTCTCAGTTGTAACCTATCTCTGTCACTGTAGATTTCATTTTAATAAAAAAAAAACTTACTGTGACATTAGAATAACGATGCACGAAATACTTCGTCTGAACGAAGTATTTCGTGCATCATCGGCTCCTGTCATAAATGAGCGCCGAGCGGAGTGATTGGAGCCCATCACTTGACTCTGTGGCAAAATTCTGGTGTGACCGGTCGGATACGTGAGTTGGAAGGTTGCATTTCGATAAAGGGAGACCGCAAGATTTAGAACTGAGCTGCATGCCATGTAGAATGATCTTAAATAAACACACGACTCTGTGTGACATGCAGAGATCAGAGAAGAAAATGGGTAATATGACTTGTGAATGTAATTTCTACCAACTATTGCACTCCGTCCTCAGGCCACAAGTGGCCCATCGGGACCACCCGACCGCCGTTTCATCCTCAGATGAGGATGCGGATAGGAGGGGCGTGTGGTCAGCACACTGCTCTCTAGGTCGTTATAACGGTTTTCTTTGACCGGAGCCGCTACTATTCGGTCGAGTAACTCCTCAATTGGCATCACGAGGCTGAGTGCACCCCGGAAAATGCAACGGCGCGTGGCGGCCTGGATGGTCACCCATCCAGGTGCTGCCACTCCCGACAGCGCTTAACTTCGGTGATCTCACGGGAACCGGTGTATCCACTGCGGCAAGGCCATTGCCTCTACCAACTATTAAATTTACAGAAATTATAAAGCGTTATAAACATGAACTGTGATATGTGTGACTTTGTAGGTGTACGTTCGTATAAATAGTTTGTTGGCAGTTTGTGGCTTTGTCTCCTGCATGATTCGTGTGGCAACTGAAAAAGCTTCTGGCTTCCCTGATTGAAATTTGACTGTTTGTTTAACAGCGTCGAGAATCTTATACTACTCACTAGGTAGTTTCTCACGGTCTCAACTCTACAACAATGGACGTGCGACCTATGTTCTACGCCTGCAAAGGGACAAGGACATCTTCAGATGACATTTCCAAAAACTCTGCGGTGCGTTTATGCAGGAGAGTAAAAATGGGTCCCTCGTATGTTGTGCATTTCCAGTACAAATCGGGTTTCTTGTTATCTGTGGTGACACACATGAGGGCCTGAAAAAATACGCAGAGCGCCAACTGCGGTCGTCACGTCCGTTATAAGTGTTGAGTTCACTCTGCGATCGTCATTCTTTCATTTTATAAGCGTAGCACTTGGATCGTTGTGTAGATGAACACAGTATGATCCGAGTAGAAACAACAGTAAGCTACGATTTGTTCAGGCGTCAAAAGGCGGGCATTTACAGAGACTTTTGTGTAATGCTGTGTCACCGCCAACCTGTCGATCTGACGCTGCTACAGCGGGTTGCACGACGCCGCTCTCATTGCCTTCTGTTCCCAGCCATCTCATCTGAGCTAGGAAAATAAGTGAAGCCCTCTCCAAACATTTCCGTCTCACATAAATCAGCGATCGCTGCCTCGATCGATTGCGGGATCGTTGTCTGCTAGCTACTAGTAAAACATCTACATCTACATCCGCATGGATACTCCGCAAATCACATTTAAGTGCCTGTCAGAGGGTTCATCTAACCATCTTCACATTTCTCTATTATTCAAATCTCGTATAGCGCGCGGAAAGACTGAACACCTATATCTTTCCGTAAGAGCTCTGATTTGCCTTATTTTATCTTGGTGATCGTTACGCCCTATGTAGGTCGGTGTCAACGAAATATTTTCGCATTCGGAGGAGAAAGTTGGTGACTGGAATTTCGTGAGAAGATTACGTCGCAAAGAAAAAGGCCTTTCTTTTAATGATTTCCAGCCCAAATCCTGTATCATTTCTGTCACACACTCTCCCATATTTCGCGATAATACAAAACGTGCTGCTTTTCTTTGAACTTTTTCTAAAAGAGTATGGACAAGCGTAGTGTAGGCAGTCTCCTTAGTAGGTGTGTTACATTTTCCAAGTCTCCTGCCGATAAAACGCAGCCTTTGGTCAGCCTTCCCCACAATATTTTCTATGTGTTCTTTCCAATTTAAGTTGTTCGTAATTGTAATACCTAGGTATTTAGGAGAATTTTCGACTTTTAGGCTAGACTGATTTATCGTGTAACCGAAGTTTAATGGATGCCTTTTAGTACTCATGTGGATGACCTCAGACGTTTGACCGATGACCACGCTGTCTGGTCTCCTTCCCCAAACCAACCAACTAACCTCACACTTTTCGTTATTTAGGGTCAACTGCCACTTTTCGCACCATTCAGATATTTTTTCTAAATCGTTATGATTATCTGATGACTTTATTATTCGATAAACGACAGCATCATCTGCAAACAACCGAAGACGGCTGCTCAGATTGTCTCCCAAATCATTTATATAGATAAGGAACAGCAAAGGACCTATAACGCTACCTTGGGGAACACCTGAAATCACTTCTGTTTTACTCGATGACTTTCCATCAATTACTACGAACTGTGACCTCTGACAGGAAATCGTAAATCCAGTCACATAACTGAGACGATATTCCATAAGCACGCAATATTACTACGGTCCACTTGTGTCGTACAGCGTCAAAAGCCTTCCGGAAATCCAGGAATACAGAATCGATCTGAAATCACTTGTCAATAGCACTCAGCACTTCATGTGAATAAAGAGCTATTTGTGTTACATAGGAACGATGTTTTCCAAACCCATGTTGACTGTCTGTCAATAGACCGTTTCCTTCGAGGTAATTCATAATGTTCGAACAAAATATATGTTCTAAAATCCTGCTGCATATCGACGTTAACGGTATGGGCCTGTAATTCAGTGGATTACTCCTACTACCTTTCTTGAATATCGTAGTTGGAGTACAAGTAGCAAGCACATCATCACTTCAGTATGATGTAGTGTGTATGGAGTTTCGCATTTTAAGACTACAGCCAATAACACTCATATTCCTTGATCGGGTTTCTGTGTGCAGTAATAGCAGCGTGAATTGAAGATTCCAAGAATTCATTTGAGAACCACGTCAGACCGGTACGTGCTGCAACGCCTGCGGAGCCACGGGCGCGTTGCCCGCATAGCACAGCTGCTCCCCGTGTAGTATAGCTTCAGCCAATTCTCACCCCCTTTCATCACTTGCTACTAATTAGTCATTCCGATAGAGAACACAAGCTGGTTTCTCAATTGGTTACACACACTTCTGACCTGTTGCGTGACGAGTGTGGTTGTTAGCGGGAACTGATGGCGAACGTTCTAATGTAGATGTCCCCTCTAAATGACGAACTAGATGTGGAGACCTCTACACACACGCATGATTTCCGTTTCATTGAATATTGAGCATGTAATTCTGTCGCTCTTTCTTCCTACTCTTTTTTTTTTCGTCAGTGGATCTCTCGTGGAGAACACGGTGGATGTAATTGTTTGTTGAGAAACCTGATGCAACGAGAAAAAATTGTGACATTTCAGCCAATGATAGAATGAATTAGGATTGTATTTTTCAATTGTTTCTGTTCAAATGGTTCAAATGGCTCTGAGCACTATGGGCCTCAACTGCTGTGGTTATCAGTCCCCTAGAACTTAGAACTGCTTAAACCTAACTAACCTAAGGACATCACACACATCCATGCCCGAGGCAGGATTCGAACCTGCGACCGTAGCAGTCACACGGTTCCGGACTGCGCGCCTAGAACCGCGAGACCACCTCGGCCGCCAATTGTTTCTGTATCAACGAGTGAACATACATGAGGGGAAACTAATCACAGTTGCAAGTGTGTGGTAATTCACATCCACTTAACAGTCTTTATTATGTGAATCTGACTGTTCTTTGTAAAGATCTATCTATGATGTAGAAGTCACCGCCAGTCACTCAAGACTTCTCTTTCCTACCTCGAAAACAGAACGCAATCCTGAGTTAACTTGTCACCTATAAAAAGTCACATGTGTAGTATCAACGATTGAGGTTTAGTTATTGTCTTGGTGACGCCGTGGTCTTTAAAAATTATGTACTTGCTAGTCAATTTGCAAAGAGCTTTCGTAAATTAGTTCTTATTTATTATTTCTTATTATTTCATTTCTTGTAAGGGAGACAATGACAGTTACAAGCGTTGATGGTGAACCCTGGCACGTCCCAGGATTGAACGTTGTTGGTGATATTTCTCGCAGTTCGTCCGGATAGCTGAGCGCAAAACACGCCCGCTTCCAGGACACGGAGATTAGGCTACTCCCCGGCTAGAATGCGTCTCGCGTATTAACCGTACGGGGAGATGAGTCGGCCAGCCTGAATTGGTGTTGAGACAGTTTGCTACATCCAACTGGGTAGTAACCTGGCTGGTGTCCACGTCCAGTCTCAGGTAGACAGCATGCAGATATGTAGAAAACGTTACTGCATTTGAACATCAGGTCTACACTAGATGCAGACAGATGAGGTACATGCATTCTTTCCCGGGGGTAGTGGTAGCGTCAAGAAGGGCACCCGATCACCAGATGTCACTAACACTACCGAATCCGATATGTAGCAATGCCGGTCCCGTTGAGAAACAGTAAAAGTTCAACAGGCAACAGGATAAGAAGAGGAAGAACATATCAGTGAGATCTTCCCCGTGTCCCACTCGTGCTAAAATGTCTAAAAAAAGGATAAACAGTAAATGCTCCTATTATTTGTAACGTTCCACATTCGACATATTTACTATCGATCTCCTCGTTAATATCGGAACAGACTTGTTGATACAGACACTATCTATTGGTATTTATTTCTTTTTTGTGTAATTTTAAGCTTTTGTTTCATCACAAAGGGCCTTGTTTAGAATATAAAGAGATTTCATGAACTGACATGTGCATAATATCAGATATAAATGTAAGCAATAGAGGAAAAATGTTCCGAACACAAACGTGCTATAATTATAAGCAAAAATAATTTTCGTATCGTGAAGGTTATGCCAGCTTTAAACGGGATTTTCCCGACACGCTGCTTAAAAGCGTTAACTCAGCGTGGTTGTTGCTGGAGAATCGAGTTCAGTGTCGGGTGACAGTTGCTATAGTTTTGGAGAAAAGATCGTCGCAAGGCACTGGAGTTGGCATGTTGAGTAAATGGATTGTGACGCATTTGTGTAATCGAAGGAAAATGGTCTCTAATTCCTCCCGCTCGTCTAAAGGGTTTGGATTCCGAGTTCTGACACAGAGTTGGCTGGTGATAAAGTTACCAAGTGATGAATGACGAAATACAGTCTTTTTATGGCCTTGGGAGAGAACTTGCAAAAGTCAAATGCTTTTGCAAGAAGTTCTTCTCTATATATTCCAGAAGAAATTATTGCAGACGGAAGACCAGTCGATTGCTAAATGCTGTCCCTGATATGTGAGCGCTGGGGAAAATAGGGATACCCTGCAGCCACTGGACGCAGAGAAAGGGCGCCTATTTTCACGATCCTCTAGGAAGTCTTACCTAAATTTAGTCTCGTACATTAGAATACTGCAATTACTTTTACCAGGTGAAAGGCACAGCCTTGCGAGGGACAGCCATAAAATATAAATTATCAGCTTAAAAAAAACAAATTATACTACACTTCTTGTTCGCTGGCAGGTACATATCTGCTGGCCTGATGCGCCCTGAGACGCTCGTGCCGCAGTACCAATGGGCTGCGCCATTCCGTGTCGTCTTCTCTAGCGTCATGTTATGGTACTGTGACACGACCGTTTCAACAAACACACAATTAACTATGTAACTTTGTTGTTTCTAGCTGATAAGTGACACTCAGTGACTATCCATCCTGCTTAATCATGCCGACCACTGTTGCTGAAATCTGATATCGTCATTGTAGACTTGGTTTGGTATGCAGCGCTAGCTACTGCACTTGTGTTTCCTGTATATTACATAGATACTGCATACATTTTAATTTGTCGATAAGCAAGTAGTGAAGGGTTTTCATTTTCCGGCACCGCTCTGTACTTTCGATACCGATACTTATATTTCTTACGAAAAAAAGAAATTTTCGCAGAATTGGTATCGAAACAAAAGAATCGATAATTACGTCACATTGGTTATATAGAATTGTGGTCAGATGTTAGTAATTGATAGAGGAGTTACATGTAACAGTGTCCCACGAAATGTACGAATGCCTAGTGTCCCATTTATGCCATATTTCGTCCCACCTTCTATTACCGGGTGATCAAAAAGTCAGTATAAATTTGAAAACTCAATAAATCACGGAATAATGTAGATACAGAGGTAGAAATTGACATACATGCTTGGAATGACATGGGGTTTTATTAGAACCGAAAAAAAATACAAAAGTTCAAAAAATGTCCGACAGATGGCGCTTCATCTGATCAGAATAGCAATAACTAGCATAACAAAGTAAGACAAAGCGAAGATGATGTTCTTTACAGGAAATGCTCAATATATCCACCATCATTCCTCAACAATAGTTGTAGTGGAGGAATAATATTGTGAACAGCACGATATACTTGCGACTTCTGGTAACCCCAAAGCCAATAATCGCACGGACTGAGGTCTGGGGACCTGGGAGGCCAAGCATGAGGAAAGTGGCGGCTGAGCACACGATCATCACCAAACGACGCGCGCAAGAGATATGTCGGACATTTTGTGAACTTTTTTTTGTTCTAATAAAGCCCCATGTAGTGTCTTAAGGCTTACATTGCCGCAGGTTTGCGACCAAGCAGGGACGGGAGACTTTCCACTCCACTAGTGACACATGTGAAGGTGTGAGCGCAGGGATTGGACAAAAATTGAAAACACCGCCAGAAATGCTTGCCTGAACACAAATGCTCTTGTTTGCCAAGTCTGCAGGTTTCGTTGTAGTATTTGACCAGGAACGGCAGCTGTGCAATGTCTGCAATACGTTACAAGTGTTAGTGGTGGTCAGAACAGTAATCTCGTGAATGCATTTCGCCGGAGCTATGTGGATTCGAATATGGGCAAATGTTTGATGCTTGTGAGGTGAGTGCTTCAGTGACCAAGGTAGCCGAAGTGTTTGATGTTTTAACAGACACTGTATCCAAGATTTCTACACCTAGGGAAAGCGGAAAAAATACCGTCCGCTAGGACACAACGCGGACGAAAACGTGTGTTAAGTGATCGTGGCAGACGGTCACTGAAAATGATTGTGAGGAAAAATTAGAGGAGCAGAAGTCACTGCAGAACTGAACGTTGCACTCGCGAACCCTGTCAGCACCAAAATAATGCGAAGGGAGCTCCACAAGCAGGGAACTGCATATCGAACTGGAATTCCAAAACCACCCATCATTGTTGCAAAGCTATAAACTTGGAATGTGGAGCAATGGGAGAATGTCATTTGGACAGATACGTCTTGTTCACACTGTTTCCAACTTCTGACCGAGTTTACGTTGCAGGAGTGAAACGTGGCGGGCGATCGGTGGTGATTTGGGCCGCCGTATCATGGTATTCCATAGGTGCCTTGATTATTCTGTAAGTTACTATGTCAAGGATTGTGGGGCCATTTTTGCTGATCGGGTCTGTCCCACTTAAGATTACGTAGCTGAGTGGTCATCGCGACTCACTGCCATGAGGGGGATTCCGGTCCGATTCCCGGAGTAGTCAGATTATTTTTTTTTTATATATAGAAGTGTTAGTACGGCGAGTTCTCAGCCTCGTGAGGCCAAAGTGACGAGCTATTCGATCGATTAGTGGTGTCTACGTCGTCACAAATCCCGACAACGACCGGGCGAGCAGAGAACTGCCCGTATGCCCCTCCACACAGCGTCCGATGTCGCCGTTGGCAGAGGACGACTCGGCGGTCCGTCAGGCCAGATTGGCCAATGAAGACCAGAACGCGGATCTTTACCTTTTTTACTGAGCTCCATCCCCCAGCACAATGTTTTTTCCCCGTTGATGTTGCAGTGATCCAACAAGACATCGACTCTGTTGTCAGCTCCCTTCATCCAGGAACTGTTTTGCGAGCAGAAGGATGAATAATTGGATCTCTCGTAGCCACGACAGCCATTAGTTCTGAATATTACTGAACCATTGCGGTCTGCTATGCAGAGAAGAGTGCATGATCACTATCTACCTCCATCACCAGTACCTCAACTTGCAAGGAAGTATACCAGCTAGAAAACAATACAGGACCTGCATTTATCCACTATGAAACGACCGGAGGCTGGTTTGAATGCCGATGGTTTCACTGCACCATATTAGCCATGGTAATGGATTGTGTTAGTGGTGTTTCCAAACTTTTATCCACCCCCAGTATGTGCCGCATTATAGCGCTGCATCGACAGGCTGACCAGTGAATCCCGTGGCAGACTTGGCACCAAGAAGTATAGCTTCTAATGTCTATATTTAATGTGTAAATGTTCGTACTCTATTTTAACAACACTGAACATCTTACCTACACTGACAAATTTCTAAACGCAATTCCAGTGATTCAAAATTCCCGTGAAAATGTTGGTTAGAGACTTAGTTTGATGTTAGAAGTGGCTGGCGGACAGGCTCGACCAATCAAGGGAGCCCGTTCAGCAGACAGGCGCCCAACGTCACTGATGGCCGGCTCCCTGACAAGCAAAATGTCTGCCGTGCTTGTGGTTATTGTTTTTGCCTAAAAGCAAGTTAACGTTGAACTTTGCTTCAGGAAACTTGTCATCAAGATCAGGTGTGAACAAATATTCTGTGCTGTTCAAATGGAGGCCAGCCGGCCGCGGTGCCCGTGCGGTTCTAGGCGCTCCAGTCGGGAGCCGCGCTGTTGCTACGGTCGCAGGTTCGAATCCTGTCTCGGGCATGGGTGTGTGTGATGTCCTTGGGTTGGTTAGGTTTGAGTAGTTCTAAGTTCTAGGGGACTGATGACCACAGCACTTGAGTCCCATAGTGCTCAGAGCCATTTGTTCAAATGGTTCAAATGGCTCTGAGCACTATGGGGCTTAACATCTGAGGTCATCAGTCCCCCAGAACTTACAACTACTTAAACCTAACTAACCTAAGGATATCACACACATCCATTCCCGAGGGAGGATTCGAATCTGCGACCGTAGCGGTCACGCGGTTCCGGACTGTAGCGGCGAGAACAGCTCGGCCACCACGGCCGGCTATTGTGTGCTGTATTATGAATGTCATGCAGCTCGATAAGTTATAAAAGGACCCCAACACTTATTTTTGAGGAATGATTTCAGATTGGCTCTCAGATAGTATTCATTTTGAGGTCACGATTTCCTCATTTTAATTGAATTAATTGATGAGGTAGCATCTCGGAGGCTCGAAACTTTATTGTGGCATGCTCGTAGCGTTCGCAAAAGCTCTTGCACAGTTCACTGTCTGTTGATCGCATGTTAGGAGCTGCAATCGACGGAAAAGAAATCCGTCCTGTACGTCGCTACAATTTTAGAACACACGATGTAAGCAGATTTCCCCCGTGTGAATTTGGGAAAAATCGGTTCGAAATTTCTCCTTCCCTGGTTGATCGACGTAACCGGCCCCATGAAATCATTCACAGACTACAACTTGCACGAAGAGCATGCCAGACGCAGTACCGTGTCCCGGGGAAGACATTCATATCCTATAAAAATTAGTAGGGGCGGGTCCGATACTCTAGGAACAATGTGTTCGTTTGCGACTCGGTCTCTGGTCTCTCGCACGAGAGAATGTAGCTGTGGCACAATGTTTCGATTCAGTATCACGCTGAAAGAGACATACTGGATGTGAGCTCCGCGGCGCGCTGGTTCCTCGCCGCCGGTGGCCGCGATGGGATTCCGCGAACAGTTAATGATGTTTACTGCAGCGTAATGAGAGCAGGCGAGTCGCTCTGGGCACAGTTGCCTGGGCTGGACTGGGCTGCCCTGGCGTACACCAGCAGCGCCGCGGGCTAAGCCGAGCAGGCCGAATACGCGCTCTGCGTCGCGTCGCTTCCGTGCTGTGCTGGTGCTTTTGCTCTGGATTTGCCGCTCGCGTGACGACGTCCGACCGGTCGCTCACTCTCGCTGTTTATTGAATGGCGCGTACGTCAGCCAGCACATCCCTGCTGTCAATCGCCTGTTCCCAGAGGCACCCAATTTCAGGACAAACGGCGCGATTGAATTGGCGCGTATTACCGACGACGGGAAGTGATTAAAACTCATCCGTCAACGGGCACCTGTCTCGCTTTTAATGCAGCCGTAACTCGTAAAGTTCGCATAATGAATTTATTTACCTTTTGAGTAGTCACACCAGACTCAAAACGAAGAGAATTAGTTTGTTTTGCGGAACTGTCGACTGTACTGACTTGGTAAGAGTACTTTTGTTCCTGATTGGAGACTTATTCAGTTCGAATGTTTCACACGGTTGGCACGCTGTAATCCCTCTCATTCCAGACCGTACGTCGCCAGTTCTAGAACACCTTGCTCTGCGCGCAACATAAATATCTTAATTCTTCGAACTGCTAGAGCAGCTTTTAGGCGACTCCGCATTTCGCGATGGAGAAGTCTCTTCTTCCTCAACAGGTGACTCTGTCGTGTGCAGTGTCCAGTCGTGGAATAATTGGTGGAATATTCTTTGGCGGCACGGGGACTACCGAACGGTATGTGAAGGTTTTGGAAAATGATTTCATTCCCATCATCGAGAGTTGCCCTGATTTTGATATGATGTGGTTCAAGAAAGACGGAGCTCGACCCATCGAATCAGGTGAGTATTTGATGTCCTGGAGGAGCTCCTCATTCGGGCTCTGGGGTACCCACAGGCCACTGCCATGGCCCTAGATTGGTCACCATTTCAGCCGATCTGGACACATGCGACTCCCTTTTTGTGAGGCTATATTAAAGACAAACTGTACATCAATAACCCCAAAAACACTGGCGAGCTGAAAACAGCCATTGAGGAGGTCATCGACAGCATCGATATTCCGATATGCAGAATTTGGCTATTCGTTTGCGCCACGTCATCGCCAATGTTGGCAGACATATCGAACATGTCATAAGTGAAATCCTAGTATCTGTAGTGACGTTTACATGTTGAATAAAATGTGTGCAAGCCGTAGTTTGTATTTTTTTTTTTTGTCATACAGTTCACTAATTGGCACCATGTATGTGTGGCAAGTAGAGTCTGTCAAGGCTTATTTTCCCCTGCACAGCGGGTCCGGCGTTAACGTGTGGACGTAAACCGGTTAATCTACAATGACCGGCATAGTTCACCTAGAGGTACAGTTACCGCTGTGTTTTACAAAAAACAATTTGAAAATTTCTGACATAGTTATGGGAAAACTGTTCGATAGACAGAAAAAACAACCGATACATTAATGTGTGTGCATATTAAGGTACTATGTTCAAAAATATCTGCACTTTTACCCGTTACACCATATACAACCACCTATATGAAGGCAGGAGGTCAGTGTGGCATTCGTGTCTTTCCGAGGTGCGTGCGATGAAAGCGGAAGCGTGGACTATTGTGATGGTATTACCAAATGCGCCCAAGCAATAGTAACGTGCTCTTATTCTTTCATTCGCTACTAGAGGACAAAAACCGGTAGACATCCATCGGAAAATGGAGAATGTGTGTGGGGCTGCCTGCCTTTCGAAGATTAACATTGTGGAGATCTGCGACAAGTTCATGATGACGCATGACCGAATATATCAAACTTCTTAACGCATAAGGTACGTCAACTCAACTGGAAGACAATCGAGCACCCGCCCTATTGTCCTGATCTCCGCCAATACGATTATCTCGCCTTAGGTCCCTTAAAAAAGTCTTGAAGTGTTGACGACTGGCTTTCGGGCGAGCAACAAGCGGTTACGGACCTCTTCACGCAGCAGGAAGCAGTGTTTCACGAAACGGACATCTTCAACCTGATGCATCGGTGGGATAGTTGCCTCACCGTTCACGGCGATTCTGCCTGGTTAGTATACCAATTCTCGGGTGTACGGCCTTCGAACGGAAACTTTTTGAAACTATACTATTTCAATGATTCAATGATCATTTATCAGAACCTACATCTGGTAAGCTTCTGGACCGATTTCAACCAAACTTGGCACACATATCACTTACTGTCTAGAGGGAATCGCTGTGCCGGTAAGAGGCTCTTACCTATCAGAGGGGCGGATAACAAAGGAGTGTAAACAAAGACATGTGAATTCACAGATTTTATTCATACTGTAATTGACAATGGCACCACTTAGAGACTTGCATGAAACTTAGCACACCATTTCAAACCTTTACGAAACCTTTTCTCGCAGGCAACAGCCACAAAATTATGGTAGAATTTTTTTGTTTATCGATTATTACATTTTCACTGTTCATGCAGCAAAAACTGCCGCATCATGCATAACGTTCTGATATATCGCTTCTTTACTACAAATCGTATTTTAGGCATATGTTGTAAACATTATTCCCATATACCACTTAATGTATCTGCGAAATCATATCATTGTACGACACATTGTTGACGAGATATAATGTCATAGATGTTGAGCTGTTTGAAATGGAAACTGCAGGAAGAATTTGCTATAGATACAGATGTTTATAGATATATGTGAAATATATGTAGCATGTGCATATACGAGCAAAGCAGCGGGTAAATAGCGCATGCTGTACCCCTATATCTGTTTCACCCAAATTGGTATATTATTGCTATCTAGAAAGTAATTCTTTGGGGCTAAAAACCAACAACCTTTTATTGGGATGGAGGTGGTAAAGTGGAGACAGAAGGACGTAGGATGAGATGGACGGTCAGAGAGGCAATGAGGACATAGACACAGATATGAGGGAAGAGGAGATGGGCACAGTGAGGGAGGGGGGGGGGGGAGGTATGAGTGAAAGGGAGGAGGAGGGGACGCACAGATGAAGGAAGGAGGATGAGATGAACAGAGAGAGGGTGTAGGAGGAGTAGGGGTAATGGAATAAATACAAAACCGGGCGACGTTGGGAAATCAGCTGGTATCTGTGATTATAGCCTTTAGACATTTGTATAAGTTATATAACATGCACTGACCAGGTACAACATTGTGACCACCTACCTACTATCGACAGTAAAGTCGTCCAGGCGATAGCAGCGTCACCTGGCGAGGAATGAATGCTGTTCGGACACACGCACAGTGCATGCAGTAGCGGTGAACGTGCTGTCTGTGGGTAGACTGGGGAAGGCGCGCGATTTGTCTGACCGAGGATAGATTGTGATGGCCCGGAGGCTCGGCTCGAGTATTTCGTGAACAGCACGACTTGTCGGTTTTCGAGGAGAACTGTGGTGAGAGTCTTCAACATGTGGCGAAACCACGTCCAGGCTCCGTGGGGTTGGGCAGCCACCCCTCATTACAGATGTCGAACATTGTAGACTGGGCAGACAGGTAAAACAGAACAGACAGCGAAGTGTGGTGGAACTAACATCAGACTTTAGTGCTGGGCAGAGTACAAGTGTGTCTGAAGACATAGTGCAGCGAACACTGGTAACGATGAGACACCGCAGCCGGCGACACATGCATGTACCAATGTTAACACCACGACTGAAATTTGAACGTGACAATGGGCACTGACGGCGCCGTGGCAGAGCGTTGCACGGTGTGATGAATTCCGATACCTTCTTCATCACGCTTATTTGGGTTAGAGTCCGTCGGCTTCCAGGGGAAGAGCTCCTTGATACCTGTGCTATGGGACGGAGAGAAGCTGACGGTGGCTCCATTATGCTCTGGGAACATTGACGTGGGCATCCATGAGTCCAGTGGAACATCTGGGAGGCAACGTGGCAGCAAAGCAGCGTCGTACACTGGTTGCAGACCTCGTACGTCCCGTCATGATGAACATGTTTTCTGACGCCAGTAGCACTTTTCAACAGGTAATGCGCCATGTCAAAAGGCCAGGAGTGTGATGGAGTGGTTCGAGACGCACAGTGGCGAGTTCCAATTGAAGTGCTGGCCCTCTAGTTCGCTAGATCTGAACCCGTTCGAAAACATCTGGGATGTGATTGAACGTGGCGTCAGAGCTCATCGTCCGCCTCTTCGGAATTCCCTGGAATCAGGTGACGTGTGTGTGTGTGTGTGTGTGTGTGTGTGTGTGTGTGTGTGTGTGTGTGTGTGTGTGTGTGTGTGTGTGTGTGTGTGTGTGCAGATGTGGTGCCAACTCCCCCCAGCGATCTACCACGGCCTCATTGCACCCACGACAACACGCGTCGCCCTGTTACCCATGCCAAATATGGACATACCGGATATTAGGTAGGTGTTCATAATGTTCTGGAGGATCAGTGTATGTCATGTTGTAGCGTGGTTGGAGGCGTATTGATGAAGGTAGGGATTTCGCATCTCGTTATCTGGATAAATTTTTTGCAACTTGTACGGTGTAAGGAATACAAAGGTCTCAAAAATGAGATCGACGGGAAGTCCAAAATGGCTAAGCAGGGATGGCTAGAAGATAAATGTAAGGATGTAGAGGCATATATCACTAGGGTTTAGATAGATACTGCCTACAGGAAAATTAAAGAGGCCTTTGGAGAAAAGAGAGCCTCTCGTATGAATATCAAGAGCTCAGATGGAAACCCAGTTCTAAGCAAAGAAGGGAAAGCAGAAAGGTGGAAGGACTATATACAGGATCTATACAAGGGCGATTTACTTGAGGACAATATTATGGAAATGGAAGAGGATGTAGATGAAGATGAAATGGGAGATACGATACTGCGTGAAGGGTTTGACAGAGCACTGAAAGACCTGAGTCGAAACAAGGCCTGCGGAGTAGACAACATTCCATTGGAACTACTGACGGTCTTGGGAGAGCCAGTCCTGACAAAATTCTACCATCTGGTGAGCAAGATGTATGAAACAGGCGAAATACCCTCAGACTTCATGAAGAATATAATAATTCCGATCCCAAAGAAAGCAGGTGTTGATAGATGTGAAAATTACCGAACTATCAGTACAATAAGTCACAGCTGCAAAATACTAACGCGAATTTTTTACAGACGAATGGAAAAACTGGTAGAAGCCTACCATGGGGAAGATAAGTTTGGATTCCGTAGAAATGTTGGAACACGTGAGTCAATACTGACCTTAAGACTTATCTTAGAAAATAGATTAAGGAAAGTCAAACCTACGTTTCTAGCATTTGTAGACTCAGAGAAAGCTTTTGACAATGTTGACTGGAATACTCTTTTTCGAATTCTGAAGGTGGCAGTGGTAAAATAAAGGGAGCGAAAGGCTATTTACAATTTGTGCAGAAACCAGATGGCAGTAATAAGAGTCGAGGGACATGAAAGGGAAACAGTGGTTGGGAAGGGAGAGAGACAGGGTTGTAGTCTCTCCCCGATTTTATTGAACCTGTATATTGAGCAAGCAGTAAGGTAAAAAAAAGAAAAATTCGGAGTAGGTATTAAAATCCACGGAGAAGAGATAAAAACTTTGAGGTTCGCCGATGACATTGTAATTCTGTCAGAAACAGCAGAGGACTTGGAAGAGCAGTTGAACGTAAAGGACAGTATCTTGAAAGGAGGATATAAGATGAAAATCAACAGAAGCAAAACGAGGATAATGCAATGTAATCGAATTAAATCAGGTGATGCTGAGGGAATCAGATTAGGAAATGAGACATTTAAAGTATTAAAGGAGTTTTGCTATTTGGGGAGCAAAATAACTGATGATGGTCGAACTAGAGAGGATATAAAATGGAGACTGGCAATGGCAAGGAAAGTGTTTCTGAAGAAGAGAAATTTGTTAACATCGAGTGTAGATTTAAGTGTTACGAAGTCTTTTCTGAAATTATTTGTATGGGGTGTATCCTGGTATGGAAGTGAAACATGGATGATAAATAGTTTGGATAAGAAGAGAATAGAAGCTTTCGAAATGTGGTGCTACAGAAGAATGCTGAAGATTAGATGGGTAGATCACATAACTAATGAGGAATTGACAAAAATTTTGGAGAAATTTGTGACACAACTTGACTAGAAGAAGGGATCGGTTGGTAATACATGTTCTGAAGTATCAAGGGATCACCAATTTAGTATTGGAGCGCAGTGGAGGGTAAAAACCCTAGAGAGAGACTAAGAGATGTATACACTAAGCAGATTCAGAAAGATCTAGGTTGCAGTAGCTACTGGGAGATGAAGAAGCTTGCGCAGAATTGAGCAGCATGGAGAGCTGCATCAGATCAGTCCCAGGACTGAAGACCACCACAACAACAACAACAACAACAACAACAACATACTATTCCTAGAAGATTCTGGGATTTTCTTATTAATTTAATAAAAGCGTTATACGCAATACTCGATGTTACTTATTATACATAAACAATAATTTATTATAAACTTATTATTAAGAAATAAAATTTCGTCCGGGAGAGTGTTTGTTCGATTTTGCTTGCGTGCGAGGTAACATGGACCAATGAATTAAACGACTGTAGTCTACATCAGTGGCTGATTCAGTCCTCCTTAACCGATCACCAACATAGCTAAGGCACTAATCTTACGCTTGTCCATTTTCGTAAACACGCTGTGTGATTTGTGTACCAGATACTGCTGGCAATCGTCGCTGCGATCGCAAATCACGTGGAGGAGCACGTTCCGCGAAATGTATCTGGTCGCTGTAGAGCATGCAGCAGCCGTGACGGACAGCACGTCTGGTGTGTCTCGCGATGAGAAACACGTCCCATGTGAGGGCGGCTTTAGACGGTGTGAATGTGAGAGTGTGCCGAAATGAGCGGGGCGACGCGGCTGCCGATATGAGGGGGCTGGATCCATTGTGGAGGTGTCGGCAGAACCCGAACGTGCGCCGGGCGGCGCCAGCGCCGGGGGATCCATAAAACAGCAACAAGTAGCCAGCGATATGGCGGCGGCGTGCATCATTGACGCGCCGGTTCCTAGCCCTGGCGATAGGGATCGCGGTTATCGCCGTAACAACTGGTTTTTGATTATGTCGGTTTTAACCTGGTTGTCAAAACAGCGCTAATTAATCTTTTTCTGAAATAACCGATTTTCGATTCCAATTGATTACTGTAATAAACATACAAAACGAACAAAGATTGAAAATTTTGACTCCCTCTTTCCAGATACATGGAACAAAAATACGAGGGTAACTCCAAAAGAAATGCACATTATTTTTGTAAAAATACAGTTTTCATTCTGCACGTGTGAAAGTTGTACAGTGTGTAGATGCGTCCTTCTCGGTTGTTTTCAAACTTCTTTCATTCTGTTCCCGTTTGAAGCGCCGTCACAGCATGTCTTCAAGACTGCTGCTACACTAGACGTTCGTCAGAAGCAACGTGCTGTCATACAATTCCTGTGTTGTGAAAACGATACAGTGGGAAACATCCATAAGAGGTTGAAAAAAGTGTACGGAGATGATGCTGTCGATCGCAGTGCAGTTAGTCGGTGGGCAAGCAGGTTACGTGATAAAATCGGGCACGGCAATATTGAGGATTGTCCTCGCAGCGGCAGGCCTCGTACTGCTTACACTCCAGACACTTTGCAGAGAGTTAACGAATTGGTGACTGCTGACAGACGCATCACAGTGAACGAACTGTCAGGCTACGTTGGGATAGGGGAAGGAAGTGTTTGCAGAATACTGAAAGTGTTGGCCTCAAAAAACGTTTGTTCCAGGTGGGTTCCCAGTGTGTTGACAGTGGCTCTTAAAGAAACAAGAAAAACGGTATGCAGCGGACTTTTGAAAAGTACGAGAATTGTGGAGATGAATTTCTTGGAAGAATTGTGACAGGTTATGAAACATGGCCCCATCATTTTTCACCTGAGACGAAGAGGCAATCAATGGAGTGGCACCCAAGGAAAAAAAAAATTAAACCACACCTTCTGCTGGTAAAGTTATGGCTACGGTGTTTTTCGATTCTCAAGGACTGTTGCTTGTGGACATCATGCCAAGTGGAACCACCATAAATTCCGATGCATATGTGACGTCACTGGAGAAACTTCAAGCTCGACTGAGTCGTGTTCGACCGCATCGGCAAAAGCAGGATGTTTTGCTGATGCACGACAATGCACAGCCACATATCAGTGAAATAACGATGGAAGCGATCACAAAACTCGGATTGACAACACTGAAACACTCGCCTTACAGTCCTGACCTGGCTCCATGTGACTATCATGTCTTTGGGAAACTGAAAAACACTCTTCGTGGAACAAGGTTCGGAGCCAAACAGTGGCTCCAACATGAAACATCTTGGCAGATTAAAACTGTGTGCCAGACCGAGACTCGAACGTTTTAATTTGCCAGGAAGTTTCATATCAGCGCTCATTCTGGAAACATCCCCCCCGGCTGTGGCTAAGCCATGTCTCCGCAATATCTTTTCTTTCAGGAGTGCTAGTCCTGCAACGTTCGCAGGAGAGCTTCTGTAAAGTTTGGAAGGTAGGAGACGAGGTATTGGCGGAAGTAAGGCTGTGAGGATGGGGCGAGAGTCGTGCTTGGGTAGCTCAGTTGGTAGAGCACTTGCCCGAGGAAGGCAAATATCCCGAGTTCGAGTCTCGGTCCGGCACACAGTTTTAATCTGCCAGGAAGTTTCATATCAGCGCACACTCCGCTTCAGAGTGAAAATCTCATTCCAGTGGCTTCAACAGGTTGGTCTAAAATTTGACCTTACGGGTTTACAGGCGCTTGTTCCAAGATGGCGTAAGGCAGTTGAGAGAGATGGAAATTATGTGGAGAAATGAAAATACACACACACACACACACACACACACACATGCCGGAGGGAGGACTCGAACCTCCGACGGAGGAAGGCGCTCGGACCGTGACAAGACGCCCAAGACTGCACGGCTATCCCGCGCGGGTCTAATGTTTTGAAACTCAGCTCAAAAATCATGTAATGGGGGAGTATATCACTTACGGCATTACGGATAGTCAGTACCAAATGGCGAAACTGAGGTTAGAAACCTCTGTTTTTCGTGTTAATTTCTCCATTTTCAATGGCTTAAAAGTATATAAAGGCATATTACGTACACAGAGGCAGCATAAAGGCTACTTTATCTTTTTACTGTATACTGTCAATAAATTCTTAAGTTTTTACTTTATTACTGTTACCGTGAGTTCCTTACCACTTCATTATTTCAAAGAAATGACAGGCAAATCTTTAATCTTTTAGTGGAAAGCATTGTACTTCATTGCTGCAGCAGTTAGATAAAGTATTTCAGACTAGGGTCGGTGCCATTCAGCAATACAACGACAGCGAGAAACTAAAGACCAGAATCTTGCTCACTGCACGTACACGCGTTCTTTAAACCACGGCAGACGGAAACAGCAATGTTTTACCATTTCTTATGCCGTAAGTTTGTTGCTCGTCGCGGCCGGCGTTGTCATTATAATAACACTGATCACTTTTCCTGTTTTCTTTAATAACGCATTATTTCAAACCAATGCAGATTTTACAAATAAAATTTAATTCTTAAAAAAATGTTTTTTAAAAACGAGAAATATTAACACTGCTGCTATGGAAAACAGATAACTCGTTTTTTTACCCTGTTATCAACAAGAACTAGAAAACATCTGTTACCCGAGACCAAACTAGTACAGAGAAATTTCGGTTACTCAGAAATAAAGTACCGGTATCGGTTTCAACCGGTTAGTTTTCCCCACAGCTACGTTACGCCCGGCACCTCTGGCGCAGTGGCTTTGTAACGAAATAATTAGCGTCTACTGGTCACTTAACAGGCGTAAGAATATGTACACGGTACAACAATCCGCACATACAATTTCTGTCACTCCAAAGTTGTCCAATATAAATGTCATTAAAGCAGTGTCATTTGAACATTCACTTTGTTGAAATACTTTATTGAAATTGTGGTGATTTCCAGTTCGAAGGCTGGTTCGGTGCAGCTCTCCATATTTCTGTGCAAACCTCTGCATCTCTAAATCATTACTGCAACTTACTTTCAGTCAACATTGCCGAAGTGGGGTGGCTTCCGTTCCTCAGCGATACCGTATTGTTTGTTCAACCACAACGGAGAGTACCTGTGGAGACTCCAGTCTCGCCTGTTGTTCTTGAAGAGTCGTGGCACCTCCATCGTTAGTTGCAGTGGCGATTGACTGATTTAGCCTTGTAACAGTACCAGGCGTGGCTCTGATATGTTTATACTATGAACGGCATGTTGCTCTACTGTATGGTCAATTGATGGTGGAATCCTCTTGGGTAAAATATTCCTGTGGTAACTTAGTGCTCCGTTCGCATCTCCAGTGGGAAGTGCTCAGAGGATCTTGTCATCAGGAGGAACAAACCTGGAGTTCTACGGGTCGGAGCATGAAATGGCTGGTGGTAATTTAAAAAGGGAAATAGATTGAAGTTCGATGTTACTGTAATTAGTAAAGTGCCTCGGCAGGAAGAACACGATTTCTGATCAGGTGAGTGCAAGTTCAGCAACACAAAACCAAGTGGTGGTCTGATTTTTACTTTTATGCACATATCATCAAATTATCTCGTTAAACGCTTGATACGACACAGACAGTATTTCTGAGTGCATTACGTGTTCACACCTCTCGCTATATTAGGGTACGTCCAGCATTGTCTGACGTGATCGTTTAGGGGCTCCATGTGTTATAGTGTGCGGAGGCGTCCGGTTGCATGGGTGTACTGACTTCAACATGGTACCCTCACCTGTCAGTGTTGTTGCGGCACTATAGTTCTTCCCTATTTCAGAGTTGCATTCGGTTGGAATTTCATTTTTACCAACGACAATGTGCGTCCGGGTCGAAGAGAACAAGTGCTCGTTACACTGACGTAGCAGCAACAGCAAATCAGCATGCTTACAGCTGCGACAGCGAGAAAGATTAGCGCTTTTTTTCCCCTGACGAACCCGTTAAAAATTAGTCTTACATTAGTAACTGGCGCCAGATGAGCATATTGTTCTATAATAAAATTTTAGTGTCGAAACTCTCAACGCTTTTGACATTAATCAGGAAACTCTTGTTGTACATGGCCCGAATGTTTACAAAAGAAGCAGTTCCTCTGCGATCGGCAACGATCTCCCACAGAAAACAGACGAAGAAATTTGAAACATTTGCATTTCGCAACTGTCTGACTACTTTTCTCAGATCTTCCTTTGTAGTGTTTTGCATCACTTTATGACTAAACGGTTATGATAACAAAAGTTTTGTGCTTCTTGAGTACCAGAAATGTTACGCAGCGTCTTGTCAACATGTAAAGAAATGTGATGAATCTTTGAATTTAAATGGTGATCACGTAGAAAAGTGATGCAGAGGTGTAGATTACGATTTGTCTAATGAATTTGGTGACCTTTCCAGTATTTTATTCGTAGCAATACGGAGGCTACATTTCGGATAGCCCTCGTATAACTGTACTTCTACCTTTAGAACGAAGTACATAAATAAAATTAAATCCAACTACTTTATGTGCGGAACTACACACCAGATGCGTCTAACTGTGATACAGGCATGAAATCTGAGCCGCGCGGTCTGAGACGCCTTTGCACGTCTCGCGCTGCCACCTCCCTCGGATGTTCGAGTCCTCCCTCGGGGATGGTTGTGTATGTTGTCCTTAGTTAGTTTAAGTTAGATTAAGCAGTGTGTAAGCCTAGGGACCGATGACCTCAGTAGTTTGGTCCCGTAGGAACTTAGTACCACCATCACCACCACCACAGCCACCATGAAATTTAATTTCTCACAGACGATAAAGCTAGAACATTGGATGCCTTCAGAAGCTCAGACGTAAGTTTAAATGTAATACGCATCGTTATATGACCGCGATATTGGTAATTCTTCGAGAATTAGGAGACAGATGTTTTATTATCTTGGCGAGGGAACGACTTTAACCGGTTGGGAGTAGCCAGTACGGAGGATGTAAGAAAGAGCTATTCAGACAGATTTACAGAGTTATTGAAAGAGAGAAAAGCCACACTTTTCTGTGTGACGCAAATGACACAGATGCGTAGTAGTACCCGCCGACAGGACTCCTTGGAGTGTTTGACGCTGTATCTTTCTTAGGTCAACGTTCACAGTTGTTACGGTAGCTTCATATGCAGTAAGTCGACGCTGGAATTTGATGTGCGAAAGGATTACATCTCACTGCTAGGAATGGTAAGTTCTCATTATTGTTAGCGCTGTACACGTTCTTGCAGAAACAATTACACTGTTTTTGTTTCTATTAATTTGTATTTTGATAAATGTTTCTACTGATGTTAATAGGTTCTTTATGGACCATTGTTAAGACTTAACGCATCTCACTTACGGGCAGGCCTGGTAGAAAAGTCCAACAGGAAGGCGTCTGTATGCAGAATTATATCCAGGGAGGAGGTTACAGTAAATTCATGTCTCATTTCCTAGACTTGGTGGTCTTCGTGAAACAAGGGCACACCGACGGAAGACTCGTAGAGCTGCGATGTGCTAACCGTTCAGTTCGAGGAAGCTGTGTTACAGTGAACTGAGGGCAAAACGCGAGCCACAGCCAGGGAAAAAATTACTTCCCACACCAAGTGCAGAACGGCCTGCAAGAGACAGGCAAGCACCCATTCGAGTATCCCCAGGTCAATTCCTATCAATTAATGACTGTCTGTGGAATTTTGCCACTGGTATCTACACCAAATTATAAACATTCCTGACGTACAAAAGTGATTAGTGACGACGCTGCCTCCCCTAGTGAATGAATATTTAGCGGTCATAGTTGACATATCTGGGAGTTGGAAGATCCTAATGCAACTCGTGTCTTCAATTATTAACAAAGTTTTGCCATAAATTTGTGGGCCGGTATTGTTCACAACCGTACGACTGAGCCGCATATTCCGCCTAACACAATCGTTGGGGGACATTTCCGCATCTCTGTGCGTGAAGTACCATTGTCATTGTTGCTGGGTGTCCCGCTAGCAGTCGGGTAATCATTACGGTTCCGGCATGACGGAACAGCATCACACTTTTGCCGTTGATGTCAGAGAAAGTTTAGACAATATTTGCCCCAGTTGTGAAACTTAGAAGAGTGGGCAGTGCTGTGGCCACAGCAACGTTCTTCCGTCCACACTCCTATGGATTTCTTTTTGATGGAGGAGACGAAGAGTTTGAGGGAGGATACACCATGAGACACTCCAGGTGACCTTGTTGCCCGTTCGGCTCAATACGTAGCCGTTATTCGTGAAAATACCTGGTTGTTTTGTACGTGTTAGACAATCAATAGCACACAGATCCCAGTCGTGTCTTAATGTAGAAAGACGACATTTTCAGTAACATCTCTGAAACAATATTCCTCAGACAGCATTTCAAACACCGTCCCACTAGCGTCAAAACTTTCACGTGCCGCTAGCAAGGAAACGGCATACTTGTGAAATTTTTGTCACAGAGAGAGTGTTTATTTTTCTCTCTTCTAAACACTCTCTAAACATGTGCACGTATAGATTTTTCATTTACATCCTGTAAAGAGGAATGAGAGCACCAGTTGCCGACTGTATATGGAGCGCAGAGTGTTCCCGCCCTTGTCGTAAGGCGAGATGAGTCAGCCCACAGGGCACAATACTTGGACCACAGCGCCGCTAATGATGATCACACTGATTCAGCGCCACGCGACTGGGCGTCACCGATCACCCGAGACTCTCGCCCTGCTCGTCCTGGGGGAAACGGCGAGGGAATGGAAGTGATGTGGCGGCCGGAGGGCTGCGGAAAGGGAAGGAAGGGCCAGGGCCGGCTGTCTGCAGGAGGGCGCGCGGCAGGCAGGTACAGGGCGGCCGCCAAGTCGCGCCGGGCACTTTTCCACTTCACAGGGCCCGTGCTACGGTAGCCGCGGTTACGCGTCTTCTAAGCGACAAGCAGTAGGTTCGGCAAGAACAGCGAGAAAGTGCGTGTTGCGAATTCCGTTGACAGATTTCTGACAACCTGCAGACCACAACTACCAATAACAAAACTGTTTTTATCGTTTTCATTCCGAAGATGGGTTTGATGCTGCTCTCCTCTCTTGTTTATCTTGTGCAGGCCTTGTGCCAGTCTTCTGACTGGTTTGATTCGGCCCTCCACGAATTCGTCTCCTGTGTCAACCTCTTCATCTGAGAGTAGCACTTGAAACCTACGTCCTCAATTACTTGCTGGATATATCCGAGTCTCTGTCTTTCTCTACAGTTTTTGCCCGCTACAGCTCTCTCTGGCAACGTGGAAGTCATTCCCTGATGTGTTAACGGATGTCCTATAATCCTGTCCCTTCTCCATGTCGTTGTTCTCCACATATTCTCTTCCTCTCCGATTATGCGCAGAACCTCCTCATTCCTTACCTTATCAGTCCGCCTGACATTCGTCTGTAGCATGTAGCGTACCCGCACTCCAACCGCGTGCTGATATTGTAGACGCCGTAGAGCTGCTACTGCCACAGCTCTCGCAGTGGAGTTGAGACACGATGCGCGTTGACGTAGGTCCCCGTTAGTGAACGGCAGACAAAAATGCGAACTCGTACAATGGATGCTTCTTTTGAATTAAGATTGAATGATTCATTGCCTGGATATTCAGTACTTGTAAAATCTTATCTCATCCGCATCGTACACACTACCAATTGCGAGGAAACATTGTAATTATGTCTTCTCGTACGTTGTTGGCTCGTTGCTATGGAGTTGTTAAACCTGTATGGAGCGAGATCCACAGATACTCTTTGATCACGTCTGAGTGAACCTACGGCGTAGTGTTAAAAAAAATGTTCAAAAGTTCTCTTTTCAATTAATGAAGTAGGTATTTTGATATTCAGATTAAATTGTTCCTTCTGAACCGTCGTTGGTTAAGTATCATTGATTAAATCACTTAATAACGTAGTCTACGCTTGTTATTTCCCTTGGAACGAACAGTTTATTGTTCCTTGCCCACTAAATACTTTATAACTTTCACACCACACGCACACGCAGTTAGTTGGTAAAATCAGTTCTATTAAAATTAAGTTTCTTGACAATTACTACAACTTGACTCTTCAGTGTAATTGTATTATCTTCGTGAAGTCGTGTAACTGTGTCGTACTCGAGACTAATTGAGTGTAGTCCTTTGATATACCACCCACTCTTCTTTTAGTTCCAACTATTTGAAAGTCAAGTCCAATATTCACTAGTTTCGTCAATAAAGTTGAATTAACCCGTTATGCACGGTTAAACGCGTCTATCAGTTCCTGTCTCTGCTTAGAAAATCAGTTTCCGAAGTTTGCGAATCACGTCACGCAAGAAACCCCTCTGAACGCAAAACAATCTCGTCGCGTTCCGTACTCTTAATAACTAAGACAAGAATTGTTCTCGCACGTCTTTACAGGACGAGAGCCAGCAAGAGACCTATTCTGTGAAAGAGTATTGTAGGCGCATTGAATTTCTTCGTTGCGCTTACAACTCTCTTCCACATAAAAGTTATCTCTGACTGACATCACCTTGGACTTAGCTTTCAAGATATTAATTGCAATTATCACTTGGATATTGTTCATTAATTAAATCTGAGGTTTCTTCCTCTTTTTCATAACAAAATCCCAGTGATGTATAACGTTCTTGTTATCAAAACTTTTGGTGTTAGCTTACTGACAAAGATGTCGTATTTGCCAAGATAACTCTTCCCTACTTCATATTGTGATATTCTGTCTTAATTGACTTGAAGGGGGTCGTTGGGGTGTTATAAGCACCACATCTCAAATGCTTCGATTGTCTTCTGTTCCGGTTTTCCCACAGTCCATGTTTGACTACCATACAGCACTGTGCTCCAAACATACGTTCTCAAACGTTTCTTCCTCAAATTAAGGCCTATGTTTGATACAAGTCTCTTGGCCAGGAATGCCCGTTTATGCTAAAGCTAGTCTGCTTTTGATGTCCTCCTCCTTCCGTCCGTCTTTGTTTATTTTGCTGCCTAGATAGCAGAATATCTTAATTTCATCCATTACGACCTGATTACTACGAGTACAGTTACCCTTGGTCATCCTATGCAATTTTACCTCCTACACTCCTCTTGTGTTGCCGGCCAGAGTGGCCGAGCGGTTCTAGACGCTACAGTCTAGAACTGCACGACCGAAACGGTCGCAGGTTCGAATCCTGCCTCGGGCATGGGTGTGTGTGTGATGTCCTTAGGTTAGTTAGGTTTAAGTAGTTCTAAGTTCTAGGGCACTAATGACCTCAGAAGTTAAATCCCATAGTGCTCAGAGCCATTTGAACCATCCACTTCTGTTAACAATCTGATGATTCCTGATGCCTAGGAAAGTGTCCTGTCTACTGATCCCTTCTCTTGGGCAAACTGTGCCACAGCTTTCTTTCTCCCTAATTCGGTTCAATACCACGTCATTAGTAATGCGACCTATTCATCGAATCTTCGTCATTCTTCTACAGAACAACGTTTCGAATACTCTATTCTCTTTTTGTGTGAACTAGTTATCGTGCAGGTCCCACCTTCGTACGAGCCTATACTTCATCTAGTAACTTTTTTCCGAGACGCTATCAATTCCGTTCAAATGGTCTTCCAAGTCATCTGCCATGTCTGACAGATTGACAGTGTCATCCGGAAACCTCATAGTTTTAATTCCTTCCCTTTAAATTTTAATTTCTTTGAGAAATTTCTCTTCAGTTTTCTTCACAGCTTATTCAGGTCACTGTCTGATTAACGTCGGGGATAGGCTACAGTCCTGTCTCACCCTTTTCTCAACCGCTGTTTCCCTTTGTCGTCTGACTATTACAGTTGACGTTTAGTTTTTGTACAAGTTGTAGGTAACTTGTTGCTGTATTTTATCCCTTCCACATTCAGAATTTGAAAGAGTAGACAGCAAAAATATGAACACCTTCCCGCACTCACGAATTTTACATCGTGCATCAGGATGACATGTTTTCTGAGGTAGGTTGTCAACGGGTCCGGGCAGGTTGCTCCAGTACACACAATTTCGAAACACGTGAGCGAACATGAGACGACAGGAAGCATAATGGAGGTTGATGTGCTTGTTTTCGTAAACCCCCATTTCACAGGTTTGGTGAGTTCAGAGTTCCATACTGTACAGAAGTGCAGAACAATGTACCACTGTCACTTCATGACCGACGACGGACCGTGATAGTTGCATGTGTGATTCGAAACCAAGGAGAATCGAGTCAATAGAAGACCACTTGAATATGACTACTGCAGGGTGAAAACAAATTAGAACCGACGTGAAAGGAACCTTTTTTAATTTGGCATGAAGCTGATTGTTCACCATGTAATTTTATTTTATTACTTTTTAGCACCTTTACCTGGCCTTAGTTGCTGTGACAGTCTGGTTAAATAAAAAATTGCTAAACAGGTATGGAAGTGGTTATGCTTCCTAATCTCATGCTCCCCCTGCCTTTGTCCATTTTCTTCTCCTTCTCTTTGTCCATCTCTTTCTCCTTCCCCTTTCTCTTCCCATCGCCTTTTCCTCCTCCTCAACTCCTTCTTCTATCTTTCTCCTCGTGCCCACCTCTGTAGCCTTCTTTTTGTCCATCACCACCTCCGGTCTGACTCTGTCCATCTTCTCCTTTGCAGCCTCTATCCATCTCCTTCTGACCTCTCTCTCTCTCTCTCTCTCTCTCTCTCTCTCTCTCTGTCCGTCTCCTACTTTCCGCTGTCTACGTCCCTATCCTCCCAGCCATTTGTCCATCTCTGCTCCACCCGCCCTCCCATCCCGCCCCCCCCCCCCCCATTAGTCTTGTCGCTGAGGCTTGTTTATTGCTATTTCAAATTCAATCTCAGTGTTTAATAGAGTATCGTATAAAATTTGAAGTAATTCGGTCAAGACCTTTTCGAGATTTTTGCTAACGACACTCCACTGTCATATATTTTGTATATGAGTTTATATTCTTATATTATGTATATAAAAATATATACCCTTTATTCGTGCAGAAGTTTATTAGAGGGAAGTGTAAAAATTTGATGCAAATCGGTCCAGTATGTGAGAGATTTTTGCTAGCAGTGTTTTCCCTTTATACGAGGATTGGAACTTAAATAGTGGCAACTATTTATTCACAGCCGGTACAAAAGAGTTACATGTTCGCATCTGTTACTGCCCTTCAAAGTAGTCACCAGCGCTGTGTAGAACCCATTGCCAGCGATGTGGAAGGCGTAGTATACCGTTAGCAGAGCCTGCTCTGTTGATGGTGCGAATGGAACGATCTAAAGTTATGGTCATTCTCATGTACAACTGTGATGGTGTTATCCTAACGCATTACGTTCCTCCACGGCAGACCGTCGATGCACAGTATTACTGTTCGTTTATGGACCATCACCTGCGACCAGCTTTGCGAAAGAAGCGGCGACACCTTCTGCGCAACCCACCCATCATTTTGCACGACAGCTCTGTTCGGTCGATGGGACTGGGAAGTACTGTACCATCCACCATATTCCCCGGACTTAGGTCCTTGTGACTTTGATTTGATTCCGAAGATGAAGGAACCACTTCGTGGCATTCGCTTCAGAACTGTTCCAGAGATTCGACAGGCAGTAGACCGCTCCATTCGCACCATTAACAGAACAGGCTCTGCTAACGGTATACTACGCCTTCCACATCGCTGGCAACGGGTTCTGCACAACGCTGGTGACAACTTTGAAGAACAGTAATAGGTGCAAACATGTAACTCTTTTGCATCGGTTGCCAATAAATAGTTGCCACTATTTAAGATCCAACCCTCATATAATACACTTACAACTATATATTACATACTTCAGAAATATGTAGCTATGGCCGTCAGAATGTTCATTAGAATACTGTGTAAAAATTTGAAGTAAATGGGTCAAGAACATAGATGTATAACAACACGCGCGTATGTGAATCTAACATTGTGTCAAAACTTCGTCAGTCGACCGACTACTCTTTGAGTTTTGCGAACACAAACGTACGCATGCTGAATTTTTTATATGTAAAGACCTTTTCTGTAGCCAGTACAGTTGACCTGTACTACCACCTGCGATTCCTGAAACAATTGAGTGAGGGGCGCTATAGAAGTAAAGCCACAAAATAATAGCAGGAGTAATACTACTACCTACTACCACTACTACTACTATTAATAATAATAATAATAATAATAATAATAATAATAATAATAACAGTAATCATGATGATTATGAACTTGCGCAACCATTATACGCTTCGGTTTTGGCCATATGTGTATTTTACCCGCCCTTTAGAGTGAGAAGGCCGTAGAAAAGATCAGCAAAAATCGTTGAAGGGTGTACGTAGCATAAATCTGGATGAGTATATAAACTGTTCCCAGTAATGGATGAAACATTTCGCCTAATGAACACTATTTTAATATCTACACGCACATTCTGTCCTTATCGCGTCACATGCCTGAAATGCCATTAGGAGGCATTTTCTCTCGTCGTGGGCAGTAGTCATGACGTTTTTCATCATCAGTGCGTAATACGCAATGCACTTTTGAGTGTACATGGCGGAGTTCATATCTGATACCAGTGCCATTTACGCAGTTTCTTGTTATGATATCCGGCCAGGGTGGCCGAGCGGTTCTACGCGCTACAGCCTGGAACCGCGCGACCGGCATGGACGTGTGTGATGACCTTAGGTTAGTTTAGGTTGAAGTGGTTCTAAGTTACAGGGGACTGATGACCTCAGAGCCATTTAAACCTTGTTATGATAAAGATTTCTGTCTCAGCTCTAATTTTCCTGATTTTCTCCACGTGATCATGTCTCCGCGTATATGTAGGCTGAAGTAATGTGTTGCCTAACTCTTCTTGGAACATGTCCTCTCGGAATGTTAACACCAAAACTCTCGGAAACGCACAACGCTACTCTTCCTTAGAGTACGCCTGAGTGATCTGAAGGGCACCTATGTGACACTTTTATTTGTGCCATGCGTATCTCTTGTCTTAACTCTGTCTGCTAAGGGGCCCCAGAGAGACGCGCGGTGATCTCAGTCCGTCACGCGTTTTTCCTACAACCAGTTTGATGTCTTCGTTCACTTTAGATCGTGTTGTGTACATACACTCCTGGAAATGGAAAAAAGAACACATTAACACCGGTGTGTCAGACCCACCATACTTGCTCCGGACACTGCGAGAGGGCTGTACAAGCAATGATCACACGCACGGTACAGCGGACACACCAGGAACCGCGGTGTTGGCCGTCGAATGGCGCTAGCTGCGCAGCATTTGTGCACCGCCGCCGTCAGTGTCAGCCAGTTTGCCGTGGCATACGGAGCTCCATCGCAGTCTTTAACACTGGTAGCATGCCGCGACAGCGTGGATGTGAACCGTATGTGCAGTTGACGGACTTTGAGCGAGGGCGTATAGTGGGCATGCGGGAGGCCGGGTGGACGTACCGCCGAATTGCTCAACACGTAGGGCGTGAGGTCTCCACAGTACATCGATGTTGTCGCCAGTGGTCGGCGGAAGGTGCACGTGCCCGCCGACCTGGGACCGGACCGCAGCGACGCACGGATGCACGCCAAGACCGTAGGATCCTATGCAGTGCCGTAGGGGACCGCACCGCTACTGCCCAGCAAATTAGGGACACTGTTGCTCCTGGGGTATCGGCGTGACCATTCGCAACCGTCTCCACGAAGCTGGGCTACGGTCCCGCACACCGTTAGGCCGTCTTCCGCTCACGCCCCAACATCGTGCAGCCCGCCTCCAGTGGTGTCGCGACAGGCGTGAATGGAGGGACGAATGGAGACGTGTCGTCTTCAGCGATGAGAGTCGCTTCTGCCTTGGTGCCAATGATGGTCTTATGCGTGTTTGGCGCCGTGCAGGTGAGCGCCACAATCAGGAGTGCATACGACCGAGGCACACAGGGCCAACACCCGGCATCATGGTGTGGGGAGCGATCTCCTACACTGGCCGTACACCTCTGGTGATCGTCGAGGGGACACTGAATAGTGCACGGTACATCCGAACCGTCATCGAACCCATCGTTCTACCATTCCTAGACCGGCAAGGGAACTTGCTGTTCCAACAGGACAATGCACGTCCGCATGTATCCCGTGCCACCCAACGTGCTCTAGAAGGTGTAAGTCAACTACCCTGGCCAGCAAAATCTCCGGATCTGTCCCCCATTGAGCATGTGTGGGAGTGGATGAAGCGTCGTCTCACGCGGTCTGCACGTCCAGCACGAGTGCTGGTCCAACTGAGGCGCCAGGTGGAAATGGCATGGCAAGCCGTTTCACAGGACTACATCCAGCATCTCTACGACCGTCTCCATGGGAGAATAGCTGTCTGCATTGCTGCGAAAGGTTGATATACACTGTACTAGTGCCGACATTGTGGATGCTCTGTTGCCTGTGTCTATGTGCCTGTGGTTCTGTCAGTGTGATCATGTGATGTATATGACCCCAGGAATGTGTCAATTAAGTTTCTCCTTCCTGGGACAATGAATTCACGGTGTTCTTATTTCAATTTCCAGGAGTGTAGTTCCGCGTAGTCAGGGCGTACACAACTTTCCCACTAGAGCGCGCCCCGCTAAGCACAACAGCGCAGGTGCAGCGCTCGTCCATCTCCGCACTACGAGATGGCGCTGTCTTAGAGACGAACCAAATTCTGCAGATCCGCGTATTAATATGTAATGCAGCCAGTGAGATTGCTGCTAACGTAGAACCTTTTCTCTTCGCGGATCACACTCGCGCAATGATACCTGAACGCGCGAGGTATTATAACGAGTGTACAGACCTCCGATTAGTCAGTCTGTATTAGTCTATAGTCAAGTTTCAGTCTGCAACTAATAAGATTATCATATTCCTGTACGTAGCCATGAAGTGAAATGTGAGAATAAGATTAACGTACCAAGACCAAAGGGACTTCAGATTGTCAACTGTAAATAGCATCCAGAATCAAGTTAAGTAACGTTTTTATTTCAATCAATGTGTGTGAAAATGAATCAAGTTCTGTTTAAAGTTGGTCACCATCAATCTGCTACTCTAAGCGTGCAAGTGGCATTTCTATCGCCTGACCTAACGGCAGCCGGCCGAAGTGGCCGTGCGCTTCTAGGCGCTACAGCCTGGAACCGCGAGACCGCTACGGTCGCACGTTCGAATCCTGCCTCGGGCATGGATGTGTGTGATGTCCTTAGGATAGTTAGGTTAAAGTAGGTCTAAGTTCTAGGGGATTAATGCCCTCATAAGTTTAGTCCCATAGTGCTCGGAGCCATTTGAACCTACCTAACGGCAGAAGATAAACACGCCATGATAAGACCACGAGACATATTGCTGGCACTGGCCTACTTCGCTAGAGCGACAAGTCAAATAATCTGATGGTGTGTGTCCCGAAGGTCTTACAGTACGCACACCACAGATCGCTTCCAGCGATTATTCCCAGATAGTTAGTTTCCTATTCATCGGGAATAGTGTTCTGTATAATAATGTAACTTCTTGAATTTCCTCTACAGCGCAGGTCGTATAAATGAATAAGTCTCGCTATTTTTTCTGTGTCCCTTGTCGCACGCCGCGACCGGTGCACACTGGACACAATAGCCACAGTTTGGTTCCAATGTTGGTGGTGCCAGCAGGCAGAAGCAGCCCTGCCCTTAGGGTGAGCGACCCCGGCGCAGCTCTTTGCACTCCGTCGGCCTGACAGCGGGCTTGTAATTATGGCGGTACCTGCTTTAATTGCTGGGGCGGCTGCAGCCTCGACCCCGCTCGCTAATTCCTCGCTCTGACGTCTCCGTCGAGAGCAGCAAGAAGCCGAGGGCGCGGCCGCTATAACAGGCGCAATCTGCTCTGCGAAAACTTTGCGCTTGCTGCCAAGTTAGGCAGCCAACTTCAAACATTCCGAAATACAACTCTCTCCGCGGTAGCCGTTATAAGCACGCTATTATAACCGCAGCGTATGCGTGAGGAATGGAGACAAAGCGGAGAAACTGACTGAGTGGGGGAAGAGGGGGAGGGGAGGCAGGGAGGCACGACGGCTGTGGTATTCAGACGTGACTCAGCGAAATTAATTTACGCTGTGTCGCCTGAAACGTGCTAGTACAATCGCAGGGCAGTTGGAGTACTGTTACGTGTAAGGGGTAGAGCACAGAGCTGCAGGACATGGTCAGTACAGACGGAGCACAACCTAGCTTCGCACAAGGATGGCAAACGAAATCTGCACTGTCTCTTTCAAAACCACAGTAACAACAGTCGACATACAGTGGCAAACCTGGACGGGGAGTTGAATCAGGCACCTCTAGCGCAGTACATTGCAACTTCTCCGTCTTTCCCGTTGGAATATGCCTCCAGCCACGACATTGCTCTTCCTGTGTTCCTCAGAGTGAAGGCCATCTCACAGCGCGTCAAAGCTCTAACATCTCTCTGCCGAAAATAACAACCTGTTATTTCTCTCTGTGACATTCAAAGTGAAATGTATATCGAATACGGACTGAAGTCTGAGGCTTTCCGTACTCGTGTTACGGATTGACTTTAAGTTTCAGTTTGTCATCTCCCAAACTCGAAAGGTCGCCGCCACTGGACTGCAGGCAGGTTGGAACACTTGTCCGGATAGACCTTTCTGCGGAGTCTGGAGCTCTCGGTAGTATGTGCGGCCTTGGTGGGTAGTCTGTTTGTGAGGTGGTGGAGGCAAAGAATGTGAAAACAAAAAGACTGGCTGGGGTGATGGACGAATACGTAGTGCATAACCTGTTTATGTTAGGCTGGAAAGTGATGGTTTGGTTCAGAGTTAGGGAAGTCAACAAATGTGAAAGCAAACGGGTTCCTGAAGTGTCTTGGGCCCAGCAGAAATGCCAACACGTTTGATCTGCATATGGATGTCGCCCCGCACAACTGTAACACGCTTGGACTGGGGAACTGACACCTCAAAGAAAAACAAGACTTCAGAGACTTCACATTAGCCAGTACGGACCTCAGGTGCGCTCCAATCGTGACAGATTCCTACTCTTTTCAGGGGAGTATTTGCTGCGATGAGTAGAAATTCTGACATGCTTCAGCTGAAATCTACGCTTCATTATGTTAGTACACGTTGTAAAACAGGTCTGAAAATGGACTTTGCAGACCGAAACCAGTAGTCTCAGGAGCAAAGATTTTGAGATCATCGACGGAAAAGCAAGAAATTTAATCTATATCAGGTGGGGTGAGCCGTTGCTGAGATTAGAATATATTGGCGGAGGGGGGAGGATGGTGATATTTAGTCACAGGTCATAAAAACGTGTGCGCAGGAGAGAGAGAGAGAGAGAGAGAGAGAGAGAGAGAGAGAGAGAGAGAGACTGGGGGGGGGGGGAGAATGGTGAGAGATAGCATATTCTTTGGTGCAATGAATGCAGGTATCTATGTGCGATGGAGCCACCTTACGAGCATCTGATCAATTGTACTGAAAAGACCCCGAAGAACACTCGAAGCTGACTGCGTCAGTTAGGTACGGTATGGAAGAGTGCGTTTCAGCACCCAAGATAATTCCATTACAGCCGTCGTCAAATTTCTGATCTAGCGGCCATTCTCTCTCTCTCATATAGGTTGCCCCTAAAATCGCTTTACGAAGAAGAGTGGTCGCCGTTCCAATATCGCGCGAAGAAAGCTCCCGGACAGTGTGGACTTGCGAAAATCGGACCCTTCACACGATACCCAGCCATGTTGACGACGCAGCTCCCTTGACAGTCTACGTACCTGTGTTCGACAACACCCATATACATCTCATTTTTGTTGCTCCGTAGTTATTTACATTTCAAACACAAATATTCATTCAACCGTTTTTCTCTCCTCCGGCTTCGTTCAAATGTCTGCGTTGAGTGCACCAACTTAATAATGCAAGGAGAATGCTACTTACCGTTTCTGTAATACTATAACGCTCCAGTCATTTGTGACTTACTGAAAACTGCTGGAAAGACATTTTCTTATCTCAAGGCGAACACTCCCGGAACTAGCAGTAGATACTAATATATTATATTGGTATTTGTAATGTATCGAAGAATGGATAGTTACAGATTTCTCATATCTCCCCAGATGGAATACCGACGTTCTTTGGAATCTACAGAAATGAGATGACCGTGGCCTACAATTAGTTAAGGCCCTTCCGTCACGTTTCAGTTTACGTTGGTTTCAGAGAAACACGATGTTGTGTATGTCCCGTCACGAGTTCCATCCTGGCCTTTCTGTCTCATTTCATTCGGTTTTAATGGTACAAAATGAAACATGGATGGAAGCTGAACTAAAGTTTGCTTGGAATAGAGCAGTGGGCATATGCAGCATATAATCATTGTGTTATTACGTATGTGTGATTACAGAAATACAAGAAAGGGAGCAGCCTGGAAATGCAAAAGAGAGCAGCCCATCTCTCTTAACTAGTGGCAAAGCCAATACCCATCTTACCAGCAGTATCGAAAGGTGACGAGCTTTATGACGTGCCCTTATCCGATGAGCCACTGCATAGGAGCTACTTACTTGACCTGTGATGTTAGTGTCTATAGACCAGAAGGTTTACGCCATCGCCTCTGCTTCCGTTGCCGGCTAAATGTTTCTCTTCCAGCTCCGGGATCGGAGTGCACTACTTTTATTAACCTAAAGTGCATTTGACCAGAAGATTCGTGCCAGTTAAGTGGGACTGGAACTGCAGCTTTCGCGTCTGCCACGGCGACCAAGTAACAAGATTTCTTTTACGTTTCTATGGCCGCACCTCAGAATTGCCGCAGTTATGGGCAATCGCGGCTTTCAGTCAGAGTGCGGCAGTGTGAATTCACCGTTGTAGCTGGCGCAGTAGTGGAGACAGCGGTCGGGGCTCTCGTTCTGCCACTTGGAGCTCGCCTGTGGTTGTGGTGCGTGGAACTCGCGCAAGATAACGCAGTGTCGTGGTGAGCGCCATTGTTCTGGAGGGGCGGCCCCTCAGTTGGCTTTAGCCTGGCAAGGCTGCAGAATTGGAGCAGTCTTTCTGCTGTCTCTTCACAACGTAACGTGACACCACAGTTTTCACGCAGTGTGAGTACAGGGAAAGTTGTTAGTGCAATCAAATGTGTCTCGGGAGAGCCAAAGAAGAAAGCAAAAATATCACTAAAATGTTTGCTTGAGTGGATTGCAGCAACTACAAGAATTCCAACTGCACATCTTTATACATAAAAACTCAGCCTACACATGTTCGTGTTTGCAAAACTTGAAAGTTAGTTGATTGATTGACTTGAAATTATGACACAACATGTTAAGCTAATATGCGGGTGTTTTATAATCCATTTCTTAATATACATAATAGATAAATAAGCATGTAATATACAAGGGAGAAATATTGCTACCAGTAACCTGAAAAATGTATTGAGTGGTTTACTTCAAAATTTTACCCATTACTCTAGTAAACATTTGGACGAATAAAGGCTGTATATGTCTTTTAATATATATGATACATATAAAATATTCAGTGGTGAAATGCTGTTAACAAAAGTCTCGAAAATTTCTTGAACGATTTACTTCAAATTTTAAACACTACCCTATTTAATATTCATACAGACTTAGACTGTACATATTTTAAAGAACAATGTACATGTTTCATGTTAAAAGTGAGAGCGAGAAAGAAAATGCTCTGTTGTGTGCTTTGGGGATTTCCTTCCTTTATCACAAGCAGTTTTAACTTCGATGGCAAGGCTTTTAAACCATTGGACGAATTGAAACTTCCTGACACATTAAAACTTTGTGCCGGACCGAGACTTGAACTCGGTACCTCTGCCTTTCGTGGGCAAGTGCTCTACAAACTGAGCTACCCAAGCACAACTCACGCCCCGTCCTCACAGCTTTACCTCTCGTCCCCTACCTTCCAAACTTTACAGAAGCTCTCCTGCGAACCTTTCAGAATTAGCACTCCTGAGACATAGCTTAGCCACAGCCAGGGGGATGTTTCCAGAGATTTTCACTCTGCGGCGGAGTGTGCACTGATATGAAACTTCATGGCAGATTAAAACTGTGTGTCGGACCGAGACTGGAACTCGGAACGAATTGTTTATCACGTATATAGTCTTCATATTATATACATTTTTTAACATAAATAATGTACAGAACAATGTGCTGTTTCTTTTCATTACTCATACACGGTTTTCACAGAAGATAGGGAATTTCTATTTATTGGCTTATGATTGTAAAACTACTGTAGAATCTGAATTTGGTTCAATGGTTCAAAGGGCTCTAAGCACTGTAGGACTTAATATCCCAGGCCGTCAGTCCCCTAGACTTAGAACTAATTAAACCAACTAACGTAAGGACATCACACACATCCATGCCCAAGGCAGGATTCGAACCTGAGACCCTAGCAGCAGCGCAGTTCCGGACTGAAGCGCCTAGAACCGCGGTTCCAGACTGAAGCGCCTAGAACCGCTCGGCAATCTGAATTTGCAATAGCTGTAAATGTCAAAGTGAGAGAAGGGGGAGGAGGGAAATGGATGGAGCGGTGATAGGAAATGGGTATAGAGAGCAGAAAGGAAGAGGTTGTCAGGGAGGTGAGGGGCAGGTGGAGATGGAATGGGGGGTTGGGGGTAGGGTGGAGGCGAAGATGGACAGAAAGAGCGGTCGTAAGGTGGTGGACAGGGAAGGTGGAGGAGGGCATTAGCACATGCCGAATTCCCACACATATTAGAAACTTATGCTTTCTCTTTTGTTAGGACTACTTCTGAAGGCTTCGCTAGCCGAGGAAAGTAGCAGAAAGACAAGAAAGAAAATATTTTACAATATTTATGTAATACTGACAAACAGGTGGGATTGACACACGATACCCACATGATACACATTGTCAGCATCATAGCAAATGACGCTCGCTGTCGTATTAAATTTTTACTTGTGCTGCATTTCATAAGCTGGACATCATCAGACTTGTTTTACTTTCGTCGACACTTTATATGAACATTTCATTTTGAGTGCTGTAGTGAGAAAGTATAGACTTTATATATCTATATTTGTCGTATTATTGGTAATACTGCCGTCCGCAGCTTGTGGTCGTACGGTATTCTAGCTTCCCGCGCCCTGGTTCCCGGGTTAGATTCCCGGCGGGGTCAGGGATTTTCTCTGCCTCGTGATGACTGGGTGTTGTGTGGTGTCCTTAGGTTAGTTAGGTTTAAATAGCTCTAAGTTCTAGGGGACTGATGACCATAGATGTTAAGTCCCATAGTGCTCAGAGACATTTTTTTGGTAATACTGACGTCATGTCTTAAACAGCACTTGGCTGTACCTTACAGGTTATTCAGTACACATGATTGCGCGTAGGCTTCACCTGTCCAATTTCACCTCCCCTACTCCCTACTGCACGACAGCCGTTTGCGACCGAGCCCGCACCACCGCTGTCGTCCCCTCCCCTACCGCGCCACCTGCGCAGGTAGAGCAAGCTATTTCGTGAACAGTCGAACTGCGTGTATTGGAGTGCAGAAATTACGCCTCGTCGCATATGAGGCACTGAATGATCTCGTTGTGCTGGAGTTCGACGAGATGCGGAGGCCAATTCGCTGTGTTTTTTCAGCTGCGTTGCCAGACTGGACACCGTATGCAGTGTCTGCCGCTGCGAACACAAGTCGGTTTCGCGCGATGTCATTATTGATCAAGTGGCGTGTTTGTGGTAGCGGTCCTTCTGCGCCGACAGCACCCACGCGGCGCCCCCGGGGACGGTCCAGCGCCGCGTCCCCGGTCCTGCACCAGGCGGTCGCCGTATCAACAACCTGTTCTGGCCGAACCGCTAATGGGGTGCGGGGCCGGGAGCTGCGGTGGTGGCGGGGGTGGCTGCGGGGGCGGCCGCACAGTGGTTCGGCGGCCGGCGCGGCGCCGGATTAGCTCCCGCTGGTGCGGCGCGCGTCGGCTGTGACGCACGCCGTATTTCACATTCGTGTCGAGTGATTAGTTTTGCATGTATGTTTGCCGGGGTCGGTCCCCGCAGGGCCGCAGTTTCATTTAATTACGCGGCCGCAGCGGCTGCGCCAGCACTCGCCCGCCGTTATTATTAAAGCCGGCACCTCGGCCGGGCAGCGCTCGTGCACCGGCCAGCTGCGCCCCCTCACAGCGCACCGCTGCAGCTGCGCTCGCGCCACACTATTCCAGACAATCAGTGCTGCATACTTTTTATCGCCCGAAACAGCCACACTTAATACGAATGCTTAATTTCGTGGCGATTTATACTGATAAATTTCTGTAGAGCTTCCATCCGCGTTATGTGTTTTGAAAGCCACGAGTTTTTGGCCCAGTACTCCTCGGCCATTTTCATGCGACAACTATCTTCTGGTTGGTGCTGCCCTCCTTACTTAACCGCACTGCCTTGTGTGACGTCAGTGGTTCTCACTCCTGTGCCATATATTGCAGTGTTTTAGTCGCGCGCGTTTTACAGACCACCCTCCGATACCGCTGATTTTCAGGTTGCCGAAGACGAAAACGTCACTACTGTTCTACGCACAGTTGTTCAGTAGTGTGCATAGTCTGCCTGACAGAAAACTGTTGACACCCACACGTTATTTTATACACTACTGGCCATTAAAATTGCTACACAACGAAGATGACGTTCTACAGACTTGAAATTTAACCGACAGGAAATGATCAGCTTTTCAGAGCGTTCATACAAGGTTGGCGCCGGTGGCGACACCTACAACGTGCTGACATGAGGAGAGTTTCCAACCGATTTCTCATACACAAAAAGCAGTTAACCGGCGTTGCCTGGTGAAACGTTGTTGTGATGCGTCATGTAAGGAAGAGAAATGCGTACCGTCACGTTTCCGACTTTGATAAATATCGGATTGTAGCCTACCGCGATTGCGGTTTATCGTATCGCGACATTGCAACTCGCGTTGGTCGAGATCCAGTTACTGTTAGCAGAATATGGAATCGGTGCTGGATCCCAACGGCCTCCTAGCAGTCGAGATGACAGGCGTCTTATCCGCAAGGCTGTAACGGATCGTGCAGCCAAGTCTCGATCCCTGAGTCAACGAGACGTTTGCAAGACAACAACCATATGCACGAACAGTTCGACGACGTTTGAAGCAACATGGACTATCAGCTCGGAGATCATGGCTGCGGTTACCCTTGACGCTGCATCACGGACAGGAGCGCCTGCGATGGTGTACTCAACGACGAACATGGGTGCACGAATGGCAAAATGTCATTTTTTCGGATGAATCCAGCTTTTGTTTACAGCATCATGATGGTCGCATCCGTGTTTTGGCGACATCGCGGTGAAGGCACATTGGAAGCGTGTATTCGTCATCGCCATACTGGCGTATCAACCGGCATGATGGTGTGGGGTGCCAGTGGCTACACGTCTCGGTCACCTCTTGTTCGAATTGACGGCACTTTGAACAGTGGGCATTACATTTCAGATGTGTTACGACCCGTGGCTCTACCCTTCCTTCGATCCCTGCGAAATCCTAAATTTCAGCAGGATAATGCACAACCGCATGTTGCAGGTCCTGTACGGGCCTTTCTGGATACAGAAAATGTTCGACTGCTGCCCCGGCTATTACATTCTCTAGATCTCTCACCAATTGAAAACGTCTGGTCAATGGTGACCGAGCAAGTGCCTCGTCACATTACTGCAGTCACTACTCTTGATGAACTGTGGTATCGTGTTGAAGATGCATGGGCAGCTGTACCTGTTACATGTAATCCAAGCTCTGTTTGACTCAGTGCCCATGCGTATCAAGGACGTTATTACGGCGAGATGTGGTTGTTCTGGGTACTGATTTCTCAGGGTCTATGCACATAAATTGCGTGAAAATGTAATCATGTGTCAGTTCTAGTATAATATATTCGTCCAATGAATACCCGTATATCATCTACATTTCTTCTTGGTGTAGCAATTTTAATGGCCAGTAATGTAGTTTCCGTAAAGGCATGCAAAAATTTAACAGCACAAAGAGGATGCTCCACTGAACAATTTGAGGTAGGGAATCTGGGGTTAGAGAAGCCTGCTCAAGGAGATAATGGGAATGAAATCATATTACTGTTTAATTATTTTATTTACAATAGTTAACTAGAAATACCATTATTAACACAAAAAATGTACCATTTATACTGTATCTCACAAAATGTGCTGAAACTGATGGCCATCAACCTCATTCCAAGCATGACGTCGGCGAACAGGATGCTGATGCTCCCTGACAAATACCCCTGGTGTGCCACCAATCACATCACAGGCAGCTACAATTGTGGCAACTAACTCCATTTTCGTAGCCACTGAGGTCTCATATACAAGCGACTTCAGATTTTAATCTAGGGGATTGAGGTCATGTGACCTCGCAGGCCATGGAATAGGACCTCCCCTTCCAATACAGCGCCCAGGAAATATTGTACCCGTATTGCTCTATCGTATTGTTCTGTGCGTCTCTGAGCAGCACTGAGTAATAAATGGGTATGACGGTGATTCACAGCACGTTCTACCATGGGTCAATGTAAATACGATACATCAGAGCCACCTTACGGACGAGTAAAGTAAACAAGACCTGCATCATGACTTACTGGTAATCAGGCACGTCTTCCCTGTTTTCTTGCAGGAAATAAAGAATGTACATGTAAATCAACAGCACGTTACGTGTGAAGTTGTACGAATTTTAGCTGTAAATAAGCTGTAAAGCAGCAATGCTAGACAAAGCGGTAGACTAGTTTACTTCCGTATCTCCTTAATCTAGCTTCTCCGGTCCCAGGCTCCCTACCTTACATTGTTCAGTGCAGCATTCTCTATGTCATGTTACATTTTTGCACACTCTTACGGAAACACGCTGTATACTTCTGGATTGCCGAGGCCTACACCGTCTTTTACACGGGTTTGTTTAGTGACTGCGAAAGCGTTACGGTCGCAGTGTCGTACGCTGCCAGAGACGGCGAAGCTATTCACGGAGAAATTTGGTGTCAAGATTCCGAGGGTCACCAGTCAACCAATATATCCCTTCCTTCTCGCCGTCGTTGGCTCTTCCGTCTTCAAGAAACTTAGCCTTATCTCTATCGGTTCCACCGTCAAACCATATTCCTCCCTGGTTGTAGGTCAGGGTTTTCTTGGTTGTTCTTCCAACTCTAGCTGTATTCAGTTCCTTACTGTTTGAAGATCTAAAGGTAATTTCCGGACTACCCCAAGGAAGTGTGATGGGACCGTCACTATTTACAATACATATAAATGATCTACTAGAAATCGTCGGATGTTCTTTAAGGCTTTTCGCAGGCGATGCGAGTTTGTCCTCGGCAGCTTTAGAGATAGAAAAGAAAGCAACTAGCTTTCCGACTTACCTGGCAGCTTCAAAGATAATTAAACCAAAACAACTTCGCGATGTTTTACTTTTTAGTAATAGTACTTTTGTCATGTGATATAGGGCATAGTGTCACGTAAAGTAAAATGATTACATGTCGTCTAACATGACACTTTCAATCATGTCATCCAACACGGTTTTCGTCGCCTCGTGTCATGGGATACAGCGTGTCATTAAAATGTAGTATGCATGCGTCTCCACTCTGGGACACTTCCTATGGTAGATACTCCCACTCTCGGATACTTCCTACTGTAAAGGCATCCCATTCTCTAGAAACACATAAATTTGTGTCTATTTGCTGTTACACCCCTCACCATATATTTAACACTGGCTGAGCCCAAGAGAGCTCACTGTGCTGGGGAAACGGCGTTAACTCGTACAAATAACGCGAATATGTTTAGATGTTTTAATTTAAATTATTTGAAGTAATCAGGTAAGTCGGAAAGTTAGTTCTCTCCTTTTACATCCCTAAGTCTGCCCAGGACATATTCGACATGTTTGTGCTGTGACAGGAGCATTTCTTATTCTGTTTCTCAACTTCTAGTCCACAATAATTTTGAGATTTAGACCGCCATAGCTTGACAACCTATGTAGATTTCTGTTGACTCGGCCGACGACTGATCCAGTGTAGGTTTCTTAATTGTCTTTCTAACCGTGCTACCTATATCGTGGCAAGGGAACAACAGGACGACCATTAGTTACATGTGCTTTTCTACCTTTTTAGAAAATCTGAATCTATTCGCACAAGTTTGACACATAGAAGAGACGCGCGGAAGAAAACGTGTTTTTTAAACGTAAAATCCAAATTAAACTAGATCTTTGAAAATGAGTTTTCGATTTTATAGTAAGCTTGCGGTTTCTACATATTTGATTCATTTCAAACTGTTTCCGCGCATATAAGTCATGTACGAACTAATTTTACGTGCTACATTTAGCTCGACATTAAACTATTTTATCTCGATACGAACATAGGTTACAGGGTAAAAAATTTTGTGTTGGCTTCAGCAATTTATCAACTTTAGTGCAAACGTTTGAACCGATTCGTACACGTTTAAAGTATAGAAATATAGAACTGCTTCAAAATCCCCCTAGGGAAACGTGTTTTTTCCACGTGAAATACAAACGAAGCAAGAGTTTTTCAGTCGTTTAGAACTAAGGTTAAGCCTAGGTCCAATTCACCGGTGGACCAAATTTAAACCAGAAATCTCGCTCCAGTCAGGAGTTAATCAAGAGTGCCTGTTTTTACACGTAAAATCTGATAGAGGGCGATTGTTTTTGCACATGCAACCCGTGTGATGCACATAAAAATGGGCCCAAATTAATGCTCAGTTAACGATACGAGTTAGATTCTTTTGCAGAAAGAATTAATCGTTCCGCACATTTTGCTGGGCGACAGCTCTGTTTCGTCTTTCAAACTTCGCTTAATATACTGTAACATAGCTACAGTACGACAGGTGTTCGAATGTCTCTACAACTATCCGCTGGTCCGGGTAAACGGAAAAATTTCCTTCCCCATGTTCCTTGCTCAAATAGGAACCGAAAACCAGGACGTCGCCTTCAAAACTGTGATTACGCTCGGGCTTTTCAAATATATTTCTTATAGTGCGTAGAAAAATGGCTGAAATGGCTCTGAGCACTATGGGACTTAACATCTGAGGTCATCAGTCCTCTAGAACCTAACTAACCTATGGACATCACACACATCCATGCCCGAGGCAAGATTCGAATCGGAGACCTTAGCAGTCGTGCTGTTCCGGACTGAAGCGCCTAGAACCGCTCGGCCACCGGGGCCGGCGCTTAGAAAAGAAAAGTAATCTATCAGAGGACTTTAAAAACTAACTTACAGTCAGTTCCACAAGAACGTGTACGCCGTTATCTATATGAAATAAAAGATACTATTATAAATATGTTTTTACACGAAAATACTTGTCATTACTAACTGCGCAATTAGCTATAGTTAACTTTATTGCCGTCATTATCGATTATAGCCTGCCAACTTCTGGGCGTGCTATTCATGAAATTTTCTGCACATTCTCTCTTCAACGGTCTCCATACCGCCCTGATTTTATATGACAGCGGCATCAAAGTGTACATTGGCTTTCCTTAAAGCTTCACGTTAATATACGACCAAACATTTGCTATCTGATTTACATCTGGAGACACTGCAGGCCAATCCATCGTGGGCACCTCATTGTCTTGTTTCCACGTTGCACAGACACGGCTGCGATGTTTCGGATCATTATCCTCTTGAAGGACCCAGTTTGCGAAATAGATTCTTAACGGACCTCAGAAGGCATTTTTGATAAATATCGCACTTTTTTCAGCCCTTAAACTTGCTGTAAATAAGTGCAGATAGCCCAAACTGCAACCAACATAACAAAACATTCAACTCTCTCACTATTTATCTATACACTGTGCTAAAGCAAATTGTGTACAGATTCGGAACCACTACCAGAGCCGGCCAGTGTGGCTGTGCGGGTCTAGGCGCTTCAGTCTGGAACCGCGTGACCCCTACGGTCGCAGGTTCGAATCCTGCCTCGGGCATGGATGTGTGTGATGTCCTTAGGTTAGTTAGGTTTAAGTAGTTCTAAGTTCTAGGGGACTAATGACCACAGATGTTAAGTCCCATAGTGCTCAGAGCCATTTGAACCACTACCAGAGAAATCAGAATTATATTAATACTGTCAGCTGCGCACGGGCGTTGATATAGATCAGTGGGGACAGGCGAAAATATGTGCCCCGACCGCGACTCGAACCCGCGATCTCCTGCTTATATGGCAGACGCTCTGTCCATCTGAGCCACCGAGGGCACATACAACAGCGCGACTGCATGGACTATCTCGCGCACGCCTCTCGCTGGACTCACATTCTCACCTTGTAAGTGCACACACTACATTCGTAGTGTCCCACCCCAACTCACTCATTACTCGTGGAAGACATTCTTCCAAGTCCAGTAACATTTCTGGTAATATGCGTGCATCCGCACAGAAGAAGAACGTCAGGGCCGGTACCGTCAGAACTATACACTTATATGGAATCGGTGTCTGTTCTTTCGGACATGTCCTTCTTGTGAAACTGACTGTACAAATCATTATGGCAGGACAAGTAACGTCTATTGAATATTACAATATCTTTCAAAGTGGTACAGATACTTGAAGCTGTTTTTAAATATCGTCACCAAACCTCTGTAAACAACAGTCGAAATGTTCTAATACTCGCTCAGTTGCTCGACGATAGAAATCCGCTATTTCATCATGGAGCCATTCGATAACCGCTGTGTGAAAGTCGTCATTTTTGGAAAATAACTTTTCCGCAGATGCTCTTTTAGCGTGCCGAATATGTGGACTGTAGGGCTGTACCACGGATCAGCATCTCCCACGCCTGTTTCGTGTTAGTCAAATTGTTGGCACCATTTCGCTACGGCTGGAAGAGATGTTGCATGTGAACCGTGTTCCGTCAGAATTTCACGGTGAATCTGTGTGCAATTTAGACGCTTTGCCCTCAAGAATCGTAGGTACTCTCCCATGTTGCGCCATCCACTCGCACATTGCGATGCACCCTTTATGGTGCCGTAGCAGAACTCCGTCTGCAGCATACCCGGAACACGTACTTTACCCTCACAGTACGCCGGTCTTGTTGCGTAGTGGTCTTAGATTGGGACGACAAGTGTAACTTACTCTCTCAAATCCCCACGTAACTGAAAAATTTAGTGGTTCTCAGACGTTAGCAGCTACAGGGGGAAAAATCAAGAATTACATAAGTAGAGTAAGGAGATTAGCAAGAAAAATTGTTGGCAATGTTTACTAGGCGAGTTTACGTTCAGCTGTAGAACTTGTAGGCACGTCCATGATGTTAGTGAGAACTGTTGAGAATGAACCTCTGTGTAGAGTAAAAAGGCAGTGTAGCGTCGCAAGTTCATTGCGCTGGATGACTGTCAGGGGTCGTGTTTGAGGCTTCAGTTTGTGACTCTGCTACAGACACTGCCTCGGCGACGCCCTGGCTATGCTTGGCGGGCTGGCAGCTCCTCCCTGAAGTATGGCGGCCGCCTCGCTTTCGCGCCTGAAGGCTCAATTACAACTTCCGGCAAGAAAAGGTAGTTAAATGAAGCCTCGCCAACTTGTCCGCACTCGAGTTCTGTCAAGAACTCCGTCCTAGCAGCTGGCACCTCTCCGCTTCCCCGATGTAATAATCATGTTTCGCCTCCCGGAAAACTATGAATCAAACGTTCCCATCGATTGGCACAATTATTTGAAAAAGCGTGCATAAACCGCTCACGAGGTTTATATTGTTCGAATGCTGCCGTAGTGGGTAGTGCGCCTGTCACATTAAGAGTAACAGTAGTTAATTTGAATTTATGAGATACCTGGAATTATGAAACGATCTGGAAAACTTAGCTGAACAACAAACACGTATTTTTCCACGAAATTATACGTAAACCCTTCCGAACTCAGTCTTTTAAGTGCAGTAGGGTATTTTAATGATTAAAAATAAAGGACAACGTTCGCAAATGTTTAATATTATTTGTTGTTTTATAAAATGGGTTTACCTCTTTTGTCCCGCTTCCAGATAAATCTGGCGTACAGCTACGAACGGTTTAGAAAGCACTGAATATAGGTTTCTCTTTAAATTTTTATATAAATATTGTTTATACAACTGGGTGTAGGTTTTAATACACCAATGATGCTTCTCTATTTTTGAAACGTGGGAAGCAAGTTTGAGTAGAGAACGAAAATAAGATAGGATTTTACAGCTAATGTAAGTTTACAGTATTTATAAGTATAACTTTTTTTTCTGATCCTCAACTTCATCGGAAGACTTCTATTCATTTTACACTAAATTTACTGAATCACTTTGCATTTAACTTGACAGGAATACTCGCTGAGAGGAATACTCGTCGCAAGATGTCCATTCCGCAACAATCTTAGATCTTTTACGTCCCTACAAGTATGTGTCCACAGATGAGATCGAGTGACTGTCGGGCCATTGAAAAAGAAGTTATCAAGCTTGGATTGCGATGATGTGAGACTGCAAATTACTTCAACATACAACATCGATACAAAAGACAAAATACTGCTTGCATTGCTAACGAACTGGATGCGGCCGGCCGAGAATTCCATGCGCCACCCACCTGCTGCCTGTTACTGCAACAATTTCCGTTTCCCTTGATGGAGTCAGTGGTCGAAGTGCCCACCACAAATAGGATCTTCAATTTATAGGCTTTCAGGAGGTGGCCATTTGACCATATCAACAGTGTAATGGCAGTTATGACGATACGAACGTAAAGCCAGCCCAGCACCCAGTCCGCAAGTGGAGGAAAATCTCTGGCCAGGCTGGGAATCGAACCCGGGCCCTTGGCCTAGCAATCTACCGGGCTGACTGCCCAGCTACCGACGCGGACGAAATGGGCCCTTGCTCACTGAAAACTACCTAGCCCAAAGCGGACACGAAAGGTAATAGACGACGCGGAAGATTTTCGTGCTTGAGAAACATACTAGGGTTATTCGGAAAAATAAGAAACGATTGGTCGCGAAATGGAAAGTACAGTGAAAATCTGATGCTTTGCACAGATGCGTTCGGCACTGTGTCTAGCAGGCCCGTCGATCGCATTATGTCGCTCTTTTCAGTTCTGAGCTCAGAGTGATAACGTAAAAATGGCTAGAAATTAGCGTCTCCCGCCAAGTACGAGGGCCTGGTGAAAGATTTCGCCTGAAGCTATGCAATCCACATAACATAACTGTCAAGCGGTTCCTTCTACACGACACTTCTCTGCTGCAGTCTGCAGGGGCAATGAAAAAAAAATGGTTCAAATGGCTCTGAGCACTATGGGACTCAACTGCTGTGGTCATTAGTCCCCTAGAACTTAGAACTACTTAAACCGAACTAACCTAAGGACATCACACACATCCATGCCCGAGGCAGGATTCGAACCTGCGACTGCAGCAGTCGCACGGTTCCGGATTGCGCTCCTAGAACCGCGAGAGGGGCAATGAAGATACTCCTGCAGCGTTGTCGATGGGAAGTGTTTGATTATCCACAATAGAGCCTGTAATTGGCTACCCCTGAGTTTCATGTGTACTCAGATGAACCGCTGGCTATGAAGACAATATTTTGACACAGACAAAGAGCTGGAGTCTAGAGTAGACAACTGTCGAAAAGCGCTGGTGGCTGTCTTCTACAAGGAGGGAACTGAAAAGTTGGTACAACGCTACGACAGATGTCTAAGTCTTAACGGCGACTGTGCAGAAAACTAGCTGGAAGGTGTAGCTAACCGTTGCAAATAGACAGTTTTGATTTTCACTGTGGTTTCCATTTCGCGACCTATCGTTCCTAACTTTCCGAATAGCTCTGGTATAAATGACGGTGGCCGCCGCTTCTACATTGCGGTCCACACTTTTTATTCAACATGTAAACTTCACTACAGATATTGGGATTTAGGTTATGATATGCTCGATACGTCTGCCGTCGTTGGGAATGACGTGGCGCAAACGAATAGCCAAATTCTGCATGACCCGCTGAACTCTCGGAACATCGATGCTGTTGATGTCTGGCTGTTTTCAGATAAGCAATGGTTTCGGGGTTATTGCTGTACATCTTGTCTTTAATATAGCCCCACAAAAATCGCATGCGTTCCGATCCGGAGAATATGGCGGCCAATCAAGGCCCATGCCAGTGGCGTCTGGGTACCCCACAGCCAGAATGCAGTCCAAAAAGTGCTCCTGTAGGACATCAAACACTGACCTGTTTCGATGGAGTCGAGCTCCGTCCTGCATGAACCACATCCTGTCCAAATCGGGGTCACTTTGGATTATGGGAATGAAGTCATCTTCCAAAACCTTCACGCGGCTTTCGGTAGTAACCGTGCCATCAAGGAATATTCCATCAATTATTCCGAGACCGGACACTGCACACCACACAGTCACCCACTGAGGGTGAAGAGACTTGTCGATCGCGAAATACAGATTCTGAGTCCCCCATATGCACCAATTTTGCTTATTGACAAAGCCATCTAAGTAAAAATGGGCTTCGTCGCTACACCAAATCGTGCATGCGCATACTAATTCCTATATTGCTCCACGGCCAACAGTGTACTTTGAGCGTCCTAACGTAAATCGTTCAGAAGTTATGAAGATTTTATGTCATATAGTTCAATAGCTGCCACCATGTACTTGGCTTGACACCTGTTTCGCCGGCAGGTGTGGCCGAGCGTTTCTAGGCGCTTCAGTCTGGAACCGCGCTGCTGCCACGGTCGCAGGTTCGAATCCTGCCTCGGGCATGGATGTGTGTGATGTCCTTAGGTTAGTTAAGTTTAAGTAGTTCTTAAGTTCTAGGGGACTGATGACCTCAGATGTTAAGTCCCATAGTCCTCAGCCCTTTTTGAACACCTGTTTCAACTTGTCGAGCACGTGTTGTCAGCACTGTACTAACCAAGTACATTGTACGCACTGTCGAGCGTATACGACACTACGCATTCCACTGACTCATCTTACAGAAACGCTAATATTTCGTCTGCCACTTTTTTCTCACTCTGCGGAATTCCTTGCGTTCCTTTCTGGCGAACTTTCAACTTCGGCAATTGTTGTTGTAGACATAAGGCAATGTTTGCTTTGTTTATCATTTAGTTGTTATGCTTTGTATCACGACTAGTAGCTGTAGCACATTTGTGAGTTATTCATCGACTAAGCAGTTCAACTACGGTCGGGGGCCTCACTCTGTGCTCACCTGCAGTCATTAGCCCCCAATATCGTGGTTGCATGGTAGACAGTATGTGGAGCGTCGAATGCCGTAAACATCATTAGCCTTTTGCTGCCTCGTACTGAGCGTATTCCTTGTCAGAGCAAGAGACGCGGAAGCGACGTGCAGGCCGTTGTGTTTGCAGATGGAACAGCTGGCCCCAGCTCGCAGCGATGACTGCCGCGCATGCATCTGGAATCATTCATACGGGCTGGGCTGCTTTAAAAGTCTGGCGCCGGAGACCGCGGAGCGTCGACCTGTGCCGAATCTGCCGCACACTGGGTTTACCACGTGGCGCCCTCGTGTAGTGCGCACACACAGCCGCTGCCATTCAGTCTCCAGCTACGTCATACGCGGCAGTCGGCGACATGGGCCCTATCTAGGAACATTTTATTTGTAGTCACAAGTTAGATTCGTCCTTGGAAGTGCAGTCATTTTAATTCATTTCTTCAAACTTCCTAGGCGACTAAATATCCTTTGCAGGCATCTAGAAGTGATTAATATAAACAACAAAACTGCTTGACACTGTGATTAACATATAGGGCTTGGGGCACCACAGCATCTACCTTAAGAACATCCGCACTTGGCTAGGTGTATCCAGTGGCAGAATACTGTGACCCAGTGTGGCTTAACAGCAAACACACACACACACACACACACACACACACACACACACACACACACACACACACACACACACACACACATGGTAGATAGCCAACTTAATGTAACAATGCGTATTATATCAGGCACAATCAGGCCAACTTCTACAGTGTGGCTGCCTGTTCTCAGTAACATAGTCCCTCATAACCTGCGCTGAGAACACGCTCTGGTTAGAGAATTTCAAAAACTCATGACCAACTCTCAATTGCAAATCCATGAAGATACTCACGACATCCAAGGAAACCGACTCCGGTCTAGACATCCTCCACTAAAGACCGCACAGGCGCTGCACCAAACCAACTTTAAAATAAATGACCGATGGAAAGAGGAATGGGAGAGTTGAACAGCAGTGAACTGCCACAGTATGCCATGCAACTTTAGTAAACCAAAGGGATTTGATTGCCCTCGCAAAGTTTAGTCAACTCTTAATCGCATCAGAACCAACTGTGGGAGATGCGCCGACTCCTTACACAGATGGGGTAAACTGCGACTGTGGCGCAGGGAGACAGACGGTCAAACACATCGTGCAGGAATGCCCACTAAGGGCATATGAGGGTGACGCACAGGATTTCCTAATGGCGACCCAAGAGGCAATCGACTATATGTTATCTAAGATGGACGTTTGTTTGTGATTCCTCTTTTGTGAGTAAATTTACAATTGGTGGTGTCCTTATATACAAACTGTTATTTATTGTTCTGCTTATACATTTGTGATTTTTTTTAAATCGTGCTGTTTTTGTAATTTTTACTGTGATGTTATGAGCCATACACTAAATAAATAAATACATAAGTAAGGGCTTAGTTTTGGGAGAGTCGTCCGGGTGGCTGAGCGTTTCTAGGCGCTACGATCTGGAACCGAGCGACCGCTACGGTCGCAGGTTCGAATCCTGCCTCGGGCATGGATGTGTGTAATGTCCTTAGGTTAGTTAGGTTTAAGTAGTTCTACGTTCTAGGGGACTGATGACCTCAGCAGTTAAGTCCATCGTGCTCAGAGCCATTTGAACCATTTTGTCTGAGTAACTCCTTTACCTCGACCCGTGCCGGGCGAACAACTCTTAGGTTAGTCGACTTTTTTCCCCACCGCCCGGCCACTCCAGCCGGCCTACTCAGACACTGAACCATGTTTATACCTGGGTGTGTGAACACAGGCACGAACATCGACTATTTCTAGACCATCATGCCGGAGAAATTGTCACAAAAATCGTTTCTGACACAAACTCGGGACCTTGCGTCTTGCAAGCAATGCTGTTACCGACTCGGACATCAAGAAACAGCTCATGACGCACCGTCACCGCTTCACTGGCGCCAGTAACTGTGTTCCGAATTCCAGATATCAAAGAAGTTATCCGTCATACCTTGCTGAAATAGCAAACCTTCACTTATCATGCACGTGACCAGATGGCACCTTCAGGCGAGCGTGATGACGTACTTATTGTGTGCTCGTGATATCGAACTATGTAACTCCAAATTGTCCCAGCACGAAATGCTCCCAGGTGTGTCGAAACATCTCGACTGACAATATAAGAGTTTGAACGTTAGTTGACCAGGCTGGCTGAAACCAAAGATAAATACCAACGCCCTGCCTCTGGAGTAAGGCAATAACACGGTAGCAGACTGATACAAATACAGGCAGCAGTTCATCAGATGTTCCGGTTGTGTTGCTGGACCATAATACCCTACGATTGGCGGTGGAAAGCATATTGTCAGGAGTTAATGGCTGCGACCACAGCGAGCACTGTACAATGTGGTAGATGGACCGTGCTAGAGGACATATTAATAGCTATGTGCGCCATTTCGGTTTGAGAGCGGCTGTTGAGGACGATTGGCTCTCTCCGTGAGAACTGTAGTTAGCGGTGGCCGCCACCTGTTCAAGAGCTGGCAGCCAAGATGGCGGCGCTAATTGCAGCGCACACACGGCCGCGGTGCAGCCCGAGGGCCAGGGGCTTCCCCGCTTACCGCCCTCGCCCCCCCCCCCCCCCCCCCCCCCGCGCCCACCTTGCGGCGACGCACCTAGAGTCTCTCGCAATTAGCGCGTCCGCGTCGCACCGCTGGCGCGCAAACAGTGCTGATTGGCTGCTGGCACTGTCATTGTGTGTGTGTGTGTGTGTGTGTGTGTGTGTGTGTGTGTGTGTGTGTGTGTGTTTTGCAGCTGTATGGAACGGCTCGAGTTCGCGTCAGTTCTACATGAACATGCCGCTAGCATCTGCTTATGTGCCATACTCAGAGGACTGTTCAGGGAACCAATTGGTGTCCCCATTTCTGATGCAATATCTGTTGTATAGAGTGCTGTTTTACTGGGGGAACGCTGGGGGATGCGTATCCCTAAACTTTTTCATTGACAAAGTAATTTTTTTACGATGTTGAGAACTTGGAAGAGTGCCAAAGATTTATTTCACGGACGTAAATTTTTATTTCATTTTTTCGTGTTGGTAATTTCAATATGAACAATACCTGTGCAGCTTTAGGGGGGAGGGGGGGGGGGGACCGATGTCATTGACTGTTTCAAGCATTTCGAAGCTGCGACAACCGTTCTCAACAACTGAATCGCTGGCACCCAGTTCGACAAGCATGTAGTGCCCTCGCCCGATAATAGTGCTCGGTGTTAGTGCTAAACGGATATGAGTACGCCCAAACACCGAGCTACCGATAGATGTCTCTACGGTTCGGCTACTATGATCCTTCGCGATTCATTGCCATCTTTGTTCTGTTGTTCTATATTCGTTTGCGTTTGCTGTTCCGTTCTTGTCGGTTGTGCGAAGTTTTACAGTGTGTCCTGTTTTGTTGGAGGAGAAAGATGAGCAGAAAACAAACTATTTTTACTTGTTCTCCTGCATCTAAAAAACCAAAAACTGTGAATAATTCGTGTGGGAGTGAAAAGCCAGGAAGTTCAACATCAGTGGATGACGAGAGCGAAACTGTAAACCTGAGCACTGAACCTATGTGTGAAAAAGCAGTGAAGGGACGTGTGCATGACAGAAAATTAAATGATCGTCCAGAATGTTGGAGAATGAGATTTCCACTCTGCAGCGGAGTGTGCGCTGATATGAAACTTCCTGGCAGATTAAAACTGTGTGCCCGACCGAGACTCGAACTCGGGACCTTTGCCTTTCGCGGGCAAGTGCTCTACCAACTGAGCTACCGAAGCACGACTCACGACCGGTACTCACAGCTTTACTTCTGCCAGTATCCGCCTCCTACCTTCCAAACTTTACAGAAGCTCTTCTGCGAACCATGCAGAACTAGCACTTCTGAAAGAAAGGATATTGCGGAGACATGGCTTAGCCACAGCCTAGGGGATGTTTCCAGAATGAGATTTCCACTCTGCAGCGGAGTGTGCGCTGATATGAAACTTCCTGGCAGATTAAAACTGTGTGCCCGACCGAGACTCGAACTCGGGACCTTTGCCTTTCGCGGGCAAGTGCTCTACCAACTGAAGGTAGGAGGCGGATACTGGCAGAAGTAAAGCTGTGAGTACCGGTCGTGAGTCGTGCTTCGGTAGCTCAGTTGGTAGAGCACTTGCCCGCGAAAGGCAAAGGTCCCGAGTTCGAGTCTCGGTCGGGCACACAGTTTTAATCTGCCAGGAAGTTTCAGAATGTTGGACTTTGGAACAAAAAATCGCAACTTGTGATAGAAATGACTGGTTGATCGTTTCAAACAAAAATAGTGGCTGCAAAATTTACAAAGAAGTAGGAAGTTAAGGCGTGGAAAGAAATAAACAAGGCATGAACATTGCACAGCCTTGGGCTACAGTATGTGTGTCATCTTCAGGTGGTTCCAGAACAAAGAAATGGTTTCTTTGCGCAAAAAAATATTTAAACATAAAGAGAGTTCCGCTCATCAAGCTGCAGCCAAAATAATACTTCGTGCCAAACAGAAGACTTTGGAAAATGCTTGCATTAGTGCGTTTCAAATTGGTCAGGAGGTAAAAGCAAATATATTTCGCACTGCTTATAAGGTCGTGAAAAAGAACCAAGCATTCAATGATTTTGAGACCGAAATTGGCTTGCAAGAACTTAATGGAATTGACGTAGGCCGCATTTTTTTTTTTTTTTTTTTTTTTTTTTTTTTTTTTTTTTGTAGTTAGACACGTTGTTGACGTCATGGCTCAAAGCAGCCGGGTGGTATCCCATGCTTCAGTTATAAGTAATTTTCGCTGCATTATATCCAATCTCGGAGTACCCAGAAACAGTTTTTTAGAAAAATACAACAATGTTTCACCAAGCAACGCCGGTCAACTGCTGTTTGTGTATGAGAAATCGTTTGGAAATTTTCCCCACGTCAGCCTTGTGTGAATGCTCTGAAAAGCTAATCTTTTGCATGAATGCTCTTTTGTTTATCTAGCACCTCTCTTGGAGTCTTTCATATTAATGTATGTTTGATGGAGAACTGTTCCAAACAGATGAAACTGTGGGGTTCCAGACATATTTTTCCAAGTCTCAAACATCTGTGATGTATGTAGATACGCAGACTGAAGCTACAAATGAAAAGGCCGGGATTCTAACCAAGGCCTCCAACTCACTAGACAGATGCGCTATGCAATCCTGGCACAGTGATTTTGCACATTTGCACGGACTGTGCTAGCACGGGTCTTGCTATTCGAGTTTAGGCGGCATACCACGTAAGATGAGGCGTGAATGGTAACTCGTATTTCGGAGGAAGGTGTGGTAGGACAGTCGGTGTAGTTGTGCTGAGCCACTGTGCCAGGGTGGCGTACGGGGTAGCACGTGTGCCTAGTGAGCAGGAGACCTGGGGGCGAATCCTGGCCTTCGCACAAATACTTATTCGTCGCACGTATAAAATATTCAAAACAGTTAACTGCGGTGAGCGCATCTGCAGCAATACTGTGGATGTCTCTATGAGACTCTCACGACTTCGACCCTTCATCCCTGGCGCCGCCGAATCCGAGGTGAAGGGCCAGATTCGAGAACAGTGCTGTCAACACGAAGTAGCACTTCGCACTGCCAAAAGTTCGTAAATTTGGACAAATCGGTCTAAAGTAACTGCTCAGTCACGATCGCGTTGCTGCCAGAGCATCCGGGGATCTTCTAGACGGTGCTCAGTTTCTGAAGATGGCTTTTACATGAAGTCGAAACCGGCCATTAGTGAAATAATATTATAGTTGTGACTCGTGTTTTGACCTAGTTAAAAGTATTCCATAAATAATCCAGACATCACGAATATTGTAGGATAAAAAATCAAGGGAGGCGAGAGTCCAGGACACCAGCAGGGACTGTATCCACTGCACCACGACGTGCAACGCACAGTACGTTTCAACATTTTCTTGATAGGGGGAACAGAATTTCAAGAGGCCCACCGGGGAACCATTTCAGTGAGAGATGGCAGCACTGAATGCTGACATTAGTGAAAGACATGTGCCTCGACATTACATATCTTCTGCACCACTGTGCACTAATAATTGGATGCGGCGGTCTGTCAGTAGCTCAGAGTCCTGTAGAATGACAGCGGCTGTGGAACTGGATTGTAAATGGCAAGACGTGGCTAAGGTTGCAAGGAAGTCGACTAAAAGGGAAGCCAGCACTACTGCAGTTCGCTTACAGATATCATTGAACTATAGTAAAAAAAATGGTTCAAATGGCTCTGAGTACTATGGGACTCAACTGCTGTGGTCATTAGTCCCCTAGAACTTAGAACTACTTAAACCTAACTAACCTAAGGACATCACACACATCCATGCCCGAGGCAGGATTCGAACCTGCGACCGTAGCAGTCGCACGGTTCCGGACTGCGCGCCTAGAACCGCGAGACCACCACGGCCGGCGAGCTATAGTAGACAGGTAAAGCTGACCTATAGTTCAGTTACGGGCGTGTCTTAGCAATGTTTCTCTTACTGGCGTAGCTGAGCTGCTGATGGCTTACTGGTAAAACTGAGCTGCAGTTTGGAATGTAGCTGAGATGCAGTTCATTTTCTGGTGTGCTGGAGTTGCGGTTCCTTTAATGGTGTATTTGTGGTGAGTACCAACACAGCATAGTGCAGTCAGTGCACGTAAACTAACACTGCCGAAGCTGCATGATGAACAGGAGAGCTGCTCTACATGATTATTTGAACTATGGAGAGACGACGCTGGCGCTGCGATGGGCTACTTCACCATATCCGACGACAAATTTCTCTTCGGTGGTCTTTTGACTGCCATACTGCTCTGGTGACTCCGAGTCGTTCCAGGCTTAAATGCGGCCGTGACTTGTAAAACGCCACATCAGCTTGTTGATTTAACAATTCCATCCAGCAACAGAAGTGTTTTGCGATATGTTTTGAGATCACGCACACGCACACACACACACACACACACACACACACACACACACACACACACACACACACACACACACACACACATACACACACTGTCACTCGATGCCCCCTTCTGATTTTTTTCAGTCACACTGTATACTTAACATTCTGCAAGGGACTGAGTTTATGTAGTCATGATTTAACAGCTTAGCAGAGTATAATGTCAAGTAATCATAATTGTAACTGCGTCCATATTGAGAAGAATGCTAATTCACGTTAATGCGATGGTATCTAAGTAGAAGTTAAGCCGCTCAATTATGGTGGAGAGAGAAAAAGTTCAGCTATTGGTATTTGGTCGTATTGTGGAGGAGAAAAGATGGCGTAATGTTTTGATTGCTGAATTAAATACTAGGCTTCTTCGGGTGGTATGATTTCGTAAGTTTTCAGGAACAACAGCAACCAGTTGCCTTTTGTGATGGTGCAATTTTTGTTTTACCATTACTGGCCTCAAATCCTGACATTTGAATCAGTGGACGACTCCTGGTCAGTTGACGGCCACAGTAACATTCCGTACAAAATCCTGTCCAGCACAATACTACCGGATTCCTCCTCAGTCTCTGGGAGGAACACACATTCTTAAAAAATCAGTTATACTATGGTTATTATTCCTAAGAAGGCTATTCAAAATAAAACCATCTAATTGATATCCTGATGAGGCGAATCTGCCCTGGTTTCATCGGCTTGTCGGTCATCTCCCTTCTTATACCTTTTTGTCTTTAGGACACCGTTTTTCTTTGTTTTTTAACCGGTGATATGTCGGTTGACTTTCCACGTGGACACTTTGTAAAAACGGAATCGTGTAGAAATGTCGACAGATGGCATCATTCCGTTGCAGGATACCGAGATTTTTTCGACTACGCTGCAGAAGTTTCGTTGGGAAGTCCTTACACACACACACACACACACACACACACACACACACAAGCGCGTGCGCGCGCTCTATGTAATTACTTCGTGAACAAAAAAAGGTGAACCACCCAGAAGCGGGGAGAAGAAAAGTAGTGAAACTTCATGTGTTGGTAAGCTGCGACATCGTCGCGAAAAAACACAGTGACCAGTATATGTAATAAGTTTCCTTTAATTTACGTCTATGGTCACAATATTTTTTGTTTAACTGATTAGCGGTTTCGGTCTTCAATGACCATCATGAGATCTACAGCAAAAATGCGAAAAATAAAAGTACACTCGCAAACTGTATACAGCTTAAGAACAATAGATACAGCATATTGAAAAGTAGTACTGACAAAACTTACATTTGTGCGCTTTAAATATGAAGAGGTTTTAATATGAATAGGGTATGCCTCTTCATATTTAAAGCGCACAAATGTAAATTTTGTGAGTACTACTTTTCAATATGCTCTATGTATTGTTCTTAAGCTGTATACAGTTTGCGAGAGTGTTTATATTTTTCCCATTTTTGCTGCAGATCTTATGATGGTCATTAAAGACCGAAACCGGTAATCTGTTAAACAAAAAGATTGTGACCATAGACGTAAATTAAAGGAAACATCATGTGTTGAGTCGGTATTTGAAGCAATTCCAGTGAACACAAAATAGTGAAATTGACAAGAATTGGCTGTATGACGTACGACCTCATCTTTCCCAATGCATGCACTGTTTCGATTTGGAAGCACTTATTAAAACTATTGTTTCCTGTCCTGGGAAGCTGGCTTACAACTTCGCTAACTGGTCCTTGGCAGCTTCGATACCGGCTCGAGCTGATCACACATATATTCTGTGAGGAACAGATCTGCGGATCTTGCTAACAGTGGAAGTACATCAATATGACGCAGTTATTTCATGGAGGCACATCCCATGTATGTGTGATCCTGTCCCAGTAGAGGAAACACATGAGTAGCACCGTGATGTACTATTGTCCCATCAATGTTGCCTCAATTACTACCAGCTGTAACATGAAGTCATATTCCATGGCTCCCCACATCACGCCGGTATTAAAAGCAACTGTGACTCGCCAGGCCATTGGAAGAACGGTATCTCTTCAGGCCGCCACGATATTCGCCCACAATGATAAATATCAGGGGAGTGTGGAACCGCGATGCATCACTGAACTCGGTGCGATACCGTTCATCAGCAGTCCATGTTTCCCGGTCACGGCACCAATCCAATCTGGTGTGGTTTTAACGGTGGCCTACGCATGAGACGGTGATTCTCTAGTCCGGATGCTGTTACAGATCGCGCAATGGTGCTAGATGACACGGAATGATGAACGAAGTCCATTGTTGTTCTCGGATGGCAGAAGCAGATGAGACAGGGTTGCGATGTGCGTGGTGCACAATACGGCGATCCTCCCTTGAGATGTTAAGATGTGGTCGACCAGAAACTAGCCGCCAGCCCACACGTATCCGTGCAGTCCGACACTGGGCCAGTGTCACTCCCGAATGCCCCACAAAACTGGATACTGCACGCTTCAACCTTACGGAAAAGAAGACACACAATGAGGCCCCTTTTAGACTGTAGCCGGTGCCGATAACGCTGTCTCACGGAATACACCTCATCCCTGTGCCCTTGACAGCGATCAGTAAACATCCTAACGCTGTTCACACACATTATACAGCCTACCAGACGTAGCAACAACAGTAAACACGAACAGCACTAATATAAGCTGGTGGTCGTTCTACCTCTCTCAGGCAATTCACATACCCGCCTATCATGTGTGCATGTTCGGAGTTACATTGACATCCGACGATAGCTTCCGGGTGCTTCGCTTTTTCTGTCTGGGAGTGTATTTTGTGAAAAGTAATGGTCGTATAACACTCCTATGGGGTAAGCCCGAAATTACTTTTACGTCTGAAGATAGAATGACCCGCTGTATTCTGAGGGCTGGCGCACTGGACTCGAATTTGGGAGGACTACGGTTCAAACGCGAGTCCGGCCATCCTGATTTAGGTTTTCCGTGATTTCCCCAAATCGTTTCAGGCAAGTGCGGAATGGTTCCTTCGAAAGGCACGGCCGCTTTCCCTCTCCATCCTTTACTAATCTTGCTTGTGCTCCATTTCTAATGACCTCGTTGTACACTAAACTTCTTCTCCTAGAAACTTTTCAGTCCAATCACTTTTCTTGTCTAATATTCCTGACATTCCATGCGCTCGTATTTCGGTCATTGGTCTGCGAAACTGTGCCAAACGCCTTCTTGAAGTACAGCAACACACCATTTTTTTTCTCAGAATGGCCAGCTCAGGCATATTGGTACCGAAGGCGACCACACCTGGGGGCACGGGGAGATACCACTCCTCCCCCCACCCCCCTAGCCTCAGCGAAAGTAAAAAACATTGTCAGGTGTTTTTCTTTCAAGAAAATGATATAAAAGGCGGTATTACGCAGCTTTTTAAGAGGACCATAACTGTAACTTTATGACATAAAAAGTCGGCATTTGTCTAGCAAAATATTAAAAATACTCCACACCCTTCAAGTTTTTCGCCCCCCTCCCCACCTTCAAACTATCGGACGTGCGCTCTTTTTGCTACCTTTGACGGTTACCTAACCCCCGCAGCAGATTCATTCCATTACCGGGGGGAGGGGGCTGGGGCTTCGGCAACGCCTCGGGTCAACTTACACGCCCGAAATTTTCCGTACCAAAAACTTTTTCATACGAGAATTCTGAGTTACAAAGTAAACAATACGACACTGCAACGCAACTCGATGTCGCAAGGTCCTGAAATTTCGAGGTGAAATAAAGCTTAACTGGCTTCCAAGGACAGTCTCCCGTGACCGTTTTCATCGATACTTGTAACCTTTTTTTAGATTAGTTACAGCGAAACAGTTTCCAGGGATGTCGCTAATGCCTATAAGGGAGACGTACAAATGAAACATTAGCGGAATGGAAAGACGAATGATTTTGTAGATATTTTGATGTTTGAGCGTTTATTCTGATTTTCTTCTGTTCCAGGTGAGTGGTGCAGCTGTTAGGAACTTGCTTTTACACATCCGGAAGCTTGAGCGACGAGCTAGGTATGTAATACAAATGATGCGTTGAATCACAGATTAATTAGCTGGCATAGTGGCGGCAGAAGTAAATCATCAATTTATATCTCATGTCGTTTCTTAGCCGTCAATCTGGTTTTTTTATCTTCTGTAGCTGCCGTTAAATTGAAGTTTTGCGTTAACTTTACCTTCGCCGACTTGTGAAAGATCGTCGGCCTCCTGTTTCCTGTTTTTATCATTAAATGAGAACGAAATTCCCATACACTGCATAGGATTTACAGACGACAGTGAAAAGTATATGTAGAATTTTCTATTTGCGAAGAACTTTTTTTTTGTCCCTGCATGGCAGAAAGCAAGCACTCAGAAATGCTGAAAATGTGGCTTCGGAGAAGGCTGACGAGGACCTGGTGGATGGAAAAAAAAGTCCAGTTTTGATGTTGAAACGTCCCCTTTGAAAAGTTAATGAATTACTTACTGTGCTGGTAAACCCCTAACCTTATTTGATTTTCAAACAGCTGAGAAGAACTGAACGTACTGAGACATTTCACTCTTTACTTATTCTGATCAACGCTAAACTGACACACAATATTTTTAGCGCAACACAATCTGACTTTGAAAAATCCCTACAAAAGAATGGCCCCAACTAACAATAACCTATACCTTTCATGAATCACTTTTCTCACAAATATCTTCGTTACTCTAACTACTGCAATACAGCGAGCGCCACTACTGCCAGCTAAATAAAAGATTCCAAGTACGGAAGGCACTAACTACGATAAGCAGAGTTAGCAAATGAAAGATTTTGATAGAGAACAAACAATGTATTTACCTTTATAATGTTCAAAGGACATCATATATATGTATCAGTTCATGATATCCAATAATACAAATTTACTCTTTCTAATGAACACACGTCCAGATCATCCGCTCTCAAAACTCCGCCATCTCTCTCCCCACATCCACCAGTGTTATCCAGCTGGTAGCCGCTGTCACGTATCATTAGATTTTCTGCGGCTACCAGCTGGATAATGCATGGAATCCCGTCATCTCCACGATTTGCTCCAGACGATGAGACCAGAATACTCCGATGAATGTGGCGAGCAGCAACGCCGAAGACAAATGATCCTTGCAGTTCCACTAGTGAGGGAGCTGCCGCCGGGCGGTGTGGTCCTTCTGTCACAGTGACTCTGACGCATGCGAGACGAAACAATCAGCGCGCTGTATAAGGCAGAGAGGAGAACGTCTTCGTTGGCTTCCCTCAAAATGACTGTTAAGTGTACAGTTGAGATACCGTGGAGTGAAGTTTACGACGACCAGCTGCAGTCCCGAAATCCTTTCGAACATTTAACTCCATGGAAAATTCTAAATTTCACATCAAACCTCATATTAATCACAATAAAATGAAAAGAAAACTCTTTAGATATTTTGCAAGAGGAAAGCAACTGTTCAAACAAAATGTTTGAAAACAGCCACAAGTCCCACTTAGTATTTTTTATTTATCGGTTTCGCTCTTCAAGTGAACAAGCGCATCAGAACACACAGCAGAAGCCACAAATTGAGATAACACGGAAAACTTACATTGACTTTGCGTTATGTTTCCATTACAGCGGTCAAAGATTTAACTGACTGTACGACAGTACTTGTAAAGTCAATGGTACGGTGTATCCAATTATAATTTACAACTACATTCCCGGATTCGATTCCCGGCGGGGTCAGGGATTTTCTCTGCCTCGTGATGGCTGGGTGTTGTGTGTTGTCCTTAGGTTAGTTAGGTTTAAGTAGTTCTAAGTTCTAGGGGACTGATGACCGTAGATGTTAAGTCCCATAGTGCTCAGAGCCATTTGAACCATTTACAACTACAGGAAACGAATTTACATTATACATATATATTCTTAAATATGAATTTTATAATGTATTTTTAAAGATATTGTAACTTTTATAATTGTATTTTGAAAGATAAGCACATGTGGGATATCTGTACACAAGCCCATAAAAGAGACGATTAAAATGGGATAAATTTAGTTTTCTGTAGTTGTAAACTATCTTTGGCTACGCTATACCTTGGACGTTAGAAGTGCTGTTGTACAGTCAACTTAATCATTGGTGTTGTCAATGTCTTCATTAACTACTGTACTTTAAATGTAAGTTTAAGCACTGCAGCACAGCCTTCTTAATCTTTACTGCTGTCAGCCAACGGTAACAGAATATGTACGTTACGTAACGTCAGTATAAGTTTTCGGTATTATCCCAATTTGCATCTCTTACAGTGTACATTGTGATGATGCACTTGTTCGTTTGAGGGGCGAAACCGGTAAATAGAAAGTACCAACTGCGACTTGTTGCTGTTTTCAAAAACTATCTTTGAACAATTTTTACACGGAATAACCAAAGGGAGGCGAAGAAAGAAGACAGTAGATCTCTACGACGTAACAAAGTGCCACAATTATCAAGAAACGAAGAGGACGGTACAAAACAGAGGAGTTTCTGCAGCGTGAGACTTAGCTTTCAAAATATGGTTCAGAATTGAAACAGTAGTCTGCATCTGAAGTATTTGAGTTTTACTCCCAAAAGCTCCAAACATCTTCTGGCGCCTTGGTACTCGAACTGTTTGTTCCGCTATCGTTTATTTTCTGATTTCTTATTCACACATGTGGCGTAGTGGAACTATTTTTCTGTGGTCTTATATTGAACAGTACCACGATCATTTGGGTGTTAATTTAAAAGGTGTAAACTCCTCGTCACACAATTACGTATGTACAGGCGTATTTTCTGCCTTTCGAAAATAAATAACGCCACTATATATTACGTAAGAGGCAGCAGAAAATATGAAGCCTATAGATCAACGCGACGACGTCACAGTTCATCCCAGAATGCTAACTGAACCTCGTAGGGCCGGGCTCATTCAGACACTGAATGTTAATCTCGTGGTGCCATTCACAGCTTCGACACATGCACCATTTTCGGTGTTCCGAAGAGCAGGCACGCGTTTACGAACCTGCGGCGGCAGCTGTTCGCCCCTCACTACGGCAGCTTTGACAATTTCAGCCGTCGCCACGGTTGATTAGACACACACTCCACGCAATATTGCCGCTCGCCGTGCGACCGCAGGCCAGAGCAAATAACAATTCATAGCCCGGAAGAGCGACGGATATGGGCGAACGCGACTGCGTGCGATCCGTTCCCGGGAGCGTAACAGCGTCGGAACCGGAAAGGGGCATTACCCTGCGCATGTGTGAGTGCGTGTGCTTTTGGCCGCGCCTGCGTGAGGCAGAATCCACTCGCGAGATCAGCCGGTACATCCGGCCGCCACACGCTCGCCCCGACTGATCCGATAATAGGGACGGATGGAGTCTTTACGCCTCACCTTACGCTGATGCACTGTTGTTTTGTTCTGTATTTTTGTTATGGAGGTTGAGAGAACTTTTGGTCTCGTTGAAAAAAAAAAAATGTGCAGCAGAATTGAACGAGAAATACTGTGTGAATGAATATTTTAAGTAACCGATGAAACTACCAGAACACGGGGAAGTTTTGTAGCATAATGGGTGGGACGAAAATTAGTTATAACGAATAACCGCACGCATTCACCAATGTAGTATCATATTAAGTGATACTGATTCGGAATGCCGCCTATTTGTTTCTGCTATGACGAAGAAGCAAATCTCATGCCTTACACGAGCACTTTCGAGTATCTGTAGACAGTATTTTCGTAAATAAGGATTATACAAAACAAACCCCATGAAATTAATTTTGTTTATGCTGAAACTTAGTACTAACAGAAAGACAACGAGGCACATTTGGAACACGCACATTCGAAACAGATTCAGTATTTATGGTGTACTGAAGTTCACACATTTCTTAATTGCCAAGAACATTTTGGTAATAGGTCGTCGAAAGGTCTAGATGAACCAATACGGCGGCCTTTTAGAGTGTGACAAGACCGATGAGTTCGCGCAGTTGTGCTTTTAATCTTTGCTAACTTACTCTTTTTTTTTGTCTGCCTGAATTTCGGCATTCCTTAAAAGACTTCGTCCCACTAAAGGTAATTACAAGTTGTAATACACTTACAAATTATTAGGAACTGTTAACGTTCCTGTTTTGGAGAAAATGGTATTGAAAACACTGACACCTCCTAAGACGAACCAGTCTGTGTTGCTACCACTTTCGATAGTAAACGGTCATTCTCAGCAACGTGAATCATAAACGTACTCCACATGAATAAGTGCGAAATTTAAAATACATTGCACTAAGAGTAGTTACCATTACAGAAGCCGTCAGGCACCTTGGTATTACCATGGGAAAATAATGATGATATTGCAAACGATTATTCTCTGTCAAAGGTCTCACATGTTGAAATGTGTGTCAATGCCCAAGGAATCAAACGTCTGAGGTCATCGATCCCTAGACTAACACACCACTTAAACCAAATTATGCTAATAACACACACACACACACACACACACACACACACACGCACGCACGCACACGCACGCCTTTGGCGGGAGTGGCCGTGCAATCCGTGACATGGCGCCCTAAATCTCGCGGTCACTCGGCGCGGTCTTTATTTTTTCCTTCTTTCTTTCTTTTTTTTTTTTTTTTTTTTGAAGTATAGCATTTATCTGTTGCAAGTAGACTAGTGTCTCACCATTTGTTTATGTTCGCTACATTCTGCCAACTGATTAATAATGTATCAGGCGTCACGATGAAGCACATGGTACTCGGTGTGTCGGAGCTAACATAGCCAGCAATAGCTTCTTAGTGACATTTAGTTCATGCAACAAACCACTTGCATGCAACCAATGTCACACAGCTCAACATTAGAAATGTAAAAGCGCGGGGGTGTTGACGTTGGCAACAGTGATTCAAAAATGGCAGTCGACACAACTTCCATAGAGATACAGACAGCTAACAATCAGTGCTTGGAGGCCAATCGTCAACTTCTTTTACGTAGTAGAAGATTATTATGTGGATGACATCGATTTTAAGTAGCGATTCCTGAGTTGCTGACTGTAATAGGGAACCGATGAAGCAGTAAGATAGTCCTTGATTGTTCATATATACCCCGAAGTCTAAACTCGGAATAAGCTATTTGTGTTCGATATCATCATAAAACACTATAGTTTTTATTTGGATGATTTCGAATACAGTAGACATTTAATTAGCGCTCAGAATTTGTTCACCCTTAGTACTGGTATATACTAGAGAGTTTTTAATACGACAATGGGACGTCATCGATTTAAAGTCATATTTTAAAGAGGAAAACAGAGTCGGCCGGTGCGGTTGTGGGCGCTACAGTCCGGTCGCAGGTTCGAATCCTGCCTAGGGCATGGATGTGTGTGATGTCCTTAGGTTAGTTAGGCTTAATTAGTTCTAAGTTCTAGGCGGCTGATGACCTCAAAAGTTAAATCGCATAGTGCGGTGGTGGTGGTTGGTGGTGGTTAGTGTTTAACGTCCCGTCGACAACGTGGTCATTAGAGACGGACCGCAAGCTCGGGTAAGGGAAGGATTGGGAAGGAAGTCGGCCGTGCCCTTTCAAAGGAACCATCCCGGCATTTGCCTGAAGCGATTTAGGGAAATTACGGAAAACCTAAATCAGGATGGCCGGAGACGGGATTGAACCGTCGTCCTTCCGAATGCGAGTCCAGTGTGATAACCACTGCGCCACCTCGCTCGGTCGCATTGTGCTCAGAGCTATTTGAGGAAAACAGAAAACTGGCGCAATAACAACCAGACAATCGATTTTGCGTCAAAATTTGAGCAATAATTTTGATAGTGCGCAGCTTTTACCATCTGTCATTTACATTTTAAACATTTGCACGTTGCATTACCCCACCCCACTGTGTACTCTTATTTGTAAAGCGGGAAGCACGAACACAGTTAACTGTTTACACAATTACTTTAACAATAGGTTAATAATTTTCAATTTACAAATCCGTAGCGCTGAAGAATGGTATAGGTCTTGAATCTGTTCTTTATATTAACATCGTCAGCTTTTGAATTCAAGGAAGTGTTCCCTTAACGGTACCTCTCACAATTTTTCAAAGAATGGTGACCTGGAGGGACGCCCACCCAGCTACTCAAGACACCGACAGCGAAAACCATTCAGCATTGGACATAGATTTGCTGCACTCTTTGAGTGATACGCTCTGTGGTTCCCACTGCGTTGTGAATTTACACATATAATAAAATTGTAACTAGAAGATGTCAGTAAATGGAAGATTTTAAGAAAACTGAATATGAGGGTGTTTTTTATAAGAGCTATCGAAGCGAAAAAATTTATTTTTAGAATTTTTACGTGTATGTCTGTACGCGCACCACCCAAAAATTTATTCACTGAACTGGATGCGATTTTCAGTTCTATTTTTGCAGGTCTGCCGCTTTCATTTTGACACACTGGGTAGAATAAAATTATCGCAGTTTTGCCATAAAAGCATGTACTGTTACACACCGTAGGACATTGTCGCTTGCTGTAAACAATCAAATGCGCCGGCAGGACGGCGAAGCTCTGTGAGACGCCGCCCGTGCCGGCGTCTTTTATGAGCGGACGAGGTCACGGGTAAAAGCCGGTCGCAGTATAAAAATGTACAAAGCAAAGAAGTCTCTGGCACCAGTCACAGACTAATAAAGCACGAGAACAGTGTCAAAACTATATTTTGCGGGAAGTGGCGGAAAAAAAAGTGTACTGGAGAGCTGTTAAGTGTGCATGGCACAGGCGTTTCTTTATGTCCGTTGAACGAAACTACGCACACAACTGCCACCATTTAGTAAATTTTTAGCAAAGACCGATTATTAGTGTGTTGTTATCAATCATTCTAATTGCTCCGACAACAGAAACAAGTCCCGGCCTATCTCAGGCAGTCGCTTCCCTTGTTGAACGGCCTTGAAAGCGGTCAATGGGAAGACAAATCCGGAGAAAGACTTGTGACAATTCTAAACCAGTAGGCAATTTTCTTCCATGTGGTTTTATCGTCATTCTGGAAACGGCAGACTCTTTAGTTCAATGGTCTTCATTCTCTGACAAGGTTTTGTGGCATGAAAACTATTACGGAGTGAAAACTAATCTATTGTAATCTTGCACGATTTTAGAAAACATATCTTCTATCGACATCCCTCAGTATCTCTTGTCTATAAAATGATCTGCCTGCTAAAGTATGATCCCCATGAAACAAACTTTGCTCACCTCGTGCTCCTACTATGCACGTCGCTTCTTTTAACAGTAGAAACAGAGGCGACTGCAGTGTCGATCTGCAGGTACCGTTGGCATGTTGTGTAGCTTTATATAGTATTTCTGGCGCACAGACTGAACGTGAGTGTCATCTTCCGTCCCTTTTTGACAGAACGACGACCATACGTGATTTCTAAAGTGAAACTACGCTCATACATATTCTGTCTATCGAAAAGTGACATAGGCACAGTAGCTAGGGTATCGTTGAAAAATTCTTCACACACAGTAAATATGAGTGTTTCGTAACGATACCTAGTTGTCTTGTTGCAATAAGATGGGTTACCTTCGGCACCACTATAGAACTCTCATTGTACTAACAGATTATTTTAAAAAATTGGGCTCACCTATATTGTGGCTATAACGTCCCATTGCTGAATATGTTAACGTCGCGTACCGTCACGTTATTGTAGCATACGATATTAAACGTATGCAGATCGATTATGTTGACCTTTGAAAACATTTCCACACGTGTACATCGCTTTCCACCCTATTTACTGTTAATTTACACATCGTTTTTATTATGATAATTAAAAAAATCTTCTTAACGGTCGAAAAGATTCTCTTCCTTTTAGTCTTCCAGAAAGTGACGGACCGTTTCGTATACTCCTCGCGGTCATCTCGAGTTGTTAATGATGATTATAAATCTTCAGAACAGTCTTCACTATCACTTACTTCCTCATTTTAGAGACGCGCGGTCTTAGGTATCTTCTCACGGTCCGCGCTGCTCTCCCTGTCGGAGGTTCGAGTCCTCCCTCGGGCATGGGTGTGTGTGTATGTGTGTGTGTGTGTGTGTGTGTGTGTGTGTGTGTGTTGTCCATCGAGTAAATTAGTTTAAGTAAGCTTAGGGACCGATGACCTAAGCAGTTTGGTCCCATAAGATCTTACCACAAATATCAAATACTTCATTTTAGCGTAAATTGTCCTTACCACCACTGGAGGTTGTAAAGAAGCATTGAACGTCAGTCCATTATTATCTCCATCTGGGAAGTTGTGCATGATATCTGAAAAAAGAGTAGCCTATACACTACTATTTGCATGTGAAATAGCCGTAAAATAGTATTTTAATCAGTTATGTCTTCAACCGTTTCAATTTGACCGTCTTTCCATTGAAATCCAAGAACTGCCGCACAGTAGTTCGTGGGCAGCGGTAAGTCGAGGTTAGGTATGTACTTCGCGCTTAGTGTGCAGAGCTAGTGACGAGCAACCAGTGCGCACAAGTATAATCAGGTCCTCACTACATACTTACACTATGTGGGTCAAATTGTCAAGCTAGGTCGTTTGTGGGAGCCGACATTTTCCCTTGTTAAACATAAAATATCGCCAAGTGGATAATGTTTTGTTGAGAGCACTAATTAGGAATAATTTAAAGATGTACCTGAGTTTGTATTGTATATAACAGCTGAGAGCTCACTCTCACCTCATTTTCTTCTTCGTCTTCCTGCATAATTTTTATGGGCAGAGACTCAACAGAACTCAAAAGGCGGGAAGCTGTAGCAGTCTAAACTCTTGGAAGACGACTATCAGAATCAGAATGGTTCAAATGACTCTGAGCACTATGGGACTTTACTTCTGAGGTCATCAGTCCCCTAGAACTTAGAACTACTTAAAACTAACTAACCTAAGGACATCACACACATCCATGCGCGAGGCAGAATTAGAACCTGCGACCGTAGCGGAATTTCGATTAAGGCGGTAAAGAATGAGCAGATGCCTTCTTCAATAGCACCAAAGCAATTTCACGTTCCACGTAACAGGCTGAGAACTAGAGTTCTACGAGAAAAAAAAAAAAAAAAAAAAAAACAGAGATGCAGAAGCTGGTGAAAAGATTATGGGAATCTTACGGAGAGTATCCAATAAGGAACAAGACCTAAAATCAGTGATTATGTTTTGGAAAAGGAAAAGCGATTTTATCGATTTACAGTTAACCGCCTGTTGAGATTAGTATTCCACTTAGCAGAATCGAACAAAATACTGTATCGTCTTAACAAACAGATGGAGACCACAGGCAAATACAACACCGTAATATTATTCTCAGGAAGCCTATCTTAGCGGCTAAAGGACAGGTTTTCAGCTAGGTCACTGTAGATAAGTTTATTGATATCCCTACAACGGTGCAAGAAAGACATCATCATCCTCCTCCTCATCATTTAGATAATGTGGAAGAAATCATTAACAATTCAGCCTAAGAAAGTGTTAGCACTCCAAACCGGTGCCATTACTTCATTCGAAATGTTTTGCTGTCCACTTTCTGAGTGTGCATATCCGCACTGATGTCCATTATTTATTTTTCAGTTGCAGATCTTCAGTGTGACATCTTGTAACGTTTAGATTCAAAATACGCAAGCGGAAAACTTCTACCAGTAATCATGGTTTGATGATAATTCAATTTTCCTTATAGTTGTCACTTTACATTCTTTATGCTTCTCTCAAACCGAAGAATAGAAAAACATCAGTGTATTCGAAAGAGGAAGGACCGTGGCAAATGCGTTCTGTAAGAAGCAGCAGTCAATACTAAGAGCTTTTCTTCTTTTTAATTTATTTCTACTCTTCTAATAAATTTAAAACATATAAGAAATGGTTTTTGTTGGCTACAGTTCCACCAGTTAAAACAGTACTGCTGTATTTCGGGCTTGTATTATCATAAATGAAGCGCAGTTCCTCAGCATTAATAGAATTTGAAACCAAACTGTCTGCTTGGTACTTGGAACCAGTCATATCCCTGGTATGGCACCAAGCACATTCTAATTAAATTATTTATTTTTTATCTGTTTAATTATTTTTTGGAATGATGATGTGAGGAGCGTAATTCTGTGTTAGCAGATACGTTCTAAATTTTTTGGATACATTGTTTTGGATTCCCCTGACAATTGTGACACTTTGTATTTAAAATGTTTTACGTTTCTGTTGTTCACGTATGTTAGTGTTGTTGGTGTATGATTAAACTTGTCTCGTTTCTGTATTTCTCAAGTGCTTGGAAATAAACGTTATTATTGAAACTGTTTAGCAAAATAAAGCGATTCGCTTTAGGAGCTATCGATGTTTTCAGCATAACTTTCTTTAAATAAATTTCTGTAAATATTTGGCAGCTATGGAACAACGCTTATCGGAATTATTACATGACGTTTATTCGTTCTTGTTTTGGACAACTATTTTCTGCAGCAAATCCTACATTTTTTCCGTCCGTATTGAACGGCAACTTTGACGGTGACTACGTTGACGATGATAGCGGTGATGGTGATGACGGTGGTGGTGGTGTTGGTGATAGTGATGGTGAGGGATGATGGTGATAAGGAATGACGATGACATAGATGAATGGTGAAGACGATGAATTGATGATGATGATGAGGAGGAGGAGGAGAAGGTGGTGGAGGAGATAGAGGAGTATACTAGTGTTGAGCTACGTTAGCTTGGAAAGGAATCTCCCCTGCATAATATTTCTACTGCACGATGTAAAATAAAGAGAAATTACGTGGAGAAAGTTGTGCTTTCCTTAATTGGAATGGTGGTGCGACGAGTTTGGTGTAGAGAGACAAGGCACAATTATTTCTGGCACTTCTCATTCCACGTCGCAAGTTCTGTAACACAGTCACAGCCATTCTCTGGTGTTGTGCAGTTGGCGGCCGCTAGTTATCGGTAGCTATTTGTGCGATACGATCACGACCCCCACCGCAGGCTTTGTATTCTGACGCTTTTGTTCGCTGTTTGTTTGAGCTCATATGCAAGGAGCCAGCGCCACAGCGAAATTGCCCACCCAGGCTATAAAATGTGCGTGTGTGTGTAGTTGGGCAATGGCGCAAGCGGTGGCGGCCGCTGCTCTGTTCGCAACTGGAAGCTGGAAGCCAACGGCCATGCCTGCTTGTTGTCTCGCACGTTGAGCGACAACACAGTCCCCCCTTAGAGGTGTCGCTCCGTGACGCGTTCTGGAAACGGCCACACCAGCTGCAAGAGACCGTTGAGACTGACTTCTTCTTTGCGTGTTTACTTTTTGTATCGACCACCTCCAGGCCACGCTGTTAGAAATGCACTTACCATTTTCCTAGCGCCTGGGCTGTAACTGTAGACCCACATTGCCGCGTTCCTTTCCTGTGTTGTTCATTTCTTTCTTCAGCTCGTGTTTCGGCAGTTTTTAGTTTTGGCTTTTGATGGAAACCCGCTACTCTTGGAGTTCACTCGTGAGTATAATGCCTTTATGCATGTGAACCATTTTTGTTCCAAGTTCTTACAAGTATTATTATACCTCTATGAACTGCTCTTTCTTACTGTTCTTTTTGGAAGGTCAGATTGCTCAATCTTATACGATTCGTATGGGCAACGTGATCGTAAAAAATTACCCTGCTGCGAGGGTTTGAGTGATGTTTTCTGCATGTGTACGTATTTCTGATCGCGCCTAGGATTTTCTTAAACATTTGTCTCTCTCTTATTTCTAATTACTCCATCAGACGTTTTCTGTTCATACCATGAAATTCTGCTGCGTATACGGCCTCCGGTCATATACTGTACAATAATCTTTATACAGAGCGTTTGTTTGAACTTGAGACTATTATCTCGAATGCGACGCATCGTAAAAAAAAAGTTCTACGTGAGACGTTTAATTTTAATAAAGAGGCCCGCTGTGAGTGCTATAGCTGTCCAATCACTGCTAACCGCCTCTCGTTCTTGGGCGGGCTCATCTTTGTGTTTTCAAATGGGAACACTCGACTTTTATTGCATATTCGGATTCTACGCCAGAAAATACGTAAAGTTTACTCAAACCATTGTTTTCCATTTGTGGTACATGCCACTGTAATGGCAAATACGAAGTGCGCCTTTTTTTCGCAACTAAGTACCGACGAATTTGGTTCTACATTTCACATACGATGTAAATGTCAACCTTTGAGTTATATGTATGGTAACGCAGTTTTCTGTTCCCTGTAGTGTAGTGTCTTGAAAGGAGGATATAAGATGAACGTCAACAAAAGGAAAACGAGGATAATGGAATGGAATGTGACTAAGCCATGTCTCCGCAATATCCTTTCTTCCTGGAGAGCTAGTTCTGCCAGATTCGCAGTATAGTTTCTGTGAAGTCTGGCAGAATTGAATCTGTGAGGACGGGTCCTGAGTCGTGCTTGGGTAGCTCAGATAGTAGAGTAATTTTCCGCCAAAGACAAAAGTCCCGAGTTTGAGCATCGGTGCGGCACACAGTTTTAATGTGCCATGAAGTTTCATATCAGCGCACACGCCGCTGCAGAGTAAAAATCTCATTCTCAAGAGTCGATCTGTCATTGTGTGCCTTCGGCAACCAACGATGGCGGTGTCACGTTAAAACCAAATTGCCTCAATCTACACTCGTGTGCCTATCGATATAGAGAATGCATTGACGCTTCCCTGAAACTTTAACGTAAGTTTTAGCTGTCAGTCCTCTACATAATTATGTAATCTCATCAGTTGATGTAAAACGAAAGTTGTGTTGTTGTTGTTGTTGTTGTTTAGTTGTGGTCTTCAGTCCTCAGACTGGTTTGATGCAGGTCTCCATGCCACTCAAGCTTCTTCATCTCCCAGTACCTACTGCAACCTACATCTTTCTGAATCTGCTTAGTGTATTCATCTCTTGGTCTCCCTCTACGATTTTTACCCTCCACGCTGCCCTCCAATACTAAATTGGTGATACATTGATGCCTCAGAACGTGTCCTACCAACCGATCCCTTCTTCTAGTCAAGTTGTGCCACAAACTTCTCTTCTCCCCAATCCTCTTCAACACTTACTCATTAGTTATGTGATCTACCCATCCAATCTTCAGCATTCTTCTGTAGCACCACATTTCGAAAGCTTCTATTCTCTTCTTGTCCAAACTATTTATCGTCCATGTTTCACTTCCATACATGGCTACACTCCATACAAACACTTTCAGAAAAGACTTCCTGACACTTAAATCTGTACTCGATGTTAACAAATTTCTCTTCTTCAGAAACGCTTCCCTTGCTATTGCCAGTCTACATTTTATATCCTCTCTACTTCGACCATCATCAGTTCTTTTGCTCCCCAAATAGCAAAACTCCTTTACTACTTGAAGTGTCTCATTTCCTAATCTAATTCCCTCAGCATCACCCGATTTAATTGGACTACATTCCATTATCCTCGTTTTGCTTTTCTTGATGTTCATCTTATATCCTCCTTTCAAGACACTGTCCATACCGTTCAACTGCTCTTCCAAGTCCTTTGCCGTCTCTGACAGAATTACAATGTCATCGGCGAACCTCAAAGTTTTTACTTCGTCTCCATGAATTTTAATACCTACTCCAAATTTTTCTTTTGTTTCCTTTACTGCTTGCTCAATATACAGATTGAATAACATCGGGGAGAGGCTACAACCCTGTCTCACTCCTTTTCCAACCACTGCTTCCCTTTCACGTCCCTCGACTCTTATAACTGCCATCTGGTTTCTGTACAAATTGTAAATAGCCTTTCGCTCCCTGTATTTTACCCATGCCACCTTCAGAATTTGAAATAGATTATTCCAGTCAACATTGTCAAAAGCTTTCTCTAAGTCTACAATTGCTAGAAACGTAGGTTTGCCCTTTCTTAATCTAGCTTCTAAGGTAAGTCGTAGGGTCAGTATTGCCTCACGTGTTCCAACATTTCTACGGAATACAAACTGACCTTCTCCGAGGTCGGCTTCTACCAGCTTTTCTATTCCTCTGTAAAGAATTCGCATTAGTATTTCGCAGCTGTGACTTATTAAACTGATAGTTAGATAATTTTCACATCTGTCAACACCTGCTTTCCTTGGGATTGGAATTATTACATTCTTCTTGAAGTCTGAGGTTATTTCGCCTGATTCAGACATCTTGCTCACCAGATGGTAGAGTTTTGTCAGGACTGGCTCTCTCCCAAGGCCGTCAGTAGTTCCAATGGAATGTTGTCTACTCCGGGGGCCTTGTTTCGACTCAGGTCTTTCAGTGCTCTGTCAAACTCTTCACGCAGTATCGTATCTCCCATTTCATCTTCATCTACATCCTCTTCCATTTCGAGAATATTGTCCTCAAGTACATCGCCCTTGTATAGACCCTCTATATACTCCTTCCACCTTTCTGCTTTCCTTCTTTGCTTAGAACTGGGTTTTCATCTGAGCTCTTCATGTTCATACAAGTGGTTCTCTTTCCTCCAAAGGTCTCTTTAATTTTCCTGTAGGCAGTATCTATTTTACCCCTAGTGAGATAAGCCTCTACATCCTTACATTTGTCCTCTAGCCATCCCTGCTTAGCCATATTGCACTTCCTGTCGATCTCATTTTTGAGACGTTTGTAATAGTTTTTGCCTGCTTCATTTATTGCTTTTTATATTTTCCGTTTCATCAATTAAATTCAATATTTCTTCTGTTACCCAAGGATTTCTACTAGCCCTCGTCTTTTTACCTACTTGATCCTCTGTTGCTTTCACTACTTCATCCCTCAAAGCTACCCATTCTTCTACTACTGTATTTCTTTCCCCCATTCTTGTCAATTGTTCTCTTATGCTCTCCCTGAAACTCTGTACAACCTCTGGTTCTTTCAGTTTATCCAGGTCCCATCTCCTTAAATTCCCACCTTTTTGCAGTTTCTTCAGTTTTAATCTACAGGTCATAACCAATAGATTGTGGTCAGAGTCCACATTTGCCCCTGGAAATGTTTTACAATTTAAAACGTGGTTCCTAAATCTCTCTTACCATTATATAATCAATGTGATACCTTTTAGTATCTCCAGGGTTCTTCCATGTATACAACCTTCTTTCATGATTCTTAAACCAAGTGATAGCTCCGTGCAAAATTCTACCAGGCGGCTTCCTCTTTCTTTTCTTAGCCCCAATCCATATCCACCTACTACGTTTCCTTCTCTCCCTTTTCCTACACTCGAATTCCAGTCACCCATGACTATTAAATTTTCATTTCCCTTCACTATCTGAATAATTTCTTTTATTTCATCATACATTTGTTCGATTTCTTCGTGATCTGCAGAGCTAGTTGGCATATAAACTTGTACTACTGCAGTAGGCGTGGGCTTCGTATCTATCTTGGCCACAATAATGCGTTCACTATGCTGTTTGTAGTAGCTTACCTGCATTCCTATTTTACTATTCATTATTAAACCTACTCCTGCATTACCCCTATTTGATTTTGTGTTTATTCCCCTGTAGTCACCTGACCAGAAGTCTTGTTCCTCCTGCCACCGAACTTCACTAATTGCCACTATATCTAAATTCAACCTATCCATTTCCCTTTTTAAATTTTCTAACCTACCTGCCCGATTAAGTGACCTGACATTCCACGCTCCGATCCGTAGAACGCCAGTTTTCTTTCTCCTGATGGTAACATGGTATTTATTACTTTAACACATAGTAGTACCACCACAAACGACAGAGCGTCGTTTGAATAATAAACGTGTATTATTTGAACTGTTAGTACAAATTCGGAAATTTTTCACTGGTGCAGAATACAAGCATTTCATAACGATCATGGAAGTAAACACTAATAATACCGCATTTGTTCATTTAACTCGGCTGATAAGCTTTCCACGTAAAACTGGCAACTGTGCCGTTGATTTGCTACTGTGTCATAAACTCTATCTGATGTAACGCCCACAAAACGTTGCTGCAGTTCTTCGAAACTAAATTATAGCTGTGGACTGCGTTGCAGTCATCCAGTCTTCAGTTACAATCATTCTGTTTATTAGCAGGTACAGTATTTCAAACCGTGCGCGTTATAGTGGTTTAGACCATCATAAGTGTGACGGTGCACGCTGAAGTGTGTACACAGGAAAATCAATTGTTATTTTTCAGACGATTGTTATCGCGTGCAGTAAAACAAGGTGGTCTGAAGCGGAAATCGCGTCGCTGTGGTTCCACGTTTCGCACTTCTGTTGTTCGCACTTCGGAGGTGCGGGTGGCGGTGGTGCAGGACTGTGAATAGTTTTTTATCGGCCAATTGAGGGCACCCGCTTACACTGATACTGCTGTACGCACAAAATCCTTCTCCAGGCGGGATTGTTCCAGCCACAAACCCTGCTGGCGTCCGGTTTAGAGCAAAGCGCACGATTTCATTGGGTGCGCTGCCCCTGCTGTGCCAGTGAGTCGTGGAACGGAGGGTGGGTGAAGATGGGAAGTGGAGGGAGGGAAGGCCCCCTTGCGTCCTTCTGTACCGATTTCGTCCTCTGCAGGGGTTTTCATCCGCTACAAATACGAGGATCGGCTTTCCATATCTGCCGAGCACTAATAGAAGCGGTCCCGCGAAGAAAGAGGAGATGGAGGTTCGTGGCGTGGGTCGAGGTTTCTATTCATTCCGGCTCTTTGAAACCGGAACCAATACTGCATTCTTCTCAGATATCGTACTCTCGTTCCTTTCTGCGTGCAGTGCCTTCATTCCCGGAAACGATGGATGAGGTTTCAAGTATTATCGTCCGTATTTCGGAAGCGAACGACTGAATCACTTGTGCGTGATTGCAGATTTTCGTGCCTCCTGAGTAATTAAACGGTAGTCAGTAAATTGCCGTAAGGTAAGAGGTCTGGCGTGGTAAAGAAGCAACATTGTGGTCAACCTCGAACGTGACCAGACGTTACCTTGGGAATGCAATGAAATGTTCAGTATCTTTCCTACATAGTTGGCAACACACAGCAGGTAAACGAACGAAGTTATTTGCTTGCACGGCGCAAAATACACCCTGTAGATAAAATTGGTGTACAGTAATTCCACAAAATCAACATATAAGGCAATAGAAAGATATTTTACGAATTCACTGTCTGATGATGTACAGAATAATATAATACTTTATCGCAAAATTCCGGGGTAGAACTATGAACAAAATATGAATTTTTTAGTAAAAGAATAGATACTGACAAATATCTTCTGCACAAAAAAAAAGGTGGAGAATGTGATTTTCACTACCCTCTGCACAGGTTCCACAGCTACTTGGCAAGTTTCTGACAAATGGCTGGGGCATTTTGTCGGCAGTCTTCCTTAACAAACAGCCACCGGAAGCACATCACGTGTTGTATGTCGTCACCAAAGAAGCATCCCGCCCGTGGTCCGTACGACTGATACTCGGAGACCTCATTGGTCACTTGGAGGGGGGATTTTTTCATCCGCGACAAATCCATTCGTCAGTGCAGTTCGATGCGGAAGTTCTGACCTGCTACGTGTGTGGAAACTGGCGCACGTGCTTTCAGCTTCACCTCACCTCTGAGCATCAACATTATCCCTACATCCACCATATAAACGAAGGTGCAGTTACATCAGTAGATATATAGTTATTGCGATGCACTAGGCTATAGATTTACCTGTTATTGCCTTCGAAATTTATTGGAGTGGAAACAAGAGACAATGAGAGTTCGGGGGAGGACGAGGTCATGCACTCAGGTCACGAACAAGTCAGGAAAACGCGGGATCAAATGTGTCCACTCCCTGTTCAGTGCAACGCTAAAGTGGCGCTGCTACGATAATACGTGTTGTAAGTTTCTGCCGGAAAATGAAACAATAAATTTCACGATTACGCTGAATGAATGTCTGAACTGTGGAATGGATACAGACCGCGAACTGTCGTGTGGCGTGTTGTAACTGCAAGTGGTGTGCTTACTCTGTGTTATTGTTAGCAAAACTTTGCACGAATTGATTGGGAAATGCAACTCCCAATACCAATAAAGAAATACAGTCACTAAAAAATACATTCAGCCTCTTAGGCACCGAGTCATATGGCCCTGTTCAAAACTGATAACTTTGGTCCATGTGCATATAGCAAGTAAATTAAATTGTCCTACCTCCAAAGCAGCAACGGAGTAACGCGATATATTCTGGTCTCTCATAAGAAAGATATAAATATGCTATCTACATGCTCAGCAGTATGCAATGCTGGCTATAATACTTGAAATGCACATGAAATTCATTTGGCTGATAAACGAGAACATTTAAGAAAATCCAACTTCTTTAAAAAATATGACCTGGAAGGTGAGATGGTACTGATTATGGTGAATTACCATTTTTTTAGCAAAATTATATTGCAAGTTAAGTTTGTCTTTTCCAAAAAAATCTATCAGTTGAGGTTACATTACTCACAATTGATTCACAAACAATGATATTTAAAGAGCAAGTATTATTTAACTTAATTAATACAAAATAAACGCAAATCATCAAATTAAATATGGTACATCTTTGTTAACAAATCTTAGAAACATTACAAAGTGAGATATCTAATTAGCCTTTTTATCAAAACGGTTTACGTAAATTCTGTGGATACTTAACAATTACAAATTATCACCCAGCTCATCTATCTTAAAACACTGGCAAAAAAACAGAAACCAGAATTATTTAACATCTTTACCTTGGTTGCAGGGAGACTTGTGCTTCCATGTTCCACAATATTGACATACCTACATTAATCTAACACTTAGTAGCTTCACACAGCACACTCCAAAGACTGCCTACTCCATCGTATTTCCCTCACAGACAGCTACCTACAACTGTGCGCCCAGTGCTCTCTTACTACAACACAATAATAATCTCAGACCAGAGATCTTTGGCTCTGTGGTCGCGCACAGTCAGCGATCCGCATTATCGAGCCTATCAGAGACATTCATAGTTTATAGTATACTAGTTTCAATTTAATTTATTAATATTCTTATCTTATTCTGGTGCCACACACAAGTGCGCCCAAGTATACTCCTTTCAGTGCATACAACAGGACAGTAGAAGCTTTGTATGCGTTTGAAATAAAAGCATAGATCAGACTCAATCTACATCGGTCGTAAAATCGGATCTTCGACTACGTGCGTAAATTTACACGTATTACAAAAATGGATGTGCGTAAATACATACACTGACGAGCCAAAATATTATGACCACCTACCTAATAGCTTGTTAATCCGTCTTTGGAACGAAATACATCAAATATTTTGCGTGTCAAGGACCCAACAGTTTCTTGGTAGGTTTGTGGATGTATGTGACATTATATTTCTACTGACAGGTGATGTGATTTACGTAAATAACGGGCCGCTGATTTGAGTACTCGGTGATGGTTCCTGATAGCGACCCAGATGGCTTCCACAGGATTTACATTAAACTAATTTGGTCACCGAGAAATCAACTTGAGTTCGCTATAATGCTCCTCAAACCACTGTGACACTGTTCTGGCTCCGATAAACGGATAATTAGATTGCTGAAAGAGGAGATCGCCGTCGGGGAAAACATCAAGTGAGAAGGGGTGCAGGTGGTTCGCAGCTGTCAGCGTGTCTTCGATTACTACCACAGGTCCTATGCAATCGCAGGAGCATGTCTCCAACAGTACAATACTGCTGCCACCAACCTGCGTACGTGGCGCTCTACATGTTTCAAGCCACCTTCCTCCTCGATGACGGCTTTTGTGGAGATGATCAGCCACCTAGTGCAGTAAAAATGTGATTCACCCGAAGAGCCGACACGCTTCCATTGATAAACGGTCGAATCCCGATTGTCCCGTGCCCACTGCCATCGTAACTGAGGATGTCATTGGGTCAACGTGTGAATACGTAAGAGCAATCTGCAGCGGAGCTCCATGTTCAACAACGTACGATGAACGGTGTGCCTCGAAATACTTGTGCATCCACCAGCTTTGTGCAGTGTTTCGATTTATATGTCTCTTAACCTTCCAGATACGTCGAAAAACTAGCTCCCTTCTGGTATATCCTTAACTCTGCCCACTACGTGTTCGCCTTTTTTGTGCTATGATAACAGCATTTTTCACTGCCGTTCCCAACTTTTACGCTACCATAATTTTGAAATTAGACGACCATAGCCTGGCAACCGATGTAGATTTTTGTCGGCACGTACGTTTTTCTGTTGTCATTCCCTTTCAGGAAACAGGACGACCATTAATAATATGTAGTTGTTTGCCTTTTTAAAAAATTTTAACGTATTCGCACAAGTCCGAAACATAGAAGTGGCGCGCACAAAACGAACTCACTAAAATGTGTTTTTTGAGCGTAAATTCCGAATGAACTAGAGAGTTAAAGAGAGTTTTCAATTCTATCGTAAGAATGCATTTTTCGTTTATTTGATTCACTTTGAACCTTTTCCAAATATTTGAATCACGTAAGAACCGAATTTTATATGCTACATTTAGCTCGACTTTAAACCATTATTCGAGAACGGATAAAGATTATCGGATAATAAGATTTCGTTTTGTCTTTATCCACGTTTCTATCTTCGTACAAAGTTTGAACAGAGACCATGAGTTTCGCTACAGTCAAGAGTTATTTAAGGGTCACTGTTTTTGCACGTAAAATTCAAAAGGTGTACATACAAATGGAACCATTAGCTTTAAAGAATAGATGTGGCGCGCTTCCCAGAGAAACGTAAATCTGCACGTAAAATTAAAAAAGAGGCAATTTTTTTTCAAATGGTTAAAAATAGTGCTAGATGAAGATCCGATATATCAGTGGACCAAATCTGAACCATGAGTCTCGCTACATTCAAGAGTTATTTAAGGGTCACTGTTTTTGCACGTAAAATTCGAAAGGTGTACACACAAATGGAACCATTAGCTGAACATTAATTTCAGCCCAATACATGTTTTGCGAAAGGAATTAATATACTGGAACATAACTAAAGTAAAACAGATATTCGAATGGCTGGCTAGAAAAATGGCTGTTGCTTCGGGTGAAGAAAAGTTTCACTCCATGTTCGTAGCTCAAGTAGGAACCAAGCACAAGGATTTCACCCCCTCGAAAGTGCGATTCTGCGCACGGCCTTTCATGCATACGAGGCGTGTTTTTTAAGTAAGCACCGTTTTGAAATTTAAAAAAAAGACGTGCTAAGATAGCTCAATAATTTTATTTTTACATGAAAGCCTGTACCTTAATCTACACACTGAAGCCATTACAGTCTGATTCTTCCTTGTTTACGTTATGTACTGACTGTTTAAGATGCCTCCGATAGTCGTGAGTCCCGCCAACTGTGAAATACTGGCTGTTATAAGATTTCTTAGTGCTAAAGGCCTAAATGCGATCGATATTCATCGTGAGATCTGTGCAGTTTACGGAGGAAACGTTATGAGTGATGGAATGGTAAGAAAGTGGGTGAGAGCATTTAAAGGTGGCCGCACAAATGTGCATGATGAACAACGGAGTGGGTGTCCTTCGGTCGTTAATGAAAGTGTTGGTGCAGGAAGTGGACAATAAGGTGAGAGAAAACAGACGCTTTACTATTTCCGCCTTGCGGGATGACTTTCCTAATGTTTCTCGTAGTGTTTTGTATGGCATTGTGACCGAGCACTTGAATTACCGAAAATTGTGCGCACGTTGGGTACCGAAAATGCTGAGGGACGTGCACAAAACCGAACGTTTAGACAGTGCATTGAGTTTCCTTGAGCGGTACCACAACGGAAATGATGATTTCTTAAGCCATGAAACATGAAACATAGGTGGCCTACGTCACACCATAATCAAAGCAACAGTCCATGGAAGTTGAGCAAGGGAATCGTTTTGCTGCAAGACAATGCCTGTCCGCATGTGGCGAATCAGACCAAAGATCTCATCACATCTTTTCGATTAGAAACTATAGATCATCATCCGTACAGCCCCGATCTTGCGCCCAGTGACTACCTTGTGTTCCTGCACTTTAAGAAACACCTGGGCGGTCAGCGTCTTCAAGACGATGACGAAGTCAAAACAGTGGTGATGCAGTGGTTATCACGTCAGGCGGCAGACTTCTATGAGGAGGGTATTCAAAAACTGGTACAACGTTATGTCAAGTGCCTCAGTATTGACGGAAATTATCTAGAAAAGTAGATTAAGGTACAGGCTTTCATGTAAAAATAAAATTATTTTTTTAATTTCGAAACGGTATTTATTACACTGCTTCCGCGCTGTAATGATTCTGATGCATGTGCACTGTACGAGTTTACCGCAAATGTTGCAAATTATTCAAAATTTTCTCTAAACAGTCATTATTGCACTGAAGAGCCGATTTTAAATCAATAATGTCAGCTGCGTCGTTACAAGCTATTATGTTAACAGTGTCAAGCGGGATTCAGAGTGAGAAACATGCTTCTAAGCCCAAACATTTGCACTCGCTAAATAATGCCACGTGACGGATTGTGAGTCTTTCTTGCGGATTGCGCAGTAGGTGCCGCAGCGAGACGCCGGAAGATGGACGCGGTCGAACTCACAACACCATTCTCAGCAGCTGTCGATCACATTTCGAAAAGCGTCTATAGCCAGCGTAGAGTCTTGCAACTTTAATTATCTGTCCTCTCGTGTACTTAACAAAGTACTTACTTATAACATCTTCCCTGTTAACGTGGGCAATCGGTGTCTTAGATTACCCTGACTCTCGGATCGAAACATTGTGTGACATGCGGTTTTCCCATGAATGTGAAAGCTATAGAATGATTTAACTCAAAAGTAACGCCTGTGAGCTGTTGACTAGAAGAAGAACGGACAGAAAAACAGAAGTATTGGACAAATATCGGTCTGGTAAGTGATTCTGGCATTACCTTCAGTAAGGGAAGGCAGGTTGAAAAAAAAAAAAAGAAGAAAGGAGAAAAGAAAGGAAGCCGTCTCCTGCCGTTTTTGGATCTAACAATGGCCCTCGACAATGTAAAATGGAATACCATGTTCATAAACCATAGCGGAGTCATCTGATTTTCGGCTTATCAGGCCATCAGCACACTTTAGGTGAAACATATTACTAATGTAAACTGGGTCACGAACACACAATATTTGTCATCTTTGACTGTGCAGTTGCCGAATAATAAGTAAACGTAAATGGAGCAAAACAGGAAAAATTAGCAGGAATCTCAAAAAGAATGCCTATGTAAGAGTTCAAATTTAATAATAAAAAAATGGTTCAGTTGGCTCTAAGCACTATGGGACTTAACATCTGAGGTCATCAGTCGCCTAGACTTGGAACTACTTAAAACTATCCAACCTAAGGACATCACACACATCCATGACCGAGGCAGGATGTGAACCTGCGAACTTAGATGCAGCGCTGTTCCGGACTGAAGCGCCGCCTAGAACCGCTCTGACTCAGCGGCCGGCTTAATAATCAACCCCATAAAAATAAAATTAGTACTTGACACAAGTACTAAAGAAGTAAAAGATAGAGTAAACGAAAGAACAGACAATTGTAACAACAGAATATATGGACTACAAGAGTGTGTGTGTGTGTGTGTGTGTGTGTGTGTGTGTGTGTGTGTGTGTGTGTGTGGTCTTCAGTCCTGAGACTGGTTTGATGCAGCTCTCCATGCTAATTTATCCTGTGCAAGCTGCTTCATCTCCCAGTACCTACTGCAACCTACATCCTTCTGAATCTGCTTAGTATATTCATCTCTTGGTCTCCCTCTACGACTTTTACCCTCTAGCCCGTCCTCCAATACAAAAGTGGTGATCCCTTGATGCCTCAAAACATGTCCTACCAACCGATCCCTTCTTCTAGTCAAGTTGTGCCACAAACTTCTTTTGTTGATGTTCATCTTATATCCTCCTTTCAAGACACTCTCCATTCCGTTCAACTGCTATTCCAAGTCCTTTGCTGTCTCTGACAGAATTACAGTGTCATCGGCGAACCTCGAAGTTTTTATTTCTTCATGGATTTTAATACCTACTCCAAATTTTTCTTTTGTTTTTCTTCACTGCTTGCTCAATATACAGATTGAATAAAATCGGGGAGAGACTACAACCCTGTCTCACACCCTTCCCAACCACTGCTTCCCTTTCATGCCCCTCGACTCTTATAACTGCCATCTGGCTTCTGTACAAATTGTAAATATCCTTTCGCTCCCTGTATTTTACCCCTGCCACCTTCAGAATTTGAAAGAGCGTATTCCAGTCAACATTATCAAAAGCTTTCTCTAAGTCTACAAGTGCTAGAAACGTAGGTTTGCCTTTCCTTAATCTAGCTTCTAAGGTAAGCCGTAGGGTCAGTATTGCCTCACGTGTTCCAAGATTTCTACGGAATCCAAACTGATCTTCCCCGAGGTCGGCTTCTACTAGTTTTTCCATTCGTCTGTAAAGAATCCGCGATAGTATTTTGCAGCCGTGACTTATTAAACTGATAGTTCGGTAATTTTCACATTTGTCTTCACCTGCTTTCTTTGGTGTTTGATTTATTATATTCTTCTTGAAGTCTGAGGGTATTTCGCCTGTCTCACACATCTTGCTCACCAAATGGTAGAGTTCCGTCAGGACTGGCTCTCCCAAGGCTGTCAGTAGTTCTAATGGAATGTTGTCTACTCCTGGGGCCTTGTTTCGACTCAGGTCTTTCAGTACTTTGTCAAACTCTTCACGCAGTATTATATCTCCCCTACTACATAGGGATCACAATAAAATAGATAAATTAATAAATACAAGAAAATGGAGGAACACATAGGAAATAGTGTGGATAGCACTGGAAAATTCTAAGGATTAGGTGATGAGGGAGAGTATGAAGTTGTTTGGTCATTTAATATTTAATGAGGAGTGTGGATGAGATATTTGTTGGTTTCTAACGCCTGCAGCAGCATGAGATTTTGACTTCTTATTGCTACGTGAGAACATAGGATTGTGTCTGGTAGCTTGGCCCTCGTTGGTACATGCTCAGCAAATGCGGAGGAGTCACTGTGCAGCACCCAGCAGCCAGTGGTGAACGCCAGCAGGGCCAGCCAAGAGCGAGTGATTTGGCCAGGAGGGTAGATGGTTCCCGGCACCTTTTAGGAGATCAGTGAAAGTGCCTTGTCTCTGTTCCTAAGGATCACTGGTCGAAAGGCCTAAATGTTGAATAATTCCGTGGAGTGGCTCCGAGCTCGAAAATTCGGAACTAGGTCAGCCTTCCTCGTGGAGTTGAGCTTTTATTTCTGAGTGGTTATCCCTCTGGGAGTCGGCAGTTAGCGATCCTTCGTGACAAATGAAGTTACTTTACCAGTTCTGAGAGCCTGCAAGGCATTCCTGTGCGCTGCCGTGCAATTATGTTCGGACACTTGGCTGTTTTATGTTGCTGAGTGCTGCGGATTAGCAAACGCGGACTCGTTTGTTAGACTGAGCCTGAAGTCAGTAGCTAGTGTAAAGTAATGCTGGTAAAAGTAGTGGAGTTCGTTAGCGTCAACCTATACCAATAAATTACATTTGTTCGCGTGAAAATTAGTAGGTGAAGTTATCTCGTGACTTATTTCCTGTTTTGTTGTGGACATTAGCGGCATACATTGTTGTATAAGAGCCAGATGCAGGCGCTGTGTGATCTGCTGCTGGAGAACATACTCATACTCCAGGCCAAAGGTCGGGTCTGGAAATCTTTCTCGAAGTGGTTGGATTGTTCCAGAGCGTGTAATTACTGTCTTTGGCGTTTGGAGAATAGTGCCTCGCACTCAAAGCGTAATTGGCAACATTTGTATCAACTGCTTTTACCTATGTAGCCGTATAGAAAATTCATCTGAGTTCGCCAATAAACGTTTCTGAGTAGTTCCATTCACGCTTGACGGGGTGTAATTGAATGTCAAAACATTCCACGTCGCATTTGAGACGCGACATACCTTCATCCAGGTCGTCAACGGAACAGCACTAGCTCTACAGCTCTAGCCGTCCTCACGCTTTTTCCTACAGTAGTGGGCTCTGTGGTTTGGCATCTTTTTAGTCGTTGCTCTATTATTTTACTTTGTTTTGGTGACACAACGCAAATTCTGCATGTCGTCTTCGTTAATTCTTCCATTGAGTGTTTGGAGAGAAGGCCTTCACTGTACATAAATAACACCAATCAATAAAATAATTTTCATTAAATAACGTCTTTTAACAGCAAAACGATGAGGCACGTCGAAGGAGAAACATACAGTCGTTTTCGATGTATGTATGTTACGCATGTATGTTCCATATCTCCTCCTGAAATGTTGAGCCAATTTCAACCATATCTGACACACACATCACTTAGTGTCAGAAGAATCACTCTGGAGTTACCACATATCAAAGGGTAAGGGTGAGGCCGAAGAAGCAGTGTAGTCCGCGGCGATCGAATACCCATACTTAAGTCATCAAGTATTTGAGAATGAGAGCACTTAGTGGTTTGCAACAAACTTTACACATAGTTTAAAACCTCAACGAAACTTTCTCTCTGACGACACCCACAAAATGATGAAAGGACAAAAGTTTTAGCACTTACTACATGTTCGATGTTCATGCAGTAAAACTGCAGCCTGAAGCATGACGTTTTAATTTATTTCTTGATTGCTGATAATTCTACTCGCAACTTATTTGGCAGACAGCACATAGGCTACTGAAGTGCCTACAAAAATACATGTACAGGACATAGCTCACGAGATACGATATCATAAACATTAAGCCCCTAGAGATACATGTGAAGTATGTGTAAAAGTACAGGTGAAATATGAGATATATGTGAAATACATCAGATATGTGTTTGCACGGTCAAAGCAATGGGTAGAAAGCTGATTGTAGACCCTTGAAGTGATTTAATCCAAAATTGGTTCTCATATTATTTGCGATCTGGGAAGGAATAATGTGAGAGTAAGAACCACTACCCTCCTGTTGCTGGAGTTGATAACGTGGAGAGAGGAAGGGGGAGGAAGAGGTGGACATACAGATTGAAAAAGAGGGCATGGAGCGATAGTGGAAGGTGGAAGTGGATATGGTGGATGGAGAAAGGGTGTGAGGAGATGGATAAATGGGGGGTGAAGGAGGATATGGACAGGGAGAAAGGGAATGAAGAGACAACATAACATAAGATTGGAATAAATACCTATCCAGGTATTAAACAATGGTACGCGCTGTTCACATCCAACTGCCCAACACTACAATAGCAAATATTCCAACAATGAAAACCAGCCACAGATTTCACACAGCACATTCAGTGATATTCATATAGAGCGCTACGTGGCGTTACTAACATAAAAACGTAAACAGCCTACTTACAAAATGTCTATGTTAATTTGTGTGGAACGTCCTTTATAAAGTTCGGTTTGCCTAATTATACACTTTATCGTTGCAGGGTGCTTAATTATGTTGTTATATCCAGAATTTAATTACGGAGGGTATCTCATAACCGAAGACTCTTATCGCTACTGGGCTATGCGAAGTGACGTTGGGCTCACGTTTCGTCTAGTGTGAACACGCCGCCATCTGAAAGTGAAGTCGCCTTTCATTCCGTTGGCCTCTTTATGAGAGCGTGGTTTGTGGCCGCAGCTGCGAATGCGTCTTTGTCCGACGCTACGGGAGTGCGCTTACAGAGGCTGGAGCCGCTGCCGCCTTCCAACAAGCAGCCACTGGCCGCTGGCTGGAGTCTCCTCCACCCGGGAGCTGCTCGGGGCGAGGCGAGACGGCCGCTTCACCCGCTGACATTCGGACGGCCCCACGCAGTAATTGGCTGTTAGTCCGGGCAGACCGCGTCGTTACGGCTCAGCCAGCGGCCGGCCCCGGGGCCTCCTCATCTCAGGCTGTCGCCAGGTTAGGTCAGCTTAGTTTGACATAATATCAGCCTACGTCCTGGGCCGCAGGTGTCCGCGAACGGAGCGATCAGCGTTCATTGCTCACATATCGTAACAGTGTGTGCTCACTGAAATTTCAAGCGCCGCCGTTAGCAGAGCTCCGACCAAGAAGTGGATTATCTCTTAGCTTCATCTGAAATAAGCACGTGTCGAATATTGAATGTTGCCGATGGGAAACTGAGCTCTCAGCCTGACTTCAGCTTTTATCAAAATAAGTTGCACATTGGTAGGGTAGTGAGGCAAGGTTGCTGTCTCTCCCCAAAACCTTTTAACCTATATTTGTAGCGTATCATTCAGAAACGTTGGAAACCGAAACGAGAAGTACTGGTTCTTGGTAGGACGGCAGAATGTATTCGATTTGCGGCTGATATAATGTTATTGGAAGTGAGCCAAAGAGCTGTGATTCGAATGTTAAAAGAATTAGATAAGTCGTGTGAGAAATTTGAAATGAGAAATAGCTACAAAAAGACTAAATATATGGTGACAAGTGCGAGAAAGGAACAAGTACTATAAAGTCAGGACAGGAAGATTTAGAACTAATAGTGTTTTGCGATAACTAGGTAGCATAATTACGGAAGACGTGAGATGCAATAAGGAGGAGAAAACACGCGTAGCAATTGGCAAGGAGGCATATAATAAGACGGAATCTATGTGGTTGCACGAACAGGGAACAGGAAGAGACAGGCGAAGGGCTTTATGTAGAACGCGGCATTATACAGACCAGAGTTATGGACAGCGAGGAAAAAGATGAGAAAAGAATACAAGTTAATGTGCGTTTGGAGGAGGATCGAAGCAATAAAATGGATAAACAAACTGAGAAATTACTTATTGATAAGAGTGGGGGAAGAGAGAGATTTAAAAGGTAATGAGGAAAAGGAAACACAATTGGCTTGGTCGCTGGATGAGAAGAGATTGTTTATAATGGAAGCTATGGAAGGAACAGTGAACGGAAAAAGGAAAAGAACAAGAAGTGGAGGCAGAAGATACCAGATTGTGAGTAGTATAAAGATGAGAAAACGAAGAGGGTAACAAATGACAAGACGGCATGGAGAGCTTCATGTGAAGACCTGCCTTGGAGCAAAACACATGATGATGATGATGACTAGAATCGATGAACTATTAATTCTTGTCGCTGCAGGGCGCATTCTGTAAGAAAACATAGATAAAAAGAGAAAGAAAAAGGCTTCATTAATGACAACCACGTCTAAGCTCACGCACTGAAATGGAAATGAATACGTGTCTCCCTGAATTAGGATAAGTTGGGTAATATTCAACTATGGTTAAGACAAAAAAGAAGAAAAATTACGAAAGCGATACACAACAATATAAAAGAGTGTTACTACTTATCAACATTAGCGCAGACTACTGCTTGGTACACTGGTCAAGTCCCTATCTCATGTTTATTTCTATAGCGTAAGGTACTACTCGCGGAAATTTTGTTGTTTAAACTGAACGTCTGCCATCGATTTCTACTCGCTAGTGAGTGAGAGATTATGTGTGTCTCGAGACCTCCAACTGTATTTTGTTGCACTTGTTCCGACATGTGCCTGCAGTTAAAAAACCTGTGGGCTTTTGGCTCGAGAATGAGGCCCACGAGATGGGTATAGGTTATTGCGAGCTGGCAATCCTCCTGCCCGACGGTAGCTTGCACACAGAAGGCTGGAGCTGCTGACGGTAAGTGTTTTGTCGTGCCTCCATGCACGGAAACTCAAGCCAATACTTGTACCACGACTCACTCACCACGTCCTATGAGTTCCATCGTAAAAGAGAGAGTTATGTGGTGCGGATGGAATCAAGACTACAGATAGAAGAGAGAAGTAACAGTGTCTGTGCGCTCCACTGACCAAATATTGATTAACGTCAGTCAAATAATGTTAAGAATTCATCTCAGCTCCGTATCTATGGCGCTGGCAATGACACAGGATTCTATCCGCAGTCTGCACATGGCTGCCTGGCGCTGCTCGACAACATTTAGCTGATCAACACGTGAAATGCGCAACTTGCCCAAAACTACCCTCACCGCCAACGTCATAACTCCGCACCTGGTACGAGAACTGCGACTTTCCCTCCGTCACTATACGCAGAACGTCAGTAAAACACATTGTACAACTGCAGCAACGTTGAGCTACGAGGTACTGTTACATATGTCCAACAATAATTTGCGAGCAGGTAAATTATTAATTCGATTACAGTAAAGAAAGAGGTTCGGTTGAAAGTATTTTTATTCAGATGATACTTTTAAGTTAGCGACAACTTTTAAGTTTCCGACGAAACTCACTTCGAAAGCTGCATTTCATCATTTATTATTGTACGATGTTGTTCGCCCGGGTGGGAGGGGGGGGGGGGGAAATACTTGTTATTTGTTTGACTTTCGTTTCAGTTTTTGATACAAAACCATAAACGATACTATTTAGTGGACCATAAACCCGTTTGCACCCTTCTAAAGTAGTTCATAAAAATTAAAATCGCATGGTGAAACAATTCAGACAAAGAACTAAAACGAGGGTCGACAGCCCCATGCATTTGTCGTTCTCCAAAGCTTTTAAGACTTTTCTGCTCAAATAGAATATGAGACATATCCATTTTCCTCATCATAACTTTGTATGAGGTGCACAGCGAACTGACCGTAATGGATCTTCTGGCATGTTGCCCATTAAATAACAGAACGCATATCCGACTTATTCGTGTGTCAGGTAAGTTGGAGAGAGGCAGTAACGAAGAATTTATCTTTTCCACAATCTGTTAACTTGCGTTTTGTTTCATTTAGTTCCAGTTTCCCGTCCATCCCTTGTGCTGAAGGTGCGTCATCAGTGCGATTTCCCTCGTGCCTGGACAAAATGCAATCGCTTCCCCTTGTATAAATTCTGACGTTATGGTTCATATAGTTGCAGCATTTCCAAACCTGTTCACCACTAGATCTGACGTTTTTGAACTTAAAGATTAAGTACATAAAGTGTTCGAAACGTTTCACTATACTTCACTTTACGCTGTTCTTCGGCTTACGTTAGATTATGCTACATGTTTAACTGCATTTTCTCTGCGTTATATTCGACACTACTATGCTAGCCTCTGCCATCAGTTACGAGATAAACAGGGTATCAGATAAATGTTGCTAGAAAACATGAGCGATTGTAGAGGTCGTCTTGATTAACAAATTGAGGCCAGGACCCATGTGGCGCCTGTCGCTAGGCCACCTCTTCGGGAACAGACGCGACTTTGTACGCTGACGGACCGTAGGTGCGACGTCTAGCAGTGTTGGTCGTTCTTGGGTCATCGCGACTGATTGCCACGATCGACAGCGGAGAAGATGGAACTGGGGCTAGAAGTTCCGCCTTATGCAAGACACATTTTTTCCTTTTGTTTTGTTCTTTTGTTTCTTTTGTGTCTTGCGTAAGGCGGAACTTCTCATCCCATTTTCTTAGCAAGCACGGAACAAAAAGAAGAACTGCACCACAAGATGATTAAGATGGAACTACCTGTTGCGAAGACAGATCTTGTCTCCTATGAATGCGACGCTCTTTTGTTTTTTTGGATGACTGTTTCATGCACGGGATCGTATCTGCAGTTTATTTTTCTTGTGTATCCTGAAAAATATTGGAGATTCTAGAAGGCTTCGGGAGAAAAATAAATGGGGATGAAAATTCATGTTCGAAACGCCATCCACCGAGGCAGCAGAGCATCACATTCACAGGAGATACGGTCCGATAGCAGCAGCTAGCTCCATCTTCTGTACCGGCGATCGTGGGAATCAGTCACGATGACTGAATTACAGACAACGGTTGCGAGACGCTCCCCTATTTCCCCTCGCCGTGTACTGAGTCACGTTTGCTGCCGAAGCGGAAACCTGGTGGCAGACGCCGGCGCCAGTGATTTCGACGCACTATCGCGTGGTTGTATGACGTTACCAGACACGGGTTCCGATCCTCGATTTGTTCCTCAAGTTTGTCCCAGTATTTTGGGATACCTTGTCTACCTGGCTCGGAGGTGATTTTGACGCACCAATTTGGCGCAGAACGCGCTCTTCTAGCTGAAGCTTAATTTGTGGATTAAGGGTATTAATGGACCTTTTCTAGACTGCGGTGTTGGTGTTTAGTCGTCCCATGAATAGCCGGCAGCTTGCCTCCCAGGGAGGGTTCGATTGATGACGATGTTTGGTTTGTGGGGCGCTCAGCTGCGCAGTTATCAGCGCACATACAAATTCCCAAACTTTGCTCAGTCCAAACTCACCACTTTCATGAATGATGATGAAATGGTGAGGACAACAAAAACACCCAGCCATCTCGAGGCAGGTGAAAATCCCTGACCCCGCCGGGATCCCGTGCTCGGGAAGCAAGAACGCAACTGCGGACAGGGATTCGAATGAGGCCGGTCGGCGATGTTGCTGCCGCCTCCTAAATGAGTGAGCGAGCCGGAGTGCGAAAATGCAGCGGTGTGGATCGGGCGCGCGGGCCAGAGTGTCGCTGCGGCGGTATCGGGATTTTGGCCATCCACGCGGCAGTCGGGCGGCGGCGGTGGCCAAATGAACAGCGCGGAACAAAGGCGGCGCGGCCATTGTTTGTCGTGTGGCGTGCTAAGCCCGGGCGGCTAGCGGCCAGCGGCCGGCCTGGAAAGTTAATGGAGAGCCATTGTGGCGGCAGCTCCGGCTGCGGCCAGGGGAGCACCGCGTGCGCTCGCTGCGACATCCGGCAGCGGCAGGCCGGCCAGCTTCCAATAGCGTTGCGTGGAAAGCCACTACCCCGCCTCTGGTAGCGTAGTCTGTCCACAATCTGAACTATCACTGCCTGTCCCGTGTCGCAAGGTGTTCTGTTTTTCATCGCGGGATCGAAACGCCGCCCTCTCAGCTTCGGCGACGTTTTCACCTTTGCGATCTCGGCTTACGCTCTGCCACACTACTCGTCGAGTGCACCTCGGTCAAGAAGCATGATAACCAACGTCGCGTGAGCACGATTAAGAGCAAAATGTTCCTGCGGTGCACCAACATTAGCACAGCTCAGCAAACCGACGTCACCTAACTGTGCATTGGATCGCGGTTAACTCCGTGTATTCCACTGGAAGGCGCCCTGGTGATCAAAAATGGTTCAAATAACTCTGAGCACTGTGGGACTCAACATCTGAGCTCATGAGTCCCCTATAACTTGGAACTACTTAAACCTAACTAACCTAAGGAGTTCACACATCCATGCCCGAGGCAGGATTTGAACCTGCGACTGTACAAGTCGCGCCGTTCCGGACTGAGGCGTCTGGAACCGCTCAGCCACCCTTGCCGGCCCCTGGTGATCCAAAGATGTTAATAAAGAGATGAAACTGCTCACGGTCGCCTATATACATAAGTTTTCTAGACAGCCGCTGGTGTGTGGTATCATTCTCACATGCTCTCACTTCTGTTAACATGCAGAAGTGTGTTCATACCTCGCGACTAATCCGTTCGTCTGGCGAAATGGAAAACAAAAGGAAGATACCAAATATTTTAAAGTGCGAGACGCAACTGCTTCTCGAATTGGTCGGTGCCAGTGCATCAGTTTTTGAAAATAACGGAACTGACAGCTAGAGTGGACGAGCGGTTCTAGCCACTACAGTCTGGAGCGGCGCGAGCTCTACGGTCTCAGGTTCGAATCCTGCCTCGGACATGGATGTATGTGATGTCCTTAGGTTAGTTAGGTTTAAGTAGTTCTACGTTGTAGGGGACTGTTGACGTCAGTCCCATAGTGCTCAGAGCCATTTGAACCATTTTGAACTGAAAGCTATATTATAAAAAAAGAAATATGCAGTGTGTCGTTTAGGTAATTTTTTCGTTCAATTCGAATACCTTTGCAAAAACAGACGTAATGTCTTATGGGACAACAGCAATCAGTGAAATTATACTGTTACTTAAAAACCGTCTTGATTGCAAATATTTTTATTCATATGACCGGTTTCGGTTCATTCAGAACCATCTTCAGATCTGATATTTCAGTTACGTAGCATGTGAAAACTGTTGGATTTGGACGGGTTACTCCTGTAACTGAAATATCAGATCTGAAGATGGTTCTGAATGAACCGAAACCGGTCATATGAATAAAAATATTTGCAGTCGAGACGGTTTTTAAGTAACAGTATAATTCGAATACCTGCGTCCTAAAAGTCATCAAATATTTGCTAATTAACACACCTACTTGCCATTTTTACGAAAAATGCGCGTCGTTTTATTTTAGTTATATACTGCATAAAATATTCGTCTTCAATAAAAACTGAAATTCTAAACTCCTTTATTGTATCAATGATTTTGATGAAGATTGTGTAACTCAAAAAAAAGAAATAGTAGTTTTTTCCTTTTTGTATTTTGGTTTTGACGTGAATGCGTTGAAGAGGGATAAACGCTTACTTTATCGCGTTAAAGTTTTAATCTAGGTTGATGCACTCTACCACACATGACACGCAGGGGATGCCGTCTTCGATTCGGAACGCTGGGATGTTGTCGTGTGACTAGGGCCTCTCGTCGGGTAGACCGTTCGCCGCGTGCAAGTCTTTCGATTTGACGCCACTTCGGCGACTTGCGCCTCAATGGGCATGAAATGATGATGATTAGTACAACACAACCCCCAGTCCCTGAGCGGAGAAAGTCTCCGACCCAGTCGGGAATCGAATCCGCGACCTTACGATTGACATTCTGTCGCCCTGACCACTCAGGTACCGGGAGGTGGACAACGCCAGGATAATTCCACACCAGTGATACTATGACGCTCTCGGCGAGTATCGGCGTTATTATTTTTGTGGTGCCACCGCCAGACACCACACTTGCTAGGTGGTAAACTTTAAATCGGCCGCGGTCCGTTAGTATACGTCGGACCCGCGTGTCGCCACTATCAGTGATTGCAGACCGAGCGCCGCCACAAGGCAGGTCTAGAGACTCCGTAGCAATCATCCCAGTTGTACAGCCGACTTTGCTAGCGATGATTCACTGACTACATACGCTCTCATTTGCCGAGACGACAGTTTAGCCTAGCCTTCAGCTACGTCATTTGCTACGACCTAGCAAGGTGCCAAATTCAGTTACTATGTCTTCTGAACAGATAATATTGTTACTCATGTACCTTCAAGAGCGACGTTCATCATTAATGGATTAAAGTTAAGTATGAAACTAATTACGTCCGCTTTCTGAATACTCATTCCTTGTCATGTTCCAGACCTCACGTGAGTATAGTTCTTCCCTCCTCACGCCAGCCTGCGTGAGCTAAAACGCGTGCATTTCGGCCTCCTCCAGTAACACGGTGTTGGCTCTTCTGCCAACTACAACTATTTTAATATATCTCGTCTTTAAATCCGACTGTAAAGTGTAAAATAATTTATCGTAGCCCCATACAGATTCGTAATTGTATGCAGATAGTACTGAAAATTGGAGATTGTGGGTGTTTAATAGATATGAAAATACTTGTGATATTTAAAACGAAAATCGTGGGATGCGTGCGGTAGATAACGGTAGGGAGGTCAACTATTCACGCATCAAATATGTATTGAATACGTCGCATGCTTTTCGTTTTAAAGTTTGCAAGTATTTTCACAGCTATTAAAAATTTACGTGCACACATTTTCAGCACACTGTGAGGGTTAGTGATCGATAAGGGCGTAGAATAATTATTTTTAGTTTGATTTGAAAACGTAGATGTTAAAGATTGATTTTTATTTAAATAATTATTTTCTGCTGTCGAGTCTCATGTGTCTGAGACTTCTCAGTCGATTTCAGATACTGTGATGAGATTATAACAGGCACATTTGGTAAATTTAAACTTTATTTCAGTTTAAGTTCATCTGAGTCAACCAGTATGTTGCAGGGTACACATGCTGTGCTGTGAGGCGATCGGTATGGTGGAAAATGAACGGACTTCGAGTTCACACGACTACAGCCATCGTTGTTCCAGCGAGCCTTTCGTAACAGATGGAAATCGCAGTGGTACAGAAAGTAGCCTCCGCCACACACAAGTCAAGAAAGCGAGTTAATATTGGACTACCATCCAGTTCTGAGTTACGTTTAAAATTTTAAATCTCTCGCTCATCGTGAGTTAGTTTACAATCGATAGCGAAACCAGTTCCATTTCCAGACACAGACAGACAAGAAAGCGGCCTACTAAAAACGTGGTAATTAGCTTCCACGTAAGAGTACAGTGGCCTCTCTAGAGATCTGTAATAGGTGTAGACGTGGTATCGGATGGTCATGTGACCCATCACTGCTCACGTAAGTCGTGGTTGTGGAGCGGTGTTGATGCGCCAGTCGAGTGTATACAACAGCCGCCGTGAAACGTGACGAAAAGGGACAAAGGAGCTGCCTTGTTTGTATTTGCCAGTGACCGAACCGTGAGTGAAATTGGCCATTTTGGTTTTGTATCAGCGTGGGTTGTCCAACATGTCTACAACGAATTGTGCACTACTCGCATCCATGTGACATTGTATAAGGACAGTGGCCGCTTCTAAGTTTAAGGGGACTGATGACGTCAGAAGTTAAGTCCCATAGTGCTCAAAGCCATTTGAACCATTTGACAGTGGTCGCAAAAACATCCTTACTGGCAGAGACCAGAGACAGACCCCACTAAATCGCTGCTCACAGTGAATGCAGGTCCGTCTCATCCATCGAACACTGCCAAGAGTCATTTCTAGAGGGGCACTTCGCTGAAGGCAATTGCTCACAGCGGCGGATAACGGTTGAAGACTTCCCCCTGCATGAGCCTCCTTTTACCATGTCGGATGCTCTCGCCTACTATCTCGGCAACCCTTCGGACAGCTCCATTCCGCGTGTAGCCTCACTGCCCCTGCACGCCTCAGTGTCACAGTGAAGACAAGACACAACGGAGCTATCAAGAGATGATGCGGCGCCCGTAGAGGGCGCCACCAACACGGAACCCGTCACGTCCGCACATCACGTGGCAGGGAAATGGTTGCAACAGTATTCTGCCGCAGGCACCTGTATAAGCCGGCGACAGAACTGCATGTCAGTCGGGCTAATATAGCCTCTCCTGCTCCAAGCGGCGGTTGCAAGTCATACTGTCAAAGAAGCTTACTTTCGAAGTCTATTGTTAGGGACAAACACCGCTGTCAGACGTTACCGTCGGTTCTCCTTCCGGAGTCTCACTGTCACTTATATCTAGGGACGTTAGATCCTGCAGCAGTAGTGTGTTCATCATGGTCGTCATTAGTGACACTATTATGAATTGGAAGCTCTGACCTTTGGCCACAAACTCTAGCAAGGGAACCGCCCCCCCCCCCCCCATCGGACCTCCCTCCGATTTAGTAGCAAAACAGCCCAGTGGATAGCCAGTTGAAAACTAAACGCAGATCAAACATGAAGACGTTGTGGTGATCTGTGAAAAAGAAACAAAATGGAAACATTGAACGGTCCAATCTCAACATCTGTAACATTGAGCGAATGTGAACAGCCAAGGAGCTGTTGTCAAGTGATCACGGAGTTGGACTACGAAGGGGGAGACCTATGTTCAAATCTCAACCGTGTTGCAATTTTTTCCCCACAAAATCGTGAACTTTCCGTTCGGTCATTGACGTGTCTGTTCGCTGTATTCAGATTTGTCTGAGTCGTGGTGGAACGTCCGGTTGCAACAGCAAAGTGTAAGGAAGGAACCTCAAGACGTACGTATGTCCTAATTGTTTTAGACAAGTACCATATGTTACGACTCCTAAGTACCATTTTGGAAGTTTTAACTCTTGATTTCTTTTGTTGTAACGTAGTTCATTCCCGTTTATTTGTTTTCATTCCTGTGAGTGGTGTATGCGGCGTCTCGTCTGCTCTCACTATTCTTCAGGTTTACTTGCAACAGTAATATATTCTTAGCACATGACTCGTGTTCTGTAACCAATGTATAGCATGACAATTGCCTTGACTACTGAAGGAGACCAGTCAGGGCGATGTTCCGACGGAGAGTTCATAAATTCGTGAAAAAAAGGAGCATGAGGGAGCTCTGAATCCAGATCTCCCGCTTTGCAGTCGAACACCGTGACCACACGATCACGACACCACAATTGCTGCAATTCGCTCGATGTTGTACATTTTGAGTTTGGACCATTCAGTGTCACTAGTCTGCCTCTTTTCTCGCAGTTAGACTTCAACTTCTTCCTGTTTTCATGCTTGATCTGTGTTCAATTTTTCGATATCCACTGGGCAATTTTACCACTAAATCTGAAGAAGAGGCGATCGGGAGTATCTCTTCTAAATGCTACCTCTTTGAACCTAAACCAGAACAGTCGGAATAAAGGTAACGAACTTAGCATCCAGCCAGTGATCATTACGAACTGAGCGTCCAGAGGGTGCCCATTCCCTACTCGGCTCCTTACAGTGTTCTGTTCCGAACGGAACATTCCGTCAGTGCTTTTCCTGTGAATTTACTCTACGATCAGCGCCCTGGGTGCTTTGACCTTATTCTGATCCTCAGTTATTTTGTGGCTATTGTGTAACTCTTTGTACTGTGTTCTTGGCCTTTATTCCCGTACCGTCAAAACACACTTTTTGTTCAGTAAACTTGTTGTTGTTGTTGTTCTGGTGGTCTTCAGTCGGAAGACTGGTTTGATGCAACTCACCATGCTACTCCATCCTGTGCAAGCATCTTCATCTCCCAGTACCTACTGCAACCTAGTCCTTCTGAATCTGTTTAGTGTATTCATCTCTTGGTCTCCCTCTACGATTTTTACCCTCCACGCTGCCCTCCAATACTAAATTGGTGATCCCTTGATGCCACAAACTACTCCTCTCCCCAATTCTATTCAGTACCTCTTCATTAGTTATGTGGTCTACCCATCTAATCTTCAGCTTTCTTCTGTAGCACCATCCGACTTACTTGGACTACATTCCATTATCCTCGTTTTGCTTTTGTTGATGTTCATCTTTATCCTCCTTTCAAGACACTCTCCATTCCCTTCAGCTGCTCTTCGAGGTTCGTTGCTGTCTCTGAAAGAATTACAGTGCCATCGGCGAACCTCAAAGTTTTTATTTCTTTTCCAAGGATTTTAATTCCTACTCCGAATTTTTCTTTTGTTTCCTTTACTGCTTGCTCAATATACAGAGTGAATAACATCGGGGAGAGGCTATAGCCCTGTCTCACTCCCTTCCAAACCACTGCTTGCATTTCATGCCCTTCGACTCTTGTAACTGCCATCTGGTTTCTGCACCAATTGTAAATAGCCTTTCGCTCCCTGTATTTTACCCCTGCCACCTTCAGAATTTGAAAGAGAGTATTCCGGTCAACATTGTCAAAAGCTTTCTCTAAGTCTGCAAATGCTAGAATCGTAGGTTTGCGTTTCCTTAATCAATTTTCTATGATAAGTTGTAGGGTCGGTATTGCCTCACTTGTTCCAACATTTCTACAAAATCCAAACTGATCTTCCACGAGGCCGGCTTCTACCAGTTTTTCCATTCGTCTGTAAAGAATTCGTGTTAGTATTTTGTAGCCGTGGCTCATTAAACTTATAGTTGGGTAATTTGTACATCCGTCAACACCTGCTTTCTTTGGCACTGGAATTATTATATTCTTCTTGAAGTCTGAGGGTATTTCGCCTGTCTCATACATCTTGCTCACCATATGGTAGAGTTTTGTCAGGGCTGGCTCTCCCAAGGCTATCAGTAGTTATACATCCTGGACATTTTTTTCCTAGTCGTGGAGCGCAACACTTGAGCTCTAGGGAGTCAGATTGCACTGCTCAGGCATGTGAAATACTGAGGGCCTACGCGTGTGGCTTATGAAACTGACCTGAGCCAGCCGGACCACGGTCTGGGCGTTTCACCGCCTTTTCTCTGCCGCCCTCTTGCTGTTCTCGTCGAGGGTCTCAGCTCTTGCGGGTGGCTCTCGAACGTCTTGCAGCACAAGAGGGCGCATTGACAACCGGTCCTTCAATTTCTTCTCTGCTCTCAGCCGTCTGCGAGCCTAAGAGCAAACAGCTGTGAGAGGAAATGCTGCATTTCTTGACGCCTGCACTACAACTGCTTTCATTCAGAGGACTATATGAGCCATTTCATAACTTTTTGCTAAAATATACATTTTCCATGACCTTAACACCTCATACATTCTGTGAGTTTAATAAATCAGGATGGGAGGAAGAGTCAGCAACTGAATGTCTCGTATCAGCCACGAATTTATACATTCTCTGAAATCATGTTCGTTCTACCCCTTTTTTTACGTGCCGATTTACGAATTATGTATGTTTCCTGCTCCTACCACATATTTATGATGCTTTGACGTTGTACTGCTATCTTTCTTTCCCATTCGTATCCTCTAAGAATCATAGAGGTAGTGAAGGCTTTCGGATATTGGATTCTCGAAGTGTCTGGTGGCGGTCTAACTTATTGTCTGTCCTGTAGCTGTTTAGCCAAATTTTGTGTACGCTTAGAGAGAAGCAAAGAGATTTTCGTTCCTCCTGGCCGAAGCACTATTGTGCATAAGATGACAGCATGTGGAAAGGGCATTCTCTGGCGTGCGGAAAGGGTTTTCTCTGATAATTTCCGCTACCTATGGGGACTCCGATTTGGGTAGAGACTGTTCACTGGTTCCTGGAATTTGGAAAAGGGAGGTTGCTCAAGGGAGTTTGTTCGCAGTAATGGGTATGGTAATGGAGTTTGCGTAAGTTTGTCTAGTTGAGGTCTAAACCCGTTTCTTTTGCCGCCTGACGTTAGCAATAACGCGGATTATTTCATTCAGAATAGGAAGCGGTAAATTTTTTGTAATTGTTCGATTTTACTGGTAGTTATTTTTTCAGACAGAACTTGCAAACGTGCGAGCGTGGTGTGCGAACTATGTTTGGTATAAGTTAGAATCAGTGTTTCTTAGTATGAATGTGCATGTGCTTGTGTTTCTTAAGTTATTTATTCTTTTGTTTCGCTAGTTCAATGTGTATTCCGTAATTTCTATTCGTTGGGACTTGTTTTTGTTTGTTCAACCCCTTGTGGTCCTTATTGGTACTTAGAGCCTTCAGTTCTCGGAATCTGTGTCACCTTGCAATTATTTAGCGGCAGTTTACTTATTTGGACAATTCCTCTAACCGATTTATCCACTATTCGAAATTTTTATATTTTTTCCCTTGATCTGTTTTTGTGTGGTTATGTCTACCGTTCTATACTAATAGGACTTAAATTACTTTGCCTGCACACTTTGTGTTTTACATGTTTTTCCCATCTGATTTGCATTTCGGATCGTAATTCTAGCTCAGTTTCACTCCTTGAGAATTCCGTGTTCTGCGTTAGGCCAGTGGAGCAAATCTTTTGCCGATTGCTTATGTCTGTGGTGCATTGTTGTAATTTTTCGTTTCATTATTATCTTACACGTGGTCTTAGTGTAATTGCCAAGCGCATCAGAGATTCCTTACCTTTGGCTGATTGGTGGTTTTTTAAGGCTCTATTTACAAGCCCATCATTGAAGTATATGATTACCTGTAGCACTCGCATGAATTTATAAGACAAGAACCAGTAGCCATTACGTTTTCATATAAAATGGAAAGTGACTTTCTAATTGTAGTAAAATAAATGTCCAGTCCAAGCTGAATTGAATTTATACATATATCGTGTCTGTTTTTTCGGACATGTCCGAAACCAAGGACCATTTCTATGCAAATGAACCCATATGCTCGAACATATGCGGGAATAGATCTTGCCACGAGCATTGAGATTAATGGGCGGGGAGCACAACTTTCGTAGGGGGTGGAGTAAGTTGAGAATGTGAGTCTGCTAGGGGGGGGGGGGGGAGGAGGCGTTTGGCATAAGTCCGCGCAGCCGCGCTAATTCAGTTGTCCTTGTTGACTTGAGGGTTAGAGCGCCTGCCTAGTTATCAAGAGATTCCGCGTTCGAATCCCGGTCGGGCACACATTTTCAACTTTCCCCGTTGTTATCAATGTCCCTTACACACCTGATATTTGTAATTCATAGAAATTTCATGAACTGAATTTCACTGCTGCTGTTGGAAATCCCTGCCACACATCCAAATTTTTGTTTCATAGTATACATTCTACAGTGTTTTCCATTATTCAGATATATACTGGTTGATTTATTTATTTGATTATTAGGTACTGATTTATTTTATAAAGTAATCAACATAGGATCATACTGGTTATTTGATTTATGGTTGACTTAAGCTGTGAGTCACACTTTCAGCCCACCATATTGCCAAATAACAAGTGTTCTGAATGTGCGCTATTTATTGATGAGAGGCTTATCCTCTGTTCACCGAATGCAGTCCGCAGCTCGTGGTCGTGCGGTAGCGTTCTCGCTTCCCGTGCCCGCCCCGCGGGGTTAGGGATTTTCTCTGCCTCGTGATGACTGGGTGTCGTGTGCTGTCATTATGATTAGTTAGGTTTAAGTAGTTCTAAGTTCTAGGGGACTGATGACCATAGAAGTTAAGTCCCATAGTGCTTAGAGCCATTTGAACTGAATGCAAATGTATTTACTATAGAGGAAGAAAATTATGTAGGACTGGGGATACTTTCAACTGAATTAAACCTGTGACTTCCATTAATTGTACCACTCACCATTTAAGCTGTTAATTTTAAATAAAATATTATTTATCATCGATTATTTTATTTAGTGGCAACCCTAGATGTATACCGATATATCACTATCAACTGAGTAAATTCCATAACGTAGATGTAAATTTTATTGCCGTAGCACTGTCCCTAGACTTACACACTACTTAAACTAACGTATGCCAAGAACACCACACACACCCATGCCCGAGGGAGGACTCGAACCTCTGGCTGGAGGGTCCTCGCAATCCGTGACACGGTGCCTCTAACCGCGAGGCTATTCTTAGTAGATACGGTTAATCATCAGTTAGTAACACTGTGCGCTGATAAACGTTTCACACTCCACGGTGAGTAATGGGATGGTCCAGGCACAGAAAGTGACAAGTTGTTTCGGGACACTGTGTTGTTACGTCCCGTTGGCTCCCACGAGCATTTCTTAGAGTGACTGCTTCTCCTCATTATTTAGCGAGTGAACAGAGCTGGCACAGTGTTTGATGTATACTGGACTCTTTTTCGGAAGGAGTGAACTTCCGATCAAACTATAACCATCTAGGTTTAGTTTTCCGTGCTTTCTCATAAATGGCCTGAGGAGAAAGAGATGTGCTATTTCTTTTCTTTTTTTAAAAGACGCTTTTAATTTTGTTCCTCATCCTTGTCTAATCACAGCTTGCGTGTCGGCCTCTAAAGACCTTCTTGTTGGCTGGTCTTTAATCACTGATCTTTCTTCTTTCCCTTCTATCGACAAAGACGCTTGTTAATTAGGGCGCAGTCCAATACCAACTAACTGAGTGTAAGTAGAGGCTGATGAAGGACTACAGTGTATCCGTGGCATCTTTCCGATGATATTTCCAGTAGTGATACCTTAAGTTACAGACTTTCGAAAACAATATTTTCGGTATAGTTTTGGACATGAAAATTCTCATTAAAGATCTAGGGATAACGTTGAGAAGCGAAGTCAACTGAAATGGAGAAACAAAATCAAATGCAGGGTCAACAGAAGGATGACTAACATTTACTAATAGAATACAATGAGTGTTAAATGGAACTAAAGAAGAAACCACGAACGAAATACTTGTGTGAACTAGTCTTGAATACTGGTAGAGTGTTTGTGATTCTCACTGGGTCGAGTTAAACATGGAACGTCGTTTAGTCAACACAAAATAGAACGATCCTTCTGTTTTTAACAGATCGTGGGAGAAGAGACATGAAGTACAGTAACAGTTACGAAGGAGTGTAGCTAAGTGGATGGATAATTGTGCTCTTTCAGTATATTTGGAAACGGATGGACAAAGCATCGTCTGCAGTACACTCTTCAGAGTATTATGAAGAATGTATGAAGCTGTCGCTGTACGTTGCACTGAAAAAACACACTCACGCACTCACTCAGAGAGAGAGAGAGAGAGAGAGAGAGAGAGAGAGAGAGAGAGAGAGAGAGAGAGAGAGAGAGAGTACTGTTTGCAGTCTGAGGTGAATAAACTGGCTTCTCAGTGTGAAGCAGCACGAGGTCGATATGTGACGACGCAAGCTGGAACGTTGGCGTGTCCCGAACAGGACCTGCTAATTCACTTACCTCTCCGGTGAGAAAAATGCTTGACTAATTTGCGTCTTCTGAGGCGGTCAACTAAAGCACCTTGTGGCACTTAACGGCTGTTCTCCTGAGGTTAGAAGGATGCTGGATACTGAAGCAGTAATTCCAAAATATATTTGACGAAAATCTGTATGCATGAATATTGGGACCCGTTCAGCTTCTCTTTAAAGTGTAAAATCGAATCTAACGATACGACCCTGCAGTGAGACGGTTGAGGCCAAATAGAAAGTTTCTCTGTCTGCAGCGTCAATTGTTACATATTATTTCGATCAGTTCCTTTCTCCAATCATTTTGAAATATTTTACATTATTTTGACAAGACACCTACATGTTGCGTAAAGTGAAAACAGATGCTGAAAAATAATAAGTGTGAGGTCCTCGACATGAGTACTAAGAGGAACCCGTTAAATATTGGTTACACGATGAATAATGCAAATTTAAAGGCTGTCGTTGCAACTGCATACCTAGGAGTTTCACTACGAACAGTTTATAAACAGGAACCATCACACAGAAAATGTTATGGTGAAGACGAATCAAAGGCTGCGATTTATTGGAAGAACACTTATAAGAAGCAATACGTTGCTAAAGATGCTGCCTACACTATTGTCCGCTCTCTGCTGGAGTACTACTCTTCTGTGTGAGATCCTTATCGGACGTCATTGACGGACATCGAGGAAGTCCAAAGTTGGACAGTACAATTTTTATCATCGAGAAATAAAACAGGCATTTTTTGTTGCAGAGTGGTCTTTTCACAAAATTTCAGTTTCTCTTGTCTGAATCCAAAATGTTGACGCCTATCTACAAAGGGAGAGATAACCACCGTAATAAAACAAGAGAAGTCAGAGCCTGCACGGGAAGATTTGTGTTCATAAACTGAGGTGACAAAAGTCGTGGGATACCTTCTATTAGCGCGTCTCACCTCATTTTTCCTGGCGAAGCGCATCAGCTTGACGTGGATTGGACCCAAAAAGTTGTTGGAAGCCCCTTTCGGAAATATTGAGCCATGGTATCCCTATAGCCGTCCATAATTGCGAAAGTGTGGACGGCGCAGGGTATTGTGCATTCGCTGACCTCGTGATTACGTCCCATAAATGTTCAGTGGGATTCATGTCGGGCGATATGGCTCGCCAAATCATTCGCTCGAATTGTCCTGAATTTTCCTCAAATCGGTAGCGAACAGTTGTGGTCCAGTGACGTGGCCCATTGTCATCCATAAAAATTCCGTCGTTGTTTGGGAACATGAAGTCCTTGAATGGATGCAAGTGGCCTCCAAATAGCCGAGCATTTCCAGTCATTGATTGGTTCCGTTGCGCGGAAGGACCCAGTCCATTCCATTAAACACAGTCCACACTGTTACTGAGCCACCACCAGCTTGCACAACGCCTTCTTGACGGCGTGGGCGCGTGGATCCGTTGGTTCTGCGCCTTACTCGAACCCTACCATCAGCTCTTACCAACTGAAATCAGTACTCATCTCCAGTCGTGTGTGTCCAACCGATATTGTCACGAGGGCACTGAAGACGCTACAGGCGATGTCGTGCTGTTACCAAAGGCGCACGCGCCTGTTGTCTGCTGGCATAGCCGATTAACGCTAAATTTCGCAGCACTGTCCTAATGGATACGTTCTTTGGACCAACATTGATTTCCGTGGTTATATCACGCAGTATTGCGTTTCTGTTAGCACTAACAGATCTATACAAACGTCGTCTGTTACCATTAGCAATTCTACACAAACGCCACTGCTCTCGGTCGGTAAGTGAAGTACGTCTGCCACTGCATTGTCTGTGGTGAGAGGTCATGGCTGTTTGTAATGCCTGAAATGTGGCATTTTCGGCACACTATTGACACTGTGAATCCCGTAATATTGAATACTCTAACGATTTCCGAAATGGAATGTCCCTTGCGCCCAGCTGAAACTGCCATTCCGCTTTCAAAGTTTTCGTCGTGTGGCCATAATGGCGTCGGGAGGCTTTTCAAATGTATCGTCTGAGTGCAAATGACAATTCTGCCAAAGCACTGCCCCTTTTGTACCTTGTGTTCGCGATACTACCGCCACCCCTATATCCCATGACTTTTGTCAACTCAGTGCATTTCCTACGCGGTATTCGAGAGTGGAACGGTCGAGAAAAAGTCTGAAAATGATTCTGTAACCGTCCGACAAGCACTAAGATGAGTGGTGATGTAGTTGTTTATGTAAATGAATACGTAAGAGACTCCCATCTCTATTGAGCGTGCTGCCTAACATTCGTTAAATAGGAATTGATATGTAACTGAACTATAAGGAATGAATGTGTTCGATGATCACCGGCCGCTGTGGCCGAGCGGTTCAAAGCGCTTCAGTCCGGAACCGCGCTGCTGCTACGGTCGCAGGTTCGAATCCTGCCTCGGGCATGGATGTATGTGATGTCCTTAGGTTAGTTAGGTTTAAGTAGTTCTAAGTTCTAGGGGACTGATGACCTCAGATGTTAAGTCCCATAGTGCTTAGAGCCATTTGAATTTTGTTCGATGATCGCTGTTGATGAATATAATGGGCGTACAGATATTTTTGCTTTTTGTAATAGGAGATAATGGACAATGCTTATATATGTACAGTAATAGTTCAGAAGTAGTACAAAACTTACGCAATGCTGTAGAGAAGTAACGTCAAATGATAAAAACAATAGAAGTCGAATAGATTTATAAAAGTTTCGTGGCCGAAGTCATGAGAAATACTAGCCTGTCTTAACCAGAAAAACTATAAACTCCGATACGGTGTTGTAAAACTGTTAACATGCTTTAACCTGAAAGAGTTAGATTGTGACGTGTCGCAGAATTACAACTGGGTGCTTTTAAAAATAAAACGTGAAAGTAATTATTAGGAGTTAGTAAAAATATCAAATTTTGCATTGTAAGAGGTGTAGAGATTGGACGTTGAGGCACGAACTCTACCGAGTAAAATTAGAACCGCCCGAAACTACTGAGGCCTCTCGCATCTCGATTGCTTACAGAAGAAGGTTTACAAACACCTTGCTACAGCTGAGAACTTCCCGAAAATCTTTAAAGGAAGTTCGTCAATGACAGGGTGGCAAGTATCCAAGAAATTTGTACTGCTCCGTGTGCATTGTTCCTTAAGCATATTTTCCTTGGCTTTTTTCAGATGAGAGTAAATTTCTATCACTTCATAAGTGTCCATAAAATAGCACTTCGTCATTGTATGAAGAATTACAACGTTATTTTTGATGCTGTGCACCTTGTGACAATCTTGTATAAGGTGAGCTGCCAGTCTGGATTTGCTACTTAGGTTCTTTTCCTTTTTAATTCCGTGTGTTCCTTACATCGCATTTTGAAATTTCTTCCGGTTTGCCCGCTGTAGCTTGCCTTACAGTCAGACAAGTGCATTTTGTGTATGTCAATGGTTTGGTTTACGTCATGCGTAGTGAATTTAAAAGCGTAAAAGTGGTGGTTGAGATTTGCATGCGATGCGTTCATTACAACACATTTATTGTGTTGGCTATTTTCGTAGCGATGTATACAGGGTGACATTTCCCACCTTGTACAAACTCTGAGGTTTAATCGATGAGAGGATAAGGAACAAAAAGGGTTAATGAACTTTTATCTGGAAATCTATGGTTTCCATGCTAGAGACCGTGTATTCAATCATGAATTTTTAGAGAGATAGTCTAATACGCGCTGTACCTTGCAGCCAGTATCTGTTGAAAATGGTTTGCGTGTGCTTCAGGGCAAACGTGTACGCGCCATAGCATTTGTTGTCTCACACGTTCACATCGGCCAGGCTGCATCCCAACAGTGTCAAATGCAGCGTGAATACGCTGCAAAAGTGTCTCCACATCTCGAGTGGGCTCTGCATATACGATACATTTGGTATGGCCCGATAACCAGAAATTGCAGGGGTTGAGATTCGGTGAACGAGCAGGCCATGAAAGTGGACCCCTTAGTCCGGTCCGTCGATTTAGGAAGACGCAAGTGAGATGCGTCCGGACGTTATGGCGAAGTGGTTCGGAGCACCATCATGTAGCAGCCACATAACCCTTAGAATCATCAGTGGCACGTCTTCCAGCTGTGGAGGCAAAATAACCCGCAAGAAACGCCAATAATTCCGGCGTGTTAGATGACGTCGAAGGAAGACTGGTCCCAATATACGGTGGCAAAGTTGAAGATTCCACTGTGATTAGGATGGGTGATACAAATGGCCGAATCGCTGTTGACCGATGAAGAAACCAGTGACAAAACTTCTCCCGATGTGAAAAGACTGTCGGTACTGAGCTCTGCACATGTAGTAAGTCATAAGAGTATTAACAATTATCATGAAGAATGTTCAACATGGTCATCTGGCTCAGCCGGTAGTGGCGGGCCAGCTGTCTGGTACTGACACGGCAGTCACCTTCGACAGTGGTAATCAGACAAGTCCGGTGTCCTAACATTTCGGGTAAGTCCTTACTGAATTTCTACTTCCTGAAACGACTGTTTCAGACAGACGACGGAACACTGTTGCAAACATTGAATGCTATGGTCGTTGTCGGCGTGAATAGATCTCCTGATACACCATTGCTGTCCGCCGACATCATGTCGGCGGCAAGTTCTCGATTCGAATGTGTACAACGCTGCATCACATCCACTACAAGCTTATTCAGCAAGAGGAGTGAACCGGACACAGCATTACCAATTACTACGGCAGGAGAGCGTGCTAGGGCATGACGTATGAGGAACAGTACCACCCTCTAGGAGGAAACCATACGTACTTCAACTGTGGCTGCATGGTGCAGTGCATATTAGACGGCAATTTGTGTAATAAAGTATGATTGAATAAATGGTCTCTAGCATGGAAACCATGCATTTTATGACATAAGATCATTAGACCTTTTTGTTCCGTATCCTCTCATCGATCAGTCCCTAGAGTTTGTACTCGGTGGAAAAAATCAACCTCCATAAATAACAGTAGTTCAAAAGAGAAAGCGTTTTGCATGCTGCGCATTAAGTTTGATTATTTAATTTGTGCAGCCGGACACATTTCGCCTTAGTATCCTCAAATGTTAAATGACTTTTCCGTCTGCACATATAGGTTGGAATTAAAACAGTTTATTGAGGTTTTTATATCAAAATAAAATAGTATTCACAGATCAGTGTCTAGTTAATTAGTTGTATGTCAGAGAGCTGTCTCTCATGTGGAAAGCTGGTTGAAAGATTGCAGTTTTATTTGTGGTCACTGCTTCCCAAGTCTGGGACTATTTTTTAATACAGTGGGATTTGTGATCGTCCATTGACGTTACTATCTATTCTAAGATCAATTAGTGTGAATAGTGAATATTTACTCATATTCACAGAAACATTTAACACTCAGATACATGCTGCGCAGACTCAACACTGTAGCAGTTAGCACAGAAAAGTACACGAAAGAAATGGACGTCATCACACAAATAGCAACAAACATTGCGTACAACAATTATCTAGTCTCAAAATTAAACAACAAATAAAGTCGATAAAAGCCGTTCTTTAAAAGTGCTATATGAGGGACACTCCAAAAGAAATGCACATTCTTTTTGTAAAAATACAGTATTCATTCTGCTTGTGTGAAAGTTTTACAGTGTGTAGATACATCCTTCCCACTTGCTTCCAAACTTAGTTCAGCTGTTCCCGTGAGTGGCGCTGACACAGCATGTCTTCAAGGTCGCTGCTACACTTGACGTTCGTAAGAAGTAACGTGCTGTCACAGAATTCCTGTGCTGTGAAAACGAGACAGTGGGAAACATCCACAAGAGGTTGAAAAAGGTGTATGGAGATGCTGCTGTCGATCGCACTACAGTTAGTCGGTGGGCAAGCAGGTTACGTGATGAAAGCGGGCACGGCAATATTGAGGATTGTCCTCGCAGCGGCAGGCCTCGTACTGCTTACACTCCAGACAATGTGCAGAGAGCTAACGAATTGGTGACTACTGACAGACGCCTCACAGTGAACGAATTGCCACGCTGGGTTGGGATGGGGGAAGGAAGTGTTTGCAGAATACTGAAAGTGTTGGCGTTTTAAAGGTTTGTGCCAGGTGGGTTCCCAGGATGTTGACAGTGCCTCACAAAGAAACAAGAAAAACGGATTGCAGAGAAATTTAGAACAGTACGAGAATGGTGGAGATGAGTTTCTTGGAAGGAGGTTATGAAACATGGCTCCATCATTTTTCACCAGAGACGAAGAGGCAATCAATGCAGTGGCATCATGCAAATTCACCCAAGGAAAAAACAAACTCAAAATCAGACCTTCTGCTGGAAAAGTTATGGCTACGGTGTTTTTCGATTCCGAAGGCCTCTTGCTTGTGGAGATCATGCCAAGTGGAACCACCATAAATTCTGATGCATATGTGACGAGAATGAAGAAACTTCAAGCTCGACTGAGTCGTGTTCTACCACATCAGCAAAAGCAGGACGTTTTGCTGTTGCACGGCCACATGTCAGTCATAAAACCATGGAAGCGATCACAAAACTCGGATGGACAACACTGAAACACCCGCCTTACAGTAGTGACCTGGCTCCGTGTGTTTATCATCTCTTTGGGAAACTGGAAGACTCTCTTCGTGGAACAAGGTTTGAAGATGATGACTCCCTTGTGCACGCTGCCAAACAGTGGTTCCAACAGGTTGGTCCAGAATTTTACCATACGAGTAAAAAGGCGCTGGTTCCAAGATGGCGTAAGGCAGTTGAGAGCGATGGAAATTATGTGGAGAAATGAAAACATTGTTCTTAAAGGAAGTATCTACACACTGTAAAACTTTCAAACATGTAGAATAAAAGATGAAATTAAAAAAGTAGTGTGCATTTCTTTTGGAGTGACCCTCGTAACCCTCGTAACATTATATTATTTAGAAAGATTACTTAGTCTGTGGGAGACCTGGGCGTTGAAAGACAACGAAATACATCGTTCTTTACTTAGTACATCGTCCTGTGTCAAGTAACACATTTTATACTTCGTTCGATTTTAAATTACAGCAACGATCATTCTGTTGTAACATTCCGTGCTATCAACGATAAACAGGTTCCTTAAACTGCCACTGAAAGCTAAGACGGGACTTGGATGGTTGCGATATGTAGTACGGAATGTACATACCACGAGAAGGGACTTCAAAATAGCACGTCGCGGAAATCAGCTGATGACGTGAAATAAATGTCTTTGTAATAAGGCCAGGGTGAAAAACTGAATTGCAAGTTAATAGGGAGTGTCTCTCTCTCTCTCGCTCTCTCTCTCTCTCTCTGTGTGTGTGTGTGTGTGTGTGTGTGTGTGTGTGTGTGTGTGTGTGTGTGTGTGTGTGTGTGTGCCCGTAGTGCACATGATAAATTCACGGCGCGGCTGGCTGGTCGGTCGCACTTTTGTGCCGGGTTGCGCGCCCTGGTCCCTGGCGGCTGCCTGCTGCCGCTGCTCTCAAAGCCGGCCGTCGATAAATCGGCGGCTGTGCCCATTCTGCGCTGTGGCGTTCATTATTCATGGCGGCTGGCAGCGGCCGGCTCCGCCGGCGCCCGCTAAACGGTTTTGCGTTAAACGTCGCGCCGCATAACCTGTCTGCCGGCGCGCCACAGCCGCCCGCGCTGTCCCCGGAGGAGGCGCCCAGACCCAGCTTAGCCGACCTAAAACCTTAGGCGGCCACACCACACCACAGGCGGGCCGCCGCGTTATCTGCGGGCCGCCCCCCTTGCCCCTTACGTCACTCCCCTCGATCTCTGAACTCTTTACTGTTGTTGCCAGTACTGGAAAGCTGTCTTCGGAAATACACTACTGGCAATTAAAATGGCTACACCACGAAGATGACGTGCTACAGACGCGAAATTTGAAGCAGCATGGACTATCAGTTCGGAGACCGTGGATTCGGTTACCTTTGATGCTGCACCACAGACAAGAGCGCCTGCGATGATGTACTCAACGATGAATCTGGGTGCACGAATGGCAAAACGTTATTTTTTCGGATGAACCCAGGTTCTGTTTACAGCATCATGATGGTCGCATCCGTGTTTGGCGAAATCGCGGTGAACGCACATTGGAAGCGTGTATTCGTCATCGCCATACTGGCGTATCAGCCGGTATGATGGTATGAGATGCCATTGATTACACGTCTCGGTCATCTCGTGCTCGCATTGACGGCACTTTGGACGTTACATTTCAGAAGTGTTATGGCCCGTGGCTCTACCATTCGTGCGGTCCCTGTGAAACACTACATTTCACCAGAATAATTCACGACCGCATGTTGCAGATCCTGTGCGGGCCTTTCTGGATGCAGAAAATGATTGACTGCTGCCCTGGCCAGCACATTCTCCAGATCTCTCACCAATTGAAAACGTCTGGCCAATGGTGGCCGAGCAACTGGCTCGTCGCAATACACCAGTAGTGTCGTGTTCAAGCTGCATGGGCAGCTGTACCTGTACGCGTCACCCAACCTCTGTTTGGCTCAATGACCAGTCGTATCAAGGCCGTTATTACGGCCACAGGTGTTTGTTCTGGGTAGTGATTACTCAGTATCTATGCACCCAAATTGCGTAACATGTAGTCACATGTGAGTTCTAGTATAATACATTTGTGCAATTAATACCCGTTTATCCTCTGCATTTCTTCTTGGTGTAGCAACTTTAATGGCCAGTAGTGTATAACGTCTGTTTTGTCTGATATTTCTGATTATCTTTTTGGGGTATCGGCCGCACTTTCAAATATGCTCACCACCAGTTACGCCGCTGCGTTTACTACACCCGCCACCACAGCACGGGGGCGCTGCCACCAACGATTACTCCGCTGCCAATGGGATGCAAGCATCTGCTCTCCGGAACTCCTGCGGCGGCCGTACTTAAGTTCGAACTGTCATTCACTGTCCACATTTTGTATGTTTGCCAGTTGAATAACATTTACAGACATTCATAGTGGCCAGTACTCGACGTTTTCTGAGATGACTTAGTGCTGAAGCGTGAAAATTTTTAAGAGCCAAGGAAATTGGTACACCTGCCTGGTATCGTGTAGGGTCACCACGAGCTCGCCGAAGTGCCGCAACACGAGATGGCATGCACTGGACTAATGTCTGAAGTCGTGCTGGAGGGACCTGACACCATGAATGCTGCAGGGCTGTCCATAAATCCTTAAGAGCACAAAGGGGTGGAGATCTCTTCTGAACAGCACGTTGCAAGGGATCACAAATACGCTCAATAATGTTCATGTCTGGGGATTTCGGTGTCCAGGGGAAGTGTTTAAACTCAGAAGAGTATTCCTTGAGCCACTCCTGTCGGAATTGCCCGGGTCCGTTAGAATGCACAATGGACATGAATGGATGCTTGTGATCAGACAGGATGCTTACGTACGTGTCACCTGTCAGGGTCATATCTAGACGTATAGGCGACCATACCAGTCCTACTGCACACGCACCACATCATTACAGAGCCTGCACCAGCTTGGACAGTCCCCTGTGGACATGCAGGATCCATGGATTCATGATATTGTCTCTATACCCGTACACGACCATCGGCTCGATACGATTTGAAAAGAGACTTGTCCGACCAGCCAACATGTTTCCAGTTCGAAAATGGTTCAAATGGCTCTGACCACTATGCAACTTCTGAGGTCATCAGTCGCCTAGAACTTAGAACTAATTAAACCTAACCTTGCCCGAGGCAGGATTCGAACCTGTGACCGTAGCGGTCCCTCGGCTCCAGACTGTAGAGCCTAGAACCGCACCTCCACTCCGGCCGGCCATCAAAAGTTCAATTTCAGTGTTGACGCGCCCAGGCGAGGTGTAAAGCTTTGTGTCGTGCAGTCATATTGATACACGAGGGCGCTTTCAGCTCCGAAAGCCTATATCGATGATGTTCCATTGAATGATTTACGCGCCGACACTTGATGGCCCAGCGAAGCGATGCCCTTTTGTCACGTTGAACGATTCTCTTTAGTTGTCGTTAGTCCCGTTCTTGCAGGATCTTTTTCCGGCCGCGGCGATGTTGGAGATTTGATGTCTTACCGGATTCCTTATATTCACGGTACACTCGTGAAATGGTCGTACGGGAAAATCCCCACTTCATCGCTACCTCGGAGATGCTATGTCCAATCACCACGTTCAAACTCACTCAAATATTGACAACGTGCCATCGTAGCAGCAGTAACCGATCTAACAACGTCGCGAGATGTTTGTTGTCTTATATAGGTGTTGCCGACCTCATCGCCGTATCCTGCCTGTTTACATATCTCTGTGTTTGCATACGCACGCCTATACCATTTTCTTTGGCGCTTCAACAGTGTGTCTTACTGTTATCTCAGCTCATGAACCTCATCTGTTGTTCCCTGCTGTATTCACTAAAGACCCACACAGCGTATGAGGAAGTTTTTTCCCGTGACCTGTTAGAGAACACAGACGATGCGAATGCTGCACGTATGATATATCATGGGATGACCAACATGAGTGGAAAATTCGTTTCGGTTTTCACCAAAAACAAAGACTTACTTCCAGTTGAATGTCTTATGCCAAGCCGCCAGAGCAATGTAAAGAAATGAACGTATCCGATTAACACACATTTCCAACGTTGTACCTGTCCGTTGTAAGTATAGCTCCAGTTTTTCAGAACTAGGGTTCAGTAGTTTTGGTACAGCACATATATGTCTAAGGTTGAAACTCATTGGCAAGACGTACACTACATTACATGCGGCCAGGCGGTGGTGCTGTCTCCCTACAGAAAACACAGTTTCCATTCACCTATCGGCGACATCTATTAGTGCAGCACACATGCTTTCCTGAAGAAAATAATTAACGACGGCCGAGTACAAAAACAAAAGCAGAACTAGCCGCGCTAAGTCCATCAACAGGCTGCATAAAATGTTTTCTAGTTTCAGGTTTTACCATGAGGCATTCGTTACATAAAAATTACGTTATATTGTCGCCACTTTGACACAAATTGCTCCACCAATCCCGAAACTAACTTGGATTCCCAATATAAAACTAGCAAATGAGACACAAGTAGTGTTAACGCCAAACATTAGACACAGTAGGGTAGCGACAAATCATTGAAAACAGTAACTAGTTGAAAATACTGAGACGGTTGATAATCGGTCGGAGTATGCCAGACGCTTAACCTTATTACTTCGTTGCTACTAATTTTATTCATAACACTTTTCACAGACAGTATCGACATGTGTCGCTGCATATACCAAAAAGTGTATCATCGTACGACGCATACTTTGCAAGATACGACGTCATAAACATTAAGTTTCGTGTAAACAATATTGCAGGATGGACTTCACTAGAGATACAGGTAAAATTTGTACAAATACGTTTGAAATATGTTAAATGTATTTGAAATATATGTTAATGAATGCACTCAGGAAAATCTACGGGTTAGATGCTTATCCTAACCCCCTGGAACAATTTTAACTAAAATTGGAACACACATTAGTGACTATCTGCAAAGAAATACCGTTGGCGTAAGAGCCACGAGCGGCCCACTTACGCGAGCTTGGTCACGTGGAGACTGAAGGGAGAAGGATGAGATGGGTAGACAGCCGGGGGAAAGTAGCAGGTGGGCACAAATTGGGTGGCAAACGGACAGAGAGGAGAGGAGATGGTCAAAGACAGGTGGAGGACATGGGGGGGGGGGGGGGCAGAGAGAGGAGGAGGAGGAGACGATAAATAAGTATATGGACAACACGTCGTATGTCCCACCTTGATTTCTGCTGTATTTCATGCGGTGCTGCGTCTCTGTTCGCACTGACAATGCTACACAAATGCCGCTGCTCTCGGTCGTTAAGAGAAGGCTGTAGGCAATTGCGTTGTCCGTAATGGGACGGGATACCTGAAATTTGGTACTGTCGGCACACTCTTGACATTGTGGGTGTCGGAATACTGAATACCCTAACGAGTTGCCAAATAGAATGTCCCACGCGTCTACCTCCAACTACTACTCCGTGTTCAGAGTTTGTTTACTCCGTCATGTGGCCATAATCATCTACATCTACATACATACTGCGCAACCCACCATACGGTGGGTGTCGGAGGGTAACTCGTACCACAACTAGCATCTTCTCTCCCTGTTCCACTCCTAAACAGAACGAGGGAGAAATGACTCCCTACATGCCTCTGTACGAGCCCTAATCTCTCTCATCTTATCTTTGTGGTCTTTCCGCGAAATGTAAGTTGGCGGCAGTGAAAGTGTACTGCAGTCAGCCTCAAATGCTGGTTCTCTAAATTTCCTCAGTAGCGATTCACGAGAAGAACGCCTCCTTTCCTCCAGAGAGCCACCCGAGTTCCTGAAGCATTTCCGTAACGCTCGCGTGATGATCAAAGCTACCAGTAACGAATCTAGCAGCCCGCCTCTGAATTGCTTCTACGTCCTCCCTCAATCCGACCTAACAGGGATCCCAAACGCTCGAGCAGTACTCAAGAATAGGTCGTATTAGTGTTTTATAAGCGGACTCCTTTACAGATGAACCACATCTTGCCAAAATTCTACCAATGAACCAAAGACGTCTATCCGCCTTCACCATAACTGCCAGTACATGCTTGTCCCACTTCATATCGCTCTGCAGTGTTACGCCCAAATATTTAATCGACGTGACTGTGTCACGCGCTACACTACTAATGGAGTATTCAAATATTACAGGACCTTTCCACCACGAAACACCCTTGACTTCTGTTACAGTGTTTACACCTCACTGAAATGATTTATACTCTCCCCGCGAAGAGCTGGGCAATACGTGGACGTAGCCGTGGTTCGGCAGTTGCAGCTGGTGGCCGAGATGCCCTCGTGGAGGCAGCACGCTTTCTGGACACAGGAGGCGCGCCGCGGCCCAGCAAGAACCCAGAGGCGGTCATCGACCCGCCTGGCTGTAGCCGCCGAGCGGCTGGGGTCGGCGGCGGGGGCGGACGGAAGGGTAGCAGCGCGACAGGGCAGCGGGGAAGCAGCAGCAGCACACGTGGGCTCCCGCGTGCCTGTCTGCAGCTAAAGCCGGCCCGGCTCTGCACGGCTGCGCCTCGCTCCTGTAGCAAGCGGCCGGCCAGGGCTTGGCAAACTCCCTCGCGGGCCGCGACCGTGATTCGCGTGCGGCCTGTGTCGGCTTCACTCGTTCCATCCAAAGATTACGCTATACAGAGCGCTCTGTTACACTACTGGCCATTAAAATTGAAACACCTCGAAGATGACGTGCTGCAGACGCAAAATTTAACCGACAGGTAGAAGATGCTGTGATACGCAAATGATTAGCTTTTCAGAGCATTCACACAAGGTTGGCGCCGGTGGAGACACCTACAACGTGCTGACATGAGGAAACCTTCCAACCCATTTCTCATACACAAACAGCAGTTGACCGGCGTTGCCTGGTGAAACGTTTTTATGATGGCTCGTGTAAGGAGGAGAAATGCGTACCATCACGTTCCGACTTTGATAAAGGTCGGATTGTAGCCTATCGCGACTTCGGTTTATCGTGTCGCGACATTGCTGCTCGTGTTGGTCGCGATCCAATGACTGTTAGCAGAATATGGAATCGGTGGGTTCAGGAGGGTAACACGGAACACCGTGCTGCATCCCAACGGCCTCGTATCACTAGCAATCGAGATGACAGGCATCTTATCCGCATGGCTGTAACGGATCGTGAAGCCATCCCTCGATCCCTAAGTCAACAGATGGGGACGTTTGCAAGACAACAACCATCTGCACGAACAGTTCGACGACGTTTGCAGCAGCACGGACTACCACTTCGGAGACCATGGCTGCGGTTACCCTTGACGCTGCATCACAGATACGAGCGCCTGCGATGGTGTACTCAACGATGAACCTGGGTCCACGAATGGCAAAACGTCATTTTTTCAGATGAATCCAGGTTCTGTTTACAGCATCATAATGGTTGCATCCGTGTTTGGCGACATCGCGGTGAACGCACATAGGAAGCATGTATTCGTCATCCCCATACTGGCGTATCACCCGGCGTGATGGTATGGGGTGCCATTGGTTACAAGTTTCGTCAGCTCTTGTTCGCATTGACGGCACTTTGAAAAGTGAACGTTACATTTCAGGTGTCTTACGACCCGTGGCTCTACCCTTCATTCGATCCCTGCGAAACCCCACATTTCAGCAGGATAATGCACGATCTTATGTTACAGGTCCTGTATGGGTCTTTCTACATACAGAAAATGTTCGGCTGCTGCCCTGGCCAGCATATTCTCCACATCTCACACCAATTGAAAACGTCTGGTCAATGGTGGCCGAGCAAGTGGCTCGTCACAATACGCCAGTCACTACTCTTGACGAACTGTAGTATCGTTTTGAAGCTGCATGGGCAGCTGTACGTGTGCACGCCATCCAAGCTCTATTTGACTCAATGACCAGGCGTATCAAGGCCGTTATTACGGCCAGAGGTGGTTGTCCTGGGTACTGATTTCTCAGGATCTATGCACCCAAACTGCTTGAAAATGTAATCAGATGTCAGTTCTAGTATAATATATTTGTACAATGAATACCCGTTTCTCATTTGCATTTCTTCTTGGGTAGCAATTTTAATGGCCAGTAGTGTATTTAGTATTGCGGTGTATCATTTATGGTCGTCACAACTCTCTTCAGTTCGGCAGAATAATGGTGTCGGTGCTCTTTTTTCCATTCCTCGTTTGTTCGTGATACGAAGACGTTAACAAGTCTAGGGGCTGTTTGCACAAAGAGAGACAGTGTTGCGATCTATCGTCTCAGGCCATGAGAAATGATTATGAATGACAAGTGATGCATGAGAATTCTCTATATACAAGGCATTACGGTAAGAGCGTGCAAAAATTTGACAAGACGTAGAGGATGCTCCACTGAAAAATTTGAGATAGAACACCTAGGACCGGAGAAGCCAGCTTAAGCAGATATGGAAGTAAACTTGTCTACTGCTTTGTCTAGCATTACTGTTTTCCAGTTTAATTACAACTAACATGTGTACAAGTTTTCTCGTACTGTGCTGTTTATTAACAAGGAGAACGATACTGATACTAAGAAGTTATTATGCAGGTTTTGTTTATTCTACTTGTCCATAAGCTGGCTCAGATGTATCGTATCTACAATGTCCCATGATTGTACGTTCTATGAGTCAACGACATATGTACTCATTATTCTATATGTTAAAAAAATTACGAAATTCCTTCAGGTGCATTAAGGTGTTGGTTTTATTGGCGTCTAGCTTTGATGTTGTTACATCATCATCTTCAGGCCCTGAATACAAAATACCATACATAAACAACCAATGCAACAACAGTAATTTATAAGTTATTATGCAAAACAATTCTATTATAACCAAATTACACAATGGGTAATTTTAATGAACTAATTATAAAATACCATCACTTTGGACATAAACCATTTACGTGGTATCACTAAAATACAAATGAAGCTGTATAAGCACAATCATTTTGTGATAGGTTAATATCTGGTATTAAAAAAAGGGAGTATATACTGTAAGAGATTAGGTGACAAGCCGTTATTTTAGTGGATAATAATATAGGCGTGGAACATGGTAATTTTTTTAAATATTGAACTATGGAAGGGAAAACATACGCATTGCAAAAAAATTTACCATGTTCCACGCCTATATTATTATCCATTAGAATAACGTCTTGTCCCTTAAGCTTCTATATACTCCCATTTTTAATACCTGATATTAACCTATCATAAAATGATTGTGCGTATACAGCTTCATTTGTATTTTGGTAATACCACTTAAATGGTTAATGTCCAGAGAGATGGTATTTTAACGGAAATGACCAAAATTATAATTATTTCATTAAAATTACCCATTATGTAGTATGATAATAATAGAATTATTTTGCATAGTAACTTATAAATTACTGTTGTTGCATTGGTTGTTTATGTATGGTATGTTTTATTCAGGGCCTGAAGATGATGATGTAACAACATCGAAACTAGCCGCCAATAAAACCAACACCTTAATGCAGCTGAAGGAATTTCGTCATTTATTAACATATATTATACTAGCTGACGTCACAAATCGTCCATTTCAATTAGGAATATACGAAGATATTCAGAATTCAGTGTTATTCAGAGACGTACAGTACCAAACGGTGGAGCAGTACTGGTACAGTTCCGCAGAACTCACGGACATGCCCGGTATGTATGGGGAAGTATGCAGCAATGCTCTTGCTGCTGAAAGGCTGTACAGGAAACGATTTCCTAACAGACATAATCTGTCACGATGAGTGCCTATTTCTCTCGATGGACGAATGCCAGAATTGTAGCTGCCTGTGATGTGATTCGAAACACACCAGGGGTATTTCTCAGGGTGCGTCAGAATCCTGTTCGCCGATGTCATGCTTGCATTGAGGTTGAGGACCGTCATTTTAAGCACATTTTGCAGGACACAGTAGTGATAGTATCTGCAGTTAACTGTAACTCATGAAAATGAAAAGGTACACAGTAAGGTGATTTTATTCCTATTATTTACTTAAGCTAGCTTCACCGACCCCAGGTTCCCTGCCTCTAATTGTTTGGTAGAACACCCGCTACGTTCTGTTAAATCTTTGCATGCTCTCACGGAAACATCCTGTATGTTATGCATTCGCATAAGCGACGGGTGCTGTAAGTTTGCTTTGAAACGACATAACGGCGCTGCGCAGAAGGAATTTAAAGCTTTGGTTGACAATGAAAGAGCAAAAAATTACAACGTTCCACAGACGGGATTCACTGTTCCGCGGCTCGTCCGAACTTGGCAACTTCTACCTGCTGGTGGAAAATGATACACTCGAATTCGGTGGCTCTTCCCAAAGCGCCTCATGAGCGTCACACACGAAAACGTAACTTCTGCCTTGTCATGGCAGACTAACTACACGAAGCCGGCAGACTCTTCCAAAACTGAACTGAGAGCAAGCGCACGACTTCCGCTACTATTTGCAACGTTGTTAATGACTATTGTAAACACTGAACCAATGAACAAGATATAAAAGGAAATAAATTATATTTACACATTAAGATTTTTATTGCAAATTCCACGTATATACATACTTCGTTATAATAAGTGAAATTATGTTATCTTACATTTCTCTGAGTAAATGTAACTTGTGTTGTAGGAATGCTTGCCTCTTCCTGAATTTTGAGACCATTTTGGTGATGTGACCTATTTTTGGACAGTTAATTCCCATGTAGGTAGCAGTTTATCATACTTCTTACAGACTCGAAAATTTTTGGGTGAGGATGTTCACACGAAGCACTGAAACGGGAATGAAAGCTTTAACAAGCGTTATTAATTCTCCATTAGGAAGCACAATCTGCTACCGAGTCTTGAGGACCACATAACGCGTCATCTCCGTCATCCATGTAATTTTAAGTTGAATAACCGGCAAATTTGGTGAATTTTTCGTCACGTGGCTGTATGCTGAGCAGGTCAGCAAAAACATGAGGGACGTGTTGAGAATTTAAGTAAATAAGCCCAAAGATGTATTGCAGTCACTAGTCTTTTTCATTTTCCTGGCCTTTGCACATCGAATCCAAACCTAGCGTTTGTATATTTCGCAATTTGAAATATGTAGAAAGAAATAATATTTGTGGAAATGTAAAAGCAAACTTTTTTTTAGATCCGCGAATAAGCAATGTGCACAACCCTTGTTAGCCTGAATGATGTGTAGCTAATCACAAGAATAACTGTTTAAAAGAAAAGACAAATAATATTCTGTACTAATTATGATCGTTTATCGTTCAACTGTAATACAGTTTTCTTAAAATAACAGTTACGACGACACTTACCAAGCTCTAGCCAAGTGAAACCAACAACCTGTAATCTTGTCTGGTGGGAAGGCAAGCATGATAATCTCATGGATGGACTGTTCGAAGTCAGTTGCCACAGGTTTTGGATTAAAAAACAATCTTATGACATTCATCTTGAACACACTTTATAAATTTCAAATATGTTTCCTTTTTCTTTTATTTTCCAAGGCTAAACATAAATGGTATGTAAAAACCTCCAGACTAAATATGGATCGTGAATACCTGGAGAAACTCTTCCACTGCATCTTGGAAAGTAGCATACATAAATATAGTTTCCTGCGGCCGTAGGTATTGTAGATTGGGGTCGTCTAATAAAACAACATGACTGCTTTCCGTATCATTATTAAGGACAAAGGCTACGGCTTATCTGCAATAAGGCATCCTGAATTTCCGTCCTGGATTTTGGGAGCGTGAGTAATATAGTGTGGATTACATTACTAGTTAATGTGTTCGCAGTTGTCGCATTGCCCTCTACTTCTTTGCGCCTGTGCTTTGACGGTCTTTCATCCAAAGCTTCGCTTTTTGTTTTAGCAGAAATCGATAACCTTCTCCTGTTAAACGCGTGTTCTAGAACTGGTGTGTCTTCATGAGTGCCTTCCAAACGCGAAAATAAGTTTTCACTTCATACCTTCAATAAGTTAACAGAACACCGCGAATTTCTACCTCAGCATCGCTATCCACTTTCTACAGTTGTTAGAGCTCTTTTGTAAGGTCTGAATTTAAAACCATAGTAGGTTAAATGTATATTACCACAATTACTAAAAGCGGATTGTTAAACGCTACTTTCCACCATATTTTCTGCTTCAGTTACTAACTTAAACACTCTGTGATTCTGCACCGATGTTAATGAGCTGCTGTTGTTCACACGACTGACGTGATCAGTTAGGACAACCAACACCATCCCCGCTGACTCATACCTATAAGGGTCGGAGGATCCTGCTACCTGTGTACAGAGTTGCCGAGTTCGAGTGTGGGGTTACTGACCCCTTCACAGAACCTTTCTCGTAGTCATTAAAAGTTTCAGAGTTCAAGTCGGCCCATTGCTCTGTACATCAAAAACTGCTTCGTGCTAAATTTGCAGGCAGGCAGCACATGAAGCAATTGGTAGTCTGATAGCAAACTTTCTGAAGCCGCACATATTATTCCACTGTAAGTTCCCATAGGTGTTGGTGAAATTGAAGGAAGGGTTTACAGACCCTATATGTAACTGTAAAGTTCGATGGTTAGGTAGAGGGGCATTTGTGACTTAAGTAAAGGGGCATGTCTAGAAAGATTTTTTTTATTTTAAACTCGCTATTGTTCAATTTATGAAGGGAAAAGGAGTGCAGAAACGAAACTTAGAACACCTGCAGTGTTTGCACACCGTGCATTTTAAGTGTACTTGACCACACACAGCCCACATTATGACATTTCAAGGCGAGAAGCGACTTCCTTCTGAACGGATGAGAATATGTTCAGGAAGAATATCGCGTTGTTGAAGGGATGCGTTCTGATAAACACAAACAATTTCTGTAAGCTCACTGGCGTGAAAGAAAATGCGAGGTATGAAGAGGTTTTAGCCTTGAAAGAATTACGAGAATAGTTTCCTATACTTTTTTAGCATACTTCCTATCTTGCTTCTCTTTCCGAGCTGTTTTCGAGACTCTTTGCTGTTTCAGTTGAAAGTGCTCCTGTATATGTGCATAAATAACTGAGTGGCCTGTAAGATAATTGCCGTTTTAATGACAAATCCTTTAATGTTCAAGCTGTCCAGGACGTCAACATTGCTTTCCTCAGGGAGTATTTCCACATCTCCATGATGAGGTTGCGAAAGTGCTACAATATTTCGATCGACTTATTTGTCTGCAAGATTTTTTTTCGATTATGAAACTAAATTAGGTCACGGCTATATGGCAGTTTGTATTCGAAAACCTGTGAAATTGTCTGCATCTATCCTTACACTGATAGATTGTACGAGGTAAAAACTATATTGCGGCTTCAACAGGTCGCATTGCGATTTAAATGCGGGGCGTTCGCAGATTCCCCTTCTTACCTCTCCTCACGCTCGGACTGCATGTCGTGCCAATGGGGAAGCGTGCAGTGGGGCTGAGCGGTACGGTACTCGTGCCAGAGCTTGGCTCACGTTCCAGTGTGAATGTTTACCTGGATTGTTATTGGTTCCTTCTTCGTACTTAAGAGCATGTGGACTGTATGATAACTAATAGCAAAATCTTACAAAGTTAAGAGCTCACGATATTTCACATAGTCACGATTTTATACTGGGCTGTAGCTCCCAGGTTGTACCTATAAGCGGAACTATCATTAATCAAAAAGAGGCTTCTTCATTTGCATCTATCTTCTCTACGGTTACCTTCAAATTGCCTGGAGCACTGGCTCATTGCCCCATTATGGAACTGGAGTTTCTGTAAGGGTGCTCTTTTTAAACACCGCTGAGCAATGTCAACCACAACCCAGTGCACACGGGAAAGCACTGTACAGTGCAGTGAATGCAGAACCAAGTCCAGAGCTGGCCAGACCTATAATTACATTAATGAGGCACGTCAGCTTCAGCTTAGAGATAGATGCTGCGGATTACTTCACCACCCTTTTTGAACATCCGACTATTGAAGACATTTGTTTTACCATTTTTTTACCAGTGTACGCCCACTACCCTCACATGTCGAAGAGAGTAGTGCCTGCCCTGAGACGTTCCGCAGGCTCTTCACTTGTGTGTTCTTCCTGATATATCCGGTTCCACGTAGGTACCCACTAGAGGCAGGTAGTCAAACAAAAGTTTATTTCTCTGACACAACGTTAACAAAATCTTCAACGTATTAGGAGATAAAATTTATGTAAATCTGAAATTAAACAAAAGCCTTACACAAGTGAACAACTAAACAACAGTTCTTCAGTGACAAACAACGTTAAAGTTCCTGAATTCCAAAAAGAAGTATTTAAGTTCTTCAGCACGTGGAATTAATCAAAACAATCGTTAAATATGAGCCAGATCTTGAAATATACATAAATTAAAGTTCCGCATTAAGGAAGTTTCTCAGTTCTTGGGTCTGGAAACAGAGTCCGCGTTCTAACTTAAGTCGTGGAAACAAAACATTTTCAATGTACCTTACAGCACTACTTCACAGGAGAAAAAAATGGTTCAAATGGCTCTGAGCACTATGGGACTTAACTTCTGAGGTCATCAGTCCCCTAGAACTTGGAACTACTTAAACCAAACCAACCTAACTAACCTAACACACACATCCATGCCCGAGGCAAGATTCGAACCTGAGACCGTAGCGGTCGCGCTGTTCCAGATTGAAGTGCCTAGAACCGCTCGGCCACACCGGCCGTCCTTCACAGGAGAAGCATCGACTGTCAAACAATAGAAAAAGATGCCGTACGTCAATGACCTCTCCGTCGCCATGCACGCCTCCTGGAGGACTGACCGGAATGATGTTGCCGCCTAAGGCGCTACAGTCATGGACTGTGCGGCTGGTTCCGGCGGAGGTCCGAGTCCTCCCTCGGGCATGGGTATATTTGCCCTTAGGATAATTTAGGATGAGTAGTGTGCAAGCTTAGGGACTGATGACCTTAGCAGATAAGTCCCATAAGATTTCACACACATTTGAACATTTTGGTGTTGCCGCCACCTGGTGGTAGGGGTACGGAGTTCCGGAGTTCATTGCTCCCGCGGTGTCTGTTCCGTACGGGAGGAGCTCGCCGCGGCTACCCACACGACTTAGTTGTGCGGGCTGCTGTAGGCTCCTGGTGTCTAGGACGCCACGGCACGTTCTTTCCGGTCAGTCCTCCAGGATGCGATCAATGCATTTCCTCCGCAGGGCGGAATACCAACAATACAGAAAAGAACGGCGAGAACAAAGATCCTCTTGCTGCAACGTCCTGCCGGCGCACTTGCTTGATAGATTCTTTAAGAAAAAGTGCTGTTCTTATATGCCAGATTGGAGGAGCGAAGTGTATCATATAGGATCAACTTCATGAGCTAGGTTTTAGGAAATGTAAGGCAATGTAGCATGTCGTAAACGTGGCAATAGCTTAAGCAAGAAACGCCCCTTGAAATAGATAGTGGGCATAATGATAAACATTCTGTTGGGGTGTTTGACAATTTGTGATGGCCAGCGCTTTTTGACTACCTGAACAGCCGTGAGATAGACTATAGTCAGAGCAGAGAGGCAAGACTCGCATGTCCGGATCAACACTTCAATAATAAGAATTCCAAAGGCTGTCCATGGAGATACCTGACTGATGGTATAGTCTGTGATTTGTCGCTGGATCCATTTCTAGGATACGTGCGAGATAATGAAGCAGTTACAGCTCTGCTGGCATTGTGACTGTGATATCATGATCCTCCTGAAAGCTAATTTGAGAGGCAATCTGCAGACATGCTGTTACTTCTACAAGACGGGTGCCAAGGACTAAAGGTACCAGTAGCACACGGGCTGCTGCTGGAGACGCGAGCACGGGGTCCGGAGAGCAGTAATCGTCAGTCTGTCAGGACCTTCAAAGTACCGTATCTGCGGAGAAATTTAAGTCGGCACTTTACAACACGTCTACACGAACTAAAAGTACGAAACAGCGAGGAACTGGCTGAAAGAAACGACTACTAATGTCCTGAACCTCATAGGAATGCAGGCCACAGACCGTAAAACAACAAGGGATCGTATCCTCTTTCTGTGGCACATACACTGTGATGACCCAGGCGAAGGATGATGAACCTACAACTTCTTCCGAAATATCTAACGAAGACGTCGTTTATGGTATCTCAACCCCTCAACATCCCCTACCAGTTGCCTGATGCGCAAATCTTCACATGGCGCTCTCGTGTACAGCGTCAAATAGAAATAAACAAACAAATAAGCCTGCAGAGAAGAGAGTACTCTGGAGCATATTAGACCCACTAAAGAAAGTTTTGCATCACCCGCATTCGGGGAGCTCCTGAAGATAGACGTTGACTGTGGATATTGTATCACAGACACAGTCCCATTGACTGTTCAGAGATGTCACTAAACCTGCCCAAAGATGTGAGCAATCATACATGAGCAGCGCCTATTAGACGGAGAGGGTCCGAAGCCGATCAGTTCCAGTCATTCCACCAGGAAGAAGGTACACGGATCGTGTTGTCTGCCGTTCAATCATGCCTAGACTGTCAGTACTGCGCTTCGATTACATTCGCGTTGTGCTTTGTGCCAGGCAGGGCTCTCAACAAGCGAAGTGTCCAGGCTTCACGGAGTGTTCGGACATGGAGGAGATACAGAGAGTCAGCAACTGTTGATGACATACCTCACTACTGTTGATGACATACCTCACTCAGGCCGCCCAAGGGCTGCTACTGCAGTGGATGACCGCTACCTACGGATTATGCCTCGGAGGAAACCTAACAGCAACGCCACTATGTTGAATAATGCTTTTCGTGCAGCCACAGAACGTGGTGTTACGACTAAGACTGTACTCAATAGGCTGTACGATGCGCAACTTCTTTCCCGAAGTCCATCTTTGAAACCACGGCTCCATGCAGTGAGTTACAGATGGGCCCAACAACATGCCGAATGGACTGCTGAGGATTGACACCACCTTCGCTTCACTGATGAGTGTCGCATATGCCTTCAACCAGACAATCGTCGGAGACGTGTTTGGAAGCAACCCGGTCATGCTGAACGCCTTAGACACACTGTCCAGCGAGTGCAGCAAGACGGAGGTTCGCTGATGATTTGGGATGGCTTTATGTGCGGCTGACGTACGCCGCTGGTGGTCACGGAAGGCACCGTTATGGCTGCACGATACGTGAATGCCATCCTCCAACCGATAGTGCAACCATATCGGCAGCATATTGGCGAGGCATTTGTTTTCATGGGTGACAATTCACGCCCCCATCATGCACATCTTCTGAATGACTTCCTTCAAGATAATGACATCGATCAACTACACAGGCCAGCATGTTCTCCAGATATGAACCCTATCAAAAATTCCTGGGATACATTGAAAACGGCTGTTTAACTCCTCAGATCTAAAATGACACACGTCATTGGTACCGACATGAGCCACCACACGCAGTTGGCTGTACCCTATACTCCTCATGGCATCCGGAAGCACCCTTTCCACATCCGAAATGACTGCCCTCGGTAAGCACACGGAGTGCACATTGGCTTCCTTCCCCTCCTTGGCAGCCATATTCCGCATTAGGCGCCTAACGTTGGAGCTCCCAAGTGTCGAGTAAACATATGCTCTAAAATGCATACCTTAAAAGTTATGAGCACTTTTTTATTAGAAGACTGCGCTTGCTGTTAATACACCGCGTCCTGTACTCGTCCACCGCGGTGCTCGGGGTTACAGCATGAAGTTATAACACCTGATGATGGTCGTATAAGAGCCCGAAAAATATCGTATTCTAAATAAAAGACCTTTACAATTGCAGCGGATTTTCAACTTCTGCTTTATTAGATGAACAAGTGCTCATAGTTCTTAAGGTATGCAGTTTACAGCACATGTTTATTGGACACATTTTTTTCTTGTTTTGATCCATACTACCACTTCCAAAAATATGGAAAGCAAAGAGCTTGCAGCAGAAGAAATATGTTTCACGGTATCGAAGATCAAGAATTGCTTATGGCTCTTACGGCATGCGTTTTAGAGCCCATGTGTATTTTACTTTTTTGTTTCGTATTACCATTCCTGTCACATCCTTGAATATTGACCATCACTTCTGAAACACCCTGTAGAGTAGGAATAGACGTTTATTTGTGATCATCAATATAGTAATAGTAGTGGTAGATACAGTAAATAGTCATATTTTTCTTTATTTTTAATCACAGAATCATTATTATTTGACAATTTTGACCTATACAGACGAATATTTGTAAACAGAAAATCAGGTTGATTGTAGAGTAATTTCTAATATACTATACTGCTGAACAAATAAATAAACGAATAATTACACCACAGACACACTTATGATGATAAATGTTCTGTTGCCTGTCGTGCTTATTCCACGTTATAGGATGAGAATGTCTAAAGTAACGGCCACTTTCATGTAATGAGGAGTGTTGTGTTTAGGGCATCGGTGGGGTCAGAACTACAGCTGAAAATCCCTCGAATATGAAATCTGTTCTGTAATACGGCTTTCAGTAGTAAAAAAATCTTGGCAGAATATACACTGCAAGTGCAACGAATGTGGCTAATTAAGGTACTCGTCGATGTCGTCGTTTGTTTAAGAGTGGAAACGGCATTGTTCGGGATGACGACATACGTGTCTGTTTGTAATTGCTTTTCTAGTAAATTTATTTTAATTATTCCTGTTCTTAGTGTACAGCAGAATGGCGGTTATTTTCGTCGTATCTCAAAATTCGGTTGCGCTGCGTGTGCTCTTGGCACGTGGTACAGTGAGACGCTCCGCTCCCCAGAGACCGTAACACATGGTGGCAGCTGCCTTCGGCGCCGGTCCAGCCGGAGTACGCCGCCGCCCCCACCGCCCCCACCGCCCCCACCGCCCCCGCAGCCGCCCCCGCCGCCGCTGCCGCCTCTAGCGTCTGGCCATATTGATCGGCCGGCGTCCTGCTCTGGTGCGATCGCCCGCCGAGTAAACACGACCCTCTGGCCCACGTGTTCGCGCACGTGACAGGTTCCAAGCCCTCCAAACTTCAACAGCCCGTCAACTTCGAGAGCATCAAGCGACTTACTTGCAGGTTATAGTTCGGAAGTTGTGAAAAATTCATTGGACTTTTCATCACTCAGATCCAGTTACTTCCACACAACACACGCTTTGTACCGTACTGCAGCATCAGCTACAGTTCATAAGTTACAGAACGGTGCGTGATGGTAGGTAACTTAATAGACGTTTCAGAGACTTTCTTTTCTACTGCAGTGGCCTGTGGAACGAGGTAATCAAGACTGCCTGTCTACATGCACAAGAAAAATTACCCAGGTTTCTCTTATTGTATACTCGTACCTTCTTGCACGTGATACTGTGTACAGGTAATAGAACTGCGGCACAGTCTCTCTCGAAAATTGGTTGTCTATAATTGTCTTAGAAACAGTTTGAAGAAAGACAATTATCATTTAAAATAACAGTAAATTTAGAAAAAAGCTTTCGATAATGTTGAATGGTATGCAGGTGCACTCTTTGGAAGTCCAGAAGTTATCATGGATAAGAAAAACAGCGAAGAGTTGCCTACATAGACAATTAGTTAAAGTCTGATTACGGTATTGCAAGCCGAAAATCAGGTTAACTAAATAAATTAATCCTATAGAACATACAGAATATTGCGCTTTTCATTTATGGTTCCCATAAACTTCTACAGGAACCAGAATGAATTTCTTTGAGTCGAAGGGCATTAAAGGGAGACAGCAATTGGGATGGGAGTCGGACCAGCTGCCGAGAATTCTTCCGGGTTGTATGGCCGCGGTCCACGGAACTCTTCTATCCCTGACGTTTCGTCCAAAGCTACGCTGGACATCTTCGGAGGTGCTACTGGTTGTGCCTGAGTCTTTCTGGGACTAGTTTGAGAAAGCTGGGAAGAGAATGAAATTCAACCCAGAAGAAGTACGACCTAACAAATGTACCGAGGAACGAGTTGGAAGCCCAGCTGGACAGACTGATTAGTGTCTTGAAATTAGATTGTGATGTGAGGTGCTTGACGTAGCATATGAGATCTGCTATTTGGTCACTTAAATAATGAACAATTACTGAATCAAACTGAGGGAAAAATGAATTTATAAGTGGTCTAATATGTTGAGAGCTGCTCCACTGATATGAGCATATAGACTAAGCCCTAATTAATTGAAGCTATGGTTGTTTACATGCATATTTATGACCCAGTAATCTATTTTTTGCACGCAATCATCCTGAAAGAGTTGTTAGGCCTGAAAAATACACCAGTATAAATTTCGAATTTCTGTTGCTTGTGAAGAACGAAACAAATTGTTTGTGCAGATGCTGGCTTTCTAGCAGATTAAAATTAGCTGCAGCAGCAGGCTGTACGCTGAATATCTCTTAATGAACAAAAAAGTAATAGGCACACTTCCATTTAATAATAAACACTGCCTAAGATTAATAATAGATAACAAACTGCCATATCATCCTTCTATAAAATTAACTCCTCTCATCGCAGTTGCATCCAGTTTTATTTTAATGTCAATACCATTTGTGACAACAGCCGATTTTGGTACTGAACGTACTACCCAGTTGGAATTAACAAAATGAATGACAAAAATATACAGTACAAGTATTATGACTGGTGTTACCAAAACTATAGTTAGACATACTGAACTCCTATCTTGTGCAGTTGTATTATATTTTATATTTACTTTGCTTTGTACTGAATCTACATATAATCGTCATTCGTCCTCCCACGTCAATCGTCATTAAAATGTTACTACTTGATGACGATTTGTCCATTATGTCTTCAATCAATGTAATGCGACTTCAGTAATTTGGAAGTAACCTATATAAACGTGATACTGATATGATCAGCACATCGCACTCTTTAATATGGAACGCCGTGCATCCCTGTAGCTTCGTTGATGTCCACAGAATGTTCTTATTATAAAACTCCAATAGCTCCACGACCACATTCATCAGCAGTAATTTCCCAAGAAAACAACACTCGTCCTGCGATGGTTGCCGGTTTGGCAGATCCGCCTGGGCTGGCTGCCAAGATGCCGTACGGAAGATACCGTCGCCGTTCTAAACAGACAGTGTACAAAACCATCGAGAACATTGAATTTGCTACAACAGCTGGAGACAAGAAGAATCGTATACCAGTCAAGTCTGTCGCTGCTCAAGCCTTGTTGGACGGACCATCTGTTTTTTGTGGTTGTCGTCTTAATTGTAGTTTAGATATTAATGATTCTTTTGGTCATGGTAATGGATGGTTTACCGTAGCAATTGTACGCGGAGGTACAGGAGTACCAAACGTTCCTGGACTCGGAAGTTTTGTTGACAGGCAGGTGTGGGACCACGCCCACCTCAGGCGCAAGCGTTCCGTGTGTGCAAATGGTTCAAATGGCTCTGAGCACTATGGGACTTACCATGTTAGGTCATCAGTCCCCTAGACTTATAACTACTTAAACCTAACTAACCTAAGTACATCACACACATCCATGCCCGAGGCAGGATTCGAACCTGCGACCGTAGCAGTCCCGCGGTTCCGGACTGCAGCGCCTAGAACCGCACGGCCACCGCGGCCGGCATTACGTGTGTCGTGGCTCAGTTTTTCTCCTTGTTGTTGACGTCATCTTGCACTTCTCACGTTCATAGTAAGTCTCAGAACGTACAGAAAAGTCCTCCACTTCTTTATGACCATCCACCGCCTATACTTTGATGTAGACGACGGCATAGCTTTCGTCGTCCAGCATAACCCACTCTGTTCTTTTAGTAAAACATCTTTCGAGACAGTCACATATTTACGGAGGTACTTCATAAAATCATGTCTTTGTAAGCTGTCGGTAACGTCGTCTAGTGTGGGAGGTCTTTCGGAAATCTAGGAAAGGGTATACACCAGTAGCCCTAGAACTGCTATCGGCAAAACTATCTGTTCCATAAGTTACTGTAGGAGCTGTTCCGTACCAATTCTTCTTGTTCAGAACTAAATGCTGAGCCGTATAACAACCAAATTGTTGCTCTGCAGAGAACACTGTCCTTAAGGTCATGAGAAGATGGCTCCTTCGTAACTGGCATCGGAAACAGATGTCAAACGTCTTTTTAAATGATGCTATCCATATGAGTATAGTGATAAAAGGCGTAGCACTTTCTCGGAATGGAGAATATGAACGAGTTTGGATGCTCCTGTGCTCAGCGGATGGTCCCTTCCTTCACACGAAAAGATTAAAGAAAAAGAAAAAATATACCATCACAGAAAATTGAATCTTAATGAGCCGACACGAATTTAAAAACGGCTCGTACGAAATAAGAACCACGTCTCCTACACGTTTCTTTTTAGTGTACACGATGTTCAAATGACTCTGAGCACTGTGGGACTGAACATCAGTCCCCTAGAACTTAGAACTACTTAAACCTAACTAACCTAAGGACATTACACACATCCATGCCCGAGGCAGGATTCGAACCTGCGACCGTAGCAGCAGCGCGGTTCCGGACTGAAGAGCCTAGAACCGCTCGGCCACATTGGCCGGTGTACACAATATGCTGTGTTAGTTGTGTACTTGCGATATAATTAAAATTGTTGCTGTATTGTCTCATAAATTGGTGGTGAAAGACTGCTTTAGCACCATACGTGGTTTTTGGTCTACTAACATTTTGAATATGTTGCAATAACTTAGCCTGGAAACGAGAACATCGTCTGCGCTTGCATTTTCGTTTCCCTGCGATAACAACTTGAGAGTAAATTGATTTTCACTGTTACTGCCTCTCTGAATCTGAGTTAATCTGAAACGGTTTGTATTAGTGAACTTCATACAGAATGAGAGATGAGTAACACAAACCACGAAAAATATGATGAACAAAATCAAAATTGATCTATACAGTTTTTTAAACAGGCGTCAATTTTACTATGGACCAACAAAGTTCACTGCGAGCGACTGATTTCGCACCACACAACCAAGTTTTTCTGTGCCCTACTCCGGTTTTGCGAATAATATTCTCAGAAGGTAGGCATTTCTGCAAACCGTGCTAATGGATTTATTTTAACTAGGGTAGCGTTAATCAACACACAGGTTTTCAGCTACTAAACGGTTTCCATGGGACAACAGGCTGTAGAGCTTGTGCGTTCGGACGGGATCTTATAAATAGTGGGTAACTTCGCAATTCGGCTGAATTATTTAACTCTAGGTTACTAAACCCCCGTAGAATTTACAGTTGTAGTCGCCAGCTCTTTGTGATTAGCGATACGTACTCTGCAATACCCCAATGGAAAACATAGTCGTTAAAAATGGCTGAATTATTTATTTATTTCCCGACTCCATGTAGCTGCTGGCACTAGTACTCTTCTGGTAAATATTACGAAAGTTTAATAATGGTGTGCCTGTTTTCTAGTAGTCAGCATACTTCTTGTATCGCTCAGAATTTGTCTCAGTGGGTCATTGTAGGTGAAAGCAGTCCCAGTCAGAAGAGCGTTGGCTTATACCTCACGGGCCTTCTCCAGAGTTAATCTCGTCTTTTGCCACTGAAGTTAGCGCACTGTGGATGGTGCTGTACTTGATTTTCACACTAACACACTGAATGATTTGCTTCAGAAAGCTGACAGACACAAATAGTGAAGACTTTAAAGAACAGAGTGATTTTCTTCAATAAGATACTTTGAAGCAGCAAACGAAGTGAATGGAGAATCACTGGGTGACCGTCGAAGAAAACAGAAGACACTGTAGTCATTTCGTGTGTAAAATACACTTGGAGTCATAATGAGTGTATTAATTTGTAGCTAGTGCATAGCATAAATTATGTTTTCTTTTCCTACAACATTTTGAGCAGTAAAATTGGCATTATAGAGTATAAAAGAGGAAATTTCGTATGCAACATTTCACTGGAGATCTAGTAATTGAAATGAACTGGTGCTTAACCTCTTAATTATGACTTCCTTTGAATAAAACTCGGAGTAGTAGAATTTACGATGGTTTAGCAATAATGGAACATTTACCACCCTTTAGTGGACTAGGTTCAAGGACACTATCGTGGAATGTTAATTATTGTCATTCTTCAGAGTAGGAATCGTCTGTGTTTTCATTGAAGTTAGTATAATTTATTACGGTACACTTACACCGTACCTTTGATACACGGTAGATTATGTCTCGCGTAAGTTAATGTTTGTCACCAGAAGATCTATGAAGGAAGGAACGTAAATTCTTACCTGTGCATGAAAAATGTGCAGCTTTGAGAAAAAATTCTCTGCTCATAGTGTGGGACATTGATCTCTAAGAAGCAGTCATTCCTCATTCGTCTTGTTTACGATGAAGCATGCAAAGAACTCGATGTCTGAGTAACGAGAAATGCAGCAATTGAACTACCAGACGAGGCCAACTGTCGTTGCTATGCAACCGCGTGTACGTCATGGCGGATCTACGCGCCGCTCTTTGCCGTCGCCTGATTGTGTGCTGACTGCTGACTGAAACTACACGGTTTGGTTTCTGCGCTCTGCCGGTTCGCGTAAGTGACGTGACACGTGTTGCCAGTCTGTGAACTTATCGGATACGTGCCGACAGTGTTTGCCTGTTTCCATCAGAGCACAACCTATTTGAACACACTCATGGTTGCATTCGTCCCTTTGCTAGCCACAGTAGTACTGCAAGTCCGTTGCCGCGATGCAGTGTCCGTATTCTCCTGTTTGAGCTTTTTTCCTACGTGTCACAATGCAAGGGCCAAATTCTACTTGTCATAGTGTGGGGGTTAAGAGCCAGTCGATCAGCGGTGCTCTAGTGACAACAGCGACACGTTCCTTTTTGAGTCGAAGCGTTGGCAGTACCGACGTGGCCGTTTGAGAGTCATTGAGAGTGGCGTGGCAGCAATGAAATATGAAGCAATTCAAGAACACCATATGTACACATAGTGTCCTGGTAGTTACTCTGCACACTCGGACAGTAGTAAATAGTGAGTTTTTCCGGCTTCTAGTGTGCACCATATTAGGGAATCCCATAAAGTGCTCTTCTTTTTTCTGCTGTTATTTTTCATCGCTCATGCTTATGATGAAGTGGCATCTCCGGCTGTTGAACATCACATTACAGCTTTCTTACGTACTTAAGCCAATGGCAAGGAATTCTAAGTCTTCGAATATAGTGCAGAAGGTTGGTGTTGGAGAAAGTAAAATCTGAAAGAATTCTTTATCATGTATGTGTTAGACTGAAGGAACTCCAACAGCCAGAAGACTCTAATTCGGACTGTGGGACTGCTGATTCCTTTGTTCTGTTTGAGTATGACTAAAATTTACAACATGTCTCATCTACAAATTTTTTTGTAACTAACGTTTATTTTATCTTTCAGGTAAGTCGTGACACACTGGGAAGAGACTTCGTCGGCCAATATACTAGCAGTGCAGAGTAACTGTAAGTGACGACACACAATTTTCTTTGTCATTCCATTACTTAATGCTGAAATGTAGCTGAAAACATTAAATGTGCAAGGAGCTTGGTCGAGCGTTTCTCGTCACAAAGTTGGAGAGGCGTCACTCACACAACGAAACCGCGCAGTCTGTGACGAAAGCTCGACCTCCACAAATAACAACACAACAGTGTGAGTTTGACTGGGAGCCTCGCACAGTGCGTTAACAGCTTGTTCATATCGTCGTCGCCTCCACTGGATGAACGTTATGAGTAGCAATTATAGTGATGTAATGCCAAGAAACAATCGTGTGTGAAAACATGGCAAGCGGTCGCGTTCCTAAAATGCTCGTCATTTCCTGATTAACCAAACTCGGTGCTGATTGGTGTAAGCGCAGATGCCCCTCGACCCACTCCTGCCAAAACTGCGTCATTCCACGCTGGAATGCGGCACGTGCCGAGCACGACTTGCCACGACGGACTGCCGCGGTCCGAAGTGAATGGCAGCGCTGACCCATCCTCGTCCGGTCTAGGCTGGGCTGCTCCACTCCATGCTCCACCTGGCCAGGGTATGCCTGCGGCCGAGAGCGCGCCGTCCACGTGGCCTGTCCGCATACTACCCACGCGCCAACGCAATGAAATCGATTTTCGACGACAGATAATGAAATCATTTCGCAAACATAAGAAATTAATTGAATTCGAGGCAACAATGCGAATCAGAGTAACTCACATATTGATTTTCGAGAACAGAAAATCTAATCACTTCCTAGTGAAAACACACTAGTATTCGAATGCAACGTTGTGCCAAAATTTCAAGTGAACCGACGGATTATTTTTAGTGTTTTACGAGCACAAACATACGCAGGCTGAATTTTTATATAGAGTATTTGAAGTATAAGTGCAGCTATTCTGACTGTTACTAGAATACTAAACGTCTTTTTCCAAAGCTGTTTCACAGAGGAAGACTGCACTGTGCTTCCTTCTCTAGATTGTCGCACAGATGACAAAATGGTAGATATCGAAATAGACGACAGAGGAATAGAGAAACAATTAAAATCGCTCAAAAGAGGAAAGGCCGCTGGACCTGATGGGATACCAGTTCGATTTTACACAGAGTACGCGAAGGAACTTGCTCACCTTCTTACAGCGGTGTACCGTAGGTCTCTAGAAGAGCGAAGCATTCCAAAGGATTGGAAAAGGGCACAGGTCATCCCAGTTTTCAAGAAGGGACGTTGAACACATGTGCAGAACTATAGACCTATATCTCTAACGTCGATCAGTTATAGAAGTTTGGAACACGTATTATGTTAGAGTATAATGACATTTCTGGAGACTAGAAATCTACTCTGTAGAAATAAGCATGGGTTTCGAAAAAGACGGTCGTGTGAAACCCAGCTCGCGCTATTCGTCCACGAGACTCAGAGGGCCATAGACACGGGTTCACAGGTAGATGCCGTGTTTCTTGACTTCCGCAAGGCGTTTGACACAGTTCCCCACAGTCGTTTAATGAACAAAGTAAGAGCATACGGAATATCAGACCAATTGTGAGATTGGATTGAAGAGTTCCTAGATAACAGAACGCCGCATGTCATTCTCAATGGAGAGAAGTCTTCCGAAGGAAGAGTGATTTCAGGTGTGCCGCAGGGTAGTGTCATAGGACCGTTGCTATTCACAATATACATAAATGACCTGGTGGATGACATCGGAAGTTCACTGAGGCTTTTTGCAGATGATGCTGTGGTGTATTGAGAGGTTGCATCATTGAAAAATTGTACTGAAATGCACGAGGATCTGCAGCGAATTGACGCATGGTGCAGGGAATGGCAATTGAATCTCAATGTAGACAAGTGTAATGTGCTGCGAATACATAGAAAGATACATCCTTTATCAATTAGCTACAAAATAGCAGGTCAGCAACTGGAAGCAGTTAATTCTATAAATTATCTTGGAGTACGCATTAGGAGTGATTTAAAATGGAATGATCATATAAAGTTGATCGTCGGTAAAGCAGATGCCAGACTGAGATTCATTGGAAGAATCCTAAGGAAATGCAATCCGAAAACAAAGGAAGTAGGTTACCGTGTGGGATTCGTACCAGATAGGGTTGATAGAAGAGAGAGAGAAGATCCAACGGAGAGCAGCGCGCTTCGTTACAGGTTCAGTTAGCAATAGCGAAAGCGTTACGAAGGTGATAGATAAACTCCAGTGGAAGACTCTGCACGAGAGATGCTCAGTAGCTCGGTAGGGGCTTTTGTTAAGGTTTCGAGAACATACCTTCACCGAAGAGTCAAGCAGTATATTGCTCCCTCCTACGTATATCTCGCGAAGAGACCATGAGAATAAAATCAGAGAGATTAGAGCCCACACAGAAGCATACCGACAATTCTTCTTTCCACGAACAATACGAGATTGGAATAGAAGGGAGAACCGATAGAGGTACTCAGGGTACCCTCCGCCACACACCGTCAGGTGGCTTGCGGAGTATGGATGTAGAATACTTTAATGTGTGTCCTTTTCAGTTTTTAGTTATTTTTACTCGGCATCTATCAGTCTTCCCGCAAATTCATTACCTGATGTTCGTTGACTGGTCTTAAATGCACCATTAAGTGGACTACGCGTCTCAGTGCAGACTAACCGAATGCGTACATGCACTCACAGTTCAACACTTGACTTGCTGCCCAGTGGCAATAAGCATTAATGTCTTGCTCTTGTGACATATACTTAGAGGTACTTACAAACGTAAAAACATCAGTCTGCTAATGAAGTAAATAGTTATATAGCGCTGTTCAGTACACTACCGTATGTCACTAATAAAGATATCTGCACTTACATCCCAAACACAATGCATATAAATATTCATCTTTTATTGAGTACTATAATAGTGATGATTATGATACTAGTGTGTTGATGCATGTTAGATCCGTAATATCGCAAACTGTGAATTGAATTGTGTCTCTGGACTTGTGTAACTCACTGTTCATGTGGTGGCGCAACAACGAACCTACATTTCAGGGGAGGTCACTTCAAATAACAGCCTGCCGTCCAGATTTGGTACACTGGGGTTGCCCGAAATCGCTTAGCGGGTATATCCGTGCGATTCCTTAGACAGGGACGCGTCCGAATGCCGTACTTCTTCAATACAAGCTTCTGTTCCGGATTGAATGACATCGATGTTAATCGCAAGTTTTCCTTCGTTACTGTTTGAAACTAGCCGTAAAAGACGGTGCTGTTTTAGCCCGGCTGTAGTTGCTGTTGTTCATAACTACTGCTGCAGGAGCTTTTCCTCATTAGTGAACCATTTCATTAATGAAATCGGCTTAAGGAGGTTTCAAAGACAAAAAGGCGACCCTTGCCCGGTTTAGACGCGTGCAAAACAAACCAGTAATTCAGTACACCGACTTGATACTGCTCGCCTCAGCGAACCTCCTCAAACATCGCTTCTGTCGTTGTTCAACGCAAATTTACTCGTACGTGTTTTAAAACACCCTTTAAAAAATACTCTATAAAAAACAGCAGTCTATTAGCTCATAAGGATTTCCCAACCACTTCTCGTCTAGCTAGGCACTCTCAATAACATAATATTACACAGGATCTATACAAAAGGAGAAGTGGTGGACCAGACTAAAAAAATTCGTGTCAACACACATCCAGAAACAAACAGTTGTTGAGAAATGAGCCTTATTTTCTCGTGGTGGTCGCCTCTCTGTTGGCCCTAGAGCAGCTACCCACTGTCGTTATCGGTGATTCTTATACGTCCCTCTCACAGAATTACGAATTCGTGCCGACGACCTTGGCTACCGTGGATTTGGCCACGTATAAGAGTTACACAAGCTCCTGAAAGTCTCTTAGGTTTGCTGCCGGATCCTAAAATCAATTTGACTCCATATTTCGGCGATCCACTGGTCGCCATCTTCGTATGACGTGTGCCCTCCAATGTTTAACTCTGCAGGTACATTCAGCGGCTGAGAGTGGAATTTGTGGAAACCTCATGAACATTGAGCTGTGTGAAAACCAAACTGCAGGGAGAAACTCAACCAAATTCAGTACACATGTTACTTACTATCTGGAAAGAAATACAGTCGAGGTAAGAACCTGCAACTGCTACTCGGGTGCTTGTGCTCAGATACTTTCACATAAATAATGGCCGTATTTAAAAACTCACTATACAGTAAGAGGTCAATACAGCAAGTCACGTATTAAACCAAAAACCGGGCACATGTTTTGAAATAGTTTAATTCGTGACACGCCAATGTCCCAGACTTTACTCATCCAGTATTTAAGAGTGAGACCACTTAACGACTACCAACGAATTTTTCACTTAATTTACGACCTTTTCGGAACTTGACGTCCCCAACAAAATAATGAAAGAAACAAGTTATCGCTTACTACATTTTCTGCGGTTCATACAGTAAAATTTCAGCATCAGGCATGAGGTGAGAAGTTGTTACATCAGCTATGACGTGTGCGGCAGATACCCGAAACTCTGAAGACCAATTTTTGATTCTATAATTGTGTATTAAGTATTTTTAATTGGGGTATTAATAATAGCATCTATTAAACAAGATGATTAATTAATGCCTCAAGCAATACAGTTTAACAGTTTTTCATATAAAATTCGAACAAAATTCAGCTTCTTTGGTTAACTATATCATCTTTTAGTTATAAAAACAGGAAAAATAACGAAAAGGTCTTATGAGGTCTTTTAGCGCAGTACCGACATTACACCTACATATCACCACATTCTCTACACACATGAAAATTGTGTGCCGATACATGTTGGTTTCAAACACTCAGAACATCTATGTTTTGTTTCCCTGACTTCTTTTTTTTAGTACAGTCAACACACCTAACATATCTGCCAGCCAATGTTTTTCTTTTTTTCGGATGGGGGGGTGGGGGGGTGGAGGGGACTGTGCCGTTCTTGCGTGTTTTGTCACCTATGTTATTTTCTTTGTAGATTTTGATGCCATTTATTGCAGCCATATTAAGTATACCACAAAAAATAGTCATAGACCAACATTCGCTCTTGCGGGAAATATCGTAAGTGGCACTCAGTTCATATCCAACATCGACACTAGCTTTAATTGTATTATAACAGGTAATCATTTTAGGTTGACATTTCATCTCCAACATCAACAGCGGCTTTAGTTGCATTATAATAAGTAATCGTTTCCGGTTGGCATAACCAGCACAGCTTTACGTGTAATGTCATTTTGGGACCCAAATCGAGAGCTATTTACCTCTGTTCCTGTTTTGATAATCTCTGGTACACTTGTTTTGGACTGTGGCGACACAAGTCAATGAATGTTCTTTCAAGAGCTGTATCATAAGAGGTTAGCTAGTATACCAATTATCGAACGTCAGATTCCTACTTCGTTTGTGACTGGTTCTACTAAACAATTTACGGCATCGAACGCTTAATTACTCATTTGGTAAAGCCCTGGTGGTTATTTTCCCGTGTGTATTTCCCGACAGAGATAAGGCATCTGTTCGCATCTACAAAATCATGTATTTTTATACCATATTTGGCTTCTTTGTTCGCAGTGTATACGCGGAAAGGACATCGCTCTTGGACAGATAGAAACTTTTCATGAATAGTAAGGTGTTGACTTAACAAAAATATCTCCTGTAGGGGCCAGATTGTCAGTTTTCTTCGCTGGTCCCGGGTGTTGTTCTCATTGAACCCTAAACGATCTTGGTGAAAGTAAAACCTCTGCAGTGACATTATAGTCCGAAAGTATGCAACTACAGTTGTTACTGTTACCATAAACCGTTAACTTTTTGTCTGTTTGAGCGGTTTAGGCCCGCTATATATATGAAAGTCCCATAAATGGCTTCAAATCTTCTACAGTTGTATCTTTCACGTGGAACTGCTCTTTATTTCTGGACGTTTTTACCTTTTATAACATTATTTGTATATATAAGTATGATATTGGACATATTGTTTGCTATAAATAGACTACATCGTTCAGTATCTGATTCGTCAAGTTTTGCAGCACCTTTGACGCCTGGGGAAATCGTAATAATATTCTCAGAACGAATATGAACACTTTGTCTAGGATAGTCTTTCATCCATTCTGCACCATCAATGGATGCATAAAAAATCCCAAGTACCTCATGACTAGATGCCGTCGACTCATATTTTTGCACTTCCGAATCGTCAGAAATACCCTCCCGCTCTGCCAGCCGCGGTGTTCTCGCGGTTCTAGGCGCGCAGTCCGGAACCGTGCGACTGCTACGGTCGCAGGTTCGAATCCTGCCTCGGGCATGGATGTGTGTGATGTCGTTAGGTTAGTTAGGTTTAAGTAGTTCTAAGTTCTAGGGGACTGATGACCACAGCTGTTAAGTACTATAGTGCTCAGAGCCTTTTGAACCATTTGAACCCTCCCGCTCTAAATCACTTTCTTCACTTCTTTTAGAAACGTTGTCAAGCTCTTCTTTGCAGTCTGAGTCACAGAAACCAGCACTTGAACAATTTTTTAAAACCTCTTCTAATAATTCTTCTAGCCGATGCTCATTTTCTTTACGTCTTGAGAAACTAAAACTTAGAAATAAATCAAAGAATACTATAAATAATTATACACTACTGGCCATTAAAATTACTACACCAAGAAGAAACGCAGATGAAAAAAAGGATATTCATTGGACAAATATACTATACCAGATGTGATTACATTTTCACGCAATTTGGGTGCATAGAACCTGAGAAATCAGTACCCAGAACAACCACCTCTCGCCGTAATAACGGCCTTGATACGCCTGGGCATTGAGTCAAACAGAGCTTGGATGGCGTGTGCATGTTCAGCTGCCCATGCAGCTTCAACACGGCAGAACAGTTCATCAAGAGTAGTGACTGACGTATTGTGACGAGCCATTTGCTCGACCACCAATGACCAAACGTTTACAATTGGTGAGAGATCTGGAGAATGTGTTGGCCAGGGCAGCAGTCGAATATTTTCTGTATCCAGAAAGGCCAGTAGAGGACCTGCAACATGCGGTCGTGCATTATCCGGCTGAAATGTAAGGTTTCGCAGAGATCGACTGAAGAGTAGAGCCACGGGTCGTAACACATCTGAAATGTAAAGTCCACTGTTCAAAGTGCCGTCAATGCGAACAAGAAGTGGTCGAGACATGTAAGCAATGGCACCACATAACATCACGCCGGATGATACGTCAGTATGGTGATGACGAATACACGCTTCTAACGTGCGTTCACCGCGATGTCGTCAAACACGGATGCCACCATTATGATGCTGTAAACAGAATCTATACTCATCCGAAAAAATGACGTTTTGCTATTCGTGCACCTAGCTTTGTCGTTGAGTACACCATCGCAGGCGCTACTTTCTGTGATACAGCGTCAAGGGCAACCGTAGCCATGGTCTCCTAGCTGATAGTCCATGCTGCTGCAAACGTCGTCGGACTGTTCGTGCAGATGGTTGTTGTCTTGCAGACGTCTCCATCTGTTGACTCAGGGATCGAGACGTGGCTGCACGATCCGTTACAGCCATGCGGTTAAGATGCCGGTCATCTCGACTGCTAGTGATACCAGGCCGTTAGCATCCAGCACGGCGTTCCGTATTACCCTCCTGAACCCACCGATTCCATATTCTGCTAGCAGTCATTGGATCTCGACCAACGCGAGCAGCAATGTCGCGATACGATAAACCGCAATCGCGATAGGCTACAATCCGACCTTTATGAAAGTCGGAAACGTGATGATACGCATTTCTCCTCCTTGCATGAGGCATCACAACAACATTTCACCAGGCAACGCCGGCCAACTGCTGTTTGTGTATGAGAAATCGGTTGGAAACTTTCGTCATGTCAGCACGTTCTAGGTGTCGCCACCGGCGGCAACCTTGTGTGAACGCTCTGAAAAGTTAATCATTTGCATATCACAGCATCTGTCGGTTAAATTTCGCGTCTGTAGCACGTCATCTTCGTGATGTAGCAATTTTAATGGCCAGTAGTGTATAAATAATTATATCTCATAAACTTGCTGACAATTTAGAAATGTAACACCGACTATGACGTCGGGTGTGACGTACCCCAGCCACCTCTGCACACGTGTATCCCTCGCTAACACCGGTGCAGCAATTCACTCTACACTTCACTCCGCCCCCCTTCCCCCTCCCCTCTCGTTACCTGCAACTATTGCGTATTGCGATGACGAAGTTTGCGTTGCAACAGTGACATTCAATAATCTGGGCTTGAAACCTTCTTGGCTATGAGATACCCGAACTCACTAATGCCGGGGTTAAGTCCTCCGGAAGTCAGTCGAAAGATGAGATAACTATATACAACTATATACAAACACCGCCGTTGTGGCCGAGCTCTCTGTGGGGAACGTGGCCGACAGGTGGTGGTGGGGGAGAGGGGGCGTGTGACGTATGACGTTTGCGGCAGGTATTGGCAGCGCCCAGAGCCGCCACCAGCACTGTGCACGTCCCTCGTGCCGCCCATTGGCCGCGGCTTCGATCGCCCGCGGCCGCTGCGACAGACGCGGCGCTGCTGCGGTCGATTTGCATCGCCGAATTGTCGCCAGCAGCGATTGCGGCGCCGGAGATAAAGCCGCCGGAACGGGAAAATTTGTTATTTAGATAAGCCGCGGCCGCCGATCGTTACGTTTTAGTGCTAACTGGACGGCCGCCCACTCATCAAATCTGACCGCGCAACAATTGCTGAAAACGGTTTAGAAAGGACGTAAGATAACGAAAATTCAGGTCCTGGCGTGAGGCGGCGGCAAAAAAAAGAAAAAAAAGTAAATCCTCCACTCTTTTTCGGTAACGGTTCATTTCAGTTACGGAACAATTTGGATCTCTGCATAAAAATTTTCGGGGCTGCGACCCTTTTTAACTTCCTTGCGCTAACTCGAAAGTAATATGACTGCGTAAGCAGAAGAAACTAACTATCAAAGTTCGAAAACAGTTTATTGGACTGTTCAATGAACCAACACAAAACAGTGATCCGTCCTCGAATCACAACTACATACAAGATTAAGATAGAAAACAACTGAAATAATTTCCTACTAGTCTCCGCCAGAGAATTCTCCGATATACCAAACCGGGCTGCCGGGGCGGCAGCTGTCCAAGTCTGCTAGCGGTCGATGAACTGCGGATGTGCGGCTTTTTTTTTCCTTCATTGCATTTGAATTTCCCATCGGGGCGGGCTGGCAGCAGCATATGCGCTGCTCTTCAGCCGAAAGTTATAGAACAAACAATAAAAGACAGTTAAAAATATACAAAGGAGAGAATATGGTGAACATAGATATAAAAAAAGGGGAACATCATGGAAGGCAATAGACAAAAACGGGGCGACTGTAAAATGGAGATAAAAACCGTAAAAAAGTAGCGCACATAAAAAACCACACACTGTGACAATTAAAAGAACACAAGGCAAAGTATGATCGGAGCATAAAAGTATCGACAGATGGCGTAGCACATGACAAACACTGACAGCCAACCTCAAGGGAGCAAACAATTAAAATCACACCTCTTGGCGCACAGGAGAAACAGCACTAAACACAACACTGACGTGGCACACTGACGATGATCAAAACGGAGGATCTGCCATTCGCAAGGAGATGAGGGAGACCGAAAGAAAAGAGGGAGGGGAAGAGAGGGGGGTGATGGGCGGGGGGCGAGCTGAAAAGGGCCAGGGGGGGGGAAGGATGTGGGAAGGAAAGGGACAAAGATGGGATGGAGGGTCTCAGGGAGGGGGGGAAGGAGGGGAGAGGAAAAAGGGGGCCCTGGGAAGGGAGGGGGGGAACAAGGCCAGGAAGGGTAGATGTCACAGCAAAGATCATCATCCGGGAGGGGGAGGCACTGGAAATTGTCCTGATGAAGGATTTGGAGGATATGGAGGTGGAGAGAGGGAAGGATACAGCGATAGAGGCGCGGCAAAAGTTGGGGGGTGGAGAGGAAGGAGGAAACCAGAGGGTGGAGGGGATCAAGCCTGCGGACAATGTAAAGGATGTGGAGATGTTGGAGGAGCAGGAGGAGGTGGGGGAAGGGGATCAGGTCATAAAGGAGCCATGTAGGGGAAGGAAGGTGGATACGAAAGGCAAGACAGAGCGTGTGGAGTTAAAGGATTTGGAGCGCCTTGTAAGAGTGGGTGGGTGTGCAGATCCAGACAAAGCTGGCATGGCAGAGGATAGAATGGATTAGGGATTTGTAGGTGTGGAGGATGGTAGAAGGATGCAATCCCCATGTCCGGCCAGCCAGGAGTTTCAGAATGCGGAAGCGGGAATGGGCTTTTTGCTGGACGGTCTGGAGATAAGGGGTCCAGGTGAGGTGTCGGTCAAGGATGAGGCCAAGGTATTTCAGGGTGGGGGTGTCGATGTGCGGCCGAGCGCCGGCCTTTGTAGCGCTTTGGCAGATGAATACCTTAGGATCTGCAGCGACCTCTTCCTTCTGTTTGTGTGGGCCGGTAGTGGCTCCTGGTGGCCGCTGGTGTCTTTGCTGTGGTGTTGTTGTTGTGGTTGTTGCTGTGGCCGTTCATCAAAATTGCCTGTCGGTTGTGTAGTGCTTCGGTGTGCCCGCGTGCGGGCAACCCGCGGCTGCAGGGTGTCAGTTTTGTTGCTGATACTCTAGGCGCCATGATGTCTGATAGAGAAGGCCACAGCACAAAGCATAGCAGATTTCACTACAGCGAAGTCATGTGACTATATAGCGAAATGGTCGTCGTTGACTCTAGTGAGTCCTTTTGGCCACAATGAACGATAAGTTGGAGATAAGTCATCTGTGGGAGAGGCGGCGTGTCGCGAAGGTTACAGCATACGTGATTTGGATGTCGTCAGAGGTGGACGTAGGTACATCATTCGTCCAGAACAGTTTGCGTACCAGGGGAAACTGTCGGTAGAGATTGTATCACTCAGGATGTCAAAATATGTAGCATACGGCATGAACTTAACCAGTTGCATTACAGGAATATTTATCGATGCAGAAAAAGTCTATGATAAAGAATGACATGACAAATTAATTAAGAAGTTAAATGACGATACCGAAAAGTCGAACTGTCACACTAAGATGATTTGCAGCTTTTTACAGGAAAGGAGATTATTTATTGAAATCTGGAAGAGATCGGAGATAAAGACCTAAGTTGAAGGCATCCCCAAAGTATCGGTCCTTTCGCCAACGCTATTTACAATTTACGTTAATGACCTACCTAAGCTCCAACACATTTTACTGGAGCAGTTTGCAGACGATATCGTTTTGATGTCGACCAGCAGACAACTCAACACTACAATCAGTTGGTTGCAGGACCAAATTGGTATTCAACAATTGTGGGCTGCTGACAACAGAGTTAAGATAAACGCCCAGAAGACTGGGTCAACCTTCGTCACATGAAAACATCCAGTGCTCAACAGAAAACTAACAGTCAGCTTCTAGGAAATAGACCGGTCTGAAAATACGCACATATGCGGCTGAATGTACCTGCAACAATATATCACTGTACGACACATAGTTTACGAAATACGACGTCAGGTGTTGAGATGCATTATAAACTGCCGCATCATGTTCGATGTTTCAATTCATTAATGTTTCGCTACTATTTCTGTTCGAAAAACATTCTCGACACAGTAGCTACGTAACCACTGGGTGTACCTTAAAAATTGATGCACATAGCTTAAGAGATAAGGCGCTACAAACATTAAGCAGCCTGAAATCGAAACTGCAGAGCGAAATTCGCTAGAGATACAGTTGACAAATATTTGACATGTGCATTGACAGGCAGAGACACAGATAAAATGATGTTCGGAAATTCCTCGAACACACATTAGTTATGACCTGGAAAGTAATAGTGTGGGGATAAAAAACACAAACGTCTTATTAGGGTAAGCATAACAACGTGGAGAGGGATGGGAGAGAAGGACAGGGGAAGGGAAGCAGAGGAGATGAACTGGGAGAGGTGGGAGAAGCAGATGGACAGAGAGAGAGGGGGGTGAAGAATATGGAGAAAGAGAGGGGTGAAGGGTGAGATGAACAGAGAGGGGGGAGGGGGGGTGGGAAGTAGGAGGTGGACTAACAGAAGATTCGGATAAATACATACTTGGGCAACGAGAGGTACTCAGCCTTATATATATATATATATAATACGTGGTGATACAGCTATCGAAAGGTTTGTAGTATGCATTAAGTTTGATTACATCACAGTGGACACGCCTGGGACTCCATCGAGGGAGCTGCACATGCTTTGCATGCAATACCGACCAACAACGGTTAGTGACTTGCCGAAGATTATGAAAGAAGCAGGGTTAGTGTTTAACGTCCTGTCGACGCCGACGCCCTTAGGAGCAAAGCACGAGTTCTGACTGTGGAAGGAATGGGAAGGCATTCACCTGTGTGCTTTTCATTGGAACCATCCCATCATTTACCCTAAGCGATTGCGAACTGGGGAGACACGGAAAATCTGAACCTGGGTTGTCGGACGGAGGTTTGAAGTTCAGTCCTTCCAAACGCGACTCCAAAGTCTTAAACTCTGCAGCAACTAGTAGATGTTGGTGTGTGTGTGTGTGTTTTCCCAAAGCGTGGAGTCCATACTACGGCGCGTCGACACTTTCGTCAGGGCGAGAGAGAGCGCTGCACTCACTGTTAGGTGGGTCCAGTTGCCCTTCAGCGGGGTATTGACGTGTTGACACTAACTAACTTTAGTCGAAAATTTCAACCATGACGATAATCGTTTCGTTCTTCGTTATTGTCTAATATGAGCCTGTCCTCCGTTTCTAGTGCTATCTACGTCGAATAGGCGTTAGATTGTTAGATTCAGCCTTTCTTCTCGTGAATGGGTTTTTGGGATGCGGTAGAGGGAAGCTCAATTAGGAATTTTTCGGAGGGTTTTCCCAGTTCCCGGTAATCGTCCGATAACCGAAGTAAACACCACAAAAACCTCGAACGATTTGGAGATTGGAATTATTTTAATTTAATTCTGGCTTGAAGTTGTACATACAAAAAAAAAACAACTATGCATATATGTATACATACAGGGCAGGGCGGTAACATGTATAGCATATTTTAAAAGGTGTGTGTGTGTGTGTGTGTGTGTGTGTGTGTGTGTGTGTGTGTGTGTGAAATCTTATGGGACTTAACTGCTAAGGTCATCAGTCCCTAAGCTTACTCACTACTTAACTTAAATTATCCTAAGGACAAACACACACACCCATGCCCGAGGGAGGACTCGAACCTCCGCCGGGACCAGCCGCACGGTCCATGACTGCAGCGTGTGGCGTTCCCTGTGTTATTCAGTGGTTTGGTATTTAGTTAATTTGTAAATGAAAATGGCCATCTTATTTTATTCCATTGAGTAATTAGAAAATAATTTTTCTATCGGCTAAAGATTTGGTCAAGTTGCTAAAGAAGTCCAAGTTAACGTTGTGTTAAAGTGTTGTCCGTAAGTTGTGTAAGTGTTACTAAATCACGGTTCATACACAGATTCTATGCAACTATTGATTATGATGGAAACAGTTATCTTCAGCAAAATGATCATTAAAACCACCGAATATTTGCCGCGCGGAACACTGACGTATGTTACCTGAAACGATATTCTTCGCAACTCGTGCGTAATTAATTTCGGCTCCATACACCAGCAAGAAAAGTTTGTTATATGGATCATGCTATGAGCACTGTTTTTAATGAACCAATCTGATTCGAATTATTTTCATTAAAATGAGTTCAGGACCACCGGTGCACATTTATTTTTACACAATTTTATTACCTTCGGCATTAATTTCTGCAGAGTTGCGTAATTTGAATTTGCCGCTGAGATCATTGTTAAGATGGCGGCAGAGAATTGATAGAGACTTTCTGTTGTTAGAGTAAATTTTATTTTTAATAGGATTAGTATTTGAAACGCTTATTAAACTTGACTTTCATATTGGACACTATTTAGACTAATTTTCATCAAACAAACCTTTTGAAACACAGATAAAAACGCGATACAAATCGCTATCATCAATGGCTGTGCTCCTTGCAGTGGAAAGAAGTAATTATCACAGATAATGCTTATTGAGAGAGGAATTAATGTTGCAAATAATTATTCACTCATATTTATAACATTAATGAACTCTCATCTCAAATAATAATGAACAAATACTAACAATTCCTCAGTTTGATACACGTCTTGCGTCCGCAACCTACAAAAGCCAACCAACAGAAGGTAAAAACAAAGGAAGACAAACGCAGATCATAAAAGGAATTTACAATTATCATTGTCTTTGTATGATACACATCGATATGTTCAATTACATTATGAAATATTATATAAATAATTAACATTTATTTCACTGTTTTTTCATATGTCGGGTAGATAATGTTTATAACTGTTAAAGGCAGAATTTCCTCTCGTCGCACTGTAGCTAAAATTTATCTCGTGGATGTTACAAGCGCCCCAGACCTCTCGGCTAATCCCTCGCGTCTTTTAAAAGGTGTTTGTATGGAGAGAAGTCCAGTAAATATGGGTTTCAAAGGTGTACTTTAAGAGCTATGAACAGTTCTTCATCATCGCTACTGTGAAACACATCTCTTTGTTATTACGAACGTCATACAGAATACAGTACCCTAATATGTAAGCGAATGAGGGCACATTATCCTCCTTCTGTGAAACAGGAAAACTGCCAATGTAATCTGCTCGCTACTACATACGACCATCGCCTGTGAGTCATCACCGTAAGTGGTGCCCAATATGATCTCCATCCACAGTACTGCATTCTTCTGTTGGACATTTTATGGAACCCAGCACTCTGGAAAACTGCAGGTTGGTCACGGATGCGCTGGCAGCATTGCAGACGCGTTTCTGTAATATTTGCGCATCATTTTCCAGACCATAAAATAAGGGCAATTCTGTCATGTCCCCTACAAAATAATAGGCTTTCAATATACTGACAAGTGCAAAAATAGAACAACAGTGCAGAAGATTTTTCACGAACTTATCTCAATACAACCCTGTTCCGTTAGAACGCGCTACATTTATCCAGAATTGTCAATATGGCTTACACAAAACAACACTAACTCATGATCACTGCGTGCTGTATCCACGGGCAACAAGAGAGGAATGTGTCACGATTTGTTTACCAACTTATGTAGGTCAGTCGTAGTGGCAATGAGCTCGTAGTAGAAGAACTCGTCCTTGACATTAAGCTTCCTTCAGTCAGCGTGATATACGGCATGCATTAATAAATACTAAGCTGCCTGTGTTTGGAACATAACAAGGCTGATCACTAGTGAAAGTGACTGGTGCTTCCGCGCATGCGTTGCAGTTTTAACTAGTCTCTTACGAATGTAACACTTATTTTCCTGTCTTCGTTACGCTGAGTGTTAACTAGAGTAATAACGAATCCCCACCAGTTACAAAATTCGACCAGTAATTGGATTCACTAGAGTAATTACGTAACACGGATGACTTACACAGCAAAACAATACTTCAGCTAACTCAATTTCGTCTGTGTAGTTTATCAGTTGCAAATTAACGCTAACGTAATTCGTCTCTTAATTGCCATCTTCGTTTTGGCTTTACATAATCGGCTCACATGGTCAGATCAATTCACGTAAACTGACACGTGCATCTACTACAAAATGAATCATATCCGGAACTAGAACTCTCTTTACTTGCTCAAATAGTAGCATTGTCCCAGAGATAAGGACGACAACCCAAAACTCGACTTGAGTGTCTACTCAGATACAAATAAACAGCAAAAAACTACCGATTACTATAAATTTCCTACACTGAGACAAATAAATATTTTGATTTGATTCGACATCGAGTCTGACATAATATAGTTATTGATAAACGCATTATAATTTAAGAAATTTGGGCATTTATGATTCCATAAAGGAAACTGTAGCCGTTTATGAAGTAAATACAGGGTAAGTTAGCTGCAAGAGTAAACAAGCCCATATGTTATTATTGATTCGGACCCACTTTTCAGAACAATGTTCATCTTTTGCGGTTTGTCATTCGCTTCCCTAGACTATTTATTTTGCTACCACAGTCGGGAATCAAACACGAAGCGGTTCTTTGTTGAATGTAGAACGATCTACTAAGCCACCCGTAGATGAACAAACAAGGGCAATCATGTTCACGGCATCATTCTGCAAATAAAGAAAAAATATACAACTATCAGCGCAGTCACTAGAAACGTATGAATATAGCTTGCATAACGGAGAGATTACTTTCTATGTAGAACATGTAGGACACGACAAACGTAAATTTAGTTGCTTGCTTGTAATGAGAAGCAAAAAGCTAGAGCTTCAGTACAACGTGCAATGTGAGTCAATGAAGAAAACTGAGATATTCATCGTAAACATTCTTCTAGTGCATACAGATAACGAAAGAACTATTGGATGGATGAATTAAATTTTAAATGTTTCGTTCGTCTCTCCTGAGTGACCTGATGACAGATCTTATGGCGCTGCGGTCACGGCTGTGCGGCTGGTCCCGGCGGAGGTTCGAGTCCTCCCTCGGGCATGGGTGTGTGTGTTTGTCCTTAGGATAATTTAGGTTAAGTAGTGTAAGCTTAGGGACTGATGACCTTAGCAGTTAAGTCCCATAAGATTTCACACATATTTGAACATTTGAACAGATCTTATGTTATTTTCAGTCTTGGGTTTGATTGGTCCCTTTGGTAATGTGTTTTCAATTTATTGTCTATTGTTATTCTCTGATTTTCAATTCGATTTTAATTTTAGGCAATATGGTATGATACCAGCATACATCTTAGAGGCGAGAGAAACCTGGCATAATTTCACACACGCGAATTATTTTAGTTTTCCATCTTTAACAAAAAGTATTCGATGTTTTTGTACCGACGCGCCAAAGAAACTGGTATAGGTATGCGCATTCAAATAAAGAGAAATGTAAAAAGGCAGAATACGGTGCTGCGGTCGGCAACGCCTATATAAGACAAGTGTCTGGCGCAGTTATTAGATCGGTTACTGCTGCTACAATGGCTGGTTATCATGATTTAAGTGAGTTTGAACAAGGTATTATAGTCTGCGCGCGAGCTATGGGACACAGCATCTCAGTGATAGCGAAGAAGTGGGGATTTTCCCGTACGACCATTTCACGAGTGTACCGCGAATATCAGGAATACAGTAAAACGTAACGTCACTGACGTCGCTGCCGCCGGTAAAATATCCTGCAAGAACGGAACCAACAACGACTGAAGAGAATCGTTCAATGTGAAAGAAGTGCAACATTTCCTAAAATTGCTGCAGATTTCAGTGCTGGGCCATCAACAAGGGTCAGCGTGCAAACCATTCAACGAAACATCGTCTATATGGGCTTTCGGAGCCCACTCGTGTACCCTTGATGACTGCACGACACAAAGCTTTACGTCTCGCCTGGACCCGTCAACACCGACATTGGACTGTTGATGACTGGAAACTTGTTGCCTGGTTGGACAAGTCTCGTTTCAAATTGGATCGAGCGGATGGACGTGTACGTATATGGAGACAATGTCATTAATTCATGGACCCTGAATGTCAGCAGAGGACTGTGAAAGCTGGTAGAGAGTCTATAATGGTGTGGGGCGTGTGCAGTTGGAGTGATATGGGTCCCTACATAGGTCTAGATAAGATTCTGACAGGTGACACGTACGTAAGCATCCTGTCTGATCACCTACATCCATTCATGTCCATTATGCATTCCGACGGGCTTGGGCAATTCCAGCAGGACAATGCGACACCTCACACGTCCAGAGCTGCTACAGAGTGACTTTAGGAACACTCTCCTGAGTTTAAACACTTCCGTTGGCCACTAAACTCCCCAGACACGAACATCAATGGGCATATCTGGGATGCCTTACAATGTACTGTTCAGAAGAGATCTACACCCATTGTACTCTTACGGATTTATGGACAGCCGTGGAGGATTCGTGGTGTCAGTTCCTTCAGACATTAGTTGAGTCCATGCCACGTCGTGTTCCCGCACTTCTGCGTGTTCGCGGTGGCCCTACACGTTTTTATGCAAGTTTACCAATTCCTTGGCTCTTCAGTGTAGAACGAATGGTTGAAGCGCGGTTTTCAATGTTCTCTTATTGTGTTCTTAAAAAGAATCTACGTCAACCCTTAGTAAAACCTTCCGCAGCCAGTCCCTACGATTGGTTTTGGTTACAGAAATTGGAGTACTTAAGCATGAAGTACACTCCTGGAAATTGAAATAAGAACACCGTGAATTCATTGTCCCAGGAAGGGGAAACTTTATTGACACATTCCTGGGGTCAGATACATCACATGATCCCAATGACAGAACCACAGGCACATAGACACAGGCAACAGAGCATTCACAATGTCGGCACTAGTACAGTGTATATCCACCTTTCGCAGCAATGCAGGCTGCTATTCTCCCATGGAGACGATCGTAGAGATGCTGGATGTAGTCCTGTGGAACGGCTTGCCATGCCATTTCCACCTGGCGCCTCAGTTGGACCAGCGTTCGTGCTGGACGTGCAGACCGCGTGAGACGACGCTTCATCCAGTCCCAAACATGCTCAATGGGGGACAGATCCGGAGATCTTGCTGGCCAGGGTAGTTGACTTACACCTTCTAGAGCACGTTGGGTGGCACGGGATACATGCGGACGTGCATTGTCCTGTTGGAACAGCAAGTTCCCTTGCCGGTCTAGGAATGGTAGAACGATGGGTTCGATGACGGTTTGGATGTACCGTGCACTATTCAGTGTTCCCTCGACGATCACCAGAGGTGTACGGCCAGTGTAGGAGATCGCTCCCCACACCATGATGCCGGGTGTTGGCCCTGTGTGCCTCGGTCGTATGCAGTCCTGATTGTGGCGCTCACCTGCACGGCGCCAAACACGCATACGACCATCATTGGCACCAAGGCAGAAGCGACTCTCATCGCTGAAGACGACACGTCTCCATTCGTCCCTCCATTCACGCCTGTCGCGACACCACTGGAGGCGGGCTGCACGATGTTGGGGCGTGAGCGGAAGACGGCCTACCGGTGTGCGGGACCGTAGCCCAGCTTCATGGAGACGGTTGCGAATGGTCCTCGCCGATACCCCAGGAGCAACAGTGTCCCTAATTTGCTGGGAAGTGGCGGTGCGGTCCCCTACGGCACTGCGTAGGATCCTACGGTCTTGGCGTGCATCCGTGCGTCGCTGCGGTCCGGTCCCAGGTCGACGGGCACGTGCACCTTCCGCCGACCACTGGCGACAACATCGATGTACTGTGGAGACCTCACGCCCCACGTGTTGAGCAATTCGGCGGTACGTCCACCCGGCCTCCCGCATGCCCACTATACGCCCTCGCTCAAAGTCCGTCAACTGCACATACGGTTCACGTCCACGCTGTCGTGGCATGCTACCAGTGTTAAAGACAGCGATGGAGCTCCATATGCCACGGCAAACTGGCTGACACTGACGGCGGCGGTGCACAAATGCTGCGCAGCTAGCGCCATTCGACGGCCAACACCGCGGTTCCTGGTGTGTCCGCTGTGCCGCGCGTGTGATCATTGCTTGTACAGCCCTCTCGCATTGTCCGGAGCAAGTATGGTGGGTCTGACACACCGGCGTCAATGTGTTCTTTTTTCCATTTCCAGGAGTGTAGTTTACCCATAAGTTCTACGTATGTAGTGAAATGTGAATTAGTTGTAATAACACAGAAATATGTCAGCTGAAGATGAAGTGACAGGACTTGTACATACATCATGGCAATAAATCAAGATTAAAGAGACAAAAGAGAGAATGGTTCCGGTGCAGGAAAATAGTCGCTTTGTCGGCACAACAGCTGCTATTTACGTATGGTCGATTCGCAGCCGAGATACCTCTGTCATAGTCTCCTACCGAAAAGTCGGCGTCCGCTGCTGATGTGTGAGCGCGTCTGACTGCCGTCCCCGTCACTGCCCGGCACCAGAGCCCAGCGACAGCCTGCGTTCACCGCAGTAGGGAGGCCGAAGGCCTAACTGAAACAGTTATTTCTTGTATAAAAGAATAAGCGCGACTGTTGTATGAACGCTGAAAACCTGTGGGGAAAACAATCATTGTTTAAAAATTCCAAACTACACTAACCTAGCTAAAATTCAAGCTGAGACGGGACAGTCGAAAGTTAAAGTTTTGTGAATTCCGAGACCGTGAAAGTTATAGTCCCAAACCAAGCGAGGTGGCGCAGTGGTTAGCACACTGGATTCGCATTCCGTAGGAAGACGGTTCAAACCCGCGTCCGGCCATCCTGATTTAAGTTTTCCCTGATTTCTCTAAATCGTTTGAGGCAAATGCCGGGATGATCCCTTTCCTAATTCGATATGACCGATGACTTCTCTGTTTTGTCCCCTCTCTCCGCCCTCCCCCCTCCCTGCCTCCCCCCCCCCCCCCCGAAAAACCAACCAAGTCCGGGAAGCACAGTTCATTATTACAGTTCCCACATCGTGGACAAAAGTCCGACTAACACTAATGAAACAAAGGTAAGAAATCCTTGACGGTCAGTAGCTGCTCATTGGTACGAAAATCTCCTGAGTGAGTTCCTGATCCACGGAATGCTTTCACAATCTGCGCCAGGCTCCAGAAGCTCTCTCGGAGTTAACTGGGCTACCTGATTCTTTTCCCTGCCGTATTGTCATTTCAGTTTCTCACGAAAGTGGCGGGCTCGGTACAGGTAAAAATAGCTTTTCAGCCAAAGGTTACCAATACTGCATTTTAAAGATGGCTACAATGTATAAATAGGTAACAATATCAGACGATTTTGTAAAAATATATTGGTCGACGATACTTATGATACTTAAATAAAAACAAATCACAATAAACGAGTGTTTAAAAGCACTTTAGATCTCTGGGCTATGCTCAACCGAAATACTGTCAAAGCGTCAGGATACCGCTGGCGTTGCATTTGGTCACTTGGACTGTGGATGCGGATACACGATCTTTGGGCCAGCGACGTCTGTGGGCACCTGGGATACCTCCTCGTGACCGGTTGGAACATGGCCAAGCATTATAAAAGACATCATATTTACTACGGTGACTGTAACACTTTGTTTATTTCACGATTGCAATTTCGGCCTTAGGCCATTATCAAGTGAAGATTTTATGGCTGTTACATAGCGTCAAATGTATTTAATAGTAATGACAACGACATATAAATGTGTCAGCTCATTTTAGGTTGACATGGCCTAATAGCCCTAACATTTTCACTTGATAATGGTCTAAGGCCGAAATTGAAGTCATGAAATAAAGAAAGTGTTACAGTCACTGGCGTAAATATGATGTCTTTTATAAAGTTCTACATGACTGTGAATAAAAAGTTAATGGTCAAGCTTTGTCCGTCTTCGGAAAGGCTTGCTCCTACGTGTTATGTGACCGCTTCACTGAGCTGCGCTGTTGGTTGCTGGCTACTTAGGCGCAATTAATACCGACAGCAAGGTGTGTCCACCCTTCTTCTTTATGATGGCTTGAACTCTACTGGCCAAATTCCAGTGAAGTATCTGAATACCGTTGGAAGAATGGCGGCCCATTGTTCCTCGGGAGCCGAAACCTGAGGAGGTCGTGATGTTGACCGCTGCTGTCTGGAATGAAGTCGACATTATCGTCGTCGCAGGGGTGTTCCATTGAGCTCAGGTGGGGATTGTTTGGAAGCCAATCCATTTAAGAAATGTAAGTGTCCGCAGACGACTGCTTCATACGTGCTGCTTTACGACAGGATGCATTGTCATGCTAGTACAATCAATCATCGTCTCGCATCTGTCCCCTACTGTATCCAGTACCCGATGCTGTAAAAGTATTCATAGCCTTCTGTATTTATCAGTTTTTAAGTGTTATAAGGGGATCACATCCGAAGACGAAAAACACCAACTCCTTCATGGTTTACTGTAGGCACTACATATAATGGCAAGTAACGTTCTCCAGATACTCGTCAAACCCAAACTCTTCCATCTGATTGCAGCAGATCAATCAATCCAAATTACATGTTTCCCATCTTTCACGGTCTAGTGGTGTCGCTCTTTTACATCACCTCAACCGCAGTTTAACACTGATTACAGAAATGTGTGGCTTTAAGGTCCTTCTCGCCTTTTGTATCTCATTCCTTCTAACTGTCTGCCTAATCATTGTGATAAGTGAACTGCTGTTGGCAATTGAGAACCCAAGAGAGATTCCTTCCGCCGGTATCATGCAACTTCTTATAACCACCCTCCACAACGCTCGACTGTCCCTCTGCACCCGTTCGCGAGGTCTGCCTGGCCTCGGTTTGGCTGTAGTTTTTCCTTTGCGTTTCCAGTTGCTTTTCACGTCACTAACGGTCGACTTTGTCAGCGTGAGAAGAGTTTAAACATCCCTGATGGATTTGTTACTCTGGTGATATCCAATAGCTAGTTCATGTCCGCAGTCGCTATGTTCTCCTGACCAACAATTCTGTAGTTCTGCCTCTCTACTCACAATAATCCGTACCGTAGCTCTTTTTATTCTTGCGGCCCCACATCTCGTGACATCTAGTGATGAGTTCCACATTACATGCAGGCTTCCGGATACTTTTACACAATACCGTTGTGACGGCGCTGTGGATATTTGCGTTGTTGAACGCCGTAGTGGACTAATGCCACATGTTACACCTTGGAGCATAATTGAATATGTGATCGCGACTCTCAAGTACTGAAGGCAATTTGAACTGTGACTTCCACTGGAGGAGGTGTAGAGATCCTATGGTCAACTACAAACTTCCCTTTATATAGCGGGGAATGTACAGGACTGATGTGTGAAACGTGTCTGGAAGGTTTGTTGGCTCTCACTAGCCATTGGTTTCTTGACTAACGTACACCATAGAGTCAAAATTCTTCAGAAACAAATTCAATCCCTCGACGATTCTACCCAATGCAGTTCATCTACTATGCACATCCTATTATGCATTTGCGTCCTGTATGTATCCTGTGGTACAAAGTTCAGTTTAGCTGTGTGTGTAATTCTCGTTTTAGCGTTTCTCACAAATGTTGGAGCATTTTATATCTTTTCGCATGGGATAAAATGGAGCTATCATGATATCGAGCGAAGCGGAGGGACGTCCAAGTGGAGGAGAAGAGGGAGTATTGACTCAATGATGTTCAGTAACAGGTCAAACGCGTGAATATCACTAATGTAACTGGAGATGTCAGTGAAGGAAACGTTAAAGTTACTGTTTCATTGACGCCTTGGTGACACGGTAGATGGTGAGAAAATTTTTGTATTGCGTTACCTTCTGTGGAAAAAATTGTTGAGGGGAAAAAAAAAAATTACGGATTGGAGTGAAACATTGCATCTTAGCAGAAGATGAGATGTGAGCGTAGAGTTAAAAATGTCAACATAGAGCTACTACATTCAGTGGTCGTATGTGGTTTATAGAATTCACAAGAAAATGAAATATAGCAAAACATGGTACAAAGAGTGTCCTGTACACTTCATAAAACTGTTCAAAAACTGCATGTGTGGAAACTCCCTTAAAAGCGTGTGTGTTATGAACAGGGTATCAGTCATCATCCTGTAGCACTTCTTATGTTAAACAACAGCTGCCGTCCTCTCTTTGAAAAGTTTTAGCTTGAATATCATAAATGATTGTCGTTAATTGACAGAACAACTAGTGATCTCATTAAATGAGTGAACCATAATGGTGCAAATAAGGGCAGGAAAGCCACCTCGAAATACTCAGGCCACGAAAAGGGTGCTAATCTTGGCTGTTAGCCGGAGGGACATTGTAGAGTCCCAGCAGCCCGGCACGAAGAATACCATCGCAACACATCCGTTGTTTGCGGCGTTAGTTGACAAAGTTTTGCTAACTCTAAGGGATGCTCGCCTTTTGCTTGGACAAGGGAGGAGTCTCGGGTGATTCTTCTATGTCACTCCCGTTTGGTTTGGTATGTTGTGCCAGGTAGTGGGTGCCTTGCTGTGTTGAAAAACACGAATCGCCAGTCTGTGCAGCCACCAGCACCCTACTGTTCCCTCTGATTTTCGCAGTCCTAAGTTCATTTACATGGCCTTCCGCGCTATATCTCCACCGCCACCAGTGGATCGACATGTGAACAACTTCCATGAGGCGAGCAGTCCTCTTTTTACTTTCCTTTGCCGCACGTTACATCATTTCCACTCCGGTCAGGCACTTTTTAAATTAAATGCTGCGGTTGCAGAGAGAGAGAGAGAGAGAGAGAGAGAGAGAGAGAGAGAGAGAGAGAGAGAGTGTAAGATACTTACGATAACAAACCTCTCCTGTAAGTAGGCCAACAAATCTGCATTGTCTGTGCAGGGGATAAATTATTTATTCAGGCGTGCTAATTAATTTCACTTGCTCAAAAGATAAGAGCAGGGTAACGATACTAGTGAGGAAATTAGGGGAATGGCTATTGCAGTCCATAATAATTCATTGCTTCGACAGAGCAAAGTGGCACAGTTTTAAGACACTGGTTCAAGTGGCTCTGAGCACTATGGGACTTAACTTCTGAGGTCATCAGTCCACTAGAACTTAGAACTACTTAAACCTAACTAACCTACGGACATCACACACAACCAAGCCCGAGGCAGGATTCGAACCTGCGACCGTAGCGGTCACGCGGTTCCAGACTGTAGCGCCTAGAACCGCTCGGCCACACCAGCAGGTTTTAAGACACTGGATTCGATTTGTGACGACCAGTGTTGAAAACAACATCCGGAGATCAACTTATAGGCAACTTATAGGCAACTTCCCAGAAGATCAAAAGTGTGTGGCGGACCGAGACAGGAACTCGGGATGTTTGGAAGCTAGAAGGTGAGGTTCTGGCAGAGGTAAGGCTGTGAGGACGGGGCGTGACTCGTGCTTGGGTTACTCAGATGGTAGAGCAGTTGCCCGCGAAAGGCGAAGGTCCCGCGTTCGAGTCTCGGTCTGGCACACAGTTTTAATCTGCCAGGAAGTTTCATATCAGCGCACACTCCGCTGCAGAGTGAAAATCTCATTCTGAAACTTATAGCTTTTCCGTAGATTCCAAAATTCGCTCAAGTTAACTGCCGGGATAACTCTTCAGGAGGAAGAAACCGTCGATTTTCTTCCTCGTCCTTCTCCAAACCGAGTTTGCAATCTGTTTGTAATTACGTCGTCCTCGACGTAGTGTTAAATCCTGTGTCTTCATCCTTTCATTTTATTTCGGCGGTTCAGAGGAACAGTGAAAGGATCCAAAGGTCTGGGCTTCAGTCTCACTTCTTTCATTTCAGAAAGTGTTTGTCGATGCAAAAAATATCGAGTAGCGCGGTGTTTCGGAGTCCATGTTAATCTGCAGGCGCGCTTATAGAGGGATTTATAAGCCAAATGTGTGTGAAATCTTGTGGGACTTAACTGCTGAGGTCATCAGTCCCTATGCTGACACACTACTTAACCTAAATTATCCTAACGACAAACACACACACCCGTGCCCGTGGGAGGACTCGAACCTCCGCCGGGACCAGCCGCATTATCCATGACTGCAGGGCCCTAGACCGCACGGCTAATCCCGCGCGGCGATTTGTAAGTCAGTGTAAGAGAGGTAACAATATATCACCTGCAGTAGGAGCGTGCTGAATAATGCCACCTAGGGTTTCATGACAACTTTACAATAATGAACGAAAACATAGTAGTAAAGTTCACTTCGCCAACAGATTTGCAGGGCTGCACGCTGCGTTCCGCCGGCAGCAGACTGTTAGAGCTGTGCGTGGTTGTGTCACGGCCGCGGCGTTGGCAGAATGCAGGACAGGTTGCGGCGGCTCAGTGGATTAATGGCTGTGCGACGTGAGGTGAGGTGAGGCGAGGCGAGGCGAGCTGCGGCCCTGACGGCTGGCAGGGTTCGTGCGCAGCGCCGCTCCGCCCGTAAGCTGAAGCCACGCCGCTCCCTGGTGGGTGGTGGGGGTGTCGGCGTCACGACGGCCGGCCGCCGGGGGGCGTCCTCACGCCCACGCCCACGTCCACGTCGACAGATTGCAGCGCGCCTCGTGTTACGAGGGCGGCTGCCCGGTTCCAGTAACGGCGGCGGCATTTGTCGCACTCTCCCGAGGGCTTACTACGTGTGGATACTGAAACATTCGGTGCGGTGCCAAACAAGCTGCACACGCGTAATTGGTGATTTTGAAACTTTTCTTCATTATGACTACCGAACACTGCGACTGTGGTGGATAAAGCTTTTCGGAAATAACTGGAATTCGTTCGCCTTTTGCGACAGAATTTTTTTAAATTTACCATTACCATTTTCAAGTCGCCTAGCCACTCATCATCGGGTTATACACATTTTTTAATGACTGTTTATGATATTGTGGGCGATGTTTATGTAGAAGACAAAACGGAAATATGTAACCACAGACTGCAGGAACAGTAATGGCATGAACTCGGCCTCACGACTATTAATTGTATACCATACGGTGACGAGCAATTAGTCTACATGAAGCAAGTAGTTGCAGTAATTTCAGAAAACTAAATGGGTTTGTTTCGCCGTTATCTACACTGCGCAATATAATCAAGCACTTTTTCGAAACCCTGTAATTGATTTTCATTCCAACGGATAAATTTGAAGTTTGGGTTAAATGTGCCTACAACATTCCTCTATAACGTTACAAAAGGGTGTCGCCCTGGACTCTCGGACTCAACGGAGCTTCAGACAGCAAGGCGTCGACACGTGCGGAGAAAAGACCAGAGCTCAGAAGTTCACGTGACTTGTGAAGTGGATTAATGACGTCATATTGGTACCAAATTTCACCACAGTTCGGACCAACGCTATCGTGGACGTGTCATACCGTAGGAAGGTCGTCAGAGCCCTCTTACCCCCATTTGTTTTTAAGCCTCTGCTCAAATGGCTCTGAGCACTATGGGACTTAACATCTGTGGTCATCAGTCCCCTAAAACTTAGAACTACCTAAACCTAACTAACCTAAGGACATCACACACATTCCAGACTGAAGCGCCTATAACCGCAGGGCCACAGCGGCCGGCGAAACCTCTGCGATGGAGGTCAGAACGCGATGGCCAGACTTGAAATGGCGGGGTTTTCTTATGAGTGGCCGAGGAAAAAATTCTCAGAATCGGCGCCGGAAAGGCGTCAATCAAAGCATCCTTTTCCTTGGGACGATGATTCCCAAGACAGTTCACATTGTGATGAGCAAAAAGACATCCTTCTTGCCAAACATTGACAGTGCTGACACCTCCCAGGAGATTGAACGCTTGTCCACGGACGTCACAGCGATGCAACACCACTGAATGTGTTCGCACTCGTTTGGAGCACAATATAACCACAATTTTAGCTTTGATTTGTAGGGCGGAACCACTAGGGACAGTCAGAGACCATTCGACGTAATCTCAACGCAATGCGAAGCAGCAAAAGTCCTTACACTTGTTCAGTGCTCCCGTTTCATGCCCTCCTGTGACGTGACCATTGAGGGATGTGCCAGTGACACATACGTGAATATAGCGCCGAAGGTCCCTCTACACCCCTACCCTCACCCCCTTTTCCTTCTTGCAGTGCAGCAAAACTCTCTGTTGTAACCACGAACATTTATTGAGTATTTTAAAAACATGCCTCTACACAGAAAATCTGCGAAGTAATCCTAGGTGCCCGCAGGCAGGCAACTGGCCTCAGAGGTGTGTCAAGTGGTCGTCTACATGGAGACGACAGGGAGTTTTTCTCTGTAAAGGTACATTTTTGAACTTCAATAAATTGGGGTGGATGCCACTCAGGGTTTTGCCCATCTGGGGGCTGTTACAGGGACCCTGTGCTGTTTAATTCATACGTGTGTCACTGTCATATCCCTCCGTGATAACGCCACTGGAGGGCGTGAATCAGGAGCACAGAAAAAGAACATCCAAATTTTGTCGAATGGATTTGAACGGAACATGCCACACTGTGTTCCTTGACGCTGCTTGGACATTCATCACGCATCGTGCAGCCCCCCCCCCCCCCTCCCGCCCTGCCACTTAGCAACACACCGTCATAGTGATGTGGGGGCACTCTACTGTCATCGAACACGAGGCTTACTTAATCTGAGGAATAACTTTCTGAGAATGTACACTCAGACTTCCTTTGGCCAGGAAACTCGTCTTTTTCTCTGCTAGTCTACCTTTTATGTCCTCTGTGCTTTGTCCGTTACAAGTTATATTTCTTCGAAGGTAACTCCGTAATTTCGTCTACTTCCCTGTCGGCTGTTTTGAAGTTACCCTTCGTGAAGCAAAACTGTTCGTCATCCGACAGATTTTAAATTCTGTGTTCCATCCCTCTCTATATTATTAATGTGAACAATTTTGGCGCATGAGCTGTTCAGCAGATTGTACGACAGTTTGTGTTTAATAGTGGAATTCCTCTTGCACTCTTAATGTTGACTGCGTTGATCTTAAGTTCGCAGAAGGTGAAAGATTAAGTACCAGATAAAACCCTGTTCCGATTATTAGTCTCAGCGATGGTATGCCAATTGCCGTAGTAACTACCTGAGACTACCTGCTTATAGCTATATGTGAATACTTCGTAGCACGTAAGCTACCATGTATGTTACGCGGTATCTTCTTTTATTTTCCTTCTTGTTAAAATAAACGTCTCTCGCCAGCAAAAAGCCAATCGGAAATGAAGTGTAGTTGTCGACTTTCTCCCTGATTACTGCGCTTTATAGTAGGCAGGCGAATTTTGAGAATTCTGATCCTCCTATTATCGAGACAGCTGTTCTCTTTCATCCCCAAACGTGTTACAGAACCTTTGTGGTTCAAAATGGCTCTGAGCACTATGGGACTTAACAGCTGTCGTCATCAGTCCCTTAGAACTACTTAAACCTAACTAACCTAAGGACATCACACACATCCATGCCCGAGGCAGGATTCGAACCTGCGACCGTAGCAGTCGCATGGTTCCGGACTGCGCGCCTAGAACCGCCAGACCACCGCGGCCGGCGAACCTTTGTGCCGCCACCATTCAGTTCTGTAAAATGCAATATGCCTAAAGTAATAATTATTGTAACGGAATTATTAACGAGAACATGTCTGCATTTTACACTAGTGACGTGCTGATACGTGTTTGTACTTTGAAAAGAACATACTAGGCGGACCTCAATTCACATAATTTACTCTGCAAACATGACTGTTTAAAAACAGAAGGATTATTATAGAGAAGCAGAACACAAGCTCAGGATTGACAGCATGGTGCTCCTAGAATGATATGTTCCATCTGGTAATCGCAGATTCTTCTGCTCTTCATTCAATGGAATGTCAGCATGGTAACATTTGCAGCCAGCCGACCCATGCAACCAACTGCTGGTAAGTGAAGGAACGCGGGAGTACTGAGTGGAGAGACAATTGCATAATGGCTGAAATAGTGTTCTGTAGCAGATTAATATCACAGTTGTCGATATTGAAATATTCACCGTTTTCTCTTCATTACATCAAAGGCTTACAATTGATACCATTGCCCACTTATTTTTCACCCTTTCTAGTGACATACCTGTAAACGAGAGTCAACCATAACAAAATAATGTGTTGATGTACTTAGCACTAAGAACTTCAATATTTCGGTATATGAGAAATCGATAGATACACTACTGGCCATTAAAATTGCTACACCACGCAGATGACATGCTACAGAAGCGAAATTTAACTGACAGGAAGAAGGTGCTTTGATCTGCAAATGAATAGCTTTTCAGAGCATTCACACAAGGTTGGCGCCGGTGACGACACCTGCAACCTGCTGACATGAGGAAAGTTTCCAACCGATTTCTCGTACACAAACAGCAGTTGACCGACATTGCCTGGGGAAACGTTGTTGTAATGCCTCGTGTAAAGACGAGAAATGCATACCATCAAGTTTTCGACTTTGATAACGGTCGGATTGTAGCCTATCGCAATTGCGTTTTATCGTATCGCGTCATTGCTGCTTGCGTTGGTTGAGATCCAATGGAATCGGTTGGTTCAGGAGGGTAATACGGAACGCCGTGCTGGATCCCAACGGCCTCGTATCACTAGCAGTCGAGATGACAGGCATCTTATCCGCATGGCTATAACGGATCGTGCACCCACGTCTGAATCCCTGGGTCAACAGATGGGAACGTTTGCAAGACAACAGCCATCTGCACGAACAGTTCGACGACGTTTGCAGCAGCATGGACTATCAGCTCGGAGACCATGGCTGCGGTTACCCTTGACGCTGCATCACAGACAGGAGCGCCTGCGATGGTGTACTCAACGATGAACCTGGGTCCATGAATGGCAAAACGTCACGGCGTGATGGTATGGGGTGCCATTGGTTACACGTCACGGTCACCTCTTGTTCGCATTGACGGCACTTTGAACAGTGGACGTTACATTTCAGATGTGTTACGACCCGTGGCTCTACCCTTCACTCGATCCCTGCGAAACCCTACACTTCAGCAGGATAATGCATGACCACATGTTGGAGGTCCTGTACGAGCCTTTCTGGATACAGGAAATGTTCCAATGTTGCCCTGGCCAGCACGTTCTCCAGATCTCTCATCAATTGAAAACGTCTGGTCAGTGGTGGACAAGCAACTGGCTCGTCTCAATACGCCATTCACTACTCTTGATGAACTGTGGTATCGTGTTGAAGTTGTATGAGCAGCTGTACCTGTACACGCCATCCGAGCTCTGTTTCACTGAATGCCCAGGTGTATCAGAGCTAGTTGTTCTGGGATTTCTCAGGAGCTATGCACCCAAATTGCATGTTAACGTATTCACATGTCAGTCCTAGTATAATATATTTCTCCAATGAATACCCGTTGATCATCTGCATTTCTTCTTGGTGTAACAATTTTAATGGCCAGTAGTGTATTTTTTCAATCGGAGACGATCAAGCAATAGAAAAAACAAACAGTACTGTTCAAGTGCACAGTACTTTACTAAACTCCGTCCGGACAAGCCTTGGAATGCCCAACGATACCGATCGACCGATGTGTCTTCCTCAGCCGACTGGCGTCACTGGTTGCGTATACGGAAGGTCATGTTGTCAGCACACGGCTCTCCCGGCCATTGTCAGCTTTCATGACCAGAGGAGCCGCTTTTCAATCAAGTAGATTGTCATTTAGCCTGATAAGGGTTGAGCGCACCCCTCCAACTAACAGTGTTCGGCAGACTTTAACTGTTACTCATCCAAGTACTGGCCGAGCACGACAACCCTTAACTTCGGTGATATTGTGGAAACCCGTGTTATCATTGTGGCAATGCCGTTGTGCCACATTACTTTACAGAACAGTAAATTTTTGTCGACCCTCTGTAGCCACAAATCTCTCTTACTTGAAAGCAGTAGGCCTACAGTAAATACATAGGGAGGCAGTAATCTAGTTCTATGGTTTTCCATACAGCTGTGGTAATGCGATTTAATATGCTTATGTAGGTACTTACGCAAGAGGATATATGAATCTAAAATTTAATTCCAGTAATATCCGGGAAATATTCCAACTACTACATTTTATGTCCTCTTGGTCTTTTTTTCAGGTATAGGAGCGAGAACCACGTCAAACTTCCCTAACTGCTATTTAAGTGTGTCAACTTCTGGTCAACGATGTAATAAGTGCGAAATGCCAGCTATAATATCTCAGGCCGAGCTAGCGAAAAATAAAATTACCTTTGATCGTTATGTTCAGCAAATAAAACTGTGAAGGGTACAAAGAAATATGTAATGGGGCATTTCCTCCAAGCAGCTGTATATTCCTGCATGTAGCAGATAAATTGGCGGTGGGGCAGACACATCGACGGAGATAAGGAAAGTTGCCAAATATCAAGACTGAAAAGAAACACTGTTGAAAAAATAAGTAGGTTAACGGGAGTTGAAAACAGTGGTTGAAGAAATGCGTGAAGATAGGCTGGGAATGGCGTGTACACGTTGGCGAATGGGGGCAACATCTTTAGCCATGAGGAGTATGGGAATAGTAGCAGTGAAAGAGGAGAGGAACAAGGAAGGGAGACAAGAATGAACGATGATAGGAATGGAATAAAGGTAGAGATGCCTGATGAAGAGGACGCGTAGCAAGACCCATAGAACTGTTAAAAATTCGATTAAAACGCCGATCTCATTCACCGTTACGCCTATGGCCGTCTGACACTATAGGCTCCTTACGGACCTTCCTTTCGAATTTAGACCTTCTTAAGATGTGCTTTATTTATTTTGTTCATACATCTCCTTCAAAGACCGCACAAAACCCTATGGGCTGGTACGCAGCTTATCTATCCTTGAAATGAGCGACATCATGGTATATAATTATTACGTCAGTCGCTAATGTAAAACCTACAGAGGGTGTTAAAGGTGACAAGGAGCCCGAGCGTGAGGTATGTGACGTGTGTTCCAGTGAATACAAGTGATACATATATTTGGTTTTATAACTTCTGAATACTACAAGCACCGGTGTGTCGGATATTCGTTACGACAACTACGGTACCGACCATCCCACTCGCCATGTTTACAAATGAGGAAGGATCGCATCGCCGGGTAACATGAAACTGCGCTCAGAAATTACCTCACGTTGCAGCGTCAGAGTATGAAAAATGCGTCCAGTAGCAATTTCACTATGCATACATATGAAACGCAAACATGTGCGGGAACTCAAACACTCTGCGGGCTGGCTACGGACGCATCTCAACGTAGAACGACAGTCGCTGTCTCTCTGAGGAAATTGAAGACAGTCGTTAGAAATTTATGGCGCCCCCCTCTTTAAGATGTCTTGTCTGTTATGAACACCGACACAGGATAGAAACGTGTTTAGAAGGATAACGCGATATAATTCTTTTGCCATCTAAAAAAAGCGTTAATATTCTGCGCAATAAGTTCGTCGTTCGTGTCTGTTATTTATGCAGGAAATATATGCAAGGAACCTACCTACGGAAGTGTGTAACTGATTTTGTCGTGTATTCACAAAGTAAATTAACCGATTCAATGAGTTGCTCCTTGTGAAACTGAATGCAGCAAATGGGAGCCAATTGCCAATATATGATTTTAAAAATACGTCTGATCTTTGAGCTTAGAAAAAATAAGGCGGAACGAGAAGTTTGTGGGACATTTCTCACTTAACTTTTAAGCCTCCACACTAATTCTCGTTCTTTATTTGAAGGATGTTATCGGTAACATATTTACTTTAATGCATTGGTAGTCTATTTAGGTGGTGAGAAGACGCAGGAGAAAGCGGGAAAATTGAGATGTGTGGCCCGTGTCATGTCCTTGTTTCAATTTAAATCCAGTCAAGTCATTTCATTTAACTCAGGTCATCCATTGTAGGAGGACAGAACATTCAGAACGAACAGACAACGGTAACTGTTTACTTGAGAAACACTTCAGTACTACAATTCAAGTTCACACCAGCAGTGTCCCTCTTTATACCATATTACTTTCACTACCGTTTGAACTATTCTGGATGTTTGTCCAGTTTTTTTAATCATACTGATTTACTGTTAGATTTGATTTAAATACGTACAATTAAGGCCAGCCGGCCGGAGTGGCCGTGCGGTTATAGGCGCTACAGTCTAGAAACGAGCGACCGCTACGGTCGCAGATTCGAATCCTGCCTTGGGCATGGACGTGTGTGATGTCCTTAGGTTAGTTAGGTTAAATTAGTTCTAAGTTCTAGGCGACTGATGACCTCAGAAGTTAAGTCGCATAGTGCTCAGAGCCATTTGAACCATATCGACTATTGCAGTTGATATAACATTTTGTAAATATATTTTGTTGTATTTTTTATATTCAAATTGAACATGTAACTCATTTTCCGGTGTAAAGAAAGCGTGATGGTTTTATTTTATAGCCTTTTGTAACAAAAAGGTGTAGATCGCTTAAGGTATTTCTTCATTTACAACGACGTTTCGGCTCTTCTTACCACCAGATCAGAAATGTAAACCATTGTTCAGAATCGATTCCAACATAAGCACAACGTCAACGCTAGGCATAGATTTTACTGACAATGAATTTTTTCACAAATTCTAGGTTTTGATTTGATGATGATAATACTGGAAACATCGTTATAATTAGTAAGCAATTTAGACGGATTGATCCACAAAAATCCACACTGACAATAATTCTGAATATTACGTTTATCAATAGTATGACGGTTTTATATTAGTTTTTACATGTGCAATTGTTCGCTAAATCAAGACTAACTTGTTTGATGCCATCAGAAAACACCTTTTAATTGTTATAAATTTTTCATGAACGGTGATTTGCGAGTGACGCGAGAAATGAGATGGCCAGTTACTAACAGCGGCCAGGTACTGGCAACGGCCGGTACCATCACTGACAGGATAGTAGCGACGACAGGTACCGTCAGAGACCGGGTACTTGCTTTGGACTCGGGCACTAACCGCCACGTTAGACTATACCCTGCGAGCTATGCAGCCACGCGTCACACAAACCAGGGCCCTGTGGGCCCAGGAATCAGCGTTTGGCGTCATTGGCCGGGAGGCCCCTTGCGGGGCAGGTTCGGCCGCCTTGGTGCAGATCTTGTTACATTCGACGCCACATTGGGCGACCTGAGCGCTGGATGGGGATGAAATAATGATGAACTGAACACCCAGTCCCTGAGCGGAGAAAATCTCCGACCCAGCCGGGAATCTAACCCGGGCCCGTAGAACGGCAATCCGCCACGCTGACTACTCAGCTATCGGGGCGGACGCCCCAGGGATGACTTGCATTTATAGCGGCGCCCGTGGTAGGGGCTAGTGGTGTTCCGGCCCCCTCTCACCATCTTCCTCCCACCACGGCATTCTGACATTGCGGCTCGTCAAGGCAGCGGTTGGAGGAAGGCAAAAAATATAAGATGGACGTAGCCAACTATCAATACGAAACTGATGTATGTACATTTTCCCCTTCTTGAATCACAGACTATACGAACGTTCGAAGCATCGCCAACTGTCGTGCACCATTCATGGTGTCGCGTAGCACACACGGCAAAATAAATCGGTTTGATTTCATGCCACACCAGACGGTTACCTTTGGTTTCTATTGCATTTTTTCAAACGTTACTTTTAGGTATAAATTAGACCAATAATGACAATTGTGACGGTTCACAAAAGCGCCAACATAAAATACCGCTTCATCAGAGCACAGGATATTGTCCTATAGATCGGGATAATCATCTTCCAAAACAAGCATAACCTCGCAAAATTCCCTTCTCCTTTCGGGGTACTCATCGAAGAGTTGTTGCGCTTAATGTGGCTTCCAAGGTGGAAAAATAGCTCAGTTTTTTAGAATGGCCATTACAGTGTGACGAGGCAACCCCATTTCCATTGTAGCTTCTCTTTTTCACTTTGAAGGGCACTGTTAAAAATGTGCTGAACAACATTCACATGTCGTCCTATTTGGATGTTGAGGTTCTTCCAGATCGAATTTTATCTTTCACACTACCAGTTGTCATTAATTTCTTATGACAGTTTTTTATAATCTCAGGGTTGAGCATAGCATTTCTACCTCGTTCTTGCCTCCACTATATCTGAATTTGCAACGCCGGCCACCAAACTTAATTCCTGTCGGCAATCGTAAATCTGTCTACTACTGTGAATACACCAGCCATTTCCAGGTTTTCACTCGATCAACCTCTGAAACCATAAATGGTAGATCACATTTTAGTCAACATTATTCCACGCCAGCAAGAGCTGATGCCGCTCTCTACGAGAATCTATACTAAAATGGGTACTAACTTTAGAACCACTCTGTAGATAAGGTGTTCCCCAACTTTATCTCTGATGGAACAGTCAGAATCCTGGTAACTTCTCGCTGTTTATGTTGAAGGTTAATAAAACTTTAAAAATGTGAAAAACATTTTTTATTCAGTGATTCCTTCAACTTTAAGTCATAAATAATAACGCAGAATTCATAACAAAGTTTTTAAAACATAATTAGTGACTTAAAAAAGGAAGAAATCGGCTTTGTTATTAATAGTTCTCAGCAAGCACTTTTTACTTCGCCGCGTGACACTGGTGTTCCACGGAACACGGTTTGGGAAACGCTGATGTAAAAGTATATTTCGATAGCCGCGATAGAATAAAATATTAACAAATAACAAATAATAAGTACAGATGTGTATATACAGTTTTGTTTGCCTTGTTTCTAACTTAGATAATGATAATAAACAAGAAACATAATAGGTTCCGAATGTATTTTAAATTAAAATTAAAAGTGTATTTAATGGAAGAAATAGGAGATGGGAATTTGACTTAGATACGATGCGTCAGTTCTTCCCTTTGTACCTGCTACGTGTATGGTTACATCTGAAAGTGACTGCTGGTTAAGCCTCAGAAATCTTTTTGATTTCACGTTCATGATATTATCGCGATGTACGTGTAGGGGGACGCCGCGCTTTTGGAATTTCGGCAGTAAACCAGATCGTGATGAGCAACTCTTCTGTTGTACTGTCTGCCACTGAAGCTGAATAATTATTTGCGTAACTCTTTCCCTTTACAGGTGGAACTCCTGACGTAACACGCTACTGTTCGTTGGACTCTATTTGTTTTCTGTGACAATGTGACTCGGTGGTGGTGGTTAGTGTTTAACGTCCCGTCGACAACGAGGTCATTAGAGACGGAGCGCAAGTTCGGGTTACGGAAGGATTGGGAAGGAAATCGGCCGTGCCTTTTCAAAGGAATCGTCCCGGCATTTGCCTGAAACGATTTAGGGAAATCACGGAAAACCTAAATCAGGATGGCCGGAGACGGGATTGTACCGTCGTCTTCCCGAATGCGAGTCCAGTGTGCTAACCACTGCGCCACCTCGCTCGGTAAAGTGACTCGGTAAGAGCTTGAAAAGCGATACTTCAGTATCAAAACGAGGGTTATATAAATTACCTCTGTCGTTGGGGAACTGCACTTCCTGCCGAGTCTTCCAATGAGTTTTAGCAAACGCCGAAGTTCAAGGACAAGTTCTTTCATAAGCGATGTAATTAGTGGTGTAAGTGTGTTTAGCGTTGTACATAATTATCTTTGAAAGGTCTTCTCCTAACCCATTGGATGACTAAAATAAAATGAAGAAATCGATTTTAGCGATAACTATTAGCAGATGGGTTAGGCAACTAAATTAAATTCCTAGGAAATACACTGACGGAATAAAAGTCGCAACGGCAAGAGGAGGTTTTGCGATATAAACGGAAGTTGGTAGACGTGTTTCTACATCTGGAAATGATGTGTATTAAAATTTCGCACCAGTAGTGTAAGAGCACTGCTACTAGCGCCATCAACAGGATGCGAATCAGGTTTGCTTCAAATCACGGTGTAACGGTCGTGCGCGTTTTTTCTCTTTGAGATTGGACGTGGTGAGTTGATGTTAGTCAAGAATGCCTTTGAGGCGAGAAACACGCCTTTACCAACTAACGCTGAACGAGGTCGCGTAATAGGGCTACAAAGCATTCGATGTTTCTTCTGATATATCGCAGAAAGACTTCGCAAGAATGTAGCCGCTGTACATGATTGCAGGCAGTGGTGGTCAGGGTGGAGGTCTGTCGTGTTTTCTGATGAAAGCTGACTCTGCCTCGGCGCCAGTGATCGCCGTGTGTTGTTTAAGAGGAGGCCAATTATGGGCCCGCAGCCAACCTTTCCCTGTGCTAGACGTACTGGATCTACACCTCGAGTTAGCGTCTGGGGCGCGATTTCGTATGAGAGGCGGAGCAGCTAATTGTAAAATTTTACCTCAGTCTGGTGATTCAACCTGTTGTGCTGCCATTCATGAACAGCATTTCAGAGGTTGTTCTTCAACAGGATAAAGTTCAGCCGCAGATCGCTGTTGTAACCCAACACGCTCTACAGAGTGTCGACATGTTTCCTTGACCTCCTCGATCACCAGATTCGTCTCCAATCCGGCACATGCTGTACATCATCGGACAACAACTCCAGCCTCACCCACGAACAGCATTAATCGTCCATGTACTGACCGAGCAACAGGCATGGAACTCCACCCCAAAAACTGAATCCAGCACCAGTACAACACAATGCTTTCACGTTTGCATTCTTGAATTTAACATTCTGGTGGTTACTTCGGTTACTAATGTACCAGAATTTCACATTTTCAGTGCATTATTATGCGGAAGAGGATGTAGATGATGATGAAATGGAAGATATGATACTGCGAGAAAAGTTGACAGAGCACTGAAAGACCTGAATCGAAACAAGACCCCGGGAGTAGACAACATTCTATTAGAACTACTGACAGTCTTGGGAGAGCCAGTCCTGACAAAACACTACCATCTGGTGAGCAAGATGTATGAGACAGGCGAAATACTCTCAAAGAAGAATATAACAATTTCAATCCCAAAGAAATCAGGTGTTGACAAATGTGAAAATTACCGAACTATCAGTATAATAAGTCAAAGCTGCAAAATACTAACGCAAATTCTTTACAGACGAATGGAAAAACTGGTAGAAGCCGACCTCGAGGAAGATCAGTTTGGATTCCGCAGAAATATTGAAACACATGAGGCAATACTGACTCTACGACTTGTCTTAGAAGATAGATTAAGGAAAGGCAAACCTACGTTTCTAGCATTTGTATAGAGAAAGCTTTTGATAATGTTGACTGGAATACGCTCTTTCAAATTCTGAAGGTGGCAGGGGTAAAATACAGGGAGCGAAAGGATATTTACAATTTGTACAAAAAACCAGATGGCAGTTATGAGTCGAGGGGCATGAAAGGGAAGCAGTGGTTGGGAAGGGTGTGAGACAGGGTTGTAGTCTCTCCCCGATTTTATTCAATCTGTTTAATGAGCAACCAGTGAAGGAAACAAAAGAAAAATTCTGAGTAGGTATTAAAGTCCATGGAGAAGAAATAAAAAGTTTGAGGTTCGCAGATGACACTGTAATTCTGTCAGAGATAGCGAAGGACTTGGAAGAGCAGCTGAAAGGAATAGACAGTGTCATGAAATGAGGGTATAAGATGAACATCAACAAAACCAAAACCAGGATAATAGAATATAGTCGAATTAAGTCGAGTGATGCTGAGGGAATTAGATTAGGAAATGAGACGCTTAAAGTAGTAAATCAGTTTTGCTATTTGGGGAGCAAAATAACTGATGATGGTCGAAGTAGAGGGTATATAAAATGTAGACAGGCAATGGCAAGGATAGCGTTTCTGAAGAAGAGAAATTTGTTAACATCGAGTATAGACTCGTTTCTGAAAGTATTTGTATGGAGTGTAGCCATGTATGGAAGTGAAACATGGACGATAAGTAGTTTGTACAAGAAGAGAATAGAAGCTTTCGAAATGTGGTGCTACAGAAGAATGCTGAAGATTAGGTGGGTAGATCACATAAGTAATGAGGAGATATTGAATAGAATTGGGGAGAAGATGAGTTTGTGGCACAACTTGACTAGAAGAAGGGTTTCGGTTAGTAGGACATGTTCTGAGGCATCAAGGGGTCACCAATATGGTAATAGAGGGCAGCTTGGAGGGTAAAAATCGTAGAGGAGACCAAGAGACGAATACACAAAGCAGATTCAGAAGGATGTAGGTTGAAGTAGGTAATGGGAGATGAAGAAGCTTGCACAGGATAGAGTAGCATGGAGAGCTGCATCAAACCAGTCTCAGAACTGAAGACCACAACAGCAACATTATCCGCTTACTTTAATCTCTGATCTTACAATGTTAAGCACATAAGTATGTTACACAGACAAATGTATTCCCAAAATTCCTGTACTCTCCATTAATTATTTTTTGGTGCTACGATTTTTTTTTTTTTCGTACGTATAGTTCACAAGCACGGAGCGTTATACGTCACTATAACGTTTGTGACCTGTGTTATGTCTGTGGAAACATGCCGGTATATGCGATGTTACACAGTGTTTTAATGCGATATTTTGCTAAGCGGGAGGCTAACGGCGTGACCGGTCTGCTCGATACTCCGTTGGGAACACGGCGGCAATGAATAATGCGGTTTTGCAAAACAGCGCGCTGGACGCTCACGCAGCAGTAAGGGCCCAGCAGCAACACTACGGTGTACGGTGTACGCTCCCTCTGACAGAGCCGGCACATAACAGAGTGCCTCGCTGGCAGATTAGTGCCGGTGAAGCACGGCGCTGCCGCTGCAACGTCATTACGGCAGCCGCCCGCTGGCTAACGATATCCCCTTTCGATTTGACCACTCCGAATTTTCTGCATGCCTGCTGCCATATGCCGAAGCGCCGCGCCAATGCTACCAATTAGCACGGATGGAGAGCTCCGGATTTCACGCAAATGCACTCCGCCATTAATGAACGCCACTTTGTCTGTTTTGTAGCAGTTTTTTTTTATTCCGATATCTCATCGACGCAGATTTTTATGCTCCCCTTCACCCAATTTTAAGGTACAACCAGTTAATTTTTGGGCACTGCACCACCTGTCTCTGCCTTCGCTGGCACCTAATTCCGCTGTCACTTTATTTGTTTGGTCATTCGTGATGCAGAAATGCAGCCGGCTTCAAAAAGAACATACAGTACCACAAAAGAGTGAGGCTTATTTTAGATATAGAGCAACTACCCGTCGACTGTCGTCATATCTACTTGTCGCCACATCAAATATAGTAACATAAATAGACAAAACTTAGCTTGGCTGTACCAACAGGGGGAAAGAAGCACGTTAATTCAGTACCACAGATTAATGGCGAGTTCCATCACTTTGTCTCTTCTGTTGCTCTTAACGTTTCGCTATCTGCTCGCCTCTACTTGCTGGAAAATGTATTTTATATGTTCTAAAATGTTCCCTCACTGCTTGTCCTTCTGATACACAATTAACTACTCCAAAACGTTCGAGTGGATATTCCCCCCCCCCCCCCCCCCCCAGTGCATCTGCATTTTGTACTTGACATGGTCGTGTAAACTGTAAACACTACACACCGCCATCCGCAGGTTCACGGTTGAACAAAATCTTGTTTCGTTAGAATGTTGTCATCCAGGCTTACAACATCGGAAAATTCCCATTTTATTTTCGGATTAAAACTGATATCGATAAAAATCACTTGCGTATCACTGATTCAGACGTATCTCTTACTTCGGTCATCTTCTGAAATAATCGCACCTTGTTGTTTTTGTTGTTCGTGCTGTTGTGGTCTTCAGTCAGACGACTGGTTTAATGCAGCTCTCCACGCCACTCTCTCCTGTGAAAGTTTCTTCATCCCCAGGTAACTACTGTGAACTACATCCTTCTGAATCTGCTTACTGTGTTCATCCTTAGCTGCTCCTCTACGATTTTCTACCCCCTCCCCCAAGTTTCCACCAATATATATTGGCGAACCTTTGATGTCTCAGAATGTGTCCTACCAATCAATCCCGTCCTCTAGTCAGGTTATGCCACAAATTTCTGTTCTCTCCCGTTCTATTCAGCACCTCCTAGAAGGTAGGAGACGGATACTGGCAGCAGTAAAGCTGTGAGTACCGGGCGTGAGTCTTGCTTCGGTAGCTCAGATGGTAGAGCACTTGCCCGCGAAAGGCAAAGGTCCCGAGTTCGAGTCTCAGTCGGGCACACAGTTTTAATCTGCCAGGAAGTTTCACCTCCTCATTAGTTACCTGATATAGCCATCTAATCTTCAGCATTCTTCTGTAGCACCACGTTTTAAAAGCTTCTATTCTCTTCCAGTCTAATCTATTTATCGTCCTTGTTTCACCTCCACAAATGGCTACACTTCAGACCAGTTGCCTTAGAAGAGACTTCCTAACACTTAAGTGTGTATTCGATGTTAACAAATTTCTCTTCATCAGAAATGCTTTTCTTGATTTTGCTAGTCTACATTTTATATCCTGTCTACTTCGGTCATCATCAGTTATTTTGCTACACAATTAGCATAATTAGTCTCTCGTTTCCTACTCTAATTCCCTCAGCATCAAATGATTAAGTTCGATTGCATTCCACTATGCCAGTTTTGCATTTTTTGATGTTCATCTTATATCATCCTCCTTTCAAGGTACTGTCCATTTCGTTCAACTGCTCTTCCACGTCCTTTGTTGTCTCTGACAGAATTTTTCTGCTTCCCACTGGTGCTTTATTTGGTATCTGACAAGAGATAAGGAAGTACCATACGAACTGAAATTCGATTCCATTTTGTCATTATGTGTTGGCTTTCTCTTGCGGCTGAAATTGTTTTAGTTGCTTGGTTCGAAGGACAGTGAATGTTGTCATCACACTTAATCTACCGGGCCAATATTGGTTGTTCTCTTGGTGTCATTAGTCCGAAATTGCTACCCAGTAAAATCTCAGATATAGATGACAGGTGGCGAATAAGTTTGACAGTTAAACTGTTGTGAGTTCTTATTTTTATTTATTTTCTTTTCAGTTTTTCAATATTTATACAACACTTGTTTCAGAAGTGCTTAAGTTGTGCAATTTTTTACCAAACACAATATCCAAATGACTCATAGTAGGGGAGCTATGTAGGGAGTGGATTTGAAAGTGGAAGTAGTTGCTCTTTTCTACTCATCATGGTCTGTCAGATCAAGAGAAATATTTTCCGAAACTGTTAGAAATTCGTCGAATGATAAGTATTGTGAAACTGAATATTATTGTACGAGTAAAAATACTGTACAAATCATAAAAATAATATATAAGTCAAGATTCAGATAATCCAACCTCAAGGGAAGAAAGTGAACTTGTTTGCAGATTAACTGAATCTGTGAGCATATTTTGGTTCCACTGATGTACCTTTAACTTGTCACTTCTGCTTAATTAGAATCCCATACATCGTCAAAACCTCCTGAACTAACAAGCTTCTCGTAACTGAATCTCATTGAATGTATGTATAGACAAGAAGGCCCTTCAAGGGAATAGGAGGCACTTCCATTTATAACAACAAGATCTGGCAATTTAAAAGTAAATTACACCTAAAGTATGTGAGTCTAGTGACAGATTTTTCGAAGGTGAAGTAGTATATCTAGCTCCATTTAGGTATTTTGTTCTCGAAAGCTACCACCACTGTCACAGAAATCCCATCGTTTCCAGAACGAATCCCTCACTGCTTGTAAATTTTACACTGCGACGTAACTCCCTCCGAGACTAAAACTCTCTCCCGAACCAAGCCTCGGACCTGGAGCCCCGTTATTGGCGAATAATGGTATTATCGGCTCAGCTATTCAGGCACGCCTCTGGGCAGGTGCGAGGTTCAGTCCGCCAGTAACGCTTTTCAGGTATTTACGAACAAAACAGAAATTATCCTCCATTCTCTGTCGGGGTAGCATGTCTTGGGGGACAGTTTATGTTGAACAACTCAGCCTCAGCCCAGTATTCGGATATCCCAGACTACAGCGAAGACAGCGCGGGGTAGTCGCGCGGTATGAGGCGCATTGTCAAGGTCCGCGCGGCTCCCCCCGTCGGAGGTTCGAGTCCTCCCTTGGGCATGGGTGTGTGTTGTCCTTAGCGTAAGTTAGTTAGCTTAAGTAGTGCGTAACCTTAGGGCCCGATGACCTCAGCAGCTTGGTCCCATAAGACCCTACCATAAATTTCCAAATTTCTACAGCGAAGGTGTAAACTGTGTGCTCTCGTGAGTGACGCAATTGCCTATTGAGTTATCCATGTGCATCACAGTTGCGGGCTTAGAGCTACAAGCTCTACCTATTTGTCTTTTAATTTTTACCAAGGATTTGAGTCGTTGTCTTCCAAGTGCTCCTTAATTTTGTTTTCCCTGTACACATCGACCGAGCTTTTGCAACAAAATTGTACAATTTGAAGTGAACTGAAATGTGTGAAGACTAACAACAGAGCTTCCAAAAAACAAAAACGAAAAACAACAAAACTCCAGTGAACTCTTTGCCTCTGTAGAGCGAATTAGTCTGAATAAATGAGTTCCATATGCCGCCCGGAAGTTTCCATAGAAAGACACAGAAGTGTATCCTGTTAGCCAACAGCGATTTCATTCCTTCTTAGAAGAGGAGGAGCTCTTGATGCGTGTGGCGCTTTCAGCATCGAGTCATTACTCTTTGGATCATCCCAGTAATGCCTGACAGTGTGGATCTCAAAGGGAATCTGCGCCGAAAGGCGAGCCAATCAAATAATGGGCCACCAGTCCGATTAATCGACTTCCGATAATGGCTTGTCACGCATTAACCGCCCCAAGCCAGTCAAGCTGCCGCCTCTGCGTCAATCCATCCATCCCTCCCTCCCTCCCTCCCTCCCTATAATCTGCCCATGCCTACGTCCCAGGATCGTCTCCTTCCCCTCTAAGCTACTAACCCGGCGCTGTTGAGATTCACTGTATCAGCCGTGAAGTGTTGTTAGCTTCAACACTGACGTTAGAAGGTCGATGGGCTACTTTCAACTCGGCGTTATATGGCTAAGTTCTGAATCATGAGAGTTCCATTATTCGCTGAGATAGATGACCTCTTTGAGTAGGTCACCAGTGACCCTGCCATAGCGCCGGGTGGTGCTGCTATTTTGGAGATATTTTAACAAGTAGTGCGTATCACACATTTTATTCTGCCAATAAGAATGAAGAAGGAAACTGGAACTGTGGCGTGAAATTATGACACAGAATGATTGCATCTGTGGGTTGGTGACAACTGAACACTATTCTGCCGTGACTTTAAGCTAGTATTTGTTCTGCAGGTAATACGCAATGATCAATTCAGCTGCATTTTTACGAAGCTTTCGCGAAGACCAAGGAGTTCTCACAGTGTTGATTCAATATGCTGTACGCGGAGGACGATATTCACTCGCAGTCACTCGACATTGCACAGACAGACGCTTGTCGCTGATGCTGTATGCCAGACACGGTTACACAGTATTTTTATTGCAAGCAATTGGCGACGCAAAATATTACACAGGTTATTCACCCGCGTTGAAAATTTAACGTTTCCACAAAGTGTTAAAACAATAGACTTCGTTATATCCGTCTCGTTCTGCATAGCCACCAAATGGATAGTGATTCTTAGGGTTTTGTTCATCTGTTATCTTAGAATATGTTTGTACGGGTGTACATTATGAGTAAGAGCGTCTTCTTCAGTATTTCTTGGATTAGTTTGCAGGCTGTCCCGGAATCTTATATTACTCCACAATCGACATGGTGTTTGTACAGTCATCTTTCGTAGTGGACAGTTTTACACCGATTGTTAAGGTTATCACCATCCATTTGCCACTCAGAGTTCTCCCATTTTTACCTGTATTGCTCCGTTTTATCGTTTGTCGTCTTTTTTGTCTTACAGGTTATTCAGGAATCGCTCTGCAACTGTCTGTATGTCTGAATTTTTTCCCTTCTAATAGGGAATCCACTTTTCCTGTGTATACAAATATTGGTTCAAATGGCTCTCAGCACTACGGGAGTTAACTGCTGTGGTCATCAGTACCTTAGATCTTAGAACTACTTAAACCTAACTAACCTAAGGACATCATACACATCCATGCCAGAGGCAGGATTCGAACCTGCGACAGTAGCGGTCTCGCGGTTCGAGACTGTAGCGCCTAGAACCGCTCGGCCACTCCGGCCGGCCCTGTGTCTACTGTATGACTCCCTACGGCGAGTGATCGCGAGTTGTACTGTTTTGGTTGTTTGCGGAAAAGTAATATAAATTTGTATCCTACATTTTCGATGTGAACGCTGTTTAATTTTGAAATCATTCTTTGAAGTAGTGCGAAACAAGAAAACGTGGGAGGGAATAGCTGATGGCTCGTATCACGAACAGGCCTAGTAAATCAGAAGTACCTCATCCAGAAGGGAAGACGCAGTTTTTTTCGACGATAACGTGAACTAATTTGCTGTCATGCGCCTTCCTGTTTGCTGCCGGTGAAAGTCTGCTAATAAAAGTCTTTCATACCCAAGAATCGAACTGGATTCTCGGAAGTGCTCAACGTTACATACCTCTGCTACGCAGATACCTCGGAGCAGTGTCCGTGAGTGATAAAGCATGAGGGACCTACCTTCCATTCACCAAAGCGAATATAGAGAAGCTGAAAACGGCACAGATACATACATATCACGAGGCTGCATCTTCTTCTTTTTTGTTTGATGACAATTGTCTTGGTCGCATTTCGTCCACGTACGATGGCTCACTCGCTTCGACTCTTTATGAGTTGCAGTCACAACCAGTATCTTGTTACGAAAGTAGCAGTCAGTCATCCAGTGCCCACTGATATCTTGGTTAGTAACTACGTAACAAGCTACTGTTTCTTACTTATTTTATTTATGTACTGATTAAATTTAGTAAACCTGGCAAGATTAGAACCATACTGTCTCATGTTGCAGCTAACCAAGCATTCTACACTTTCTACATTACGTGTATTACGATAAGTCACACCGAGCGAGGTGGTGCAGTGGTAAAACACTGGATTCGCATTCGGGAGGACGACGGTTCAATCCAGCGTCCGGCCGTCCTGATTTAGGTTTTCCGTGATTTCCCTAAATCACTCCAGGCAAATGCCGGGATGGTTCTCCTGAAAGGGTAGGGCCGACTTCCTTCTCCATCCTTCCCTAGTCCGATGAGACCGATGACCTCGCTGTTTGGTCTCCTTCCACGAAACCAACCAACCAACCAACCAACGATAAGTCACATCTGCACGGTCCAGTCACGTTAAGGCGACCACTGTCTGCATTCGACGTCAACGTGCAGTAACCGCTCACAGACGGCAGGTGGCACTGGAGGCTATACAGGGTGATCGGAAAGTCCCGTTACAGACTTGCCTGGAAACGTCACCCAACGAGACTACAGGGCGTCAAAGCTATAGGCGCGGGCGACTGTAAATGTACGTATACACGGGGTGATGCCGTGATGACCTGTTACAGACATTCTAGGATGACGGACAAGGATAAATGTATTATTCGGAAGTAAGGATCCCTGTACCGGAACGAACGAGTCGAACGTCATAAACGAAAACCGTTCTGATACCTCTGACAGTTGAATACATTTACCGGTTCTAGTGTTGCGAAGAGTGTAGGGTTGGTAACTTTCGGAGGTGGTAGTATGGACAAAAACAAGAAAAAATGTCCAATAAACGTGGGCTCTAAAGTGCTTACGTTAACAGCTATGAACACTTGTTCAATAGAGGAGATGTGTTTCGCGTTAGTCAGAATGAACGAATGGTCATAGCTACTCAGGTATGCATTTTAGAGCCCACGTTTATTGGACCTTTTTTCTTGTTTTTGTCCATACTACCACCTCTGAAAGTTACCAATCCTACACTCTTCGCAACACAAGAACCGGTACATGTTTTCACTATCAGAGGTGCCGGCTGCGGTGGTCGTGCGGTTCTAGGCAGTGTAGTCCGGAACCGCGGGACTGCTACAGTCGCAGGTTCGAATCCTGCCTCGGGCATGGTTGTATGTGATGTCCTTAGGTTAGTTAGGTTTAAGTAGTTCTAAGTTCTAGGGGACTGATGACCTAAGATGTTAAGTCTCATTGCACTCAGAGCCATTTTTGAACTGTCAGAGGTGTGAGAACGGTTTTCATTTGTGACGTTCGACTAGTTCGTTTCCGGTACAGGGATCCTTACTTCAGATTAACACATTTATCGTTCTCCATCATCCTAGACGGACTGTAACATCATAGTGTATAGGCACATTTACAGACCCCCGCGCCTGTAACTTGACGCTCTGTGGTCTCGTTGGGTGACTTTTCCGGACATGGGTTCCTATTCAAAATACGATGTACTCACTCCCCTCTACAAGCCCTAGAAGTCTGTAACGGGACTTTCCGACCACGCTGTATGTAGCGAGTCGGGGGGAGGCGGATCGAGATGCGAGAAGGGAGCGATTTATCTGACGTCCAAATGGCTTGACCATTAGCTTTAGGGATGAAGGTGGAACCATTTTCGAAACGGCTAAGTTTCTGAACTATTTACGTGTCACAGTGGTTAAAGTATACGTGCACGGCAAAATGGCGCTATCCAAAACCGGCGCTGATCCAACACTAAGGTAGTCCGCAGCTCGTGGTCGTGCGGTAGCGTTCTCGATTCCCACGCCCGGGTTCGATTCCCGGCGGGAGTGGGTGTTGTGTGATGTCTTTAGGTTAGTTAGGTTTATGTAATTCTAAGTTCTAGAGGACTTGTAATGTCTCTTGCAGCGGTCTCTCCGCGATATTTTCAGAAATTTTATAAATTATATAACTCAGTACATATCTCGAAATATCTTACCGATTATCAATACAAAGTAGTTTCAAGCCCAATTATTCCTTGGAGCGTCCATTTACTCCAAGGAATAGCTTCTCTGCTATGTATGTTTTCTCTTATGAAAAGAATGAAGGAATTCTTGCGGATTAGTCGTGAAAGGAGGAGGATGCATATGTATGTATTGTTGAGCTAGTCGCCATCTTGATGAGATTCCGTATGAGAAGGAATTTAATACATGAACTAAACTAAAGTAAGTGTGTTCGGGTATTATTTAACTGATTATTATTGACAGTGTCTGCTTACTACGCTGTGTTGCACGGGATCAGTGGGGAACGTCTGATTTACACTGGACGAACCTGCCGTTTTGTATGCTCAAGATATCCAGTTACTTCAAATAAATAGGCTAACACGGTCTTACCAGCAGATCTCCGGTTTTCCTCATGTGATCACCGAAAGCTAATAATTATTACAAATGTTTTCAGGAGATCGACTGACAATTTTCGTCGCACCGAGACTTCGAAATTGCTTCACTGCCATGTGGAATTTAAGTTAAGCTCAATTTAATCAGGATAGAACAGTATTGAACTGTGTGAATTTGATAAGCCTGCTTTGTGAATGAAAATTCCCTTAACATACGCATGTTTTTACTATCCTGATCAGTGAAGCAAAATAAGGCTGGTGTGAGAGAGGTTTTTTAAATTTTAGATTCCACAAAAATAATATTAAAGACTGATGACCATAGATGTTAAGCCCCACAACACTGGGGTATCACGGGGCATAGATGACAGAGATGAATGACGGCTGTGGAGACGTGTACGGGAGAATAATTGTACAACTGTTGAGGCTACAAACAGTGTCTCCTCAACTCTGCTGCGTATCGGCCTCCGGAGCAGGCGCCTCACTGCTCTTCATGGCGACCAAGCCTGGAATTTGCACGTTGGTAGCAGAATTGGGCGTCCCCTCAGTGGCTGCAGATGACCCTTTAGGACGAATCACGCCTTATTCTCCATCGGACAGTTGGTCGTTGGACCACAGGAGGATCCAGGCCGGAGAAGGGAACTTTATGGTCTACGGAATGATTTAGTGGCATTCCGTAGGCGATCACGCCATTCTAGAAGGCACAGTGGATCAACACAAGTACGTGTCTATCTTTGGGAATCATGTCTTCCCTGACATGTAGTTCGTTTCTCCTTGACACGACGACATCTACAAGCAGGACAATGCAACGTGGCACATGGTTCACAGTGTACGTGCGTGGTTTGAAGAGCAGCAGGATGAGTCTACCGTAGCATGGCCTCCATATCACCGGATTTAATCAGACATTTGGTCAGACATTTCAACAAGATAATGCCCGCCCGCAAACGGCAAGTGTTTCTACCTGACAAACATTGTCTTGGCCAGGAAGGTCGGCGGATCTCTCCCGAACTAAGAACGTTGGGAACATTATGGGCAGGGCCCACCCATCAACCTGTGTGACATCGGGATGATCGCGCTATGTATCCTCAACCGAGAAACGCAGCGCAGCTTGGCGCAGCACTGGAATCGATATGGCTCCATGTGAATGTCGGTAGCTTCCAGAATGTCACTAATTGTCTTCCTACAAGTCTGGCAGCGGTCCGCGCTCAAAAGGTGGTTATTCAGACTTTTGACTAGTTGTTATAATAATGAGACTGGGCAGTGTAATGTAGGATACAACATTTACTATATTCCAGAGAAAAATTTATTATATTCGTTGATGAAAAGTACAGCAGAAAATGAAAATTATATGAAGGTACATTAAAACTATGAGGTCATTGTAACATCGGAAGAGGGAGAGGAAGGTGAACGTTATAGAACCTAACCAACGGAGATAAGAGGCGAAAAAATCACGTGACTCAGAAATGGAAAGAGAATGAAGCGTAACTAATTGGAGCGTAAGCTTTGACACAAAGGAAGACCAGCTGTATGAGTTCACTTTTGGGGGAACGTTATGAGAGTCACAAGAGAACGCTTAACCTCATTCTTAAAAGCAACACCCATAAAGACTGGAAACAGGTTAACTTGTCAACGATGTTCGATGAAGACTGTTGTGAATAAGAAGCTATAGTCTAAGACAAAAAGAAGAAAAGTCAAAGACGACGAAGAGGTTATCGGAGTTCGTCAGGTTCGGTGGATGTTATGCACATGTACAGACATTCCAGAAAAACTGGATGATTTACTAAAGAGAAAGAGGTTGACAATTTGAGCCAGTCAATAACGCATTGGTCAATCTTTCACCTCATTTAATCAGTTGCCGGAGTTGTGTGATTTCCCACTGAGGGATATCGTCCCAGATTGTGTACAATTGGCGCGTCTGATCGTCAAAAACTCAAGGTGGTTAGAGGGCCCTCCCCATAATGCTCTAAACGTTCTCAACTGGGAAGGGACCAGGCGACCGTGCAGGCCAAGACACGGTTTTGGGAGCATAAAGACAAACAGTAGAAACACCCTACATGCGCGGGTGGGCTTAATGTAAACCCACGATCGCTTGCCATAAAGGGCAACAAAACGAGGCGTAGCATATCGTCGACATACTGGTGTGCTGTGACGATGCCGCGTATTACAACCAAAGGCGTCTTACTATGAAGAAAAATCTCTCACCAGACCTCAACCATGGCTGTCGAAGCGGGACTCATCCCTGAAGGCAATTCTACTCAAGACAATGAAATTCCAGATGGAAGACGAATCTGGCGGCGCACAGGCCAGTGGTGGGATACCAGCCTATCGTCCACCAAATGTTTTGACAGTCGGGAGTGATCGTCTGGGATTATGATGATGATGTTTGGTTTGTGGGGCGCTCCACTGCGCGGTCATCAGAGCCCGTACAAAGTCCCAGCTTTTACACATTTCAACATAGCCACTGTCACGAATGATGATGATACATCATCATCATCATGATGGCGATGCTGCTGCTGCTGATGAAATGATGAGGACAACACATTGTCGCCGGAAAGAGTAAATCCCCAACCCGGCCGTGAATCGAACCCGGGACCCTGTGAACCAGAGGCATTGTTTGGGATGCCATTTAGTTTCATAGTAAGATCTGTTTAATTGTCATCAGCGAAACCGTTATAGTGCAGCAGTGCGTCGACGATATTATTCGCTAGGTTCTGTTCCCCTTCATAGGAAGCCATTTTGATGAGACATTTCAGCAAGATAACGCCCGCCCGCAAACGGCGAGGGTTTCTACTGCTTGTATTCGTACTTGCCAAAGCCTTTCTTGGCCAGGAAGGTCGGCGGATCTCTCCCCAACTGAGAACGTTTGTAACATTATGGGCGGAACGAACCAAGCAACCAGCACGGCACTTAGACGATCTAATGCGCCAAGTACATATACACAACATCTACCGATTTCCTACCCATTCGGATAATTCCTTGGTAGCGCCGCTTTTTTTTATTTTTGTCTCAGAGCGTATTTTCCAAGATAGATCGCATGCTCCAGTTTGACAGTCTCGACGTGCCCTGAACGCCTGTTACAGCAGTAGAAGATGGAGCCACTCCCGACTGTGTCCCGCGTCACGTGGTGCGGCTAGCGTGGCTGTGACGCGCTCACCTGTGGCTCCTCAGTGCTCCGACACACCACGGCGGCTGCTGAGGCAGTTGTAGAGTGCGCGGTTGTACGCGGGGGAGGGTGGTGGAGGCGGGGGGGGGGGGGGGGTTCGTCGGTGGCACTCGGCGCTATTTCCCAGGAGGCGCCGCGAGGCGCTCGCAATCTGCCGAGTGATGCCTGCTTCGGCCTATCCGCCGTTCCTCGAAACGAAGCGCAGGCGCTGTGCCTGCAAGCCAGCGGGGCGGTCCGCCGTCGGCAGCATACACTGTGCTCCGAGCAAGTCTAGACGGCGTCAGCTTCAACTCCACCGACAAAGTTTGCTAGTAATTTCAGGGGTATTTTCTGAGAATATCGGTATAAGGGACACACGTGGTCTTCAGTGACTCGATATAGAGGCAGTCGCGTTTTGTTTGATTTCTTACCCACGTGTATCATTGCATCTGTAAAAAAAAAAAAGTGCGCAGCAGTATAAATGTCGACGCTATACGCTGCGTGTCTTGTATGGAAGCTGACTTGTTCCATTCACAGACTGTGCTTGCTTATCGATAACAGTGATGTCTGCTTTCCTCTCCGCCCTCAAGCACTGCACTGTTCTGTATCGGGCTTGCGTTTCCGGCAGTGTGTCTTGTACGTTAACAGTAGTATGCATAGCTTTACTAATAAAGAGTTCGCCGACATGTACGTCTAATACGGCTTCTCTGAACGCAATTAGAAGAGCGGCTCAATGAGGTTTTGCTGAGTTATTCCTCCAGATACTGTAATTACATCAAATTACTTTACGTCTGTGACTTCCTGCATTACATTCAGTGTTGTATTTTAAGGTTTCGTTATTTCAAATTACACACTGTAATATTCCTGATGTGGCCGCCAGTATTTTATTGTGCTAGAAGCCTTGATGCAGCTTTATACACGTCAAGTAGCATATGGTACAACAGTTGCCTGAAGTAGAAGGGGCAGATGTGTTTACCAGTTCCCTGTGATGGTCCGCCAATTGTACTGTATTAGCTTCTGATTGTTCGGTACATTCGGGTGCTAAGCGCCAAAACGCCTAACTTTTCTTATTCATTGTATTGATTTTAGTATGGCAACCTCTCATGGTTACCCTACGAGCCTATAGTTTTTGATTATTAAATTCCACTAGTTTTGAAGCTGGCTTCAGTGACCGAGCGGTTCTAGGCGCTTCAGCCTGGAACCGCGCGACCCCTACGGTCGCAGGTTCGAATCCTGCCTGGGGCATGGATGTGTGTGATGTCCTTTAGTCAGGTTTAAGTAGTTCTAAGTTCTAGGGGACTGGTGACCTCAGAAATTAGGTCCCATAGTGCTCAGAGCCATTTGAACTAGTTTTGAGAAACATAACAGTAACGGTGTTGCAACCAAAGTGCTTCGGACATCTTGGGGTCGATTTGGTGGACCTGGGAGGCGAAGTACTTCGGCTGCGCAAGTCACTCTGTTTCGGGCGTTCTGGGGGATCGGACACGGAATTCTGTCTAAAGCTTTCTGGAGGGACAGACATGTCGTACTCTGTATAGGAAGTTGGATGGAAAACTTACCGCACAATTAAGAAAGCTATGTCGCGTGTTTTAAAAGACAGTGTAAAATGTGTGAATATTCGAATAATAGCCAAGCAGGATACATTAACGAGAAGTGTCGGCTACCATCATTGTCAGTACTACAGATCTTGTCCTCTGTAGACCCAGAGACTAACCGGAGAAAGTGGCATCCCATAAGAAAAGCACAATCACAGGTTCGAGATGACAGCAAAGCAGCCTCTGCCGAAGAAGGTCCCACCACCGACGAGCTGTCTTTTGCACTGGGAACACAACTTTAGAAGCCGACTGGTTGGTAGAAAGAAGGTTAGATACTCTTATTCAATCTCTCCAGATCTCTGCAGCTTCCAGATCTAACTTCAAAATATGTTCAAATTTGTGTGAAATCTTATGGGACTTAACTGCTAAGGACTTCAGTCCCTAAGCGTACACACTACTTAACCTAAATCATCCTAAGGACAAACAACCACACCCATGCCCGAGGGTGGACTCCACCCTCCGCTGGGACCAACCGGCGATCTTACTTCCAAAGGACACACAATTTATAACACTGCCTAAATTTTTTGAAGATATTTTCGCGGAGACCACAAGTACTTCACATGAAAATTGAAAAAACTCTGAGAACGTCTCTGGACGATCTCCAAAATTTTGTCGGTAGAGCTGCTGTTGACCATCTATACGCGCGGGAGGGGGGGCGGGGGATGCGGACGAACACGTCCCTAGAATTGTTATGAATACTTGGACACTATCAAGGCTGCTTCCAATTACTTGCAATTCACGAGCCGGGATCCCGTTGTCATCAGGAAGTCAAGTGAAAAGTGGCCGTGAGTGACCTGTGGCGCACCGGGGCGCTAATGAAACATCATTCAGTATACGTCAATTGAACGTATAGGAGGGGAGAAAGGAAAGGAAAGGGATTAATGAAGTTACCTGCAGCGGGACATTACGTAGATTCGGCGGCGACGAGTGAGAATGTGTACCGGATCGAGATTAGAAGCCGGGATCTCGTGCTTACTGGGCAGGTGCGTTAACCACTGTGCCATCCGGGACCCAGTGTTATCGCAGCTACGCGGAATATCTCGGCACGCCTCACAACCGACTCACATCCCACCGAACGCCACTTATCCGCAGTCTGTCCACTGCCTCCTTGCTCGCTACTCTGTGGTTCCCTAACGTTGTCTGTGAATTTCAGTTGGCACCTCAGCCCTCTCGATGAATGAAGTTGCGCGTAGGTGCCGCGAGGAGGAGCCGCGTGATTAGAGGCACCATATCACTGATTGCGCGGCCGCTTCCTCCCTCGGGCGTGTGTGTGTGTGTGTGTGTGTGTGTGTGTGTGTGTGTGTGTGTGTGTGTGTGCGTACGTTAAAGTTGTGAGGAGCCGACGACTCAATAGTTGTCATTTAGGAATTCGCACACATTTTTTTGCGCTTAGGTTCTTTCCGCAAATACTGCATACCCCTGTTGTCTGTTGCCGAGGTCTAGTGAAGGCGGATGATCCAACAGCAACAGAAAGGACAGCCCGAGTGGTGGTTGCCGCAATTAGCCGCACATGAACTGACCCAGTAGTGCCGACATAGGTGTTCAGTGCCGAAGTTGAACAGGTTGCAGTGGCCAGATCGTCCTGGCCCGCATGTCTAGTCAGTCACAATTGTGAGCATCAGAACTGCGGCTTATAGACCAGAAGTCCTCTTGAGGGCCAGACGGCTGTGGACTTTCAGAAGTGGACCCCAAGTTGGCGGCGGCAGCTTGTAAACCCTTGCTGAACTAACCACAGGATTCTGCAACTTAATACAGCTGGCCTCACTCTGATAATGAGGACATCGGATGTTTTACAACACGCGATGACATGATCCCCTCCACACAGGTGACCGAATGTGTTCTTGTTTTCTGAGCCTGTCAGCACTCTCGGCTGCTCTACTGTTGAACTTCAGGGTTCAGAGTGTTCTTTTCCCGAAGTTTACATACTGAAACAACTCTAGGTGAAGTTAATACACTAAGCCTCGTTACAGTAGAGAATTCTCTCTGCTCCACACTGTTGTCAAAGTGGTGAATAAGGTGTTATTTGCTTCCCTCTCACATACTCTAATGCAACGATCTCCTTGTCTCTTTGTACTTCGGGTCTCTTAAGTTAATATTCGGTTATGACATAGTCGCATAGGTGGCAGACTCGTCCCACTTAGCGAAGCCTCAATCAGCTTCTAGCAAATTTTTATTTCAGCACTTACTTACTATTGTAGTATGCAACATATAAACAAATGTTCCACATGTGAACTGACGAAAGGACTTGATATCGCAAGACTTTATAGCTGGCAGTCACTAATTGGAGTTAGTGAAAACAGGTAACATGTAAGACTATACTGCAGACAAGAATAAGGTGGAAGAAAGACATTGTATGCCAACTTCCTGTTTTTCTTGTAACTTCTTTCATAGGCTGTTTCGTGCTGCAAGTGTTTGTTTATCGTGTTACTAATGCAGGTACAGACATTTACCTGTTGCCGTTAACTGACAGTTTGATCGCAGTACCAGACCAATCCGATGTCCGTACAGGTTAGCCTTCTGTGTTTAGCCACTCGTCCAAAATACAGGGTGATCAAAAAGTCAGCATAAATTTAATAAACCACGGAATAATGTAGATAGAGAGGTAAAAATTGACACACATGCTTGGCATGATATGATGTTTTATTAGAACAAAACAAAAAGCAAAGTTCACAAAATGTCCGATAGATGCCGCTGGACAGTAAAACAGTGACTGCGCATGACAATCGTGCATAAAAGGAGCTGTAATGAGAGAGAGAATCAGATGGGCCAGCAGTCGCAGCGTGTTGACATTACCTGAAGCGGTGCTTTTAGTGAAGCTGTATTATCCGAATGGGGAATGTGCTACTTCAGCGTTACGATCCTATCTCCATAGGAAGGGGATTCGAACGGGTAAAAAAGATCCATTGACAAATGCAGCTGTGGCGAGAATGAGTTCGAAGTTCGAAGCCACGGGTTGTTTAGACGATAGACCTCGTAGTGGCCGACCGAGCACAAGGCGTAATGCTGCTGAGACAATTGAGGAAGAAATGGAGACTGTAGCGGGTTCGTCTACGCACGGCGAAGTCAGCGCTCGTGCATTCGCACGTCGTACCGGCATTCCATACACTACTGTTCGGTTGGCACTGAGGCGTACCCTCCTATGCTATCCATACAAAATCCATCGGCATCATGAATTGTTACCTGACGATTCAGTGAAGCGGTGGGCATTTGCGGTGTGGGCGTTTCAAAAGGTGGCGGAAGATGTCATTTGCTTGAGTAGCTTGTTTTAGACCGATTAAACTCATTTCACGCTCCGAGGGTCTGTCAACGCCCACAACTGCAGAATTTGGGCTACCGAAAATCCTAGAACTGTCGCGGAAACTCCATTGCACGACAAGAAGGTCACGGTATGGGTTGTATTTACCACATCTACCATTATCGAACCTTTTTTCTTCGAGGAAATGCGTGATTCTGGTTTTGTAACTCTCACGGGTGAGAGGTACGCCGATATGTTACAGAATCGCATCATCCCCAGCCTGGCTGATAAACACCTGCTGGAATGTACGATGTTCATGCAGGATGGCGCTTCATCCCACATTGCTGGACGCTTAAAAGATCTCTCGCGCGCGTCGTTTGGTGATGATCGTGTGCTCAGCCGCCACTTTCGTCATGCTTGGCCTCCCAGGTCCCCAGACCTCAATCCGTGGGATTATTGGCTTTGGGGTTACCTGAAGTGGCATGTGAATTGTGACCGACCGACATCTCTAGGGATGTTGAAAGACAACATCCGACGCCAATGCCTCAACATAGTTCAGAACATTATTCCTCCACTATAGCTATTGTTGAGGAATCATGGTGGACATATTGAGAATTTCCTGTAAAGAGCATCATCTTTGCTTTTTCTTACTTTATTATGCTTGTTATTGCTATTCTGATCAGATGAGGCGCCATCTGTCGGACATTTTTTGAACTTTTTCTTGTTCTAATAAAACCCCATGTCATTCCAAGCATGTGTGTAAATTTGTACCTCTCTATCTACATTATTTCGTGATTTATTCAGTTTTCAAATTTATACTGACTTTTTGATTACCGGGTATGTTACCACAAAGCATTGGACAGTGAGAGCACTTGGCAGTAAAAATCAAAAGTAGGTTGGTTATGAACCTATTGGAATAGGCCGAGAAAATATTCCTCAGAGAGAAACTGTTAGTCCCGTCGTTGAAATAAAACATTGACTTGCCATAAGGAATTTTGTATTATTTGAGAAAAAGATTGATACAGATTGGTAGATAATTACTACTCGTTGTATTGCTTGCGAAAAATCCTCTGATGCAAATTGATAGATACTAGCGGGATTTCGATCAACGTTCTTTGAACATTGTTACGAGACGTTGCCGCTATTGTGAAAATAAGATCTGCGTTGGGCCGAATGTTCGCACATGTAATTAATTTCTTGTCGGTTTGGTTGGAAACACGAAACAGAGAGATGTGAACTATACTGAAGTAACGGAATTTATTTCTAGTACAGGAGCGGCTGATAAACATTTGAGTTGAGCAGTGGGAAGTAAGAAAACGCGGATAAATTTCGCTGCATGAGGGTGGCTGAACTGAGGAATGAGGACGACGAGTAATTACCGAGCGACTGCGACCCGATGGGCGAAGAGACCGCCGGCGAAACGTGGCGCGAGCGCCAACCAATCGCATTCCTGGCGTTCCGACACACACACACACACACACACACACACACACACTATGGCACAGCACGGCACAGTGGGCTGGGACCCAGCCACGCGACACGGCTAATTAAATTTAAAGCCATGCTGCAGCGACCTGCACCTCCCTCCCCTCCCCCCTCTCCCCTCCCCCCCTCCCCCCACCCCTCCCCACCTCATCCTGACTTATTTGCCTTCTCTCTCTCTCTCTCTCTCTCTCTCTCTCTCTCTCTCTCTCTCTCTATAATAGCACACACACATGCGCGCTGCGGAACCCGTGGTGCACAAAGAGAATTCGTAATGGCTGGGTTGGGACCATTGGACATTACAGCTTACGCATTATTAATCTCATTGGCCGGTGGCCACAAAGAGTGCGTACAGATTCACTAACAGGCACCCCTTACCTCTAACGGCACCTACTATTAAGCTCCCAGTTTCACGCACTGCATAATCAAGAGGAATATTTTCTTCATAAATAATGGCCAAAAATGTGAAATAAGTAGACTATTCTCTACAGTGTGTTGTGTGTTATTGTGGTCTTCAGTCTAGAGACTGGTTTGATGCAGCTCTCCACACTGCTCTACCATGTGCAAGCCTCTTCGTCTCCGGACAACTGCTTGATTCTACATCCATTTCATCCTTCTTACTGCATTCATCTCCTGGTCTGTGGTCTCCCAATACAATTTTTAACCCCCCTCCCCTTTCCATTACCAGACTGACGAAGCCTTGATGCTTCAGGATGTGTCCCATTAAGAGATAGCTTCTGTTACTGAAGTTACGCCATGGATGTTTTTTCTACCATTTGATTCAAATGGTTCAATTAGCTCGAAGCACTATGGGACTTAACTTCTGAGGTCATCAGTCCCCTAGAACTTAGAACTACTTAAACCTAACTAACCAAAGGACATCACACACATCCATGCCCGAGGCAGGATTCGAACCCGCGACCGTATATGTCGCGCGGTTCCAGACACCATTCGACTCAGAACTTCATTATTAGCTACTCGATGTACACATCAAGCAATGAGAATCTTTCCTTAGTACCAAATTTGAGTCTTCCTTTGTGGCCGAGCGGTTCTAGGCGCTTCATTCTAAAACCGTGCGACCGCCTCGGGCATGGATTGTGTGATGTACTTATGTTAGTTAGGTTTAAGTAGTTCTAAGTTCTAGGGGACTGATGACCTCAGATGTTAAATCCCATAGTGCTCAGAGCCATTTGAGCCATTTGAACCAAATTTGAAAGGCTTCTATTTTCATCAGAACAGTAGTTGATTTTAGAAGGGATAGAAGGCAAGATGAAACAGGAGCTTAGAATGAATGGGATTAAACGTAAGTTACTTGAAAGAACTGATGACTCCATTATATTCACTGTAGATATGTCTTTTCCTTAAACGCATCTAAAACATGAGAGATCGATAATTAAAGAACAACGATTCACCATACATCCAAAACTTGGAAACCCGTATGATGGAGGTTTCACTATAAAATAGATCTACATAACAAAACCGGAATTATAGACCAATCACAAAATATAAATATTGTGAATAAAAGTCTGTCGACAGACTGTAATCCAGTTTTTATTCCCTACACATAGACAAGGTGTTCGGAAATTCCGGTTACGAACTCCTAGGCCTTGAAGAGGCGAGTACGTAGTAATATTTTGAATTGGAACCCATGCCCGGGAACGCAAAGTTTCAGTTCATATGTTTTTAACCCGTCGACTTCTGCTTGAGGAACTGAATGAGGTGTCACGTAGTAGAATTATTAGGTAACAATTCGAAAGGAAATATGACGAAACGCACCCATTTATCACTTGAGCTCATTTGTTCGTATCAACACTAAACCAGTACATTCTTACATTGTTCCAAAACAAGGAAGAACACAGCATACCGGCCGCGGTGGTCTAGCGGTTCTCGGCGCTCAGTCCGGAACCGCGCGACTGCTACGGTCGCAGGTTCGAAACCTGCCTCGGGCATGGATGTGTGTGGTGTCTTTAGGTTAGTTAGGTTTAAGTAGTTCTTAGTTCTAGGGGACTTATGACCACAGCAGTTGAGTCCCATAGTGCTCAGAGCCATTTGAACCCAGCGTACTGTACACACAGAACAGTATTGATGTATTACAACAGCGGCTCGATGTGGCGACCATCAACTTTGTTACAGACAATGTACCTAGAAGCATGTTTCTTATACATGGTCTCCATCCCATCGGGTGGTTCTTCAATTTCTAGTTCAGGGGCCAGAACTCGTGCCAATAGATCTTCCTCTGTCTCTAGAGGAACCTCGTAAATTAAACTTCGCATACAGCCCCACAAGAAGTAGCCTACAGGAGTTAAATCCAGCAGGCGCTTCGGCCACACGGTTGGACCACCTCGATCTAAACATATTTCACCATATCATCTCTTGTGATGTCTGCGAACCGCACGTGAGAAGTGAGGTGGTACACCGTCATGCTGAAACCACATTTCCTGACGGACGTTCAATGCCGCACCTTCCAAGAAAGGGTCTCGTACATTTTTTATGAAGATCAAGTATGCAGGCCCAGTTACCTTGTGTGGAAGGACGAATGGCCCAGTCACACGACCGTGCAGAATACCTGCCCACATGTTAACTCCAAACCGGTGCTGAAATCCCTGAATCTACGTGGCCCGAGGGCTCCTGTCTGCGCAGGCATGGCTGTTTCACGAGCTCAGAATACAGTCCCTAGTGAACTTACTTTCATCTATGGACAGAACTCAACGTGGAAACAGGGGTGTATCAACGCAGCGGCGAGGGAACCAACGTGCAGTAGGCAACGTTTTGTGGGAAATCGACTGGACCCATAACGTGTACACTTTGTAATTATAAATCAAAATTATCAAATCAAAACAGCCAATCAAATTTCCACTTTTATTTTATTTGTGTAACGAGTTTCAGCGCTACATTACGCCATCTTCATTCCCCTAACCGACTTTTGGGAAGAATGCTCCCTCACCCCCTCAAACAGTCTGACAGTCGGGAAGTGATGATCGAAATGATCGCCGTTAAGAATAAATCTACAGATACCAGACACTGAACGCTGGCCGCTATTTTGACTGGACCAGGGATGGAATTATTCCCTCGGTCAGGGGGAGTGAATATGAAATCTAGCGCTGGAACTGGTTGCACAAAAAATGATATTGAAAATTCGAACGGCTGAAGGTGTTCTGACTTGACATTTTATATGGAACAACCGAGGTCCCGCAACGACCTTTTATAAAGGTGAACTTACAGAGCCTTTGTAACTGGTACGGATGTGATTGTTGCTCTCGTAGAACGTCTGAGACGATACTGTGAATAACAACCACTGCACACGCAAATGTTCGAGTACTCGTTGACGGGCTCTCTTCAATGCGATGTTGCATATCTTCTTCAAACAAGGGCGAGCAGCACAGTCCTGCCTTCTCACAGAGCAGGTACCTGTTTCTTGGAGCCGCTGCGCAACTTGGGCAAAAGGTTTGTGTGACGGCGTGATACTGTGCGGAAAACGTTCGTCATACAGCCGACTAGCCACTCTTTCGTTACCTTGAGCTTCGCTATACACGAGGAGTATTTGCGTGTGCCGAAACAAGTTTTATCTTATCGAAGACGCACAGACAAGGAATAGGTCTCGGAGCAAGGCAGACTTCAAGTGACAACATGTGACCATCTGACGTGGTACACGTCATCCTGTCTGCCATATTGAGCACCAGGACAAAGAACTCTAAGACTGTTCTCTTTTTCTCAGCAAACGTGGGCGCGTTGTACATCTGAACTGAAGCCGTCGTAGAATGGAAACGGTACGTTTTCGGACGTGGGTTCTAGTTCAGTATATTATGTCAGTCACTCCTTTCTACAACTCCTAAAAGTTTGTAACTGGAATTTCCGAACGTGCTGTGTACACTGATGAGCCAAAACATTATTAACACTGCCAACCGCGAGGTTGAACGCCTACTGGTGGTGTTCTAGGCATGTGAGGAAGGAAACAGTGTAAGCCGAAGAGACGGGCCGCAGATGCGGAAATCCACTGATAAGAGCTGTTTTGACAAGGGCACACTGCTGTGACGCTGAGGATGGAAACCAGAATCTCTGAAATGGCGAAGGTGGTCGACTGTTGACGTACTACTGTAGAGCGCACCTGTGGGAAGTAGTTAAGCGATTGTGAAATAACGGGTAGGTGATATGGTATTGGATGACCACATTTCACCACAAAACGCAGAGGTCGGAAGATCCCCCCACTGTGTAATCGAGGATAGGCAGCGATCTGCGGCAGATGTGACGTCAGAATACAGTACTGGCGCAGGCACCAGCATTTCGGAGCACACGGTTCAAAGTTCGTTGTTGAACAAGGAGCTCCACATCATGCCACTCCTACGTGTCCCTGTGTTGACCGAACGACGGCGTCAGCTGTGATTACAGCATCACAAAGTTTTCACCGCCTGTCGAATGAAACTCATTTCTTGCTACACCAGGTGGATGGCTGGGTCCCTACACGCCGTCATATATATGAATGGCTGCACGAAACACGCTCTACGTGACATGTGCAGGCCGTGAGGGCAGAATTATGCTATGGGGTACATTGTGTTAGCCTTCGATGGGATCTGTGGAGCTAATCGAAGGCATCGTGACAGTAGTGAGTTAGCCGTGTGCAGCTCGCATTGATGCCGTTCATAGCTTGGCATCTTGTAATAGCGATAATGACGGCTCATTTTCTTAGTTGGTTCACTGGCGCTACTGCGTTTGCTCGAATTGTCTGTCTGTGAGTGGCAGCAGCAGCTTTTATCAATAGCGCGTACTGTGATAACATCATTGGAGCGGTCTCTAGTATTTCCGGGTCGTCGTGTGTCGAGCTAGTGGAGTTTGGACTGAGCAGCAGTGAGGTCCGGACAGCCAGTGCTCTCCCGACCGCTAGCGACACACACGCTCTCCCGACTGCTAGCGACACACACGCACTGTCCGACGTAAGGATGCGGTCGCGAGAGTGCACGACCACGTCAAGGGCCGGATTCTGCGAGTTTTAGATGAATGGACCTTCATATTGGAGTAGGGCAACTTTCATCTCTCTCTCTCTCTCTCTCTCTCTCTCTCTCTCTCTCTCTCTCTCTCTCTCTCTCTCTCTCTCTCTCTCTGTGTGTGTGTGTGTGTGTGTGTGTGTGTGTGTGTGTGTGTGTGTGTGTGTGTGTGTTTGTCCGCCCGTCGAAGTGACCTCCTGGCAATAAGTTATCATTCGACGATTTATACTGGGATCTTTCCCGTCCTCGACTTGAGTGGGGACGACCTCTGGTTGGTCGTTTCGGCGGTCGTCGCAGTGGACGACGTGCATTTGGTCTTCCGAACGCCTCTGGCTTCTCTGTGTTTCAAAAATGGTTCAAATGGCTCTGAGCACTATGGAACTCAACTTCTGAGGTCATTAGTCCCCTAGAACTTAGAATCAGTTAAACCTAACTAACGTAAGGACATCACACACATCCAAGCTAAGGGCAGGATTCGAACCTGCGACCGTAGCGGTCTCGCGGTTCCAGACTGCAGGGTCTAGAACCACACGGACACTTCGGCCGGCTCTCTGTGTTTGTGCCGACTTATAATACAGTCCGTGTTGTTTTACAGTGACTGGTTTTAGTATTGTGAGTTGTTGGTGGAATTGTTTTTCCCGCATCCGTGTGTACCTTGTGGTTTTGAATGAGCAGTTATTTTAATGCTGTCTTCATACTGGATTTGGTGGTGGGATGGCGAACGGACCAGTCCGGAACGGACGGGGCAGCGAGGAGGTCCGCAGCGCGGGGGCAGGCCAGGACCGCAGGCGGCGTAAAGGCACTGTCGGATCGAGGGCTGTAGCCGACGATAGAACTCAGGACGTTTGAAGTCGAGTAAATCTTATCCAGCAGTGAAACCTCCACTGTTGGAGATGTCGCTATTATTTGCGTGTTGCTGCTCCCAGGGTCGGTGAGACCAATCGCAAGTGGAGTGTGTCACGTTGGCGGAAGCCATTAGCCGCCTTCTACTGCTTGATGTTAGTTTGGATTCAGTGTTGTTATTGCTGCAGTGCAACCAGCGGTATCTTACTGCCTAGTGGTTGCTACCTGTCCTGGAGGTTAGCGTATATTGCGGCAGGGTACTTTTCCTCGTCTTGCCGATGCTGTCCGGCATGGTGTGTAATTTGACAGCTCCCTTGATTGGGGTATGAATAATTGTTTTCCTTGTCTATCTGTGTTATAGTCGTCCCTTCTACCTGCCTTTGGTGTTTTAAAAATTTAATTCTGGAAACGCAGTGCTGTCTGTCACTTCGCTCTCGCCTGATTCATTCCATCGTTGTACTGGTTATCTGGCGTTAGGTGCATTTGCTAAGAAGGTTGATCGGCGTTCAAACCGTCTGTAGTTTGAGGTGCCCTCCTTAGGAGAATATTACTCTTGGCTGCCTGTCTCACCGCTTACACAGCTGTAGTCACCTTCCTCAGGTCGATCCAGGTAGCACTGTCTATGGATCACTCAGTCTTATTTGGACAAGTTGCCATAATTGTTTGAAATTTACCTTAATGTTTTAACATGTTATTGCCTTCCCCACTTGTAATTCCGGCCTTCAGCCCTTAATTGTTTGTAATACTGCTTGTGGCCTTCAGCGGACAAATTATTTTCAATTTTCCCTTAATAATGCCTGCAGCCGTCATTGTAGCCAGTTACATTTCCTTAAGATTGTTTTAAAAAGAGTTTAGTGTTTTAACATGCAACTGCCCTCTTTAATTGTAATTCAGGCCTTCAGCAGTTAAGTATTCTGAAAATTGCTTGTGGCCTTCAGCCCACGAATAATTTTGAACCTCCTTAATCAGGCCTTCAGCCGTTGCTTGTGTGTAATATTGCTTTTGACCTTCAGCGACAATAACTTGCAATTCTTCTAATAAGTTGTAAAATCTTTTAAAAATGATTATTGAGAGTTTTAGTTTTTAAAAATAAAGTGTATGTGTTTTCTCTGCAACCAACGGTAACTCATTAGGCCCCATCCACACATTTACTGCTTTCCCTAAGTACCAGGTCTCAGTGAGCTAATTGAACATTATTGTGAACCACCAGCATCGCTTCATGCTAGAAACCTCCCCCTATGGCGATGCCTTCTACCATCAGGAGAACTGTCCGTTTCGCAAGGTCAGAATTGTGCTACAGGGATTTGAGGGACTCTGTTGTGAACTCACAATGGTGTCTTGGCCAGAAAATGTGCGTGATCCGTACCCATATGAACACAAATCGGGCACTAGCTGCGTGCGCGCAAAGCGTCATACTTCTGGAATCCTGTCAACGACTTGTAGAGTCAAGTGCCAGCCAGAATCTGTGTTGTACTACGTTTAAAAAGTGGACCAACATGGTGTTGAAAATTGTCAACGGCAATTAAATTCGCCAACAGCCATGTAACTTAAGATGTTATTTTACTTTATTTTTCAGGCTACCAGTTTCGGCATTTCACCATCCCAATCCAGGCCCAATATGGATCCCTCCAAATATTGAATTGCTGAAACTGATAGCTTCAAAACAAAATAAAATAACGTGTTCAGGTAGACGGCTGTTGGTGAATTTTATTGTCATTGACAATTACTTAATCAGCCAATGTCCCCAGTCTGACCAACAGAGACTGCTGTAAAAGTAGGTGGTTATAATGTTTTGGCTTACAGTTGTATATCCACTAAGTATTATCAGGAGCAAATTCGTTGGTCTTTCGGCAGATACTTGCAATTAAGTTTTTTTGTATGTGTAGCTGGAGTCAGCCCCAACAAATACTGCTCATCACGTCTGTCATGCGAAGGCCACCGCCGACGGAAGGCGTCGGTTTGATTCCTGTCCCATGTCCATGGGACCCGCATTACTCTATTTCCAGTCGGAAATCCGTCCCTACATTTTCTCGATTTTATGCATGTTCACCCTGGATATATAGATTATGTACGTAAATGGAAAGTAAGATTCTCGTTTAGACGTTACTGGTCCTCATGGGAAAAATGTAGTTCCGATATAGGCGCTGTGTACGTTTGCTTAGGCTCCCGCGGCCTTTCGACATCAATAAAAGGTTTACGGGTGCTTGCGTGTGACTGGCAACAACACTCCCGAGATGTTTCCCCGCAGAAATCAGTTGCGACACACATAATCTCAAGTTTTTCTGAACAAGTTACTTGTACATGAGATTCATCTTGTCAGTTCGTTTAACTACACGACTGGCAATTAAAATTGCTACACCAAGACGAAATGTAGATGATCAACGGGTATTCGTTGGACAAATATATTATACTAGAACTGACATGTGATTACATTTCCTCGCAATTTGGGTGCATAGATCCTGAGAAATAAGTACCCAGAACAACCATCTCTCGCCGTAATAACGGCCTCGATACGCCTGGGCATTGAGTCAAATAGAGCTTGGATAGTGTATACAGGTACAGCTGCCCATGCAGCTACAACACGATACCACACTTCATCAAGAGTAGTGACTGGCGTATTGTGACGAGCCAGTTGCTCGGCCACCATTGACCAGACGTTTCAATTGGTGAGAGATCTGCAGAATGTGCTGGCCAGGGCAGCAGTCGAACATTTTCTGTATGCAGAACGACTCGTACAGGACCTGCAACATGCGGTCGTGCATTATCATGCTGAAATGTACGGTTTCGAAGGGATCGAATGAAGGGTAGAGCCACCATCTGAAATGTAACGTCCACTGTTCAATGTGTCGTCAATGCGAACAAGAGGTGACCGAGACATGTAAGCAATGGCACCCCACACCATCATGCCTGGTGATACGCCATTATGGCGATGACAAATACACGCTTCCAATGTGCGTTCACCGCGATGTCTCCAAACACTGATGCGACCATCATGATACTGTAAACAGAACCTGGATTCATCCGAAAAAATGCCGTTTTTCCATTCGTGCACCCACGTTCGTCGTTGAATAGACCATCGCAGGCGCTCCTTTCTGTGATGTAGCGTCCAGGGTAACCGCAACCATGGTCTCCGAGCTGATAGTCCTTGCTGCTGCCAACGTCGTCGAACTGTTCGTGCACATGGTTGTTGTCTTGCAAACGTCTCCATCTGTTGACTCGGGAATCGAGACTTGGCTGCATGATCCGTTACAGCTATGCGGATAAGATTCCTGTCATATCGACTGCTAATGAAACGAGGCCGTTGGGATCCAGCACGTTGTTCCATATTACCTTCCTGAACCCATCGATTTCAAATTCTGCTATCAGTCATTGGATCTCGACCAACGCGAGCACCAATGTCGCGATACGATAAACCGCAATCGCGATAGGCTACAATCCGGTCTTTATCACAGTCGGAAACTTGAGGGTACGCATTTCTCCTCCTTACACGAGGCATCACAACGTTTCACCAGGCAACGCCGGCCAACTGCTGTTTGTGTATGAGAAATCGGTTGGAAGGTTTCCTCATGTCAGCACATTGTAGGTGTCGCCACCGGCGCCAACTTTGTGTGAATGCTCTGGAAAGCTAATAATTTGCATATCACAGCATTTTTTTCCTGTCTTTGACGTCTGTAGCACGTCATCGTCGTGGTGTAACAGTTTTAGTGGCCAGTAGTGTATATATGGTTTATGAAGTTTTGACACCAGAATGCCGTTACGTTCCAAACATTTGTAATTCAAATGTTCAGCGTATCCAGTGTCTACAGCAGGTGGGAGAGGTCGGGTGATGTGGCGTGTTGTCCTGTTCCCCCTCGCCCCTTGTGGATGGCACTCTCGTTTCACTCCAAACTTTTTCCTTTCCACTGGTCTTTGCCGAGACTCGCCGTCAACGAGTATTGGTTTTATGCGCGCCATTTAAATTTCCGATGGCGTCCCTGGCTTGTTTCGCTGTCGGCATGGGAGGCGCCAGGTGGGACCGAGGAGGAAGCCGGCTTACGGCAAAGACTCTGCTGGCGAATTCGAACTGGAAGCTCCCCAATTTTTCACTGAAAACTGCGTAGCTTTCTTTCGTTTGAAGATGTTACTTGGTGTTACAGAAAAACAGTAATATGACGGAAGTTGAGATTTACAGGCAGATTAGAACCGTGTGCCGCACCGATGTACGAGCTCAGAACCTTGGCTGTGGTGGGTAGTTTTACAGCGACTGAACTGTCCAGGCAGGACGACAAGCAAACATTGTATCATATATCCTCTCCTCACATACTGGCTCAAATGGCTCTCAGCACTATGGGACTTAACTTCTGACGTCATCAGTCCCCTACAACTTAGACCTACTTAATCCTAACTAACCTACGGACATCACACACATCCATGCCCGAGGCAGGATTCGCACCTGCGACCGTAGCGGTCGCGCGGTTCCAGACTGTAGCGTCTAGAACCGTCGGCCATCCCGGCCGGCTCCTCACATACTGTTTTTGTAACAATACTATTAGATATGCAATTCGCACCCAGAAATAAGAGTATTTCATTCTGGAATGCCGAAACATTTTTTAAGACTTAGCCCAAGCGCAGCCACGTCACACGTTGTGGTAAATTATGTCTTCATACTCTGTGTCCACAGGTGGTGAAGTGTCCTTACTCTTACTGTGTTCACCCCATCATATATTTTAAGTCCAGTACAGCTTTGCAAAGGCTCTCCTGATACCATGTTTCTCCACATGTATCGTGGCCCACTCAAGCATGTCCCGTGCAGCGGTTCTACGTTTCATTGACTCTATGCCAAGTAATTCCTTTGTGATGACGAAATTTTCAGTAATTCCACGAATGAAGATTAGGGCATATTCAGTGTATTCGTGATCCGTGTTCATCTCTATTGCCAAAGGAAACAAAGAGAAATCTTTCACACAATCTTCAGCTGTTGTGCAAATAACACTTGTTATTAACATCGGTCGCAATTCAGCAAGTCCGTCGTGGCTGTGAGGCCGACGCCGTAGTATACTCAGTGTGGGGTCCCCTTACCCTCTGTCAGTTCTGCTGGTAAGAACTGGATTATACGTCGCTTGGTATCTCGAACAGCAGACTTTACCATTAAGGGCAGAGAGCGAAAGAAGGCCTCACATCGTTTACTGCGCAGTAGTGGGAACAAAATAAAGGGAAGCATTATTTCGTCGAATGATAAGCAGTTGAGTAAAGTTTATTAATTGAGGCAATTTGTGGTTGCTGTCGACTTCACTAAAACCGCAATAATGAAACTGAGAGCAATGAGACGACAGGTAGCAGAAACACCTTCCGTTCGGTAATGACATGGCGAGCGGTTGGGAGCAACACCTGAGGCACCGCCCTGCGATTTCAAGAGCTACACGGAACAAATCCTCCTCTAGTCATCGAGATTCAGGGTTTCTCGTCGAATGCAGATCTGCTTCCTTTGAAATCTTTTAGCACCGATGTTGTGCTCTGTATCATATCATTTCTTACATATCCTTTGCTAAAAATATCCTTTGCACTTCAAGCTCAGCTATGTTTACTTGTGTATTGGTATTTAATTATTATCTCTACTTTGTCACGCAGATATTTGAAAGAAAAGCTTGGTTATTGTGGCTGCTGCGTCTGTTTCTACGTCCGGTGACGTTAGACTCATTATCTTTTGCATGCAATTCGTCAATATTAAATCACCCAGAAATAAATGATCTCTTTCGTGTTAGTCGCTAGTTACAATGCAAATTTTCCCACTGTGAAGCGGACGAAGCAGTTCGCCGCCTACATTCCCACGAACAGGCTCTCCAATGTGGTTTGTGGACAAGACGTGTATATAGGGAATCCACTTGCATGCCTCTTTGTGTTGCCTTCCTTTCACGGAGTGTCTGCTCACTGTACGGACGGCGCCATTCACGCCGCGCCGTATCCTCAGGGAGAAGAAAGCAGCATCGCTGAGGTCTGGGGCTTCCACGCACAGAGCAGGCCTGTGTGGGCGCGAGTGTGGTTGGGGCAGGGGGGGTTGAGGGAGGAGGAGCGGGCGGATTAGAGCGGTCCGCGTGTTTGTTGCCGTCACAAAAGGAGCTACGGCCTGAGATTCGCGGGCAGCCTAGCCCCTGACAGGGCTGTGACCCGCCGTACAGTCGCGCTGTGTGGGCTGCGTGGTGTTGGGTGGACGGATTTTGCCGCTGCCTCAAGGCGAGCGGTGTGTCGATGACACTCATGTGTTCCATTCCCTTATGTGTGCAAAAATACGGGGGAGTGCTGTTTTACGGGTTGTGGAAGACAAGTTCATTACTTTACGCTTAATTCTACTATGAATGGTGTTTCACGTTCAGTTGAAATTGTTATATAAAAGCTAATTTGTAAACCAAATAAAGTCTCAGTAAAATGTTTAACGATTATAGTTGTTGGCGTAACACTCTTGTGATTACTAGATCACTAGTTCTAATATTACTACTAAAGAAATTATTTTTATATTTATTTAAATTTCAGATTAATTTAAAATAGCAATGAGAGTTAAGAAATGAAACTTCCTGGCAGATTAAAACTGTGTGCCGGGCCGAGACTCGAACTCGGGACCTTTGCTTTTCGCGGGCAAGTGCTCTACGAACTGAGCTACCCAAGCACGACTCACGCCCCGTCCTCACAGCTTTACTTTTGCCAGTACCTCGTCTCCTACCTTCCTAACTTAACAGAAGCTCTCCTGCGAACCTTGAAGAACTAGCACTCTTGAAATAATAGATATTGAGGAGACATGGCTTAGCCACAGCCCGCGGGATGTTTCCAGAATGAGGTTTTCACTCTGCAGCGGAGTTTGCGCTGACATGAAACTGCCGGCCGCGGTGGTCTCGCCTTTAAGGCGCTCAGTCCGGAACCGCGTGACTGCTACGGTCGCAGGTTCGAATCCTGCCTCGAGCATGGATGTGTGTGATGTCCTTAGGTCAGTTAGGTTTAAGTAGTTCTAAGTTCTAGGGGACTGATGACCTAAGATGTTAAGTCCCATAGTGCTCAGATCCATTTGAACCATTTTTTTTGACATGAAACTTCCTGGAAGATTAAAACTGTGAGCCAGGCCTTTCGCGGGCAAGGTCACGAGTTCGAGTCTCGGCCCGGCACACAGTTTCAATCTGCCAGGAAGTTTCATATCAGCGTACACTCCGCTGTAGAGCGAAAATCTCATTCTGGAGAGTTAAGAAGCTTAGAATCATAATTTTTAATGGAAACAACTCTTGTTTCTATGTAATTACTGGTTGTCTAAAAACAATTTAAGATTTGTTACAGACACACGAAATACCTCAATGCTAAGCAAATAATATATATACATCAACAGTATTGTTCAGTCTCTGGAAATATAAAATTCTTTTGTTCTCTGTTTAACATTTTGCACCAACTTTTAACGTATTGTAAATTCTGGCATTTGGGAACCACTATGTTGCGCACGGCAGTGAGTGCTCATCAGAGATAAAGGTATCGTCAGTAGTGTCCCAAGGAAATGTGAAAGGAACTCTTGTTGTTTTCTGTATACATAAACGATCTGGCGGTCAGGGTAGGCAGCAATCAGCAGCCGTTCGCTGATGATGTGGTGTATGGGAAGGTGTCGTCATTGAGTGATAGTAGCAGGATACAAGATAAGTTACACAAAATCTCCAGTTGCTGAGATGAATGGCAGCTATCTCTAAATGTAGAAAAATGTGAGTTAATGCAGACGTATACGGAGAAACACACCCATGATCTTAGAGTACAGTAGTAGTATTGTTCTGCTAGACACAGCCACGACGGTTAAATACCTAGGTGTAATGTTGCAGAGTATGTAAGGATTGTAGTAGGGAAGGCGAATGATCGACTTCGGTTTATTGGAAGAATATTAGGAAAGTGTTGTTCATGTGCATTTGGAATCACATGTAGGACTCTAATGAGACACATTATTGAGCGCTGTTAGAATGCTTGGGATCCGCACCAGTTCTGATTAAAGGAAGTCATCGAAGCAGTTCAGAGGCGGGCTGCTAGACGTGTTTCTGGTAGGTTCGAACAAAACGCAAGACTTACGGAGATGTTTGGCGAACTCGAATGAGAATCACTGGAGGAAAGGCGGCGTTCTTTTCAACGGGCGCTATTGAGAAAATTTAGAGAACCGACATTTGAGATTGCAGAATTATTCTACTGCTGCCAACGTACATTAAGGACCATAAAGAAAAGATGCGAGAGATTAGGGCTCCTGCGGAAGGTTATAGAGAGTCGTTTTTGTCTTGCACTGTTTGCGAGTGGATCAGGAAAGGAAATGATTGGTAGTGATAGAAGGTACCCTCTACCACGCACCATACGGTGGTTGGCGGAATATGTAGACAGATGTAGATGAGACGAAGTAACACAGGTCCAGGACTATAGCCCGGTTGACAGACAGAGGTCAGTCAGTGCCGAGTGTCAGATTTGCAAAAGGCGTTCTGCCATCCCTCGTTTAAGCCGCTGTCGAGTTGTCGCATAAGTGCGCAGATAACTTCTCCTGTGCAGAGGATAGAATTCCGACGCAGTTAAGGGTTTCCACTTGTCTGCAGCGTGACTGGAGAACCTCTGTGTCGTCTCTCTGTAGTAGGACCATTCACTGCGGCTCAGTTATCTGCGACTTCCTCAAATAATGAACTGCTGATTGTTCCGGCGACGTGGCTCCACTTACACTACTGGCCATTAAAATTGCTACACCACGAAGATGACGTGCTACAGATGCGAAATTTAACCGACAGGAAGAAGATGCTGTGATATGCCAATGATTATCCCTTCAGAGGATTCATACAAGGTTGGTGCCGGTGGCAACACCTACAACTTGCTGACATGAGGAAACCTTCCAACCGATTTCTCATACACAAACAGCAGTTGGCCGGCGTTGCCTGGTGAAACGTTGTTGTGATGCCTCCTGTAAAGACGAGAAATGCGTACCATCACTTTTCCGACTTTGATAAAGGTCGGCTTGTAGCCTATAGCGGTTGCGATTTATCGTATGGCAACATTGCTGCTCGCGTTGGTCGAGATCCAATGGCTGTTAGCAGAATGTGGAATCGGTGGGTTCAGGAGGGTAATACGGAACGCCGTGCTGGCTCCCAACGGCCTCGCATCACTAGCAGTCGAGATGACAGGCTTCTCATCCGCATGGCTGTAACGGAACGTGCAGCAACTTCTCGATCCATGAGTCAACAGATGGGGACGTTTGCAAGACAACAACCATCTGCACGAACAGTTCGACGACTTTTGCAGCGGAATGGACCATAAGATCGGAGACCCTTGATGATGCATCACAGATAGGAGCGCCTGCTATGGTGTACTCAACGACGAACCTCAGTGCACGAATGGCAAAGCGTCATTTTTTCGGCTGAATCCAGGTTTTGTTTACAACATCATGATGGTCGCAATCGTGTTTGGCGACATCGCAGTGAACGGACATAGGAAGCGTGTATTCGTCATTGCCATACTGGCGTATCACCCGGTGTGATGGTATGGGGTTCCATTGGTTACACGTCTCGGTCACCTCTTGTACGCATTGACGTAACTTTGAACAGTGGACGGTACATTTCAGATGTGTTACGACCCGTAGCCCTACCCTTCATTCGATCCCTGTGAAACCCTACATTTCAGCATGATGATGCACTACCGCATGTTACATGTCCTGTATGGGCCTTTCTGGATACAGAAAATGTTCGACTGCTGCCCTGGCAGCCCATTCTCCAGATCTATCACCAACTGAAATCGTCTGGTCAGTGGTGCCCGAGCAACTGGCTCGTCACAATACGGCAGTCACTACTCTAGATGAACTGTGGTATCGTGTTGAATCTGCATGAGTAGCTGTACCTGTACACGCCATCCAAGCTCTGTTTAACTTAATGCGCAGGAGTATCAAGGCCGTCCTTACGGCCAGAGGTGGTTGTTCTGGGTACTGATTTCTCATGATCTAAGCACCCAAATTGCGTGAAAATGTAATCACATGACAGTTCTAGTATTATGTATTTGTCCAACGAATACGCCCTTATCATTTGCAATTTTAATGGCCAGTAGTTTATAACGGCTGCATTTTTCTAGATGGTGTATGAGAGCGGAACAGCGTTCCAACAGATGTCTGTTCACCAGGGTGATTACGTCAAAAATAGCCGAAACGTGTACACATAGTAACGCTACATCCCACCTTTCTAATATCTACGGCTGTTGTACAGTTAGTCTGTATCGGAGGTTACTTTGTTCCTTTACATCTCATTCATTGGTGTCTTTTGACTAAAGTAAGGGGGATTAAACGAAGTGTATAACTGATACGAGGTCTTGAGACAGCGGAATGGGATATAGGGATACTGCGCGCTGACTGCTCATAATCTTTCGATAATTGCTTCACTTCTGAGGAGGAGTCATCATCATCAAAATGAATGTTTTTTTAAAAGTAGGCGACAAGAGTCAGCAGTCTTAAAGTTGGAAGATTAGTTTGCAGGTAACATAATTTCTGTATCGTATTTGCACAATAAAGTAAAAATTACACTTAGTGTGACTTAGAGTGTTTAGTGTTATGAAATAAATTACTATGTTCGCAAGACAACATAACGTTTAGTGTCCGCTACTGCTGCGTGTTAATTAGCGTGAGAGGTCGCAGCGGCAGCGGTGGCTGTTCAACCGTAATGTTACAAATTATCTGCAGCGTGCAGCACTTAGCAGAAGTCGCAGCAACACAGCATTATTCTCGGCGCACATCAGATACAGTCTTAACGCAACATCACTTCAAATGTATAGCTGATTATTTCTTCTGTACCTGATTCGACAAACCATATTTGTTCTGGACAACATAACTGGGATTGCAAACTAACTCGTTTCATTCTCAGATAGGGCAGGGAAAATATGAAACATAAATAAAGGGGCACAAACATTGCTTTAAAAGACTCTCATGGATAACATTGAGGGATCTCAGCATCATACTAGGAAAATATGGACTGGCCGCTACGACTTCAGAGGAACTACTCAGAAAAAAGGAATGTGAGTGGCGTAACTAAGTGAAATGAGTGGAGTGAAATCAGTACAGTCGAAATATAAGTAGTGAATGGTTATATGTTCTAAATTCATCTGATTTCCTTTCTTGCAGAAATTCAACAAATAAACGCATATTAGATCATGCAACGAACGTGAAAAGAAATTCGTTGTGAAGTTATAGATGACACTCTTAATTTGGAAATAAATGGAGAAGGAAAGTACCATTTTAGATATTCACTTCGGCGTATGGTGTAGAACATGTGCGTCACTGACGGGGTTTGCCTTGACACTCGCCACAGCGTCACAGATATTGAATTCAAAAAATGGTTCAAATGGCTCTAAGCACTATGGGACTTAACATCTGAGGTCATCAGTCCCCTAGAACTTAGAACTACTTAAACCTAACTGTCCTAAGGACATCACACACATCCATACCCGAGGCACGATTCGAACCTGCGACCGTAGTGGTCGCGCGGTTCCAGACTGTAGCACCTAGAACCGCTCGGCCACCCCGGTCGGCATACGGAATTCACAGACACATGTTCGTAAGATGCTTATCTCTCGTTTAAAGTCAGTTCAGTCTCCGTGGTTGGCAATGGAAGAAAATAGGTCAACACCATGCCGGCTCTTACGTCGCTATAGACGGAAGACCAAAATGGATGGATGAGAATGAGGCAGATGTGTAACCTTACCAATAGGCCACTCCGGCAAACCGCTTTAAATGGTTCAGAGAAACGCAAAATTGCCTATGAATCAGCCATTTCCTGATACGAGTGCCGAGTGTCTTAATAAATTTGGATCGTGCGGCATCGTTTGACATGCATCGCAAGTGAGGAAAACAGAGTTGTAACAGCTTGCAGTTAACTGTCTTGTAAAGCTAGTAGCTGCCGGCCATTGTATAGCGTTCCAAACAGGAGCGTGACCATTATGTTAGGTGTCGAAATTTAATTTCTCATGACGGGAAACAGGCACAGGTATTGGAGAGGAAAACGAATACACGCACTGCCTATTTCCTTAGGAACACATGTTCGTATCTCCATACAGGCTATCCATCGTTGCTGTGTGACGTTTAGATAAATGTGAGGTGACTGCAAAGAGACAACCGAACTGTTAAAATTCGGATGGGTAGAATTGCCGCTTAGACGAGGTTTCACTTTCGAGGGCAAATTTAAGTATGACATTACTGTGCATACTGCACAGGATTAGCAATGAGAAACTCAAATGTAATATGCTATGTATTTATTGGATTACACACCATTTCTGTCAGAATTATTGAAGAAAATGTGACTGAGTAGGAAAAACAAACCCATAATGTTCGTATGCAGCATTAGTAGTATCCTGTTTGACACAGCAACGTCTTTTTAATATCTGGACTTAACGTTGCGAAGTGATATGAAATGGAACGAGCATGTGAGGATTGTTGTAGGGAAGGCCAAAGGTCAACTTCTGCTATTGGGAGAATTTTGGGCAAGTGTGGTTCATTTGCAAAGGAGACAGGATATAGGACGGTAGTACATCTATTCCTGAGAACTGCTCAAGTGTTTGGGATCGGCACTAGATCGGATTAAAGGAAGACAAATGCGGACTTCTAGGTTTGTTACCGGCAGTTTCGAGCAACAGGCAAGTATTACTGCGATGCTTTGGGAACTCGTGTGAGAATCCCTGGAGGGAGAACGTTTTCGAGGAGCACTACTGGGAAAATGTAGAGAACCCGCTGACTGCAGAACAATTCTACAGCTGCCAACATACACTTCACGTAAGAACCAGAAAGATATACGAGAAACAGGGCTCAACGGAGGTGTATAGATAGTCGATTTTCCGTAGCTGTATTTGCGAGTGAAGCAGGAGAAAAAAGGGGTAGTAATGGTACATGGTACCCTTCGCTACGCGCCACAAGGTGGCTTGCAGAGTATTTACATCGATTTAGAAAGTATAATGTATCTTAAAAACATGGTCTGCATAGCAGAGATTGAAACAATTGTCCTATGGTGACATTAGATTTTTGTCTGATGTGTGTTACTTTCAGTGTGTTCTAGAGAATCACCAACAACGTTTAGACTACCCATAAATGCCATGTTAACGCGTAAAGAGTACGAATAGCGGACCGAACGCTACATCCTCTATTGAAATGCGACAATTGAGATACACTTTTAATTACGCCAGAGGCTTTTGAGGAATCAGCTGTGTACATCGCACAGATACTCGTAAAAGGAGTATTCGACAAAAAAAGGGTAATGTGTGTGTTGGTGTCATGGTGTTGAAAATACTGTGGACAAACAGCTCACTCAATCGCATTCGAATTCTGGACTCAGCATGTGATGACGAAGCTCAGTGTCATTGGAACATCTCATTTAGGACAATGCTGATGAGTGCGCAATTCCCCGTTTTGTCTCTGTCACAGACATGTACACAGAAGCTACGCGTCTGAGCAAAAAGGGAGTGAGGACAATGAGTGCAGGGAGGCGGGTAGCAGCGACACTCCTTTGATGGGGTAATTACGCGTGGCGGCGCGCGGTGTGCGGTCCCCGATGTATTAAACGCGCACTGCTGCTGCTGCGGCCGCGGCCGTGGGTGATCAGAGGCGTCCCTGACAGATGGCCACTCTTGAGGCAGGCGACGGGGTGCGTGGCACTGCTGGGACACAAGTACACTCGTCACACCGCGGCCGACGACAAGGGCCGCCGCTGCAATCGGGTGCGTGTCGGGTAATTCTTGGCACTCTACTCGATTGCTAGGGGAACGAAGTCGCTTACTGCACTGCCTAACCACCTCTGTATACAGTATGGTTCTGTACTGTCCTTCATCTTCACCTGTCTTATGCTAGTTTTTTCGTCCCTATGTAACTAATACACAAAACACCTTCTACTACCTGTTTCGCATATTCTACTCTTTGCGTGCCGTTACAGTTTTTCACCTGTTGTATTCTCGGCAGCAAAAGGTTAACTGCTCGTATTTCTGGATACTGTAGTACAGGTCCCACTATTTACCGAATGTCGGAGTTTCACTGCATGCTATTCTGTGCGCCAGACGGACGCCCTCAGTTACTTCTTCACCAGTTCCATGTCAGTATCTGGTATCGGTAGACATCCTGCACTCAAGATATACACTACTGCCCATTAAAATTGCTACACCATGAAGATGACGTACTACAGACGTGAAATTTAACCGACAGGAAGAAGATGCTGTGATATGCAAATGATTAGCTTTTCAGAGCCTCGACACAAGGTTGGTGCCGGTACTGACATGAGGAACGTTTCCAACCGATTTCTCATACACAAACAACAGTTGACCGGCTTTGCCTGGTGAAACGTTGCAGTGATGCATCGTGTAAGGAGGAGAAATGCGTACCGTCACGTTTCCGACTTTGATAAAGGTCGGATTGTAGCCTATCGCCATTGCTGTTTATCGTATCGCGACATTGCTGCTCACTTTGGTCGAGATCCAGTGAGTGTTAGCAGAATATGGAATCGGTGGGTTCGGGAGGGTAATACGGAACGCCGTGCTGGATCCCAACGGCCTCGTATCACCAGCAGTCGAGATGACAGGAATCTTATCCGCATGGCTGAAACGCAACGTGCAGTCACGCCTCGATCCCTGACTCAGCCGATGGGGACGTTTGCAAGACGACAACCATCTGCACGGAGAGTTCGAGGACGTTTGCAGCAGCATGGACTATCAGCTCGGAGACCATGGCTGCTGTTACCCTTGACGCTGCGTCTCAGACAGGAGCGCCTGCGATGGTGTATTCAACGACGAACCTCGGTGCACGAATGGCAAAACGTCATTTTTTCGGATGAATCCAGGTTCCGTTTACAGCATCATGATGGTCGCATCCGTGTTTGGCGACATCGCGGTGAACGCACATCGGAAGCGTGTATTCGTCATCGCCATGCTGGTGTATCACCCGGCGTGATGGTATGGAGTGCCATTGGTTACAGGTCTCGGTCAACTCTTGTTCGCATTGACGGCGCTTTGAACAGTGAACGTTACATTTCAGATATACTACGACTAGTTCCTCTAACCGGCTTCCGATTCCTGCGAAACCCTACATTTCAGCAAGATAATGCACGACCGCATATTTCCGGTCCTGTACGGGCCTTTCTGGATACAGAAAATGTTCGAATGCTGCCCTGGCCAACACATTCCCCATATCTCTCACCAATTGAAAACACCTAGTGAATGCTGGCCGAGCAACTGGTTCGTCACAATACGCCAGTCACTACTCTTGATGAACTGCGGTATCATGTTGAAGCTGCATGAGCAGCTGTACCTGTACACGCCATCCGAGCTCTGTTTGACTGAATGCCCAGGCGTATCAGGACCGTTATTACGGCCAGAGATGGTTGTTCTGGGATTTCTCAGGATCTATGCAGCCAAATTGCGTGTAAATGTAATCACATGCCAGTTCTAGTGTAATATATTTCTCAAATGAATACCCGTTTATCCTCTGCATTTCTTTTTGAGGTAGCAATTTTAATGGCCAGTAGTGTATTTCTATCTTCCTCATTTCGGCCATTCTTCTACTACTGGGCCTGGAATAGCCGAGTCCAATACTGACCATTTAGAAAGGAGAAAATCAAGATGGGCTGAGCTGTGAATTGAAGTTTGTGATAGTGAGGGCATTGGCCTAGGGTATTCCGTGCCACTGCGTTAGCCACAACGGCAGTGTGGTGTAGTGAATAACACATCTGCCTCGTAAACACGAGAACCACGTTCATGGCCAGCCTTGGCACAGATTTTAATTCATTACTTCAGCAACGAAGATTAACTTGAGGCATTATATGTCTCCAGGAAAAAGTAATTACATTAAATCAATACGTTCATATTTGCTGTTTACCCTTGAAGCATGTTCTGTGTTTTGGGTGCTGTCTATTCCCTACAACCCATCTTGTGAGACCTTCTCATGCCGCCATTAAGTGCTATTTCGTCTGCGAACTATATCAAAGGAATCTGCTCCCCTTCCTGTCCCTAGCTTTTGGTACGTTTCGATTCTTGATTCTTAGATGCACAAGTACAGTAGCGATTTAACTATATCCCTAAAAGGAAGCAGGCCACTGTGCTGGAGCGGTTCTAGGCGCTTCAGTCCGGAACCGCGCTGCTGCTACGGTCGTAGGTTCGAATCCTGCCTCGGACATGGATGTGTGTGACGTCCTTAGGTTAGTTAGGTTTAAATAGTTCTAAGTCTAGGGGACTGATGAGCTCAGATATTAAGTTCCTGCCCGAGGTAGTATTTGAACCTGCGACCGTAGCGGCCGCGCGGCTCCAGACTGAAGCGCCTAGAACCGCTCGGCCACAGCGACCGGCCATCAGGTTGGTATCCAACCGCTCTCTGGGACATCTCGAGACACGTCTTCGGTTGTTATGGAGGCTCATTTCGAGGCGGGACTGACCACTGAAGACAACTGCGTTCCAGTCAATGAGACTGAAGGCCGAAGACGTGTCTGCAGACGCCCCGGCAGCAGTGGGGTACCAACACGATGCCCGCCATACGGCCAGAAAATCGGGGGTTATGGCCTGGGGTGCTATGTCTATTCGTCCGAAGAAAATGGACGGCGAAAAGTTACTTAGGTTGTTTCCGGTGCGCTCTATAACATTCAGTGTGAAGCCCTTACACGTCCTCCGCACAGTTCCTATCCCTCCCCATGCGATTTCTATACTTTGGAGCGCTGAAGAGAGACATTAGTCGCTGTTGGTTTGCTTCGGACGAAGAGGTGCACGTTTGGGTATAGTCGTGATCCCTTCGGAAACCGCATATGTCTTTCAATGTAGGCATTGATGTCTTGCCTTACAGTGTGATGGCTGTGTTTACTTTTACGGTGATTAGTTTTGAAATGGCACACAGTTTAATTACTTTTTAAGGTTTCTTGTCTCAATCGGTAAAAATGGAACTCGTAAGTCGGGTGATGCTGAGGGAATTTGATTAGGAAATGAGAAACTTAAAGCAGTAAAGGAGTTTTGCTATTTGTGGAGCAAAATAACTGATGATGGTCGAAGTAGAGAGGATACAAAATGTAGACTGGCAATGGCAAGGAAAGCGTTTCTGAAGAAGAAAAATTTGTTAACATTGAGTATAGATTTAAATGGCAGGAAGTCGTTTCTGAAAGTATTTGTATGGAGTGTAGCCATATATGGAAGTGAAACATGGACGATACATAGTTTAGACAAGAAGAGAATAGAAGCTTTCGAAATGTGGTGCTACAGACGAATGCTGAAGATTAGATGGGTAGATAACATAACTAATGAGGAGGTATTGAATAGAATTGGGGAGAAGATGAGCTTGTGGCACAGCTTGACAAGAAGAAGGGATCGGTTGGTAGGACATGTTCTGAGACATCGAGGGATAACGAATTTCGTTTTGGAGGGCAGCGTAGAGGGTAAAAATCGTAGAGGGAGACCGAGAAATGTTTACACTAAACAGACTCAGAAGGATGTAGGCTGCAGTAGGTACTGGTAGATTAAGAAGCTTGCACAGGACAGATTACCATGGAGAGCTGCATCAAACCAGTCAGAGGACTGAAGACCACAACAACAACATACGATCAGTTGGTTGTTGTCCGTCCGTCTGCCTGTGTGTTCGACAGTTCAGAACCCTTTTTCTGAGTAACAGGTTGACGTACCAAATTGAAATTTATATAAAATGTTAGTATCTACCGCCTGTTCGTGATGTAAAAATGTGTAGATTAGAAGTCAGTGTAACAAAAAGACACGGTCATTTATGTCACACATTTCTAAAGTTGCATACTCGCTCTTCGAAAACTGTAGGGTACTTCCATTGACATAGAATCATGAAATTTGGCGGGTAGTTCGCTTGGCGTAGAATCACGAAATCTGGCAAGAAGAAAGGTTTTAAGTTACACTTAAAATAAAAAATGATAAAACGACCAATCTGAACGTATATCACACGTAAAGAAGTGTTTCTTTCGTCATTTATTATCTGACTTCGGACTTGTCATTCTCGAAAGTCTTGAACTCACTGGGACAGATATCTAGACAGTATCAATATCGGTAACAGGCAAAAATCATTAAGATCCTCGATTCCCGGAATGGTTGAAATGTCTCTGAGTGATCAGTCTTCTGACTGGTTTGATGTGGCCTAGTACGAATTTCTCTCCTGTGCCAACCTCTTCATCTCAGATGGTAGCACCTGCAACTTACGTCCTTAATTATTTGCTGGACGCATTCCAATCTCTGTCTTCCTCTACAGCTCCGTCTAGTACAATGGAAGTCGTTCCATACAACTGCCTGTATACCTATTTTGTACAGAACTGTCACTATGCGGCTCCTACTCGCAATTGGACAAATTTTTTTAGTCTGTCTCATTTTTGTCCGACTGCTCGTTATACCACTGACAAAGCAAAGCGCCTACTGCTGCGGTTCGTAGAAGTACGATTCATTAGATCCTAGCGGTATACAAATTTATTTACTTTTAGTAATGGTCATACCACCGTTGTTCGTTCGTTTCTGTTTCGGGTGCACGCGAGCTTGTTTGTTGATGTGTGTGTGTGTGTGTGTGTGTGTGTGTGTGTGTGTGTGTGTGTGTGTGTGTTGTGACGTCCCCCCTCCGCCGTGTGCTGGTGTTGTCGACGCCGTGGTGCTGTTACTGCTACAGCTCGGTCGGTGGTGTGGAGACGCGATGCGCGATGATGGATGTTTCCGTACGTTAACGAGAGACAAGATCTGAAAAAGCTCTTATCAATCGTTTCTCGCGTAATGATTAAAGTTTAATTGCGAGTCCGCACAGTTTCCTTATTAATGCGAACTGCGCACTCTGATTGTCTCTTATGGTTTGAAGTTGAGTTGTTGTGTGTCCGGTTAACACTTTAGTGCAGTAATTGATGAATCTTCCCTCATACGCATCGTCCACATCACCAAAAGTGAGGAAAAAAGTCCAATTGCAGATCGTATAGTTCGTTGTTTGTTCGTTGCTAAATAAAATTATTCGCTATATAAGACGCGAGATCCACAGATACTCTTTAACAGTGTCTTAATTATCTTGCGTTTCTAATATTATGTATGTCCAGACCTTCCTTGTCACAACTAACAGTCCACGAATTTACTTCCAAGTCAAATAGTCACCGTTCATTAACTTTTGATGAACAATTACCAAATATTCATAGAATGATGGAGGCGACACGTTGCAATCCCTATTTGATGAACAATTTTATTGTTTCTTTTCGATGAATACTTTATAAACATCACGCCACGCGCACACACGGTTAATTAGCACTGGCAGTTCTGTTAACTTCAAGTATCGTGACAATTACGACAGCTTTAATCCTCGGCGTAATTGTATCTCCTTCATGTATTCGTGTCAATGTCTCCTACTCGAGACTAAACGTGTATTATAGTCTTTTGAAACTTTGTCCATTCCTTTCTATAAGTTCACTTATATGAATGTTGAGTCAAATATTGCCTACTTCCGTTGATAAAGTACAGCTCGGTATACACAGTCAGCATACTATCTCGGTTCAAGCCTCTAGTCTGAATATCAGTGCACAAAATCCGTGCGCCTACGTCACGCAACAACGACTCATGGAAGTAAAACTATCTCGTCGCGCTCCGTTCGCTCGACTATGGCAAGAACTGATCTCGTATGACTTCATAGCACGAGAGCTAGCAAGCGACATACTTTTTCCGTGAATGAGTATTGTAGAAGCATTGAATTTCTTCGTTGCGTTTACAGCTCTCTTCCACATAAAAGTTATCTCTGACCGACATTTCTTTGGGTTTAACTTTTGTGGTATTAATTTGAATTATTACATAGATGTTTGGCAAATAACTAAAGATGACCTTTCTTTCTTCTTCCTTTCTACCAAAACACACTGTGTAATGCTTAAAGTTGGTGTTTATTAAGACTTTCTGGCGTTAAATCTTCGGCATAGTTGTCGTAACTGTCAGGATAACTTTTCCCTACTTTGTATCATGATGGTCTTCCCTAATTGGGTTTTGGGGTTTATTAGGGCGTTACTGTGTGTGTGTGTGTGTGTGTGTGTTTGCGTGCGTGTATGTTTTGGGGGCGGTGGGGTACAAAACAGTAGTAGATGGGGAATTATACATTGGCACATAAGAACTGCCTTACGAAAAAAATAGACCTCGCCTGCATTAGAAAGTAAGTGAATAAGAAACGCGAAAAGGAAGATAAGACGTAAAAATTTGAAGCCATTAACAAATGAGTTTCTCAGAGAGAGTGGGTGCCAGTCTCTCTTAGACTGGCAGCCAATTTCCGTCAACGTGAAAGCACGGACTCGCTCCTGGCGGAATGTAAACTAATCCCGCTGCTCAGAGGCTGCTCGAGCCGTTTCTCGGCCGAGAGCGGACGCTTTCCTTTTAATGAGCGGGCCGGGGCAGACCCTCAAGCGCCGTGGCTAATTGGGTTCGCTCAGGACTGGAGTCCCGCGGCCCAGAGCCCGTGTTAACATCTCAGATCCGCTGCCGCTGGAAGAAAACCCGCGGTTAATTACTCGCCCCGCGGACCGAGCTTGAGACACTGGATGCAGGAGCGGGGCCCGGGTCCTCACGTATACCTTTTTCGTGGTTTCTCGATCTCGCCCGCGAGCAGTTCTACGAAAGGACCGAGCTCGCCTTCCTGCCGTGCCCCAGCCAGTGATCCGTCCCTGACAGCTGTATCGTTTGAAGGAGATAGGCCACTTAGCCACTAACATCTGCCGAAGTTTCGTTGTTCTAGAACTAAATCAGTACTCCGCATGCCGCCCGACGTCGTGTGGCGGAGAGTGTTAGAGGTACCACTAACTAATCCCCACCTCCATCCCCCCTCCCCATACAAAAAAAAAGTCTCTTTCACATTTCCGAATAGCGCCCGGCGAGGAGAATGATTGTCTGTAAGGCTCTTCTCGGATTTTCTCGTTGTGGCCATTTCGCGACACTTGTGTGCGAGGAAGTAATGTGTTGCCCTTCCCGAAAAGTTCAAATGGTTCAAATGGCTCTGAGCACTATGGGACTTAACTTCTGAGGTCAACAGTCCCCTAGAACTCAGAACTACTTAAACCTAATTAACCTAAAGACATCACACACACACCCATGCCCGAGGCAGGATTCGAACCTGCGACCGTAGCGGTGGCGCGGTTCCAGACTGTAGCGCCTAGAACCGCTCGACCACCCAGGCCGGCTCCCGAAAAGTACGCTCTCGAAATTTCAATAGCAAACCGCTCCGTGATGAACAACCCCTCTCAGCGTGTGCCAGTGGGGTTGTAGAGCACTTCTGTAACGCACTCATTGCCAAGTAACGATCCCGTGACGATACGCGCCACGTCATCTCTCTCTCTCTCTCTCTCTCTGGTAAGGGTCGCATATTGATGACCAATAGTCAAGAATCACTCGAACAAGCGCCTTGTAAGCCATTTCTTTAATGCACGATTTTCACTTAAGAGACTTACTTTGAATCTCAGTCTGGCACCTGCGTCACGAACGTTCTTTGTCGCTGCTCTGAGACTCGACACACTCCCTCTCCCGCTGAGCAACCACGCTGCCGCTGAAGACCCAAATAATTAGAGCACTTCTCCTCAAACGACGCTCTGTTTCTGCTTGACACATAAAGAGTCTTGCGTCCACCGTAGCTATTACTGATAATATCCCGAATTATTTATTACACAAATATACAATGAGGCGCCAAAGAAAATGTTATAGGTACGCGTATCCAAATACAGAGAGATGTAAACAGGCAGAATACGGCGCTGCTACAATGGTAGATTATCATGATTTAAGTGAGTTTGAACGTGGTGTTACAGTCGGCGCAAGAGCTATAGGACGCAGCATCTCCTAGATAGCAATGAAGTGGGTATTTTCCCACACGAGCATTCCACGAGTGTACCGTGAATATCAGGAATCCGGTAAAACATCAAATAACCGACACTGCTGCTGCCGGAAAAAGATCCTGCGAGAACGGGACCAACAACGACTGAAGACAGTCGTTCAGCGTGACAGAAATGTAACCCTTTCGAAAACTGCTCCAGATTTCAATGCTGGACCATCAACAAGTCCCAGCGTGCGAACCATTCAACGAAAAATCATCGATATGGGCTTTCGGAGCAGAAAGCCCATTCGTGTATCCTTTATGACCTCACGACACAAAGCTTCACTCCTCGCCTGGGCCCATCAACACCGACATTATACTGTTCATGACTGGAAACAATCTGCCTGATCGGACGAGTCTAATTTCAAATTGTATCGAACGGAGGGACGTCTACGGGTAAGGTGATAACCCTATGAATCTGTGGTCCCTGCATGTCAGCAGGGGACTGTTCAAGCTGGTGTAGGCTCTATAATGGTATGGGGCGTGTGCATTGGGAGTGATATGTGACCCCTGATACGTCTAGATACGACTATGATATGTAACACGTACGTAAGAATCCTGTCTGATCACCTACATCCATTCACCTCCATAGAGCTTTCTGACGGACTTGGGCAATTCCAGCAGGACAATGCGACACCCCACGCGCTCAGAATTGCTACAGGGTGGCTCCAGAACACTCTTCTGGATTTAAACACTTCAGCTGGCCACCAAACTCCCCAAATATAAGCGTTGTTGAGCATATCTGGGATGCCTTGCAGTGTGCTGTTCAGAAGAGATCTCCACCCCTTCGTACTCTTAGCGATTTATGGACAGCCCTGCAGGATTCATGGTGTCAGTTCCCTCCAGAATTACTTCAGACATTAGTCGAGTCAACGCCACGTCGTGTTCCGGCTCTTCTGCATACTGGTGTGCCCCTACACGACATTTAACAGGTTCAAACGGTTCAAATGGCTCTGAGCACTACGGGACATCTAACTAACCTAAGGACATCACACACATCCATGCTCGAGGCAGGATTCTAACCTGCGACCGTAACGGTCCCATGGTTCCGGATTGTAGCGCCTAGAACCGCTTGTCCACTCCGGCCGGCCATTAAACAGGTGTAGCAGCACAATCAGCAGAACTCACGTTAATATGCTAGTTCTAATTCCGAATTAACACAGACGTGGCCTTACGATAGCAGGTACCAATAAAAAAACACTTTACTCAACTCAGGTGTGAAGGATTCGACAATTCCGAGCAAGGACATTACTGCCTCCAATCCATACAGGTGATTTTCCAGGGGTCGTAAAATTTAAGTTTGCAGTGTTGGCCGGGAATTTGCTGACCAGCTTGCATGCGGCGTCCGTTTTCTTCCACGCATCTCGCCAGTATGAATTCTTAATCGAGCCGACAAAGAGCGGCTTCTCGAGGCTCGTACCGGACAGCAGGAGTCTCCCAAAACCAACAACTTGCCAGCCATGTGCCCTCCAGAGCCAGCCAAAAACCAACGACACACATTTCGACCAGAGACCCTGCCACCCAACATATGATCAGAATCTATATCGGTAGCTCGAGTAGAGTGCCATACACGCCAAATGTAAAGCCACCAAGGTCCAAGACTCTACTCTGTTTTATGTCCAAGCGTACTAATTAGACAAAAGAACAAAAATCATTTGAACAAACTCTGTCATTACAACTGTCATCAAGATCTACAACCAATTAAATATTCATTAAAATCAAGATTCTAGTAACCCTATTTACGCACCTTACATACTAGGGAAGGCAAGTAATTCAAGTTATCAAACAGTCAAGTAATAGTGACAACAATTAAAAGCTTTCGCTTAAAATGCTAAAGGCTTAACGATCAGTAATGTAGTTTCTTATCACCGAAGCTCAGTCAAGAGAATCGAAACGCCTTAATCAGCTCCTAAGCCGCTAACGTTAACAGCTGTAACTCACCATACACTGGCAAACGGCATCGGATACGTTCTACTAATATCATTTACTGGACATCTGCCACCCATCCGACACCATCGCATGTCGGGCACATTTTTTTGAAAATTTGAAAGAAAAAAAAACCACAATTAGGTCCTGGAAACAAACATAACTAACAGCTGACACCTACAGGAAATTACCAAAGTCGCCGGAGATTATGAAGACAAAGGTGATTAGAATAACTCTTTCTTAAGTTAATTTACCATAGCAAACAGACAGCTGCCTCACGTCATAAATTAAGCGGTCGTATAGCATCACGGCTTTTACGTAAGGTCCTCCGAGCGTAATCATACAGAGTTTAATCAAAAGACATTAGGTGCTAATACCAATCACTTCAATCCATTTTCAGTAGTGAAGACACACTTTTGGCGCCGCACAGGATTAGCCGAGCGGTCTCAGTCATGGACTGTGCGGCTGGTTCCGGCGGAGGTTCGAATCCTCTCTCGAGCATGGGTGTGTGTGTTTGTCCCTATGATAATTGAGGTTAAGTAGTGTGTAAGCTTAGGGACTGATGACCTTAGCAGTTAAGTCTAATAAGATTTCACACACATTTGAACATTTTTTGAACACTTTTGGCATACTCAAAAACAAATTTCTATGTACATCGGCGTGGTATGCTGGCCGTTGCAAGCCGAACTTACAGACTCGTGGTGCCTGTGCCAAACACAAAATACTACGCGCCGTACCAGCCCACCAATATGCGTGGCCTGTGGCGTTCATAACTCTCAGAAAGGGGAAACGACCTGAGCTCGCACACCAATAACACCTGCTACTCATACAGTCAGTTCAGCTGTGCAGTCACAACCGTTCGAAAGTAAGAATCTTAAACTGGGAGTAATTGGTCACCACTGGTATGCACCGTGCCTTGAACAACCGAAAATGCAAACCGCCGTAGAACAAAGCAGAAGTACAGGGCGTAGGAACAACCAGGTTGACGTACTGCATCAATCCTTTCCGAGACGTAGGTCTGTCACCATATTAATATTGTAAGGAAGTCCAAAAATCTCCGCCTCAGCCGGCCGCTGTGGCCGAGCGTTTCTAGGCTCTTCAGTCCGGAACCGCGATGCTGCTAAGGTCGCAGGTTCGAATCCTGCCTCGGGCGTGGTTGTGTGTGATGCCCTTAGGTTAGTTAGGTTTAAATAGTTCTAAGTCTAGGGGACTGATGACCTCAGATGTTACGTCCCATAGTGCTTGGAGCCGTTTGATATCTCGGCCTCAAGTCTCAGTTTTATGACATCCTCTCATGCAGATTAGGCCTTCAAATCGAGATAAGGAGTGACGTATCCAAAACCGCCATCACTGCGCAGACACAGTGGACACCAAACGGCGTGCCTCCCGAGACTCGCCAACCAACCCTCCCTTCCCACTCCTCCGATTTCTGCCAGAGATACCGCCACCGCCGAGTATCAAAGAGACACTCAGACGCAGATGTGCCATCAACAGGCACAAATGTTTCACATTACGACCGCCCATCTGCTATCGATATAGACCCGTCCAGGCGACAGGAGTATCACTTGCCGAGGAATGACTGCTAGTGAGACACATGGACGGTACAAGTAGTATCAGTGAACGTGCTGTCCGTCTATAGAATGGGGAAGGTGCGCGATCTATACGAGTTTGACCGAAGGCAGATTGCGATCGCTCGGAGACTCGGCACCAGCATTTCGGAAACAGCACGACTTGTCGAGTGTTTGAGAAGTGCTCTTGTGAGTGTCTTCAACACCTCGCGAAATCAAGGTGAAACCACCTTCATACATCGTGGGGTTCTGCGACCATCCCTCATTAGAAATATACATCTACATGTATACTCCGCAAGCCACCCAACGGTCTGAAGCGGAGGGCACTTTACGTGCCACTGTCATTACCTCCCTTTCCTGTTCCAGTCGGGTATGGTTCGCGGGAACGACGACTGCCGAAAAGCCTCCGTGCACGCTCGAATCTTTCTAATCTTACATTCGTGATCTCCTCGGAAGGTATAAGTAGGGAGAAGCAATATATTCGATACGTTATCCAGAAACGCACCCTCTCGAAACCTGGACAGCAAGCTACACCGCGATGCAGAGCACCTCTCTTGCACAGTCTGCCACTTCAGTTTGCTAAACATCCCCGTAACGCTGTTGCACTTACCAAATAACCCTGTGACGAAACGCGCCGCTCCTCTTTGGATCTTCTCTATCTCCTCTGTCAACCCGACCTGGTACGTATCCCACACTGTTGAGCAACACTCAAACTACATTTCCTGAGGACTCTCCCAATGAATCTAAACCTGGTACCCGCCTGACCAACAATTAATTTTATATGATCATTCCACTTCAAATCGTTCCGTACACATACTCCAAGATATTTTACAGAAGTAACTACTACCAGGGTTTGTTACACTATCATATAATCATACAATAAAGGATCCTTCATTCTATGTATTCGCAATACACTACATTTGTCCATGTTCAGGGTCAGTTGCCACTCCCTGCACCAAGTGTTTATCCGCTGCAGATCTTCCTGCATTTCGCTGCAATTTTCTAATGCTGCAACTTCGCTTTATACTGCAGTATCATCCGCGAAAAGCCGCATGGAACTTCCGACACTATCTACTAGCTCATTTATATATATTGTGAAAAGCAATGGTCCCATAACACACTCCTCTGGCACGCCAGAAGCTACTTTAACGTCTGTAGACGTCTCTCCATTGAGAACAACATGCTGTGTTCTGTTTGCTAAAAACTCTTCAATCCAGCAGCTCTGATATTCCGTAGGCTCTTATTTTGTTTATCAGGCGACAGTGCGGACCTGTATCGAACGCCTTCCGGAAGTCAAGGAAAATGGAATCTACCTGGGAACCTCTATCTAATATTTTCTGGGTCTCATGAACAAATAAAGCGAGTTGGGTCTCACACGATCGCTGTTTCCTGAATCCATGTTGATTCCTACAGAGTAGATTCTGGGTTTCCAGAAATGACATGCCGTGAGGGATTAGCCGAGAGGTCTTTGGGCGCTCCAGTCATGGACTGTGCGGCTAGTCCCGGCGGAGGTCTGAGTCCTCCCTTGGGCGTGCGTGTGTGTGTGTGTGTGTGTGTGTGTGTGTGTGTGTGTGTGTGTGTGTGTGTGTGTGTTGTTAGGATAATTTAGGTTAAGTAATGTGTAAGCTTAGGGACGGATGACCTTAGCAGTTGAGTCCCATAAGATTTCACACATACTTGAACATTTTGAACAGAAATGATATGATAAGCCAGGAAAAAAACATGTTCTAAAATTCTACAACAGATCGATGTCAGAGATATAGGCCTATAGTTTTGCGCATCTGCTCGACGACCCTTCTTTATAACTGGGACTACCTGTGCTCTTTTCCAATCATTCGGAACCTTCCGTTCCTCTAGAGACTTGGAGTACACGGCTATTAGAAGGGGGGGCAAGTTATTTCGCGTACGCGTTGTAGGCTGGACAGACTGTAAAACAGGACAGGCGGCCAACTGTGGCGGAACTAACATCAGAGTTTAATGCTTGGAAAAGTACGAGTGTGTGTGAACACACAGTGCTCCGATCACTCCTAACGACGGGCCTCCGAAGCCGACGACCCACGTATGTACTAATGTTAACACGACGGTATCGGCGGTACCCGTGGACTAGGGGTAGCGTCTTTGATTCATAATCAAAACGTCTTCGGTCCCGGGTTCGATCCCCGCCACTGCCTAAATTTTGATAAATAATCAGCATTGGCGGCCGAAGACTTCCGGCGTAAGAAGTCAGCCTCATTCTGCCAACGGCCTTGTCAAAGAGGGCGGAGGAGCGGATAGAGGTTCAGGGCACTCTCATGTCCTAGGGGTGGGAAATTGCCCCTAAAGGCGGAAGAATCAGCAATGATCAACGACATGAGGATGCAGAAGGCAATGGAAACCACTGCATTAAAGACACGTAACGTGTATCCACGGGACATGTGGCCTGTAGTTGAAGAAGTGTCATGATGATCTCTCCATTGGCAAAAGATTCCGGAATAGTCCCCCATTCGGATCTCCGGGAGGGGACTGCCAAGGGCGAGGTTACCATGAGAAAAAGATTGAATAATCAACGAAAGGATAATGTTCTACGAGTCGGGACGTGGAATGTCAGAAGCTTGAACGTGGTCGGGAAACTAGAAAATCTGAAAAGGGAAATGCAAAGGCTCGATCTAGATATAGTAGGGGTCAGTGAAGTGAAGTGAAAGGAAGACAAGGATTTCTGGTCAGATGAGTATCGGGTAATATCAACAGCAGCAGAAAGTGGTATAACAGGTGTAGGAGTCGTTATGAATAGGAAGGTAGGGCAGAGGGTGTGTTACTGTGAACAGTTCAGTGACCGGGTTATTGTAATCAGAATCGACAGCAGACCAACACCGACAACGATAGTTCAGGTATACATGCCGACGTCGCAAGCTGAAGATGAACAGATAGAGAAAGTGTATGAGGATATTGCAAAGGTAATGCAGTATGTAAAGGGGGACGAAAATCTAATAGTCATGGGCGATTGGAATGCAGTGGTAGGGGAAGGAGTAGAAGAAAAGGTTACAGGAGAATATGGGCTTGGGAAAAGGAATGAAAGAGGAGAAAGACTAATTGAGTTCTGTAACAAGTTTCAGCTAGTAATAGCGAATACCCTGTTCAAGAATCACAAGAGGAGGAGGTATACTTGGAAAAGGCCGGGAGATACGGGAAGATTTCAATTAGATTACATCATGGTCAGACAGAGATTCCGAAGTCAGATACTGGATTGTAAGGCGTACCCAGGAGCAGATACAGACTCAGATCAGAATATAGTAGTGATGAATAGTAGGCTGAAGTACAAGACATTAGTCAGGATGAATCAATACGCTAAGAAGTGGGATACGGAAGTTCTAAGGAATGACGAGATACGTTTGAAGTTCTCTAACGCTATAGATACAGCAATAAGGAATAGCGCAGTAGGCAACACAGTTGAAGAGGAATGGACGTCTCTAAAAAGGGCCAGCACAGAAGTTGGGAAGGAAAACATAGGTACAAAGAAGGTAGCTGCGAAGAAACCATGGGTAACAGAAGAAATACTTCAGTTGATTGATGAAGGGAGGAAGTACAAACATGTTCCGGGAAAATCAGGAATACAGAAATACAAGTCGCTGAGGAATGAAATAAATAGGAAGTGCAGGGAAGTTAAGACGAAATGGCTGCAGGAAAATGTGAAGGCATCGAAAAAGATATGATTGTCGGAAGGACAGACTCAGCATACAGGACAATCAAAACAACCTTTGGTGACATTAAAAGCAACAGTTGTAATATTAAGAGTGCAACGGGGGTTCCACTGTTAAATGCAGAGGAGAGAGCAGATAGGTGGAAAGAATACATTGAAAGCCTCTATGAGGGTGAAGATTTGTCTGATGTGATAGAAGAAGGAACAGGAGTCGATTTAGAAGAGACTGGGGATCCAGTATTAGAATCGGAATTTAAAAGAGCTTTGGAGGACTTACCGTCAAATAAGGCAGAAGGGATAGATAACATTCCATCAGAATTTCTAAAATCATTAGGGGAAGAGGCAACAAAACGACTATTCACGTTGGTGTGTAGAATATATGTGTCTGGCGACATACCATCTGACTTTCGGAAAAGCATCATCCAAACAATTTCGAAGACGGCAAGAGCTGTTAAGTGCGAGAATTGCCGCACAATCATCTTAACAGCTCATGCATCGAAGCTACTTACAAGACTAATATACAGAAGAATGGAAAAGAAAATTGAGAATGCTCTAGGTGACGATCAGTTTGGCTTTAGGAAAAGTAAAGGCACGAGAGAGGCAATTCTGACGTTACAGCTAATAATGGAAGGTAGGCTAAACAAAAATCAAGACATGTTCATAGGATTTGTCGACCTGGAAAAAGCGTTCGACTATACAAAATGGTGCAAGCTGTTCGAGATTCTGAAAAAAGTAGGGGTAAGCTATAGGGAGAGACGGGTCATATACAATATGTACAACAACGAAGAGGGAATAATAAGAGTGGACGATCAAGAACGAAGTGCCCGTATTAAGAAGGGAGTAAGACAAGGCTGTAGCCTTTCGCCCCTACTCTTCAATCTGTAAATCAAGGAAGCAATGATGGAAATAAAAGAAAGGTTCAGGAGTGGAATTAAAATACAGGGTGAAAGGATATCAATGATACGATTCGCTGATGACATTTCTATCCTGAGTAAAAGTGAAGAAGTATTGAATGATCTGCTGAACGGAATGAACAGTATAATGAGTACACAGTATTGTTTGAGAGTAAATCGGAGAAAGGCGAAGGTAATGAGAAGTAGTAGAAATGAGAACAGCGAGAAACTTAACATCAGGATTGATGGTCACGAAGTCAATGAAGTTAAGGAATTCTGCTACCTAGGCAGTAAAATAACCAATGACGGACGGAGCAAGGAGGACATCAAAAGCAGACTCGCTATGGGAAAAAAGTCATTTCTGGCCAAGAGAAGTCTACTAATATTAAATACCGGCCTTAATTTGAGGAAGAAATTTCTGAGGATGTACGTCTAGAGTACAGCATTGTATGGTAGTGAAACATGGACTGAGGAAAAACCGGAACAGAAGAGAATCGAAGCATTTGAGATGTGGTGCTATAGACGAATGTTGAAAATTAGGTGGACTGATAAGGTAAGGAATGAGGAGGTTCTACGCGGAATCGGAGAGGAAAGGAATATGTGGAAAACAATGATAAGAAGAAGGGACAGGATGACAGGACATCTGCTAAGACATGAGGGAATGACTTCCATGGTACTAGAGGGAGCTGTAGAGGGCAAATACTGTAGAGGAAGACAGAGATTGGAAAACGTCAAGCAAATAATTGAGGACGTAGGTTGGAAGAGGTTAGCACAGGAAAGGAATTCGTGGGGCGGGCCGCATCAAACCAGTCATTAGACTGATGACAAAAAAAAAAAAAACAGAAACAGCAACTACGACTGACCATCGGTACTGGACGTTGTCATAGTGGCAGACCGTTGCGTCGTCTGATGAATCCCGGTACTGTCTTCATCATGTCGATGGGAGGCCGCAAATCCTTCGTCTTCCACTTGACAACTGCACTGCGGGACGCAGATATGCTGGAGGTGGTTCTATTGTCCTCTCGTGGGCACCCGTCGGTCTAGCGGAGCTCGCGCAATGACGAACCAGGAGTATCGTACACTGTTTGCAGGCCGCGATGACGATCATGTTTCCCGACTGCAATGGTATTTTTCAACAAGATAATGTTCCATGTCACAAGGCAAGGAGTGCGATGGAGTGTTTCGAGAAATACAGTGGTGAGTTGCAGCTGATGTGCTTGCACACGAACTTGGCAGATCTGAAACCGACTGAACACATCCTGTATGTGATTGAAGATGGTGTCAGAGCTCATCTCATCGCTTCGCTTCGCCGAATTTACGAGAATTAGGTTACTTGTGTGTGCAGATCTGGTGACAACTTCCTACAGCGATTTACAAACGCCGCATTGTCTCCATGTTACGACACGTCTCTGCTGTTATCTGTGCCAAAGTGGGACATACCGGCTTTTACGTAGGTGGTCATAATATTCTGGCTGATCAGTGTATTTGTACTGAAAAGTAAGTAGTGATAATAAGCGACTTCGTTTATAGCAGTGAGAACTACAAACAGATAAAACTATATGAAGAATAATGAATTACATTGGAAAAGGAAAACCAAGAATAGAAAGACAACTCCAATTTCAACAAGATGTGTCTCCAACACTACTTCTTGACGGATATACGGATAATCACCACTGTCCGGAAACACAGCAGAGATGAAATTATTTAGATGAGTCTATACAAGTCATGTGCTGTCGTTTTAGTAAATTTTGACAGAGAATGTGTTACTAATAGTTAGTTTAGGCAATCAGACATTACTGCGATTAATGCTCCTGTCCGTTTTCGCTTACTCAATCTAATACATACAGTATCCCCCTGGACATCAAAATAGAGAACAGGCTGCGTGGTTCTGGGCCAAAAAAAGGAATACTGCGAAGGTAGAGAATGTATTAGGCATTAGGATTGAGGATAGGGGTGAGATAAGGTGAAGAGGTGAGTATTTGTGCCAGGAATCGTGGGAAGAGAAGAAACAAGTCGTAAAACATTTGAATTTCTTCCGAATGTTAGGGAACGGCTGGACATGAAGTACTTCGGACCAATGCGAGGAGTCTGGAGCCGAGCGACCGCTACGGTCGCAGGTTCGAATCCTGCTTCGGGCGTGGGTGTGTGTGATGTCGTTAGGTTTAATTATTTCTAAGTTCTAGGCGACTGATGACCTCAGAAGTTAAGTCGCACAGTACTGAGAGCCATTTTTGAACCAATGCGAGGATTATTCCACTTTCTCACTGGTCGTGGGCCCTACCTGACATATTTATGCCGGTTTGGGAAAGGGCTACGCCCGTGTGGGAATGTGGCGTATCAAAGGGTACTCCCGACCATGAAGTTTACGAGTGCCCTTTTTCAATGATGTAGCATCTACATTACGAGATCAACTACCCGACCATGACCTACGACTTACTTACACGAGAAGACACTTTTCAAACTCTGAATAAATTGGATAACGAGGTTTCACGAAAAGTGTTGAAAGAATACCTGAGGGACATTGATTAGTTAACAACCTGAGACATATCAAATGCCAACTGAGTCTAGTGCGCTATTCCCATACCGCCTGTGTGTCAGGTACAGAACTGAGGGGAGTGGGGTACAACACCACCAATATAGGGCAAGCACCGGATATAACATCAAATAGAATTAGTTAGTAGGACTTAGAATTAATAAATTTAGTTAGGAGCCTGCAGCGATTAACATCCTTGGCATGCCCAGTCTCAGGAGCACGCTCATCGGGATTATCTCGATGGGCAATACTCTATAAGAAGGTTTGTATACTGCTGACACACCTGTGACGCTGCAGGAAGTAGAGATTAGTTATAGGTAGGTTTTCTAAGGAAAATACTACTACTAATAATAATTATAAAGTAGTTGCCTATTGTTAATTTAGTTCTGGCTGTAGCTCACTTAAAAAATTGTAATGAGGTGCAATCAATGTTTTGCATAAAGCTAAAGACGCAATAGTCACATAAGGAAGTGGGTTAAGATTGTGTAATTATAAAGTAGCGAATAAAGTTTTTTTTTATTTTTTTAATATAGTATTACGAGTGTTTCGTAGGAGAGGCCTAACCAACCAACAAACTGCTCTGGTGGGAGAGCTGTGCGGCATCTTCTGTAGTGTTGGGGTGGCCGAGCCTGCTACACTGTTGTCGCGAGACGTCTTACCTCTTCCCCCAACCCCACCCCCACCATCACCTCCTTCCCACGCTATCTCCACTGAGAGTGAGTGTCTCCGAGGCCGTCGGCTGCCGTTTCCTCCGCTAACGCGAATCGAACTCGTTCAGAGAAATACGGGCAGTCGGCACGACCCAGCCGCAAGTCACGTGGGATTTACCGTATTTGGTGCCGCGGGGTGGGGGGAGGGGCTTGGAGAAAGGGAACTAAGCTATCGCTTGTCACCCGCAGGCTGCGCCATTACCGTTCCGGGACCAATTTGTCTCGGAGGGCGCGCGCACCGGGCCGGCCTGGGAACAGTGTTCGCGTGTTGTTTCTCTGAGGGCGTGCGGCTGTTCGTCGATGTGCAAAAGACTGTGTGGTTGGAAAATAAAACCCGGTCGCTTTCTTACAGTTTGTGTGTGTGTGTGTGTGTGTGTGTGTGTGTGTGTGTGTGTGTGTGGGCGCGCGCTACATTTTTTTACGATCAAGGTTCGATTACTTCAGTTTCTCAGGAGCGAACCGTTGTATTACTGCGCCGGAAAGAATCCAATCATTTTTACTGCACCCGCCCCCGCCGCCGCCGCGTCTGGAATATAAGACGTGCGCAGCCTCGGAATGCCTCTGTGGACGAGCGAATGCTTTCCCACGCTTGCGCCGCCCTCGTCGTATATTGCACCAGTCTTTTATATATACCTGCCACTTTCGACTTTTGTTCCATTTCGCGCGAATCCATCGGTGTTACCTCGGAGAGAACGAAGTGTATCAGAGCGTGGCAGAAATTGAACAGCGCCGTGGCGCCGTCTTTGGTATTTCTGTCCGCGGCAGGTTTGCTCTAGGAATCTTTCCCTTCACAGCTACGAAAGGACCGAACAGGCGGAATTTTCCGGTTACCTAGAGACAGTGTGCGCCAGGTTTTCAACAACGGAAGCAGACTGTATGTGGTACGACTAAAAAGAAGTGCAATAGTATTCGGCTTAGGAGGGTGCGCTGAAATGTAACGGCTTAAAATTATCAATGCAAAAATTCTTGACGGTCCTAAAATAAAGTTTGGAAGGTAGGAGACGGATACTGGCAGAAGTAAAGCTGTGAGTACCGGACATGAGTCGTGCTTCGGAAGCTCAGTTGGTAGAGCACTTGCCCGCGAAAGGCAAAGGTCCCGAGTTCGAGTCTCGGTCGGGCACACAGTTTTAATCTGCCAGGAAGTTTCAAGGTTTGAAGATGATGACTCCCTTGTGCACGCTGCCAAACAGTGGCTCCAACAGGTTGGTCCAGAATTTTACCGTGCGGGTATACAGGCGCTGGTTCCAAGATGGTGAAGGCAGTTGAGAGGGGTGGAAATTATGTGGAGAAATGAAAATATTGTTCCTAAAGGATGTACTACACACTGTTAAACTTTCAAACCTGTAGAATAAAAGACGGATTAAAAAAAATAGTGTGCATTTCTTTTGGAGTGACCCTGGTATGGAGGATGAGGGATGACAGTGAACCAAGGCGTCGGATTGTTGCAGATGTCGCAGCGCTCCTGTGTCTTCTGGGGTTGCCATGCTGAGGGAGAGGTTGCTCCATGTGTGGATTCACTTTTCTGCGATCAGAAACTCGGTTACACCTTGTTTCTTCACACACCTCCATGCTACATGCTGACATTCGGAGTCCACTAGTGGCAGAGCGTTGCAACTAGCGCAATGAAGCTAGAAAGTCTGTCGACTAATATGCATGACAAGTAATATCTTTGCTGATACTGAGAACAGAGAAAAAAATCATTCGGGGCATTAATTTTCATCAAGTCATCGTTCATTTCAAAATAGAACATTTACTGGCGAAAACTGCCACAGCAAATATTCTGGAATGGATTGAAGCAAATGAAATGCATATAGTTTATGACGTAAGGAGAACACCCCTAATGTGTAATAAATGGTCCAAGAGACCAGGATTCGAACCTTCGACCATAGCGGTCACGCTGTTCCAGACATGAAGCGCCTAGAACCGCTCGGCCACACCGGCCGGCATTTTTGTAAAAACATATAGCACGAAAGCTGAGCGTTTTGTTGTCTGTTACACATGATCGAGAAAGCACAGAACGCACCTAGTAATATCAGCAAGTTGTGAATTAAATAAGGAAGTTAATCGAAAAAATCAGTATGATAACTAAAACGTCATTGCTTGAGCTTGATTAATTCAGAAGATCATACTATTCAATTGAAAGCATTGTGAGGAGAACATTGAAGTTTTTACTCCTTACATGCATACTTCGTTTTCTCAAATTGCTTTCATGTGTGCCTTAATGTATGGAAGCATCTCTCTCTCTCTCTCTCTCTCTCTCTCTCTCTCTCCATCTATCTCTTTCCCTCTCCCTCCTTTTTTGTCCTTGTAATATGGTATTTCTGTATAGTTGGTAGAAAGAAATGTATGGAAGGGAGGATAAATACGATGCACGCAGCACAGAATCGAGAATATGACGAGAGTCACTCCACTTGTTCTCTTTGTGTCCGTCGTCTCCCTTCTACAGCTGTGAAATATCGAGTGTTTTTCATGCGTAAATTTATTTGCGCAACACGTTACACGTCCAGAGGGCTAAATAGCATTAGCTGTTCCGCCGCAAACAACCGAAAGAAAACTTCGTAATTGGGAAATTCATCAGCGTGCAGCTATTACGTTATTCATGAACCGTTTAACTCTTGTTTTCTTGCTGCGGACCGCAGTAATTACGACAAATTAGAGACAAAATACTGAAGTTATGAAGGGCGAAAGTGGCAAAATATGCGTGGGCATTCGTTTACACTACTTTACGGCTACGGGTACGTTTGCGCTAATCCCGTGTGGCGGCTGCCTGTCTCTTACGTGGTGCTAAATTCATTTCAATGGCGCGTTAACGTCAGCGATGCGAAATAAACACAGCACGCACAGTCGCTGCTGTGAAAACATTCTGATTTTTGTACTACTTCGCTTTGATCAAATATCTTTTGGATTTTTATTTCTCGCTGTACGATAATAACCACTATTCGATCATTACGTTTGGCACTTCATATGGACACAAATCTCAAATAACGTTTTATTGTTTTTGTCACTGCATCTGTATTACGCAACACATATTTGACATTTAAATATGCAGGGGTTCGACAAAACTATGGAAACGCCACGAGAAACGCTTGTTCGAACATAAATGCAGATGCTAATTAAGCTTGCAGTTGACTCTTTTGTAGCTGACCACGAAAGGCATCTTTACGATGTCCTCAATACGTTGCAAGTGTCAGCCGTGACCACAACAGTGTTATTTGTAGTTGTGAGTGCATTATGTCGGAGGTAAATGAATTCTAACGTGGGCAAGTTACTGGTGCTGGTATAGTGTAAGCTTTTGGTTTTTCATGAGGTACCGTGTCGAAGATTTATACCGCAGACAAGGAAAGCGGATAAACATCAGCTGCCAAGTCACAACGCGGACAAAGTGTTGCTTGTGACAGATAGTCATTGAAGTGTGGCTGGTGACATACGGTCACTGAAGAGGACTGCGATAAAAAATAGGGAGACGACAGCTGCTTGAACCTTGTCAGCCCCAAAACAATTCGAACGTTGCTCCAGAAGTGTAGTATTTCAGGGCAATCTGGAATTCCAAACCACTCAACTGTGATGCAGATGTCCATAACAGAAAAATATGCTGCCATAAAAATCTGGTCTGCGGGGCAGTGGAAGAAAGTAATTTGGACGGATGAGTCTTGATTCACACGGTTTGCAATTTCTCGCTGAGTTTACGACTGGCGTACTCCGTCACAAGGCTACGATGCACACTGTTTGTCGCCATGAGTGAAATACGGCTGGGACTCGCGGATGATTTGGACAACCATATCGTGGTATTCCTTGGGCCTCAAGGTCATTCTGCAAGGTCTGATTACTACCAAGAATTATCCGAGCAGTGTGGATGATCAGAAACATCCCACGTTACAATTCTTGTTTCCCAGTGGTGATGCTCTGTTGCAAGACGATAGGGCCTTCGTTCGGACATCTCGTATCGTGCAGGATTACGGTCTATTTCGCAGATAATGATGCGTGACCGTTACCCACCTCCACCATCATTATATGAACTTTTAATTTAAATTTAAATTTGTGGTGAGTTCATATGTGACCAAACTGCTGAGGTCATCAGTCCCTAGGCTTACACACTAATTAAACTAACTTAAATTAACTTACGCTAAGGACAACACACACACACACACACACACCCATGCCTAATGGAGGACTCGAACCTCCGACGGGGGCAGCTGCACGAACCGCGACAAGGCGCCTCTGACCGCACGGCTACATGAACTTGACACTATTTTGCAGGAAGAACGAGACAAAGTTCCCTTTAAAACAGAGCAGCTCCTGTACGTAAACGTTCCGAGGAGACTGGAACAGGTTTTGAACTCCAAGACTTTCGCCACAACGTATTAGACATGACAATGTGTTGTGTTCTTTGATGAAGACGAAATGGGAGATACAATACTGCGTGAAGAGTTTGACAGAGCACTGAAAGACCTGACTCGAAACAAAGCTCCGGGAGTAGACAACATTCCTTTAGAACTACTGACGGCATTGGGAGAGCCAGTCCTGACAAAACTCTACCATCTGGTGAGCAAAATGTACGAGACAGGCGAAATACCGTCAGACTTCAAGAAGAATATAATAATTCCAATCCCAAAGAAAGCAGGGGTTGACAGGTGTGAAAATTACCGAACAATCAGTTTAATAAGCCACAGCTGCAAAATACTAACGCGAATTCTTCAGAGACAAATGAAAAACTAGTAGAAGCCGACCTCTGGGAAGATCAGTTTGTATTCCGTAGAAATGTTGGAACACGTGAGGCAATACTGACCCTACGACTTATCGTAGAAGAAAGATTGATGAAAGGCAAACCTACGTTTCTAGCATTTGTACGCTTAGAGAAAGCTTTTGACAATGCTGACTGGAATACTCTTTCAAATTATATTGGTGGCAGGGGTAAAATAAAGGGAGCGAAAGGCTACTTACAATTTGTACAGAAAGCAGATGGCAGTAATAAGAGTCGAGGGACATGAAAGGGAAACAGGGGTTGGGAAGGGAGAGAGACAGGGTTGTAGCCTCTCCCCGATGTTATTCAGTCTGTATATTGAGCAAACAGTAAAGGAAACAAAAGAAAAATTCGGAGTAGTTATAAAAATCCAAGGACTTTGAGATTCGCCGATGACATTGCAATTCTGTCAGAGACAGCAAAGGACTTGGAAGAGCAGTTGAACGGAATGGACAGTGTCTTGAAGGAAGGATATAAGATGAACATCAACAAAAGCAAAACGAGGATAATGGAATGTAGTCGAATTAAGTCGGGTGATGCTGAGGGAATTTAGGTTAGAAAATGATACACTTAAAGTAGTAAAGGCGTTTTACCATTTGCGGAGCAAAATAACTGATGATGGCCGAAGTAGACAAGATATAAAATGTAGACTGGCAATGGCAAGGAAAGAGTTTTTGAAGAAGATAAATTTGTTAACATCGAGTATAGATTTAAGTGTGAGGAAGTCGTTTCTGAAAGTATTTGTATGGAGTGTAGCCATGTATGGAAGTGAAACATGGACGATAAATAGTTTGGACAAGAAGAGAATAGAAGATTTCGAAATGTGGTGCTACAGAAGAATGCTGAAGATTAGATGGGTAGATCACATAACTAATGAGGAGATATTGAATAGAATTGTTGAGAAGAGGAGTTTGTGGCACAACGTGACAAGAAGAAGGGACCGGTTGGTAGGGCATGTTCTGAGGCATCAAGGAATCACAAATTTAGCATTGGAGGGCAGCGTGGAGGGTAAAATTCGTAGAGGGAGACCAAGAGATGAAGGATGTAGGTTGCAGTAAGTACTGGGTGATGAAGAAGTTTGCATACACAGGATAGAGTAGGATGGAGAGCTGCATCAAACCTGTCTCAGGACTGAAGAACACAACAACAACATCGCGTATAAACAGACGCGGAACTGAGCTAGGAAGATCCTTTCGTTCAGGTAAAATTGAAACTACATTTTCGATTTTCCTTTCCTTTCTCTCGTCTCTGGGTCATTAATATTCACGCAGACCGAGATTATGTTCACTGAGTAGCTGGATTATTATTCCAGGAATGACTCGTAAGTAGAATGTCAGCTGGCATCTGCTCCTTCATTGGCCGCGATTCTGCTGTTTAGCTGTTAGAGTACTTTCACAGTTAAGGAAAACCATAATCGCAGGTATGCGAGGAAACGAATTTTTTACTTTACCTCATTTCGTCGTGCCTCGGAGTTACCTTGTGGTAGTCGTATCATAAGCATCTTCATGCTGGTCAAGTCGCTACATTACCTCTGAGAGAATCGACTGGCACCCACTTTTCGACTATCCTATTTAATATTCTCATCGTCTTGAGAAAGATTGCCCTTTATGTTCAAAGCTGGTTGGTAACCTCCGATACGTCATCTCGAACGTCATTCGAGCAGTTTGCTCAAAGTCTCTTCATTTCTCTTCCAACCCAAGACTGACCTGTTGTGTAGGCGTCAGTTTTTTATTTGTATCAGTCCGCCACTGTGCCTAGCGTTCACAGAACTTGCCGACCAAGTGTCTCTTCGTCTTCCCATGACGTAAGTACGGCGGAGCGTATAGTTAGCACTAGGATATCCCAGTGATTAAATTCAGTTTTGAAACCATCACTGCGACTTATTCGTCAAGTTCCATTTTAATTGTACTCCCTAGGAAGAATGTATTCCGCTCCAGTATTCCAAACACGAAGGAAATATTGGCTGCGTCTGGAATCGAACCGGCGTCCTCTGAGTAGGTCAGTCACTAATATTCTCTCAAATAACTCCCTTCCTTGGCCCTTTGCCGAGGCTTTCGGAATGTGCATGTACTCGATAAGCCACTGGATGTTTGTAAGGTGGCGTGGTTTCCAGACCTTCATTTCTTACATACTCCGTCCTCACAACCGTATTCTGCACATCAAGACGCTCCATTAGAACCAAAACTGGATAATGTAGAGTCAATTTTGTATGAATTCATGTAAACGATATGCAAACCTAATAAGTAAATTGCAAGTGTGCACCGAGGTTAAAAACGTTGAGGCTGGCGTACACAGAATGATGGCACAGGAATTTTCGTTCTAAAGAGGAAACTAGCCCACTGGGAAGACCGTCAGTTTAGACGGCTGGGTCAACAACATACCTACTTCGGCGGAAGCGACCGCCCAGTGACAAGACGGCTTTTGCCAGAGCGAAGGGATAACAGTCCCCGTGTTCGGTTTAAAAGCAATTTCCGCTACATTGTGTGGGAGCGCCCAGAAGCATTTTTTCACTGACCGAATGTGTAGTTACGGAGTTCTCACAGGAGGACAGTATATGCCTAATGCAGATGCTACAGATTTCCGCATTGGTCGACTTAAACGAAACGTGATTCTCCCATTTAAAAGAGCAACGCTGGTTGGCGGAATATTTCTGACGCAAAGAGTCAGAGGAGTGAGAAAGACAGCAAATGATATACCCTTGCAACTTTTCCAGAAGAAGGGGCCGTTCCGCGTGTCACTCTTCGAGCGGGAATATGTAACGAGAGCGAGTGCGCTCGTACGTGTACCCAAAGAGGGAGGAACAAAGTCTCTCCTCAGTACTTCACTGGGAGAGCACCTCTATCGATAGCGAATCGGAGTGACACTCTACATTGAGTCACTTGCGATTAAGCGTTGTTCACTGTGTTGGCCGCCACACTTATTGTGTGGTGTGAACACGGACAGAGTAATAGTTAAAGTCCTGAGAGCGAGTATTGAGTGGCATGGCGGTGGACTGTTTATCTGACTGGTGTACCACGCCAATTCTTAGACTAGGGGCGGATAGGAGCCCTTGAATTCATCAAGGCGTAGGGAGAGTTTGATTGGGGAAGGTCAGTCCAGATAGAGACAATTGTGCTACTTGTCAGCAGCGAGCGACACAGGCAGCAGTCGTCGCAGCTGACGGTATTGTGAGCTACAGTGTATGCAAGCCCCATCTGTCCTCCATAACAGTACACTCCATTACATTTCTCACGCGACAGTCTTGACCGCACCAAGAAAAGTTATTCAAGTCGTGTAAGCATGGCTCTCAGCCATTCTGCAGAGTAAATAACATTCTTAAAAAAAAGGAGAAAAGAACCTTTCCATACGTGGTAAAATAATAGCATTCCTATCCATAAGAGGCAATCTACTGTTCCGAAAGGAACCTAGAATTTTTTTTTAATGTAAGAAAAAGTTTCACTTGATTTCTCAGAATTTTTTGCAATAAATATTATTTTTCGTTCGTTTAATGTTTTTCTTACACTAACTAGCAATTCTCCCATAGCCAAGTATTCCACTAGTTACGAAAGAATATAAAGAATATTTTTGTGTCTTTTCTTACAGCGGACGACTCCTGAAGATATTTGTTGCTGAATATTTTTCAAGCAGTTCTTGTTGGTACATTAGGACCGTCTGTCTGACTTCTGTAGTAGTGTGAGGTTGAAATTGTTTCTTGCAGGAGCCAAAAGGTACTTGTTGGATCAATCCATTACGCAACTTGAGGAAATAAAACCCACAAACTCGCATGTTGCACAACGGAAGTGTATGCTGGAAGTTGCTATAGGCAGCTAATAGGCAATGATAAGACATGAAAGGATTTTGCTGTAGGTTATTAAGGAGTTCGAACTAAGACGCTTTTCAAGTCGTTAAGCAAATTGCAAAGAAAAGAAGGGCAAGGAAAACATGTCACTACTGAGAGCTCGCTGGTGGACGAAGCTTGCGGACGCGGCTCTGCATCGTATCTGTGTGGTGGCTGCCTCCCCTGCGTCGCCTCCGTCCTCCCTGCAGGACTCCGGCCAGCAACCCCTCATCTGGCCGGAGGGGGGGGGGGGGGGGCAGGGGAGGGATAATTCTCGCCCCCTGTTCCTTTCCTTCCCTCTGCGGCAGAATAGCCGCCGGCCATTTCTCCAGGGACTCCCTTGCCTGTCGCGACCGCTGATTAAATATCCCCCACTGGGCAGCAGCTGCGCTATCCGGAAACCAACCCTCTGCGAGCCCCTGTGCTTTACGTAAATTCTTCCACTTTAGAGAGGCTTTCACGGGTGATTCACTATTCACAGATTCTGAGCAACGGTCGGTTAATAGTAGGCTTTTCTGTATCAAATACGAACATACATCTCACATTAGAGTTAACGGAGTGTATTTCGCTGTTTAATTAAGTGAGAAATACGGGATAAAAACGAACTTTTATACCATTTTCTTTCGCCATCCTTGTAGCAGTCGTAAAAGTCAGTACTGTTTTCCATATATTTACAACGGAACAGCTGTTCGCAGAAGACCGGGTAAATAAAACCAAAGCGATTCCAGATATTAGCAACGGGTGAATAGCTTGAGTTTAAGGCACGTTTAGCAAAATTTTTACAATAATTTTTTCTCAGACGATGCAACTTGATGAAAATATCCCCACAACATAACAAACATTTTCAGTAACGTAGGAAATGTTCCCGATTCTTGTTTCTGCGTTTGCTATGTACGTGACTATTATTTTCATGTACTTGTGCTCCTTGCCTACTTGTGTATTGAAGTCTCCTAATAAAATACTAATACGTCTTTCTGGTATTTAATTCGTTATTTCTTACGTGTCTTCCAAAGAGGCCCCGACATCTAGATGTTTCTTTCTGTTGATTTCGTTTGTCGGTACTTGAGCACTGATCACCATGTATCTTTTGGTTCCTAATCTGAGCGTTACTGTGAAAATTTTTTCTGATATTGAATTGAAATCTAGGACGTTGTCTGTGACTGATTTGGGTGCTCTAAACTCTGTGCTAAGCGTTGTCGGTGTTCCACTTCTGGCAGCAGACATATCCTCGTTTATGCTGTAAGTTTTTGTGCCTAAGAGGTCTCCGTTTGTGAACGCGTCTCTTGTATTGCAAGGATTTGACCTGAAATTTTTCTAGTATACCCGTAAGCTGTAGCCTAATTGTATCAGCATAGTTGTGCTCAGTGTGTGAACATAGTATTTTTGTTAGAGGCGAAATGTTCCACGATGCTTCTCGGCGACCCTAGGTGCCTTTTTACTGAATTCATCAGGGCTTGGAGGACCAGATTTCGGCTAACAGATAGTTTATAACCAGGTGTACTGCACCTATGTACTGCACCTATCTCTAGTAAATTTATAGTGATTTTCATCAAAAATACATTGCGAATCTTACGGACATAACCAACAATAAAGAACCCCTAGCATCTGTAGAAAGCATCAGCGAACATCTTGTTTCTAACAGAGTTATTTCCCATGATGTAATACATCACCCCTAGACTATTGATGCAAGGACTTTGAAACGCTCTGTAAATATAGGGTGTCTCAGCTGCCTCTACCCATGTGCTTTCTGCAACGCACAAAGCCTTCAAAAGCCCCGCGCATTATTTTCATATTATCTCGCTAGCTATGAGCAAAGTGTTAGTCCTACAGAAAAAGGAATACGGACTTTTTGCAGGAACTTCAATGTAGTTAACGTTTGTATTGCAATTCGTTTTCGCTGGCGGTCAGGGTTTTCGAATTATTTAAGAACGACGTGTTTGAAGGTCACTGTTGCACGTTTTTCTTGAATAATTCGTAAACTACGGCCTCTAGCGAAAATGTATCCCAGTAAAAAATTTAACTAAACTAAATTTCCTCCAAAAGGTGCTGTTTTTTGCTGCAGGACTGATAGTTCGCACGTAGAGAGCGATAGAATGTGAAATTCTTGCACCTGGTACTTCATTGTGTTGTGGGTTGCATAAAAGCCCTCGGCAAGCACAGTTGAATCACCTTATGTAAGACGTAACTTTTCTAGTGCCTTAATTCTGTTCACGCTGCTTCCCCTTTTCCCGCATAGCAGGCGACAAGGTGGTTAAAACAATGAAGTCTTTTTCTCGAAGACAGTGTTTCCACTATATGTTGAAAATGAAATGTCGTGTGACGACGGCCTCCCGTCGGGTAGACCGTTCGTCTGGTGCAAGTCTTTCGATTTAACGCCACTTGATGAAATGATGATGATTAGGACAACGCAACACCCAGTCCCTGAGCGGAGAAAATCTCCGACCCAGCTGGGAATCGAACCCGGGCCCTTTGGATTGACAGTCTGCCGCGCTGACCACTCAGCTACCGGGGGCGGACTCCACTATATAATGAGTGTTATCTTATCTTGCCGCTTAGGGGCCATGATATTTACCGACACTCTTCATGGAGGCGAAAGATATTCTCCTCCTTCTTAGAAGGAACCTACTGACAGAGCTTCAATCGTATACTCTTACTTACCCAGAGCTTAAAAAGTTCATCGAGAGCAACGGATGTGTGCATATAAAACCAAGGAATATTCTTGCAATATAAATTTGCAGCCAACTGAGATAGTGCTAATTGCAGATTATGCGGAGGTACTCTAACTAGAAATATTGTATATTAAAACTCCCAACGGAAGCTGATATTTTGACTTTGAAGTCCTTGAAGCCGGAGAGGCGTTTGGTATTCATTTAACTGATCTGGCAACATCTTTCTCGTCACCTATTCTCGAAGTGGCGTAAATTTCGTAGAATTTCGCAGTGTAAATCAAAGCTAATCTTCATGGATTGGACTAGCTTAAATTTCTACACAAATTCGAGCGCAAACATGAACTTGTACAATTACCCTAAGTAAAAGGACACTCTGTCATCACCCAAGATGAGATGGTAGACCGACTGCCAAAGCCAAGTGTGACACAGAGTCTCAATTGTTACACGAGATTACCTCACAGTGACTTTATTTCTACATTGAAGAATCGGGTCTTCAGGAATGGAAATACTTGCGGTACTCATTCCAGTCGACAAAAGGATGACACTACGCAGAATTCCAGCCTTTTTTGCGCACGAAGGTTTTCGTACAGACTTAATAATCTATATACATAGTTTATCATTCCCGGAAATCGAGAAGCTCGAAGATTTTTACCTGTTGTTGATATCGATACTGGAAAGATAACAAAATACATGACGTTAATGACCGTATCTCCTGGCTGCTTTGCCGTAGAAACTTAAGTGTTTAACAACGCCAAGGAAGCGTGGACCTTAGTATGTGACATAAATTTCAACATGGTACGTCTATCCTTCGTGAGAAAAAGGATTTTAACAGTCACAGGCGAATAAAAAATGGAAAAAAAATCGTGTAATGTAATTGCAAATTAACAAATGTAGAATTTTTCCTTTACTTGTACTGCGGAACGTTGCTTCTTGACAAATTTCATGATTCTAGTCAACAGAAAGAGTGCGAGAATCGAAATTCACACATCTCTCGTTTCCGAGAGTTCCGGAACCAGTACAGAAAATTGGAAAAGATATCAACGTAAACATCATTTCCGCCCTTTTTATTGCTCATGAAAACCACACATTGCATGTTGTACCACCATACAGCGAGACCACCAGATGTGGTTGTCCAGATTGCTGTACATACCGGTACCTCTAATACGCAGTAGCACGTCCTCTAACATTGATGCACGCCTGTATTCGTCGTGGCATACTGTCCACAAGTTTATCAAGGCACTGTAGGTCCAGATTGTCCCACTCCTCAACAGCGATTCGGTGTAGACTCCTCAGAGTGATTGGTGGGTCACATCATCCATAAACAGCCCGTTGCAATCTATCCCAGGCAAGTTCGATAAGGTTCATGTCTGGAGAACATGCTGCCCACTCTAGTCGAGCGATGTCGTTATCCTGAAGGAAGTTGGATTGGGGTGTTTGGGAAGAAGACCAGACAGTGTGGCCATCGGTCGCATCAGCTTAGGCAAGGATGGGGAAGGAAGACGGCCGTGTCCTTTCAAAGGAAACATTACCGCATTTGCCTGAACCGATTTAGGGAAATCACGGAAAACCTAAATCGGACGCGGGATTGAACCGTCGTCCTCCCGAATGAGAGTCCAGTGTGCTACTTACTGCGCCACCTCGCCACCTCGCTCGGTCCTGAAGGAAGTCATTCATAAGTCGTACACGATGGGGGCGCGAACTGTCGTCCATGAAGACGAATGCCTCGTCAATATGCTACCGATATGTTTGCACAACCGGTCGGAGGTTGCCTTTAACGTATCGTACACCCGTTACGGCGCCTTCCATATCCACCAGCGGGGTACTTCGTCCCCACATGATGCCACACCAAAACAGCAGGGAACCTCCACCTTGCTGCATTCGCTGGACAGTGTGTCTAAGGCAGTCAGCCTCGCCAGGTTGCCTTCAAACACGTCTCCGACGACTGTCTGGATGAAGTCATATGCGACACTCATCTGTGAAGAGAACGTAATGCCAATCCTGAGTGGTCCATTCGGCATGTTGTTGGGCCAATCTGTACCACTCTGCATGGTGTCATGGTTGCGAAAATGGACATCACCATGGACGTCGGGAGTGAAGTTACGCATCATGCAGCCTATTGCGTACAATTTGAGTCGTAATATGACGTCCTGTGGCTGCACGAAAGGGATTATTCAACATGGTGGCGTTGCTGTCAGGGTTCCTCCAATAATCCGTAGGTAGCTGTCATCCACTGCAATACTAGCCCTTGGGCGGCCTGAGCGAGGCATGTCATCGACAATTCCTGTCTCTCTGTATGTCCTCCATGTCCGAACAATGTCGCTTTGCTTCACTCCTAGACGACTTGATACTTTCCTTGTTGAGACTCCTTCCTGGCACAAAATAACAATGCGGACGCGAACGAACTGCCGTATTGACCGTGTAGGCATGGTTGAACTACTGACAACACGAGCCGTGTACCTCCTTCCTGATGGAATGACTGGAACTGATCGGCTGTCGAACCCCCTCCGTCTAATAGGCGCTGCTCATACATGGTTGTTTACATCTTCCGGCGGGTTTAGTGATATCTCTGAAGAGTCAAAGGGACTGTGTCTGTGATACAATATCCATAGTCAACGTCTGTCTTCAGGAGTTCTGGGAACCGGGGTGATGCAAAACTTTTTTTGGTGCGTGTATGTGGCATATAAGGCCGTATCTTTTAATTGATTGACCAATAAGCTGACATTTTTACAGTGCCAAGAGATCGTAGACCTTGTATATGATAAAAATTTCAATCTGCTACCGTTCCTGAGAAAAATTATTTTTAGCAATCTGACGGAACGACAGGCAACAAAGTTGTTCTACAAAATTCCGCTTTTACCGTTTGATGCACGGAACCCCAGTTATCTAACTGAAGTGCATCGAAAAATCTTGCGTAAGGTTGGGATAAGAATGTGTTCCCGTACATATCAGAGGGATGAAAGTATTGACTTCTGCGTTACGAGAAAATAGGGTTCATATGGAAGCGGCTAGACAGTCGTTTTTCCCTCTCTTTATTTGAGAGTGGAACAGGAGGGCAAATGACCAGTGGTGGTACAGGATACCCTCCCCCACGCACCTTACGGTGGCTTGCGGAGTATCGATGTTGATGTAGGCATAGATTCAATGAACATCATCTAGATGAATGTGCAGATTCAGCCATGTGATAGTGGCATGCCAAAGTTTCTAAAGTTAGAGGGACATACTTGGTCCTAATCAAAGCACAAATACCTCTACCCACGGCGCTGCGACAATGCTTCTGGAACTACAGCCGGGGGCTATATCCTGCCTAAAATTTTGAAGAAAACGGTTACTCAATTCTAAAGGACTTGTACGAACGCCAATAACACCATCGGATTAACGCCCTGTCTCATGACATCTTTGTCACTTCATTCAAATCTGGGTGTTTTCTGATAAATTTTCGTATTTTCATGTGAACATTATACCTTCTATATGAAGAATTTGAATTTCTTATTTATAGTTAAATGCACATTAAACTATAGCAAGCACAACAGTAATGACTAAATGTACCTCATACTGCTAAATTACGTCATACAAACGCCAACCAAATGAAAAACAAAATGCGTGCTCTATAGGGCTTCAAGCGTCTTATTTATCAGTTTTATAAAGCAAATATTTACATCTCGCTAAACGACTAATTTGCTTACCTTTATCAGCGTCCACAATTCATAAAGTTGGTTGGGTCGTAAAATCAATCTGTTTTAAGCTTTCGTCTTTTTTCTATCTATCCATAAAATAAATTCTTTGCCAAGTTACTTCTGTGTCACATTTGTCAATGTTTCTAAATTTTCACCACTTTGAACCTGAACACAATCACTGACTCAATTCTCGTCTTGTTTTGATCCAAACTCTAAGACTCGGCTTGGAACCTTTCGAATTACTCGTACGAGCCAAAACAACAAAATAAATTTAAGACTGGTCCTTTTGACACACCTTCGCGATGTGGTGGATAATACGTGTGGTACTACTAATGTTATTTCCTCTTCGTTATTCCATTCACGAACGACGAGCAGAAAGAGTGAATGTACATAAACCTCTCCACGATTCGCAACTCCTCCGTGTCTGCTCTTGTAGCTTCTGCCACTGGAATTTATTCACTTTGTGACGCTCTCGCACCGACTAAGCGATCCCATGAGGAAACGCGCCGCTCTTCGCTGGATCTTCTGTAGCTCTTCCCTTGTCTGATGTTATAAAATTTACCTGCTGCAGATGAAACTACTTAATATTTCTATGCATTACATGCCTGTTACAAACACGTACTTCGGAAAACTGTTTCTGGACACCATCTTTGTTTACAAAGTGGAAAATGTCTGTGCGATGTAACACGACAGCGAAAGTAACCTGTGACCACTGGACGCAGCGCCACAGGTTACTCCACATACATCTCAAATTAATGGATACAAATGCAGCTGATGGTGGAGGTTTAAACATGTTAAACGTGTTGTGGAAATTAAAACAAAACAGTGACTGCTAACAATAACATGTTTTTTAATTCTAAATAAAATGAAAGGGAAGAAATCATAGTTAATCACTGTGGTATGTGCTGAGAGTGTGAGATGGTGGAGAGGAGAGCTGGGTGTTTGCGACTGAGGATGTGCAGGGCCGACATATATTTTAAATTTTTTTTTCATTTTTTATTTCTTTTCTCTTTTCAGAAAGTGCATCAACAGTTTGTTAGATGTGGCGCCCATTTAGACGCTCGATGTTCCTTCAGTGAGCACAAAATCGGAAAACCGTAACAAGTTCAGACTTCTTCATAGATTTATTACTGACCATTCCGTTGCGCATTGTCGTAAATGTAAATCGGAAGTGCATTAATGAAAATCTGGTAGCAGTAAATTCTGAAGGTGAGAAAAACACACTCACACTGAACGGATACAAACGAGCGTTCACCGTCAAGTAGCAACGTAGCTAATGTTTCTCTGTGTGGCCAGTTAGTAATACAAATTACAAGCAAACAGCGGCCGGTGTATGTCACACGCATGGTCACTCAAACTCGTGAAAATCATAATTAGTTCTTGAATTAGTGTGACACCATTTCGGATTATGTCAACAATCACGACCAAGTGGGAATAGTTCTTGATGAAGGACTTTATAAAAGAAATGTAAGAACTACAATTGAGAGAAGTGGACTTCGTCGACAACAAATACACGTCGTTTCTTCCTTTAGTACTGCACGAGGTCATCTAAATATATATGGAGACGCTCGTGACATAATCAGCATGGAAAAGCATAAAACTCGTTCATAAAACGAAACACAAAGAACTCGCCTTTTTGAAAGCACTAAAAATGTACAACAGGAATTCTGAGACCACACGTCAATCATAAACATGTCACCTCCAAATTACGTAGGGAATACAAGACGACAACATAGAGAAAGACGACGGCGAACACCATTAAACATACCGACGTACGTACAAGCTCGAACCAAGCTTAGATACAACCAGACAAATATAATACTGTATCAGGCAAAGCTCCCACAAACAACATGTCCACAGATCACGCCACTAGGCGGACATCTAAAGAACAGTGGTTCATCCAGTCTGTCTTTAGTGACTGGTATTGCCAAAAGTACACAGACGAATACCTCCCGCTCATCCTCTCGAAAACATACGAACTATTTCCTCGTCTCGTTGGATGGCCTGTAATTACCACCTGTGAAACTGTTAGACAACAGCTGCAACTTCGTTTGCTAAATCATGAATTGAGGCAGATGTAGATGCACTCTCGGTACGAAGATCATGACCTTATTATGAGCAAAATACTGAAGTAATATATATATCGTTGGCTTATGTGTAATAGCATTAATATGTGTAAACAAATAACTTATTAACGCCACGGTAAGGATTTAGAAGCGTAAGACATGAACGAGGAGAGAACGGAATGGTTTCGCCGACTGCTACTGCCGCTGCTGGCTGGTGGATCCCTGGCCGTTTTGCGCCCCGTTGTCCCCTTCAATATGTCAGCCGAAATGAGTTTTCTTGTTTGTGTCCGACTCTCGAGCCGCAGCGTGCGCGGCGCTTTGCCTATAAAGAGCGCCTCTGAAGGAGAAGTTTCCGCAAAAGAGAATGCGACGCGTATCTCCGCCGCCCCGCTAGCGTTTTATTTGCGACCGGAGTGCAGCTCTAAGAGTTTCTCGCAATTCCGTCCTGCCCTCACTCCTCCATAGCGGTGCTGTGCGGGGCGCCTCTCTGCTAGCCTGGGGCGGTAAAGTCTCCTTAGAAGCCGAAGCCGATAAATCCTTCTCCCTCCCCCTGTCACTCCTCTTCCACCCCTCTTACCCAGTACCACCGCGCCTGCCCTGTCTCCGGTGGAACAACCCGTCTTGCTCAGTGGTTGCAAACAGAATATCTGTATATTGTGTCATCACTACATTAGGGACCATTGCCTACTAATACGAGAAGATAACGAAAAAGTAACAATTCCAAAGTTCTTCACGCAACTCCCATCCGCAGCAAAGTAACACAGTAGGTATTCCAAACTTCGTATAAAGACCAACTGCCGTTATGAGTCACTTAGAACTAGGTACCCTTTGTATAGCGAGTCAGCTTAAACCAATTAATGCGCTACAGGCTGTATACCAAGTAGCTGATTTTCGTAGAATGCTGATGTAATAGTTCCATAATTAAAAATCGTACACAAGCATTTGCTCCACGTAAGGTCCGTCCCTAGGGACTGGAAAGTCGCACAGGTCACGCCAATACATAAGCAATCCGGTGAATTACAGACTGATGTCGATTTGGAGTAATACTCTGTTCGAACATTATCAGTTAGCTCGAAGACAACAATCTACTGACACAAAGTCAGTATGCGCTTAGGAAACGTCATTCTCGTGAGCCGGCCGAGATGGCCGAGTGGTTCTAGGCGCAGCAGTCTGGAACCGCGCGACCGCTACGTTCGCAGGTTCGAATCCTGCCTCGGGCATGGATGTGTGTGATGTCCTTAGGTTAGTTAGGTGTAAGTAGTTCTAAGCTCTAGGGGACTGATGATCTCAGCGGGTAAGTCCCATACTGCTCAGAGCCATTTGAACTATTCCTGTGAAACACGACTATCTCTTTTTTCATACGAAGTAATGAGTTCTATCAATAGATGATCTCAGATTAATTCCTTATTTATAGATTTCCAGATAGATTTTGACCCTGTTCCTCACAAATGGCTTGTAACCAAATTGCGTGCCTATGGAGTACTGTCTGAGCTGTGCATTTGGATCCGTGGTTTCCCGTCTTAAAGATCACAGTCCGTAGCGACTGAGGGAAGATCATCGAAGAAAACAGAAGTTGTATCTGGCGTTCTCTTAGGAAGCGTTAAGCACCTTCTTCGGTACTTAGGCCGTATAAACGATTTATCAGACAATCTGAGCAGCCCTTTCGGTTTATTTGGAGACGCTGCTATTGTCTAGCATCAAGTAAAGTCATCATTAGCTCATAACCAAATTGCAAAAGATTTATGGTGTGAAAAGTTGCAATTGTCTCTACATGATAACGAGTGAGAGTCATCCGCATGAGTATGAAAAGTATTCTTTGAAATTTCACGATAAATCACAGAAGTTTAAAGAATGTAACGTCAGTTACGCACCTAGGGATTACAATTATGAACAACTTACATTGGAAGCATCAAACAGAAAATGTAGGTGAAGGCAAAACCAAAGGATGCGTTTTGTCGGCAGAACACGTAGAAAACGCAACAAATATACTTATGTGTCTGCCTACATTATGCTCGTCCGTTCTCTTCTGAAATATTGCTGTGCGCTGTGAGAGCATTACTAGAGAGAACTGGCAGAGGACACCGAAAAACCTCAAAGATGGGCAGCTCGTTTTGTATTATCGCGAAGAAGGGGGGAGAGGGTAATGGATATGATATATAAGTACAGATGTCAGTCACTAAAACAGAGGCGTTTCTCGTTATCACAAAATTTCAGCGACTGTTTTCTTGTCTCAATGTAAAAGATATTTTGTTGACGTCCACCTACATAGAGAGAAATCAACGTCGTAATAAAATTCTAACATTCTGCGTAGTGTCTGTTCGTTCTATATCGTGTTTCCCTACCATTTTCGCGCAACGACGCTTTGAGCGTTTTTTTTTTAGGGAATCGAATAGTTTGAACCTGGGACCTGTTGCTGGTAAGGAGACGCCAGACCACACATGACATGTAGAATTCAGAAGAGTTCAGTGAGACTAGCGATGATATAACCAAATACTAAATGATCTCAGCGTCAGCTCCACTGCACTCCCTGTAAAAGAATCTTAATACTAACTAAATTTAGTGGAAGGGGTTCAAGGCTTTCCTATTTTTAGTTAGCTGGTAAAATAACGTCGAAAAAGCAGTTAAGTTTACCATTGGAAATTTTATTCTATTCACAAAATATTGTTTATAAATTGCACTTTTGATAAAAGGAAATGTTTTAATACAGGATGGTAAAAACCAACTGCGTTCAACAAAAATGTGAACGAATATTCCCTGACTGGGTTTCCAAGTTCTACAATGGATTGAATGATGACCTATGCCATATCACATCTATAATCTAGTTTTAAATTAAGTTTCACAAGACATAAAACTATCAAAATGGTCTACAGTGACCATCAATTATCTTTAATTACTTATCTAACTTGTCGTAAATTACAGTGGCTGATGTGGCTTCTCAATAACTATATAACAGAAAAATCACCGCGTTTCTGATTTTTACTTCAAGTGGCAAATGTGAACACCATGAGCTTTAATTTACGATCGACACTAGTATTACGCAAAAAGGGGGTGTAACAGATGAGACTTCTCCAGTTCTGAGTGAAGCTTTATGCGCTGTTATGCGGCATTGCGTGGGTTAATTACCTTGTCGGTGTTCGTCAGGGGGTGGCGGGCAACACAGTTCCGCCCACCTCGCCGTCTCGGAAGCAACTCTCTCCTAACTTCTCCTTACTACAATTTTCCGAAGTTGGCTTAAAAAAAAAAACTATTTGGCTGTGTTTTCATCTGACCAATCAGGGTCTCAATGTTAACCTTAAGCTCCGCCTACAAAAATTGTGTCTATCCAATGAGAAACTTTATACTTTTCGTGGTGGGGCAATGTTTTTAATGTTTGCAACATAACAGAGACGCGAAAAAATCTCACGCTAAAACTTGCAGCTGGTGTGGTCCTTCTAGTGTTATCGTAAGATCTATACTGTTCTTCTGGAGGGCTCTATCTTTTAACATGGGCTGCGGGGTGGTCCTGACGTAACAGAGGCGCGGAAAAGTCTCACGCTAAAACTTGCGGCTGGAGTGCGGTCCTAGCGGTTTGCTGGAGATGTGGGTGTTTCTGTTCTCGTTTCTCCCCTCGGAACTGCGTCTGTCTCAGTGGGAAGGTATGACATGCATTTAGGCATTCTTGTGTTGGTCTGTGGTATTCTATTTGCTCACTCGTTAACTCGTATTACTTTGGTTAATTTGATGTCACGATTTATTCTGAGCTACGTGACATACTACTGGATTTGCTTATCATTTCACGGTTTTCATGGAAGGTGTTGGATTTGCCTGACACCTTACAAAATACGAGAAATCACAGCTCGCACAGAAAGATTTAAGTGTTCGTTTTTCCTATGAACTATTCGAATTGGACGGTAGATAGGTATGTGGATTATAATTTAAGCAGGGGCCAGCCACAAACATGGCTTGAAGTGTAAGTAAAACCATTACTGGTTTCTGACTTATTACTAAGCCATCTGAGGACAGCTCACAGAAATTTCCTTGCTTTCCTGTTGGGCCTCGTTTTGTACTCGTTCCTGGTTCTGTTCACTAAGATAAACAGAGTGTTTGATGAACTTAAGACAGATGTTTTCTTTTTCCGCTTCCACAGAAACATTCATGCAGTGATTTTTAATGATAATAGAACATTAAATGTGGCGAAAACTTAGGTGGCTTATATTTCTGTGGGACAAATCCGTCGTGTATTTGTGTTATCGATTTTAACACATTTTTGCACATGTGCTACACTGATGGCCCAGACATGGACGGAAGGACGGGGGGGGGGGGGGGGGGGGGTGGTTTACCCTAGCGAAGATGTGGGTTGCAGGCGGGGAAATACATTGAATATACGACTTTGACAATAGGCGGAGTATTGTTACGCAGAAACTGTAAACGGCTATCCCGAAAATGGAGAAGCAGGTCGGATGTTCACGTGCTACTGTCGTATGAACTGAAAGAGGTAGGAGGACAGTGAAGCTACCATTAGGCGCTAAATGGTTGCACGTCCACAACTCCTCACAGAATGTGGGTTTCGGAGGCTTGTCTGCTCTGTAAAGTAGGATAGATAGTGGCATCTCAGCCGAAAGAGCACAAGGCTGGTTCACGCACAAGTTTTTCGGAGCACACCGTTCGTCGTACGTTGCTAAACATTGAGCTCCGCAGCAGACCACCCCTACGTGTTCACATGTTGACCTAACGACATCGTCAATTGCCATTGCATTGGGCACGCGACCATCGAGATTTGACCGAAATGTGTCGGCTCTTAGGGTGAATGACATTTTGGCTACACTAGGTCGATGGTCGTTGAACCGTAATTTTACTTTCAAAATCATCTCTTAAATTCTTTACTTTATTTACCAGCGATTAACCAAGAACAAAACACATTAAATCACACTAGGTGAGCTTGGAAGTAGTTGTCAGGAAGCAATTGATGGAAAATAAAATTAACTTTAACAAATGTGAATTTTATTCCTAGAAGCCTTTTCAAAACAGATTTAAAATTACAATCAGAAATCACCCTCTAAATATCAAGTTACAATTATTCAGAGGCAGAAAAACATTTTTCTTTAGAGTAGGAGCCTTCGGGCTGAGAAGCTTCCGCCCCCTTTCAACACGGCTGTAGTCACGACCGCTCACAACGACCTCTGAAGAACTACACTGGTGCAAATCTGCAACAGACCACTTTAAATTAAAAAATTTAACAACTCACACAAACACATTAACTATGCACCCCGTAAGAGGGATGGAAATGGTACAAACATTCACACTAAGAAATTATTTGCCACCAAAAGTGCAATTTGTTTTTAAAAGGGCTCTTACGGTGGAAGCGTGGCAACTTTATAAAAATGACTATTTAAATAAAACGCATGAAATCCAGAGTTACATAAGGTGTAGAACACAGCGAATTACGTAACCTGTGCGTATGTACCTAATGCCGCCTACTTCCACAAACGTACCAACAAACTGTCGGATCTCTGATACGCACAGCCAATGATGTATTTCGTTCCGAAGACGGAGAAACAGGCTATTAAGTAAGCAGGTGGTCATTATGTTTTGGTTCATCAGTGTTTGTAATTGTTCTTTAATCCTATCGGAAATGCCTTAACATACACCTTTCTATGGTTTATAGCAGCACACACGCTCCACACTTAAAAAATGTGGCCCAGCTTGAATTCAAGGAAAAAAAATTGCTTCAATAATGTTTACTAGAGATCTTTACTACTTGTTCGTAGGGTCTTAGGTGCCTGTCACTTTCATACCTGAGGGAGAAGCGGAGAATTTTCTGTGGCGTTGTTAATTATGCAATGCGTGTAAGTTATTCCTATGGTGATTATGGCACCACATTATAAAAATACGCCTGCGACTCAGTTGCGGTCCAGAACACAGTCAAGCCATTGACAAATGTTCACAGTGTAAGGTGAGCACGGAGAAACTCTTCTCATGCATGAGTGGACTAATGCCGCGCAAAGTCGAGCAGAGGGTGTTTACTGAGACTGACTCGTGTTTTCGCTTTGGCCTGTTGCAGATCTTCCCCGACCTGTACCACTTCCAGCACAACTCCGTGGTGAAGCGTTCGGCCGAGCCCAGTCTGGAGCATCACAACAACCTGCTGGGCGAGCGGGAGGTGAGTACAGTACCACGACAGTCGATTCCTCTCCATGAATTACGTGTTCTATCTCATTCATATGAAAACGCCCGTAATGAGTTTCACAGCAGCTTGCATCTCAGATGGATTATGCGTTGAGCTTGACTCGTATGAAGAGCATTTGTAATTGAAGCATTTTCCGAAAGAAAGGCACACAGGGCATAATGGTTATTTGAGGTAAGACAGTTTAAATACTTTCAATATATTTGAATAACAACCTGATAGTAATACACAAGTATATTTTAACAAGATGCTTAATGCTAGATGTTTGAGCGTATGTTTTTAATGTGAAAATTTGGGAATTTGTGGTAAGGGCTTATAGGACCAAACTTCTGAGGACATCGGTCCTAAGCTTACACATCACTTGATCTAACTTAAACTAACGACAAAACACACACCCATGCCCCAGGGAGGACTAGAACAACCCACGATGGGAGCCGCCCAAATGAATGAAAAGTGATATTTCTGATAACTTTTGTAGGCCATTTTCCCATAAATCGGTGTCAGTAGTTTATAATAAGCAAACATGCCTTTCATCAAATGTTACTTTAACTCCCAGAAATCATTAATACATAAAAATAATATTACTGTTAATAATACCTATGGTCAGGGAACCCTCAGAAAGGTACAAAAATAAATTAACGGAAGTAACCTGATACCAAAATACAACTAATCAAATAAAATACCACTGTTTTGTCCTGTGGTCCATACATTATGATGGGTAGTTTCTCTGGTATAGTTTCTGGTTACTGTAGGAGTTTTTGTTTCTCTTCTTCTTCAAACATACTTATTTTGTTATTATGAAATACATCATCCACGTACTTAAATAAATATCTAACATCCATTTCTTTTTCTAGCTCCACTGTATTAAACGCCATTGTTAATAGTCATAAGTTTTTCAATACACCATCATTGTATCTCTGTCGTTAAAATGGGAATTACATATATCGACCTATGGAAGTTAGTCAGCCTTGTACTGAACAATGTGCTTTGTATTTCGGAACAAAACACCTACGAATTTCAAATACAGTTCCAGAAGATTCAGCCAAACAAGAATTGGTGTCGCGCACCAAGGGAACACTGCCCTGGACTCTAGCATTGAGTTAATCAAATAAAACCGCGGTAGAATATTCTACATAATCCGCAGACTAATTTTACAAATTTAGCCGAAAAAGGGCACGTAGACCTATGGACCCTTCTTCCGAAAAATGCTGTAATTACAAGTACATTCAATTTTCACGCCCACCAATCTGATGAAATATATCGCCCTCCTCCTTCATATGGATGCAACTGTATGCATGTACGTAAGAAAAGCATTTGCAGTGTGGACGACGTAAGACAAAATCGTCTGCCAATTTTCAGGAGGCGAGGTATGCTGCGAACAGGAATAACTACTAATTTATCATTTTTGCTGCTGTAATGGCTAGAGTCCCTTTCCCTATTACGGATTTAAGAAGTGTGCTTTCATATCACCAAGAAATCACTGCACTTCGTCGGGGTATAAATTTATCGGATTGTATATAACCTGTTGACCTGTTATCATTCAATAAGAAAATATATGCAAAAATCTACCAAATAATGCGAAGCAAACATCTCTGCACAGTTTCTCGTATCTTTAGTTACAAAATAACGCACATTTCAGATGAAACTAAACATGGTGTTTAAAGATAGGGAGCGAATGGATAAAAACGAATGTATCTGCTGCCACGCGGTCTCTGTTGGATAATCTGTATGTAGGACGATTAGGAAGGAAGATCAGGATCTGAAGTTTTGATGACGACAGATGAAGTACAGAGAAGAAAACGGCCGTGCTCTCTCAAAGGAACATTCCTTCCATCCGCTCTTAGCGATTTGGGTAAGCAACGGAAAATCTAAACTTGTTGTTTGAACAAGGATCTGAAATACCGTCCCACGTCTCGCCAGTGTGTTGTGAACACTTGTGAGGAATATGCTGTGGTTGCAACACATAACAATAACATAGAACCATTAATATTAATGCGGTAGGAACAGGGGAGCATGATAGTCACAGGAGCTTACAGATCGCCATAGGAACTTGTAGTTCCTTATAGGAACACGTAGTTCGTCAAAGAGTTGTAAATCGCTACAGGAACTTTTAAATCGTCAAAGCAACTTTAAACTGTCACAGGGACTTATAGATCACCACAAGAAATTGTAGATTGTCACAAGGACTTCCAGCAGTATATTTACTATATTTACTATGTGTTGTAGCACACTGTTCCGCCCAAAAGGTGAAAGGACCTGCAAAGATAATATTTGCAATATGTGTCGTTCGAACTGGAAAATATTGCCATGGACAGAAATCCACAATAGACCAGGTCTCTCTAGTCATATAGGGATCGCCTGGCTGCGAAATAAATAATTTACACACATTAGCATTAAACGAGGGCACCTAATTTCAAATGCTTACAGTTTCTTCTTCTCTAGGTTTCTTGATGGTCTGCTTTTCACGGTTCCATATCTTTATCTGATACTGGTAATGTTGTTTTTTGGTATCGAGTTTTCTCTCTCTCAATCCATTTACTTCTGATGTCTCCCCTGCTTCGACCTTCCGTGTTGATGTTTATGTAGGGGAACACCTTCATTTCTTCCACTAGTACATCGCCAATAATTTTGATGTTACTCTTCTTTCTTCTACTCCTCAGCTTCGTCTTCGGCTTGTTTATCTTAACTAATATTCTGCGCTAAATTCGCTGGCAATTCTAATCAGTAAGTGTGGTACGTCTGCATTACATGCTTCCAGGAGTGTCCTTTCAGGAATCTTAGCAATGTACCTTCTTCAGTTTTATTGCGCTGCTGAAATGTTTGTTTTGTTGCTTCCTGGACGTACAAGTGGGAGTAGCTTGTGCAATATTAAAGTATGTATTGAAAGAATATCTTACGAATACATTCCGTTTTAGCGGAGATGTTCTGCAGCAGTCGGAAAATGTAATATCATCTTGTTTCGCAAACGCTCCAATGTAGTTACTGAGAGAAATAGCTCTCAGAGAATCTGTCACGTGCAGAGAGAGAGAGAGAGAGAGAGAGAGAGAGAGAGAGAGAGAGCGCGAAAAGGTGCCACCAGAGCTCAACAACCCGCCACCCCATGACCCCCCACTCCCACACTTGCACGTGGCAAGCACTCCGCCTGCGTCCCGGGTACCTCCAGTGCTGTGAGCGTGCTCGCGTGGAACTCGTTACTGCACCGCGAAAACACACAGTGATTAATATCGTCGCTCTCGGAGGAACCGCAAGCCGAATATTTTTCAGCGTTAATATTTCCGAGATCTGCACGTTTTAATTAAATTTTTCTTTGCCGTTTTTTCTATCTTTCTTGCCTTTTATTCGCGTTTCAGATTATTTTTCTCCTCGTGCTGTGCCGTCGTCGTTCTTCCCGAGATGGCTACTGGTGACAGAGATAAATGGATGGTCATCAGAAGTAGAGGTCTGCGGAAGAGGAAAGCTATTTTTATTCGCTCTTTCCTTCTCGCGCCGTAGCTTTTTCGTAATTCATATAATTCCACATTCCCGCCACGGGCGACAATTTATGAGTACTTGCAGCGTACAAATTTATAAAATTAACCGACGTTCAACCTTCCTACACCGTTATTGATCTATCAGAGTAAAAAGCGCTCACAGTCACTGCTAAGATATATTCTTCACTTCAAAGTTCCATGCGACACTAAGTCATTATAAATTACCTGACAAACGCGGAGTTGCCAGGGATTTCATTTTTCCAATTTTCTATTAGAAGCGAAAACAAAAAACTGTGTAATAAAGAACTGAAAGCATTTCATTTCCATATATTTGTGTACACCCCTCTGAAAGTGTGAAAAATTCGTACTGAGGAATATGCATAATGTACAAATGATTATGCATAGTATCCAAGAAATATGATCCCGAAAAGATTCTATACGCTCAACCCGACTGGTTCCCTTGTCTACAACGCGATTTTGTAAAAGTCTCTTTGATAACTCCATTTAATAGCTGTATAGAAGGCTATCGTTTACGCCTACAGTCATTTGTGCATCGCAGTTGAAAGTTTTGTCAAAAGAGCTGCCAGCTGTCAAGGATTTCCTTAAGTTCACTCGACTGTGGGAGTGTCTTAGGAATAAAGAATAAATGCATTAAAACTTCACACGTGGCGCGCTACGCAATCCTTATGAAGTCATAGCTTCTGAAATGTGTGTGGCACCGAAGTGCAGTTGTATAGGAGCGTTTAAAGACATACTTGGATATTGACTACGAAATTCATGCAAACACATTTAGTAGTACAGAATTAATATACTTAAACGTCATGTATGATGCGGCAGTGTCTCATGCATCTCATTGTGTATGACGACATGTCTTCTTAATGAACCTATGGTAGCTAGGTGCTTTTTATCCCACATAATGATCTTCGACTAACGCTAAGATATATGTGTATAATGTTTGTTTTAAATCGGTTAGTTTGGATATCCACACATACGTTGGGTAACACATACGTGTGGATATCCAAACTAACGTACATTTACGTCTCCGTTATCAGCAGAAGGGCTCTGGATAAACAATGATTTTGTAGCTCTCAAGCAGATCGAAAAGTTTTGTGCACATAAAATCCCATCTGAAGCGTACAATTTTGCATTACTTCAATTCCACATAAGTAAACTATGAAAATTTTATTGAGTAATGAAGTCCTTTTCATATGCATGACATGCCCTGCTGTGGCAGGGAGAGTTGAAAAATCCGCCTATGGAGCCCAAAAAAAGGGAGAATACGCTCCTGCTTATTAAAAGACCTTGATTGGAAAGTCAGAACTAGGTGCCTCATTCTACTTTCCTCAGAACGTGTGAAAATTGCCCAAAAATATTGGCATGGGAACATGATGAGATAGGAGAATTAATAAGTATGGGTATATAGTGGACACGGGTTGTACAGAAACACCGAAGGGAACTATGGCAGTGTAGAGAAAGCGAGGAACATAGTTGGCAGTCACAGCGAGAAAGATGGAGATAGTAACAGTGAGAAGGTTCAAATGGCTCTGAGCACTATGGGACTTAACATCTATGGTCATCAATCCCCTAGAACCTAGAACTACTTAAACCTAACTAACCTAAGGACATCACACACATCCATGCCCGAGGCAGGAGTCGAACCTGCGACCGTAGCAGTCGCGCGGTTCCGGACTGAGCGCCTGAACCGCTAGACCACCGCGGCCGGCACAGTGAGTAGGGATAGCAGTCATGGGAAGCAATGAATGAGATAGTAACAGAGAGCAAGAACGAGGCAGTGACAGTGAGAGGATACAGCAGTAGTTGGACAGAATAAAGGAGACTGCGGCTGTGAGACAATATCCGAGAGACACAAACAGATAACTACATTGAGTCGGTCTCGAAGTGTGAGTGAGTGAGGACAAGTGGGAGTGGATGGGTATTCGCGGCGTACGGCGATGGACTAGTGAGTGTAAGGGAGCTACACGAAGGTAAGCTCGTGGGAGTGAGATGTGAGTTGCATGTTAAAAATTGTGGGAAAATTTTTAAAGGTGCTGAGGCAACTGGTAACCCAATTCGCAGTCAGAGTCTTTTAATTAACAGGAGCATATGTGCCTTTTTTGTGGTCCGACCAGAGCATTTTCCCGTTGTTATATCGCTTCCTCCTATACAAAGGCTCTTTCAGATGTGTTTCTGTCTATAATGTACAAAATGCTATATTAATTTCGTTTCGGAACATTCGCCGTCCGTTGTGACGTATTGGTTTGTATTGGAGAAATACTCGTCGAGCCGTTGAAATATTTATCGAGACACTCCGTGTGATCCTGTATAGGTTAGCAGTGGACATTGTCGACAGTCTGATGCGAGTCCGGGCAGACGAAAGCTTGCTGCTCGCCAGCACTTGCATTTTTCAAAAAATGGTTCAAAGTGGCTCTGAGCACTATGGCACTTAACATCTGTGGTCCCCTAGAACTTAGAACTACTTAAACCTATCTAACCTAAGGACATCACACACATCCATGCCCGAGGCAGGAGTCGCACGGTCACGCGGTTCCAGGCTGAAGCGCCTAGAACCGCACGGCCACACTGGCCGGCTGCATTTTGGATGATGTCGTGTTTCACACGAGTGGTTTCTGTGATACCTTGTTGATTCTTTGAGCTAAACTTGTTTGCCTCCAAAAACGTAATGATTTTTGAGCTTAGAATGTCCCCTAGCATCCTTCAACCAACCGGCGTTAGCGATGTTGGCCTGTAATTCCGAGTGTACTTTCTATTTGTAAACAGTACTGGCATGTGTTGTTTGCCACTTAAACACTACTATTCGCTACGCAACGATTCCCGATAAACACGAACTAAGAAAGCAGGCAATTCTGTGTCGTATTAAAAAAAGCGAAACCCTCAGAGACTCCGTCAGGAGATAGCCGAAAATCGTAATTTGTCGTTCCACGTCATTTAGATCTTATATTTCACTGTTGCATCAAAAGATAAAAATTCCGAGACTACAAATGAAGTTTTCCACATTAATTGTGATTAACTAAATACATTCGTTCAGTTAGTATAGTTTCAGATGTTATATTATGTAGAACAGAAGAAAATACTAGAGCTCAACATTAGAATGCTGAAATGTTGATGGCTTAAAGAGTACAGGAAGAAAGCTCTGTTTCCAAACTAAGTCTTCCACTTTATAGCAGAGAGTGCGCTACAGCGATTAAAAGTCTATGTCGGACCGAGGTTCGGATCGTAAACTTTGCTTTAGACGGGCATTTGTCTTACCCTATGGGTCTCCTGCATGCTAAGATGGAACGAGTGTGCTAGTCCATCGAGGTGCAGCACGTGCGAGAACTCAGTGTTCTCACATGACAACGAATCTCAAGGTTCTAATTGTTGCAACAGACCTTAGTGTAACCGCCAGGTTCGGCAGGTGGCAGTATGAGGTTATAACTCACATCATAACTCATATGTCTGGTCACAGCATAGCACAGCAGCAGGCACTTAACGACGATTAAACCTGGAACCATGTTTTTATGTCGTATGTATCCAGTTTGTAAAAGAAACACGCCTTTCCTTGTAACTGGGAACATTCTGTGCCAGCGAACTCTTCCAACGGAACGTTGTTGTACGTAGATGTTAAGATTCATAAGTAGTCAGTCCAAAAACGAAGTTAGTATGTGGTATAAAACGTGGGACACACTGTTCAGCGAGGGTACCTGTTCCCAGAAAAAGTTGGAGAACACTACTCAGAAATGCACATGAGTTCGTGGTGTATTTATTATCACAGCTTGGAAATATCGATACCGAATTACATTTGGACTGTCTAGAAGGTTGCTATGATGGGGAGGGGTCATGGGACGTACGAATGATACGTCGTAGTGGTGCTGAAATGGGATATATGAATAGCACATGATATCCGTGCCATATTAACGTCTCACATTCTATGCGTAGGACAATATTCAAGACGAAACTTTTTCCACGATGCTTTACGCTTATTTAAGAACTGCACGTTTACATTAAGTTCAAAATGGCTCTAAGTACTATGGGACTTAACTTCTGAGGTCATCCTTTCCTTAGAACTTAGATCTACTTAAATCTAACTAACCTAAGGACATCACACACACACCCATGCCCGAGGCAGGATTCGAACCTGCGACCGTAGCGGTCGCGCGGTTCCAGACTGTAGCGCCTAGAACCGCTCGGCCACCCCGGCCGTCTTACATGAAGTAAGAGAGTCCTTTAAATACACAACCGAAATCTTTCATGTATACTGCGGTGAGTATATACTGTCCCGTTGGTTGCAAATGCGTAAATAATTTACAAAATCAGTGAACCACCAGACAAAATTTTTGCGTCGTAAAATAAAGATGCAAAGCTGCAGCATGAGTTGATAGGTGCCGTCGAGTGTAGACGATAAGATTAGCCAGTTAGAGCGTCGTTGGAAGTGAGACGAAATTCGTGGTCGATCTGAAGAGCTACATCCTGCGAAACACTCGGATACGGCAGCCAGTGTGACAGAACAAAGCGCCGCAGACTTTACGACAGGGATTTGCTGTCGCGGAGGCCGGCAGAGGCGCCTGCGACAGACGCCGCCGGGGGTAGCAGCCTCGGCCGCGATGCATTATTCAGGGGAGTAGCGGCGCGCGCCGCTGCGACCGCATCTAAGCGGCCATCTGCACCTCGTCTCCTCCCGCAGCGCCGCACCTCCTATTGGCAAGTCAGCGGAGGATTGCCTCGCCGATAGCGTCGATCGGTACCTGGGGGCCACGGAGGCCGGCGACGCGATGTCATGCCGTACGTCTGTCTGCTGCCCGGAATAACTTTGTGTAATTCATACAGAGGATGTTCCGAAACTATTGGCTCAAATTACACTGCTGGCCATTAAAATTGCTACACCACGAGGATGACGTGCTACAGAAGCGAAAATTAACCGACAGGAAGAAGATGCTGTGATACGCAAATGATTAGCTTTTTAGAGCTTTCAGACAAGGTTGGCGCCGGTGGCGACACCTACAACGTGCTGACATGAGGAAAGTTTCCAACCGATTTCTCATACACAAACAGCAGTTGACCGGCGTTGCCTGGTGAAACGATGTTGTGATGCCTCCTGTAAAGACGAGAAATGCGTACCATCACGTTTCCGACTTTGATAAAGGTCGGATTGTAGCCTATAGCGGTTGCGATTTATCGTATGGCGACATTGATGCTCCCGTTGGTCGACATCCAATGACTATTACCAGAATATGGAATCGGTGGGTTCAGGAGTGTAATACGGAACGCCGTGCTGGATCCCAACGGCCTCGTATCACTAGCAGTCAAGATGACAGGCATATTATCTGCTTGGCTGTAACGGATCGAGTAGCCACGTCTCGATCCCCGAGTCAACAGATGGGGACGTTTGCAAGACAACTACCATCCGCACGAACAGTTCGATGACGTTTGCAACAGCTCGGAGACTATGGCTGCAGTTACCCTTGACGCTGCATCACGGACAGGAGCGCCTGCGATGGTGTACTCAACGACGAACCTGAGTGCACGAATGGCAAAACGTCATTTTTTCGGATGAATCCAGGTTCTGTTAACAGCATCATGATGGTCGCATACGTGTTTGGCGACATCGCCGTGAACGCACATTGGAAGCGTATATTCGTCACCGCCAAACTGGCGTGTCGCTCGGCGTTATGGTATGGGGTGGGTCACCTCTTGTTCGCATTGACGGCACTTTGAACAGTGGACGTTACATTTCAGATGTGTTACAACCCGTGGATCTACCCTTCATTCGATCCCTGCGAAGCCCTACGTTTCAGTAGGATAATGCACGACCGCATGTTGCAGGTTCTGTACGGGCCTTTCTGGATACAGAAAATGTTCGCCTGCTGTCCTGGCCAGGACATTCTCCAGATCTCTCACCAACTGAAAACGTCTGGTCAATGGTGTCCGAGAAACTGGCTCGTCACAATACGCCAGTCACTACTTTTGATGAATTGTGGTATCGTGTTGAAGCTGCATGGGCAGCTGTACCTGTACACGCCATCCAAGCTCTGTTTGACTCAATGCCCAGGCGTATCAAGGCTGTTATTACGGCCAGACGTGGTTGTTCTGTGTACTGATTTCTCAGGGTCTATGCACCCAAATTGCGTGAAAATGTAATCACATGTCAGTTGTAGTATGATATATTTGCCCATTGAATACCCGTTTATCATCCGCATTTCTTCTTGGTGTAGCAATTTTACTGAGCCAGTGGTGTAATATAGGAGGTAAAGAACATCGAAAACAAATGTATTTAGCTATGGTACATCCCGTGGCCCCCAACGGCAGTTTCTGCTGATGGGGATGATTTAGAAGATAGTTTAACGTGCAAATTGGTATTCACAGGAAGTGCTCTAATGCACCACCGTTGGCGTTTATGCCCGCAGTACGTCGTCGGATCGTTGATTGTCACGTCCTGGCGAGTCCGCAATAATGCCAGCAGCGACGGCGATAGCGGCGACGCGGTCTTTTTCTCTTTCCACAACGGTTTCGTACACCAGGTGCTTCCTATACTCTCAAAGCAAGCAATCGAAGCACGCGAGGTCATATGACCTGCGTGATCTGGCCACCACATCGGCCAATTCATCGATTTTCGAGAATGCCTCTCAGATGATTCCTCACAGCAGTGCTGAAATGGCCTGGTGTCGCATCTTGCTAGAAGTACAACCTTTGTCTAACGTTCACATTCTCCAGCAGCTCTGGTAACGCGTGGTCCATGAAGATGCGATATCTCCGTCCGGCGAGGCGGAATAGAAGAATGTATGGCGCGATCTACCGATCACAGAGAATACCCACACATCAGTTCCGAATCGCTGTTGATAATCACGAGTACCCCATGGTTTCACGTATGCAAAAACATGCGATTTTGTGGATATTGACACAGCCATTGCAGTTAAACGAAACCTCGTCGATATACAGAATCTCGGCAGGAAATAAGAGGTGTAGGGGTCAGGAGTAAAAACCATTGTGCACGCGTGGAAAATGTCAGTTGCTTGTGCTGCAACGTGCTGAAGATGGAAAGAATGAAGCCGCTAGTCATCTAACACATTCCACTGAAGGCTACGCCTGACGCTAAGGATGTGTGCAATACGTCGTGTACTTGTACATCCACAGTCTTCAGCGTGTAGCAGTCTCGAGAGTTCGCATTGTTCGTTTCCGTCCTGTACCAAGCACAGGTCCATGGAAAGCGCCTGTTTCACGTAGCAGGCGTTGCAGACGTCTGAATGTTCGTTGTTGTAGAACCAGTCGTTTGGGAAACCGCTGTCGATACTCTTCTCGCCGCAGCTCGTCCGTTTCCATTCACAGACCCGTATACCAGCATACGCAAACCCCTCCACTTTCGCTGATTTTCTTATATGGTGGTAGTAATTACACTGAATTGGTGTGTTTACAAAGAAGTCACAGTTGTTGTCACAAGGCATGATGCTTGCGATTGAATCGGTGTGTTTCCAAGCAGACATCAGAGCCAACCATCGGTAGACAGAGCAGCTTTGAATGTCAGCGCACACCGAGAGAGGTGGCGTAGTGGTTAGCACACTGGACTGGCATTCGGGAGGCCGACTTCACAAACCCACGTCCGGACTTGCTTATTTAGATTTTCCGTGATTTTCCTAAATAGCTTCAGGCAAATGCCGGAATGGTTCCTTTGAAAAGGCACGACCGACTTCCTTCCCCATCATTCCCTAATCTTATAGGACCAATGAACTCGCTGTTTGGCCTCTTTCCCCAAATTAACCAAACAACCAACCAATGTCAGTACAGATTCCCACTGAGAGGCATCTACACAACAGCTTACGTCAGAATCACAAACTAAATGTTCCCTAACATTACAAGTTGAGTTCAGAGGGCCCATGTTTCATATCGATATATATTTGTTTTGATGCTCTCTCCCTCTCGTATTAATTTGAACTATCAGTTTCGGAGCACCCTCTGGACATTTCTGTAAATAGACCCATTAAAGGTGAGAAAGGCGAACTGAGGGAGAGCACTGGTAAGTGAGATCAAAAGCCATTCACTTGTCTTGCTGACAGCTGAAGCGGACGCAGTTGCTTTGTCTGCCACAGCGTAAGGAAGCCCACAGAGGCAGACATTTTTATGTCCATTTCAAATAACCAGACACACATCAGAAGTTTGAAGCATCTTATAGACAGCAGCACTCTCGCCGAAACTCACCTCAAGTACCTTGGGACAGATCACTAGGTCTTGGGGTCTTCAAGACAAGTTTAGACTACGAAAATACTGTTCAGTTGCAAGCAGAACTTGAAACTGATATTGTTAATATATTTTACATTTTCAGTAATTGAGAATTTTGGAGCTCATTAAAATTTTAATATAAGAAATTGGTCGTGCCCATAGAAACTCAGACTGTAGGAAGACAGGAAAGGAACTGCTTTACACCATTTGCAAGGGCACTTTACGTGTATGTGTACAGAAAAGAAACTAGTATTACCTGCCTTCATCTATGAACGTCGTTTAAAAACATGACTCCTACCAATATTTTCGCACCCTTGAAAAAATATTTATTTTTACTTTATAAATAGTTTTCCCACGTATAGTCTTGTGAAGAGCTATAATGAAGAATTTGCTTTTGAACCCTCTAGTTCTGCAATTGCGAAACGTGTCCGTACGATTTAATTCTGACGTGCATTGATTTATGCATTCTTTTCTTCCAACGTACTCATATTTTATTCCGCCTGCTCTGCTACAACGATTTACCAATCTGAAAGAGCTCCCGGTTAAGGTCTCTCGTCCTTAGAACTAAGCACTCTCCCCCGGAATTGTGACATATATCCCGTGTCAGGCGACCCACTTCAACTTATTCGTATTCAGGGGCAGAATCTTGAACATAAGAGCAGAGCCGAGCGCATAAGTTTCTGAATGTCCTGTTGTCAAACCGGTCTGATACACCTCTAGTGTTAACAGTTTCGAAGATCCTCTTCTAGACTAACATCTAATTTACTGATAATCAGTTCGCAGCATAGGTGCCGAATTATCTGGACAGGTGAATTCAATTGAATGTAGATCACGTGGCGATCGATAGTAGGGGTAGGGGTAGGCCATGACGTGACTAGTACTGATAACAATAGTTTACATTTTTGCTTGACAAGTGGCAGGTTTTCTCAGATGAGAACAGTTCGAACGAATACATCACTTAAAAAATTTACAGTCCCAATGCACCCCAATTTTGCCCACACAAAAACTGTTTTATCCTTTGCGTAATGAGGCCACTTGGACCGTCAGAGGAGCCGGTGAACTTTGTAGTGAATTAAACTGTATAAAACAGTATCTTAGTCATTTGTTTCTAAAGTACATGACGTTTTTCGCTTTACATTCATCACCGCATAGGACGAGTACAGCGGCGACACAGACACGTAGTCAACACCAAAACAAATTATGAGAAGTGCTGGGTTTCTCATACTTAAAACTCCCAGATTTACTGTTAAATTACTTGATATATGCCTATATATAGCATGAGGCAAGCAGCTAATTAGGAAAGGAAAAAGGAAAAAAAAAGAAATAGCTACTGACACTCGCCTTGAGGTTCAAAGGCTGTTTTTCATCTAATACGTCGAACACAGCGTGCGTTGCGCACCTTAACATCGACAACTCTCAATGTCAAGCTATGTTTAACATGAACATTTGTGTTATGAGTGATGCAAATTCGATACCGCACCGCCTTGACAAGCGGCCACTCATGGCACCCACTGTGCCTCGGCGCACTCCCAGGCACACTGACTGTACTCAACACGGAAGTAAACATTGCGCCCTGTATTTCTCCTCGTTTGTTGTCACCTCGCTGGAGTCCTCTTCCCGCTGACCAGATTACGTCCTGTCGAGTGCAGTCCCCACCAGTTATTGGACGTAATCTGCAGCCGCTACTTGACGCTGTGGTCCGCACCATCGGGAGAGTAGGCAACAGTTGCAGCATTTACGTGGCATAACAGCCGAACAACGGAAAGTCAGAGTCTCGGCATAAGTGGTTCTTAAAAACGACTGACAACAGGCAGACACTGTAATTCCAAATTCCGTTTAGTACCGTTTGTAAGAGCAATTAAGTAATACACGGTATTCATACTTTACACGATCTTATTATCTGAAGAAAAACTCGTGCCCATTGATCGCACAGCACTTCCTGTGCAAAATCATAATATTTTCCCTAAAACGCACGTTCTTCGTCTTCTCGTATTGCCTGGAGTAGACACGTTACTCATGTTGTGTATTTTTTTTTCTGTCCTCGCACGTAATACGTTCGACGCAGATGCTGTGATCAATTCAGATGTCATCGAAACTGTTGATGGTGTACATCACCAAAGAGCTACAATTACGTTCTGGGGTACCTTATTCAAGAAGTACCGTTACCGTTTTCTAAATGAGGCAATTAATCATTAGACGACGTTCATACCTTCGTCTAAACCCATGTTACGTTGCTTACATGTCAGTTGCCCTGGGATAAACAATAAGACACAGTTACTAAAGTATAAAAATGATGGTTGCTTTTGTATCTGTGAGTTATTGTCTGTCCTAGCGAAAGTCTTCGGTAAAGCAACGTAATGTGTGATTGGATGAAAGCATGAAAGCCATCTGATGCTGAACTGTATCAGTTCTAAATCGGTAACGGTACTTTCCTAATAAGGTACATAAAACCAGTTAGTGGTAGGTTCCCGCTGTACCCCAAGAACAGTTTATATCAAATAACAGCCATGGTCCCCGGTCTTGTCTTTATTTGATGAAGTTGCGTCCAACTCCGACGTTATTTCTGCAATCTGCCTTATCTGTAGCGGCGGATATTTCTTATAAAACTCCTAGAGTTCAAGATCAGTATCATTTCGAGGCTTCTTATCGCTTATCTGCTCCTATCTTTCGCTAAAGAACACAGAACAACTTCACAAAGGTTCGCTTTTCATACGAACGGCAAGACCAAATCAGCGCTGATTGGCGGGAAGAGAAAGCGACTGCCCAGCGATGTTTGAAAGAAGAACTACACGAGTTAAATATGTAACACAGTGACTGTAAAATCAGTGCTTCGCTGTAATTCATTGCATCATTCAGGCTAGGATAAGGACATAATAACAGATAAGTTCATGGGGCTTATTTCCACTGGTGTCACAACGTCTGATGTGGGAACGCTACGACAGAAGAGCAAAGCCTGATCGTGCTGAGCAGACGTTTAGCGTACAGTTATTTGGGATGAACAAAGTAGGTGGTGACCAAGCTACGTGTCATAGAGGGCAATCAGTATTTCGGTGTAGTGCGGCATTTCAGATCCCCTTCCACCTGCACAGATTTTATCCGTTGGTAAGTTTTCATAAAGATGTGTGACTTAATCCGAAAATTTGGATCAACATACAGATCTTCCACTTCACGAGTAGCCTGGAGTGAAGCTGCAGTTGTCACTGGACTCTGTAGATTGCGCCACGGCTGAGGTGTGCTGCGGTGGAGGAATATCCGCACGTGGTCCATGGATCTAATGTAGTCTGTGGTAGCAGCGCCGCTGTTGTTGCTTCGCACGTTCCCTGTTCAAATGGCTCCCAGCACTATGGGACTTAACATCTGAGATGATCAGTCCCCTAGACTTAGAACTACTTAAACCTGACCAACCTAAGGACATAACTCACACACATCCATGCCCGAGGCAGGATTCGAACCTGAGACCGTAGCAGCAGCGCGGTTCCGGACTGAAGAGCCTGGAACCGCTCGGTCACAACGGCCGGCACGCAGCCAGTGAGAGGTTGTTAGCATTGTGCCTGTAAACAGTATGTTTACAATGAGCACCGAATATAAACAGAAACTCTTCGCAAAACTCATAAACGTGGCTCATGAGGAAAAGCGCTTGTAGGAGTAAGGACCGGCAACCCGCCGAGCGTAAATGTCCTGCCAGTACCGGAGTGGCTGGGGTCGGCACTACATATATCCAAGACTGATGTCAGTGGCCAGCCAATTCTCATCTGTTCCTTCGAAGCTGTTGCATTAGCTTATTCCTTTATTTAGTTTATTGTCCGATTACCACATTTTATGTATTTGTTGTTGTATCTGCTCGTGGCGAGCAACAGTTCGTGTCTAATTGGCATTTAGTCTGTACTCGTGGCCGGTTCTTCGTGCGTCGCGCTGTATCAAAAGCATTGTTCCTAAGTGGAAGAACAGAGGCCACAAAAAGATACTAACCAAGAGGGACTGAAAACGTCAATGTCAGTGACAGGAATTGTTGCTGTTAGTGAATGCAGGACCATCTCAGTCAGTTTCAGAGCGAACATGGAGAAGGGAACTGCGTCCAGGAGACGTTTGCAGTCGCATGCCGTTGCTCACACCGGCACATTACGCTGTTCCGTTTCAGTGGGCCAAACAACACAAAAATTTTGGTCGGACGAGTCGCGATTTGGCATCCTTTCAAATGATTCGAGGCGGTGAGTACACCGACAACTCAGTGAGGAGGTTAACCCTGTGTGCAGTCTCCTCAGGAATTTGTTCCGGAAGGTTTTACGGGCGTTTTCGTACCACAACTCAACCCCGCTAATTCAGGTTACCATGAACATTCCGAATAATCAAGAGTTATCCCCTCTTCTACAGTTTCATGACGAGTAACTGAGGACACTTCCATACCTCAAGATGACAACCAGTGGGCTCTAGTATTAAATTACAGCAATCATTAGCAAAGTCTGTCGTTTATTGGAGCAGATACAAATTTCGAGTATTAAATATTCATCAGGTCTCATTTCTCTCTGTCACTTGCATGCCCTTATCATGTGTTAGTCTTAGTGCTCCGATATGTCACCTGTTGGCACGTCTACCGATGATGACTATGTAGTAGTCGAAATCTAGATCTCCTCTAATAAACAGTGGATTTTGCGACTGACGTCCTTTTCTTAATACTGAAATTCTGAACGGTCGCTGCGCCACACAGAGACCTAAATGACATCAGTTTAGCTCAAAATCATGTTCACAGTAATGGACATATGCGCTCGTGATTTGGCGAACATTCATGTGCCCTATCCATATCTCCTGGTCATCTGTGCACCCCATCTTAACCCAACAGAAAGCGTTCAGAACAATTTGGAACAGCAGGTAAAACAGCAATAAATATCCCCGCAACTTCGTATTCCTTAGCGTCCAGTGATCAATGAACATCTTCAACTGGATGTGGCAGATCGGAAGAAACTTGTGGACTCACTTCCTTGCCGATTACAGGCTATTAAACTCATGAGTCCTGGGGTGACTAATGTTTTATCCCATGTTCTTAGTACTAAAAGCAAATCTGTCGAGAGGCCACATTCCGTGATGATATCGGTGCTCCGTTTTCAGGCGGAAATACCATTAGACTTCTTTTTCTTTTTCTTCAGCAATTAAGACACTCTCAAGCTTACTATCTCTGAAATGGACAACGACAACAAGAATACATCTCATTAGTTACGTGCTTCCACCTATTTTGAAAGAGTTATTTGAAATGAAGATAACAACTCAAACAAACCGAATACAAGTGTTCAGTGGGAGCACCGTTTACCAGTCGCCCTCCTGCAGTTGCTAGGGGAGTTGTTTCGGTACTTTGTGATGAGCTGTTGATGTAGCAACTACTGCAGTCCTGTTTCACAACTGGGGTATTGGTGTTGGCGGTGGAGACCTCTGCATATAATCTGTTCTAAAGCGTGTCATTTCGTCAGTCCATTGCGGGTAACGCATCGTTCGCGTACAAACTCTGCTGGAGCTCAGTACAGAATTACATCATTGGTGAAGTGCTACGTACTAGTATCTTTTGACTAAATTTCTCAGGTTTCATTCTGCAGCGTATAAGGGTTTCTAGTGCTAGTCGGTTATACTTGAACTAAGAAGAGTTAATCCTTAGTTTTCGGTGGAGATACGGATTGAAATCGTTAGTGGTGGGCTAACTCGCTTTCTCACAACTCTTGGATTTTCTGACTCTCCGCATAAAGAAATAATTGTATTGTCGTCTACGAAGACGTGGAATGATGAAAATTGGAATCGCGTATAGGAAATCGGGCTCAACTGGTACATGGACAGTAACGTTCACTGCTTGGCATGTGAGGTACAAATTGTGGAATGCCGCCAACTTCACTGAAGTTGTTACGGAGGCTCACTGTCTTAGCAGATTTCAAAGAGCCTAAAAGAAGAGCGAAGTGATGCGTTAGAGCTACAATTGTAATTCGGCCGTAAGTATAACGAAGTCGCCGTCACGAGACGCGCACTGGAACGGCTTCCACCCTGTATCACCTTTTGTTGGTTACGAGGACATCAATGTGAGGGACCGCCACTTCAATGAATAGACGCGTCCCCTGGATGAGACACGGTACGTCGGAACTTTCGTCAAGACGGCGGTGCATTACAAAACCAAACATTTTGTGTATCTATCCTCCCGACGGAATCAAATTTTGGTCACTCTTTTGAAACACCCTCAACAAAGTCTTCTTCGTGCACCAAAGTTTGCTTGCAAGTTATCCATGTGAACCATAGTCAGTAACCCTTAACAGGTTAAAATAGATGCGGTTGAGACACACTTTCAGGTGTTTCTCTGGAAGTTTAGTACCAGGCTTGACTGATGTTGATAATTATTATTTGGTCCTCATAACAAATTTGCTTGGGCCTCAAATGAAAAAACACTTCCGCGTTTCTAAATAATCGGTTCGCTAGCTCTCGGTCGCCATGGTACCTACCAGGTGCCGGCCAGTGTGGCCGAGCGGTTCTAGGCGCTTCAGTCTGGAACCGAGCGACCGCTACGGTCGCAGGTTTGAATCCTGCCTCGGGCATGGATGTGTGTGATGTCCTTAGGTTAGTTAAGTTTAAGTAGTTCTAAGTTGTAGGGGACTGATGACGCCAGATGTTAATTCCCATAGTTCTCAGAGTCATTTGAACCATTTTGAACCTACCAGATAGTATTTTCAGTCGGAAGGTCACAGTGTAAATTAATCCGGGCGAGCGTTGAATATCGACTGCATATTCACGTTTTGAAAGCTGTGAAACATAGCAGACTATGAACTTGATTTCTTTTCAATCTAGATTTTCATATGGGAGACTGAGAAAACAATTTACATGATTTATGGGCGTAATGGAAACGACGCAGTACTCTGCGTAGATTCAGTATTGCGCTACAGCAGTTATTTGGATCCCTCATATTTCCGGGTTTTCGCTAACATCCGCAGCATCGTTTGAGAATTTTTAAAAAAATGTGCAAAGTAGGGGAGGAAATTAGAGCAGGGGCAGAGGCTCTGACACGTGATGGGCAGGGTAGTGATCCTGGTTTAAATCCAGGTATGGCACATGCTTGCAACTCGACACTTGTAAGCTACAGAAATGATATTTTACACGTTTGTCCTAGATTGATTACTGTAAGTTAAATTCTGAACAAGACCACTGTATTATATAACAAAATTGTAATTATGTGTTGAGTCTGAAATACGGTAGCAGGTATCTCCTTCAGAATCAGTGCTTACGAAGCGAAAACTTCTCATGAAATGGTCAGGAGCCTTTGTTGTAATGAGACTAAACAGCTTGTCAGTTTACATACACCTAAGGTTACTTAAAATACTGTAAGTTCTATCTCACACACTTTGTACGATCGATTGCCTACTATAGTTCTTTCCTACTTGAAAATTCCCTTATGTAATACCATACAGATCAGAAACCTTTACCATTTCGTGGTAATCCTGTACCTGTAGTATGAAACCTTCGAAGAGACGTAAATGAAATCCGTGCAACACGGTCATCGTTCAGGAATTACGCAGTTTTCCTCAGTCACAGAAGCGGAACCCCGTATGATTCTTCCAACGGGACCGTAAACCATTTTCTTAGCAGTTATATCCTTCTGACTACTGACCATGACGTCAAAGAGCAATAAAAGTCTACTTACACGCTTTATTTATATCTGATTATTCAGCACTCATCGGGGTTTTGCAGCTCCAAGTGCACTGGCTTCATTTCCAACCTATTTTGCTGGTGCATTTACATCATTTTACTTAGGCACATTGTATTCTATTGCTCACTTATGATTGATTTGCTGGTGATAGCTAAGTTAAGCGTAGCGGAGAAATAGTTACCCGCTTCGCTCCTAATGTCGCCTTAGTACCTCCACCGTCCTCGATTACGAATGATCTGGACTGTGTTATTGTCTGCACATGCACAGAGCGCCGTAGGATTCGGATACAGACAACAAACCCACTCCCGCCGTAGGAATCCCAGCACGTTGGGAAGAGGACGATGATACCGACCGTGGCTTTTGCAGCGCTGCTCCCGAACATTTTCAATGGGATACAATTTTGGGACTTTTGAGGAAATTACAGTGTTTGCCCTTGAGAGAAAATGAATCTTATACTGGAAGACAGTGCTGCCAAGTTCTAGTCCCTTCTGAGGCAACGGGCGAACAGCAAAGGCGTCTGTCCAGCTGTACGATGTAGCCGTTCCGATTGCAGACATCAGCCAGCGCAGTCACAGAATGAATTTCAGATTGTGTCAAATACCAACAGTAAGCCTGACGTTCCGGCAACCCTGCAGACGGAGAGACATGGCACATATGCACAACTCGTAGGCGTCGCCTCCCAAGACAGGGCCCGCGGCGAGTTTCACTTACAACCGAGAAACGACGGGGCAAGCGCTACCATCCTCTTGGGAGATATACTTCCCTTCGCCGAGTCACGTGCGCAGAAACAGAACCACAAGTAATCGTCCGCGCACTGAATATTCATAGCGGCGCTGCTCCACTCAGTTCTCCGCCGATTCACTTGACCTACTCGTGCGCCAGCTAAACCTACTCCTTCAATCAAAGCCCGCTTGGAGCCACCGCCTTGGGAAATGAGGACCTCTCAAACGTCGCCTGCGAGAAGTATCTTAGGCCAGCTGCCGCCGGGTACACTCTTGCTTCCTGTGGGAAACTTCATTGGATTAGTCTCTACATTCCGTCGTCTTAATTCACTTCGTTGTTTCCCAGGCCAACACATAATAGAAGACTGAGAGAGTGGGGTATTAACTTTTGATCTGGAAAGTATCGTGTCTTACGCATCTTATTACTTGCGATACAGCAGGATGTTTATCAACCTACAGATGTATTCCTCGCAGAGGATCTGCGTTCGAGATCGTACGTACTGTATACATATAGGGATTAGATTAGTCTTTCCTATCAGGGAACGTATCCCTAGTCTTCCATCACCGATTGTTGAATACTTTTCTTTTACTTTCGTAAAAAATCACAAAGCTTTTCCGTTCTTAGGCTATCGATTTCGGTTAGTGATGAACATCTTCAGATGTTGGTGTTGATTGCGACTTTCTTTAGAGAGCCATTTCACTCTGCCGTAAGGCAGACATGACACTAGTTTCACAAGCTGGGATACAGATGTGATTAGAACAGTGGTCATTGACAGAAATAAAAGAAAGTCATTCTATACTTCCTGTATCACTGTCTTAACCCTTTACTGTGTCGTAGCCTGTGATAACTTGTTTGACTTCGTACGTTGTAGCACTGCTGCTTGTCTTGCCTCTTGCTTGTGACTGTATCTGAAATGTGACACTGTTTACTTCTGAGTAATAGAATGATATTTTCACTTTGCAGCGGAGTGTGCGCTGATATGAAACTTCCTGGAACATTAAAACTGTGTGGCGGACCGAGACTCGAACTCGGGACTTTCGCCTTTCGCGGGCAAGTGCTCTACCACTTTCCCGCGAAAGACAAAGGTCCCGGGTTCGAGTCTCGGTCCAGAACACAGTTTTCATCTGTCAGGAAGTTTCTGAGCAATAGTCTGAAAACGGACCAGGCAGGGTTTGGTCTGTGTGCCATGGAGTAATTCATACCCTGCAAAGAGAATTTTTTTTCCTTTATTTTAGAGTTGGTGTTACACATGAGATCGTGGCCCATCGCCACTGTCTTTCAGTCGCAATTCTAGCCACGTACACTTGTGCGGTTGTCACTGAAGATAAGAACAAAGGGCCATAAGTGACGGTAAACCTGCGAAATTTAAGTTTTATCCTGTTCAAGGGCACTAATCGTTTCTGCCAGGCCGACACAAACATCTAGCTCTTCGTGTTGCAAACGGGCAGTGTGGCGTTTCTCCTGCGTTGTAGCGCATTATACGTAACCAGTGCGCCCCACTCCGCCTCTAGCAACTGCTGCCATGCTGGAGCGACAAGGTGAGAGCGCCGGGCAGTCTACCTGCGACCCCCTCTGGGACGTGGCGCTGCTGGCTGGGGCTGCCTGCGTACATCGCAGTCGGCGGACAGCGGCAGCGGTAATTAATACGTCCAGCGGCAGTTAGCGTTTGTATGCGGGTCTGGCCGGCCGCATCCGCCATTAATTACCGCCTGTTGTGCGGAGCCAGCTGCGCAAATAACGACAAACGCGCCGTGCAAAACGGACGCGTGCGGCAGTTTCCAGCGGGTGCCGCGTGGCGCTGCGGTCGCGTTGGCGGGGCGCAGGGCCGGGCGTGCAGGGCGCCGCGCAGCTTTGTGCTCTGCAATCACATTTCCTGCGCCCGGCGTCGCTACTTTGTACCGCCGACTGCCAGCCACTTTGCGCTCGAAAACCAATCTGCATCATATTTCACTCGGCAGCCAAGTGACGGATTCGTGATTGTAACATGTCCGCGGTTTGCGTATAACGACTAAAGCGACTCACCTGTGTGGCAGGTAGACAACGCGCGCACAATTTACTGGCGATTTTCGATAACGTGACACAGGCTACTAACAATGCTGCCTGTGGCGGATAACACTCTACAGAGATGCGACACAGTGTTTAACGGAATCTTGTGCCTTTACATGGGACGAAGGCAAACAGGTCGAAATCTACACTGATAAACAATTGCATAGCACCTAATAGACCAAACAGACCATCTTCGAAGTAGGCCCTGCTGCATATCACACTCACTCACAGCAACTTCCATTAAATCCTTCATGTAATTAATGGTGCCGTCGTCTCATGCATCAATCGGAAAAATTCCATCAGCGAATGCATTTCACGTCCGCTTACGAGCAAACAACTTCTGTTTACAAATGCCTAAACAAGTTTCTGGACCTTCGTGCCATCATCGGTGGGAGCTCTTACTCAGTTCTATTTCTCTACATAGTTGGCTTTCGTAGGAGAATCTTTATGTTAATGTATACTCATAGGACGTCATCTGTGAAGTTAGTTTAGAAATATCCATTATCATCTGCGTGCTCACCTGTTTTTGAGGCACTCCACTTGCAAACTACACTTTTTCACTTCACAAAACACAGTGGTGTGCAGATGAAAGCGGATATTTCGCAACTAACGTTGCAGGTGACACGGTTTCAGGATATAAAGGAGTCCTACGAAACACAAAACTGTAGACAGCATGATCTGAATAGAACTACGCACTCATGAAGTGTTGAAACATGTTTGGGTATTTATGAAGTACAGTTGTTTGCATTCCAGGCAGATCTGTTACACGGCTACTGATAGAGCATCGAAACCAAATGGCGAAAAAGATGATACGGCAATTTCATAAAATTGTTCGTTTAAATTCTCACTGTGAAATACACAAAGCAAGATTATGTCATTCTGTACTGAACTGGCGAACTCTGCATTGCTTCGCAGTTGCTAAATATCTATGAGAATGGGATATACGTCCTGATCTGATTCCGACCGCCTCTCTGTCCATCACCTCATCCCCCTATCTCTTTCAACCTCCTCCTCCCTCCTCACTCTGTCCATCTCCCACATCCCACAGTCTATGTCTGTTTCTTCCTCCTCTCTTCGTCCAAATCCTCTTCTCGCATCTCGCTGATCTTGATCCTTGTTTATTACTATGACCAATGAGAAATTGAATGGATAACTCTGTTGGGATCATTGCTATACAGGTAAGAGAGACCTCTCTTGCTGTGGGATCTATGAGGATAGCTTTAGTAAAAGTATTTCGCATAGCTTTAATCTGCAAACGGATAAGATACAGAGTTTCGTATGATACATATTCCGAAAAACTATGTTAATCATAGGACGATAAGCCATACACACAGCTTGTTAAAACCGACTGTGCTGAAAAAAAGCACATAGTTGTGTACATAATTATTGTTCAAAATTATATATGTGGGGGACGAGGATCTATGGGAGAAACAATCTGTGTAAACTTCGTATATCTATAGTTGAAATGGAGGACAGTGGGACGTCAGCTGGTATAAATTTATATTAAATATGAAGAATTTCCTCCAGCCGTATTTAAGGTGTCGATTTTATTTTGGCAACTAGTTTCAAGGTTGTAACAACTTGTTGACGTCAAGTGTTGGGCCTGAAGATGACGTTGTTACAACGTTGAAACTACTTGCCTAAATTAAATCGTCACCTTAAATAAAGGCCGACCTGAGTGGACGAGCGGTTCTAGGCGCTACAGTCTGGAACCGCGCGACCGCTACTGTCACAGGTTCGAATCCTGCCTCGGCATGGATGTGAGTCATGTCCTTAGGTTAGTTCGGTTTAAGTAGTTCTAAGTTCTACGGGACTGATCACCTCAGAAGGTAAGTCCCATAGTGCTCAGAGTCATTTAAACCATTTTAACCTTATGTACAGCTGGAGGGATTTATTCATTTTTAATATAAATCAGTGTAATGGTTTAAATGCTCTACTGTCATAGGTAAATCTGTCTGCGAGGAAAAAACTACAGTTATCACAGCATTTTTTTCCCGCACAGTCGGTTTTAACAGAAAATATCTTCATAGTTGTTTAAAGAAAATATGCGGTGAGGTGACAAAAGTCCCGGGGTAGCTCCTAATGTCGTATCGGACCACCTTTTACCCGGAATGGTGCAGCAGTTCGACGTGGCATGGAATCAACAAGTCGTCCCGTGCGTAAATTTTAAGCCACGCTGCCTCTATAGTCGTCCGTAACTGCGAAGGTGTTGCCGGTGCTGGATTTTGTGCACCAACTGACCGTTCCATTATGTCTCGCAAATGTTCTATGGGATTCATATCGGGCACGCGGAGTGGCCAAATCATCCGATCGAATTGTCCAGAATGTTCTTCAAACCAATCGAGAACAACTGTGGCCCGGTGACGTGGCGCATTATCATCTATAAACATTCCATCGTTGTTTGGAAACATGAGGACCATCAACGGCTTGACAAGGTCTCGAAGTAGCGGGACATAACCGTTTCCAGTCACTTATCGGTTCAACTGGACCAGAGGACGCTGTACATTCCATGTAACCACACCAGTATGGAGCCATAACCACCTTGCACAGTGCCTTGGCTCAATGACTCCGTGAGGTCTGCGTCCGCGAGTGAACACTGCCATCAGACCTTACCAAGTAAAATAGGGACTCATCGTATCAGGCCGCGGGCCCAACTGATATGGTCGTGAGCCCAGGATAGACGCTGCTGCGACTGAGCATATTCACTCGTGTCGGTCGTCTGCTGGCATATCCCATTAACGCCCAATTTCGCCGTACTGTCCTGCCGAAGACATTTGTCGCACGTACCACATTGATTTCTGCCGGTTATTTCACGCTATGTTGCTTGTTTGTTAGCACTGACAACTCTACCATAACGCCCCTAGTCTTGTTCGTTAAGTTAAAGCTGTCGGTCACTGCGGTGAAACTGTGGATATCGGAATATTGAATTCTCTACAGTTTCCGAAATTGAATGTCCCATGTGTAGCTCCAACTACCATTCCACGCTCAAGGTATGTTAATTCCCGCCTTGTGGCCATAATCACGCCGGAAACGTTTTCACATGAATCACCTGAGTACAGACGACAGCTACGGCGCTGCACTGCCCTTTCATAAGTTATCTGTACATGTGGATATCGCTGTTCCACGACTTTTGTCACCTTGGTGTATATCCTATGTCCGTCTAAATATTTATTAGATATTGTGTGAAAATTTAAAGTAAATCGATCATGAAGTTTCAGAAAATTTCCTCTCTATATATTAGTAGCTGAGTATCCAGAGTTTCTCGTTTGTTTATTTATTCGAATCTTCTATTATTCCATCTCCTCTCTCTCCCCCCCCCCCCTTGCTTCTCCCCCGTATTTGTGTCCATGTCGTCGTTCCCCTTCGTTGTCTGTCCATATCTTGCACCCCTTCCCTCCAAGTTATCACCTTCGCCCAAAGAGTCGCTTGCTGATTCTTATCCCCGCAGTATATATTTCGAGGCAGCAAGTAATGTATGTAGCGACATTCGTTGAAATCTAAAGATTGATTTATGTGGTATTTTCCTACGCTCAGTTAGTCACACATGTATTTTGCATATATTTAACATATTTCATGTATGTTTGTAGGCGTATTTTACGTGTATATGAAGGAAATTTTGACATGCAGTTTCATTTTCACGCAGCTCGGTATTTAAGACGATACGTCTCCTGAAGTATGTAAAGTAGAACGATGTAAATTTGGAGGTATATGTAGCGATATATGTGGAAAAAATCTAAAGAATTTGCCACCAATATATTTAGTTCTTACGAAGTGATAAATTTAAACGTCTCCCTGATAACGCAGTTTTACTGCATTAACAGCAAAAATGTAGCAAGCGATGAACGTTTTTTCTTTCATCATTTTGTGGGGTTCATTAGCGAGAAAAAGTTTCGTAAAGATGTGAAGTTACGTGTAAGGTTGTCATTAACTGCTCTCATTCTCCAATTCTGAGTGAATAATGCCTGGGTACTCGCGCGTAGTGCGCTACGCAATTTTTTCATCCCCACCAGCACCCTCTCCCCTTGAATAGGTAATTGAATGTTGCCCAAACAGCGATTATTTCCGGACAGTAAATTACATGTGTACAAGCTTGATTTGAAATCGGTCCAGTGCTTTAGGAGGAGATGTGGAACATACATACATACATACATACTTATAACACATACTAAAAAAAGTAACCCAAGTCCTCCGTACATTTGTTAGAGTATGATGTAAAAATCTAAAGTAAATCAGTCAGTTTTTTGAGGCTTTTTAACAACTTTAAACAACGCTTATCTTTATATAGCTGTACAGATGTCACATAATACTTTTTTTTCCGCGCGGGATTACCCGAGCGGTCTCGGGCGCTACAGTCATGGACAGTGCGGCTGGTCCCGGCGGAGGTTCGAGTCCTCCCTCGGGCATGAGTGTGTGTGTTTGTCCTTATGATAATTTAGGTCAAGTAGTGTGTAAGTTTAGGGACTGATGATCTTAGTAGTTAAGTCCCACCAGATTTTACACACATTTGAACATTTGAACCATTCTTTTTGCAGGACTTGCGGTCAATATTTTCGTACAGTTTGCACAGTAACTTACGTAATTATGATTTAAATTGACTTGTTGCCCGGTTCACAGCACCTTTGTTATGTTCTTGTTGAATTCAGTAGCACTCTTGTCGGATTTGCAGATGATATAAACACGTTGACGCAAAATGTCAGCAGCCCATCAGGCAGCCATGTTCAGGTGAGAACACCGTTTGCTAATCTCGCCGGAACTGACTCTCATCCTCGACGACGGGCTTTTCATAAGCGTTCGCAATAAGTCGTCGCTGATGCGCTCTACTGCAGATTGGGAGTACAGCGTCCCGTTGGTAAAAGCTGCAGGAACAAACCATCGTCAAGGATCAGGGTCAACACATTCTGGCGACCGAATCAAAAATGATTCAAATCGCTCTGAGCACTATGGGACTTAACATCTGAGGTAATCAGTCCCCTAGAACCTAGAACTATTTAAACATAACCAACCTAAGGGCATCACACTCATCCATGCCTGAGGCAGGATTCGAACCTGCGACCGTAGCTGTCGCGCGGTTCCAGACTGAAGCACCTAGAACCGTTCGGCCACATCGGCCGGCCCCGACCGAGGCAAATAACTCTTTTTACATAAAAGACGATTCCACATTCCACTTACGAGGTAGCCATTATCTCATTGATTTCTTTAAGTCACGGTCCTCACAGCGAGACGCAGGGGGAGTTTCGACGATATGCACAGTGTGTCTTGTTTGGAAGCTAACCTCAGTCACTCTACGTGCGCTTTCCAACTGTAGTACTCACTACATTCTGCCCTCAGGCTTGCACTCAATACTGTTCCATTCTGCGTCGGATTCAATTCTCCGCTGTGTTAGTTATCAGTACTGACGTGTATCAGTGTTAACCGAGAAGTTCACTCGCGAGGAGCTGGGCGATAAGCAGCCCTTGTACGGTTCCACGGCTTGTAGTTGTAGGGCAGAACGACGTCGCTGTGCTGAACTGCGACGGCAACCTCAGCACAGAACTTCTGCATCTGAGGTATGTTGTATTGATTTGTATATTATATTGTAAAGTGTAGAAAAAATTCCTCGACCAGCCACCATAAAAGATTATTTATTCGTCACACGACCGGTTTCGTGATTGTGTCCATTCTCAGGTGTTTATACATTCATGTACATCTTTATATTGTCCGTGCTAAGATGTTTATACATTCATTTACATGTTTGTATGTACATGATTGTATAAACACCTGAGGATGGCCGGCCGGAGTGGCCGTGCGGTTCTAGGCGCTGCAGTCTGGAACCGAGCGACGGCTACGGTCGCAGGTTCGAATCCTGCCTCGGGCATGGATGTGTGTGATGTCCTTAGGTTAGTTAGGTTTAATTAGTTCTAAGTTCTCGGCGACTGATAACCTCAGAAGTTAAGTCGCATAGTGCTCAGAGCCATTTGAACCATTTTTGAACCTGAGGATGGGAACAAGCCAGAAACCTGACGTGTGACGAATAAATAATGTTTTATTGTGACCGGTAGCAGAAGTTTTTCTACACCCTATGAAGGAACAGTCACGGAGTTCAGCAGCATCCACTGTGGATAAAATTCAGAAATTTTGTAAATTTTGGTGATAACATATTACAGGCTGTTTCTGAGTTCTGAATATAATTTTCTTAGTGACGGAGCATTATTACTCGGTTACGAGCCACCAGATACCACGTGTAACTTGCACGAAATTACTCTGTAAACATCCCTGACAAACGTCCCAAGTATTGTGGGTGAAGTTCTCATTACACTGTATCGATCCTATGTGATAGTCGTATGTCGGCACGGAGATGCAGAGAGCACAGGTTTTCCACGGGCGACATTCGGACAGTTATTGCGGATTGGAAGCGGGCTGGGTTGGTGTGACGGCGGCGGAGACGGAGGCGATCTCCACTTTACATGCAAAAAAATTATCTCGCAGATTAATCTTCATCCTTTGTTCCAGCGACATTGTGATTTCTGAATTTGTCCAGAAAGGAAATGTGTTTCCAGCTATTGTGTACGCTATGGATAACCTCTTTCTTGTCCATATTTTCATAATAAACGACGACACAATTGCGTTTAGTGAGAGTGGCTGTCTTACAAGATTGGGCCGCTGCCACTACTGCACAATGGAATGTTTATCAGATCGAAAAATATTGCTTCCGTGAGTGTGTATTTCAGCGTGCGGAATGGGAGTGCATGGTGTTTTGCAACTTTCCGGCTGACAGTGCTCAACTACCCGTCGCATACTCACAGCCTGTCTTCCGCTGGTACCTCTCTCGTGTTTCCCAAACTTCTCAGAAGCTGTCCCCTATACCTTGTGGGACTAGACTTTTTGGACGAAACGGTAAGGTAGGGAAATAGCTGTGCCATTAATTGGAAATTATTGAAAATCTAATAGAGGTAACAAAAACATGTCTCCAGTAACAGTTAGTTCATCAGGAGTTTATACTATCTTTAAGTCAGATGGAGATGCTTCCCTGACAAAATATCTTCGACGGGATTCATATTTTCCTTGTAATTGCATACCTTGCCAGTCACTCACCAACAGGGATGTGGCGGTGACGACACTCCAGACTGGCATTCGCGGGGACGACGGCTCAAATCACCGTCCGAAAATCCAGTTTCTAGTTGTCCCTGGTTACCCGGAATCGATTGAGGGAAATGCCAGCGCCGTTCCTTTGAAAGTGGATAGCTGATATCTTTCCTTATCCTCATCCAGCTGGAGCTTCTGCTCCGTCTCCAATGACCTCTTCGATAACGGTACGTTAATATTCCTTTGTTTTAACTCATTTGATTCCGACAGTTACTAATTGTCAAGAATAATAATGTCGAAGTTGGAGAGCAAATGTATATCACAAATAAATGTACGAAGAAACCCTCTGCATTCCTGTATGCGTGAGATAGAGTGAGTAGACTGTCGAGACGAGAGATCAAACGCATTACATAATATGTCGCTCTGCCGCTTGAGCGAGAGCTCTGCCGCTCTGCGATGTTGGTTCCTGTACGGCAGGCAGCCCATCAGCGCCCACAGCGATGCGGTTGCATGCCTGGTCAAGCCGCAGGCGCGAGCAGTGTAGGCGCCGGCAGTCGTGTGTGTGTGTGTGTGTGTGTGTGTGGAGGGGGGGGGGGGGGGGGGGTCATCATTAGGATGGGCCAAGGCGTGCGTGACGAGAATAAAAGACCGGCAGGCAGGCGGGTGTCGGGAGGATTTAGGGGGGAGGAGGGCGAGGGCAAGCGGAAGAGACTGCGAGGCGAGGCGGTTCCAAGTCGGTCCAAACACGCTCTGCAGTTCAGTAGCCGAGAGCCACCACACTGGCTGCCTACAAAGCAGCGTTAAAATTTGCAGTTACTGACGTGTAATAAGTGCAACACATTACCAGATCAGCCATTACAGTATCGTGAATTTTGGTTCCATCCTACCTAAAGAGTCGACGCACTACGTAATATGAAAACCGTTTGTTCGTCCACACTTAACAGGAGAGATACAGAGGAGTTTGGGAGATCTCTGATCAGAGATCAGCAGAATTAGGGGGTTTCAAGGAATCCTTCAAACCCTCCTCCCTATCATTCATTAAAGATGATGCGATTAATGAATTACGTGACCATCTTGCGAGTTTTTTTTTAATATTCGTGCGCGTGTCTCTCTTTGTAGTTGCGCCTGTGAACTGCATTGTGTGTCACGTGGCTTACTCAGCCGCTACGCTGTCCTGTTGGTGGCCGTGATAAACGCGCGTGAAGCGTAGTGTAGTGAGGTCTCGTGTTAGCATTGAAGAGCACAGGAAACGATAGAGCGCAGTTTTTCTGTGAGATCTGTACCAAGAATTGTAAGGACTTAATTGGTTCCCTATCAGCAATAATCCGATACCAGTCAACGAAGAGTTAATGTATTCAACTAAATCCTATACCAGTCACATTAGCTCTGTATCTTTGACAAGAGCACTTGGGTCACTTACAGTAATTCAATTTGGCAAACATCTGCCGTGTATAGTTTTCACAGTTCTGTGAATCGATTCGCGAGCATTTCAGTAATCACAGGACTGTCCTAGCAAAGGAAACATTAGCAAGTGCAGCCTGATTATCGGCGATTAAACGAACATCGGAAGGAATCATAAAACTATAATATGGCAATTGCTTGCATTGATGGAATGTGGCAAAACTGTGAACAATGATGGTTCTTTCGGACATCTATAATGTAAAAACTGGGTTAGAAATGTATTTGATGCAGATGCTAAATCAAGAAGCCGAAATATTTTGAGTTGTATGTGATTTTCAATAACGTCGCCTACATAAACTCATTTTGGCTGGCTGAAAAATACTAGTGCGTAAGTAATTCCGTTGGAATGAAACACCAATGACACACAAGGCAGACTTGGTCAGATAATGACAAAATCGACGAGAGATTATGGTGTAACGAGGCATGTTAATTACTTTAGAAATAAATTCAGCGGCTTTGAAATAACGCTGTAATTAAAGTTTTAAATATTTAAATACATTTGCTCACTACGAGTACCTAGTTTAAGTTTATTATGCAGGCGAATATGAGTTTACTGTGGTAGGTGCTTTCGTAACTACGAACTGTTTATTTATTTTTATTCCCTTTAGATTTAATGCGTTGCAGAGAGAAGCGACGTAGTGGATTATACATCAAAGAGCAAAGCGCTGCTTTTTTGAGAGCGGAAAAAAGAAGATATGGAAAAGGTGATGTATGCCACTGCTGTTGCCATGACTCGCGAGAGCCCGTGGTATGCTCCAGACCTCAGTCGAAGAGTCCTCCATCCTCAGTAAGAGTTACACGTCTAACTAAAAGTATGTGTGTGCTGACACGACAAACATTTGAGTCCGTAGCATTTCTCACATACTTTCTAATCAGTACTAGTGGTCCACCGCCATGTGTCGTTCGAACCATCATTACGACGCAGTTATTGGCTCTGGTTGGTTAATCAAGTACATATGTGAACAGTTACTGAATGACGTGAGTTCAGCGGGCCATCCGACTCTTGCCCGGATCGCACTACCCAGGGAAGGGGCCGGGTAGAGGGCCCTGCACGGATCACCGACAGTATACTGTACTGCTGAGGAAAACCGTTCGCTGTGTTAGGCACAAGTGGCAACTGATCTCTGTATCTCCACGAGCGCATGCGAAAAATAAATGAGAAGTAAACAGGAATTGTAATTTATTGAACTTGTTTTGAAATCCTTTTTTTTTTTTGGGACTGTAGGTTACTTTACAACACATGCAGTATTACTGAAACCTGCTGATTAAGGAATGTAGGATTGGGTTACGATTGTGGACGGGGCCCGAGTGAATTACTGTTGGTATGATTTGCAATTTCACTCATTTATTTTAATAAATAATTTTTGAAAACAAGCGAAATAACGTCACATTCAGAATTTTAAAGCAAGTAACCACAATCACGCTTGAAGGCCTTTAACGACAGAATGGTAATTATAGAAAAATTAAACAAACATACATGAAATTCAGACAGCAAATAATTTTGGAAAACAAGACAATGTGGTCGCAAGCAGAATTTTAAAGCAAGTAACCGCAATCACGGCTGAAGACCTTTAATGCCCAAAATGGCAATTATTAAAAACTTTAACAAACTTATTATCAAACGGTGAATGCTACAACAAAAGTTAATGTAAAAAAAGAAGCAACAGTCCACCAACCAGGTGAGACAAATGATAGTAACTTAATAATAAAATAATAAAATAAAACACAAGGGCCAGTGACACACGGTGCTCCAGAAATCGACCTCTCAGTAGGTCACACCAAAAAGGCAGTCAAGAGTTGCATTCAGACCACAAGATGGTAACTCGGACTAGGAGCAGACTAACGAGCGACTGATGATAATCTTGGTGAGGCTACCTGACATCCAACAAAACAAATGCAACACACACTCCAATGCCCGAGGGAGGACTCGAACCTCCGCCGGGAGCAGCCGCACAGCCCTTGACTGCAGCGACTAAGACCGCTCGGCTAATCCAGCGCGGCGCGGCCGGTGTTTTTCAAAATTCATTGAGGTGAGTAGTTGCAAAAGTTCCGCCAGGGAGCTGGACATTACAGAAGCGCTGTGTGCCCAAATTTTGCTCTAGATTCTGATTGTCTGTATGGCTAAGAGCTAAATAAATTCGTGGAGCTGTTTGGATCTATCGAAATCTAAGAGACAACCGGCAGCCCGCGCAGAGTGCAGAATTCATGCGCCCTCTGGGTCGTAGTTGGTTTCTTCTTACTGTGCTTCAGAAGAAGGAGGAAAGTGGTCCGTTCGTGATCGTGATGAGCCGAGAGCATTTAGGATTGAGCTTTTCGGCGTTCTAACGGAGTCACTTTAAAGTGAAGTGTGTCCGCTAGGCACAAGCCTTAAAACAGCTCATAGAACCTTAGCTAATGTTTCAAAGAGATGAACCTAACGAGATTTTCTGGAAAGATTTGAGAGGTGTATTTTTGTGACTCTTTCTCTATTGACTTGTGACTCTGTTCCTTTTCTTTTTCTTTTCTTGTGGTGATTATAGGCGGAAACTGCTAGTACCAAGTGGAAGCGGTGTACCGAACGGTTAGCGGTGAAGATATAATTGTCCTGTAGTTACATCTCGGAAACTTTGTGACAGTGGTTGGATAGCTACAGGGATAATTACTGACTTTGGAGTTGTGAGAACTTTAATCGTGTCCGCCGGGCCAAGGAAAGGGTGGCGAACCTTATAAGCTGGTATAAAATGTATTGTAGTGCAGAAAATTAGCCGAGATCCGCTAATAAACGTTTCCGTTTAAACCCGCGATGGAGCACGTCGCGTTATTTGTCTAGCGCGCCTCACTTCTCCGAGAATGCGTCGATACAATCACCAACGCCCAATCTACAGGAGGGACTCGATACGGCACTATGGACACGTAGGCGCTGACGAAGGAGCGTCTTACCGACAGTAAACAATGCAGTGTAAACGTTCAAAAGCAACAAGAAGAGTTGGTATTGTTTGGAGTACATGCAAAAAACCTGAGAAGCATCTCTGACAAAGTTTTCTTTTTGTTCGTTTTCCTGCCAATTTCTAAGGACGTACGAAAATAAATTAAATATATATGTGTGTGTGTGTGTGTGTGTGTGTGTGTGTGTGTGTGTGTGTGAGTGAGTGAGTGAGAGAGAGAGAGAGAGAGAGAGAGAGAGGGGGGGGGGGGGGGGGGAGCTTTCCGCGCAGGTGCAATCCCGTGATGAGGCAGTTCTGAGTAGGGGTGAAAATTTCCTTTCGGTGTCATCCAGACTTTGTAGAACAGTGTTGCGAAACACGGAAATAATTTACGAAGTTCTCCAAGACATCTTTCGTCGTTTCCATGACAACGACATACAGCGACACGCAAACTTGGAGCTCTCATACGCTGGTTTCAGATGTCCCTCAAGACCAGAAAAGATGAGTAATTGATTGACGACTGTTTGACTGACGGTGAGACAAAAGAAGGAAGAATATAAAGTTCTCTATTTCTTTTTTGGCGCAGTGTCTGAATGGATTTGTACATAAATTACATTGTAGCAGGGCTTCATTACTTACAGGGAATAAGAAGTCTCGTTTGCAATTTCTTGAAATTGAAGAACTAAATTTTAATAAAACCACATGCAAGGTCGGCGACCCCCACCGATTCTAACGGGACAAACTCTTAATTGTGGATGTTGCTGCAGATCCTGGTCTTTTGTTGTACTCTAAGACCGAAGTGGTATGATGTTCTTCTGCCAATCGCCTTTCCGTCTCTGACAGGGAGTTACACTCGTTTGCTGATCTGCGTTCCCTAGACCGTCAAGGTTGTCGGGCTGTTTCGTAGCCTAATTGATAACTTCATTTAATTACAGGAGGACAGTGGGAAAGTTCCAGCAAATAACAGGTAGTAATTATGATAAAAATTACATATATATTGCAGAAAAACACAAGAATGTAGGATAACGCTGTCACAGGTTTTCTAGCATTCACTCACAAATCTGAAGCCACCTCGTTGTAGGATACGGAATTAACACAAGAAGATACATCAAAATACAATGAAGTTAACGGAGGTTACGTACAATCCCTGTAGGGCGAGGAATACACACCTGGAAATTGAAATAAGAACACCGTGAATTCATTGTCCCAGGAAGGGGAAACTTTATTGACACATTCCTGGGGTCAGATACATCACATGATCACACTGACAGAACCACAGGCACATAGACACAAGCAACAGAGCATGCACAATGTCGGCACTACTACAGTGTATATCCACCTTTCGCAGCAATGCAGGCTGCTATTCTCACATGGAGACGATCGTAGAGATGCTGGATGTTGTCCTGTGGAACGGCTTGCCATGCCATTTCCACCTGGCGCCTCAGTTGGACCAGCGTTCGTGCTGGACGTGCAGACCGCATGAGACGACGCTTCATCCAGTCCCAAACATGATCAATGGGGGACAGATCCGGAGATCTTGCTGGCCAGGGTAGTTGACTTACACCTTCTAGAGCACGTTGGGTGGCACGGGATACATGCGGACGTGCTTTGTCCTGTTGGAACAGCAAGTTCCCTTGCCGGTCTAGGAATGGTAGAACGATGGGTTCGATGACGGTTTGGATGTACCGTGCACTATTCAGTGTCCCCTCGACGATCACCAGAGGTGTACGGCCAGTGTAGGAGATCGCTCCCCACACCATGATGCCGGGTGTTGGCCCTGTGTGCCTCGGTCGTATGCAGTCCTGATTGTGGTGCTCACCTGCACGGCGTCAAACACGCATACGACCATCATTGGCACCAAGGCAGAAGCGACTCTCATCGCTGAAGACGACACATCTCCATACGTCCCTCCATTCACGCCTGTCGCGACACCACTGGAGGCGGGCTGCACGATGTTGGGGCGTGAGCGGAAGACGGCCTACCGGTGTGCGGGACCGTAGCCCAGCTTAATGGAGACGGTTGCGAATGGCCCTCGCCGATACCCCAGGAGCAACAGTGTCCCTAATTTGCTGGGAAGTGGCGGTGCGGTCCCCTACGGCACTGCGTAGGATCCTACGGTCTTGGCGTGCATCCGTGCGTCGCTGCGGTTCGGTCCCAGGTCGACGGGCATGTGCACCTTCCGCCGACCACTGGCGACAACATCGATGTACTGTGGAGACCTCACGCCCCACGTGTTGAGCAATTCGGCGGTACGTCCACCCGGCCTCCCGCATGCCCACTATACGCCCTCGCTCAAAGTCCGTCAACTGCACATACGGTGCACGTCCACGCTGTCGCGGCATGCTACCAGTGTTAAAGACTGCGATGGAGCTCCGTATGCCACGGCAAACTGGCTGACACTGACGGCGGCGGTGCACAAATGCTGCGCAGCTAGCGACATTCGACGGCCAACACCGCGGTTCCTGGTGTGGACACTGTGCCGTGCGTGTGATCATTGCTTGTACAGCCCTCTCACAGTGTCCGGAGCAAGTATGGTGGGTCTGACACACCGGTGTCAATGTGTTCTTTTTTCCATTTCCAGGAGTGTAGTTGAACTAGGGAATGAGAATATGTTACCCACGAAACGGTTATAGCGACAACAGGAGCAGATGCCGAACAGCTTAATTCGTTACGATTTGCGAGGTTGCAATGCTTGGTGCTTGCTGTGCAAGAAGTGTAATTACTCGGTAGCAATCAACGTGACTGCTGCAAGCTTTCGAACGCTAAACATACTAATCTACACGAACAGCTCTAACCACAGCCATTCCTGCGGTAACGAGAGACAACACTTCAATAACAAAATGGCGGTAACTACCGAAACTCCGGTACCCGCAAAGTGAAGGGATCTGAGATCAGCAAACTCGGGCACTGCATCGCAGTTTGCGCCCGTAGTTCACAGTTATGTCCCAGCAGGCAACACGACAGCGCCAGGGGACGAATCGCTGGTGCAGCCTCGCCCCAGATGGTGCACCCATCTCTCTGCCTCTCCGGTGAGGACACCTGTTTGGGCCCGAATTCTCCGAATGAGGGACAACTGGTATCTCTACGCCACATCGCGGCGAACGTAACGGCCAGTAACCGTTAAGAAAATTCGTCATTTTGAGCATGATCTTCGTTAACCATATGGAGAATGTGAGAATTACTCTGCGCCCTCCATTTGATGGTCCTCCATGTAAGCAATTATACGGTGATTATCAATGGCTGAGGAAAATTACTCTAATTGCAGAGAAGACCGATTTAGTTGAATGATTACTTAATTAAAGATCCGTGTGGTCTCAGATGATCATGAATGAGTTTGAAATTTTGTAGGCACCTTGGATCTGTGGTTAAAATTATCAAGTTAACTGCATTTGGCTTTCTTTCTTTCTGCTGGGTATTGGCTAGTGCAGCCTGGGCTTTGTATTCCCTCAAAAAGTCTCTTCGTTACATTCCAATAGCTGAGAAGTGCTGGCATTCTAGTCAGCTCTCAGCAGGTAGTTACCTGAGCCTTTCCCACTGGCTCAGTGGGAGCGCGTCATGTTAATTCCATTTTCTGTAAGTGGCGTCGAGTGTCAGGAAGAGGCTGTCAGTGCGTGGAAGTCAGGTAGTATAGCAACGGCTGTGACGTATTGCTACAGGTCCGGAGGGCACTGTGCCTTGCGCAACTTCACTAAGGCGGTGTTACAAGCAGTTCTGTACTATTACTTTGTGGACAAAATACAATCTTACTGAGTATCGGACCGCATTAGTGACCGGATCCAGGACCTCGTAGAAACTCAGTATGTTAGCCTTAAGGTACCTGGACGTGAAAATGACTGAAAAATTTCTCCCGTTTCCGAAAATGTGTGTATTATCAACTTTCAAATTCTTTATTTGTTCTTAAACACTCTTTGAACAAAACGCTTTACACCAACGACGTCTCCTTTCAGTTCATTGTCGCACTGCCACAGACATGCAAACAATAAAGTCAATATACAGGGACTTTGCAGATACAAAATTATTTAGCAAATGTCTACATTGACACACACAGAACCATAACAAGATTTTCAACAGTTGTGTGTGGCAAGAAGTACCAAAAACAGTGTTTGTTGGAAGGACGGTACTCAAAATAGCTGCGATGGATGCTGTTATAGGTTGTAACAGCAATGGTGCAATTATCAGGACAGAAATAACGGACAAATTGGTCATCTAACCAGGACATAATATGATAGTTGCTCCTACATAGATCGTCAGCGAGTAGTTGAAGCTGTAAGGCTGCGGAGGCCACCACTGAAGAGTTCAGAGTAAGGTGTAGAGGATAAAGAAACAGCTGGCCAGCAAGAATATGCTGCTGGAATGTTCTGAAAGGGGCATTCGGTGAGTTAAAAGCACTGTGAACAGTCTTTTCTCGCTTTCTCGAAACTACATTTTCCGAAACTTTAGGTACATATATCTTCACTATGGTTTGATCTATGGGCACCAAATTTCTCCCAAGTGAAAAATGGTATAGTATCATTGTATTATGTCTAATACATTACATAAAATTTCTTTGTTTGTAATTTTGCATATAATTTTAGCGGTAATTTCTGAGCAAAATAATTATGTGGTATAATAAAGATTGCTCTGTTTCCTCAGGCATAATTCTTATGAATTTTGACAGCAGCCTGCCACAGTATGAATGCTGTTAGACTGATGATGCACAAGAAAATAGTACAAGAAATGAAACGAGTGTTATAAAACCATCTATTAGACAAAATGTTGTAATTCTTAAACAATAACTGACAATTTAATAAATTTCCTTGTACAGCTTCAGTTAATGTCATTCGGTTTTGGGAACAAAATCGCAGCTTCCTCCGCATTGCTTGTCACGGGTAACGCGACCTTAGCAGTTAAGTCCCATAAGATTTCACACACATGTTTGAACACTGGCCACCACGGGGAAAATATTCGCGTCTGAAATCAACCTTGATGGTTCCGGACACAACCAGTGTAGGAGGATTTGGGAAGAGTTGCCCAGTACCTACAGGCTGGAGGACACGTCTTCCGTGGTGTACACAATAGCCATAGGCTATTCAGTAGCAATGGAATATTTAAATTTATTATCTTTCTCGATGGTAACTGTTTTTACTTACCATAAATAATTTTTTCATTGTACATTGTAGCAGTATTTCAAAACTAAGATTTGTTCGGCATGAACACTACTAGCGAAAAAGTGCTCGTATCGTGGCACAAAGAAGTCAAATACTCATATGCTACTGCTTTAAAAAGACTGACTGCTAAGTACGGCACTGGCTGGCTTATTCTAGCTCCCTCAGCGCCTTTAAAAACACCCCAAAAATTTTGGAATGAATACATTTTCTTGCTTTATTGCAACTCACGTCTCTCACCCACAAGCTCCCCTAACGGTAATTCGCTAACACCCACGAATCCATTGCTGTAAGTCGCTCATACACTTCCTCTCCCAGTTGCCTATTCTCATTCACTCATTCAGAACAGCTCATTGTCATTGTCTCTTTTTTTGCGCGTGTCTGTCATTGTCTCCTACGTCACAGCTAAACTCTCCTTCGTTCTGTCCTCATCCTACTACTACTACTACTACTACTACTACTACTACTGTCTCCTATCACTGTCATTCTATCCCTCGCGCTCTCTCTTGCTGCTACCATCTCGTTCATTCCTTCCTACTGCTGTCTCTTCTCACTGTCACTATCTCTCTCTCTCTCCTTCCTTGTCACTCTCATAGACTCTGCCTTTAATTGTCACTCGTTCTCACCCACTTCCATTGTCTCCTTCTCTTCATTCCTTTCCCACTGGCACTGTCTCCTTCACTCTTTTCCTAGCACTGTTCTGTCACATTTTCTCCTTCTCTTCATTCCTTTCCCACTGGCACTGTCTCCTTCACTCTTTTCCTAGCACTGTTCTGTCATTGTCGACTATGTTCCACTGCCACTGTGTCCCTCTCTCCCTTCAAAACTGCAATTGCCTCGTTCGTTCTTTCTATACCACAACCACTGCCTACCACTTCGAGTATTTATTATTGTTCATCTCTTTGCCACTGCCACTGTCACGTCTCTCAGCACAGAAAAAAGCGTGAATACCTTTTAAAATATTTTTAACGTTGATGAGGAAAGTAGAATGAAGCAGCTGGTATTCCACCTTCAATCAATCCTTTAAAACAGTAGCGTATTAGCCTTTCCTTGTGCTCCAATGGGAACATTTTCCTGCTGATTCCCTTCTTTCCCTTGATACAGAAGGGCATATCACTCATAAGAAAAGAACTTTATAAGTCAGGAAAATTTAGATAGTTCACTGATGTGAAATTAAAATAAGGCAAAAGCAAGGTCCAGTTTTATGGACACAAAAATTTTGCCTGTGCTTCAGTAATACAACATGAGGTTCTTCTGATAATGCAGACATTCCACATCGTATTTCTCCGTTATACGTCACTTCATTAGCTATGTTTCTGCCTCACATCTAGGAAACGGATGAAGATATCAAATTTTTCAGGGTTGTTCGAGGTCAGCATCTTAGGCATATGTTGTAAATATTACAGCTATTGGCTGTGGACAGCCGTGTTGGAATCCGCGGCTAGGTTTTGGTACCGAAAAAAAATGTTTTTCAGATTTTCTCAGGAACTGCCCAGAAAGTAAAAGGTACTTACGTAAGTTCCTTTAAGCCCACCATAGACCTCATGTATTGCAAAAATAACCAGCTGATTTTCTCCATTTGTCTAGGCTGGAGGGAAGCAGCAATATTTGAACATTGATCATGTACTGTAGTGTAGTGACGATAAGATTATCCTTCTGTGAGATATACAAGTGGCCCTTTGCACAATGACTACCTAAAACACTTGAACCTGCCTTTCTATCATCAAAGGAACCAGAGGTAAGAGCTGCGGAAATATCCCTTTTCTATACGCGGTGATTTAGAACATATTATGTAATGCATGCTGCCACATGCATACTGATATAACGACATCTCTCTTTCCTCCTCATTTGTAACAAGGCTACAAAAATACCAATGGAAAACTGGAATAATTATTGGTCTTTCCAATTTCCTACTTCATTAACGGACACACTGGGGGATGTAACTCGGTAGTGTTTCCTTTGTAGTTCAAATATTTTCATGTAATTAGGAGCTCACAGACTGGATGAGCACCTCGTGCTATTGCAAATATTTATTGGAAAACAATAAACAGATGATGCAATTGTTCTTTTTTTAGATCTGATGTCGTTCACTGACTTTCTGAAACACACAGAATTCTAAGATTTCAAGAGACATTATTAACGATTTAATTACTTTTTGATAGTATTAAAGAATACAAACGTATCACCCGTAGTGAAAAATATGATTTTCCGTCAGGTTTTCTCCTTTCAGAGTTACTGTTCAGTTTGAAGACGTCCATAAAATTGTCATGAGTAAACGCCAAACTAAGAGAAAAAGGATTATGTTTTACTTTTAAAACTCATCAGCAAATGCAGAAAAAATAATTTATTTGAAACAAATACACCTAAAATCACTAACACAGCAACCAGAGCGTTCTCGAATGGTTCAAATAGCTCTGAGCACTATGGGACTTCAATTCTGAGGTCATCAGTTTCCTAGAACCTAGAACTACTTAAACCAAACTAACCTAAGGACATCACACACATCCATGCCCGAGGCAGGATTCGAACCTGCGACCGTAGCAGTCGCGCGGTTCCAGACTGTAGCGCCTAGAACCGCTCGGCCACCAGGGCCGGCAAACATTCTCGAGCTTCTGTGAAACCATCACAGGATCACGAAGCAGTTCTTTAAGTTGTTCATTCTTCGATCCACGTATTCTTATATATTCTTCCCATCTTTTCATATCTTTCATGTGTTTGTTTCCAACGTCTGTGTTACGAGATTAAAAATTAAAACAAATGCGTAGAAAAATAGATGTGAAACCTAAAACCATCGTCTTAACAACAATTAAAAATATCCACTGTGCGAATTCCCTCACGCCCAGGAGTTCATAAATCCTCGAAAGAAGGAGATAATATGCACAAAAGTAGCAAACATGCAATCCACGCAAGTTTTATCTAAATAGGAGCACGACCATTGGGAACTTAGGTGTTGGACTCTGCCTTCATTTTACATATTTTATGTCATGGAATCGAAAGAGACATATATTCTGCTTGCGCCACCTGTACTTCGATTGCAAGCGACCGAGCTGAACCGTTTACGTGGTAAAAGTGCTTTTACATCGCAATTATTTGGCAGCGGCTGTAGCAGACGGGACCTGTGAGCAGACATCACTCAGCTGCCCCGCTCCTACCGCACCGGACCGCCCCGTCACAGCCTCCGGCTCAGTGCAGTAATTAGCCCACGTCTCGGTTAATGGACTTGTTCGGGCGCGCCTCTCGTGCAGTGCAGCCCGCGTTATCTGCACACGCGAGCCAGCCAGCTGGAGGACATTTGTCAGACTGGCACGTGCGAAATTGCAGGACGCAGCGCGTCGCGATACCTATCTAGCTGGCGCCAGTAAATTACGCACGGCCGCAAGATCGCAATCGCCCGCGCTGCGTGACATGCTGAGCGCTGTGAAGGCTTGCGGCTGCGGGGATCCACATGCAGCAGGGCTGCCAACCCGAACTGTGCAATGTGAAGGCTCGCGGCGGCGGGGATTCACATCCAGCAGGGCTACCAACCCGCGCGGAGCAATGTGGTAAACGAGCAAATTGAGTATGCACAACGGCGTTTTTGGCTGAAAACGAAAGTCGATCAGGTGACATCCCTCGCTCGCTAATTTTGTGTCACCAAATGCAATCCATCGTATTTCGTTATATCCATATTTTAACGTGCTTGTTATGATAGAATGCCAAATATTTATTATAATGCAATGTCAGTTGGGGGGACATTTTATATGAACGCTTGGTGTCTGTTCTTTCGGTGTATGGCCGAAAGAACAGACACCACTTATTCATATAATTGATTCGCCTCAATGGGCACTGTGTCCACCACTTCCAGTGCGGATGCACAATTACGTTCGGGAATTGCGGATAGATGGCGCCTGGGGAGGAATGTGGGTTGCCTGAAGATAGTACGCGCAGATGCAATAAACGCTGTGTCTGGGTGGTTCAGAGGTTACCGCAAATGCCTAGTAAGCACGAGATCAAGAGTTCGCATCCTAGTGAGGCGTACAAATTTTGACTCGTTCCTGCTGATTTTACATGAAGTCCCAGTGCAGCTGACAGCAATAGTTCCTTCCCTTTCCTTTACTTTCTCCACCCACTCCACCTTCAGTTTACGTAACTTGCTGTGTACTTATCGAGTCGAAGGAGGCAGGTTCGCGTGATGATACATGTAACACAATCTGAGACTTGCTTATTGATGTAATAGAGGTCTGTTCTGTGATATTAGATGCTATTTACATTTAAGAGCTTGCTCTCACAAGAATGAGTTTCTTCGAGTTTGTGATTTCAGTCTAAACGAAAAAAGAGATATAAAATGACTATGAGTAAAACAACCTGCAATGACATTTATGTTTTATCTTGTCAGAAATATTTGGCCGTTTGTCCCAAATAATTGTCCTATTGGGGTGCAGGTGAAAACTTTGAGGGGAAAGAGGGCGGAATAGATGGACAGACGGAGAGACACAAGGACGACACGGACACAGATGTGGGGCTGAGGGGATAGGCAGAGAGGGAAAACAAATGGAGAAATGGACGACGAGGAGATTGACAGAGAGGAGATATTCAGAGAGAAGGGGGAGGAGGATATGTGATACTTAGGCAAGTCTGGATACTCAGATAGTTTAAATATAGGGGCTACTGCCGGATGTTTGTGTCACTCTGGCACAATATTTCGGCCACGTAACTCGTGCTACCTGAGGCTGCCGTAAATGGCGGACGAGGCGCAGGGCGCGGACGTCCGTGGGAGCACCAGGGAAGGGCCAAAACCTCAGGAGCACCACCAGGCGGGCGCTGACCGCGAACGGAACGCCCGACACAGGACAGGCCTCAGAGACAACTGCAACAGATGGCGACCAAGTCGGGCGCAGACGTCCGAGGGAGCACCGGGAAAGAGACACCACATTACAAGCAGCGCCACGCGGGCGCGGACGGCAGAGAGAGCACCCAGCGCCCTATGGGCATAAGTACTGGACCAGATCCTCCAATACGGCAGTCTCAGGTAGCACCTGAAGAAGGCAACGAGTTACGTGGCCGAAATATTGTGCCAGAGTGACACAAACATCTGGCAGTAGACCCAATTATTCGACATGTCAAGATCTCGCCGGGAAAGCCTGAAGAGTTACATCAGTTCAAATATACTTTTTAGAGTACATGTAGAAGGAAAAGTCTGTAAAATATACATCAAACCAGCGTTTCACGCATGGCCAATAGACAGAGAAGATAGCATTATCGCTCTCCGCGCCAACATGTCTGGACGCCAGAACGGAAGACGAGGAGAACAAGTTGCCGCAACCGTTAGCCTCCTGGGCCAAGCGCTTGGACTGGACAGCAAGCAGAAGAGGAAGAAACCTGTACAGTGCTTCCGCTGTCAGAAGTTGGGGCACTTCGCCGCGGATTGCACAGGAGTACTCGCGTGTTTGAAGTGTGCAAAGCCGCACCTCACACGTGACTGTACGAAGCCCAGGGAAGCCGCTGCTACATGTTGTAATTGCGGCGGTTCTCACGCCGCCAACCACCGAGACTGCAGTTACCTCAAGAGCTGTGGCCGCGGGAAGGAGCGGCATACACACCGACGGCGAATTACTGCGCAAGAAGAAGTGACAAGGAATCAAGAAGCTCTGCCCGCGCATCGCGCCACTGGCACTTCTGCCGGTGCTGGCGCGAGTGGGGGGCCGTGCTGCTGCAACCCCGACAGCATTCACAAGATCGACGGTGCTGTTGCCAACGCAGTTGCTGTTCTCAAATCTGCCATGGCAGGGGAGAGGGCTGCACTTCGGGCCGAGGTGGACTAGGTACGTCTCCAGCTCGCACGGCTCCGCGAGTGGCTGGCCTGCAAATCTCGCAAGGGACGAGAAGTTACGACTGCCACCATCGCCACGCAGACGGACGCTCTCCCGGCTCCTGCGGTAGCGCTGTGTGCTGTGGGGGCGCCCATGGATGTGGCAAATGAGATGACTGCCCCCTCCTCGAAGTAGGAGGGCCAGCGGAAAGAAGATTCCGAGCCAGCTCCACCAGCAATACGAGATGACGTGACCAAAGGCATCGACACGCCCACCCGAAGACAAGGCGGGACTGCCGCTGATGGGATATGAAGTCACAACTGCTGCGCCCATCCAAAAACAGGACACAGAAGAGGGAGTCCACACGCCGCCAGCAGAGACAGAGATAACTGCGCCAGAACTGCTGAAGATGGTCGCAAAATCATTGCGTGACAAGACGTTCGCGCATCTCAATACCCCGTACCCTTTTACCGCCTCCAATGTTCCTAAACCACCTCTACCCCATAGGCCTTATGATTTTGGCTGGGCAATTGCAAATCTGACCGCCGTCATTCCTAAGAGGGACTTGGACCTTATAAACCGCTTCCCTATTTTTACCGACTATGACTGGCAGCGTATAATCGCTGCTATTCCGAGAGTCAAGCAGAAGAAGAACAAACATTCCTCTTCCTCTCGCCGCTAGTTTCCTAGCACCCATTGTATTTTATCCTGTCGAACTCAGACAAGTTTTAGCAAACCCTTTTTAATCCCAGTCAATTTTACCTTTATACTTGTGGCGCAAATGTCAACTGACAACAGACTCCGATATTGTAGACCACTTCAGGGGAGGTTGTCCATACCAGCGAGCTGCAAGCAATTAGAATCGATCTTAGAACGGAGATAAATATCCGTCACAGTGTGGCAATTGACGAAATGGCTAAGGCCTGATGGACGGCTGGCCCGGTTACAAAGCTTTCAGAGGATCTCGCGTTATCTCTGTTCCTCAGAAAGTCTGTTGTTATTACGTCGCCACGGTATTACGCTCGCGCAGCCAGTGACCTCGGCTTGAGTGGACTGGTTGAGTGTACAGTGGCGCTGGGGGCGACGGCGCGGCCGGCAGTTCGCCCACAGGCGATGGCGGTACAGCTGACGGACGAGGAATTATCTCGCGCGTCTGAAAAATATTCAGATTCCGCCGCAGAACGATGGCTGTAAAAAGAAATGGCGCTCTGCAAACAGCTTAACTTCAGAGATCGCTGACGAAGTTACCGCTAAATATTCAACCCCAGCTATACACGACCACCGACAAAGTTTGTTTGGTGCTTTTAACAGTAGAGAGAGAGAGAGAGAGAGAGAGAGAGAGAGAGAGAGAGAGAGAGAGAGAGAGAGAGAATGAATGTTCTTGTGTGCTTTGAGAATATAGCCGTCGTATCGGCAACTTCTTCACATGGTAGGTGACGAATTTCTTTTTTTTTTCATTTTTGACGAAGAAGAGAGTTACATAAGGTATTCTGATATTTCTTTTCTTCATTATTAATAGTACCAGTTGTGAAACATAGTTCATCTTAAAAGCTATGAAAGATCATGAGATGCGAACAGGAAACAAGAATCTTGACGAAGTATATATTAAATATTATATCAAAACGTCTCCTCATACGTTAGAAGCAAATTATTTTTAGAAAACTTCTATCAGAACCGAAATTACTGTTAGCCATAGAATAAGAAACCAAGCAGGATAAAGCCATTTAATCTCCTTTTCTGAGAAGTGGATGTGGCTTTATTATAACGACGTACAAAGAAAGTGAGCAGGTTGATATTTATATGAAGAACAAGCAAAAAAGAAAAAGAGAAAAGAGAGATTAGGAACGGAAGTACAGTTTTATGATAAGGTTGGTCTCCTGACATTTTTGTGTGGAATGAATCGTGAGTCTTAAATAAGAAGTCTGTAAGACATTATCAAACAGTTTAAAAATGACTAGAAGAAAATGGAAGGTGAAATCACAACTGCAAATACCACCTCTTGAGAAACTACGTGGAAAGCGAAGGAATTTCAAGCAGAGAAGAGGACTCGACAGTCCTGAACAAACACTGGAACAGTCATTCAAGATTTGAATGTAGAAAAATAAGAGTTTCGTTCAGTGGTTTGTTTGAATTTTGGCATCTTCAGTTAAGTAACCCGCAGATCCCCTTTCTATTTTTTCTGCTTTTTTTCAACATATGTTTTCCTTTAGCGAATCTGAAGGGGCCCAGATATGGTACTAGTTTCAGAAGTAGTAGCCTACATTAATTGAATGATTTCGAAATAATTATTGCGGAGTATTGGTGATCTAAAATAGTATTGTATGGTCAATATCGCTATCCTTACTCTATCGGGAAGCTTCATCTGGATCGTAGGATTGATCGGTGTGCTGAGATTCCGTTACTTACATATCTTCTGCGTCTGTTGATCACTGATGTTCGCGTCAAAATGGCTCTGAGCACTATGGGACTGAACATCTGAGGCCATCAGTCCCATAGAACTTAGAACTACTTAAACCTAACTAACCTAAGGACATCACACGCATCCATCCCCGAGGCAGGATTTGAACCTGCGATCGTAGCGGTCGCGCGGTTCCACACTGAAGCGCCTAGAACCGCTCGGCCAGATGTTCACGTCACCTGGGACTGACATCTGAGTAAGAAGTGGGGCCTTTTTCCCTGTGTGTCGTATTACAATGTCAGACTAATTATGCGTTACGCTTCGATTTAGACGAGTCTCTTCGTCGGCCACGAGAACTGTTGGCCAATCTGCTGTTAACGAATGCGTGTTGTGGGTAAACGCGTTGCTGGGTACACCTGTGACTGCAAGTGCGACATTGAATGAGGAGGCACAGTGGTTAGCACACTGCACTCGCATTTGGCAGGACGACGGTTCAAATCAACGTCTCTCCATTGTACTGTCATTTCCCCTGCGTGCATGTGCGAAGCTGTGACGCTGATTCTTTTTTACAAGTTATTTTTTGGTTTCCAATAGTTGCACAGCCGTTAGGTAAAAATGTAGAATAGCGCAAGAAGGTACGGTCTTCAATAAATATTCTCTTCAGATTAAGTTACAGATTGAAAACAAAGGCTCCTAGTCTGTCTGACTTTACGAGGTAATACTCGCAAAACAGAGCTACCGAGAGAAGCTATACCACCATCTAATTCTATCTTTGAATACTTTCTCTAGTAATTTGTATATTTTGACTAGAATGGTCATTTCTTGTCTTTCAACTTATAGATGAAAATTACGTAATCTAAATTTTTATCTTGATAATTGTCTACTAGCTCATAAATAAAATCCAAAGATATCAGTTGCTGCTGGCAGTTAACTGTGACAACTAAAGATCCTCCGTTGTAAGGTAATTCAGATTCGTTTCGTGCTGCAACATTAACACAATTCACTGTGAATAACATTTAAAAGACTGTGCTCCGTATAGCTAGCAAGGAATATTTCAACTATCACTGGATTAAAGAATTCTTTCCCCTTTCTTGCGTACTCTGTTACTGTATTGGAATAGCCATTCACGGTTTGTATCTTTGCGGGCCACACCGTACGATAAAGTTTCCCCAAACTACTTTGAGGAAAGTCACTTGCTTTTAAAACTGTTGTATTTTCTTTTTTCCAAACCCATACGAGACAAGATACATATCTCAGTAAGCAAGGCTCTGAGCACTATGGGACTGAACATCTGAGGTCATCAGTCCCCTAGAACTTAGAACTACTTAAACCTAACTAACCTAGGGTCATCACACACACCCATGCCTGAGGCGGGATTCGAACCTACGACCGTAGCGGTCGCGCGGTTCCAGACTGAAGCGCCTAGAACCGCTCGGCCACCTCGGCCGGCTCAGTACGCACGACGCTAGAGACAAGAAGCAATAAAAACTGAAACAATGCCTTACATTACTATGTATCCTAAAAATCAACACACTAGCAGCCCTGCAGGGTAGCCGCGTGGTCTGAGGCAACTTGTCACGGTCCGCGCGGCTCTCCCCGTCGGAGGTATGTATCGTCCTTAGCGTAAGTTAGATTAAGCAGTGTGTAAGCTTAGGGATCGATACCTTAGCAGTTTTGTCCCATAAGGCCTTACCACAAATGTCCAAAATAATTTCAATACACTAGCGACAGCTTCATGTTCTTTAGAATTCGTTATTCTTAGACTTATTTCAATATTAATTTTGTGAAGATTAATAAAATCTTGTGCCATGACATATGCTAAGTATTCAGAGTTATAATTTCTAATTTGCCGAGCCGGCCGCTGTGGCCGTGCGGTTCTAGGCACTTCAGTCCGGAACCGCGTGACTGCTATGGTGGCAGGGTCGAATCCTGTCTCGTGCATGGATGTGTGTGATGTCCTTAGGTTAGTTAGGTTTAAGTAGTTCTAAGTTCTAGGGGACTAATGACCTCAGATGTTAAGTCCCATAGTGCTCAGAGCCATTTGAACCATTTGAATCTAATTTTCCGCCGAAATAAAAGAGTGGTTACACTACCCTGCTTTGGATTTTCCATGATTTACTCACATCGCTCCAGGCAAATGTCGGGATGGCCTTTGAAAGAGCTGAGCCGATTTCCTTCTCCATCCTTGCAACAATCCGAGCTTGTGTTCTTTCTCTGATGGCTTCGATAGCAACTGGATGTTAAGCCCTAATTTTCCGTCCTTCCCAGGACTGCGAATATGTGTTAGCGTATTCATGAGTACGGGGAACTTGACTATACCGGTTCCTCCTCAGTCTCACATTGCTTGCCATCTCTATCAATGGCATTTCCTCAGCAGTCAGGAGCCTTGTCAAACGCTCTTTGTTTGTGGACGACTTTACAATCTGCTGCTCTTCCTCTGATCTTACAACGACGACGAGGATGCTGGAAAACTGGGCCTGAACAACTGGTATCCTGTTCTCAATTTTAACCGTGCTCGTTGAAGTTTCAACCAACCAGTTCTCACAATGGGGGACAGTTTTTTACGTTTTCAAGCAACTGTGCCCTTTTTGGGTTTGTTATTTGACTCGAAATTAATTTGGATCCTACACGTGAAGTACCTCCGAACAAAGCCGCTGAGGCAGCATGTCGGGATGGTGCTTTCCCATCTCGTTGCACGCCATCATCTCATTTTCTGACAGACGCGTCATGAGTCAGTGGGAGACTGAGTTGTAGCAGGTGATAGAAAACCAATTGTGGTCGTTCAAATCGAGCACACAGGCATGGCGGACTTCATGCCAGCCTCACGGCTGGAAGGACGTTCAGCTTACCACACTACACATCGCTCATACCCCTTTAAGGCATGGCTTCCTCTGGCGGGAGGATCCGTAATTCTACGAAGTTTGTGGTGTGCCACTTTCAGTCCAGCATATTTTGGCAACTGTGTTAAGGCAGCTCTCAGTCTCGACGTAGATCTGCCCACTATCCTCGCAAATACTGATCCTAGTGTTACAAGAGTTTAGACATTTTTTGTACTGTCAGGCCTCATCCCTATATAGGTGGGAAGGGAGGCAGACTTTAACACACTATAAACTCCTCCGCTCTCATGAAATTGGCACGCTGCCTTTTCATCAGGGTGCTGATGACCATGCTGCTCAGCGCCCCTTATCTCAAATAATCATCATCTATACCGATTCCTCAGTTACTCATTTCTCAAAAATTGCTGGCACAAAGCGAGTCAACATATCTGGCTTTGTATGTGCGTTTTTTCTGTTACGAAGAAAACGATAGTGCTTATGAAGAGCAGCTACTTCTGCTGAGACGACTTGAGAAAACGAACTGTGTAATTACCTAAAATACGAAAGAGAGCGTCTTGTGACAAGTTCAGACGGGAGAGAGTCTTCACGGAGGTCGATGTAAGCTATCGTAGCGTAAATTGTCTCTGTATGAGGCTAGGCTGAACCACGAAAGGTCTCCATAAGATCAGGTAATCAGCCTTAGTTACTCACCAGTAAATAATGAGATGACAATACACGTCTGGGGACAAATGCCAGGATTATGCTATTGAGTACGGAGATAGTCTAAATTACGAATTATTTTAGTAATCGGTCGCACTAGTTTTATCAAACCACGAAACATAAAAATAAATTTTAAAACAGCAACCGAAGTTTCTGAAATCGGCGTAACAACTCTGAAGCATCATTCAAGGTTTCAGGTAAACTAAGAGCCTCAACGTGCCATACTACTATACTAAGGAACACTTAATAATGCCCATACATTCTGATTACACTAATTGTAGCTGAGACATCTGTTCGAAACGGTACTGCTGTCCACAGTTCTGTACTCAGCAATAGCGCTCAGTGGTGCCAGACTCATCGTATCCAAGTATTTCCTAATTTTGCTATACTTCTAACTGCTGTTTATGTTCTTTTTCATGTTTACTTTCTTCACTTTCATTCATATTTCTAGGCTTCTTTCATTTTCCAGAATGTGTAGCTGAACAATTTGTGCCGAGTCCAGTAATTAAGACACCGCCGATCTATGAGGTTGTGTTCTTGCAGTCTTCTTTCCCATGTTGCTTGCGATAGACGAGAATATCATGTTATCTCCGTGTAAGCCGTACTTCATAAAACAGAAATTATTTCTTCTGTAGTCCTAGGATCCCAACAGGGAGTGGGTCAAAGTGTACCGACCATCAAACAGAGAAAATGTTCTCGCTATGTCAACTGCGAAAGATCATATAGTTGTATGTCTGTAGCAATTGCTGCACTTTGTAATGTAACGAGCTACGAGAGGTTAAGCTCGGATTCAACAGCTGAGCGCCATCTCATCTTAGAGAATAGAAATAATAAAAGATGCGAAGTGCACAGTTTATACTGACTATTTCTGCTTTATATTACACAATTTAAAAAAAATAGAAAAGGGCATTGTGTTCCTTTTCTATTGTAACAATATTCCAGAAAATGGACAGGTGGGAGTTGCTCGAGTCTCCGCGCAGCAGATGTTCCTTTGCCTTTACGGTCTCACAACGCAGTCGGCTGCGATGCAGTGGTCGCCTGTGTGAGCTTTCAGGTTCAGGAACACCCGCATATACATATGAATCGATGCGCTATTGAGGACGCAGGTTGTACAGGAGGCAGGGCCAGCGGCAGAGGAAATGGAACGCCGTCTGCGTGAGGCACGACTTCCGGGCATACGTCACGGTGGACACCCCGCCGGCAAACGGGCCACAGCTTCGTCGCCTAGCAACCAGTAGCGGTCTCTGTGCTTCTGGAACCTACAGTCTTCGACGAAAAGGTCCTTATTTACATATATACTCCGCAGGCCACCCAACGGTGTGTGGTGGAGGGCACTTTACGTTCCACTATCATTGCCTCCCTTCCATGTTCCAGTCGCTTATGATTCGCGGGAAGAACGACTACAGGAAAGCCTCAGCGCGCTCGAGTCTAATTTTACATTCGTGATATCCTCTGGAGGTATAAGTAGGGGGAAGCAACATATTCGATACCTCATCCAGAAACGCAAATTGTTCAAATGGCTCCGAGCACTATGGGACTTAACTTCTAAGATCATGAGCCCCCTAGAACTTAGAACTACTTAAACCTGAATAACCCAAGGACATCACACACACCCACGCCTGATGCAGGATTCGAACCTGCGACCGTACCGGTTGCGCGGTTCCAGACTGTAGCCCCTAGAACCTCTCGGCCACACCGGCCGGCGACTTTAACATAGACAAATGTAATGTATTGCGAATACATAGAAAGAATGATCCTTTATCGTATGATTATATGATAGCGGAACAAACACTGATAGCAGTTACTTCTGTAAACTATCTGGGAGTATGCGTACTTCCTGCATTTGGCTGCAATTTTCTAATACTGCAACTTCTCTGTATACTACAGTATCATCCGCGAAAAGCCGCATGAAACTTCCCACACTATCTACTAGGTCATTTACATATATAGTGAAAAGCAATGGTCCCAAAACACTCCCCTGTAGCACGCCAGAAGTTACTTTAACGTCTGTAGACGTCTCTCCATTGAGAACAACCTGCTGTGTTCCCAGGATGAGATTTTCACTCTGCAGTGGTGTGTGCGCTGATACGAAACTACCTGGCACATTGAAACTGTGTGCCGGGCCGAGACTCGAACTCGGGACCTTTGCCTTTGGAGTCTTGGCCCGGCACACAGATTTAATCTGCCAGGTAGTTTCATATCAGCGCACACTGCGCTGCAGAGAGAAAATCTCATTCTGGAAACATCCCCCAGACTGTGGTTAAGCCATTTCTCAGCAATATCCTTTCTTTCAGGAGTGCTATTTCTGCAAGGTTCGCAGGAGAGGTTCTGTACAGTTTGGAAGGTAGGAGACCAGGTACTGGCAGAAGTGAAGCTGTGAGGACGGGGCGTGGGTCGTGCTTGGGTAGCTCAGTTGGTAGAGCACTTGCCCGCGAAAGGAAAAGGTCCCGAGTTCGAGTCTTGGCCCGGCACACAGTTTTAATCTGCCATGTAGTTTCATGCTGTGTTCTGTTTGCTAAAAACTCTTCAATCCAGCCACACAGCTGGTCTGACATTCCGTAGGCTGTTACTTTATCAGGCGGCAATGTTAAAGTTGTCAAAATTTTAATCCGACGTTTTACTGGTGGTTGTGCGACATCATCCCCAGTTGCGCTGCAATCTACCTTTCTCCTGTGTCAACCATCCTCTTCACTCCCTCCCCCCGTGCCCTCCCCCCTCCCCCCTCCCCCCAAATGTTGTATTTTCTGTAGACAAAAACCATATGAGCGAAAAAAAAACCACATCAAAACAGCCGTTTGCGCCTTTTGACCACAGATCGACGGCCGACCAAAATATAGCCTTATTCTATCATCAGGCCCTGAGAGCAGGCAGCCTCCGTAGTTCCTCATTTGTCTGACGAGGCTTTGTACATCCTGTTCTAGTCCTCCCACAGAGGAAGTACTCCTAATGGAACTGGAAATCTAAACCTGGTTTTCCAAAACAAAGGAGCCACCAGCACACAGTTTCCCAAACTACCTACCGTGTTAGACGTTGCTACACAACGGTGATCAGACGAGAACAAGTGTATACAACGTAGTTTGGCGCTTGGGACAGTTTTGACGGGTTTGTTGTTACGATACACCGTTTTAGTACAGTCGAGAGCAGTTTACTCCAGTCTTTGTGCTACCTACGGTATACGAGAGATTGATTGCCTCTGAGGTCGATCACATCACGTGCTCTACGCATCGTCAGGATTCCATATTCAGGAGTATGGAGTGATCGGCTGGCAGCCCAGTCCAATCACGTCATGTCGACAACCAGCACCAAAATATGTACGTACCTTGCCCTTGCCATTTCACGAAAACCATCAGCTGATTTCCCGGGTTCCCGAGTTCGATTCCCGGCGAGGTCAGTGATTTTCTCTGCCTCGTGATGGCTGGGTGTTATGTGATGTACTTAGGTTAGTTAGGTTTAAGTAGTTCTAAGTTCTAGGGGATTGATGACCATAGATGTTAAGTCCCATAGTGTCAGAGCCATTTGAGCCATCACCTGATTTTGTTGTTAAAACTGTCAAACACTCGTTGAAACATTTCATGGCAGTAGCGTTGCTCTACTTCAAATCAGTCCAAATCCTTCTTGTGTAGAAGGCGTCAGAGACACAGCACTACTTTCAGTACATTTACTCGTATCAACAAATTTTTATTACCTTTCTAAATTTTCTGTCTATAAGTGGCTCTTGGGATATGGTCTTCTTCTTCTTTCGAATAACCCATTTGGAGGGTACGATGAATCAACTTTGGCTAATCTTCATTGTATTAGATTTCCTCAGTTTCCAAATTTCCTTCATCCTTTTAGAGTGTTGTTCCCTTTCTTCTTGAGTCCACTTTCGTCTAGTTATTTTCTTTCTCTCCTGAAATTCCGCCTTTTGAACTGCCTTTCTGAAATGTGTGCTGTTTTCTATTGTGTCTATTGTACTCCAGCATTTTCAATGTCCTTTTCAGTCTCTATGAACCATGCTGGCTTGGATTTGTAGCTATTGAGTAATGTGAATATCCGCTTGGTTAGTCTGTTGTTATCCATTCTGAATATATGTCCAAAAATCTGTAGTATCCTCTTCCTCATTACATCAGTTAGTTTCTCCGTTTTCAGATATAGCTCTCTGTTTGATCTTAACCTGTATTCAGCATTATCGTTTCTTTTAGCTCCCAGTATTTTCCTTAAAATTCTTCTTTCGACCTTCTCTAGTTTCTCAAGATCTCCATTTCTTGTTAGTTTAAGTGTTTCTGCCGCATAGAGAGCTTCAGGTCTGGCCACTGTTTGGTAGTGTCTTAATTTCGTGTTCCAGGACAAGGATTTTTTTATTATAAACGTTTTTGGTCATATGAAACACTCTTTCCATTTTGTGCACTCTAGTTTTATAGCTATCTTTTCTTTGGCATTGTATGTAATCCACTCTCCTAGGTATTTAAAGGAATCTGTTTTGTGTATTGTTGTCAAGTGCAATATTTTGAGGAGCGTCACAGATGTTTGTCATAAACTTTGTTTTTTCATAGGATATTTGTAGTCCTAATTTGGCTGCTTGTTTTTGTAGTTCTCTTATTTGTTCTTGGGCATTGTCTAGTGAATCTGTAATCAATGCCATGTCATCTGCGAAGGATAAACAGTCGACAGTGATCTTGTTTGGATTTCTTCCTAGTTGAATCCCTTTAGTATTGATGGCCTTCCTCCATTCTCGAGCTACCTTCTCCAAGACACAATTGAAAAGCAGAGGTGATAGACCATCTCCCTGTCGAACACCTGACTTTATTTCAAACGATTTTGAGAGCTCTCCCCTAAATTTTACTTTCGATTTTGTATTTATCAAAGTACCATTAATTATTGCAGTTGTTTTAGCATCGAGTCCCAATTCTTTTAAGATATCAAGCAGTGTATTTCTGTCAATTGAATCATAGGCTTTTTTTAAATCCACAAAAGTAATTACATATTTTAAGTCCCTGATTTTCCTCATTTCTATTATGTTAATTATGTTCTTTAAATTTAGTATTTGTTCTGCACATGACCTTCCCTTCCTAAATCCAGCATGATACTCTCCTAGCTGTTTGTCAATTGTCTCTTCTGCTCTTTTTAACAGCGCCTTAGACAAGATCTTATAGGGGTCACTGGTAAGAGGGAGATTCCCCTATAATTGCTACGATCTGTTTTCTTCCCCTTTTTATGTCTATGGTCTATAAATTTTATTCTTCACTTTGACTATATACTACAATTTCTATCATATTCTGTTGCTGTCTTTTCGTAAATCACTCGTTCTACAGACATTGGTATAATATATACTGTATACTAGCTCAGGACCTAGAAGCGAATAGACTCCTGCTTATAGAACGCAAGAAAACAGTTCTGAATGTAACTTCATGGTCTAATGCAGTCCTTAAGATCTTGTTCTTTTTTCCATAAAATAACTGTCGATCTTAAACTGGACATAGTAAGCACCCAACGGAAAAAATACCGAGACACTGTTATTTCTTATCGTTTAACAATTTTTGCTAAAGAAATGTGCCGGCTGGAAATTGATTAACTCAAATACAAGATGATCTGGAGTGCTTATAGAGGGCCGTGTGGGATTAGCCGAGCGGTCTGGGGCGCTGCAGTCATGGACTGTGCGGCTGGTCCCGGCGGAAGTTCGAGTCCTCCCTCGGGCATGGGTGTGTGTGTGTTTGTCCTTTGGATAATTTAGGTTAAGTAGTGTGTAAGCTTAGGAACTGATGACCTTGGCAGTTAAGTCCCATAAGATTTCACACACATATGAACATTTTGCCGGCCGGCCGGCCGTGCGGTTCTAGGCGCTACAGTCTGGATCCGAGCGACCGCTACGGTCGCAGGTTCGAATCCTGCCTCCGGCATGGAAGTGTGTGATGTCCTTAGGTTAGTTAGGTTTAATTAGTTCTATGTTCTAGGCGACTTTTGACCTCGAAAATTAAGTCGCATGGTGCTCAGAGCCATTTGAACCATTTTTTTTGCTTTTAGAGGAAAGTGTGTTTTGTAGAGTTAGCAAGGCAAGTTTCTGACATACGCTGATAGTCCAAAACATTGCGATCAATTGCTTAGCAACGTGCTGGTCCACCTTTGGAACCCAATATAACAACAGCGATTAAGCGGGCAATTGATTCCACAAATCTCGATATTTTTGCATGTCGCGCAAGAGCGTACGCAGAGGTCACGTTATTCCCATAAAATTCCCTACTCTACCACGATTCTGGATCTGTGACACGAACAGTTGTCCTACTGGAAGATGTCATTGCCATAAGCGAAGTTATCGGACTCCACAGCTATTTCCCCCCTGCGGGTCCCGGGGGCTAGAATAGGCCCGAGGTATTCCTGTCTTTCGTAAGAGGCAAGTAAAAGGAGTCTCACTCTTCTCGGCCGTTTGAGTTCAGGTCCCATTCTATGGTTTGACCTACCACTTTCCAAATTCTACAGAGGTAGATATAGAAATTTGGAAAATTGTGATAAGTACTGTGGGACCAAACTGCTGAGGTCATCAGTCCCTAAGCTTACACACTACTTAACCTAACTTAAACTAAATTACACTAAGGACAACACACACACACACACACACACACACACACACACACACACACATATATATATATATATATATATATAATACGTGCACCTGCTTCCGCAGGGTCATATGCAACTCTTTCTGTAACACACACCATGGAATCTACGTGACGGCCGATGACACCACAAAGCAAGCATCACCTCGAAATGGCAGGAGCTAAACTATCTCAGTAAAAGATTGTCTGCACATTTCTTGGTTATCTGAAACTATTGAGAGTGATACCGAGAGATAAGTAGTAGAATTAACATTTTATTGTTACAAAAATGGTGGTTCGTGATGGGAAAACTTAGACCTATAATTTCACCACCTAACAGTGACCTAGTAAGTAATGCTTTAAAAACTAACTACATGCACAATAGATAATGAGCGTGGAAGTAGAAATGTTGAAGGCATACTTTACTTTCATTCCCGGACGTGAGACGTCTAATCCTTTAATTCATTGCAAGTTCTGCGCTCAAGTGTATTGCTTAAATTATCGTTTCTCATTGGAATGTGTCACACCTGCGTGCATTAGTTAGAGTTATGAAGTGCAGTTGATGTAAGTTGAGTCCGTAATTTGGATAACGTGATAAATCCATCATTACACAAAGCTGCCTTAACTCTTGGGCATCTCACAAAGCAGCTTTCCAATTTGTCCAAAATACATACCAGTATAGTTTCTTTGGTTTCCCTAGTTTACTTGCGGCAAGTGCCGGGATGTTTCCTTTTAGACTCTACTGCAGCCGAGTCAATTTGGACGGCAGCCTACTCTGATTATTCAAAAACTTCCGGGAATTCAGCCAGGTAACACTTTCAGCGACCGCCGATATTTCGGCGGGAGAACACCCCGCCATTTTCAAGGCAAACTGCAACGGACAGGCGGCGTACATGCAAATTTAAAACCTCGCTTTCGGGCTGAAGCAGGAAAGATAACACACACACTGAAAACTAATGCCACCAAAGATGACAAAAGTCAGAGCTATCGATAGCGAGACTGCAAATTCGCAGGTGAGGCAGCATTGAATCTGTCCCTCTGTTTTTTGACGAGTGAGAGAGCCTGATTCCAAACAGAGTTTAAACAAAAACCTCCATCCTTGTTAACGAGGTTGCTCGTTAATTTAATCTCAACTGCCTCCTTAATAACACTGTTCCAATAGCTGGAGGTGCATGCCAATATCTCGGTGTTATTACATGACATTGGGTTAGTAGTATCCAAGCAATGTTTCCCAATAGCAAATCTACTTGGATGTTGTAATCGTGTCTGCCGTTTCTGCTCAGTACATCGGTCCTCCACGGTCCTGAAAGTTGATCAATAAATGCCATGCCGCAGCTACAAGGAATACGATATACACTCGCCTTACGCAGACCGAGATCATCGTTAACAGAACTCAAAAGTGCTCTAATTTTAGATGATCAGTCCCATTTCTCCTAGCTCGCCCTCAACTCACGTCCAGGTGAGCATAGCCACTTGCTCAGATCCGAGAGTGGTCGAAATACGATGTTTACCACCTTGAAATATTCTCACCGCTTGACACGAAAAAATAATTACTGTTAATATTCCTCCTTGTATGGGCCTAATTCTCATCTTTACCTTTTAACAATGGTTTTCATCAGTACACTTGCAGACATATGAAATTAATTTTTTGCCCATTAATGTGTGCAAAATAAGTGTGAGAGAAAGTGAATGCAAACTGCTGCAACCTCAAAATCGAAAATACACTACTGGGGCCATTAAAATTGCTACATCACGAAGATGACGCGCTACCGACGGAGAATTTAACCTACAGGAAGAAGATGCTGTGATATGCAAATGATTAGCTTTTCAGAATATTCACATAAGATTGGCGCCGGTGGCGACACCTACAACATGCTGACATGAGGAAAGTTATCAACCGACTTCTCATACACAAACAGCAGTCGGCCGGCGCTGCCTGATGAAACGTTGTTGTGATGCCTTGTGTAAGGAGGAGAAATGCGTAGCATCGCGTTTCTGACTTTACAAAGGTCGGATTCTAGCTTATCGCAATTGCGGTTTATCGTATCACTAAATTGCTGCCCGCGTTGGACGAGCTCCCATGACTGTTAGCAGAATATCGAATCGGTGGGTGGAGGAGAGTAATACGGAACGCCGTGCTGGATCCCAACGGCCTCGTATCACTAGCAGTCGAGATGACAGGCATCTTATCCGCATGGCTGCAACGGATCGTGCAGCCACGTCTCGATCCCTGAGTCAACAGATGGGGACGTCTGCAAGACAACAACCATCTGCACGAACAATACGACGACGTTTGCAGCAGCATTGACTATCGGCTCGGAGACCATGGCTGCGGTTATCCTTGGCGCTGCATCACAGACAGGCGATGGTGTACTCAACGACGATCCTGGGTGCACGAATGGCAAAACGTCATTTTCTCGGATGAATCCAGGTTCTGTTTACAGCATCATGATGGTCGCATCCGTGTTTGGCGACATCGCGGTGAACGCACATTGGAAGCGTGTATTCGTCATCGCCATACTGGCGTATCACCCGGCGTGATGATATGGGGTGCCATTGGTTACACGTCTCGGTCACCTCTTTTTCGCACTGACGGCACTTTGAACAGTGGACGTTACATTTCAGATGTGTTGCGATCCCTGCGAAACCCTAAATTTCAGCAGGATTATGTACAACCGGATGTTGCAGGTCCTGTGCGGGCCTTTCTGGATGCAGAAAATGTTCGACTGCTGTCCTGGCATGCGCATTCTCCAGATCTCTCGCCAAGTGAAAACGTCTGGTCAATGGTGGCCGAGCAACTGGCTTGTCGCAATTCGCCAGTTACTTCTCTTGATGAACTGTAGTATCGTGTTGAAGCTGTTGGGCAGCTGTACCTGTACATGCCATCCAAGCTCTGTTTGACACAATGCCCAGTCGTATCAGGGCCGTTATTACGACCAGAGATGACTATGTCTGGGTACTGATTTCTCACGATCTATGCACCCAAATTGCGTGAAAATGTAATCACATGTCAGTTCTAGTATAATATATTTGTCCAATGAATACCCATTCTTCATCTGCATTTTTTTCTTGGTGTAGCAATTTTAATGGCCAGTAATGTAGAACCTTGTGGTATCAAATAGAAGTATTTGGAGGTGAGTGAAGGATCCTTCTCACAGAAGGAAGAGAGGAAAGGTGTATTTGAAAAAGTGAAAGAAATTGTTTTCTTTGAAATGTAGTCACTGTGTGTGTGGGTAGTTATATCACAGCAAATGTCGTAAGTGGAGGAAGTAGGTATTTTTTATCAGTTTTGAGGGTGAAGCGCGATGCTGTTCCTGCAGGACTTGTACTGTGAGCGGCAAAATACGTCGACAGCAGCGATCCACCGTCAAGGTGGGGCGACGTGCCTCGGTCGCTGCGGTGGATGGCGGGTGCCGGCGGAACGACTGCCGGCGTCGCGCCGCCTCGGCGCTGAGCGCTCCCCCCCCCCCCTCCCCCCCCCTTCACGCTACTCGTCTTCCCTCCTCACCGCGGCTGTTGGCTCTGGCCAGCCATTGTCCTCCCTTATCTATGGCGGCTATTCAGCTGCCTGCGCGGCGGCCGCGCTGGACGCGTCGTGCAGAACACTGGCCCGCAGTGTTGGCAACCCTGTGGACGCCGGCTAATCCGATATGCCCACAAGTTGCTGCGAGTCAATAAGGTGTTTAACGTTGGCAGACGTGGATTAGGGCGGGCGGTGGCTGGGCGCGTGTGCCCACCGCCCGCCGCCAGTGTGGGCGGTGTAAACATAAACACTCCCCCGTCTGCCGAGAGCACCGGCTTCCGTCCGAAGTTGGTCGGCGCGGCGGCCGCTCCAGCTGCAGTCGGTGGTGGGAAAACGCAAGGAGACCCAACAGTTTGTGATCTGGCTTAGAAACTCGGTATTAGGCTTGACGAGAAGGCAGGCTGATGTGTTGCTATTCCTCAAAAGCGGTTTTTGCGTCTTGTGGAAGGTAAAACATTTCTACCAGCTCTTTTTACTCAGCACAAAATATCTCCAGCTACGAAGGCAACAATGCTATTAATTCAGCTGAATGTGCCATCGTTCTGTTCGGCAGTTAGTTACACTCCTAGATAATGACCTCATTGTTAGGAGACAGCTGGAGTTAAATAAATGGGGTACAATGGTCGCGCATGTCTACAGTGAATGCTAAGTGCTCTTGTGAGGGTGTACACGGCGATGCCACTGGACAGTGAATGACTGAAAACGAGTGATATGGAGTGATTAATTACGCCGTATGGTATGGCAATCCGATGAAAGAGTTTGACTGTAGCCGATGCCTGGAGAATGCTACCTGCCATCAGGTGTAGTTCTAAGAGTGAAGTGCAGAGGTGGTGGTGGTGGTGGTTTCCGTGGTTAGTACATAGTACCCTTATTGCGCCGAAGAAAGCGCTAAATATGGAAGGATATGAACGTATTTTACTGCATTTAGTACTCCATCTCGTATCTTCTGATTCCGGCTCTTGAGGCAGAATGGAATGCCATTTCTCCGTATACGAGGGTCGTTCAATATGTAATGCCCAACATTTTTAAAAATCCATTAACATACATAGACAAATATCCTTGCTGGTGATTCACGTTTTATGTTTGTTCTGTGCGCTGGTGAAGTTTCGAACAGGCAAAGCAGATGGTAGAGCCGTAATACAGCGTCGAAATGGACGACTCACGTTACAAGCAGGGTGCTCTTACTGAATTCTTGTGTGCAGAAAAAGAAACCGTAATGAACATCCATAAACGTTTGTGTGTTACGAATGGCGATGCTGTAGTTGATAGGAGTACAGTTGGGCGTTGGGTAAAGAACGTTAAAGCCTCAGGAAATGCAGAAATAGAGCTTTATGATCAGCCACGCTCGGGACGTCCTGTCTCAGCCACTGCTCGAGCCATTCTGAATCGTGCTCATGCCATTATTCGTGCCGACCGGCGCATCACAACTCGACAGTTGGCTATACGGCTGTCCCTCCGAATTGGAATTACGTCTGCAACGATCGAGACTCTCGAATGTTCAAAGAGGTGCTCACGATTGGTTCCAGTTCCACGAATGCTCACAATCCACCACAAGATTCAAAGAAAGGCCATTTTGTCTTAATTGTTGGAGAGTTTTGAGACCAATAGAGAGGCTCGTTACGGGAGACGAAAGCTGGGTGCACCACTTTGCGTCGGAAACAAAAAGGTAGTCTATGGAATAGCGTCGTCCTCATTCACCGGGAAAGAAGTAATACAGGACAACCCAATCAGCCGACGAAGTCATGGTTTTAGTCTTCTGGTACTGTGATGGCGCCATTCACGTAGATGTGATGCCAAGAGGGTCAACCATCTATTCAGGGAGAAGACTGAATAAACTGAAGGACTGTTTCCGAAGTGTTCGGTCGGACAAGGATCCAGCAGAAATCTTGCTCCAACACAATAATGCACGCTGAGACACAAGTCTGAGAACCCGGGAACACATCGTCAAATTGGGTTGGACATCATTGCCTCAGTCCAGATCTGGCACTCTCGGATTTCCATCTCTTTGGGCTGCTTAAAGATTAGCTATGCCTACAGGACAAGAGCTTTTACCAACAGGGAATAATCGGTGATAAAAAAGTCGGTATAAATTTGAAAACTGAATAAATAACGCAATAATGTAGATAGACAGGTACAAATTGACACAAATGCTTGGAGTGACATGAGGTTTTATTAGAACCAAATAAAAAAAATACAAAAGTTCACAAAATGTCCGACAGATGGCGCTTCATCTGACCAGAATAGCAATAATTAGCATAACATAGTAAGACAAAGCAAAGATGATGTTCTTTACAGGAAATGCTCAATATGTCCACAATCATTCCTCAACAATAGCCGTAGTCCAGGAATAATGTTGTGAACAGCACTGTAAAGCATGTCCGGAGTTATGGTGAGGCATTGGCGTCGGATGTTGTCTTTCAGCATCCCCAGAGATGTCGGTCGATCACGATACACTTGCGACTTTAGGTAACCCCAAAGCCAATAATCGCACGGCCTGAGGTCTGGGGACCTGGGAGGCCAAGCATGACGAAAGTGGCCCCTGAGCAAACGATCATCACCAAACTACGCGCGCAAGAGGTCTTTCACGCGTCTAACGATATGGGGTGGAGCACCATCCTGCAAAAACATCGTACGTTCCAGCAGGTGTTTATCAGCCAGGCTGGGGGTGATGCGATTCTGAAAGATATCGGCGTACCTCTCACCCGTCGCGGTAGCAATTACAGAACCAGAATCACGCATTTCCTCGAAGAAAAAAGGCCCGATAACGGTAGATGTGGTAAATCCAACACATACCGTGAGTTTCTCGTTGTGCAATGGAGCTTCCACGACAGTTCTACGATTTTCGGTAGCCCAAATTGTGCAGTTGTGGGCGTTGACAGACCCTCGGAGCGGTCCACAACACGCTACTCAACTAATCGTTATCTTCCTCCACCTTTGAAAGGCAGACACCGCAAATGCCCTCCGCTTCATTAAATCGCCAGGTAATAGTTCATGTTGACGATGGATTTTGTACGGATAGCATCGGAGTGTACGCCTAAGTGCCAACCAAACAGTAGTGTATGGAATGCCGGTGCGACGTGCGACTGCACGATCGCTGACTTCCCCGTCCATAGACGAACCCGCTACAGTCTCCATTTCTTCCTGAACTGTCTCAGCAGCATTACGCCTTGTGCTCGGTCGGCCACTACGGGGTCTATCGTCTAAACAAGCGTGGCTTCGACCTGCGAAATCTTTCTCGCCACATTTGTGTTTGTCAACGGACCTTTACCCGTTCGAATCCCCTTTCTATGGCGATAAGATCGTAACGCTGAACTAGCACATTCCCCATTCTGATAATACAGCTTCACTAAAAGCGCCTTTTGAGGTAACGGCAACATGCTGCGACTGCTGGCGTATCTGATTCTCTCGCTCTCATTACAGCTCCTTTTATACACGATTGACATGCGCAGTGACTGACGTTTTGCTGTCCAGCGCCATCTGTCGGACATTTTGTGAACTTGGTTTCTTTTTGTTGTAATAAAACCCCATTCATTCCAAGCATGTGTGTCAATTTTTACCTCTCTATCAACATTATTCCGTGGTTTATTAAGTTTTCAAATTTATACTGACTTTTTGATCACCCGGTACATGCTCTTGCACAACGGTGGCGTACAGCCATGGAACATGGCGGAGACTATGTAGAAAAACAGGACATGGACAGGACATGTTGACGTATATTGTCACCAAATTCTGACTCTTAACAATTAATATCTTCTGAGAAAAAAATGTGGGGCATTACTTATTGAAAGACCCTCTTACATTGAGACATCCCACTGGGAAAGTCCATAGCAGGGTTTCAGACATCATAAAGGCGAACAGTGGACACGCACGTCTTATGTTAATGTCCACCAATAGCTGACCAGTTACTTTTAATCAAATTATGTCTGTTCTTAACACTAATCTCCTCTCCCCACTCCCTCCCCCCCAAACACACACACAAACAAACACACACACACACACACACACACACACACACACACACACACATACGCAGACGCATGCACGCGGTCGATCTGAAAAAGTATGCGGTTGTCGTTTCACGTACATCAGGTTTCGCTCTTGTAGATTCGTGTGAGATTGACTCATAACTTGGCAATGTGTTACTCAGTGGGTTCTTTACGCTCCATAGAACTGGCAGAGCTTTGTGTGGTGTATACGTCTGTGTTATTTTGTACAGCGAGTACGGTACGTTTCTTGGTGTACGTTCATTCTCACAGCAACCACTGTAATCTGCACTCCAGTTCATGTATTTAAGCATGGTACTGTTATAGAAGCCGGCCGCAGTGGTCTCGCGGTTCTAGGTGCGCAGTCCGGAACCGTGCGACTGCTACGGCTGCCAGCTGCCCTCTCGCTGCGTCTGCCAGTGCCAAGAGGCGCGCTGTATCGTCCCAGTCTGCCGTTTGTCGTCTTTAGACACTAGGCTCTAGAATGTTCTGAAAAGTACAACGTTCCGTCTAGAGTGCCGTGGACATCTCATGCCGCCGGCCAGCACTATCTGACTTAACATCTGTGGTCATCAGTCGCCTAGAACTTAGAACTAATTAAACCTAACTAACCTAAGGACATCACACACATCCATGCCCGAGGCAGGATTCGAACCTGCGACCGTAGCAGTTGGGCGGTTCCGGACTGAGCGCCTAGAACCGCGAGACCACCGCGGCCGGCGTTGAAGTGGCCACGACCAATCATTACATGGTACCAAATGTCTGCATCACTGAATTTGTCTTACACAGCTATGCTATCATCAGGCCAATAATACCATGCTTAAGTTTCAAGGAATACAGTAAACACCTGTTTGTTGGGGATTAATAAAGTTGCGAAAACGCTTTCTTCTTTTCTTCGTGAGTCCTTGGTGGGCAAACCACGGCTCGCGAGTCACATGCTGCTCTTTGGCCCCTTGAGTGTCTCTCTTCCTCAAAATACAGTGACGGAAAAAGAATTATAACACCAAAAACTAATTAATGTAGACAAAAAGGGAAAAAAAGAATTTGGGCGCCTACGCGCGGCGGAGGCTTGCGCTGTTCATGCACAATTAATGTGAACCAGACCATCAGCAGTCTCCGTGTCCAATGGTCAGTGCTAGTTGCGCCCGAAAAACGCATGTAGGTGAGAAAAGTACCTATTCGGGGCATACAGGCACATTTTTCTAACGAGCTGCAGATGTCACAGGTATTCTTGTCATCAATTTAAGAATTGTAATTTTGTAGTGTTCTTGGCTTTATTATCACAAAACGAAAAAATTTTAGCTGGCCTGTTTGATATGGCTACAACGATGTAGCAAAGAAAACGGAAGACGAAACCAGTGACTTTCAAGTCAAATGGATAGAGATTTCAGCATTTATTTAAAACTTCTGTGGTCTTCCGACTTGCCTTACTTGTCAGGAAGAACTGGCTCAAATTTGGAGACACATATTACAGCTAAACACGCATCATTTAGTATTATCTATCATGTCGATGACGGAAGGAAGAAAGCAGTCGACGCACTTAATAAAAGATCAAAAAATTCAAGCTCTATTAAGATACCAATAAAGTTTTGCATCAGTCCTAATATTCAATATTGCAAGTCTTGTGATTAGTTGTGCTATCACTGAGGAACACCTGACACTGAGAGACAGTAACAAGTTGTTTTATAAATGCATCCGAAGAGGTATTTCGGGGTTTTAAGAACAAGCAGATATGCTTAAAAAGATTGTGGAGTTACCACCGTTTGTTAAAACCGTGAAAGATGGGACAGTCAAAATCTCTTGGAAGATAAGCAACCAGAAAATGGAAAGTATTAAATTGGTTTCAGCGTTGTCGGTACCAATCTTCTGACATAAATGATACATTGCAGTTTTATATATCCTGTGATTTATTTGATCTACGGTTCCTAACGAAGAATTCTCAGGAATTCTCAAAGGTCAAACACGTGCCGTAATTTAAAAACATCGTATTTCATTCTATACAGGATGGTTCATTGATCGTGACCCGGCCAAATATCTCACGAAGTAAGCGTCAAACGAAAAAACTACAAACAACGAAACTTGTCGCCTGTTCGTCTACAATTGTGAGCCATGTGTTTGTGACTATTACAGCGCCATCTATCACAAAGCGAAAAAAGTGGTCCAACTAAAACATTCATATTTATTTACGTACTACACGAATATGTAATAAAAAAATGGGGTTTCCTATTTAAAACAACGCAGTTGATATCCGTTTGACCTATGGCAGCACCATCCAGCGGCCCAACCATAGCGCCATCTGGTTTCCCCCTTCAAGCTAGACAAGTTTCGTTCTTTGTAGTTTTTTCGTTTGATGCTTATTTTTCATGAGATATTTGCCCGGTCACTATCAATGAACCACCCTGTATAAGTGTCTCAATTTTAACAGATAACTCTGAACGTCAGAAGAAACTGATTTGTTGCTACGTTAAAAGAAAAAAATTAATCACGAGATGCTTACCAATGCATCATTTATCAATGACCGCTTCGTGTGCAGACATTTCAGGAAGAAATTTGCGAAGTTGTGGAACTAGTGACAAAGATTATCAACGGAATTGTAGCTAAATTTGTTAATCTTCGTTAGTTTAAAGAATTTTTAGTTGAAATGGTGAACGAGAAGGCATGTCTTCCGCTGGATGACAAGATATGTAGGTTATCAAGAGGAAATGGTTTGAAACGTTTCTCCTTCCTTTTAATAGGAATTGCAGCATTTCTCCTTCCAGAAACAACGAACGATAAGTGGGTCAAAAATGTTTTGTCTCGTGTTAGACGTTATTTCTCACTTTGGTCAAGATACTGAAAGAGGAATTATTCATTTTCAAAACCTGTTGAAACATCACTAAAAAAATAATTCAGGTATTCACATTTCAAAACAGAAGTTTCAGATATGCGGGCAACTATTCTCGGTTGCTTTCAGGAATAGGAAAGCGACAATACCCTTTGTTAAAAAGCCTCGTAGTGGTACTGTAACACAGTTAAATTTTTCTCCCTTTAGTGCTGACATTGGCAAGTTTGAAACGTAAATAGTCAGTTTAAAAGCAAAGAAATATGGATTTGGAAAGTTGAACGTCTTTTTGCTGATATAGAATTACTGAATAAAAGCATATTATAACTTATATCACATTCGCAAGTAGCCTGCTTTGAAGTACCTGGAGAAGGAAGATGCTTTTATTTTCAACACTTCGATTAGCAGTCCTGACTCGTCAGCTAAGGAAACTAGCGTTTGTTATTTTTACCTAATTAGGGTCCACATATTTATGCGAACAACGATTTTCAGGCCTGAGCTTTATCAATAATATATTGAGAAGTCGTCATATGGACGACAACCTGGACTCGTGCCTAAATTAAAAACAAAAACATACTACTTACCCAAACTTTCAATGCAGATGCATGATCATTAGAGTTTGTTAGTCACACTCATGATTTATTTCTATGGAAACATCAGAATTTACTTTTTCAATAAATGATATCATTATGAAGTATGATCTAAAATGTACTGCAACTAATCTATAGTTTACCTGAGACTTAAAATTTTAAATAAAGTTAATTTTAGGGAGCATTGGGAATGGAATAATTTGTAGTGTCGAGTATTGAGAAAGGTACGTTTAAGTGGTTTGGACGCATAGGATGGGTCAGTGAAAGGCGATAGACAAAACAAGAATAGTGGATGAGTGTGGATGGAAGAATACTTTTTTATCAGAGCCCAGCTTATGAGTACCGTAAACTATGCTGATAATAAAACTGTAAAACTATCGTTTCTGTCTTACTGTGTGAACATGCTGATCTCCAAATCTACTAGATAAATAGTCATGAGGTTTTCACTGGGAACTTTAACGCAGCTCGGAGCAACGTATGTGTTTTGTTTCATAAAACCGTGTAGCGAAAACGAAAAACCGTAATTTAAAGATTAGCGCGACATAATCAAACACGTTGTATTTGAAAAAGCTGACTTTTGAAGTGCCTTATTCTTCTGAAAACGCTCTTGTTGACTTGTACGTAACATAATTCAACATCATGAATACAATGCTTACACAATCCTCTTCCATATCAATATTATTAAATGCGAAAGTGACTGTTATGTTTTCAGGGCTAAACTGTTAAGCCGCTTTCAATGAAATTTAGTATAACGACAGTTTGTACCCTAAAGATGAACGTACACTGCTTTAGAAAGTAAAATAAATCGACCCTTGAGTGTATGAAGCGGGGGACAGAACACATTTTTAACGTCTTTCTTTTACGTTAGTGGAGATAAACTACGTTGAAAGATTATTAAATTTTTGGCGTGATGTCCGCGTTGTAGGATGTATTACAACTAAAACAGCAAGATACGTGGATGCGCACTCCTGTCCATGATCCTCCACAAGCACCACTCGCTACTGCGTGGGGGAGGGTGGACAAGAAAGTGGGGAGGGGGTTCATTGCTAGCTACAGCTATTATGCTTACCGGAGCAGAACCTGCACACACTTCTACATCTACATTTATACTCCGCAAGCGACCCAACGGTGTGTGGCGGAGGGCACTTTACGTGCCACTGTCATTACCTCCCTTTCCTGTTCCAGTCGCGTATGGTTCGCGGGAAGAATTACACCGGAATGTCTCCGTGCGCGCTCGAATAGCTTTAATTTTACATTGATTTCCTTGGGAGGTATAAGTAGGGGGAACCATCGAGAAACGCACCCTCTTGAAACCTGGACAGCAAGCTACACCGCGATGCAGTCTGCCACTTGAGTTTGCTAAACATCTCCGAAACGCTATAACGCTTACCAAAAACCATGTGACGAAACGCGCCGCTTTTCTTTGGACCTTCTCTATCTCCTCTGTCAACCCGACCTGGTACGGATCCCACAGTGATGAGCAACACTCAAGTATAGGTCGAACGAGTGTTTTTTTTAAGCCACCTCCTTTGTTGATGGACTACATTTTCTAAGGACTCTCCCAATGAATCTCAACCTGGCACCCGCCATAGTAACAATTAATTTTATATGATCATACCACTTCAAATCGTTCCGTACGCATATTCCCAGATATTTTACAGAAGTAAGTGCTATCACTGTTTTTTCTGCTATCATGTAATCATACAATAAAGGATCCTGCTTTCTATGGATTCGCAATACTTACATTTTCCTATGTTAAGGGTCAGTTCCCACTCGCTGCATCAAGTGCCTATCCGCTGCAGATCTTCCTGCATTTCGCTACAATTTTCTAATGTAGCAACTTCTCTGTATACTACAGCATCATCCGCGAAAAGCAGCATCGAACTTCTGACACTATCTACTAGGCAGCCGGTATTGTTGCACGTACAACAGACCGCTTTCTCACCATCACTAATCGTAACAATATATGTGAATTCAACCACAGCTGTTAGCTAGTTTAGTCTTAGCAGTGTACTTACTTAATGTTTTAAGATTGAATAGTTTACCGCCGACCAAAGTGGCCGAGCGGTTCTAGGCGCTAAAGACTGGAACCGCGCGGCCGCTACGGTCGCAGGTTCGAATCCTGCCTCGGGCATCGATGTGTGTGATGTCCTTAGGTTATTTAGGTTTAGGTAGTTCTGAGTTCTAGGGGACTGATGACCTCAGAGCCAATAGTTTACCTCTCTAAAGAAGATACAGTCTTCGTGCTGTTAATATTTGTCTCTGCTGAGTAGTGAGTTTTCCGAATAGTCTAGGTGACAAAAGAAATTACAAATATCGTTGACGACTTAGTTGAAGCGAGAGTCTGGGCGTGCCTCAACGTGTGCCTACGAATCCTGGCGCCAGTAGTAGCGGATGTCGTTGTGTGTGTGTGTGTGTGTGTGTGTGTGTGTGCGAGCGAGCGAGAGAGCGAGAGAGAGAGAGAACGAACAAGGACGAAGAAGATACTGCGGCGAGAGAGAGAGAGAGAACGAACAAGGACGAAGAAGATATTGCGCTGGCGGCAACGTCCGCTGTTTCCGGCGCAGATGTATCCTCCGCCCTTGTCCCTCGCGCCTTGTCACTTCATCCTGCTGCTGTTCTCTCTCTCTCTCTCTCTCTCTCTCTCTCTCTCTCTCTCTCTCTCTCCCCTCTCTCTCGCTGTCTCTCTCTCTCTCTCCCTTAATGCGCGCACGCGCACACATTCGTCGTGCTGCTTCCAGTGCTGTTTCGTCGTCGCGACCGAATGAAATTGCGGGGCGTCCGTCACGGCCGTTGCTTGCGCCGCACGTTATTAGATTAGTGGACGCTGGCGCTGCACTCGACACAGCCGGCTGCCGCATTCCACAAGAGACAGACAGACCGTCCCGTCGCGTCACGGCCGAGAGGCCGAGAGCTGTGGCATGTAGGCCTAGCTCTGCGCGCCGTTTCTCACCCCCACCGCTCTCTCTCTCTCTCACTCTCTCTCTCTCTCTCTCTCTCTCTCTCTCTCTCTCTCTCTCTCTCTCTGCCGCACGCACGTGTGTGTATGCGTACGTATGTGTCTGTGTGTGTAGTCTGACGATTCACTTTCCAGCTTACTAAAAGAGCACATATGACAAGTACTACAACTACTTATTAAAGAGACTACTCGAATCACAAAACCATATAGCTCACCCACAACAATTGGTCTTTGTGATACAGGATACTACATCAGATGCCGTCGAGAGACGATAAGAGCCCCTATGAACATATTGTTTTAACAACTTCGTACATTTTTCTTGTCTGAGAAGGTAATGGACATAACCCATGTCTCTCTTCGAGAAGAACAGTCTAAGGCGCTGCAATCAAAGGCTGTGCAGCTGGTTCCGGCGGAGGTTCGAGTCCTCCGTCGGACATGGGCGTGTGTGTTTGTCCTTGGAATAATGTAGGTGAAGTAGCGTGTAAGCTTGGGGACTGATGACCTTAGCAGTTAAGTCCCATAAGATTTCACACACATTTGAACATTTTTTCTCTTCGAAAAGGCTGCTGACTCCTAGTATCTGATACGGATTGGCCAGGGTGTTTTTAATTCGCAGGTACAATCTAACGAACGACCATTGACGAAGAGAGAGATTACTCCTCACGATGGCGGACAACTGATGAATGCTGGTGTCTCAAAGTACAGAAGATGAGAAATCAGACAACTAAAAAGGACCTTGCCGTTGGTGGGGAGGCTTGCGTGCCTCAACGATACAGATGGCCGTACCGTAGGTGCAACCACAACGGAGGGGCATCTGTTGAGAGGCCAGACAAACGTGGTTCCTGAAGAGGGGCAGCAGCCTTTTCAGTAGTTGCAGGGGCAACAGTCTGGATGATTGACTGATCTGGCCTTGCAACATTAACCGAAACGGCCTTGCTGTGCTGGTACTGCGAACGGCTGAAAGCAAGGGGAAACTACAGCCGTAATTTTTCCCGAGGACATGCAGCTTTACTGTATGATTAAATGATGATGGCATCCTCTTGGGTAAAATATTCCGGAGGTAAAATAGTCCCCCATTCGGATCTCCGGGCGGGGACTACTCAGGAGGATGTCGTTATCAGGAGAAAGAAAACTGGCGTTCTACGGATCGGAGCGTGGAATGTCAGATCCCTTAATCGGGCAGGTAGGTTAGAAAATTTAAAAAGGGAAATGGATAGGTTAAAGTTAGATATAGTGGGAATTAGTGAAGTTCGGTGGCAGGAGGAACAAGACTTCTGGTCAGGTGACTACAGGGTTATAAACACAAAATCAAATAGGGGTAATGCAGGAGTAGGTTTAATAATGAATAGGAAAATAGGAATGCGGGTAAGCTACTACAAACAGCATAGTGAACGCATTATTGTGGCCAAGATAGATACGAAGCCCACACCTACTACAGTAGTACAAGTTTATATGCCAACTAGCTCTGCAGATGACGAAGAAATTGAAGAAATGTACGATGAAATAAAAGAAATTATTCAGATAGTGAAGGGAGACGAAAATTTAATAGTAATGGGTGACTGGAATTCGAGTGTAGGAAAAGGGAGAGAAGGAAACATAATAGGTGAATATGGATTGGGGCTAAGAAATGAAAGAGGAAGCCGCCTAGTAGAATTTTGCACAGAGCACAACTTAATCATAGCTAACACTTGGTTTAAGAATCATGAAAGAAGGTTGTATACGTGGAAGAACCCTGGAGATACTAAAAGGTATCAGATAGATTATATAATGGTAAGACAGAGATTTAGGAACCAGGTTTTAAGTTGTAAGACATTTCCAGGGGCAGATGTGGACTCTGACCACAATCTATTGGTTATGACCTGTAGATTAAAACTGAAGAAACTGCAAAAATGTGGGAAATTAAGGAGATGGGACCTGGATAAACTGAAAGAACCAGAGGTTGTACAGAGTTTCAGGGAGAGCATAAGGGAACAATTGACAGGAATAGGGGAAAGAAATACAGTAGAAGAAGAATGGGTAGCTCTGAGGGATGTAGTAGTGAAGGCAGCAGAGGATAAAGTAAGTACAAAGACGAGGGCTGCTAGAAATCCTTGGGTAACAGAAGAAATATTGAATTTAATTGATGAAAGGAGAAAATATAAAAATGCAGTAAATGAAGCAGGCAAAAAGGAATACAAACGTCTCAAAAATGAGATCGACAGGAAGTGTAAAATGGCTAAACAGGGATGGCTAGAGGACAAATGTAAGGATGTAGAAGCTTATCTCACTAGGGGTAAGATAGATACTGCCTACAGGAAAATTAAAGAGACCTTTGGAGAGAAGAGAACCACGTGTATGAATATCAAGAGCTCAGATGGCAGCCCAGTTCTAAGCAAAGAAGGGAAGGCAGAAAGGTGGAAGGAGTATATAGAAGGTTTATACAAGGGCGATGTACTTGAGGACAATATTATGGAAGTGGAAGAGGATGTAGATGAAGACGAAATGGGAGATACGATACTGCGTGAAGAGTTTGACAGAGCACTGAAAGACCTGAGTCGAAACAAGGCCCCCGGAGTAGACAACATTCCATTAGAACTACTGACGGCCTTGGGACAACCAGTCCTGACAAAACTCTACCAGCTGGTGAGCAAGATGTATGAGACAGGCGAAATACCCTCAGACTTCAAGAAGAATATAATAATTCCAATCCCAAAGAAAGCAGGTGCTGACAGATGTGAAAATTACCGAACTATCAGTTTAATAAGCCACGGCTGCAAAATACTAACGCGAATTCTTTACAGACGAATGGAAAAACTGGTAGATGCAGACCTCGGGGAGGATCAGTTTGGATTCCGTCGAAATGTTGGAACACGTGAGGCAATACTGACCTTACGACTTATCTTAGAAGAAAGATTAAGAAAAGGCAAACCTACGTTTCTAGCATTTGTAGACTTAGAGAAAGCTTTTGACAATGTTGACTGGAATACTCTTTTTCAAATTCTAAAGGTGGCAGGGGTAAAATACAGGGAGCGAAAGGCTATTTATAATTTGTACAGAAACCAGATGGCAGTCATAAGAGTCGAGGGGCATGAAAGGGAAGCAGTGGTTGGGAAAGGAGTGAGACAGGGTTGTAGCCTCTCCCCGATGTTATTCAATCTGTATATTGAGCAAGCAGTAAAGGAAACAAAAGAAAAATTTGGAGTAGGTATTAAAATTCATGGAGACGAAGTAAAAACTTTGAGGTTCGCCGATGACATTGTAATTCTGTCAGAGACAGCAAAGGACTTGGAGGAGCCGTTGAACGGAATGGACAGTGTCTTGAAAGGAGGATATAAGATGAACATTAACAAAAGCAAAACGAGGATAATGAAATGTAGTCAAATTAAATCAGGTGATGCTGAGGGAATTAGATTAGGAAATGAGACACTTAAAGTAGTAAAGGAGTTTTGCTATTTAGGAAGTAAAATAACTGATGATGGTTGAAGTAGAGAGGATATAAAATGTAGACTGGCAATGGCAAGGAAAGCGTTTCTCAAGAAGAGAAATTTGTTAACATCGAATATAGATTTATGTATCAGGAAGTCGTTTATGAAAGTATTTGTTTGGAGTGTAGCCATGTATGGAAGTGAAACATGGACGATAACTAGTTTGGAAAAGAAGAGAATAGAAGCTTTCGAAATGTGGTGTTACAGTAGAATGTTGAAGATTAGGTGGGTAGATCACATAACTAATGAGGAGGTATTGAATAGGATTGGGGAGAAGAGAAGTTTGTGGCACAACTTGACTAGAAGAAGGGATCGGTTGGTAGGACATGTTTTGAGGCATCAAGGGATCACAAATTTAGCATTGGAGGGCAGCGTGGAGGGTAAAAATCGTAGAGGGAGACCGAGAGATGAGTACACTAAGCAGATTCAGAAGGATGTAGGTTGCAGTAGGTACTGGGAGATGAAGCAGCTTGCACAGGATAGAGTAGCATGGAGAGCTGCATCAAACCAGTCTCAGGACTGAAGACAACAACAACAACAACAACAACAAAAAGGGCTACAAAAGACGGTCTTTCTTTTGCTTAGCAGCTGATTTGAGGATTTTTCCTCCACTTGATCATCTACTTGCATCTCGCTAGTGGTCTTCGCTAGTTGATTAACTTCACTTGTTTCCCAAGTGACTTGCTGTAGTTGTTCGAGGAGGCTCACACTCGGAGACGTCGGATGTTGGGCAGCCGCAACGTGGTCCGAAAAAAAAAATAGAACGCTACTGTGGCCACGAAAACATTTTTGCAATAATATGCTTCTCATACTGTGTGAACAGTTTGTCTTGGGGTCCCTCACTTGTCATCTTGATACTGCTCTATTGTATCGCGAATGGAAAAATATATGGTGAATAACTTGAATGGCCTGCCCATATCGCTGAACTGAAACCTATCGAACACTTTTGCTGTGAAATAGTGCGTTGTATGCATACCAGATCAACTGTTCTCAAACCCAGCAACGAGTGTTACCTTCGTATCATGAAGAATACAAAAAAATTCGTCTTCACTGTACCAGAAGTTAGTAAACCAGCCAGTCCGGGGGTTCGGTGCCCTAGTGGTATCAAGAGGAATCACACGGCGCTTTGAGTATAAGGAGGTTTTTTTAACAACACAGTTTATTTACCATTCATTTGCATTTACCCTGTACTTACGTAGAGACGGCATTACATGAAGAGATCGATGTGATGAAGCGTCCACTGGTTAGATGTCTGGCTTGTATCACTGCTAGTGTCGATGGCCCACGGTTGGTGAAGTCGCTCTTCGTCCTTCTTGCCGACTGTGATAGCTCACAGATTCACTGATAATCGCAACACAGGTCAATAAGAGTGTGACACCTGGAGAACCAGCTGTGACTTTCAGAGGCCGATTGTCGGACGCTGAGTGACGAACAGGGATGCCAGTCGCCTTACTTCCTTCGTATCTCACTACTGTACCGAAATTCTGCGGTGATAAAGCAATGTAGGCAGCTGAAGAGGTTAACGGTGCAGAGCTTCGTTTAATAAGGGGAGAATTTTCGTTCGCAGGTCTGCTAATGACCGTTTGTGCACGCACTGTCGACCAGGTGAGTGCTAAGTTTCTAGACTACTGACCATTAAAATTGTTAGACCACAGGGTGACGTGCTACATAAGCGAAATTTAACCGACAGGAAGAAGATGCTGTGCACCTCCATGTCGTCCGACGTGAATCAAATCGAACAAATGGAAAAGGGCACAGGTCATCCCCGTTTTCAAGAAGGGACGTCGACCAGATGTGCAGAACTATAGACCTATATCTCTAACGTCGATCAGTTGTAGAATTTTGGAACACGTATTATGTTCGAGTATAATGTCTTTTCTGGAGACTAGAAATCTACTCTGTAGGAATCAGCATGGGTTTCGAAAAAGACGGTCGTGTGAAACCCAGCTCGCGCTATTCGTCCACGAGACTCAGAGGGCCATAGACACGGGTTCACAGGTAGATGCCGTGTTTCTTGACTTCCGCAAGGCGTTTGACACAGTTCCCCACAGTCGTTTAATGAACAAAGTAAGAGCATACGGACTATCAGATCAATTGTGTGATTGGATTGAGGAGTTCCTAGATGTCATTCTCAATGGAGAGAAGTCTTCCGAAGTAAGAGTGATTTCAGGTGTGCCGCAGGGGAGTGTCATAGGACCGTTGCTATTCACAATATACATAAATGACCTGGTGGATGACATCGGAAGTTCACTGAGGCTTTTTGCAGATGATGCTGTGGTGTATCTAGAGGTTGCAACAATGGAAAATTGTACTGAAATGCAGGAGGATCTGCAGCGAATTGACGCATGGTGCGCGGAATGGCAATTGAATCTCAATGTAGACAAGTGTAATGTGATGCGAATACATAGAAAGATAGGTCCCTTATCATTAGCTACAAAATAGCAGGTCAGCAACTGGAAGCAGTTAATTCCATAAATTATCTGGGAGTACGCATTAGGAGTGATTTAAAATGGAATGATCATATAAAGTTGATCGTCGGTAAAGCAGATGCCAGACTGAGATTCATTGGAAGAATCCTAAGGAAATGCAATCCGACAACAAAGGAAGTAGGTTACAGTACGCTTGTTCGCCCACTGCTTGAATACTGCTCAGCAGTGTGGGATCCGCACCAGATAGGGTTGATAGAAGAGATAGAGAAGATCCAACGGAGAGCAACGCGCTTCGTTACAGGATCATTTAGTAATCGCGAAAGCGTTACGGAGATGATCGATAAACTCCAGTGGAAGACTCTGCAGGAGAGACGCTCAGTAGCTCAGTACGGGCTTTTGTTAAAGTTTCGAGAACATACCTTCACCGAAGAGTCAAGCAGTATATTGCTCCCTCCTACGTATATCTCGCGAAGAGACCATGAGAATAAAATCAGAGAGATTAGAGCCCACACAGAAGCATACCGACAATCCTTCTTTCCACGAACAATACGAGACTGGAATAGAAGGGAGAACCGATAGAGGTACTCAGGGTACCCTCCGCCTCACATCGTCAGGTGGCTTGCGGAGTATGGATGTAGATGTAGATGTAGATGTAGATGTAGATGTAGATTTATGGGACATAATCAAGAGGTCATTTCGTGCAGAAAATCCAGTGCCGACAACACTTTCGCAATTATGGGCGGCCATAGAGGCAGCATGGCTCAATATTTCTGCGGGGTATTTAAAAAGACTTGATGAGTCCATGCAACGCAGTGTTGCTGCATTACGTCTGGAAAAGGGAGATCCGACTCTATATTAGGAGGTATCCTATGCATTTTGTGATTTCAATGTACGAGGCTGAGTCAAATGAAAACCTTAAATGTGTCATAACAAATTCGAATTAAGCTCCGTAATCCTGTAAGTTGGTAAGCGTGCTACAAACAGCGAGCAGAATGGCCTCTAGGTGGCAGCATAGTGCAGATGCACACATACCGTCGCAGTATCAGTATAAAGATGGCCGTCCCACTTGCGACTTGCACCATGAAAGAACAGCGTTCTGTTATTCGGTTTTTGCGTAGTGAAGGTGTGAAACTTATTGAAATTCGTCAACGACTGAAGGTTCAATACGGTGATGCACGTTTGTCACAGCAGGAAGTCTACGAATGGATTAGGAAGTTTGCAAATGATGTGACTTCAGTGGAAGATGCTCCTCGTCCAGGTCACGCACAACGAGTTGTGAACTCCACAGAACATTGAAGCAGCTGAAGCTATAGTGAAAGAAAGCGGCCGTGTGACACTGAATGACATTGCAGCTTGTTTACAGATAAGTCATGGGTCCGCACACTACAATGTGCATGATGTGCTCCAGTTTCACAGAGTGTCAGCAAGTTGGGTACCACGGCAGCTGACTCCTGAAATGAGGGAACGACGTGTTGATACTTGTGAAGTACTTCTTCGGCACTTTGAACGAAAAGGTGATGGATTCCTTGCAAGAGTCGTTACTGGGGACGAAACCTGAGTTCACTTCCATCAAGGAGAAACGAAGAGAGAGAGAGCAAGAAAATGGCGCCATTCCTCATCACCAAACCCAAAAATGTTTCGACAGAACCATCAGCAGGGAAGGTTATTCAGAGTCTCTTTTGGGACGAAAAAGGCGTCATTTTGGAGCATTACATGCCTAGAGGGACCACTGTCACCAGTGCATCATATACAGATATCCTAAAAAATCAACTGCGGCCTGCAATCAAATCAAAGCGACGTGGATTGCTGTCAGCAGGTGTCCTTTTGCCACATGACAATGCAAGGCCCCACACTGCCCGTACAGCAGTTGCAACAATCACAGAGGTGCATTTTGAGTGTCTTCCTCGTCCACCATGCTCACCAGACCTTGCCCAAAGTGATTTCCATATGTTTGGACCACTCAAAAACGCAATGGAAGGAAAGAAGTTCCGTTTGGATGAAGAGGTACGCCACGTGGTGTATGAGTGGTTGCGTGGACTACCAAAAGAATTGTTTTCTAAAGGAGGACTGGAAGGCTTGCATTGAGCGTGGGGGAGATTATTTTGAAAAGTGATACAGCTTTGTACCACATCTGCACAGTAAATAATATTTAAGGTTTTCATTTGACTGACCCTCGTATTCCTTCACGATTCCCATGTAGTATTTACTTTGGGTTGTAAACTTATTATTTACGTGCTGTAATTGTCATGAGATGTATTGCAAACGCCAATTCACGCTTTCAGACAACTTTCCTGTCAAGCGTTGCTCGTTTCACTCAAGTTATTTGAATGTGATGACACACTTAAAGCTGTTCTCTGAATTTTATTCGTGGTCTCCGAGCAAAACATGCTACGCTCGTCTGGCCGCAGATACTGAAATGCTTCCCTTGCCAAGCCGGGGAGGGTCGCTAGTGTGTAATAATTGTATGGCTCTTCTTTCATACGGAGCCGTTTTTCTTTCTGATTATCTCATCAGATGGCTGGCGCTGAGACAGGCTGACAAAGTGTCATCAGCCACTTTGAGTGGCCCCTTCGTAGCCAGCATCAAGGCGGCTGCGGCTACACGCGTGCTCTTTCGCCGGCTGTGTGCCGAGCGTTCGGTCGCCCGGCTATATGAACCAATAATCCGCCAAATGAGTGGACGCTGGTCGGGGTAAACAGAATACGTTATTAGGCGCGTGCTCTAGCCGACAACACTGTGGCGCCAGTGCCGGAATTAATATCGCCTAATTGCAGTGGAGCTGCGGTTTCAAAGGACACTTTATTACGCCGCTGCAGGAAAACAATTATAATTTTTGCCGGAAGCCCGTGGCTGAAAGGGAAATTAGTGAGCCTTTACAGCGTTTCCGGCCTGCGGGTGCCACTGAACTTCCAGGGCTGTAGACCAGCGGCGAACCGACGTTAACACCAGGGATTGTTCTCGCTCTATCCATGTTGACCACAAGCAAAAGGATGAGGGGCTCTGTAACCCAGGGCAGTTGCCCTACGGGCCTTCATGTGAGCACAGTGCCTTGCCAGAAAGAAATTTTGCACCTGTCGATTGAATATCTGTCAGCCGATGGATAAAAGTTATAAAAATGGTACAAATGACTCTGAGCACTATGGGACATAACAGCTGAGTTCATCAGTCCCCTGGAACTTAGAACTACTTAAACCTAACTAACCTAAGGACATCACACACATCCATGCCCGAGGCAGGATTCGAATCTGCGACCGTAGCGGTCCCGCAGGTCCAGACTGAATTTCCTAAAACCGCTCGGCCTCTCCGGCCGGCTTAAGAGTTATAGCACTAAAAATTATCTTAATTGAATCCTCACATATTTCTGAAAGGTACCAGTGTGTTGTCCCAACTCTCTGGACGGTGGGGGTTTCCCAATGAGACAGGAGAATTTTTAGAATGTGCTACGCTTCCACGCAAATACGCCGCTCGTGGTAGCCGCGTGGTGTAGGGCGCCTTATCACGGTTCCCGCGGACACGGGTGTATGTGCTGTCCTTAGCGTAAGTTAGTCCAAGTTACATTAAGTAGTGTGTAGGGACAGATGACCTCAGCAGTTTCGTCTTGTAGGATCCTACCACAAATTTCCAAGTTTTTTCCATGCAAAAACATCAAAATTTGAATAAACATTTTATTTTGTAGTGGACTAAAACGCAGCATTGAAATATTGTGGTTTATCACGGATGTGCTCTAGCAATGCTCTTTACTTTAGCAATGGTTTGTTGTAGTTGTTTTTTTTGGGGGGGAAGGAGACCAGACAGCGAGGTCATCGGTCTCATCGGATTAGGGAAGGAAGTCGGACGTGCCCTTTCAGAGGAACCACCCCGGCATTTGCATGGAGTGATGTAGGGAAATCACGGAAAACCTAAATCAGGACGGCCGGACGCGGGATTGAACCGTCGTCCTGCCGAATGCGAGTATGCGAGTCCAGTGTCTAACCACTGCGCCACCTGGCTCGGTTATTATATATATATATATATATATATATATATATATATATATATATATATATATATATAAATGCTAACGACCTAGAAGTCTTATGGTCACAATTGCGTGGTGAAGTTAAACGCTGCAGTTTCTGTTGCTAGCACCGAGACCCCATTACGTTAGCATTTTCCCTCACAGGTCTCTTCCCACAGCAAAGACCAATCTTGTAATTTCAATTTTCGCTCATCATTTTCAGCAGCTGTTTTTGAAGAACGCCGATGCGAAGAAACAGCACTCTAGGTGCATTAAATTTTTGTTAAACACAACTGGCGTGGTGTTTATTTCATATCAGTAATCTTGTTATTCCACACCGCCACCCCTAGTGGAATCGGGCAGCTACTTCGTGTCATCCGTACTTGCTTCATACGGTCAAAGAGAAAGATTAGACGCCATTAAAGCACAAAAAGTAGTAACACTTCTTCGCCCAGTGAAATGTTCTACGAGGGTGAGTGAAATGAAAACCTTATATATATATTTTTTTAAATATTATTTATTCTGCAGAACTGGTACAAAGCTGTATCACTTGTCAACATATTATCCCCCACGCTCAGTACAAGTCCTCTAGCACTTACAAAGTGCATAAATTCCTTTAGAAAAAAATTATTTTGGTAGTTCGCGCAACCACTCATGCACCACGTGGCGTACCTCTTTCCTCCCGTAGCGTCTTTGAGTGGTCCAAACATATGGAAATCACTTAAGGCAAGGTTTGGCAGGTATGGTGGATGAGGAAGACAAACTGCAGGTCTGTGATTGTTGCAACTGTTCTACGGGCAGTGTGGGGCCTTGCATTGTCATGTTGCAAAAGGAGACCTGCTGACAGCAATCCACGTCGCTTTGATTTGATTGCAGGCCGCAGATGATTTTTTAGGAGATCTGTGTATGATGCACTGTTGACAGTGGTCCCTCTAGGCACGTAATACTCCAAAATCACACCTTTTTCGTCCAAGAAGAGTGTCAGCATAACCTTTCCTGCTGGTGGTTTTGTTCGAAACTTCTTTGGTTTTGGTGATGAGGAATAGCGCCATTCCTTGCTCGCTCTCTTCGTTTCCGGTTGGTGGAAGTGAACCCAGGTTTTGTCCCCAGTAAGAACTCTTTCAAGGAAGCCATTACCTTCTCGTTGAAAGCGCCGAAGAAGTACTTCACAAGCATCAACACGTCGTTCTCTCATTTAAAGAGTCAGCTGCTGTGGCACCCGTCTTGCAGACAATTTTGTGAAACTGGAGCACATCATGCACAATGTGGTGTGCTGGCCCATGACTAATCTGTAAACATGCTGCCATGTCATTCAGTGTCACTCGGCGGTTTTCGTTCATTATGGCTTCAACTGCTGCAATGTTCTGTGGAGTCACAACTCGTTGTGCCTCATCTGGACGAGGAGCATCTTCCACTGAAGTCACACCATTTGCGAACTTCCTACTCCATTCGTAGACTTGCTGCTGTGACAAACATGCATAACCGTACTGAACCTTGATTCGTCGATGAATTTCAATAGGTATCACACCTTCACTACGCAAAAAACCGAATAATAGAACGCTGTTCTTCCCTGGAGCAAGTCGCAAGTGGGGCGGCCATCTTTATACTGATACTGCGACTGTATGTGTGCATCTGCACTATGCTGCAACCTACAGGCCATTCTGCACGCTGTTTGTAGCACTCTTACCAACTTACAGGATAATGGCGAGAAATTCTATTTGTTATTACAAATTTAAGGTTTTCATTTGACTCACCCTCGTATTACAATTTCAAAAGGGCAATTATATACCGAAAATTGCGAAAAAAAACATGATCTGAAATAAAACATGTGCATTTGATAAACCTTGAAATCCATGTCGGTATGTCGATATTTTACGAACAGCACTACATCGTACGCGAAGCGGGGGTGTTTCGACCACGGCGTCGGCTAAGGTACGTTGACCAAGACGCGACGCACACTAGCGACTGCGACGGGTCGCTACGTGACGTCAGAAGTTGCCTGCTGGCGCATGCGCAGTTCCAGTTTGGGATGCGACGTGCGACTGTTGGGGCAGCTGCCGCAGCACTGCACCAGTGAGCAGTGTTGCGACGGAAGTCGGACGACACAAAGGCGTAAGGCTGCCAGAAAGATGGCGAGCCAGTCACGGAAAACTGAAATGAGCCACTCACAGGATGTGATGCTCTGTGAGCCGGTCTCACAACATTCTTGCCTTTACGATTTGAAGAACCATAAATATAGGGACACTTTGTTCAGAGACAGAATTTGGGAAGAAATTGGTGCACAGTTCAAACTGGCAGGTGAGTGAAACAAATATTATTTTCCCATTAATGCAAATTTTTCAGTCCTGTTATGAAAATCAGTATAATCCATGCAGATGTAGAATTAGAATAATGAAAATGAACTTGCAGGTCAATTTTCGCATTACTCCTTTTTTGTGGCGATAAAAATTGAAAACGGCAAGTACATTATAAAATGAACAATCTAAAGTACAACGAGAAAGCTACATTTTACAATACCTTCACTTTGAAAGTAAACGGTAGATTGGTGTCTTTGTGATACCTTCCAGTTGTGAAAAACCACCACCAGATTGTAGTACAGCTTTCTGTAATCAATAGGTGTACGTTTTTGAGGAAGGCATTTCTCAACAGATTGCGCAAACAGCACGTTTGTTACATTCACGTCAGTTCATTGGTTGAAGATGGTGCTCAAAAAACTTGTGCCAAAAGTGCACAACTGTTTTACAAGGCCCTTCTGGTTTGACATAGTTCACAATTGAAATTCGTCTTTTGTAAATCCTGGAGTCATGTTTTTAGTGCAGCTCGACAAGGTTAAATGTTCATCGTGTGATGACCACACGATTCACGTTGCGCGTCGACAGAACTGGCGGCTAGTCGCGACGCTCCAGGATATATATGAGCCCAAATCTCGGAAACTGAGGTCGATATCATTCTGATCTCAACTTTAAAAATAATTTCTATATGTTAGCTTCTTTTCATCGGCAACTATGTATGACCTAACGTGAGCCATACGCAAAGTAGCCAGCGACCACATTTTTCACTGTACACAATTCAAATTTTATGCAGTAGGTTACTTGTAAATTAAGTATCGGAATAACTCTGACGAATATCGAAAAATAAACAGCTCATTATCAAGCTGTGATGTGAAACTGTAAGGTACGCAAACATCAATTTTTTCTGCCTTTTACTTTCCTCACAATCGATAGAGAAGTAATATAGAGCGAAAAAAAAAAAAAAAAAAACACGCAATGCCGGAAGAGAACTTTTCAATTTTATGAAGTAAAATGAGAATCTGTATCGAAAAACTAACTCTGGGAGCCGATGTAACTTTGTTCCATTAACATACAGTATTTTTTTCAGCAAGAAAATCGGAATTCTTATTTTTCTTAAGTATTTGAATCCGCCGCCGCCGACCAGAGCTTGGGAAACAGTGACGACTCCTATCGTGTTGCGGCCTTGTCGCCGTCTGCCGAGGTGGGAAAAGTGGAGGGGACAGCGTCGTAGTCGCAGCCAACTGTCGCGTCTTGCACAACGCAGCTTAAGCGGCCGCGGCGTCGCCTGTGACGCGTAACTGCGGCGCTGTGCTGACGTCCGGCCCTGAGCCGCTGATACCGGCCGACGGCGCCTCGTCTACCCACTGTGGTGTGGCACCCGTCCCCCGCCCTTACCCCTTTCCCTGGCACGTGGCAGACACGCGACGTCGCGAGCCCGGCTCACCGTGTCTGCCACGAGGAAGACAAGCCGTGGCGCGTACATCAAAGCACGTGACTCTGCAGGTTTTACGGGTGCCAGCAGAAGTCTCCGGCGGGGAGCGAGTTAGTACACTACTGGCCATTGAAATTGCTACACCAAGAAGAAATGCAGATGATAAACGGGCAATCACTGGACAAATATATTATTCTAGAAATAACATGTGATTACGTTTTCACGCAATTTGGGTGCATAGATCCCGAGAAATCAGTACCCAGAATAACCACCTCTGGCCGTAATAACGGCCTTGATACGCCTGGGCATTGATTCAAACAGAACTTGGATGGCGTGTACAGGTACAGCTGCCCATGCAGCTTCAACACGATACCACAGTTCATCAAGAGTAGGGACTGGAGTGTTGTGACGAGCCAGTTTCTCGGCCACCATTGATCAGACGTTTTCAGTTGGTGAGAGATCTGGAGAATGTCCTGGCCAGGACAGCAGTCGAACATTTTCTGTATCCACAAAGGCCCGCACAGGACCTGCAATATGCGCTCGTGCATTATCCTGTTGAAATGTAGGGTTTCGCAGGGATCGAATGAATGGTAGAGTCACGTGTCGTAAAACATCTGAAATGTAACGTCCACTGTTCAAAGTGCCATCAATGCGAACAAGAGGTTCGCATTGAGAGGTGTAACCAATGGCACTCCATGCCATCAAGCCGGGTGATAGGTCAGTATGGCGATGAGAATACATGCTTCCAATGTGGGTTCACTGCGATGTCACCAAACACGGATGTGACCATCATGATGCTGTAAACAGAACCTGGATTCATCCGAAAAATGACGTTTTGCCATTTGTGCACCCAGGTTCGTCGTTGAGTAGACCATCGCAGGCGCTCCTGTCTGTGATGCAGCGTCAAGGGTAACCGCGGCCATAGTATCCGAGGTGATAGTCCATGCTGTCAAACTGTTCGTGAGGACGGTTGTTGTCTTGCAAACGTCCTAGTCTGTTTGCTCATGGATCGAGACGATGGCTGCACGATCCTTTACAGCCATGCGGATAAGATGCCTGCCATCTCGACTGCTAGTGATACGAGGCCGTTGGGATCCAGCACGGAGTTCCGTATTACTCTCCTGAACCCACCGATTCCATATTCTGCTAACAGTCATTGGATCTTGACCAACGCTAGCAGCAGTGTCGCGATACGATAAACCGCAATCGCGATAGGCTACAATCCGACGTTTATCAAAATCGGAAACGTGATGCTACGCATTTCTCCTCTTTACACGAGGCATCACAACAACGTTTCACCAGGCAACGCCGGTCAACTGCTGTTTGTGTCTGAGTAATCTGTTGGTTCTAACGGCCCTGAGCACTATGGGACTCAACTGCTGTGGTCATCAGTCCCCTAGAACTTATAACTACTTAAACCTAACTAACCTAAGGACATCACACACATCCATGCCCGAGGCAGGATTCGAACCTTCGACCGTAGCAGTCACGAGTAATCTGTTGGAAACTTTCCTCATGTCAGTACGTTGTAGGTGTCGCCACCGGCGCCAACCTAGTGTGAATGCTCTGAAAAGCTAATCATTTGCATATCACAGTATCTTCTCCCTGCCAGTTAAATTTCGCGTCTCTAGCACGTCATCTTCGTGGTTTAGCAATTCTAACGGCCAGTAGTGTATTACAGACGAGTTTCATAGTTCGTGTCTGCTCGTTTAAATCAATGTAAGCTCCCGATAGCACGCGAGAAATTTAAGGCTTTTAATGGGTTCTTTTTCAGTTGCGTATTGATTTCCCGTGGACCCTACATGGAGCCCCGAAGTGTGACGGACAAGCCTACTGGTGTGACGTCACAGCTACTTTGCATGCCCCTGTATTTCGTCGCCCCCGGTTTGCCGACAGTGACATTAAGGCTGCAACGGGTATTCGGCGAAACCGTGCAACTGCTCGTCGTATGTCGAATGGGCCAGATGTTGGCCGAGATGAGGACGAGTAGTCGCCGCAAGGCGGGCTCCCCGAACCGAGTGTGCACACATTGCCGTGCAAAGAGCTGCAACGAATATTGTCCGTTCGCTAGCTCTACGAAACTGGAAAGCGATTCGGCACACGTAGTTAGTGCAGCTCCTTTTCTTTACTTGTGGGAGAGTATAAAGAAAGAAGAAGAAGCCGAGAAGAGAATAGTGAGCAGATGTCGTCAATTAAAGCAGAGCAACATACATTGATATCTTCCGAGGGAAGAGGAAACTCGTGAAGTGAGGTCTGACAATACGCGAGGATCTCATCCCTGGAAGACTAAAGGTTTAGCACAGTGCGACCTCGGGATCTGGCCTATAAAACACGTGGACACACGATGGCAGGATGAGGGTGAAGACCGGAAACGGAAAAGATCAGTCTGCAACGCGGATGAACTAGAATGCCTGTGCTTTAGGAGTAAGAAACGTGTCAACTAAGACTGCTGTAGTCTGTGTATATATTTTAGTGTCTTTATTTTCTAAAGAAACTGTTAATTTTTGTATTACGTTCTTTACAATAGAATGATATTTTCACTCTGCAGCAGAGTGTGCGCTGATATGAAACTTCCTGGCAGATTAAAACTGTGTGCCGAACCGAGACTCGAACTCGGGACCATTGCCTTTCGCGGGCAAGTGCTGTATCAACTGAGCTTCCCAAGCACGACTCTTGGCCCGTTCTCGCAGCTTTACTTCTGCCAGTACCTCGTCTCCTACCTTCCAAACTTTACAGAAGCAGTTTTTTCTTGGAAGCACTAGGAGGGGTCCAAGGACTGTCACTATTTACAACCAAATTATCGTGCCCTTCGGCGCTAACCACTCTTTTTACTGCTGCTATATTCGTTCTGTAGTATCTGTTTCCTTTGTTTCGTATTTTTTTAAACTCCAATTTTGGTTTATTCATGACGAAAACTATCACAGGAAACACAGAATTTAAAACGCGGCTAGTGAATAACTGTTGTTGTCAAACACAAACAAATATACAGTTCAAAGTGTTTACTGCGAAGTACCGCCAGTGTAGGCAACTTATGAAACGGACAGTTCTCTACAAAACAAAAGAAACCACAGCCTTTTAGACTATATAGTTCCGGAGAAAAATGCCAATATGCGAAATGACGAAAAACAAAATTCTCGGAAATGTCATTGCATGATTATTAAAATTTTTTATTTAATATAGTAAATAATCGAATATTTCAATAAAACCAACACCAAAATAAATATAAACATCCATATTTTCATAATTTGCATAAAAGTAAAAAGTCAAATTTTGACATTTTGGGCTGTACGACTCCCCATAAATCCTAGGTTTCCTTCCCTGTCCTTTCTCTTTCCCAGTTTGTTCTTCATCGCCGTCGGGACGCTAAACAATCGTCTGTAAGGTTTTAAGGACATCACGATACGATCGCTTTTTGTTGTGGGTGCTAGAAGCTTATTAATGTTCTGAACTAAACCTGTGTCATCTGGGAAACGCATAAGTTTTCTTTTTGTAGAGGAAGTAACTACGTAGACTCATTCGGTTTCGCCGGCCGCGGTGGTCTCGCGGTTCTAGGCGCTCAGTCCGGAACCGCGTGACCGCTACGGTCGCAGGTTCGAATCCTGCCTCGGGCATGGATGTGTCTGATGTCCTTAGTTTAGTTAGGTTTAATTAGTTCTAAGTTCTAGGCGACTGATGACCACAGATGTTAAGTCCCATAGTGCTCAGATCCATTTGAACCATTCCATTTGGTTTCAGCGCAGCTGATTATAGCCACCCTGTGACTTCGTTTACTTTCTGGCTCAGAATAAGAAACAAAACATTGTTTTCGCTTTCTTGCCTGTAGAAAATTTGACATACGCACAACGTTTCCTTAATTTGAGACGCCTTGTTATACACCAGCCTAAATCACCGTTGCGTAACGTTTAATTTCGGTGTTTGGTACACATTGTCCTAGCGAGTACGATACCATAATACGGACAACTGCGAGAGATCACACACGTACTTTACTTACTTGCGTTGTTGTTTAGTTTCGTACGTAAATGTGCTAATATATCTGGTTATATTTTGACCCAACGTTTTGTGTGGAAGAAGTGTGGAAGTACTCCACGAAAATCGGAAAAGCTAGCTCAACGCAAAGTAGGACAGAAATAATCCGGATCTGCTCTTAGGGGGACGACGAGGGAACAGGTAGTATGTGTGTAGGCAGGTGTGTGTGTGTGTGTGTGTGTGTGTGTGTGTGTGTGTGTGTGTGTGTGGGAGGGGGGGGGTTCTTTGTATATTTGTATATTTGTGGATTTCTAGGAAGACTGCAACAGAGAGCAGCGAAGTAAGAAGTTCAAAGACTTGAAGAGAACGTGAATAAAACGCAGGGTGACGAAAGTAACCCGAGATATAGTGCAGTAAAAATGGAACACAATGAAAGAAAAGCCTGTGTTTGGATTGTTTATGGACTGGGATGCTGTTTAGTGGTACGACGTAAAAGAACTTTGTAATGGTAAGAAAAGATAACGTATGCCAATCAGAAGATTATGCACAGAATTTCTTCTTTTGACAAAAGTAAAGGGCAATTTGATTTAGACAGCCTACTTTCAACTTTGCATTGTATAGTGTGTTCCAAGACGAAAGTGAATAAAAGATGTAGAAAGGATAACTGCGTCTTTCTATTTATGGAAATTAAAAAGCCCACAACATGATGAGAATACGTCTTGTGCAACAACAGAGGCAGTAACGCTATGTGTTGTAGTATAAAAGCAATTAAGGAAGGCATTGTTGAAACGATATATATGCCCTCTGTTTTCATTAACGTTCAAACGAATGTGACGAGAGTTTTAAAGTTCTGTGATTTGACCAACTTGTTTCGTAAAATTTTAGTGAGATGTTCCTAGTGTACTAACAGGGTTTCTGTCTCACGCGTTTTTTATTTGTTTTGTTTTGTAAATGTTCAGCCATTCACATTTCCCTCTGCCTTTCTTTTAGCTCTTCCATCGTCTTACTTCTGTTTTCATCTCATGTCTAACACCTTTCGCCCTTTCTCAGTTGTCGTAAGGCATGTGAGATAGATTGATTGTGTCAGTTGACGCAAGTGATGTGGAAGGGAGTGAGTACCATTTTAAATGCTTTCTCCTTATTGCGTGACAACAATTTTAGTCGTTTTCTCCACAGTCGTTTCTTTTAATGTGTGAGGGAGGTGATAAACTCGGTGTTGAGCGCCTTTAACACACACACACACACACACACACACACACACACACACACACACACACACAAGCGCGCTCGCTCGCACCTTGTTGAAACCATACATCTGAAGCAAAGCGTTGTAGGGAAGTGAAACAACGTCTCCGCTAATAAAGATTGAGAAAAGCCACATCAAGCGCACGACGGGAGAGTTTGCCAACACCGAACCAGTAGAGAAGCTGGCGAGTGCCTTTTGAAGGGAGGAACGGGTGAAGGACGCCTTTGGATCAGCGGAAATTCTGCTCACTATTGGAAATATTGGTTGTGTCAGAAGTTGGCTAATTAATTGGCCGTCCCAGCATGAAGTTACCGTTGTCCTAGACTGTCAGTCTTGTTAAAAGTTTAAGCTACTTAACCTAAGTAGCAGTATAAGCTGCTTAGGTGGCGAGGAAACATGACAGAAAACAACGTTTGAATCGACAAGAAACTGACAGACGGGTGAACAGAAATGCGGCCACTGAAGTCTTTAAAGAATTAATGACCTATTGGATAATGTTAATGAAGCAGATTACAAGAGTACCATTTGTTTCAATGGTCTCTGATTTTAAGATACAATACTATAAAGAAACTCATTTTGTATGGAATTTGTCGACTGTCCATTGTGGCATAAGCGGAATTGACGCAAGAAAATCTGCGACGTCATTTGTTTCACAACCGAAACACATAGTACTATGGATCAATGCAAAATAAATTATTACAATAATAAATGGACGGCACTTATACAGTTTAGGGGTTACATGCGCTGATCACGAGAAAAGTATCTATTTTTGAAGGAAACGCGTATTTATGAAGATATAAGCAGATATATGCACGGTATACAAAAAAGTACTTATTTTCATATGGATGCAAAGAAAAGATCAATTAACTGTCTGCTTTCACCAAATTATTCATGTTGCTCTGCCAGTGTGCTGCAGACACTTTAATATGTTTCTTCACAGAGTTCTTTACCCATAGGTAATGCTTACAGTTTCATACATACGAACCATGATAGCTCTTCTTGGCTTTGCATATTGTTGCATATGGTATATGTCCCTGTTGCTCAAAGTTATGTATCTTGATCAGTAGAAAGTAAATAAGTACTTTTTTGGTGACGAGCGCATCAGATATGACTGTAACACACAATTTTTGAAACAAAAATTTTTTAGTATTGCGTGCATATATATGCTTATATCTTCAGAAATAAGCGTTTCCTTCAAAAATAGGTACTTTTCTCGTGATCGGCGCATGTACCCCCTAAACTGCATAAGTGCCAAATGGACAGTATAAGAGTAACCTAGTAGCTAAACCTACGTACGAAGCACGTCAAAAAATGACGGAACAGGTGACCGGAAAACGTCATCAAATACGCGACCGAAACAAAACACGCTGTATCGTTTACCGCACTGCAGTCGCTTTTTGAGTGTTGTTTAATGCCGAGCTGTTTTAACATACCTTCATCTACATCTATACTCTGCAAGCCAACTTACAGTGTACGGCTCGGAGGGTAGTTTGTGGGCCTCTGTCAACCTCCGCCCCCCTCCACTCCAAACCCCAACCCCCCCCCCCCCCATCTTTTCTCTGACAGTCCTGAATGGTTTGTAGGTACTATGATTGCTGATTTTACCTTTACTGACTCACGAGATCGCAGATTTCAAAAAACTTGTCGATTACGACGGTGTTTCAAATGGCTCTGAGCACTATAGGACTTAACATCTCATGTCATCAGTCCCCTAGAACTTAGAACTACTTGAACCTAACTAACCTAAGGACATCACACACATCCATGCTCGAGGCAGGATTCGAACCTGCGACCGTAGCGGTCGCGCGGTTCCAGGCTGAAGCGCCTAGAACCGCTCGGCCACCGACGGCCGGCTCCTACGGTGGATATTTTCGGTCTTCAGATAGGTCGCAGTTCAGGAAACTACGAACAGCAGCGACCAACAGCACTGTTGGGCCTTTACAATCCAGTGAGAGAGAATTTATCTGTACATGCTATTGGACAAAATTAATCTGCTCGTCATCAGTCTGAATTGTTTCTCTATGCGCAGTACCACGAATAGGGAATTTCATACTTTATATTTGTGTTCATTCTTCGCATGCTGTACAAACAATGACTCTTTCGTTGTCTCATTTCGCCTTTCTTGTGTCTCTGATAGCGTTATGGAAGTCACGACCATTGTTCGTAACGTTATTGTTCTACGTACTTCTGTCCTGCACGTGCTTACTGACACAGTAAATTACGTTGTAGACACACCGGATTATTTGCATGTATCATGAATGTCCCATACAATTTAATATCCCCGGAGCTTAAATGAAAACTTGTTTTGTACACGAGAGCCTATTACTGTGCTGCTAATGGCTTTATAATCTTCACCATTTAATGCAACCAGAGGTCAATTCGTTACGCTAGTGATCACGTAAGGCTTTTTGCAGTATGCTAATTTTTTATAAAACACAGGAGATACATTCCTTAAATATTTGAAGTATTTCGTTAATTAATAATTTTTTCTGGCTGTTTAGTCCCTGAAATCTCACTGCCTTTCTTTGAGGTGTAAACCTTAACAGTGGCTCCTGTCTTTATGAGAAATGATGTAAAGTGATGGAGAATTACGTACTGAGGCCAATAACGCTCTAACAAAAATTATTCACACTGAGCCTTCGATGCGCTGTGAGAACATTACAGCAATAATGATGTAACAGTTCTGATTTTTTTTATTTTTTACGTTTCATATACATTATCAGCGGCGGCAGTTCGTAATCTTCTTTGGTGTTTGTAGCATACTAGATAGGCAGTCGGTTATGCGCCTTCGGTGACAAGCTCCCTTTTTGTGGCTGAGAGCTACAGTCAGTTCCTCAAGAAAGTGTACGCTGTTATCTGTACGAAATGGAAGACACTATTATAAATATATGCTTACAAGAAAATAAATGTTATTACTAATTGCAGAATTACCTAATAGTTAATCCAATCTCCGCCATCATCGATTTTATCTTGGCACCTTTTTGGCATGGTTTTCAAGAGATTTTCTGCTTATTCTCTCGGTAACGACCTCCATACCGTCTTGATCTGATACGACAGCTGCTTCAAAGTATATACTGGCTTTCCTTTAAGCTTCATTTTAATATACGATCAAACATTTTCGATCGAATTTGGTCCCGGAGACATTGCAGGCCAATCCATCGTGGACACCCCATTGTCTCGTTTCCACCCTGTAGAGAGACGACTGTGATGTTTCTGATAATTATCCTCCTGAAGCACCCAGTTTGCCTCATTCGAACCAAATAGCTTCATAACGGACCTCAGAAGGCATTATTGATAAATGTTGCACACTTTTTCAGCGTTTAAATTGGCTGTAAGCAAGTGCAAATAGCGAAAGCTGCAACCGACAAAACAAAGCATTCAACACTGGCACTGTTCATCTATAGACTACGCAGAAGTGCATTGAGTACAGAGTCGAGACCACTGCCAGAGATGTAGCTGCAGCGTTACATTTAAAATTATGGGGTACACTTGTTTGTGGAACTGACTGTATGCTCACTTATATCACGCCACTATCTAACGTATTTTTCATACGTTAAATCATGGAAATTCCCTCACTTGGACCATGTCTGTACTCTGTGTTGCATCTGTCAACTACATCATTCAGCCATTGGCTTCAGTAGATTACAGCAGAAGGCGGACCCTTAAAAACAAAAAGGAACGAATTAAGTTATTCGGAGAAAGAATTTCATCTCGTCAATGTTTCCTCTCCTCCGCCTTCATGTCCTTCTCCTCTTTTCACTCGCTCCTTCTCCACCTACCTATCCCCAGATTCAAATTGCTTTGAGCACTATGGGACTTAACATCTGAGATCATCAGTCCCCTAGAACTTAGAACTACTTAAACCTAACTAACCTAAGGACATCAGTCACATCCATGCTCGAGGCAGGATTCGAACCTGCGACCGTACCGGTCGCGCGGTTCCAGACTGAAGCGCCTAGAACTGTTCAGCCACTATCCCAAGATTGATTCTTCGGATACTCTCCTTTAATAGTACTTGAAAGGGGGGTGGGTGCGAGAGGAAGAGTGGAACAAAGAGTTTGGAAAGAAAGAAGAAAGTCGGTAGTCAAGAGTTGGAGGGGTGGTTGGTTTCGCTACTTTTGCTAAAACCATAGGAAGAACATAGGACTCGCACTGCCAGAAGATGACGTGAGTCATCTGAGTGTCCCGGTCGGGCGCTTGGTTCTCACACACGAGCAACGCAGCCGACATCCGTCGTAAAGCAAGATAACTCATCTGCAACAAGAGATTTTTCGATGTGTTCGGGTTGACACATTTGAACGAAATACATACAGCACATCCGTTGTAAGAATCCAAAAGAACAAAGGTATTCTGCAGACCCAGTAGACTCTAGACATACACTCTTCAGTGGTTAGCAGTGTTTCCGTTGCTGGACCGGTTATGTACCTTGTCACTCCATTTCTTTACTGACCCCTTATTCTGACATTATGCAGAAATAATCACCAGTCACCTAGCAATTCCGAGAGCCTTTGACCATTACACCAATACCAATCATTTACAGTGGTATATTTCTCCATACGGCAAAAATATGGGCTTTCTGTGGTTCCCCAAAGTTGCTTATACGGCAAACACCAGGATATTTTCTTTGCAAAGGAAGCTGTAGATTTTCTTCTCCATGCTTTCCATCTTCGTCTCTAACGACATCATCGTCAACGAGACTTTTACCCTGTTCTTGAGCCGGCCAGAGTGGCCGAGCGGTTCTAGGCGCTACACCCTGGAACCGCGCTACAGCTACGGTCGCAGGTTCGGAATCCTGCCTCGGTCATGGATGTGTGTGATTTCCTTAGGTTAGTTAGGTTTAAGTAGTTCTAAGTTCTAGGGGACTGATTACGTCAGAAGTTAAGTCCCATAGTGCTCAGAGCCATTTGAATCCTGTTCTTGCTTCAGGCGCTTTAAATTTTTTACCTTGGCACGATCTTCCGACGTCCATCCTTACGGGGCTATCTAAGTTGCGCATGGCTTTTAGCGTATTAGGTGGTATTTGTTACATATATTCTACAGTTATAACTCACACAACACACGTTTCAATCCCAAACAACAACCAAAACGACCACCACCACCACCAACACCACCACACTAGGTTAAAAGTCACCAAACATGCCCCACCAAGGTATCGAATCTTATTTTTTTGTATCCCAACTCCCACCAAAGGCATAGGAACGCAGTGGTGTACGAACTAACATTAGTGAGTGTAGAAACGCCGAAAAGGATGGATTCGGCCTAATACGGATCGGTTTGGATTATTTTGTCATTTCGCCTCCTCCTTCCCCCCAAAACCTAATCAGCTCTATTTTTATTTTCTAGATGATAAGTCATATCGCTATTTCGTTTAGTTTCGTTCTCTGCCCTCTGTCCCGATGCAACGCGGGGTCGGCTTTGTTATGACGGATTTGGCAGTGTTCATTGCAGATCGTGGCCGGATGCCTGTCCTGCCGCCATCCCGAACCCCCCACCCCCGGGACGGATTTAGTGTACCCCAGCAGTCTGCGTCTAGTGTAAGCCATGAAATAGTGGGAACGTTTTCAAACGTCCTTGATTTGTGTAACTGAGGCGAAAATTGGGGACCAGCCCGGTATTCACCTGGCGGGATGTGAAAAACATAAGTCATATCGCTATCAAAACTGAAAATACAGGCATGTGTGCTAAGCGCTACGTTGCGTGCTGATTGCTCGCCCTCCGCTTGTTGCAGGTGAAGTGGGCCAAGCAGCAGGTGGTGCTGTCGCGGCCCAAGCGCGACCTGCTGCCGCTGTCGATGCAGCTGAGGCCCGGCCGCAACTACCGCCAGACGGTGCTGCTCAACGACCCCCGCTGGCAGCAGATGTGGTACCTGGTGAGTCACTCACGTTATCTACCATTGCTTCTGTGATTGTTTGCGTGGTGTGCGACTGAAGCGTCTGTGCATGCTGTGAAGGCCGAGAAGCTGTCACTTAAACCCACTACCTTTGCTACCCCTACTCAGCGCTAAGGGATAATGGAAACGCATAGTACCAATGTCTCGCCAACTCTTCTTCCACTGGCGACTCAAATCTTGAAATTTTCTGGCAGATTAAAACTGTGTGCCGGACCGAGACTCGAACTCGGGACCTTTGCCTTCCGCGGGCAAGTGCTCATCACTTGGAGACGAGGTACTGGCAGAATTAAAGCTGTGAGGACGGGGCGTTAGTCGTGCTTGGGTGGCTCAGACGACGAGCACTTGCACGCGAAAGGCAAAGGTCCCGAGTTCGAGTCTCGGTCCGACACACAGTTTTAATCTGCCGGGAAGTTTCATATCAGCTCACATTCCGCTGCAGAGTGAAAATCTCATTCTCGAAACTGAAATATTGTTCCACTTATACAACAGCAATTATCATTGTGTATAACAAGATATTCATAATAATCATAGGCATTCTCTCGCTAACGAGAATGTTTTATCTTCCCAGAAGGCCATTCTCCTTTATGAGATGGCGAGTGGCTGAAGAGACCAATCTTGGAACCACACCTTTTACTGGAGTGAGTTAACGTCCGCCGGCCGGGGTGGCTGAGTGGTTCTAGGAGCTACAGTCTTTAACCGCGCCACAGCTTCGGTCGCAGGTTCGAATCCTGCTTCGGGTATGGATGTGTGTGATGTCTTTAAGTTAGTTATGTTTAAGTACTACTAGGGGACTGATGACCTCAGAAGTTAAATCCCATAGTGTTCAGAGCCATTTTTTGAGTTAACGTCATGTCCATGCCAGCCACGGGCTGCTGCGGATTTTTTATCGTGACATTTCCTCCCCTTCCTTGCTGTTCTTCTCCCCAATGTTGTTCGAAATTTTGTGAGCTCTTATAAACATTCCGAAACTACGTTGGACGATCGGAATCCCAAATGATGGCATCTAGTTATTAAAGTGTGATTTCCGAACGCCCTTTTTCAGTTGCCATAGTTGTTTTCGATTGCCATATTTGAGTACGGAACACATTATTTGTTTTGGCAGACGTCTGCTGGGCATTCGGTTAGTATGGCCAGACCCTCGAAGTTTCACTTTCAGGACTTTCCTGACGTAGTGCTGACGATATTTCTCGGGTAGCTTCATATGCTTTCTGTAGGTTAGCTAGGTGTTAGACCCATAATTAAGAGTTCGTACAATGGTGGTCTGATAGACAAGGAGATAGGTGACTCCGCTGGAGTCATGGTTTTCGAAGATCCTGTCAGGGGTATGCCTACAGGCTTCGCTGTCATGTGCAATAGTGTATTCCAGCGTCAGTGCCTCCTTTAGTCCATAGACTACCAAGCAAGAAAAGCGCTCAACATTTCACCACTGAATGTTATGAATCGGTGTGTATAGATGGTATTTTGCGAAGATACAAAATTTGAATTTTCCTAATGGTATCATCAAGGCCGATGCTCATATGGCCTCATTGAATATATTCAGAATTGAGTGAAGGGCCTCCTTGAGTTATCCATAAAAACATTATCATTTGCATTCTGGAGTTTGATAACAGAGGTTCTCATTACCTTCGCTGTAGCTCAGACTACTAACAAGAGAACCTCCCCATCGCAGCCCCCCCCCCCCCCTCTGATTTAGTTATAAGTTGGCACAGTGGATAGGCCTTGAAAAATTGAACACAGATCAATCCAGAAAACCGGAAGAAGTTGTGTGGAACTATGAAAAAGTAAGCAAAATATACGAACTGAGTAGTCCATGTGCAACATAGGCAACATCAAGGATTATCTGAGCACAGGAGCGCCGTGGTCCCATGGTTAGCGTGAGCAGCTGCGGAATGAGAGGTCCTTGGTTCAAATAGCCCATTGACTGGAAAGTTTAATTTTTTATTTTCAGCCAATTATCAAAGTTCAGGCACTCACACATAATCAACTTCGCTATCCAAAATTCCATGACATGTTCAGATTTGCTTGGACATATGCAGGATTTGACGGTCTACACACGAAAAAATTTGAAAAAGTTAAAAGGGAAAACTGTGCGACTGTGAAACTGTTGCATTCATTTGTTGCAGTTTATGTGACAAACTCTTATGTTTTCGTCACTTTTCTTGGGGGTGATTATCACATCCACAAGAAAACCTAAATCGGGCAAGGTAGAAGAACCTTTTTACCCATTCGCCAAGTGCACATGTTAGGTGGCTCGACAACATATTCCTGTCATGTGACGCACACGCAGTCGCCAGTGTTGTATAGAATATATTAGACGTGTTTTCCTGTGGAGGAATCGGTTGACCAATGACCTTGCGATCAAATGTTTTCGGTTCCCATTGGAGAGGCACGTCCTTCCGTCTACTAATTGCACGGTTTTGCGGTGCAGTCGCAAAACACAGACACTAAACTTACTACAGTGAACAGAGACGTCAATCAACGAACGGATAGATCGTAACCTTGCGAAAATAAAGAAAGTAAAGTTTTCACTCGAGTGAAGACTTGAACCAAGGACCTCTCACTCCGCAGCTGGTAACGCTAACCACGGGACCGCGGTCACATTGTCCTTGATATTGCCTATCTTACGCTTGGACTACTCAGTTTATATATTTTGCTTTTTTTTCATAGTTCCACACTGTTTTCTCGATTGATCCGAGTTCGGCTTTTCAAGGCCTATCCACTGTGCCAACTTATAACTAAATCTGAGGGGGGTGCGGTGAGGAGGTTCGCTTGTAAGTACGAAAAAGCCCACATTCGTCCTTTATACTGTTTCATCTTCGATGGCGGTTTCCTTCATCGAATTATTGTCAAGTTCCAGTAAATACGGAAATTAAATAAATGCTTCAGACGTACTTGCTTAGTTCCAGTTCGTTTTCTAAGATTCTCTGGGATTGCTACAATTGCTGGAAGTGGTGACGCTAATGGTGTCATTCAGCAGACGAAGTTTTTGCGTACGTTTTCGAGTGGATCCAGTTAAGTCTAGGATCCTTGAAAGAGTCGTCGGCTAAGAGAATTGATCGTTTTGATGGGTTCTATGAAGGCATATTCTAGCGGTCTATTGGCAGGGTATCTTCAGCAAGGGGCATTAGGCAGTTGGATAAAATTATGGCACGGATTTTCTCAAGAGCCGAAAGTAGGGACATTCCAGTGCAGTTGTCACAAGAAAAAGAAAAAAGAATGGTTCAGGTGGCTCTGAGCACTATGGGACTGAACTTCTGTGGTCATCAGTCCCCTAGAACTTAAAACTACTTAAACCTAAATAACCTAAGGACATCACAAACACCCATGCCCGAGGCAGGATTCGAACTAGCGACCACAGCGGTCGCGCAGTTCCAGAGTGTAGCGCTTAGAACCGCTCGGCCACTACGGCCACCCGCAGTTGTCACAATCGGCTTTCTTCCGCCTATTGAGTATAGTAAGTTTGTTAGCCCATATATTGACTATAAGCAGGTGCATGTGCTGTGAGCTTAGACTCCCTTTCTTGTAGAGCCCTGCAGGAATCCCATCTATACCAGCTGTTTTGTTGGTCTTCAGCTGACGTATGGTATCTTCGAGTTCCTGAAAAGGAGCATAGTCGAGTTGATACTGAGTGTGTCGTTGAGAAATTCTGTTGATTAATTTTTCTCGAAGTACGTGTGCTTGTTTAGTATTTCTTCAAATGCTACTCAGATAGTGGTTGATGGAGCAGCTGTCAAGAAGTCTAGTGCCATCTGTGAATCATAGGGAATTTAGGTCTTGGATGGTCGCAATATACTTGGTTGTCGGGGCGGTGGGAAATGCCCGAGTGTTGTTAGTGCCAGATATGTTCTGCGTTATGTTTTGCACTATTCATCCACAGGTCCGAGATATTCCTTGAACTTCAGCTTCCGCTGCTAGGAATTATTGTTTCTTATGGGACTGAACTGGTATCTTTCTATATGAGAATGCGAGCTTGCCTTTTCATCTCTCTAAGGCTTTTAATTTTATATCAGTTTCCATCAAACCAGCATTGATGTCTTCTCTAAGTGTAGCCAATTGCCTCTGAGGTTAAGAGATCTACTGACGTCGGCCTTTGTGGTCAGTAGCTTTGGGAGTTTCATTAGAAAGGTTTTGTTTGAGGATTTGACGAAGCAGAGTTAATACTTGGTTGTATTTCAACCGTTTTTTCTCGTTTGACTCCTGTCTGTCTAGTTTCAGAGGGACATCACGGATAACCAACCTAGGACCAGTCCAACAATTATAAGCTCGAGCCAAAACTCACGCGACCAGTACATCGCTCTGGTCCAGGGATCTCATCTCATGTGCCAATGCTTTGCCTTGGTTGTTGCCAGGCTGTTTGGAACTTGTCTTTCTGGCAGAAGTGAGTATAATGACAAGGGCATGTTCCAGGCACTGAAATAGAATTTCGTTGACATTGATCTTACCTATTCCCTCTTTCCCAGTGGTATCAGGCCACAACGTAGCCTCCTTACTAACACTACCATTGAGATCCCCCCAAAATAATATTTTATCCTACCGGAGTTTATTTGTAAACAGTGAGTCGAGTATCAGATGAGCCTTCTAATTATTCAGAAGTAGTTCGTCAATGAGATCATGTTCCTTTTTCATGGCAAACGAATCTCCAAGTCTGCAAGAAGGTCTAGCTACCACCAGATGGTCAGTCCAAACCTGTTCACTCAAGGCAGCACCACCGGCCAAAGTGGCCGAGCGGTTCTAGGCGCTACAGTCTGGAGCCGCGCGACTGCTGCGGTCGCAGGTTCCAATCCTGCCTCGGGCATGGATGTGTGTGATGTCCTTAGGTTAGTTAGGCTTAAGTAGTTCTAAGTTCTAGGGGACTGATGACCTCAGAAGTTAAGTCCCATAATGCTCAGAGCCATTTGAACCAAGGCAGCAGCGTCTGTGTTAAATTTTCGCAAGTCACGAGCTGTAATTGCTGTTTGTCTTTCTGATAGATCTCCGTTGTTATTAATCATCAGCGTACGAATGTTCCAGGTTAAAAATTTTGCATGTGTTTCAACCTCATATGTTATATCGTCTGGAGTTCTTGACCCAGTCTAGTAATTTCCAGACATTTGCAGCCCCTTCCCTATCCAGGGTGAGCAGAGTGCATCATAAACTGAAGAGCCAAAGAAACTGGCGCAGCTGTCTAATACCGTGCAGGGCCCCCGCGAGCACGCATGAGTGCTGCAACACGACGTGGCATTGACTCAATTTATGTTTGAAGTAGTGCTGGAGGGAACTGACACCATGAAACTTGGAGGGCTGTCCATGTCCGTCGGAATGCACAGAGGACATGAACGGATGCAGGTGATCAGACAGGATGCTTACGTTCGTGTCATCCCGTCAGAGTCGTATCATGACGTATCAGGGGGTCCCGTGTCACTCCCAACTGCACAAAGTCCACACCATTCAGAGCCTCCACCAGCTTGAACAGTCCCTTGCTGACATGCAGGGTCCATGGATTCATGAGGTTGTCTCCATAACCGTACATGCCCATCCACTCGATGCAATATGAAACGAGACCTTCCGACCAGGTAACATGGTTCCAGGCATCAATAGTCCAATGTCGGTGTTGACGAACCTAGGCGAGGCGTAAAGCTTTGTGTCTTGCAGTCATCAAGGATACATGAATGGGCCTTCGGCTGCGAAAGCCCATATCGGTTATGTTTCGTTGAAAGGTTCGCATGCTGACACTTTTTGATGGCCCAACATTGAAATCTGCAGCAGTTTGTGGAAGTGTTGCACTCCTGTCCTTCAGTCGTCGTTGGTCCCGTTCTTGCAGGATATTTTTCCGGCTGCGCCGATGTCGGAGATTTAATGTTTTACCTGATTCAAAATGGCTCTGAGCACTATGGGACTCAACTTCTGAGGTCATCAGTCCCCTAGAACTTAGAACTACTTAAGCCCAACTAACCTAAGGACATCACACACATCCATGCCCGAGGCAGGATTCGAACCTGCGACCGTAGCGGTCGCGCGTTTCCAGACTGTAGCGCCTAGACCCGCTCGGTCACCCCGGCCGGCCTTTTACCTGATTCGTGATATTCATGGAATGGTCGTACGGGAAAATCCCCACCTCATCGCTACCTCGGTGATGCCATGTCCCATAGCTCGTGCCCCGACTATAACGCCACGGTCGGACTGACTGAAATCTTGATAACCTGTCATTGTAGAAGCAGTAACCGATCTGACAACTGTGCCAGACACTTGTCTTATATCGGCGTTGCCGGCTGCAGCGCCATATTCTGCCTGTTTACATATCTGTATTTGAATACGCGTGTCTGTACGAGTATCTTTGGCGCTTCAGTGTAGTTGTACTAACAGCTGGTTGAGATTCATTACACGAATGGCAAGCAGATGTTATCGTCTACGAGGCAAGTGGCTTACAAAGCATTCTACTGATTGTAAAGTATTGCTGGTGTGTCTTTAAGTATTTTCCATATTGGATAAACGGAAGAGATAAAGAAAAGTTCGTTTGGTACACCCGAGAGCGTTACGATGATGCTGTGCAGAATTCATTTGTAGACGTGACAGGATAGGCATTATGGGTAACAGAAAAGTTTACTGGTAACATTCGTAAACCGCATATTCTGGGAAGAGTAGGGCGACATTCTGAGCATGACGACTAAATCAATAAATTAGGGAGTACTGCCCATCATTCTTCCACTCACCATTCGCGAACAGATCAGGAAATGGAGAAATGATAGTGCGAGGGAAAGTATTTGCCCCAAATACTATTTTCTGGTTTCCGGGCTGTTTATGTCAATGGAAATTGTCAATAAGGGTCGTGCTCCATGACACACATCTCTCGGCATAAAGAAATGAAAGGATTGAAACGTTACGTATAATGAAATCGTCTACAAAAATAGAAAATGAAGCTAAATGGAAGGACTAAGGAAGGAAATAAGAGATAATGGAACTGACACAATTTGTTGCTACTGTGTAGAGCCAGAAATTTCAGGTTAAAAATATAAAGAATGCTCACTACACAGTCCGGGTTGGAGTATTACAGAAAGAGAATTTTTACTGAATATCGCTGTTTGTTCAAAAGACGGCGCTCTCCTGCTGTTCCCGCCCATTCGCTCGCGGCGCCGGCTGTTCGGATGACTGGCAACAGCTGGCGCTGCCATCGCGTCGCTTCGCGTCGTGTCGGCTGCTTTTTGTCAGGTTAACTGGAACCGCAACTGCTCCAGCCGAAAGCTGCTCCGGCTGCCGCTGCGGCGAATGTCAAATGTCGCCCGCATTTTGCGAAAACGTGGGGATGAGTGGCGGCGCTCTTGTTATGCAAAGAGAAGCGAGCAAGCAAGCAAGGCAGCACACGCGAATTCACTTGAATGGTACGACCCTGGACTGACAAGGGCACCGCGCCTCCTCGTCATCACCGACTGCGACCAGACTTCTAGTGAATGCAGCGCTTGTGCAGAAATAAAAGTCGTGCAAATGGAAGTTCCAGATGCACTTTCACGCAGATCGGGCGCGGTACGAGCCAATTAATTACGTAAGCATGGCTTTCAGGCACGGGTGGCGCAACGGAAGGACAACAGAGTGGCATTCGTTGCCTCGTAAGAGTCGAATAGCTAGGTGGAAATGTTTTATTTTCAAATTTTACGTTCCTTACACTGTAAATAATCTAAATAATGCTCAACACATTGTACTTATTAATATTTTCATAAACGACATGAAAAGGGAAGGCAAGGGAAAATTAGGGTTTTCAAACATGTTTCCAGGAAGGCATTGTAGGGCGTGCACACGAACTTCGTATTTGAAATTACTTGCACTATTTTACACTTAATGATTTGCACGCGTCGGGGTGATGTTCCATCGTAAGGGTGGGGGGGGGGGGGGGGGAAGCAGTAATTTTCTCACCATCTTGAATACGTTATAGACGTCGCATTTTGACAATTACGCGGCTGTTCTAAAGAGAGACAAAATTGGTTTACATTAGTAAGTTTCTCTCACGTTTCACGGTTTGGCAGCAAATGGCGCGTAATGCATCATTTCGCCAAATATTGGACAGAATGTCTGGTGATGTACAATGGAATCAGTTACGACGTAATCTTTGCGGGGTATAATTTCTTGTCATCTGTCGGTGAGATAAGAGGAGTTTTGAAGCAACCTGATGGAATTCTTTAAGTTATCTGAAAACTAGACATCGTCATAGTGCACTAGCGGAGTGCATTTGTTGCGAATCAGATAAATACTGCACGATGGCAATCATTTTTGTATCTTGCAAAACTTCAATGTACAATTATGGATTTGTTTGCTCTCACTCCTAGTTAGTTAACAAAAGGAATTTGTTGTCCTGCATATAGGGTTTCATCACATCAGCAAAAATTTTTTGTATCAGGTTGTTGTGTCTCAGATTTTGTTAAGTAATGGCAACATGCCTATATTTTGCCCCGTACTAATCCTCTTTGCTTTTTATCTTCTGTCCCAGAGGGGCAGTATTTTCTGGTAGGTATACGTAGACTGCTGGGGACAATTTTCCAGAAAGGGCTATAGCAGCTTGGGATGTACTTTGTTCGTATTCTGTCGTTTCGCAAGAACCAGTTTAGCGCTCGAAGGTCCGGAGTTCGGTTAGAAGCCGGCTGGTGCTGACAACCTGTTAACAGTACATAGATATATAAATATTTCACTTCATATGACGATAAAACCAAAAGAATTTCGATGACGTTCTCGACTTACCTGTTCGATCGGACGCTGCAGGTACAACTCCTTCTTGGGAAGTTATTTACAGACTCCATATAGGCGTATTAAATAGGATATTTTCTTGGAAGTTGATCTGCAATCCCATACTTTCCTTTGCCTTTCCTTTCCATGTCTTCTATGAAAATATTTTAAAAAATACAACATACTGAATATTTTTTGGTTTATTTTCAGTGTAAATGAGGCAAAAATTTAGATTAAAAAAGAAAAAGTAAGTCTCTCCAGTCGGTTTCGACCCCATGAGTCTAGGATTAGTGTTCCGTATCTGTTTCACTGCGCTAACCGCTTCCTGGGAGCAATTGTAACGGAATAGAACATGCCTTGCCTGACCCGTGGCAAAATATTATTTTTTCCCTAAATTCTTTGCCATCTGGAGTTCTCATACTGACACGTTCATTTGTGGCCAAGCCCTACGTACACCACAAGTCTGAATGAAATCGAAGATGATAAAGTAGTTGCCGGCCAGAGTGGCCGAGCGGTTCTAGGCGCTACAGTCTGGAACTGCGCGACCTCTACGGTCGCAGGTTCGAATCCTGCCTCGGGCATGGATGTGTGTGATGTCCTTAGGTTAGTGTAAGTAGTTCTAAGTTGTAGGGGGCTGATGACCTCAGAAGTTGAGTCCCATAGTGCTCAGAGCCATTTGAACCATTTTTGAGAAAGTAGTCGCGGTGTCCTTGTGGGTGACTCTGAGACGGGCGCGTCAGCCAGAAGAGGCAGCCGTGTCGTGCCGCCTTTGGATCCAGCTGCGTGCTTCCCGTCTAGAGCTGCTTCACGGCTACAAGCTCTGGCGCCAGTCATTTCAGTGTCTCGCATTTTATATTGTTTATCTATAGTGCGTGGAGAAATCATCAGTAATAATCTTACTGAATTTGGAAGTTCCTGTCGAAAGGCTTTTTCCCCATGATTGTGATATAAATAAGGTGTCTGACTGTGACAGCCGCATGGCATCAAATTTTCTTTTTCCCTTTTCCACTCAAACGTATTTAAGCATCGTTGTGCCTTCATCAGTGGCAGCTGGTACAGTTACACAGTTATGGTACAAGACTTGATTACATTCTCTTTTTACTATGGAACTTAAAATACAGGAAAACTAACTTTTATTGAATGTGGCACCACACGTCAAAGTCTCACACATCCATGACACTATTTTTTAGGGTAGTCACAAAGCCTCTGCAAAACGACGGTCGGAACGTTATACGAGTAGTTCAGTTCGTCGACGATAGAAATGTACTCCTTCGTCACAGTTGGGTGAATGTCGTTATAGTTGGAAAATCTCTTCCGCATCTACACGTTCTTCCATCTTGCCAAAAATAGGGTAATCACATGGAGCCACATCTGGTCTGTAGGGCGGATGCTTACAAAATAAGGCTGTTGATGAAACATCGATGGATAGATACTTTCTCCGAAACACAAAAAATTGTTAAAACGGCTCTAAGCACTATGGGACTTAACATCTGAGTTCATCAGTCCCCTACACTTAGAACTACTTAAACCTAACTAACCTAAGGACATCACACACATCCATGCCCGAGGCAGGATTCGAACCTGCTACCGTAGCAGCAGCGCGGTTCCGGACTGAAGCGCCTAGAACCGTTCGACCACGGCTATAATATTTCCTCCGATATATAATATCGAAATGGAAATATCGAGCGCCGATACTTTAATTTTTTTTCACGATATTCGGTAAATATGGGAAGTTGTTTTTTTGGAATGGTAATAGAAAATAATTTTACTTTCACTGTATGAAGAAGTCTCACTACTTTTTGAGCTTTTATCACATCCAGCCTTCTCTTTGGCTGTGTGAAGCACATGTAGGTGGCACAAAAGAAGTATCCGATTGTACTGGGGGATTGTGGTGTGGACGGAATAACGAAATTTCCGATCTGAAGAAACAGCACAAAACAATTTAAACGCAACTAGTGTGCTATTTCTTCACGTCGGCATTCTTTTTCAAAAACAATTATTGAAAATAATGAACAAAAATGTAAAAACAGGATAGGTCTTTGCGATGGGCAAAGATGTGTGACGGGAAATGCTGACGTAGTAGGCGTTCGACGCTACCAACAGAAAGTGCAACTTTTAGCTTCACCACGCAATGTTGACACCACAGCTACTAGGTCGCTGGCGTTGGCAGAAATGAAAAAACAAGGACGCGGACACGAAGTGTTCCGGTGAAATCCGACGTGTGACTTAAACAAATGACGGACCCGCTGGACACATTATATTGTGCCATTTACATGCGTGTATCAATTGTAGCAAAGTGGCTTTCGCCAAGCGTGAACGCGCATCGTTTACTTTTCAATTCTTGCTGTAAGGCGGATAGACAGGCTGCTAGTTTGTTGATGTACAGAATACATAATAATAAATAAATAAATACTTGCATACATAGCTTAAAAAAAGGCGGTATATGTACAGTGAGCAGTCGATAATTTTGATGGTCGGAATATCGATATTTTTCCTTCTTTATGTCAATACATCGAGAGCCATGAATGATTTTTTTTTTAAATATCGATATATCGTATTCCCAATATTTTAAAAATATCAATCCAAACCTTCTATCGCAAATCCTAAAATAAAGCGGATCGCTGTGTAGAGAGAGAATTGCGCTGTCGTGCAGGAGAACAATGTCTCTGCTGAATTTTCGACACATGTCGCGTTCTTCACGGCGTCGTACTCCGGTGGCAGTGTCACACGGTACGAATCGGCGTTAATTGTTCTGGGCGTTCTTATAATGAGTGTGTACACAAATCGTTCACAGTCGAAGAAAACGGCGGATTTGACTTTCCTTGCTGACGACGCAACTTTGCATTTCTCTCGCGGAAACTGGGAGGTTTGTCCCTCTTCCATACAGGCTCCTTTGTTGCAGGTGTAAAATCATGGCCCTTGTTTCATCGCCGGCCGCAATGGCTCTTGTTTACAGTTTACAAGTCCAGTATTGCTGTGCTTTGTCACCTGTTTAGAACCCAATTCATTTTTGACGCCCAGTCACAACAGAAAAGATAAGAATTTTGTTGTTGGTTAGTTACAAATCGCATTAATACTGTCTAATGATGAAGCAACTTTCACCCTTGACGTTATTAGTGACACTCGTAACTCACGTCAACGTCCCGATGAAACCAGAGATACCTTTGTTGAGATACATTCTCAGAACGCATCTCTGTAAATCTGTGGTGTAATGTGACAGACAATCAGCTGATTAGACCTGTTGTAGTACCTCATCGTCTTATAGAACCCATTATCTAGCCTTCGTTGAAAACTGGGTCAAATGGCTCTGAGCACTATGGGACTTAATTGCTGAGGTCATCAGTCCCCTAGAACTTAGAACTGCTTAAACCTAACTAACCTAAGGACATCACACACATCCATGCCCGAGGCAGGATTCGAACCTCGCCATCGGAGAGGTCGCGTGGTTCCAGACTGTAGCGCCTAGAACCACTCGGCCACTCTGGCTGGCTTGAAAACTGGCTTCTAGCACTATGGGAACAGGTTCCTTTGGTTATGGGGATGGACACCTCCTTCCAGTATGACGGGCCCCTGCACTTTGCAGTCGTCAGCTGACGCTGCATTGAACTTAACATTCCCTGGAAGATAGATCGCCCCAAATCGTTTTTCTCTCGGTCACCAGCACCTTTACACCTTTAAATTTTAACCTGTGGGGATGGTGTAACGCGAATTGTGAAACGAAAACATAAACATGACAGACGAATTGAATCGCTTATTACTAAAAGCAGATGAATCCTCAAAACGTGAAATTACATATTTTGTTAGTTTTGAGTTTTCTTGAGCCATAGATAGATCGCTTCGAGTTAAGATGAGAGACAGCCATTGCCTTGCTCTTGTAGAGAGTGGATTTAGATCTGTAACTGTTTCTGATAGGCTCCAATTCCACTAGTCGCCATGTTTTAGAAATACGCTTGTGGTAGACCTGGAATCATGTTGAACCAATCAGGGATTTTTGTTGAAATCTTTGATAAACTATTCGGTTTTCAGTATTAAGATGGGCAGCTCAGAGTTTAAAGTTTCAAATAAAACTAAGGAAAGATCGTGCTTGAATACTTTTTAGTGTGCTATGGGTGTTTACTTTTGAGATAACATAGCATGACAGCAAATGGAGTTACGCTTTACTGTTGCCGTGAGGGCCACTGTAACAAAGGTCCTAATGAAGTGTGCGGCTTTCTAAGCCATTTCATTGAGTACTTGGTCCCCATAAGAGAACACCTGTTCAACAATACATAAAGTAGCCAAAATCGCAATCACATGTCAATAGTGTTATTGTTCTTAAAAGACGTTGACAGTTTTTCCTTTCACCTGAATAATTTATCAATCATGAGTTGTCCCCTATTAAAAATAAGCGAGTCAGTTGATTGTTGGGACTGTGAATAGAGGTGCCTTTATAAAACAACACCAAGACGACCTTAGAATGAAAGATTGAAAATACATAGAGGCCAGAAGTTTTAGTTTATCAAAATCAACTTAGAACTTACACATTTGCCTTCGCTTCAACAGGTTCCGAGAGTATTTGTTTGATTTACATTCTAACAACTGTATCTTAGCAACCAATAAAAATTGGACACACATCATATGGAATATTTTCTCCGAATTAGTTTCTACTACGAGCTCCTATGATACAGGATTTTAAAGGTATCTCTAGGGTTTCGAAAGATGACTGCATAAAAACTTGAAGACGTGCAGCAAAATGACAAATGTCGGCGTGTAGGACATCCCTCCAAGTTGTGATTCGTAATACACGCTATTGTGTAGTCGTAGCGAGGTACAGGCTTGTTAGAACGTGCAGACAAATCATTCGCAGCGTATTTTTGCATTGCGTTAGTTCGCACCTGGAGATAGGCAACCCAGTGAACAGACTGCCTCAGTGGGCTGCTGTCACGCCTCCCCAGGCAACCCTTGACAGTGGACTTTACAGTGTAGCAAACGGTATGCATATTGCACCCATGCAATGTGAATTATAAAGTTCAAGAGACGCTGCACTGACTGATAAATATATACTTTCCATGTTCTATGTAGTCTTTTCCTAGTCATCTTCTGGAACCTGAAGGTTCTTATTAATAAGTGATTGATATGCAGGGTGTAACCTGTATAAGTGCAGATATTTATTTTGGTGCCAGTGAATTGTGTACTGAACAACACTACGTCAGTACTTATCTGCAGTTAGCAAACTGGACTCGCATACGGGAGGACGACGGTTCAAAAAATGGCTCAAACGGCTCTGAGCACTATGCGACTTCTGAGGTCCTCAGTCGCCTGGTCCCTAAGGTTAATTAATTAAACCTGACTAACCTAAGGACATCACACACATCCATGCCCGAGGCAGGATTCGAACCTGCGACCGTAGCGGTCGCTCGGCTCCAGACTGTAGCGCCTAGAACCGCACGGCCACTCCAGCAGGCGACGACGGTTCAATCCCGCGTCCGGAGATCCTGATTTAGGTTTTCCGTGACTTCCCTAAGACGCACCAGGGAAATGCAGGGATAATTCCTTTGAAAGGGCACGGCCGGCTTCCTTCCCCGTTCTTCCCTAATCCGATGAGACCGATGACCTCGCAGTTTGGTCTTTCCCCCCAAACAATCCAATCCAACTCATCTCCAGAGTAATAATTATAGCAGTTGCAAGATGTATGTTTTTAGATTGGTCAGTACCTCCAAGTATGTGTGGCAAGAGAAAGCCATTAATGCTTATTTTTTCCGGGGCACGTGGACACAATACGAATAGTCTATACTGACAGGCGTAACCCACTTAGTGATACAGTTTCGTCCATGCAGAAAACGTCAGGTCGTAAAGTTTGTGACATGTTTGTGGAGGGGCTCTTCGACGCAGAGAAAAAACAACTAAATGGCTGGCTCTGAGCACTATGCGACATAACTCTGAGGTCATCAGTCGCCTAGGACTTAGAACTAATTAAACCTAACTAACGTATGGACATCACACACATCCATGCCCGAAGCAGGATTCGAACCTGCGACCGTTGCGGTCGCTCGGTTCCAGACTGCAGAGCCTAGAACCGCACGGCCACTCCGGCCGGCCAAAAACCAACTAACGCACTAATGAGTTTACATATTAAGCTACCACGTATAAAAAATCTGCACTTGTAGGTGTTACACACTGTATATGTTCGACACTGCTCCTGAAACACCTTGTACATCAATTTTGTATTTGTGGCAGACTAGAAGTGTAGGATGAGATACGATAACGTATCGCTAGGTGAAATAAATGTTTGAGTAAGTAACAAATGGGCTTGTGTGTGTGTGTGAACCGTGTGCTTTCAGCCCGACTGAGGCGTGCGCGCTGCGTGTTGCGTTGTTGCAGAACCGCGGCCACGGGCTCGACATGAACGTGCAGGGCGCCTGGCTGGAGGGCATCACGGGTCGCGGCGTCGTCGTCACCATCCTGGACGACGGCCTCGAGACGGAGCACCCCGACCTCGTGCGCAACTACGTGAGTGCCTCCCCACACTGCTGGCTCCGGCTCTGCGGCCCCCACACGTGGGGGTGGCTGCTGCGTCGTCCACACCCAGGCAGCGGTGCTGCGTGTGCCCGTTTAAACGTCCCTTTTAGTGCCCAACACGAGTCCGTGGTGTAGCACATATTATTTGAATTCGTTACCCCCACCTTCTGTAACCCCCCCCCCCCAATTGTTTCTTGTTTGGAACCGAAACCGAGCAAGGATCTCATTTTGGTTTCCCGTGATTACCGTAAATCACTGTGTCAGCATGGTTCCTCTGTAAAGGCACGGCTTGTTACCTTTTCATCCCCGAAAAATTCTGAGCGTGTCCTCCGTCTGTAGTGACATCGATCTCGATGGGACGTTAAACCCTAATCTTTCTTCTTTCCTTCCTACGAAACAGAAGCAAGTCTTGAAGGTGATTCAACGGACGCTACCAATGTACACTCCTGGAAATGGAAAAAGGAACACATTGACACCGGTGTGTCAGACCCACCATACTTGCTCCGGACACTGCGAGAGGACTGTACAAGCAATGATCACACGCACGGCACAGCGGACACACCAGAAACCGTGGTGTTGGTCGTCGAATGGCGCTAGCTGCGCAGCATTTGTGCACCGCCGCCGTCAGTGTCAGCCAGTTTGCCGTGGCATACGGAGCTCCATCGCAGTCTTTAACACTGGTAGCATGCTGCGACAGCGTGGACGTGAACCGTATGTGCAGTTCACGGACTTTGAGCGAGGGCGTATAGTGGGCATGCGGGAGGCCGGGTGGACATACCGCCGAATTGCTCAACACGTGGGGCGTGAGGTCTCCACAGACAGCGATGTTGTCGCCAGTGGTCGGCGGAAGGTGCACGTGCCCGTCGACCTGGGACCGGACCGCATCGACGCACGGATGCACGCCAAGACCGTAGGATCCTACGCAGTGCCGTAGGGGACCGCACCGCCACTTCCCAGCAAATTAGGGACACTGTTGCTCCTGCGGTATCGGCGAGGACCATTCGCGACCGTCTCCATGAAGCTGGGCTACGGTCCCGCACACCGATAGGCCGTCTTCCGCTTACGCCCCAACATCGTGCAGCCCGCCTCCAGTGGTGTCTCTACAGGCGTGACTGGAGGGACGAATGGAGACGTGTCGTCTTCAGCGATGAGAGTCGCTTCTGCCTTGGTGCCAAAGATGGTCATATGCGTGTTTGGCGCCGTGCTGGTGAGCGCCACAATCAGGACTGCATACGACCGAGGCACACAGGGCCAACACCCGGCATCATGGTGTGGGGAGCGATCTCCTACACTGGCCGTACACCTCTGGTGATCGTCGAGGGGACACTGAATAGTGCACGGTACATCAAAACCGTCATCGAACCCATCGTTCTACCATTCCTAGACCGGCAAGGGAACTTGCTGTTCCAACAGGAAAATGCACGTCCGCATGTATCCCGTGCCACCCAACGTGCTCTAGAAGGTGTAAGTCAACTACCCTGGCCAGCAAGATCTCCGGATCTGTCCCCCATTGAGCATGTTTGGGACTGGATGAAGCGTCGTCTCACGCGGTCTGCACGTCCAGCACGAACGCTGGTCCAACTGAGGCGCCAGGTGGAAATGGCATGGCAAGCCGTTCCACAGGACTAGTGCCGACATTGTGCATGCTCTGTTGCCTGTGTCTATGTGCCTGTGGTTCTGTCAGTGTGATCATGTGATGTATCTGACCCCAGGAATGTGTCAATAAAGTTTCCCCTTCCTGGGACAATGAATTCACGGTGTTCTTATTTCAGTTTCCAGGAGTGTAGTTTTATGCAACCGATATATCTCGCCTTCAAAACCATGCGCGAGAATTTCACATTCCATCACTCTCTAAATGCGAACTATTAGTCCTACAGAAAAAATGAGTAAGATCTACAAAAGTGACAGTCAGACGCACCCCCCCCCCCCCCCTCCCATACTCAACCTCCGCCGGTCAGTATTTCCAGCACGTTGTTCGTGACACTCCCTCCTTCCCCTGTACAAAAAATTGCGAGTGTGCGATTTATTTCCCACACATTTCTGGTCCTTACTGGCTGGCCTTACAAAGCCACCGACTTAGTCGATCAATCACAAATTGCAAAACTGGCATTTCGGTGAATATTACCTAACAATTTTCTGAATTTTGAGAGCATAAAATAAAGAATTACGTCGTTGTATTTGTCAGGCCTTCTGACTACAAAACTACTGCGTTTGTAAAGACAAAGTCTGGACCGAATTTTGAACGTAATTAGTTTACAAAGTAATTATATAATTTTATAGACGCATTTTTCTTTCATTCCCCTTACGCACGCGTGCACGCTTAAATTAATTATGTTAACGAAATAGCCGACTATGCTGGTGGCGTAATAGCGTAATTAATAGAGTCCAAAAAAGGTCGAACATTGGGAATAGTTCCTGTAGTCGGAAATTTTTGTACAGTGGCAGGAGCGAGTGCCACGAACAGAATACTAGAAATCTTAACTGCTGAGGTATAAGTATGGGGGTGGAGGTGCGTTTGGAGGCCATTTTTGTACGTTTGTCTTTAGTAACCCGAAACTGTGCCCTCCATCGAAAACGCGTCGCAGTACAAAATTTAAGTATATTAAATTTCCCTCAAAAAAGGCCCTGTGCAATTTTTTTCCGGAGGACCAATAATTTGTTGGTAGCGGGAGAGAAAATATGAAAATCACACGAGTGATTTTTGAAGGCCAAATGTCCCATAGAGAGTTGCGGTTGACGCATCCTGTATGCCCGTGTGTGACAGCGAACCCGTTGTTACAGGACCTCTGACGATACAAGCCGAAATACTTAACAACAGCTGTGGTTTGGAGATGTCTGCAGCTGTGCACTTCACAGTTCTCACAAACGGATGTAGAGGGAAAAAAGAAAGGGGGAATGTCGTCACTTGCTGCAAATGACAGCTGAGTACTTAGTTGAGCAGTCACAACAAGAGCAAACGTGATAAATCATTAATCGAAGTATTCTCTACATTAAAAGTGTGGACCGGCAAGAAATGGAATTTTAGAGCTGCCGATAAATTCTCATCAAAGTTTCCCATTTCGTTAATGTCTGTTGCATAAGATCAACAAGACTTCGATTTTCTTTTGTCTTCGAACTGACCGTTTTCTTCTGTTTATGTTTTTCACTGGCATAGAATACAGCGACCGCACAGAAAGCAATAACTGCTGCTGTTCCGTCTTTGCGTTCAACTCCATGATAGCTTGCTGTCTGTGCATGCAGTACTGATATTCGCTCCATGGCGCGTCTAAACAATCACGACTGTCCTGTTTCGCTCCAACACGCTTCTGTAGTGCGCTTAAAGGAACGTGTAAATGGGCTCGACATGCGACTCCCACTGACAAAGAAACCTCACCAACTTGCCCCAATTTTTTAAGGAGATAATAGCACCCTTGAAAGACGTCATGCCGAGCAATCGATCCTGTTCGGTAATTTGGGTTCTAATTGTAATAATAAACTGTTATGACGTTATGAAAGTCCAGTTTTTAAACTTTTACGCGTACCAGTTGTCTGTTACTCGCTCCACCCCACTGCAGCTGCCTAATGCCCGAGAGAGGTGCTGTTTAGCGGGTGACAGCCAGAGTGCTCATATTCATTGAATGTTGCAGGCGCGGGAAGAGGAGTGTGGAGGTCGACACATCTGCACAACGTGTTTGGAAGTCTTGTGTCCAAATAGGATTTTCCAGAGTAGTTAGTAATATGAATGCACAATACGCTGAGGTGACAAGTCACAGGATACCTCCTAATATTGTGTTGAACCTCTTTTGGCCTGGCGTAGTGCATCAGCTCGATTTAGCATTGACTCAACAAGTCGTTGGGCGTCCCCTGCAGTAATATTGAGCCGTTCTGCCTCTATAGCCGTCCATAATTGTGGAAGTGTTGCCAGGCCAGAAATTTGTGCATGAACTGTCCTCTTGATTATGTCCCCTAAACGTTTAATGAGAGTCATGTCGGGCGACCTGGGTGGCCAAATCATTCACTAGAAATGTCCAGAATGTAAACAAATCACGCACAACTGTAGCTCACTGACGTGGGTCACTGCCATCCAAAGAAATTCCATCGTTGTTTGGGAACATGAAGTCCATGAATAGCTGCAAATAGTCTCCAAGTGACTGAACATACCATTTCCAGTCTATGATCGGTGCAGTTCGTACAGAGGACCCAATCCACTCCATGTAAACACAGCCCACACCATTATGGAACCACCAACAGGACCCAAGCCACTCCATGTAAACACAGCCCACACCGTTATGGAACCATCAACAACTTTCACAGAGACTCGTGGATAATTAGGCTCCATGGCTCCGTGGGATCTGTGCCACACTCGAATCATACCATCAGCTCTTACCAACCGAAATCATCACTCATCTGAGCAAGCCGCGGTTTTTCAGCCGTCTTTGTGTCCAAGCGATATGCTCACGAGCCCAGAAGAGGCGCTACAGGCGATGTAGTGTCGTTAGTAAAGGCACTCGCGTCGGTCGTCTGCTGCCATAGCCCATCAACGCCAGATTTCGCCCTAATGTCTTACCGGATACGTTCATCGTATCGATTTCTGTGGAAATTCCACGCAGTGGCACTTGTTGGCTGTCCCAGACAATTCGATGCAGACACTGCTGCTGTCGGTCGTTAAGTGAAGACCATTGGCCATTGTCCGTGGTGAGAGATAATGGGCTAAGTGTGGTATTCTCGCCATTCTCTTGACACTGTGTGGCTCGGAGTACTGAATTCCATAACGATTTCCGAAATGAAGTGTCCCATGCGTGTGAATCCAACTACGATTCCATGTTCAAAGTCTGGTAATTCCCGTTGTGCGCCATAACCACGTCGAAAAACTTTTTACGTGAATCACCTCACTACAAACGACAGCTGCACCAATGCACCAACCTTTTGTACATTGTGTACGCAATACCATCTCCGTCTTACATGTGCATACCGTTATCTCCACCTCAGTGTACGGCAGCCTTGCGCACATACACGTTCAATATTATCTTAACAATATTGTTGTATTGTATTGCTGGAGCTGCATATAGCCCCAAAATCAAATGAATAAACCTAAGGAACTGAAGAATTATTGTGAAACGAAGTTAATGAATTACGATGTACAACGTAATCATGGCAACCACGTTGATAAATAGGATTTGTCGTACTGGAAAAAAGCGTTTGACAATGTAAAATGGTGAAAGTAGTTTGAAATCCTCAGGAAAATAGGCGTAAGCTATAGCGAAACGTGGTAATATGGAGTAGACTACTAACAGAAACCAAGAACGAAAATTATGAATGGAAGACCAACAATGTAGTGCTCGGATTAGAAAAGGTGTCATGGGGGCGAGGCAGTGTTTCTGCTCTCCCCTCCCCTATGTGACGTGAAGCAATGACGGGACAAAAGCAAAGATTCAGATGTGAGATGAAAATTCATTGTGAATAGGATATCAACAGTAAGATTAGTTGCTGTGCTAACTGAAAGTGAAAAAGGACAACGGTACCTACTGAATGCAATATTCTGTCCTTTGACCACGTACCAAGGACTGAGAGTAAACCGACGAAAAAAAAACAAACTCATGGGAAGCAAAAAAAATGTCACTTAAATCCGATATTGAGGACTACGATGTGGACGAAGCGATGGGACTCAGATAACCAGGAAGCAAAATAGGACATGGCGGACGAATCAAGGGGATATAAAATAGACTGGCACAGGCAAAGTGGACGTTTTAGGCCAACTAATATCGATCGTCCCCTTCAGTTTGAGGAAACTGGAACTGAATCATCGAGTGCGGGATAACCGGAAAAGAAGGGAATCATAGCTGCTGAGGTGTGACGCTTTCATGGCACTTCAGAGAGATGGTATGAATGAAAACTGTAGAGGAAGATGGCTATTATAAGGTATCCAAGAATTAATTCTGATCGTAGGGTGTACACACTGCTCTGATGTGAAGAATTTTGTGCAGTAGCGGAAGTTGTAAAGGGCCGCATCGATCTAGTCAGAAGACTGACGAATAAAAAATAAATAAAAAAATTCTTTGACGCTTGGAAAGCGGAATGTCTGTAGTAGAGGAGCTAACGCTACGAAGATGTGGCCCTAGCAATCCCCACGTAGCTCAGTTCGTAAGAATATCGATTACGGATTTAGGAGTCTGGATTTGGTTTCTGCTCTGTCATAGGTCTTTAATCACTCGCGTTTTCTGACCGCAGCACACACCTCTTTGTGGAGCAGGAGGTGCATTCTCTTAAGTTATGGTCTCGGTTCGGCATGCTAAATGGAGTGTTTCGTGATGAGATATCAGTGATCACAAACTGCAAGTGAATACGGTACAGACTGCGAGTTACTGACTGAACGATGCCCTTGAAGTGCTGCTTGCGTACCACAGAAAACAGCTGCGTGTCAGAGAGATGCTGATGTTCGTGCTACGGATGCACTGGAGATTGCTGCTACTTACGCTTCATGACTCCTTGTCGAAGGACCTTGCAGTAACGCGTACACTAATGTGTAATGAAGCATTAGAAACCGCCCAGAAAACAGTAAAAACGTACAGAGCACAATTACAGAACAAGCGTCATTTCAACTGCAAGAAAAGCATCACCTTGAATAGTAACGAGAAACCGGGTCGCTAGCACATTGTTTGTGAGGCAATAATTGTGTGTGTGTGTGTGTGTGTGTGTGTGTGTGTGTGTGTGTGTGTGTGTTTGGGAAGACGGAGGCCATCAAGGAACTTTCATTAAAGCGGTATTGTCGCACTGAAAACATTTTGTGAGTTGAATCAGGTAGTGTAAAATGTACATTGCAACTTGTCAATGAAAAAACTAAGAATTCATTTCGAATCATTAGCATTTTATTTCAGAGCACTCAGTCATGGATCTTGAACCACCGGTATAATTATGAACATAAATGTTGTGAGGCACACTGGTTGCGAAATGCAGAGCAGTAGTAACAGATGACAAAACTGTAAGTCATGCGTATCCATAAAAACTAGAGATTATCGTCAGGTAGCGAGCATAGAGAGCACCGGGCTATTCGGAACGCACCACCTTGCGCGTTGACTTGCAGAATCTTTTGCAAATAGATGTACTTGTTAAAAGGTGCGTGTCAAGACACCAATTAGCGTTCCACCTGAGTAGCAAGTTTAATCACTATAATGTCAGGGTCTTGAGTACGGAAAACCTGCAAAACCTTCAGAGGTCTGGGAGACTGTTGCCAAATCCTAGTCAGGCCCCCTGCTTATCAACGAGGCTACATATTAACGGGTTAGCGGGTGTCTCGTTTGGTAGGAGCTTTATCATTTTTTTTCTCAAATGGACCTCTGCCCTTCGCATCCTTGAACACCTGAAGGCCGTATCTACTAACAGGTGGCTACATCGACCACATCTGGAAGCTGGTATTCCGCTTCTGCTGAGACCTCTCTAATCAAGTCGTGTGACAGGTGGATTTATTAGTTTGGCGTTATTGTGTCGCTTTTTATTATTTCTCTACATTTTCCGGGTAAGTTTTTGTGACACAGCTTATTTTCCAGCACTTCTATTACATTCTTACAGGAAGCAGTTATTTCGCGAACATTTGCGCCGCACTCCTTTGTGTACGCAATATATCCGTTGTTGGTCTACCCTGGTGTGGACTGTACACACTCAAGCAGAATTCAAAGACAAGTGTTTTTCACGCTAGGTGCCAAATCGACGTCGCAAACGAGAGCGAAGCGACTAGTGTCCGTCCATTAAAAAAAACCGCACCAGCGCCGTTTCAAGTGCACTCGCAGGCCCGCCCGAGCATTGTTTGCGCGCGGCTGCAGCCGCAGGTGGCACACAATGCGCCACGGTCCGCCGGACTTCCCAGCTGGGCTCATTATCATTAGCCGGCCGCTCCCATTGTGTCTGCGCCGTGGGCAGGCCGCCCGCGCCCCTGCGCGATAGGCAACTCAGCGATACGGAGCTGCGCGCTAGCCGCCCGCGGATGACGGGACCGTGTTGTGGGGGCGTAGCGGTTCTAGGCGTCTGGCCCTCTGCTCACATTTTATTAAATTGTGTCATTGCTCCAGAAATGTTATCTCCCTAATTTAACTAGGAAATCAAGACTTTGGTCATTGGTACAGATGGAAGAAAGACAGTCATACGAATAGGACAAGACACAATGGAATAAATAAAATATTTCAGGTACTTAGGCACCTATAACTAAAGGAAGATACACGTGCAGGGAAAAAAATCAGAATTTTAGTGACTAAGCTAACATCCAACAGGAAGGTGAAAAAAGAGGACGAGTAGTAGTAGTAGTAGTAGTAGTAGAAGAGGAAGAATAAGAAGAAGAAGTTATCATCTCATAAATTTAACAAGCATCTGAGAAAAAATACTTGTTAGATGTTTTGTGCTGTGTGCTTTAGGAAGACACAGAAACATGGAGATTAGGGATGCATGTGGGGCAAAGAGAAGGCGTGTGCATAGTTACAGTCATTAGATGGCTTCTAAATGGGTATCGTGAATCAGAGCGTATGTAGGGTAGGTGTGAAGCACCCAATTCGTCGATGATCAGGACACCCAGCTGTTGATCATGCCATCTGTTTCCATATTAAAGATACCGCCACGTTACACCGCCCTAAGCTACTTTCAATTTCTGTACTTCCTTACTTACAGATTATCGACATTTTCTGTCAGAATCCACGTAAACTGGTTATTTATTCAGACTTTGCTTTCATTTCATTGGGAAATTTTAACTGTGTCTTTTACCTCTAAAAATGTGATCTAATTTCTACTGATTCCTCCGCGATACGGTATACGTATTATGTCCGCACTTGCTGATAAATAGGTTTGACAATGAAAAAGCTCTGCGCGTCGTTGTCGACCTAATTATACGCCGAACTTTTATCTCCTTGTACATATGGCCTAATTGCAATAATCACTAATTAAGGCCTTTTATTGGTTTATTTTTGTGTGGATGAAATACAGCGCGTGTACCGGTAATATCTCACGGTAATTATTTATCTGCCGCCTCACGCGTGCGCATTACGGTCTATTAGCTCCCTGTCTGTCGAATGTTTATTGATAACTGTGCCGTTCTCCGTAGTAGTGCAAACACGTGACTCGCATATAGAGCACGCACCTTACGTAGAAAAACAGTTTATTGATATCAGACATAGCGCTACAATTGAGCGACACGATAGTGAATCCGAATGTCAGGGGCACTGATGGAGTCAAGGTGATGGGAAAACTGAACTGCAATCACCTGGAAATCTAAAAAGTACTTTTGTCTCATCGATGTAGAAAAGTTGACTGCACAGATGAAATGCGAAACGGTATCTCATAAATAATAAGCGGAGAATTATATTATTGGGAACCGTTACTAGAAAAATGAGCGAGGACAGCAGCAAATTATTAACATTCTTTCCGCTGTTGAGTGTAAACAGACATAAAAAGAGGCAGATACGTGGAGGGCAGAATTAAGCTGTCAGAAGTACAGTACTACTCGCAACTCTTATGTCTACCATAATACTTTTTTTTTTTTTTTTTTTTTTTTTTGTCGTCAGTGTGACTGGTTTGATGCGGCCCGCCACGAATTTTCAGAGTAGCACTTGCAACCTACGTCCTCAATTATTTGCTTGACGTATTCCAATCTCTGTCTTCCTCTACAGTTTTTGCCCTCTACAGCTCCCTCTAGTACCGTGGAACTCATTCCCTCATGTCTTAGCAGATGTCCTATCATCCTGTCCCTTCTCCTTATCAGTGTTTTCCACATATTCCTTTCCTCTCCGATTCTGCGTATAACCTCCTCATTCCTTACGTTATCAGTCCACCTAATTTTCAACATTTATCTATAGCACCACATCTCAAATGCTTCGATTCTCTTCTGTCCCGGTTTCCCACAGTCCATGTTTCACTACTATACAATGCTGTACTCCAGACGTACATCCTCAGAAATTTCTTCCTCAAATTAAGGCCGGTATTTGATATTAGTAGACTTCTCTTGGCCAGAAATGCCTTTTTTGCCATAGCGAGTCTGCTTTTGATGTCTTCCTTGCTCCATCCGTCATTGGTTATTTTAATGCCTAGGTAGCAGAATTCCTTAACTTCATTGACTTCGTGACCATCAATCCTGATGTTAGGTTTCTCGCTGTTCTCATTTCTACTACTTCTCATTACCTTCGTCTTTCTCCGATTTACTCTCAAACCATACTGTGTACTCATTAGACTGTTCATTCCGTTCAGCAGATCATTTAATTCTTCTTCACTTCCACTCAGGATAGCAATGTCATCTGCGAATCGTATCATTGATATCCTTTCACCTTGTATTTTAATTCCACTCCTGAAACTTTCTTTTATTTCCATCATTGCTTCCTCGATGTACAGATTGAAGAGGCTACAGCCTTGTCTTACACCCTTCTTAATACGAGCACTTCGTTCTTGATCGTCCACTCTTATTATCCCCCTTGGTTGTTGTACATATTGTATATGACCCGTCTCTCCCTATAGCTGACCCCTACTTTTTTCAGTATCTCGAACAGATTGCACAATTTTATATTGTCGAACGCTTTTTCCAGGTCGGCAAATCGTGTGAACGTGTCTTGATTTTTCTTTAGCCTTGCTTCCATTATTAGCCGTAACGTCAGAATTGCCTCTCTCGTGCCTTTACTTTTCCTAAAGCCAAACTGGTCGCCACCTAGCGCATTCTCAATTTTCTTTTCCATTCTTCTATTATTCTTGTAAGCAGCTTCGATGCATGAGCTGTTAAGCTGATTGTGCGATAATTCTCGCACTTGTCAGCTCTTATACTTAATACTTAAAACGCGCATATAGCACCGCAATAACGTGGGAAACGAGGTCAGCCAAGCACGGATCGAATGCGCACGATGGCTCTGAGCACTATGGGACTTAACATCTGAGCTCATCAGTCCCCTAGAACTTAGAACTACTTAAACCTAACTAACCTAAGGACGTCACACACATCCATGCTAAAGGAAGGATTCGAACCTGCGACCGTAGCGGTTGCGCGGTTCCAGACTGTAGCGCCTAGAACCGCTCAGCCACCCCGGCCGGCAATGCGCACGATGGATTAAAGACTATGGCTGGTGCACCGGCCTGCCTTGTTGCGGTTTTTAGGGGAAGAATTACTTGTGTTCTTACATGACATGAGACTTTGGTTGTGAATTAAAATAGGAATACAGTGATATGACAATGTCAAATATCGAAATTAAGCTTTTCCAAAAATTGCAAAATGTGAGGTAGTATAGCGCATGGCCGTGGCAAAATAGCACAATCGGGAACGGACTATGGTGTTCAAGCAGATGTGCTAGCAGTGATGTTTTGTGTAAAAAAAAATAGAGGACCGTAGCTCCATGAAATATATCAGTGATTAGTAATACTAATTAATACTAGCAAGCGGTGACTATTCACTAAAATGCCAGAGCATTCGCGTAGTATCACAAAAATCTGTAGTCGGCGGTAATAGCTCCGTCTTAGGTTCTATAAAATTCAAGGACCTACAGATCAGTTGATACAGCTTGTTCCACTAAGAAGAATAAAAATTTGCGGAACTAGTCAGTGCAGGTAATTAAGCGCGCTCGGGTTAAAGGTCCACGAAATTCGGATTTCGGAAATGAATTTTAATTCAAGTCTTATCATTATTATGCGAGACACTATACAGATGTGATAGTAATCCGTTACATTAGGAACTTCTTCAACAGGTCATAAGAATGGCTACGGGAAAATAGTGGGACTAGGACCCACTTCGTCCCCATTTGGTGCTCCCTCGTGGTATACAGACAACAGCGCAACATAGTGAATCAACGTTTCAACTGTTGGTGTTTCTGTTGCCAGGAACTTTTTCGGTTTATTTGTTTCCTAAATAGTTAACGGAGAGTTTAAGCATACAGCTTCTTGAATCATATGATATGTCTCGCAGCAGAAGGCGAGACCATTGAGAAAATATTGCCGGTAGAACGTCGGCCTGAACCCAACAAACAAGGCGCGGCGGAATTGCTGTGAGAGAACGGACGCGTATGTGGGAGGACTTAAGTTAGAATCCCCTTCTGGTCGACCAGGTCGAAGTTAACAATGGTTTCTACAAAGCTAGTCAGAGCAAATGCGAGAATGATTCTGATGAAAATGGCACCACCGATTTCCTTTTCTGTCCTCCGCTGTTTCCGAACTCTGGTGATCTCGTCATCGACATAATATTAAACAGCAGTCTTCCTTCCTTCTGTCTGACACCCTGAACATGTTTACTACTCGAACTATATATTTCTTCGCCTATATTTTTCGCAGGTCCCATTTGTTGATAGACGGATACCGCATATTCATTTTTCTAACATATCAGCGATAAACTGAGCTTGGGCGCTTTAGATCACAGAACGTATTGGGAACCTTTCCCCCTCGTCCTAAGCCAAAGAGTTGTGGCACCGACATAGTACAGATATTCTTCATGTTAAAGTTGGGCTGAAGAATCACGTAGAAAAGCGCGACGGTACTTTCGTCTCTCGCTGGATTTCCTACATCTGCCGTAGTTAAGAAATACTGCTTAACATACTAAAGGCTGAAGTGGTACACACGATCTCAACAATGTTGTTAAGCACAGGAGACATGAACTCCAAGCTGTGAATGATTATTAGTATTCAAGAAATAACTATTCCATAAGACAGGTCTCACATCTCTTTCCTTTCGCCAGAATATCTTCTGGTGCGATCTGATTAACGATTGAGTAAAAATGATGGGCTGCTTTAAACCATCAGAAAAGCAAGTTCAGTCATTTCCGTACTAAACCTCACACTGCCCACCTTCAGCGGTGTGATCATATTCGGCAGTGTAGTAGAAAAGCGTTACGTACATGAGTGCTCATCAAGTCTATAGATGGTGCGAGGTGCCATACTGCTGAGCTGCTGTATTACTCCATACGTATGGGGTGAATTAAGAAAGACCACATCTCTTGCTATCTATCACGATCTCCCTTATCTCATTCTCGTTCATACGCGAGGTATGTGACGGGCAATTTATCCCGAATATCGCTTCTCTAAACTTAACCAATACAATTTCCAGAAAGAATCATGACCATTCTCCCAGTATTTTCACTGAATGTTTCAGGCCCATCTATGTCGTACTTGATACTTTCTTGCTACGAACATAGCGGCGCGTCTCTAAATGCCATCCTTGTCTGCCGCTACGTCCACTGCTATGACGAATGCGAACAGCGGGAAAGCTTTAGCTGTTCGCTCATCCCTTATGAACAATGCTCAAGAACTGAACAGTAGGCGCCGTTCTGAAAACGTTTTCATAAGTGATATTACGTGGACATGAAATGTGTTCCAATAACTGACGAGAACGCAGCAGGATGACTTCGTCGACAACCGTCGACATTTCGACAGGCGACCAACATGTTTTTTTCAAGGCAAAACCGCAGCAGGAAAGCGCTGTGGGAGGAAATATGAAACCTCGGTTTGCAGAACAATTCCCGGAAAGCTAAAAGACACACACACACACACACACACACACACACACACACACACACACACACACGCCGCAAACACTAGCTTCGCCACACGAACGAAACATATCTGACGCCAGCCTCAACGATTGAGGCAGCAGAATTCCTCGTAAAATTTCAGTAAGAATCAAAATCTGTATTTGCAAGGCTTGGTGATAATTTAATGTCAAGTGCTTTCTTAATAATACTATCCCAATAGCTGAAATGCACTCCAGAATCTCCGTGGTATCATATTCTAAATGATGATCGGTGCTAAGACAATGTTCTGCAGTAGCGCGATTTACTCGCCCAATATGTGACACGCCAGAACTACAAGGAGTACGGTAGGCGCCCTGCTTACGCTAACCGAGAACGTTCGTGGGAACCTAAAAGGACCATAATCGTAGGTGGAGGTCGGAAAACGAATTTCAGATCATGTTTCCGCAAAATACGACCAGTCCTATCAGAAATGCTCCCTGTGTAAAGTAGAAACGCTGTAGGCCGTAGACATTGGTGCCAACGAGCTATTAACATCAGTCACTCGGTGAGCGGTCGGTCGATAGCTCTGATGTATTTTTCACTATATCCAGTCTGACGAAAGGTCACCTGTTGGGACCACCCTGTTTGTTTGTTGTGGAATGTCATATATTGGTCAGACTATCAGATCCGTGGAAGACCGGTACATTGAGCCTAAAGGTGTCCCACGCTTACAACAGCCGAGAAAACGGCTATTGCAGACCACTGCCGTGGCACCGGATATCCTATTGAATGAAACTTGCTGGCAGATTAAAACTGTGTGCCGAACCGAGACTCGAACTCGGGACCTTTGCTTTTCGCGAGCAAGTGCTCTACCAACTGAGCTACCCAAGCACGACTCGCGCCCCGCCCTCACAGCTTTATTTCTGCCAGTACGTCGTCTCCTACCTTCCAAACTTTACAGAAGCTCTCGTGCGAACCTTGCAGAACTAACACTCCTGAAAGAAAGGATATTGCGGAGACATGGCTAAGCCATGTATGCCTGCAGTGCCGCTCAGAAACGGAGGGACAGAGTTAATGCTACCTCACTTGTTGTCGAGTAATTTTCACTATGGATGAGTCCTGGCATTGGTCACATTTGGTTGGTGTGGTCGCGCTAGTGTATACATTGTGTGTAAAACCGACGTTTTATATTTGCTTGCACAGCGTTTTCCTGCTGCGGTTTTGCCTTGAAAATAACAGCGTGGTCCCATGACGAAATACCGGTGGTTGTCGCATTCTGTAACTTATTTTAACATTGTATAACCAGAGGCAGCTCCCTGTCACATTCATCACCTATGTGGTCACGGTGTCAGTAGCGGCCATATAAACAGTACATTAATGTGGGTAATGTTCCAATAAGAAATAAAAGAAATTCCGGGACTAACGACGAACAACGAAGCAGCTTTCAATAAGGCTGAGAATATAGCATACCAAATAAGGCAATATTTTTAGGACAGTGAATAACAGGCCGTAGTCACCTGAGGGACGCGAAGGACTAACTCCAGCAGTGCTCTCCCACATACCCCCACGCAAGTGCTTTCTTGAGCTGCATGCGGATCTGGATAGAGATTCCAAATCGCACAGCAGCAGTTTCCGGGAAGGTGCATTGCTTTACAGACTGATACCAAAACACGCAGTAAGGTTTCATACCTTCGACATACCGCCTCAGAAATAAAGTAAAAATAAATGTAATCTCCTGGTTGATACCAACGAAAATGTCGAAGCAGGTAATTCCCTCCCAAATTTGCTAATTAGAGACTTTTCGCTTCCCACAACCACTAAGCCATTACCAGCTCCCTTGGAATTTGGCTGAGAGTAGCGGCACTGTACTCTGGTTAGAATATTAAAGAGCGCACTCTACTCTTCGGGGAAAAAAATAATGTTCGGTTTCACGCCGCGTACTTTTTGTGAAAACGTCGGGATAAAATCATAACAAGTGTTCCGTATTAATATGTAAATTAATTATCAATCTATTCAATACAATGGCTACACAGAGATGTGTAATGATTATAGAACACACAAATTACAAGTTTGGAACGTCTCTGGGCGCGGTATGGCGATGAGCCAGCTACGAAACCGCTTTGCGTCGATTTTCATATCCTTTCCGACACTGCACTGCACTGCACTGCACTGCACTGCACTTTTTAAGCTTTTTTGTTTGTTTTCGACGCTATCATTCCTGTGACATGCATTTTCTATTCGTATAATTGTGAGTATATTTGCGAGTCGTATGAGTCGACATCTTTTAGTAATTTATAATTTTCTAACTAATATAGTTTTTAATTTATTTCCCTGTAGCTATTTTTAATGTCTCACTCTGTGTCCTAGTAGTGCGTCGCAAATTCTTCGCACTGACATCCCAAACTACTCCAGTCTATAACTTTACTCAAAGCCATTTCGTGAGGCTCATGGATCACGCGCATGTGCCTATATTGGTATGATGAAGTAACCGACAAAACAAGTACTGCACGACAGACAGATACAAAATGATCTATCCGTTGTGGGCTCCACCGTAGTTTACGCACTGCAATAAAGTCTCGATATTTCGAGTCTCCGTATTACGAGATTTCCATAAATCCAAGCCTCATAAAAAAAGTCTGCTATACAGTGTGTCAATCTTGGATTCGTTTCCCCCCTACCAGTAGCATAACACCTTAGAATCCCTCACTCCCCTTGGTTATGTGTGTATCAAAGACGCGACCCAGGCGCTTCTCCCGGTGTACTGGATCATTCAGTCTTGAGCGAGACTACTTCGAACACAGTTCTTAAGTCATGGACAAAAATTGTACAAGAAAGTAGGCCTAACACATAAGCCAATGATTTTGGCGATGAAGACAATCGCCCCTTGTGTAAATCAATCAGAAGTTTATCAGAATATGAAGAAGCAGAACAATGTGGAAATAACTGAGTTGTTAAATTCATACCACAGTTGGAAGTTACAGACTCTCCTATAATAATGTTAGAATTTTGTTCTTATGGGGGTTCATAGCCTCGAAATGTTTCAAGAATGAAAACATGATCCACTCAGGCTGTAATCCATTTGTTTTCTGCGCTATTAGACAATTTCGGCCGTCGGTCATTTTCAAGCACCTGTAGCAATCCTTAAGCCTCACACCATATTTGACTAAATAGCCAGTACATATGTACAGGCGGCCATTCATCGTTTTGAGGTTCACGTGTAGCACAAATATTATTAAACTGTGCACAAGATTACATCCGTTAGTAATACACGTACGTGAAACTTCGTTGCATATGCACAGGAAAACGATGTGTACCTATACGTATGTACTTTACATATGTACTGGCTACTTACTCAAATATGAAGTGAAGCATGAGGCTTGTGATAAATACCTGAAAATGACGGACTGTCGAAATTAGCTAATAGCACAGACAACAAATAAATTTCAGCCTGCTTGGACCATTTTTTCTTTCTTCTGTAACTCATGATTATCATTCCAAAGCAGTGTGAAAATAATGAGGATGATCAGTCCGAGACTGAGCCGTTCATGAGTCACATTGGTGTCCACGCTGCACCTGAGGCCGCTATGCGCCGCGTGGAACGACAGCTTGAGGCGACGCCAACTTCAGACATCCCGCTCTTCAGACGGTGCCGTTATATTGTCTGACGGAAACGTCGCAGTTGCACAAAACAAAAACACTCCATCACTATTTGAGAAGATTACCTTTGTTCTGCCAATGTAAATACCTGTGTAAACATTTTTTTATGATAAAGTTCATATTTAGACACTTGTATTCCTTTTAAAATAATATTATTCCTTTCTTCCATACAAATTTCGATAGTGAGAGTTGTCAGTAGTTCAAAGTGATCCCGGTGCTGTTCACATAGATTTATCGAGACATGAGTCTATTGGCCTTGTAGTTAGTTGCTATTCAGATCTGGCTGTATTTTGTCAAACTTGCAAGTTCGACGAAAGATTAGACGTTTTCACGTCAAAATGTTGGAGAGAAAGTAAGATAGTGCAACGATTATCTAAACTATGTCACACTAATTTTATAGAAGCGCCTCAGTATGATAGAACCATCGTGAATGCTGAAACTGTTCCGTATGTCTTCCCCGCTAATGATTTGCAATGTTCTTGTTGTACATCTACATCTACATCTACATCTACATCTACATACATACTCCGCAATCCACCATACGGTGCGTGGCGGAGGGTACCTCGTACCACAACTAGCATCTTCTCTCCCTGTTCCACTCCCAAGCAGAACGAGGGAAAAATTACTGCCTATATGCCTCTGTACGAGCCCTAATCTCCCTTATCTTATCTTTGTGGTCTTTCCGTGAAATATAAGTTGGCGGCAGTAAAATTGTACTGCAGTCAGCTTCAAATGCTGATTCTCTAAATTTCCTCAGTAGCGATTCACGAAAAGAACACCTCCTTTCCTCTAGAGACTCCCACCCGAGTTCCTGAAGCTATTCCGTAACACTCCCGTGATGATCAAACCCATCAGTAACAAATCTAGCAGTCCACCTCTGAATTTCTTGTATGCCCTCCCTCAATCCGACCTGATAGGGATCCCAAACGCTCGAGCAGTACTCAAGAATAGGTCGTATTAGCGTTCTATAAGCAGTCTCCTTTACAGATGAACCACATCTTCCCAAAATTCTACCAATGAACCGAAGACTGCTATCCGCCTTCCCCACAACTGCCATTACATGCTTGTTCCACTTCATATCGCTCTGCAATGTTACGCCGAAATATTTAATCGACGTGACTGTGTCAAGCGCTACACTACTAATGGAGTATTCAAACATTACAGGATTCTTTTTCCTATTCATCTGCATTAATTTACATTTATCTACATTTAGAGTTAGCTGTCATTCTTTACACCAATCACAGATCTTGTCCAAGTCATCTTCTATCCTCCTACAGTCACTCAACGACGACACCTTCCCGTACACCACAGCATCGTCAGCAAACAGCCGCACATTGATACCCACCCTATCCAAAAGTTCATTTATGTAGATAGAAAACACCAGCGGACGTACCACACTTACCTGGGGCACTCCAGATGATACCCTCACCTCCTCACCATCGAGGACACCGTACTGGGTTCTATTACTTAAGAAGTCTTCGAGCCACTCACATACTTGGGAATCAATCCCATATGCTCGTACCTTAGTTAGGACTTTGCAGTGGGGCACCGAGTCAAACGCTTTCCGGAAGTCAAGGAATATGGCATCCGTCTGATACCCTTCATCCATGGTTCGCAAGATATCACTTGAAAAAAAGGGGCGAGTTGCGTTTCGCAGGAGCGATGCTTTTTAAAGACGTGCTGATGCATGGACAGCAACTTTTCCCTTTCAAGGAATTTCATGATATTCCAACTGAGAATATGTCCTGTCTCCCTATTCCAGGTCGGCAAGAGACCACGGATATTCAGACCACCGAACAGGCTCCAATAATGTAGCACTAATATAGTAATCTGTATGTTTTTTTTTCTTTTTTAGTTTTAATATTCTCACATTGAATGTCCGACACGCTAGGCGCGCAGTCCGGAACCGTGCGACTGCTACGGTCGCAGGTTCGAATCCTGCCTCGGGCATGGATGTGTGTGATGTCCTTAGGTTAGTTAGGTTTAAGTAGTTCTAAGTTCTAGGGGACTAATGACCACAGCAGTTGAGTCCCATAGTGCTCAGAGCCATTTGAACCATTTTTTGTCCGACACGCGAAGTAGTAGTACTAGCATAGTCGATGGCATATTTATTGCAACTGCGTGGGAGCGATACTCTGCAGGAGACAAGCAGTGTGGCAGCAGCTGTTCTGTTGTGTTCATCTGACTGGCACCGGCTGCTCGCCCCTGTGTTGCAGGACCCGCAGGCGAGCTACGACGTCAACAACCACGACGAGGATCCGACACCGCGCTACGACCTCATCGACACCAACCGGCACGGCACGCGCTGCGCCGGCGAGGTCGCCGCCGTCGCGAACAACTCCGAGTGCGCCGTCGGCGTCGCATTCGGCGCCCGCGTCGGCGGTGAGTGTGCCCTGGAGGCGCCAGCTGCGAGCGCACGGCGCTGCCAAGCGCGAGGCGTGCTAGTCTCTGCCTTACTCAGGTGCCGCGCGAACCGATCCGTAATGCTCCCGCAGTTAGCATGGGGGTGATCACGCGCTTTGCAGCCCCGAGCTATAAAAGAGTCCTTGGTGTTGGCTGAGGACGAAGTGAAAATGGAGTGGAGTGCAGTGAGGAGAGGAGATGCAGACGCACATGAGGCTGTGCGACAGGTATCACATACGATGGCTGCTCTTCTCAATACAGTAATAGTCCTACAACATTGCACTCGGGTCGCAATCCTCAGAGACAGAGTCCATGTCTCATGGGCTGCTCATCAAACTGACTGCTGATTCGCTTAACACCTGCAAACTTTTTCATTCTCCCCAGAATTCGAGTAACTGTCTCAGAAACATCGTAATTTGACAGCACACGTACTCTCCTAGCCCCGTAACCAGCAGTCGGTTTAGGCCTTCTCCCCTTGCCCTTCGCTGGCGCTATCGGGAGCTGCAGTCTCCCTCCTCTCCACAGGTCTCTCGAGAGCTTTCTTACTGCTCTTCTCTTTACCTGCTCTGCCTTGTTTTGATTCCAGGCAGAATTGCCAAACTCTCGAAATGTCAGAACTGACATGTTCCTTACTATCCGAATATACCCCCGATACTGTTGCAGGACGAATTGATTCACCGATCCATCTAGATGGTCTGATGCCCCTTCATTCTTGCGAATGTGAGTGCATTGTCTTATAACTATACCACCTTCATCGTTATACGTGCCAGCACACCCTTCTCCTACTAGCACGAGACGTATGACGATATTGTCACAAGCAGTGAACATTCAGATGTGATTACTGAATGAAAACCCTCTGCGTAATCTTTCGTTATACGCAGAACGTACATGGCGTTGCTCATACTTACATTGCGAAGTTGCGCTGGGATGCTAATCATCTGCATTTCTAAGTGTGGTGTAGTACATTTCATCCAATTTTACGATTGTTACGTGTCATTTCCATAACCACTAGCGAACTTGATGAAAGCGGTAGCTAGAGGTAGCCTTCTTGTCATACAACACCAGTTCACAACTAAACTGACAATACAACCTTTTGTCCGAACGAACAATAAAAAAGTCGAAGATGTTGCAGCAGAAAATTCAGGAGACACCGAATAACATATTACGAACATGAAAATGTTCTGTTTCGACGTTTTAAATACATCGTGATTAGGGGCCTAGAACTATCATCCCATTGACTACAGAAAAGAGGCGCTGCCATAGGATGTGCCACACGCATAGTGGGAAAGTGCTTTGGCTGGCACTGCTGCTGTTCCTTGTTGGCTAGTCAAGGTGGGGGCCAAGAGCAGTTGTTATGCGTCGGTACGCATCATAGAACTTGGATGAATTTAATCCATACGAAAACTATGACTAAAAGTTGTTGATACAGCCCAAGAGCAAAAGAAGCACGAAGATTTTGTCACCTAGGCAACCCTGTTCCAACCTGAGTCGCCTCCAATCTGCTAAAAACTATGCATCGTCTGCAAAATTATGCTGTCTTCTAACAGGAAAAGTCGATTCCACCGTGTCTTCTGGCACTGTTACAGCCACTACTGCCGCCCTATCACAAGTACTACATACAGGTGATGTTAACACATTGTGATGCAGCTACATCTAATAGTTTTCAAACATGTAACTCAAAAAGCGTATTGAAGTTTCGTGACAATTCGTAATTTTGCAATGGTTTGCTTTGAACAGCCTTCTCTGGCTCTGCTAATAAAGAAACCGACGAGACAATTGCTTAATTCTTTTGCTATTTTTTTTATTTTTCTTAATTTATGTAACCAGGATATTTTGTGTAGTGTTGTAACATATTTGTCCTACTAAAATTCTCCTATATTGAAGCAAAAATATTCTGACGTAAGTGTGTAAAGGAAATCGTTTATTTGTTCTTTTCATACGCTTCAGGAATGATCTCTCGGCAAAAGAGTTAATTTAAATAAAATTATGCATAGCTTGGTGAATTGTGTTTAAGGAAGCGTTGAGTGTAGAATGAAAGCTAATGTAACTGTTTCCAAGCGCCGCTTCAGCCACATAAGAGCCCTGTAGAACTGCAGCTAGGCAGCTAGCCACCTGCATAGTGCTCCTGTCACGGTCGCCAACTCTGTCGCAGGCGTGCGCATGCTGGACGGTGACGTGACGGACGCGGTGGAGGCGCGCTCGCTGTCGCTCAACCCGCAGCACATCGACATCTACAGCGCCTCCTGGGGGCCCGACGACGACGGCAAGACCGTCGACGGGCCCGGCGAGCTCGCGACCAGGGCCTTCATCGAGGGAATCACCAAGGTCAGTGGCGGCCGTCTCCTCCCGGCGTTACTGCAGCGTTGTGCTACACGGCCATACGACACTTGGTCAGAGCACAAGTCACTACTTACTACCGTACCGTATTCGTGGTGCTCATGCTCACTGCATAGCTGCAATTATAAGAAGTCTAGATATCCTACATAATTATGTATACTGGTTGGTGCAGTTCAGTAGGTCCCAGAGAGCAAACCATGTAGTACCAGGGCCATCCAGAAAATAAATAACGTCGGCGCACACAGTCCGTGCACCTGTCTTGTAGTAGCCGCTCACAGGTTTCTGGTGAATAGTGTGATGCAGACTGTTGCCGTATGCGGTTGTGAGTCTGACGTCGTTACGTGGTGAGTACAGAGATAGCTGTGAGCTGGGCCGTGTCGATTGCGAATCCCGACGACTGCAGGCGGTAAATGTTGGATCGTGTGACATTCACCGCCCACATGTGGTCGTTTAAGGCTAAGGTGTAATGAACGCAGTCAGTGTCGGAATGTGGTGCGTAATGTTTTAAAATAGGAGAATAGATGTTCACGACGAAGAGAGATCAGAGCGACCCTCCGTCATCTGAGATGCACTGTAAGAAATGGTGGATTTATCATTCGTGAGAACCGACGTGCGTGAACAGTGTTAGGAAGTCTCGTACAGTTGTGCACGGAACTATCATTCAGCACGTAGGTTACCACGAAGTGTGAGAGCGGTTGGTGCCACGTACGCTCACGGATGACCAGAAATCCGCCAGAATAGAGGTTGCTTTAGCATTCGTGAAGTGTCACGAAAGAGATAGGAAAACGTTCACTGACTGGACTGTTACAAGAGATGAAACATGGGTTTCTTATAACACCCCCACAATGAAGCAACTATCTATGGAGTGGCGCCATCCTCAGTCGCCACAGAAGCTACTCAAATTAAAAAAAAATCATCAATTCAAAAACTGAGGGTTTATGTATTCTGGCACAGTAAGGGGTCCCACTCGTGTCGCGGGGCACGAAATCGACAACAAACAACGATGCATGCTGTCCTACCCTTGAACGTCTTCGTTGGGCTACTCAGAACCCCCGAAGAGGCTGTGGAATTGTTCTGTTGTCTTAACAATGCACGTCCGCATACTGCCTGGTACATCCTGCCAATGCCTTGTTGCTTAAGAAATTCCGGTTTGACGTCTTCGAGCATCCTCCCTACATTTCGGACCTGGCAGCTCCGGACTTTTCCTGTTTCCAAATCTGGAGCAGCTTCTTGCTGGTAAGGGTGCTGTCGTGTCCTGTTTGAATAGGCAGGCGACGGCATGGCGTGAAGAGAGTATGCACAAACTTCTGCCAAAGTACGGCAAGTGGCTTAACGTCAAAGGTGACTAGAAGGAACTAAAGAGCTCAGCCAGAGCCTATACAGCAAGCAGATCATTGAGGAAAACTTCCATATATAGAAGGCAACAGCGGAAGGAAAACAGGTCTTAAGCGAATACACTACACTCTGCAAGGGCACACTATTTAACACATTACAGGAACTTTACAGATAAAAACAGCACAAACAGATAAACTCTACACACACGCACACGCACGTACACACACACACACACACACACACACACACACACACACACACACACGAAAAATAAATACACTAAAATCTGCACAGACGCACCATTTACAATCAAATAGGAATACCATATAAGAGACAACACACACAGCTAAGAAGCGCGCAGAAAACACACAGACGCGTGCACACACACACACACACACACACACACACACACACACACACACACACACACACAAAGATAAAATAAAGTTCAAATTTGGCGGCGAACTTGTTATAGCTACGTATGCATCATAACATCTCAGCATGATGCGGAGAATGGAAGTGCTTGCCACACGAAAACTTAAGTAAATACGAAAATATACGCGAAAACATCGCCAAAAACTAAATCGCATTCTAGAAGATAGGTTAACTCTCAGCCACCTAACGCGCCACGTGTTTGCAGGGCCGCGGCGGCAAGGGCTCCATCTTCGTGTGGGCATCGGGTAACGGCGGGCGCGACCACGACAACTGCAACTGCGACGGTTACACCAACTCCATCTGGACGCTGTCCATCTCGAGCGCCACGGAGAACGGCGTCGTGCCCTGGTACTCGGAGGCCTGCAGCTCGACGCTCGCCACCACCTACAGCAGCGGCGCCTCCAGCGAGAAGCAGGTGAGACACCGCCACAGGCTCCCCATTCCTGTCTTTGTAGTGGGGAAACGTAGCTCAACAAGCAGCTAACGTCCTAGTGTATCTGTCACTCTCAGAGAATTCTCTTCGAACTGGCATGTTAAAAAGGAAGAATCCAGGGCGTTGTAAATTACATTTGCAGCAGTGTTGCTAATACATATACGGTAAGTCGTTTGAGATCAAACTTACATGAGTTCACGAGCAATTGAAACATCTGTACCTTTACTAAACACTGACATCGGAACATAAATAATAAACACCACCGCCTGTACTGGAAACAGGCTACAGCCAATCTGAATACTTGATGACACTGTAGAGTCTCACCGTTTGACGCAGTTCCACAACTGGCAAGACTTCAAACGCACCTCTACTTCTGCGCACGTTTCGTGGTGGAATCGGTATCTTTCAAGGCTGAAAGTACCCGTCAAGATAGACAAATCTAATGACTGTTTAAAGAGAGAATCGTTTTTATATCAAATAGTGTATATCGATGTGATGTGTTTCAGAGAAGTACTGAATACTTTCGACACTCACAAATAACCTATTTCGTAGGTTATCGGTAATTCTGCTTGTAAAGCGCCTGTGACATACAACCCCATTTCCAAAGATTACATTAACGTTTCTGGAGATACATATGCTTTAGTTTATGACCCTCATCAGGCCAAGAAGTGTTCATTTCCTGAAAAGGTGAAAAACTTGCACGTTTACATTTTCGCTTTAGATTCTGTACCGTGTTAAATAATCTGAACTGACGTGTAAGTTCTAAAACGGGAGCTTTCCGTCAGTGCGGGAAACGTAGGTGGTTACGTGGAGCAGATATTATTCTTATCAACAGTCCTCGAAATTAAATTACTAAATTAAAGCATATGTTACTCGTTGAGGCTGAGCAGGAAAATGAAGAATTGTGAATGACCCGAGTGTGTTAACAGAAGAAAATTGCCAGAACCTACATGTTACAGATCATGACGGAATGTCTGTTAGTAGCGCAAACTGATCTGTATATATGTGTTAATGCTTTTGCAGCAAGCGTCAGTGACATATAAAAAGTTAGAAAGTACGACATATAGACCTGACGGTGCATTCCCCGCCGTTATACACTGTGTCCCAGAAATGTTGCGACAGACTTCGAGCGATTGTTGAGGATGACGTGAGGAACAAATCGACGATAGGAACTCGTGTCCGGAAAAGCCATCCAACGACGAATTTATAGGCACCTGGCACTCGACAATCCCTTTGGCAGCAAACGTGACTTAGTACGCTGACAAACCACAGGCGGAACTTCTACGGTCCGTCACAGTACAAAGTCATGTTTGCTGCCAAAGGGGTGGTCGAGTGACAGGCGCCTATAAATTCGTCGTTGGATGCCTTTCCGGACAGGAGTTCCTATAGTCGATTTGAACCTCATGAAATCCTCTACAAACCCTCTAACTTCGTCGCAACATTTCTGAACACTCTTTGTAACAATCTACTGTATCTTATTAGAAAGAACAAAAACGGTTCTTTTCCTTTATTAGTATAAGTTATTAAGTACAGTGTGCTTTAATTTTTACGTTTTATTAATTGTATTCAATTTAAAAGGACAAAGACGTCATAGTGAGGCACAGAGCGAAGTAATTGATGTCACTCATCCGCGAATGTTGTACCGATTACCATGCCGCAGACTTTTTGGTCTTTTGTAAAAGTGGTAAAAAAACTACTTGGACGTGAGAAATAACAATAATGGAAACAAATAGTTTCCTTCTGCACAGTAAAGTGGTTAGCAGCTGACATGACCATCATTTCCAAAAATAGAAAAGCAATGAGAACTTAATGTGTTGTTGTGGTCTTTAGGCTGAAGATAGGTTCGGTGCAGCTCTCTAGGTTAGTCCGTCCTGTGAAAGGCTCTTCATCCCTGCAAGCCTCTTCATCCCTGCCCGACTGTTGCAGTCTACATTTCAGTGAACCTGCTTAATAAGCACACACACAAAAAAAGGTTTGCATCACCCCAGTTCCCATATCTTCTGAAGATAGACATTGACTGCGGATATTTTATCACAGGCAGGGTCCCTTTGACCGTTAAGAGATGTCACTAAACCCGCCCAAAGATGTAGACTAAACATCCATGCATGAGCAGCGGCTGTTGGACGGAGGGGTCCGACAGCCTATCAGTTCCAGTCATTCCACCAGGAAGGAGGTACACAGCTCATGTTGCCTTTAGTTCAACATTGCCAAGACAGTCAATGCCACGGTTTGATCTCGTCCTCATTGTTACTTTGTGCCGGGAAGGGCTCTCAACAAGGGAAGTGTCCAGGCGTCTCGGAGTGAACCAAAGCGACGTTGTTAGGACGTGGAGGAGATACAGACAGACAGGAACTGTCGATGACATGCCTCGCTCAGGTAACCCAAGGGTGCAGTGGATGACCGCTGCCTACGGATTATGGCTCGGAGGAACCCTGACAGCAACGCCACTACGTTGAATGATGCTTTTCGTGCAGCCACAGGACGTCGTGTTACGACTCAAACTGTGCGCAATAGGCTGGATGATGCGTAACTTGCCTCCTGACGTCCATGGCGAGGTTCATCGTTGCAGCCACGACACCATTCAGCGCGGTACAGATGGACCCAACAACATGCCAAATGGGCCGCTCAGGACGCATCACTTTCTCTTCACCGATGAGTGTCGCATATGCCTTCAGCCAGACAATCGTGGGACTCGTGCTTGGAGGCCACCCGGCCAGGCTGAACGCCTTACACACACTGTCCAGCGAGTGCAGCAAGGTGGAGGTTCCTGCTGTTTTGTGGTGGCATTATGTGAGGCCGACAGTGGTAATGGAAGGCGCCATAACGGCTGTATGATACGTGAATGCCATTCTCTGACCAATAGTGCAACGATATGGGCGGCGTATTGATGAGACATTCATCTTTATGGACGACAATTCACGCCTCCATCGGTCACATTTTGTGAATGACTCCCTTCAGGATAACGACATCGCTCGACTAGAGTGGCCAGCATGTTCTCCAGACATGAACCCTATTGAACATGCCTGGGATAGATTGAAAAGGGCTGTTTGTGGATGATGTGACCCACCAACTACTCAGAGATCTGCGCCGAATCGCCGTTGAGGAGTGGGACAGTCTGGACCAAAAAGGACTTGATGAACTTGTGGATTGTATGCCACGACGAATACGCTCATGCATCAGTACGAGAGGATGTGCTACTGGGTATTCGTGGTACCGGTGTGAACAGCAATCTGGACCACCACCTCTGACGGTTTCGCTGTATGTAGGTACAACATGCAATATGTGGTTTTCATGAACAATAAAAAGTTCGGAAATGATGTTTATGTCGATCTCTCTTCCAATTTTCTGTACTGGTTCCGGAACTCTCATAACCGAGGTGATTCAAGACTTTTTATTATGTGCGTAATAAAGCCTTCATCTGCACCTACACTTTTACCTGGTACAGTGATCTCCATTAGCAAAGTGAAGGCTTATGGTATATCCTGTACCACGATTCCTTATTGTTGTGAAGTTGTGCCACGAAATTTCATTCCTCTCCAGTTCTCGTTAGCTATTCCCTCTGTGCGTCTAATCTTCAGGATAGCTTTGTAGCACCGCATTTCAAAATCTTCTATTCTTTTCTTCTCTGAACTGAACGTTTCACTGCAGACAGATTGTGTGGCGGCGGGTAAAATTTATTATGTTTGTTATTTAATTTTTGAACATTGTTAATGTTTGATAGTCCTTTGCTATTTTTGGAAGCCACAGTCTTTCACAAGGGCTTGAAACCTGTTTGTGCGAACAACCACAAAGCGATGGGGAACGTGGTGTTAAATAATCTTCGGTCTACGTGTCTACAATCTAATGTTCTAACTCTTTAAACATTATTCAGAGGAAACCACGATAGTAAATGGAAGTAAACTGTCGTTGAACGCATCGGTATATTCGAGTAAGAATTCGGACGTACATGTAAGTATGAAAATAATTAAGGCTTGTCCTCGAAATAGCTGAGGCACTATTTTTACTCTTTGCTCCTAATTATGTAAAGTTAATTGCTTCTCCCGAAAGTATGAGAATAATCTCCGACACTTGCACGCGGTTTTGTGTTATATAGAGGGCAGCCCGCAAAACATAACGCCGAGAACGAAACACAGGCTTTCCAGACAAACTATTATGCCAATTAAGTTCACTTACTGACAATGTCACAAGATATAAACGATACGTCATTCGGCCAAAGCACAATATTGTCAGTCATCTTTAACCCCATTAATGCTTAAGCGACCATTGCCACCGATGAAATCGTGGCATGTTCTGTAGCGGAGCGCAGCACGTTTCCGTATGACTGAAAACGACTGAATAACGTCACACGTACATGCATGTCGTTCCTCATATATGCTCAGTGGGGACGGCGGAGAAAACACTTGTTCCAAAACTGCTTCTAGATTAGGCAGCAGCGCCCATCAAGCACCATTTATGACTGCAAAATTATTTATGTCGTTGTTAGTTGAAGACCTACACCGATCCCAATTTTCCTCTACGTAAATCTGTGTATATCATACGCAATTCTCGACTAGACAACTTTTGAAGATTGAGTTCTAGAATTTTTCAATTGAAAACTAAGGTAGATGGTGGTCCCTGAACTGTCTTTGTTTCAATTTTTTGTACCGCTGTAAAATTAAGTTATTTTTTGAAACTTGATACAGCTTGATTATTACCTATAATAAACATCGTGCTGTCATTGTGACTCGTAGCTTAACAATAAAGGTTGTAAGTAGTCTCACATAATTTAAGTACAAAAACTGTTTTTCTCTCAATAATTCAAAAAGTAGACGAGATAGCATCATGAAAGCTTCTACCATACGTTTTTATGGTACACTGAACCTAATTCCAGTCGAGGAGCTTTCTAACTTTAATGTAACATGTCTGTCAAAGTTTTACAAAACGTGGAAATTTGAAGCAACTAACTAATCATGTTGTGATTCGCAATTTTTAGAATTCTCGATTGTCCGTCCAGGTCACGTCGTAATTACTCCACGATATTTCGGCAAAGTGACTTGTTGCCGTCTTTAGGTGGTCGCTGATGACTGCTTCTCCGCTCCTGTCGGCGTTCTCTATACGTCGACCATTACCCCTGCCACCTCTAGGAGCAATAGTCATCAGGGACCACTTGAAGAAGATAGCAACAAGTCTGTTTGGGAAATATCGTAGAGTAATTATGTGACCTGGCCGTACAGCGGAGAATTCTAAAAGTCATAAATACAGCAGGAAAACATCCGATCGAGATTCACAACAGTTCATCTTTTCGTAGTCTTACATAATCTGACCAATTCTTCAAACAGTGTTTAGACATTTAATTTTACGTAAGTATATTGTGCAATTTTACGTAAGTATATTGTTAGCAGCTCACGTCCCTAGTTTGACCACTAACTCTTATTTTTCTGACCACATTACAAAACTCTACTTTCAGTGCCTCATTTCTAATCCGACTCACGATTTCATTGGCCTACATTCCATTGCATTTGTTTCACTTTCGCTGATGACCATCTCTTCTTTCTTTCGGGATGATATTCGTTCCGCACCTTTCCTCCAAAGTCCTTCATATCTCTGAGAAAAGGACAGTGTCATCCATAAACCTTAAATTCTCGATTTCTTCTTCCTGAAATGTTCCTGTGTTTCCTTCACTGTTTGTTCAGCGTACAGAGTGAATAACACTGATTCTCTCCTTTTGTCTCCATGCCCTCCGGTTAACTGTACGTTAGTTGGGACGCTGAGACTGTTGACGGCTGCGCTCTGTGTGTGGCAGGTGGTGACCACGGACCTGCACCACCAATGCACGAGCTCGCACACGGGCACGTCGGCGTCGGCGCCGCTGGCGGCCGGCATCTGCGCGCTGGCGCTCGAGGCGAACCGCGACCTGACGTGGCGCGACATGCAGCACATTGTGGTACGCACCGCGCGCCCCAGCAACCTGCACACCCCGGACTGGAGGCTCAACGGCGTCGGCCGCAACGGTGAGCGCCCGCCTGCTGCCTGCTGCCTGCTGGCGCATCGCTTACTCTGCCTCAGGTCCAGACACACATGGCGCAACCGAGAGAGAGAGTCAATTTAAAGTAGCTGCGTTCGAGTAGACCATCAAGGGAACGGCGGGGGATGCCAGCATCCAGTTGTTGTGTTGGCAGAAGAGCCAACACCGTGTTACTAGAGGAGGCTGAAATGCACGCGTTTTAGCTCACGCAGGCTGGCGTGAGGAGGGAATAACTATACTGATGTGAGGTCTGGAACATGACAAGGAATTAGTGTCCAGAAAGCGGACGTAAGTAGTTTGATACTTAACTTTAATCCATTAATGATGAACGTCGCTCTTGACGGTGCGTGATTCACAATATTATCTGTTTAGGAGACATAGAAACTAAATATGGCGCCTTGTTAGGTCGTAGCAAATGACGCAGCTGAATACCATGCTAAACTGTCGTCTCTGCAAATGAGAACGTATGTAGACAGTGAACCATTTCTAGGGAAGTCGGCTGTACGACTGGGGCGAGTGCTAAGGATTCTCTCTGGACTTGACCTGCCTTGTGGCGGCGCTCGGTCTGCAATCACTGACAGTGGCGACACGCGGGTCCGACGTATACTAACGAACCACGGCCGATTTAAAGGCTACCACCTAGCAAGTGTGGTGTCTGGCGGTGACACCACACCAGGGATGAGAATTATGACGTTGACATTTGGGCTTGGGCCTGCAGGAGTGTGTGCTGACATCGGAACTTAACCCATTCCCTCCGGGTTCACTCGGTTACAGTACTGGATTTTATACTGTTATGTCTTCTTAGTCTTCATTTTAAAAGTTTCTTTATTATTGTGGCACACAGCAAATGTTGGATGTTTTTCCAGTGTGCGTTTTTCTACAAACGGGGCCAGACATCTAAAAGAGAAAACCGATTTGCGTTCTGAAACTTTTAGCCAAAGAAAAAGCCTACACTCCTCAAAAATGAGAAAATAACCTGATGAAACCACTTACATTGAAAACGTTTTAATAGCTCTTGTGACGGAGAAAATGTGGCAACGGCCTTGCCGCAGTGAATACACCGATTCCCGTGAGATCACCGAAGTTAAGCGCTGTTGGGCGTGGCCGGCACTTGGATGGGTGACCATCCAGACGCCATGGGCTGTTGCTATTTCTTCGGGGTGCACTCAGCCTTGTGGTGCCAATTGAGGAGCTACTCGACCGAATAGTCGTCGGTCAAAAATACCACCATAACGACCGGGATAGGGGTGTGCTGACCCCACACCCCTCTTATCCGCATCCTTCTCTGCGGATGACACGGCGGTCGGATGGTCCCGGTAGGCCACTCGTGGTCTCGGAGTGAAGGAGAAAATATAATTAGTTTGACGCTATATCGTGGCTAGAAAGGAATAAGAAACCACCGTGCTGAAGGACAGAGGCTGTATGTGTTGCTTTCTAAATATTCTTTCATGCGTACCAACGTATATTTTTTCATTAGTGAATAAATGTTGATATTTTAATATGTTTCGGAGACACCTTCCCCATTATTTCATTTCTGAGTAATTTATCTTACAAACGTTGTTGAGAATACATGTTATGAAGTTAGCATTGGATATTAATAAACACAGCTTGGTTATAATTGAAAGAAAACTTTCGCAATTTGTGCTATTATAAACGGAAAACTATTTACCGTATGCATACCCAACTTTACGCGAATGATCTTCAGATTGTGCGCTGCAGGATTTGCATTTTTAGCATGAGGCGACCTAGGGTTGAAATAGAAGCATCAGTGTGCGGTACAGCTGCAAATTGTGGTTCAAATGGCTCTGAGCACTATGGGGCTTAACTGCTGAGGTCACCAGTCCCCTACAACGTAGAACTACTTAAACCTAACTAACCTAAGGACATCACAAACATCCATGCCCGAGGCAGGTTTCGAACCTGCGACCGTAGCAAACGCGCGCTTCCAGACTGTAGCGCCTAGAGCCACTCTGCCATACCGGCCGTCGTACAGCTGCAGATAGTCAACATGGGTATGGGTAACGTGAGACAAGCTTTATTCTATGGCTTTTATATCAAAATAACTAACAATTCTGATGCTCTTCGCCAGCGTCAGTGCACTAAAGGAATATGGCGCGATCCTTTTTACGCACAGGGGTTGAAGAACATCATTTGGAAGTTCGAATTAACGGACGATTCGGGAATTGCTCATGGGAGAGGCCGATGGACATTTTCGCCACAAATTTCTGAACAAGTTAACTATTGTCATGGCTGTGAAAGATAGACGCAATGTGCCGTCTTCAAACAGTTCACGAGCTGTGTCACAACAAGTGAACGTTCCATGGTCCACCGTTCTAAAAGTGCTGTGAACAATTGTGAAACTGTTATCGTAAATACTTCAAGGCTAATGTCTATGCAGATGGTCGTCACCTTAAGCAACGTTGTAACCTGGGACGTAAACGAGGAACGCAATTAACAAATGTTATTTCTCATGTGGTAATTGACGTGTGTTTTTTCATTTGTTTATTGTTTATTTCTGTTCCACGTGTCCTTACTAATTTTCCACAAATTCGCTTTTTTCATGGGGACCCTCTCAAGTTACGAAAGTGTAATTATAACCATCCTGTATATCTTAGCTAGTTTATTACGTCTATTCCTATATTCAGACTTTTTTTTTCACGGGTGGTAAAATTGTACTTTCACACATCGATTTTCGGCTAAGCGAAATGTTTACCTTGCGTATAGTGTGAACTCACCACCAACTGACGGTGATACCACTTTCCGTTCCGTTGATGTTCACTGCGAATTGGCCTTTACTCTGTACTATGCACCTGTGTGTGTGTGTGTGTGTGTGTGTGTGTGTGTGTGTGTGTCGGTGTGGGTGTGGGGGGGAGTGTTTATTTTTCTTATTATTGTCATTAATTTAGCATGCTGCAACTCATTATAATGGTAAGTGCTTGTATGTTAATTTAAAGTATTACCTATTTACATAATGTGAAGGGCAACCAAACAGTTTAGAATCACAGATTACAAATAGTTTATATTAAACTGAGTGAAAGTCCAAATCCGTAATAGCTATTTATTGTGTTTATCCCTGTATGACAATCGGTTTCATGCTCTGGATGTATATCTGTTCGTTGTATAAAATTAATACTTCGTGTGCCACGACTTCCAAGGCGCGAATGCGAAAAAGACGTGGCACTCCTTCGTAAAACCAATGATGACACAGCAGATGGGCATTCGATCCGAACTGTGCATGATCAGTAAAATATCAGTAAAACGTTGCCATACACCCACTAGCGCTATAACATGCTGCTCTATTTGACGTCAATATAAGTATGTTGACGACTCCCAATGTTTATGTGTCTTTTAATTCTTTGTTTCTCCCGCGGGTTTCGACGATGGTTTCATCCTGTCAGACGCAGATTGTCATGTGGTGCTCGGGCTCGTCTTTTGAAAGTCTTTTGGAGATGTTTTAATGATCATACTGAATTTGCATCGGATACCCATCTGCCCTTTCATCCATGGTTTTACCGAGGCGTAATTTTCTTTTTCATGCGTACTTACCTTGCAAGTCGTGGCACATGAAGTATTCGTTTTATATGTCCTCAAGATATACATATATGAAAGCGGTTGTCATACAGGGATGAACAAACTAAACAGCTATTGCGGATTCGAAGTTCCACTCAGTTTAATATAGACTATTTACCATCTCTGATTTTAAACTAATTGATTGTCCTTCACATTTGGTGTAAGTCCCTTAGCTGTGGTTACCCGACGTATAAGGTTATTTGTATTATCTGTTTACAGTGACGAAGATGACACAACTCATGCGGTTATATCAAGTGCCTTATTTTACAAATAGAAATATAGTGTGCCACAACATAATAATTTTCTTAAAAGTTGCGTGTACAGGGTGATCCCTTGAAAATGTTACAGATTTTCCGGGATGATTTGAAAGGGTAAATATGTCAGTCTGGGGTAATGGAACGTGCTTTGGAAACGATCGAGTCAAAAGCTTTAAGGAAAAAAATACTTTCTGCCTGTAACAGTGGAATACATGTGCCAGTACTGTTTGCTGTTGAGATTTAAGTTAGGAGAACTCCCGACACTTCAGATTTGGATTGTAACTCACCTAATCAAATGCAGATGGCGTACTGTGCGCTGCCAAGAGCAATCCTGGTATAAGATCTCTTTACTGTCACAGAGTACAGTCTTTGTTTACAATCTGAAGTACTAGCTTCGACCAGCCGTAAGCGAATACAGTTATACCCGGTGGAAACTTGCAGTGAAGATTTTCGTGTATCGGAAAGCAAAGGAAGAGCAGAATTTGTACAGAATAGAATATCCGCATAAAAGATAGGCTCACCCCATATTTTCAAGACTTTTCTAACGATTAAGTGTAACGGGGTTCAAAAATGGCTTTGAGCACTATGGGACTTAACTTCTGAAGTCATCAGTCCCCTAGAACTTGGAACTACGTAAACCTAACTAACAACATCACACACATCCATTACCCGAGGCAGGATTTGAACCTGCGACGGTAGAGGTCGCGCGGTTCGTGACTGTAGCGCCTAGAACCACTCGGCCACATCGGCCGGCTGTAACGGGGTAATTGGTGTCACGGTAAGACGGCCGAGGTGCTCGACGGACTGCACGGACTCCCGCCTTAGAAGGTGCTGTGCTTGTTCGATTGGATGAGGCGCCTGCAATCGACACCCGTTCCGTTACAGTTTCAATGAATGTTTCGCTGTGTTGCGAGTGTTACGAGAAATGCAGGCTTCGGGCTCGGCGACACTTGTAACTGCAAGGTGTCGACAGATGGGGAAAATGGGCAACAACTCATAATTTCACGTAAGCTGTAATATGTGTTAATGATGTCACGTTGGCACCAGATTTCTCCACAATTCTGCCCGCCTTTACCGTGGAAGTGGATGTGTCGCCCTACGGGAAAGTCGTCGCTCCGCCTGTTACCAACATATTATCCATTCATTTGATGTTATACTTTTAGGTCATAACCGCAACACCCGACGTTTAAAATACACGGTTTTCTTATGAGGAGGAAAACTTTTCAGACACAACAACCGACAAGAAACGGCCTCAGGAAGTGACATAATGAGTGTTGATGAAATCACCCCTTTCCCTGGGGCGTTGACTCCCACAAATTTCGCGGTGTAAAACGGCAGTTAACAGTTCGATGAACAGCAAGACGACAATAGTTCACACTGCTGACACTCCCCAGACGATTCAGCGGTATTGTGGGTCTGCATCCCCACTGAAGAAGATCGCACCTGTTTAGAGTGCAGCGCAACAGCAATTTTTGCTCTCGTGTACCGGTTGTTACCATTAGGAACCGTTCTAAACCATTCGACGATATCTGAACGTGATCCGAAGCAACAGAGGCTATTTACACTTTTCCAACCCTCCTGCTGCATGACCTCACGTGGTTTGATCGCTGCTCTGACGCGAAAGGAACCCTTTTGGTTTGCCTATCTACAGGCGCTAGAGCAGCCGCCACGCTGATTTGATGTCGCAATTTATGAAGCCACATTTATAGCGTGTGCAACAAAGTTACATGGGTGGCGGCACCGAGAGTGCTGCTGAAGTGGGGGTCTCAAAGCGACCATTTGCTGCTTTCAGAAATGTTCAAAGGTGTGTGAAATTTTATGGGACTTACCTGCTAAGGTCATCAGTCCCTAAGCTTACACACTACTTAACCTAATTTACCCTAAGGACAAACACACACGCCCATGCCCGTGGGAGGACTCGAACCTCAGCCGAGACCAGCCGCACTTGCTGGTTTCTTCACCCACATTTTAATGTTGCACTCCGGAGTGACCTCGTCGCGAAACAAGGTGGTTGGAAGAGCATAAGTACTCTGTACTGCCTCAGATCGTCTTAAAGTATCGTCGAATGGTTTTCAACGGACCCTAGAGGTTATAACCAATACACGAGAGCAAAAATTGCGGCCGAACTACACATGACACGGGTGCAAACACGTTCAGTGGGGATGCAGGCCCACTGTACCCTTCGAGAGGGCTGAATCTTCTGGGGAGGGGGGAGGGGGGGAGGGGGAGGGGAGGAGGAAAAGCAATGTCAAATGGTGTCAAGAACGCCATTCTGTTCTTCATTGTGCTGTGAACTGTCCTTTTCGTCCGCGAAATCTGTTGGAATCAACGCCTCAGGGAAAGGAGTTGTTTCATCTAGGCCCTTTACATGCCATCCCCTGAGGCCTATCGTCGATTCTGAGCGGCGTTTTGTCTGAAATGTTTTCCTCGGCCACTCATGAGAAAACGGTGTGATATCAACGCTGAGTGTCGTGGTTCTGGCTTCCCTCGCAGAAGCATCGAATGAGTGGGTGAAATGTGTGTAAGATGGGGCTGTGAAGAACTTCTCCTACAAGCGATACGCCGGTAGCTTTCGACAGTGTGTTGGCGAAGTTTTGCGCTAGTGTGATACCGTTAACGCCCCTTAGAGCTCACATTAACTTCTGAGTACTGGCTTTTTTTTCGAATATGACGTCGCACGGTTGAAGCTTTTGCACTGTTACAGAGGAAGGTTTTAGGCACCTTCGAGACAAATTTCGGACTTCCGCTTCGTAATGGGTGGCAACTACCGGGTTTCGAAAGAGTGGTCTTGTAACTACACTCATGCTCATAAATTAACAATAACTGCAGAATGTGTTGCAACACAACGTGGCACTACACAAAACTGGAGCTAATAGCATAGGCACATAAGCAACACACACGACACAGTTCTGTAAGTCTACGGTATTGGTGATAAGTTCAGAAAACCATCCCAAAACACATGTGTTACAAAACGCCACTGTTTCCTGCGCATGTACCCCGATATCAATATGGGATATGATCACCATGCACTCTTAGAAGTAGATACCTTAGGGGTTGCGAAGCAACTCAAATCGCTTGATACGGGCAAGTCTTCAGGTCCAGATTGTATACCGATTAGGTTCCTTTCAGATTACGCTGATACTATAGCTCCCTACTTAGCACTCATATACAACCGCTCGCTCACCGATAGATCTGTACCTACAGATTGGAAAATTGCGCAGGTCGCACCAGTGTTCAAAAAGGGTAGTAGGAGTAATCCATTTAACTACAGACCTATATCATTGACGTCGGTTTGCAGTAGGGTTTTGGAGCATATACTGTATTCAAACATTATGAATCACCTCGAAGGGAACGATCTATTGACACGTAATCAGCATGGCTTCAGAAAACATCGCTCTTGTGCAACGCAGCTAGCTCTTTATTCGCACGAAGTAATGGCCGCTATCGACAGGGGATCTCAAGTTGATTCCGTATTTCTAGATTTCCGGAAAGCTTTTGACACCGTTCCTCACAAGCGACTTCTAATCAAGCTGCGGAGCTATGGGGTATCGTCTCAATTGTGCGACTGGATTCGTGATTTCCTGTCAGGAAGGTCGCAGTTCGTAGTAATAGACGGCAAATCATCGAGTAAAACTGAAGTGATATCAGGTGTTCCCCAGGGAAGCGTCCTGGGACCTCTACTGTTCCTGATCTATATAAATGACCTGGGTGACAATCTGAGCAGTTCTCTTAGGTTGTTCGCAGGTGATGCTGTAATTTACCGTCTAGTAAGGTCATCCGAAGACCAGTATCAGCTGCAAAGCGATTTAGAAAAGATTGCTGTATGGTGTGTCAGGTGGCAGTTGACGCTAAATAACGAAAAGTGTGAGATGATCCACATGAGTTCCAAACGAAATCCGTTGGAATTCGATTACTCGATAAATAGTACAATTCTCAAGGCTGTCAATTCAACTAAGTACCTGGGTGTTAAAATTACAAACAACTTCAGTTGGAAGGACCACATAGATAATATTGTCGGGAAGGCGAGCCAAAGGTTGCGTTTCATTGGCAGGACACTTAGAAGATGCAACAAGTCCACTAAAGAGACAGCTTACACTACACTCGTTCGTCCTCTGTTAGAATATTGCTGCGCGGTGTGGGATCCTTACCAGGTGGGATTGACGGAGGACATCGAGAGGGTGCAAAGAAGGGCAGCTCGTTTTGTATTATCGCGTTATAGGGGAGAGAGTGTGGCAGATATGATACACGAGTTGGGATGGAAGTCATTACAGCATAGACGTTTTTCGTCGCGGCGAGACCTTTTTACGAAATTTCAGTCACCAACTTTCTCTTCCGAATGCGAAAATATTTTGTTGAGCCCAACCTACATAGGTAGGAATGATCATCAAAATAAAATAAGAGAAATCAGAGCTCGAACAGAAAGGTTTAGGTGTTCGTTTTTCCCGCTCGCTGTTCGGGAGTGGAATAGTAGAGAGATAGTATGATTGTGGTTCGATGAACCCTCTGCCAAGCACTTAAATGTGAATTGCAGAGTAGTCATGTAGATGTAGATGTAGATGTAGATGTCCACTGGCCGCTCAACGGGTTGGCATACTCTGGATCAGGTGCTCGAGCAGCTGCTGGGTTATAGCCTCCCATTCTTGCACCAGTACCTGTTGGAGCTCCTGAAGTGTCGTGGGGGTTTGAAGGCTTCTAGCAATACGTCGACCGAGAACATGCCAGACGTGCTCGATGGGGTTTAGGTCTGGAGAACAGGCAGGCCACTCCATTCGCCTGGTATCTTCTGTTTCAAGGTACTTGTCCACGATAGCAGCTCGTTTGGGCCGTGCGTTATCATTCATCACGGGGAAGGTGGGACCCACTGTACCCCTGAAAAGGCGGACATACTGGTGCAAAATGACGTCCCGATACATTTGTCCTGATACAGTTCCTCTGTCAAAGACATGCAGGGGTTTACGTGCACCAAACATAATCCCACCACAGACCATCAAACCACGACCTCCGTACAGGTCCCTTTCAAGGACCTTAAGGAGTTGATACCTGGTTCCTGGTTCACTCCAGATGAAAACCGGCGAGAATCACTGTTCAGACTATACCTGGACTCGTCCGTGAACATAACCTGGGACCACTGATCCAAAGACCATGTATTGTGTTCTTCACACCAGGCTTTACGGGCTCTCCTGTGACCAGGGGTGAGTGGAATGCACGTTGCAAGTAACCCATGTATTTTCAGTCGTCTGTAGACTGTGTGTCTGGAGACAACAGTTCCAGTGGCTGCGGTAATGTCCCGAGGAAGGGTTCCTGCAGTATTCCGAAGCCGTCTGTGGGCACTGATGATGAGATATCGGTCTTGTGGTGTTGCACACTGTGGACGTCCCGTACTGTAGCGCCTGGACACGTTTCCTGTCTGCTGGAATCGTTGCCATAATCTTTAGATCACACTTTGTGGCACACGGAGGGCCCGTGCTACGACCTGCTGTGTTTGACCAGCCTCCAGTCGCTCTAGTATTCTACCCCTCATAACTCATCAATATGTGTTCTTTGGGCCATTTTCAACACACAGTCACCATTAGCACGTCTGGAAACGTCTGCACACTAACTCGCTGCACAATACTCTGACATGCACCAACACACCACTTCATTTGTGGACTGCTGCCAGCGCCACCGTGAGACGACCGCAGGTCAAAAGCACTGCATGGTCGTACCCCGAGGTGATTTAAATCCACAAACCACCCACCAGATGGTCGTTTCACCGTGTATCAGCATTATTCTTAATTTATGAGCATGTGAGTATGTTACGTAACGTATTTTTTAATATAAGTTCGTGTGTTTTCAAAGCCAGTGTCAGTTTTAAATAATTTTGGATTTTAGGACGCGTCGTCGTAGTGTCGGCCTAATTTCCGAAATATTTTGCTAAAATAAAGAAAAAAGCATACTATTTCCTACAAAGGACGTAAAAAGACATGGAGAGGACATTGTAGTAAACGACAAGGGATGGCATCAGTGGTTTGAAGGACTGCATACGTAGGCGAAGACTCCGCATACAGCAGGTTATTTTTAAAGATTAGTTATAAGTAATAACATCCATTAACGACAAAGTTGAAATGTTTATGTTTTGTGAAAATTCTGTCTCTTTAACTCCTCCTAGTTTGGTCAACTTTTTCACAAGTACTTGCTTTTTGACCACTTTGTATGAAACAACGCCTCCAAGCCTGTGCTTGCCAAATGTTGTGCCGTGACTCCGTCCGTGCTCTGGTTCGCAGTGAGCCACTCGTTCGGCTACGGCCTGATGGACGCCACGGCGATGGTGCGGCTGGCGCGCTCCTGGAAGCCCGTCCCTGAACAGCACCGCTGCGAGGTCTCCGCGCCGCACACCGACAAGTAGGTGGTACCGAGCGGTCTGCTTTCTGCTTCCTGTTGTCTGATGTACATTATCGTAAATTAGGTTGCTTCAGTGTTTCAGTGAAGCTTTCAGCATCATCTATCCACGCAACAGGTCAAACAGCTACCTACTAGAAGGAGAGTCTTTCTTTCAGGACGCTGGACGCATTGTTGTTAAATAATCCGCCTGGAGTTGCGATATCGGGAATAAGTCTCTGAATGCTCGAGTTATGAGGCGTGCCTGGGTCAGTCAGTTGATGCAGTGTTTCTCGCATATGACATAATAAACCAAAAAAAAAAGTGTCTGTCTTCAGCTGCAGAACACATTGAGAAATTTAGATATACGCTGCAGTCACTCACTAACAGCAACAGTGCCAATATTTCCGACAACACGAGTCGTCGTTCTCTGACCTGTATCTCAGTTTCCAACAATGTAAACCGCGGAAGCAAATCAGTTGCATGCTAGTCATTCTATAGCCACGACTTTGTTTTATGAATTCACTTTGTTTCTTTATACCAGTTTTTAACACCTGAAACATTCTTAAAGAACATTTTTCATTATTTATTCTTCCGAAATTTCATTACTTTCCTCTATACTTGGTCTACATTGTTTGGTATTTAATTTAGGGCCTTACCACTTCTTACGGAAAGTTTCAAGCTACCAGTGTGAAAAAGGCAACTACGCTAGTGGCCATTAAAATTTCTACACCACTAAGATGACGTGCTACAGACGCGAAATTTAACCGACAGGAAGACGATGCTGTGATACGCAAATGATTAGGTTTTCAAAGCATTCACACAAGGTTGGCACCGGTGGCGACACCTACAACGTGCTGATATGAGGAAAATTTCCAGCCGATTTCTCATACACAAAAAGCAGTTGACCAGCGTTGCCTGGTAAAACGTTGTTGTGATGCCTCGTGTAAGGAGGAGAAATGCGTACCATCATGTTTCCGACTTCGATAAAGGTCAGATTGTAGTCTATCGCGATTGTGGTTTATCGTATCGCGATATTGCTGCTCGCGTTGGTCGAGATCCAATGACTGTTAGCAGAATATGGAATCGGTGGGTTCAGGAGGGTAATACGGAACGCCATGCTGGATCCCAAAGGCCTCGTATCACTAGCAGTCGAGATAACAGGCATCTTATGCGCATAGCTGTAACGGATCGTGTAGCCGCGTCTAGATCCCTGAGTCTACAAATGGGGACGTTTGCAAGACAACAACCATCTGCACGAACAGTTGAACGACGTTTGCAGCAGCATGGAATATTAGATTGGAGGCCATGGCTGCGGTTACCCTTGACGCTGCATCACAGGCAGGAGCGCCTGCGATGGTGTACCCAACGACGAACCTGGGTGCACGAAAGGCAAAACGTCATTTTTCGGATGAATCTAGGTGGTGTTTACAGCATCATGATGGTCGTAGCCATGTTTGGTGACATCGCGTTGAATACACTTTGGAAGCGTGTATTCGTCATCGCGATACTGGCGTATCACCCGGCGTGATGATATGGGATGCCATTGGTTACACGTCTCGGCCACCTCTTGTTCGCATTGACGGCATTTTGAACAGTGGACGTTACATTTCAGATGTGTTACGACCCGTGGCTCTACCCTTCATTCGATCCTTTCTGGATACAGAAAATGTTCGACTGCTGCCCTAGCCAGCACAATCTCCAGATCTCTCACCAATTGAAAACGTCTGGTCAATGGTGGCCGAGAAACTGGCTCGTCACCACTCTTGATGAACTGTGGTATCGTGTTGAAGCTGCATGGGCAGCTGTACCTGTACACGCCATCCAAGCTCTGTTTGACTCAATTACCAGGCGTATCATGGCTGTTATTACGGCCAGAGGTGGTTGTTCTGGGTACTGATTTCTCAGGATCTACGCACCCAAATTGCGTGAAAATGTATTCACATGTCAGTTCTAGTATAATATATTTGTCTAATGAACACCCGTTTATCATCTGCATTTTTTCTTAGTGTAGCAATTTTAATGGCCAATAGTGTACTTAATATCCGGTTGTAATGGAGGTTGTAGCCCAAAGAGAGCCTGTTTATTTGTCTGGGGAGACGATATGACGAATACAGATAAAGCTGGAAGCAAAGAATCACTATGAAATACTTTCTTTTTCATCTGTATCATTTGTGACTGTAAAGTTTGATGTCCATTATTTACGTATACCCTTGCGTGTCATACCTACAGAACTCTCACGCTTCCTGGTGAACTCCGCAAGTATACAGTCACTTGATATTGTCATCATTATTATTATTTGTGGCTTACTTTCTATGGACATTGCAGTGTGAAATGTAAAAAGAATATCTCGCGATGCTTCGTTCGGAGTATGAATGGCCATGAATGACTGGTAGTTGCATCTACATTGTACTGTTTCAACAGAAACTGGAATAGTAACTATAAAGACTCGCAGTCCGTATTATTTGCCTTTCAGAATAAGGGATGCAGAGGGGTGACGAACAAAGATTACCGTAACACACCTCTTTCCATTGCTTCCCGTCCTCCTTTCAGACTCACAACTCTCCTCAGTGATGCTGCGTTTGCAACAACGGCTCTGAAAGAGGAGTGGAGTTTTTACCTTTCACTGCCTGGGAAATCTATAAGAAATAAAACGACGAACCAACTCTCTTTGAAATCCAAACCAAGTCACCGTACCACAATCCAATTACTTAAAAAAATAGATTAGATAGAGAGAGAGAGAGAGAGAGAGAGAGAGAGAGAGAGAGAGAGAGAGAGAGAGAGAGAGAACTGCAAGACGTATACTTTACTCCTAAATTCATTGCATCATTGCGCTAATGTTACTGGACAAAATAATATTAACACTTGTGAAAACTAAAAATTTTCATACGTAGTCTTTTGGCCTTACTTTTGCTTTATTTGCAGCTTGAGGTATAGAGAATAAGACGTACTCAACTCTAGGTGGACTACGTACTCTCTCGTCCTGTTAAAGTTCTCTGATTGTAGAAGAGTACTTTGACAGGGACGTCCATTACGATGCTTGACCTCCGAAATTCCTTACGGTGGTTCAATTGAATTCAGCGGCCGTACAAGATGTTACACTTCGTCATGTGTGTTTATTACAACGTTCTACACAATTAAGGTGTGAAAGGGAGGGTTATCGTATATAGATCGCTGTCCAGGGGACATAGAAGCATTGGCTGAAGATGGTCGCCCAGTATACTGACACAACGTTGTTTTCATTCTCCATACGCAAGAAAAGTTTTATGTGCAGAGATGGCAAAGTGACATCGCCACCCACATCATCACTGAACCACGCACCAATTGGCAGTAGGACAGGTACAGTTAGCATGACAGACTTCTGCAGCCGTTCTCTAAACTGGATAGTGTCCGATGGTCGAGAGAAAAAAAAAAAAAAACGAACGACGACTGTAATGTTTGGATCATAGTGACTACTGTTTGTTCGTACCAGCCAGGCGTGACATGCGAGGCTAAAGTATGTCTTCAATGTTCGACACGATATTTGTCACATCCGCTGTGTGGTTCCAAGGAGGTTCTAAACAATATATAGTTTAAAATATACGAGGATGAACAGTGACCTTTAAAAACGGCAGTGGGAAGCGAGGTACAATAATTTCCAAGATTATGTATGGTGCTGTGCAAGTCCATGTGAACTGGTGGTTTCTGCCGCCATTGTTGCGTCGCTTGGCAGTGTCGCTGTCTTCTGTGAACGACGTTCGGCTTACTCCTTTACAATGCGGCTCTCTTTTCTTATGGTTTGACTCCATATTCTGTCGGGACCCTGGTTTCACAATACACACATCTACCGATAACAACTGTTGGGATATATCACTGCGAGGTATCGATTCGACATATACTGCAGATATATGCACATGACTTGCCTGAACTATACGTCAGAAAAATGAAAGGGAAAATATATAAAAGACAAGGCACTAAGATCCGTTTGTCAGTATTAACAAAACTTCTTTCAATTGATCAGTCACTTTTTCACATTTTATCTCTCTTCATGTCCTGCATAGCTGCATGGACGTCAGTAACAACAGTAAAAGACCTTTCATACGTTTCCATCAAATGCCTAATGGAATGCGGTATTTTGAATAGCTTCCTTTTATCCAAACTGCGTCTCTCATAACTCGATCTGGAATGAAACATGTACAAGAATGCAGGAAATTAGAGAAGAGACATCTAAAGTTTATTCATTCGAACACTTGAACCATTAGGCACTTCGAATTATTCTGGAATATGAACACTGGGAGTCTGTATCAGCAAAATTTAAAGCAACACGCTAATATTGAACTTTCATTACTCAGATAAAACTGACAGTAAAAGAATTTTAGCGCTATTCATAACCGTTCTGGTGGAAGAAATAGTTCCTCTTTTCAGCACTAAAGTTCTAAACCTACTCCATGGGGAGAGAAATTCCTTGCATACTCTTTTATATTCGCTGATTCCCGGGCTTCTTAGTTGGACAATAATTCATATTTCATTAATAGCTCTCGATCTCTCCCGCACTATCAGCTTCCAAATGATTTGGGCTTTCTTAGTATTTCTGCAAATACATCTCTTTAGTCACTGGACTAGGCACCCACTGTGTGTGTGCTTTGCAGCTGCCGTTCTAACTGCGCTTGTACTTCCCTTTCTAATGGTAATTGTTTCTGAGCTGCTTTAAAAACGCAGATGGAAAGCTAACACTTCGGGTTCATGATATTCTATTAAAAACTGGTGTCTCTCTCCTAAATTCCACGCGAGAGAGACATGACTATCCATAATGTAGTAATTTTTTTATCTAGGTCATTACAGCCATATCTCTCTCTCTCTCTCTCTCTCTCTCTCTCTCTCTCTCTCTCTCTCTCTCTCTCTCTCTCTCTCTGGCTCTCTTGTTCGTCCCCCCCCCCCCCCCCGTCCTCTCTCTGTGTATCGCCGTCGTCGTTGTATCTAATACCAGGGACTTCAACGAGTGGGGTTGCTTAGCATCCCTAACTACGCAATAAATCCGCAATGGCCATGCCGTATAAACTTGATAGCGCTCATTCAGAATTTCATTGCTTAATAAAATCTGAGTAGAATGACTCATGGCAGGCAGTAACTGCTTAAAGAACGGCAATGTACAGGACCACCCACCAACACTGCACATTGAAAAAAGAAAAAAGGCTCTTCAGCTGTATTCTGTTGACAAAAAAGGATGTCTTATGCGTGTGCATTCCCGCTCACACTTTTGCTGTGTTGCTGTGTTCCGTATTTACACACAAAAAAAAAAAAACACTTCTTCCCCTTGATTACCCGATATGTCTGAATATCTTATTTTGTGAAATCTGTCTTTATCAATGAAGTTTCTTTAGGAAGTGGGTAGGACAAGGTTGACGTAGAACTGCCGATATCAGACTGTGCCCTCTTTCCCATCATTTTTCCCAACAGAAATCGGTTAAAGATTCTGCGGTTCCACTCATCACAGCCTGTTGTAAATTATGCACAAAAGACACCCTCGTCCATGACTGTCAGAATTAGTTGTGAAATCAGTAATTGACCAACAAATAGAAAATTGGGTAGTATGAGGTGTTATCTTTGGTTTGGAATACTGGAATAGGTTAGGAACAGGACTTCATGCAGATGTGAATTTCGCACATAACATTGATGAAGTGCTTCTAAGGTCTACATTTGATACTTTGTCTTTTCAGTCAGATTACGTCATCTTGCTACTATTAGTGGGAGATACGTGGTGGCAGACATACTGTCGTGTCCACTGCTCACTCTGCCGCCTGCTTAATTCTTACAGTCGATCTTGTTTGTCTCTGACACTTATGTCTGAACATTACAGTTTTCGCCAGACCAAATTTCTGTCTATACCTTCTCACAGCACATCCATCGTTTATCAACCTGTTGTTGTGTAGAGAATCTGAATCTGCAAAAGATGTTTGGTATAACTGCAGAGAAAATATACTTTTTTGATATTCATAAAACGGAAATATTCCAGTTCCTTTGATAGCATTCCGTCAACAACTTCGCAGAACTCTACGCCAGTCATTAATTTCATTCACTCAGTCAATCAGTGACTGTGTTGCACTGATTGACACAGCAGTACCACCAGGGCTGCGAAATGAGCTGGTGCATGCATTCGCAGAGAAAAGAAGAGGGTCAGAAAACAGGCTGTATGCCCAAATAAGTGTTATTAACATGGTGCAGTCTGGTTCTGCTTGGAAGTGCTGTGGATGAATACTGTAAATTCGACAATTATCCTTCTTGTACCGGACAGGTGCTATTTGTCCATTAGCTATGTCTTGATACCAGTACTTACTTAATTAGACTAACAGCGAACAACTGTTATCTACGTGACCTACGTTCTGTGAAATTAGGTGGCTGTTACGAGGAATGAATATATTGTTGTTTGTTGTGGTCTTCAGTCCTGGGACTGGTTTGATGCAGCTCTCCATGCTACTCTACCCTGTGCAAGCTTCTTCATCTCCCAGTACCTACTGCAACCTACGTTCTTCTGAATCAGTTTAGTGTATTCATCTCTTGGTCTCCCTGTACAATTTTTACCCTCAGCGCTTCTCTCCAATACTAAATTGGGATCCCTTGATACCTCAGAATATGCCCTAACAACCGATCCATTCTTCTATTCAAGTTGTGCTACAAACTCCTCCTCGATTCTATTCAGTACCTCCTCATTACTTATGTGATCTACCCATCTAATCTTCAGCATTCTTCTGTAGCACCACATTTCGAAAGCTTCTATTCTCTTCTTATCTAAACTCTTTATCGTCCATGTTTCACATCCATACATGGCCACACTCCATACAAATACTTTCAGAAACGACTTCCCGACCCTTAAATCTATACTCGATGTTAACAAATTTCTCTTCTTCAGAAACGCTTTCGTTGCCATTGCCAGTATACATTTTATATCCTCTCTACTTCGACCATCATCAGTTACTTTGCTCCACAAATAGCAAAACTCATTTACTACTTTAAGTGTGTCATTTCCTAATCTAATTCCCTCAGCATCACCCGACTTAATTCGACTACATTCCATTATCATCGTTTTGCTTTTGTTCATCTTATACCCTCCTTTTCAACTGCTCTTCCAAGTCCTTTGCTGTCATTGACAGAATTACGTCATCGGCAAACCTCGAAGTTTTTATTTCTTCTCCATGGATTTTAATGCCGACGCCGAACTTTTCTTTTGAATATATTAATAATTAAAATTAGAGTACGAGTTCATGGTGTTCAGAAAGGTTTGTGTTCTGTCATTGTCTCCCATCAGCAGTGAAATGTCAGGACGAAAGAATTTGTTAACTTACGGGTCAACGTATTAGCTCTCACAACGACCGAACTGAAACTTTAGCAGCATTCGCAGATGTTCTTCTGCATCTAAAATATCGAAAAACAGTATTTCAGGATTCATCGTATCTCATAATTTGAAACTGATTCAAGGATCTTATGCAACGCGTTTGTGTGTTTCAGACTGATCCCCGCCAAAAGCCAAGTCACCCTGGAGTTGTATGTGAAGGAATGCGCCGGCGTCAACTACCTCGAACACGTGCAGGTAAGTGCCGAAGCATCTGTAACGCATTCTATCATTTAGCACTAAGGAGGATGAAACTGATCACCTACAGCAGATTCCAAAGTCAAGACGGCACGTGACAAGCAATGCGGTGTTAAGAATTCAGATTCATTATACAATCGAGCGGCAAAGAACTTCAGCGTTGTGGTGGTGTCGAAAATCTTCGACCATTGGCTTGTAGCCAAACGCAAAATAAATCGCTGATTGTCGGTTACGGCACCAGTAGAGGTATTAATTGACGAATAGTGTCTAGTTCTAATAACGGATGAGCAATGGAGGCTTCAGTGAAGGTGTACTAAAGTGCGCCTCATTTATGACGGCGGCCGAGTTTAGGTTCGTTCTGCACATCTAATGTCACAAAAAACAGTCAGCCAATGAACAGATAACGACGTCGCCAGAGCTCGACTGCAGTTCAGAGCACAGACGAGTGTCTTCAGTTTTAGAAACGTTCAGTCATAAATAAAGTAATTGAACAAAAGCAATGTCTTGATAGCAGACTTTCTATGAAAGAAAGTTTGGAAAAAGCATTCTTTATACAGCTGCTTCATGTTACATTAATTAATTAAACCAAACAAGCAATAAGCCTCCTAATTCAGGCGATAGCAAGGAAATTCATTCTCACTAACCGCTTTTTCGCAATAATGAACAACGGTAATTGTTTATTTCCTATTGTACGTCGACGAAAAGTGAGTAATTCATAGTCATAGCAACAGCGTTTGTACGTGTTTTGGGTGACTCTTTAAAGTACTTGAGGTAAGGTATTGAACGACGAACTGCGTTAGCGTAATGGTTATGATGATTGGCTCCTACTCAAAAGGTCCCGAGTTCAAGTTTTATTCGGAGCTCAATATTTTATTTATTTAAAAACAATTTTGAAGTGTCTTACTTCATGAATTTTACTCTTTTGAATGTAATTTTTTGATATTTATAGTGACAACTAAAATCGACCGTACGGAAAGTATACGCTGTGGATTTTTACCTCTGCAAACTCTGCAATATTTCGTGCAATGGTTTACTACGTTTAATGGTGCACAATAACTGCGTTGAACATGGAAACAAAATTAAGTCATTTATTGGGGGAAGGTATCGGTCAAGAAGATGTGTAAATATCAAATTTTTGGGCCACATAGTTTTTGTGAAATCGAATGATAAGTGTGTCAGAGCAGTCGGAACACCTTGTGTCTGCACAGGCGAGTAGTGCACTGATGACAAAATCGCGCACAGCGCAGGGAGTACGCCTCTGAAGCAGTGAAAGGGTTAATGCGGCCATGGTGGCTTTACTTCATGAACTGTGTGCTCCCCTCTAAACGTAAGTTTGCGAACTATACTCTACTATGGCGCTGCTTCTCTTGGCGCGTGCAACCGGCAACGCAGCAATCTCCCGCGTCTGGGCGGGCATGCGCGAGCCGCCGAGATAAAAGAGTTGAACTATAGCTACAAAACGCCGGAAGTACAAATTCAAAGTTTGTCACAACTTAACGAGGCGAACGAACACATTTCAAACTAAAACGAAGTACAATACGTCCAATGTAAAATAGCCGTTGAAATGAAATGTGATTTTAAGTCGCTGGTGCTATTTTTGTGAATGATTACCGTATCGCGTCTGACACAATATCGCAGTTACTAGTTGCGCGAGTGTAGGTATAAAACATTCAGAGAATCATTGACAACTCAGGTCAGGGCCAGAAGGTTATAAACAAACGAAATCGTTAAATGTGATGATTTCCGCTATCCATCACGAAAACCAAAATGTTTTAAATGGCTCTGAGCACTATGAGTCTTAACTGCTGAGATCATCAATTCCGTAGAACTTAGAACTACTTAAACTTAACGAGCCTAAGGACATCACACATATCCATGCCCGAGGCAGGATTCGAACCTACGACCGTAGCAGTTGCGCGGTTCCTGACTGAGCGCCTAGAACCGCTCGGCCACCCCGGCCGGCTCACGAAAATCGACAGGCTAGGTTTCAACACACTGTTTTATGATGCGAGTGCAATCTTAAAGGGGGCAACAAATTCGTCTCAAAATTTGTGAAAGACTCTCGGGTTTGCAGCTGGATTGGGCTGGATTGCTTCCTGGGGAGAAGACCTCATGTATCATGTTACTTTACTTGACACTGATACAAACATTAAGAAGTAAGAAAACGCCAATATGTAATTATATTTTGATTTGAATTTCTTTGAAGTCACTACTTAAGTCGAAAAGCTAGTTCCCTTCTTTTAAATCCTTTACTCTGTCCAGGACATCGTCAGCTTTTGTGTCCTGTGATAGGAACGTTGTTCATTCTGGTAGTGTAATGGGTTAGTAGATACCAATACAACTGCTTAGAAATTCTTGTCTGTATTACTGAAGAAAATTCTTGTACTGATGAAATATGTAATAAACAGGTAAAATACTCATGTGATCAGAGCGGTGTGGAAGAGTTTCGATGCGAATTCGAGTACATCTACATCTATACTCACTAGCTAACGTACGGTATATGGCGGAGGGACCATACACCACTACCCGTCATTTACCTCCCTATTCCATTAGCAAATGGAGAGCAGGAGAAAAGACTGTCTACATACCTCCTCCCGAGATGTCATTTTTCTTCTCTTCTCCTCTCCTCGCGGTCCCTAACACGAAATGTACATTGGCTGCAGCAGAATATTTCTGTAGGTAGTTACAAGTACCTGTTCTGATAATGTTCTCAATAGTATTTCGCTAAAAGAACGTCGTCTTCCGGTATTATCATTTGAGTTCACGAAGCATCTTCGGAACACTCACGTGTCCAACGAACGTACTAATAACAAATACAGCAGCACGAGTCTGAATTACTTAATCCCACCTGGTGAGGATCCTAAACATTCGAGCAGTACCCCAGAATGCGTCGCACAAATTCTAGAGCACGCGATTTACTTTGTAGGTGAGCTATTCTATCCTAAAATTCTCCCAAAAACCGAACTCATCCATTCGTACTCGTGTCATTTCAAGACCCTTTGCAGCGTTACACCTAGTATTTAATAGGCACCCCTGTGTCAAAAAGCGTATTCTAATACTGTATTCTACCATTACAGGATTGTTTTTCCTAAACATCGGCATTACCTTACATTTTTCTACTTTTGGAGTAAGCTCCCATTCATCTCACCAAATAGAAATTCTGTCGATGTATCCTGTATCAGGTAGTGCAGACGGTTTCCTGAACGACTTTGTGCCACTTTTCAAGACAAACAGCTGCCATCTCTGTAGAAATGTCTGGAGGTACCGTCGGACTAGGTCTATTACACATGATACGAGGGAAGACTAGACGTACTAAACTGGATTCCTGTGCACGTAGTGCGAAGCAGTGCTACTCGAGTTAGTGTGTGGCTCAAATATGATAGCAAGTCAACCCTTGTGAGAGGACGAGCTTTTTGTCGCATAAAAGGAAAGGAACAGCCAATGGCCGCAGGATACACACAACGAATTGTCTGACGATAGCGCCCTTCTGTTAGTCAAATGGCTCTGAGCACTATGGGACTTAACATCTGAGGTCATCACTCCCCTAGACTTAAACCTAACTAACCTAAGGACATGACACACATCCATGTCCGAGGCAGGATTCGAACCTGCGACCGTAGCAGCAGCGCGGTTCCGGACTGAAGGGTCTAGAACAGCTCGGTCACAACGGCCGGCTTCTGTTAGTGACCCGAAGAATCGTCTCGAATGGGATGCTGAATAGCCGGAGATGTATTGTCATACATTCTGGAAAAGCGTAATCTTGTAAAAAGTAATGATTACATTACTCTGAATCTTTCATTGATAATATGCTCCCATGATACACTGAGAGTACTATTGTTGTCGTAACTGATCAGTTAGCTGTTACGATCAGTGACAGAGACTGCTGGTTAAAAGGAGACTCGCTGGTTTATTGGCGTTCCAGGTCTGTGGCTGGCTAACGGAAAAATCTGCGCGGTTCGCAAACTCGCTGAGGCGGCAAACGCACGGAGTACACCCAACTTTGCGGGAGCGTTTACGTTTTCCGGCTATCAGTTCCGTTCCACCGGATCATGCTGTGCTCCTTCTTCCCTTCCATTGTGCAGGCCAAAATTGGCATAAATTTCCATTCAGTTCAATTTTAAAGCAAGAAGTAAATTATAAAAAGAATATAAGGAAATTGTGAGGGTGAGTGGGATCAAATCAAATGTTTGGTGCGATTCTTGCATGCCTGAACAGCATCGCCGATGATGTCGCGGACTGGTTTCCATGTTTTTCTGTCGGAACAGGTACGATGAAGTTTTCAGTTCACCAGAAACCCCGCTCAATCATGGCAGCAATCAACGGCGAGTTTTTCTGCCACAGTACTTACACAGTCACGGGAAGCAATCAGAGTCGATGTAATCCACATAAAGTCCGATTAGATTTGCAGTAACTCTGTGAGATTCCATTATTCAATTCACAGACCGATGCACAATTTCATTTCACAGTGAAGGTTTGTTTCAGTACACAATGCGGTTGCTGTTTTGCTTCCTTTACTCCGTCGTACCGAACAAGCAACACGTGTTTGTACATCACGGTTTGAATGGCGTATTACGTGCCACTGCGGCCGTCCGTGGACTGATACCGTACGCGTTGCTTTCTACGATCTCGGCGGCTAATTTCTCTATTCTCTGTGCAATACAAGGAAAAGAAAGAAAGAAAAAGCAGACACCGGTATATACCGGGAATTCCTCCCAAAAGTCGTCAAGCGCATTTCTGTGGTGCTTCGCCATATAGTTCCAATTTGGCTTTTGCGATGTTTAGCTGGAAACTGCCCAGAGAAACACTACTCATCACACCTTTCATTCAGCGACCAGTGTCGACGAGCCGGCCGCGGTGGTCTAGCGGTTCTAGGCGCTCAGTCAGGAACCGCGCAACAGCTACGGTCGCAGGTTCGAATCCTGCCTCGGGCATGGATGTGTGTGATGTCCTTAGGTTAGTTAGGTTTAAGTAGTTCTAAGTTCTAGGGGACTGATGGCCACAGATGTTAAGTCCCATAGTGCTCAGAACCATTTGAACCAGTGTCGACGGAAAGCGTCTGTTCGTTTTCCATTCCGAACAAATGATTTTTAAAGTGGAATTTTATGTGGCAATTCAATAGAGCGGACCCAAATTAGTCCGGGGAAATATTCGTTGTATCTAGACGTATTAAATGGGACATCAGCACAGGAATAAAACCATTACTGCAGGTGCGACAGCACAGCCCTGGCTTATCCTATTGGCTTCTTTCATGTAGCAGCGCTGCTCAGACGCGGCTGCTGATGGATTGGTTATTATTATTATTATTATTATTATTATTATTATTATTATTATAATTTTGTTTCACTGCTCCTCTTAATACATGTCGCCAAACCGAATATGGAGCCGCTCTATCGAATGGGCATGTAAATTTCCGCTTTAAAAGTAGTTTTGTTTGTAACGGAAAATAAACCGACGCTTTCCGTCGATACCAGGCGTCGCATGAAAGGCGACGAGCAATATTAGTCTGGATTGACTCCAGCTAAACACAGAAAAAACGAAACTGAAAATATTGGCCGAAACACCAGACAAAATGTGCCTGAGGGTTCTTATGGCGGACACTCAGTATTTAGGATGGCCAAAGATAGGCTGAAAAGCTCGTAAAGATATTTCGCGGTAGTTGGTGCTGAGAAATAATTGTTCAAAAAAAAAAGGAGTAAAAAAATAAAAATATCTATAAATAGCGCCGTTTCCGAGTTAATTAGGATTTAAGTTAGTGAATTAGGCAGTAATGTGGATAAATTTAAGTGAACCGTCAGATACAATTCGTGTCAGTTTTTCTCATAATGCACGAGACTGCTCGACCTTTGACTCAGATGCGATCATGTTTACCCTTCCACTACCAATTTCATATCGCTCCTTTGCGGAGTTTTAGAAAACCAAACGAAGTATACATTTGGCGACGACGTCTTTGGCGGGCAGTTTGAATTTGCGGGCGCAGAGGCCTCGTTGTCTAACCTCAGCGCTAATTAACTCGGAAACGGTGCACGGTATCGATTTTTTTAACAGTTATATCTCAGCATAACCTTCCGTGCACCACACTTAGCATTTTTCCAGACTGCTTCTGAGCACCTGTACACAGGGTGATTCAGTTGCCGACCGTTGTGGTTGAGCGGTTCTAGGTGCTCCAGTCCGGAACCACGCTGCTGCTACGGTCGCAGGTTCGAATCCTTCCTCGGGCATGGATATGTGTGATGTCCTTAGGTTAGTTAGGTTCAAGTAGTTCTAAGTCTAGGGGACTGGTGACCTCATATGTTAGGTCCCATAGTGCTTAGACCCATTTGAACCATATGAAGGACGTTTGATGCCGACTGACAAACGTTGGTTCATCCAGAAAAATGAAGAATGGATACTGCAGAAAGATAATGATCCGAAGCACAGCAGTAGGCTTTGCAGCGAATGGCAAAAAACAGTACTGGATTGGCCCTCACAGACGCCTGATACTAATGCTATTGCAAACGTTTGATCTTGCATCAGAAAGAAGTTGTAAGGAAAAACGATCTTTACTTTGAAATAGCTGTCAACGAAGATTCGACGGATTTGAAGGTCTCTTCCACGTGAATACGCGGAAAACATGGATTCAAGCATGCCACGGAGATGCCAAGCAATTATCGAAGCTCCGGGTGACTACTGGAAGCATTATTAATTGTAACTGAACTTTTCTTTTGTTCTTCTTCCTCTTCCTCTTTCGTTTCACCCTACTTTGGGGTATGTTAAATCACTCAGATTTTAAAGTTCTGTGCCTTTCTGTTAGCTTAGGATTGTTTTAGTCTCTCTGATCTTGCTTTCCTTCCTTGTTCAGAGATTTGGATTGTTCGTTAGGTTTTCATTTTTATCTGGAACCGCACTTCCTTGTCTTTGGCTTTTTTATTTTCTTCAGTTTTATCCATGAAAATATTTCCCTCCTGTGATCTGGAGTTGTCTTTAGTCTTTCTCCGTTCTCTTAAGCCAATTTCTTTTTTGGGAGTAGTCAAATTTGTTTAGCTACCCTGTTTGCGTTCATTCTTCTTTTCCTCGTGGCGTTTGAAAGTTTCTCCGTTGTTTGGTAAAGCGTTTCATTTTTGATGTTAATTAGCTTGCTGTTGAAGAATATGGGCCAAGGATTCTTCTTGACATTTTCCTGTCTTTGATCTCCAGCCTTTCAACTTGGCCATGGTTGGTGATAGACGATGTTTCGGCTGAATATAGGGCTTCCTGTTTGATTACTGCATTTCCACATCTCATTTTTGCGTTCCATGACAGATAATTTCCATTATATGTGTTTTTGGTGAGTTGTAAGGTCAGTGTAACGTTATCTCTTCTATATTTCATTGCCTTTCTCACGAGAGCATTCCAACTTATGCTTTCTCCAAGACAATTGTATTCTTTCACGATGTCAGTTTTTTGTTCTCCAAAATTTAGAATGTTTTGATGGGTTTCTTAAATTGGCCAACACATTGGTCTTTTCATTGGATATTTTGAGACCCATTTCTAAAGCTTCTTTTTGTGGTTCTGGCATCTGTTCGTTGGTGTCTTCTCAGATATAGCCCATTAGGACCATATCATTACCGAGCGAGGTGGCGCAGTGGTTAGCACAATGGACTCGCATTCAGGAGGATGATGGGTAAAACATGCGTTGGGCCCTCCTGGTTTAGGTTTTCCTTGATTACCCTAAATCGCTTCAGGCAAATGCCGGAATGGTTCCTACAAAAGGGCACGGGTGACTTCGCTGCGTGGTGCTCTCCCCCAGATCAGCCACCAACCAATGATATTATCTGAAAAGGCTAAACAACTGAGTTTGATGCCTTTGTTTCTTGTTCCTAGTCGGACTCCAGTAGGGATCTTCGTGTTACATTCTCTGACCACTTTTTCTAGGGGGCAATTAAACAGCAGTGGATATACACTACTGGCCATTTAAATTCCTACACCACGTAGATGACGTGTTACAGACGATTAATTTAACCAACAGGAAGAAGATGCTATGTTATAAAATGATTAGCTTTTCAGAGCATTTACACAAGGTTGGCGCCGGTGGCGACACCTACAACGTGTTGACATGAGGAAAGTTTCCAACCGATTTCTCATGCACAAGCAATAGTTGACCGGCGTGGCCTTGTGAAACGTTGTTGTGATGCCTCGTCTAAGGACGTAAAATGCGTACCATTACGTTTCCGACTTTGATAAAGGTCGGATTGTAGCCTATTGCGATTGCGGTTTATCGTATCACGACATTGCTGCTGGCGTTGGTCGAGATCCCATTACTGTTAGGACAGTATGGAATCGGTGGGTTCAGGAGGGTTATACGAAACGCAGTGCAGGATACCAAAGGCCTCGTATCACTAGCAGTCAACATGACAGGCATCTTATCCGCATAGCTGTAACTGATCGTGCAGCCACGTCTCGATTTCTGAGTCAACAGATGGGGACGTTTGCAATACAACAACCATCTGCACGAACAGTTCGACGACGTTTGCAGCAGCTTGGACTGTCACCTCGGAGACCATGGCTGCGGTTACCCTTGAGGCTGCGTCACAGACAGGAGCGCCTGCGATGGTTTACTCAATGACGAACCTGGGTGCACGAATGGCATAAGTCATTTTTTCGGATGAATCTATGTGTCGTTTACAGCCTCATGATGGTCGCATCCGTGTTTGGCGTCATCGCGGTGAACGCGTATAGGAAGCGTGTATTCGTCATCGCCATACTGGCGTATCACCCCGTGTGATAGTATGGGGTGCCATTGGTTACACGTCTAGGTCACCTCTTGTTCGCATTGACGGCACTTTGAACAGTGGACGTTACATTTCAGATGTGTTACGACCCGTGGCTTTACCCTTCATTCGATCCCTGCGAAATCCTACATATCAGCAGGATAATGCACGACCGTATGTTGGAGGTCCTGTACGGGCTTTCTGGATACAGAAAAGGTTCGACTGCTGTCCTGGCCAGCACATTCTCCAAATCTCTCACCAATTGAAAACGTCTGGTCAATGGTGGCCGAGCAACTTGCTCGTCACAATGCACCAGTCACTACTCTTGATGAACTGTGGTATCGTGAAGAAACTGCATGGTCAGCTGTACCTGTACACGCCATACAAGCTGTGTTTGACTCAATGCCCAGGCGTATCAAGGCCGTTATCACGGCCAGAGGTGGTTGTTCTGGGTACTGATTTCTCGGGATCTATGCACCAAAAGTGCGTGAAAATGTAATCACATGCCAGTTTTAGTATAATATATGTGTCCAATGATTACCCGTTTATTGTCTGCATTTCTTCTTGGTGTGGGAATTTTTATGGCCAGTAGTGTATTAATACATGATATATGTATAAGTTTTAGTTTATTTTCAAGTACGTTATTCTGGCGATCTTCCCAGATTGCAAATGAGGTGATAATTTGAGAGTGCTTGCATTAGCTCCTCGTTCGTGGCCAGTCACTTGGATAAGGTCGCAACAGGGGCAGTGGTGGTCGGTACAGCCAGGACTGAGCCAACAATGCGAGAATGGGCTAGATTCCCGAGCGAGTATTCTGGGGGTGGTACCAAACAGGAGGTGGCGAGCGGCGGAGTATTGGGACGGTCCGCGCCGTTGCGGCAGGAATTCCCGAATTCTGCTCCGTGCTATTCCGCTCTATTCTGCTTCGCTGCGCTCTGCTCTACTGTCCATTTCTGTCCCCCTGGAGGTCGCAGGCGCGGAGGCGTTCTCCGCCGTTAACGGACGCGCCTCGGCCAAGTATTTAAATGGAGCGACGTTCCAGAGTTAATCGAGCGGCTTAGCTCGCATCGACTTTGCGGTCAGCCGGCGGCCCCTGCAGCGCTCCTGAGACTGCGACGACCGACCGACAGCACCCCCACGTCGTCCAACAGCGGCAGCAGCAGCGGCACCGCCTGCTACCGGCGCCGCGGCTGCTACGGGAGCCGAGGTGCCAATGGAAATTGTCGCAATGCAGTGCGAGCCGGGATACGAGGGCAGGGGCCGTTCCCACTCCACTGTCGCGTCTCAGACAAGAGCGCACCTCCAAAGCATACGCTGAACGTCCTACTCTCCTCACACCGAACACGTTGTTTTAAATTTCGCGTTTAAGAAAACGTTCGCTCAGGAGAATCGCAGAAATGTACAGTCGTTTGACTTTCACAAAGAGTCCCGTATGGACGACAGAGTAATAAGGATCCCCGGCGTAGAGACACAACTGGAAGAGATGAAAACGAATAAGTCGCCAGTTCCGGATGGAATCCCAATTCGCCGCGCGGGTAGCAGTGCGATCTACATTCTATTTATACTCCGCAAGCCACCCAACTGTTTGTGGCGGAGGGCACTTTCCGTGCCACTGCATTACCTCACTTTCCTGTTCCAGTCGCGTGTGGTTCGCGGGAAGAAAGTCTGCTGGAAAGCCTCCGTGCGCGCTCGAATCTCTCTAATTTTACACTCGTGATTTCCTCGGGAGGTATAAGTAGGGCGAAGCAATATATACGATACCTCATCCAGAAACGAACCCTTTCGAAACATGGACAGCAAGCGACACCGCGATGCAGAGCTCCACTCTTGCAGAGTCTGCCACTTGAGTTTGCTAAACATCTCCGTAACGTTATCTCACTTACCAAATAACCCTTTGACGAAACGCGCCGGTCTTCTCTATATTCTCTATGTCCTCTGTCAACCCGACCTGGTACGGAGCAATACTCAAGTATAGGTCGAACGAGTGTTTTGTAAGCCGCCACCTTTGTTGATGGACTACATTTTCTGAGGACTCTCCCAATGAATCTCAACCTGGCACCTGCCTTATCAACAATTAATTTTATATGATCATTCCAATTCAAATCATTCCGTACGCATACTTCCAGATATCTTACAGAAGTAACTGCTACCAGTGTTCGTTCCGCTATCATACAATCATACAATAAAGGATCTTTCTTTCTATGTATTCGCAATACACTACATTTGTCTATGTTAAGGGTCAGTTGCCACTCCTTGCACCAAGTGCCTATCCGCTGCACATCTTCCTGCATTTCGCTGCAATTTTCTAATGCTGCAACTTCCCTGTATACTACAGCATCATCCGCGAAAAGCTGCATGGAACTTCCGACACTATCTACTAGGTCATTTATATATATTGTGAAAAGCAATGGTGCCATAATACTCCCCTGTGGCATGCCAGACGTTAATTTAACGTCTGTAGACGTGTCTCCATTGACGACAACATGCTGTGTTCTTCAAATTTTCTAGTCCTGTCTTCCTCAGTTGCGTGTAATATTACGGTACATTGATAATTTTTATAGCAACTGAATAAAACACAATTTTAGTGCCATACGCGTTTCACCTTTATTTTCTGCAAGGCATCATCAGTGGCAGTTTGCGTGGACAATTTCTTACCTATTACGCTCCTGTTGCATTTTTCGGAATCCATGTTGATTCCTACAGAATAGATTCTGGGTTTCCAGAAATGACTGAGGCTACTTGCCACGGTTTGTGTGGCTCCCCACGTCGGAGGTTCGAGTTCTCCCTCGGGCATGGGTGTGTGTGTGTGTGTGGTCAGTTAGTTGTATTAAATAGTGTGTAAGCCTAGGGACCGATGACCTCAGCAGTTTGGTCCCCTAGGAACTTTCCACAAATTTCCGAAATGCCTCAGTTCAGTTTTATAAGTAGTACTCTTCGGCATTGACCCTTCATTAAGCTTGTATTTACCACGAAACTCACGCCCAGCTGAAAGTTCAAAGCGACTGGAAAGAAGCGCGGATGATTCGTGTGTTAAGAAACGTAAAAGAAAGTACTCGGAAAATTAGAGACCAGATATCCTTAACACCGGTTATCTGCAGAATTCTAGAATATAATAAATTTCCTAGAGACCGAAAAGCTCACGTCCACTATCCGGCACGGTTTTAGAAGGCATCGCTCGTTTGAAACTCACTTGCCCTTTTCTCACATTACCTACTGCAAAACTGTGGATATACGGCAACAGGCAGGTTCGATATTTCTAGATTACCAAAAATCATTGTTAATGTACTCCAGATTGTTAGGGAAGGTACGAGCATGCGGAATAGTTTTCAGATGTGTGAGTGGCCCGAAGAAGTAATGGAACCCAGTATGCTGTCCTCCACGGCGAGTGTTCATCAGAGACAAAGGGTATCGTCAGGAGTTCCCCAAGGAAGTGTGATAGGTCCGTTTTTATTCTCTATACACATAAAATGATTTGGCGGACAGAGTGGGCAGCGATCTGCGGTGTTGGTGATGAAGCGTTGGTGTACGGTAAGATGTCGTAGCTGACTGACTCTAGGATGATACAAGACGAGGGAGAGAGAATTTCTAGTGGCAGCTAGCGCTAAATGTAGAGAAATATAAGTTAATGCGACAGGTAGGAAAACAAACCCGTAATGTTCGGATACAATGGTAGTGGCAAGTTATTGTGGGACTAACCTGCTGTGGTCATCACACTACTTAATCTAACTTAAACTAACTTACGATAAGGACAACACACATGCCCATGCCAGAGGGAGAGGACTCTAACCTCCGACGGGGGGAGCCGTGCAAACCGTGGCAAGGCGTCTAAGGCCGCGGGGCTACCCAACGCGGCTTCGGATACAGTATTAGTAGTGTCCTCTTTGACACAGTTACGATGTTGAAATATCTGGGCGTAACGTTGCAAAGCGAAATGGAATGTAACGAACATGTAAGGATTGTGGTAGGCGAGGCGAATGGTCAACTTCGCTTTATTGGGAGAATTTTAGAAAGTGAAGGAGACCGTGTATAGGACGCGTGTACGACCTATTCATGAGTACTCTTCCAGTCTTTGGGACCACACCAGGTCAGATTAAAGGAAGAAATCGAAGCAATACACAGGCGCATGGCTAAATTTGTTACCGATAGGTTCGACCAACACACAAAGTATTACTGAACTATGTGTGGGTTGCACTGGGCCAAATGATTCAGACTTACATAGGTTGGTTGGTTGTTTGGGGAAGGAGACCAGACAGCGTGGTCATCGGTCTCATCGGATTAGGGAAGGATGGGGTAGGAAGGCCGCCGTGCCCTTTCAGAGGAACCGTCCCGGCATTTGCCTGGAGTGATTTAGGGAAATCACGGAAAACGTAAATCAGGATGACCGGAGGCGGGATTGAACCGTCGTCCTCCCGAATGCGAGTCCAGCGTCTAACCACTGCACCACCTCCCTCGTAAGACTTACATAACTGGCCTCCAAGGTAACCAGACCTGCCTTTGTGTGATTATTTCTTGTGGGGTTTATAAAAGATACTGTTTATGTGCCTCCGTTACCAGGAACAGTGCATGAACTGAGACACCGCATGACAGCAGTTGTGGAAGCTGTAACTCAATACATGCTCGCTACAGTGTGGGAACAATTTGAATACCGCTTTGGTCATATGCCGTGCATCTCAAGAGGGGCATGTTGAACACCGATGTTTCTCCAGTTTCCCGTTGATCAAAAAATGAAATTCTTTGTATATGTTTATTAGTTTCAGAAATATAGACTTGCCAAATGGGAGGATTCTTTTTGATACGCTCTGTATTATCGAGCAGTAGCCTTGGAGCAGGAGGGGCATCACAGGACATTTTAATTTCCACACTCTATACTTTTACAAATAAAGTCATAACACTTTGCGAGCATCATAAGGAGGGATTCAGGATTCACACTCATTTCAGTGGAAGTTCGAAAACATAACAAAATAATTTTTTTTACATGAGAAATTTCATTACTTTTTTCACTTACTTATGGCTGAATTTGTTACTATAGGTACACTTTTCTTCGATGAATTTTGCACAGCATACATACCATACTTACAGGTGTATGATACTCCAGAATTTATTTAATTTATGAAAAAACGAATGAGCTGTTGTATTTTAAACTTCATGTTTAGAAAAAACACAAATTTTATATTTAATTACCCTAATTTTTACCACATTTTTTAATAGATGTGGAAAATTCTAGAGTTTCATACACCTTTAAGTATGGTTTGTATGCTGGGAAAAATTCATCGAAGAATCTCTCTTACTTATGAGGAAACGTGTACCTATAGCAACAAATGCTGCCATTATTAAGTGAAAAAAATAAAATTTCATATGTGAAGAAAATTATTTCGTTATGTTTTCGAACTTCCACTTTATGTGCTTGAATTCTGAATCCTTCCTGGTCATGCTGACAAAGTTTTATGAATTTATTTGTAGAAGTATAGACAATGGTAAATGCCCTGTGGTGCCTCTCGTGCCCCAAGTCTGCCCGTTTGACGTCCTACCACCCTTAATATTACTAAACTATTCTGTGTGTTATCCAGCAGTAGCCTGTAATGTTACCAACCTGTTCTGTGACTGACTCTACCGTCGCCATACTTCTTCTGATTTTTAAATGTTCCTACACGAGACATTTGAATTCAGCTTTCGTATTTGTTGTTCTTAAACTCACGATGATCACCTTTCGGTAACACATATGACAGAAAATGCTCGTGTGGTCGGATGTGTTGTCGGACAATATTGCTGGGTTTCACGTTGTCCCGGGTGAGTAATTTCTGCCGCCCCTGCACGCATCCTCTAAAGACGGGAGCCTTGTATTTCGTTCGCTAGAGGAGCTGGGATGCCAGTGCAGACGTGGCGCTGTTGCAGGCCAAGATCAGCCTGGTGTCTTCGCGGCGGGGCGACCTCACGATCCACCTGACGTCACCGGCCGGCACGAGGGCGACGCTGCTGGCGCGCCGGCCGCAGGACGTGTCGAGGGCCGGCTTCCAGGACTGGCCCTTCATGTCGGTCCACACGTGGGGCGAGCAGCCCTTCGGCCGGTGGACGCTCGAGATCCACAACGAGGGACGCTTCCTGGGTGGGTAGCCGCAGGTGGCTGCGGCAGCGGCGGCGCGGGCTGGCTCTGCCTACTAACACGACGCGACGCAAGCGTTGCACCTCCAACAAAGTTTACAAACATCTCAGCGCACACGCTTCGACTTCAGCCCTGGTGTCTAAATGGGGTGATTCAACTGAACTACGGCCAGGGGGTAACAAGGGTTGGACCGGGGGGGGGGGGGGGAAGAGTTCTTGCACCCGAAACCCCCTCCCCCTACCATCCTTTACTACAAACAGAACTTCCTGTCACCTACACTTTTAACGTGGCGCAGCTGTCTACGATTTTAATAATAATAATAAAAATAAACTGTATAAAATGATTTAATTTGTTGATAATATATTTACTCGTTGTCTTTACATAACGTCCAACAAATTTCAGTTCATACTATAGTCTTCTTGCGAATTTATTTGTCGAGATCTCAACTGCTGCGACCCTTTTTTCTATCTCGACTTCCGTATCTTGCATGAAAGTAGGAATGATAATTTTTCTATACATTGATTGGTATTGAGAGGTTTTGTTTTATCCCGGCTAGTTCTTAAATTAACCCCAGTGAGTCACTACACGTATTGTCTTCCCAGTTTTGAACTAAAATAACCATAAGTAAATTAATACTAGTGTTTTCAATAGATTCTCGTTCATCTGTTTCAGTTACTAGTCTGCAGTTTATTCTTGGTGAAAATCACGTAACCTAATTAGTTATGAACCTAAATCGAAGTAAAGTTCAAGACGAATCGTCAGTTTCACATTAACACGTTATTTTATTAATAAATCAGTTCATTCACACAATCGTATTCAAAGTGGTTCTTTGAATAAGTATCTAATCTGGAATCCCGTCAATATCAGAGATACTAAAAAATGTTCTGTCACTTTCGATAAAAAGATTGTTCCCGTTTAATATCCATAAACTGTCGTGAACTATGATTACTAGTCGCGTGAAGTAAAGCTCTTCCACTATCACGATACAAACTCCGAATCTGTCCAAAAATCGTTAATTCCGTAAAATATTTAAATCTTGACACGAAGTGAGGTTAAAGTCAGGGAGATTGTTGATCACCTCCCCGTTCCTCTGACAAAAGCTCTAATTCTGATCTGAAACTAATGCTTCCCAAAAAACAATCTCGTCGCGATTTATTCTTGCGCCCTGGTTTAATAAAGCTTCTATTGTTGCTTCCTAAAGCTGTACGTCCTAATTGACTTCGAACAGACTAGAGGATAGAGACTGGAGTATCATAATTGCATTGTATGTCTATTTGTACTTTAGTAAACGCTATCTTTGGTGTTCAAGACCTACGTTCTGTGACTTCAATATTGATTTTCTCATATATAAGAATAACTAATAATTTAACCATTGCTATCGTTTTTCCCCCCTCCCCTGCTTCCAAAATTTATGATTAAAATTCTTTTCTTTTTCTATTATTTTTCTACTATAGATTTCCCTCTATTTGTCTCTTATTTCTATTTCGTAAATCACTACTTGTGGAGGGGCTTTGGACATTCACTGAATTTATATTTCGAGGGCATGGGAGCTAATATGGAAGGCGTTGTAGGTGTTACACAACGCAGTTACTGGACTACTTCGGCAATATGTATTGACAAGGTCAGATCCACAAAATGGGACAGCTGTCGCTACATTGTACAATGCTTAAACGTCTGTCAGTTTAGGACTATACAATATCCATAAGAAAGTGAAGGAATTATAATGCCTTGCCAGGTGTTCTATCAAAATCGATGTACAACTTGGGATACAAATGGCACGAACAACACAGATGCTTGCCACATTCTTCCCCTTCGTGGCATAATCTTGACTTCCTTATTCATATTTTATAGTTCTAAAGTAACAAATTGGTTCACCCATTATATGATGAAAGTACCACTGCCCAGTTTTATGGATCTGACTATGGCAATACATGTTGCTGAACTTAGTAAGCCAGTAATAATGTTAACCTAGCTATCTTGGCAAATAAGTTGGTTTTTACAGGAAGACTACAGCACAAATTTATAGATAACTTCCTGCACTGAATGATCATGTCAGCTAACCATAAATTTCAACCCAGTCTTTCTACAATTTTTGTTAGAAAACTTCAGAACTAATTAAGTAATGCTGCTGATTTAAGATATGTAGTACTAGTAAAAGACAAAGATTGATATAAAATGATTATGAGTACACTGCCATCATTCGTCTTGATCGCTCTTTTATTGTTCAAAATTTACAGTTTTACTCGATAGCTTCAGGCCACCTTCAGAATCTGTCATGTACAAAGATAGAAATGAGAAGTTGTTATCTTACAGGGCGCCAAATGTTACATACAAAAACTGTAGTATACTAGAGTACCATGGAAAATTGCTACTGTTTTAGGCTACCTTAAGTAAAGTATGATATGGCCGTTAGGTAGTGTTAGTGCAGACACACTTTCGAAAATACCATCTAAATGATTTGGTGTTAGGCATATATTCGCTGTCTGTCAAATAAATACTGTACATAAACGGCTTACAGTGTACTGTGGACTAGTATGACAGTAGAACCACTTTATGATATGACATATTATTTTTAAATAAATATATAAGCTAAGTGTGCATAAAACGTGATGACTATAGCAAGGGTGTGAAGGTGTTAAAATTAGAATGGCACTTGAAAGGCAGGTTGTTCGTCAGTATTGTTACTGCCTCGTGTCTGCCCTGTTTACCTTGTGTTGGGACGGAGGGGGGAGATGACGGCACTGGCTGAGGCTGCAGCCAGCGGAGACGCGACCTGCGGCAGCTGGAGGGAGGGTGAGAGGGAGGGAGGGAACGCTGGACAGTGTCCACTGCAAGGTATCCCGTCGCTCTCGCCGTGTTGATACACCAGCAGATCTTCAAAGACGTCACAGTTGGGTTTCGTCTATAGTCGTTTTGTTCATTAAACGAGCGTTGTGGGCATGTCTTACCTTATACAAATACGTCCATTTCTTCCAGTATGTTCAGCATGTAGCTTTCCAGTGCTTTATGTGAAATATCTAGACTGTCGTATATATTGCCCTCTACATGTTGATATTAGTTCAGTTGATTACCTAGTGCAGTTTTCTTCTCTTCATAGAGATGTTCCCTAACTCAGATGTCGAACTTTCTGCCTGTTTGTTGAATACGTGATTCATCGGTCTTGACAATTATGCTGTGCAACAGAATTAAAAGACGACTTTTTCGAAACCCAGTAATTGTCTGACACATAAGCTTGAAATTTGGTTCAAAAGAACTTACACCAATCATCTGTAATGGTGGAAAAGAGTAGCATTCTGCGAGATCAGCTGCCCATGTTTATTGAGTATTTTAAAAATCCCCCTTTACAGAGAGAACCTGCAAAATCCTGCGAGGCACCTGCTGGCAGTCAACTAACCTAGGAGATGTGTTTTAAGTGCTTTCCTACCTGCAGGCACCTAGGGCTATTTCACATATTTTCTCTGTAAATATACATTTTTAAAATTCTTAATAAATGTGGTCAAGTGCCACACAGGGGTTTGCTAAACTGGGGGACCTAAAAGGATACTCTGACGTTTTACTAACGCATGTGTCGATGTCACACCCTTCAGTGATCACACCATTGCAGAGTGTGAAACAGGAGCACTGAAAAGGCATAAGGACACTTTGCTGCATACGATGACATTCAAATTTCGACGAATGTTTTTAGCTATGTCTAGTGGCTCCATTATGGACATCAGAGGAATAATTGCGGTCGCACTGTATTCGAAAGGGGTGAGATAACGTTCTTTGATGTCCAAACCCGTGATGTCCAACGACATGTGTTGTAGTCAGTACAAAACGTTGACAGGGACGTCTTCGTGATCCTCAGCGTACTGCAAAATGTCGTTTTCGAGCTCGAAGAGTGGTGGTATCAACGCCACAAGGGAACAGATAGTTTCATTTACACTCTTTGTCACCCCCAGGCGCTTTTTCGTATCGGTTTTGAGAGATTGTTTCTGAAATGTTTTCCTCAGCCACCCATAAGGAAATAGTTCTGGACATCGCGTTTCTCCCCTCTATCATAGAGGCGTGAAAAGAAGGGGTGAAATGAGGGGAAGAGGGGCTGTGTCGATCTGCCCATTGAATGACACGTCCAAGGTGGCGTTAGCAGAATTGTAGTGGAATTTGGTGCCATTGTGATATCATTAACCCACTTTATACCTCACATGAACTTCCGAGCTCTTGAGTTGTTTTCACATGTGTCGACAGTGTGGTGTTTGAAGCGTCGTCGAGTCTGAGGGTAACATCGCAGAGTGCCATGATGTTGAATCATGAAAGAGGAAGGTTGTATGAACCTTTGAGCCAAATTTCAAACGTATTAGCACAAATGGGAGACAGTTAAGCGGTTTCGAAGAAATGACACTTTAGCTCTATTGCGCAATGTAATTTTATAAAATTTTGGAAATTTATTTTCTACAAGGTCAGTTCTTGCCTTACACTACGACTTTTAGATGCTTCGTTCAGTAGTGTGTCTACACCTACGCTACCTAACGGCCTCAGCGTATTTTACTTACGGCAGAATCTCTCACCAAATAGTAGCATTAGTCCGTCGCATATATACACTGATCAGTCAGAACACACATGACCGTCTACCTACTATTACTGTAAACACGTCCAGACGATAGCAGCGTCACCTGGCAAGGAATGGTTGCTAGTCAGACACACGCACAGTGCATGTACATAGTTGGGTTGTTTGTGGGAGGAAACCAAACAGTGAGGTCATCAGTGTCATCGGATTCGAGAAGGACGCGGAAGGAAGTCGGCCGTGCCCTTTCAAAGGAATAATCCAGGCATCTGCCTGGAGGGATTTAGGGAAATCACGGAAAACCTAAATCATGATGGCCGGACGCGGGATTGAACCGTCGTCCTCCGGAAGGTGAGTCCACTGTGCTAACTACTGCGCCACCTCGCTCGGTTTTGCAGGTAGTAACAGTGAGCGTGCCGTCCGTGTGTAGAAGGGGGAAGGTGCGTGATCTATCTGAGTTCGACGGAGATCGGATTGTAATTGACCGGAGTATCGGCACAAGCGTTTCCGAAACTGTACAACTTGTTTGGTGTTCGAGGAGTGCTGTAGTGAGTGTCTTCAACACGCGGCTAAACAAAAGTGAAACAATGTCCAAACGTCTTGGGGTTGGGCGGCCACCTCTCAATACAGATGTCGGAGCTCGTAGGCTGTGCAGACTGGTGAAAGAGGACAGGCGGCGAACTGTGTCTGAACACACAGTACGCAGAAGACCTCCACGGCCGACTATTCATGCATGTGCCACGACATCGGCAACTACGACTGAAATGGGCACGTGACCATCGGCACTGAACGTTGACGCAGTGGCAGAACGTAGCACGCTCAGATGGTTCCCAACACCTACTTCATCAAGCCGTTGGTAGGGCGCGAATCCTTCGTCTTCCAGGGAACCAGCTCCTTGACATCTGTACTGCTGGATGGAGACAAGCTGGCGGCGTCTCCGTTATGTTCTGGGGAACACTGACGTGACCATCCGTGGGTCCAGCGAAGCTCGTGCAAGAGGACGGCCAAGGAGTACCTTACATTGGCTGCAGACCACGTACATCCGTTCATGGTATATTTTAACAAGATCGTGCGCCATGTAACGAAGCCAGTGGTGTGATGGGATGGTTCGAGGAACTCTATGGCGAGTTTCACTTGGTCGCCAGATCTGAAAGCGGTCGAACACATCTGGGATGTGGCGACGGAGTTCATCGCCCTCTCCGCGAAATATCCGGAAATGGCAAATGCAGTGCCAACACAAAGGTCTCATCGCTTCCGTGCCACGACGCGTCTCCCGTGTTATTCGTGCCGAAGGTGGACTACCCGCTATTAGGTAGGCGGTCGTAATGTTCTGACTGATAAGTGAATGTGATGTCTCATAACAGTCGTCAGGCGCATTTTCTCTCGTATTTCGATAGATATTTGTAATTTTTTTTCTTTTTTTATTATGTCTGGCCTTAGTAACGGCAAAAAAATACCGCGCACATCGTATATGATGCGACGTCCAGTGTTGGTGAAAAGCGTCGGCTTCTTTCCCGTTACGAACAAAATTATTTTTAAAGTGGAACTTTACGCACCCGTTCGACAGAGTTGTTCCAGACTAGTTTCTTGAGATATTCTATTATTGGCGTGTATTAACAGAGACAGTAAAACAGGGAGAATAACAAGTAATGCAGCAGTGACAACACCGCCCTGGCCTGCACTGACTTGTACCTCATACAACAGCGCTGCTCAGTCGCTCCTGGTGTACTGGCTATTCTTTCGGTTTCACTGTTCCTGATAATACATATCGATCAAAGTGTCATCTCACTAGACTAACTTTGGGCCGCTTTTCCGAATGGCAACAACAAAGATCCGGTTGAAAATTCAATTTGTTCGTAACTGGAAACAAACCGACTCTTTCCGTCGACTCTGGGCGTCGCGTCAAAGAAGTAATGTTCAGTACCTGTTTGTCGTGGCTGCGGCTACACACTGCAAAAAGAAAGAACATTATAAATGCTATCATAATGTGCTCATTAAGAAGCATAAATTTACGGCAAAGTTTTGACACAGTCAGACAAGTATTAGAGTTAGAACCTATCTAGACCTCTTGATGCAGTGTATCTGAAGGTGCGAAAATTACCCAGACAATATTCATCCAGTATTTGAGAATGAGAGCCCTTGGTGACTTCCAAAAAACTTTGACCGTAATTTTAAATCTTTTTCATATATATTTAACGCTTACAGCACCAAAAAACAATCAACCGAAAACAAGGTACTGCTTATTAAATGTTGGTTCTTCATGTGATAAAACATGAACATAAAAGAACTAAATTTTTAGAGGAATGTCTTTGCTTTTGTAACTTACTTTCACCATGATTAAGCCTAAAACAAACTGAATGACACTATGCACTGTTAGCTAAAAGATTTCTTAGAGTAGATATATATGGTTATAACTTTCTTCATTTTGAACGTTTCATAGGGCTATGGAAAGTAACTGGAGACCAATAACACCAGTGTAATCAGCATTTCGTGTTCTGAGTCGTCTGTATTAGAAGCTTAACGTCAAATATGTAACACGGTAACTCTTAAATGTGAAACAGGAAATACTCCCTAAGGTTCTTCAAAATTATATTTATTTCGTCAAATACTGACTTTCGGCTTATTACCCATTTCAGGTGACAGTTGTACATAACGAAAACAGATAAAATGATGTACTACTAACACAACTATTATTTGCCACATGATATAGCGAAAGTGATGACATGTGGAGTGTTAACATAGTAAAGAGAGGGTCTGCCTCGAGCAAAACACAATTTTTCTTTTTCTTTTTATTCCCCAGACACGTTTCGCTGAAATTCAGCATCATTAATGTGTTATTTGTTTTCTTCTTACTACCACATGCTGTGGATTTCGTAGGTTTAATGAAATTTAATGCAGTTGTTTTGTTCCGCACTTCGTCAATTTTGGTGGTTTCTCCATTATCTTCACAGTGAAGGCCTGTTGTAAGTAATTTTTCGTGTCACTGTTTACAAAGAAAACACGTATTCAGAGCTTTGACCTTCAACAAACCATGAAAAAATAAAATTAAATTTACAGTTTGAGTCTAGTATTTGTGACTAAAACATTACGTGGGGAACTGAAATTGCCCATTTAATATCAAGCTTCTATTCCGCGTCATATTTTGTAGATTTCCGGTATTTCCTATAGTATCAGCTCTCTACTTTGCTGAACAGAATGTTAAAGTTCATATTATTCATCATATGAGTGGGTTTTTGCTAAAGGATGATCGATAAACTTTGACTCTTTCTTTCTTAATCTACAGCTCCGTTCATATTCAGATAACATAATTGCCACAGCTCTGCCTGACTGGCAAAGACGTACATTGCACCGTGCTTCCAAGTGATTTTATGCACACCTCTCTGTGTGAAGGTTGCAATCGCCTTTACTATTGAATAAAAATGTTAATATGCTTTTGATATTGTAAAATTCCCGTCTTTAGTTGCGATAATTTAACGCTTCAACAAGGTTATCTGAAATGTTGCTAGTTTTTGTAACTGCTAACTGGTTCCTGTTGGTCAAAGCACAGAAACAGTGTAATTTTACACATTGTCTTTGTTCGCAGTATATTATCGATCAAGATAGGGCAGAGTTCCATCATCTGAATCTGCCTTGCAAACAAAACTACTCACTGTCGTACATGTCGCTTCCAGTAATGGCTACGAAAAAAGAAAATGGCTAACATTGCACTACTTCTGTACTTTGGCCAACAGGAATCAGTCAGTATTTACGAAACCTAGTGCATGATGTCATATACGATCAGAATTTTATTTAACCTCGAATTAAAGTTAGTTTCACAACTAAATGTCACATTTTGTAATACCAACAGTATATCAAAATTTCTACTCAGTTGTAAAGACAACTGCAACCTGTGACACAGTGTAGTGTGTATAAAATCACTTGCATGCCCTGTGGATGAGTACGGATTGGCAGGTCAGGCTGTTTCAGTTAGGTGACCTGAATAAGTACGTTGCTGGAGATTGCGAAAGACAGATTCTAAATTTTGCCGATCATCTTTTAGCAGAAACCCACTGATATGATGAAGAATGTGGAGTTTTTACATTCTCTTAAGAACAGCAGAGACATGTACCTAGTGGAAATCTGCATGCCTCTGACACAGAGTGTCAGCTTACAAGGAACCCCTTGAGCGCGTGGTCGCAAGTTCATTCTTCAATAAAGCTCATTTGACAGTGTTATGACAGGAAAAATATCAGCTGTTAATGACTCACATGTGCATCAGAAGAGCGATATAAAATGAGTGTCGGGGAAGAGCATAGATCAACCTTCCATGAGATTTATGTAGTACACTTCACAAAATGGACATAGTCGACATTTAAGAAAAGTTCAAAATAAACCATTAACTTTCACCATGAAGACCGAATGAAAAATGGCTCACTACACTGATACAAAGGTTCACATAATCAAGTTCGAAAACGATCTCGTTGAGAGATACAAACCGTGCAGGACATTCAGCTAGGTGTTCACTCTTAAGGAATGCAAATAGAATCATATTGGTGTAATGGGGTGATGAAAACTGATGGGATGTGCGGCACGCAACCAAATGTGAAACTCTGTCGTGGGGCTTATCGCGAAACTGGCTATGCTTTAAGGCGTAGCTGCAGGCAGTGTGATACTATGTTTTATAAACACGGAAAACACAAACATGTTTGCTCTAAAGGAGTGTAATTTTTATGCACAGACCAAGATTCAAGCAAAACAAAGTTATTTTGACCAGCTATTGGCCAAAAGTAGCGCTCATACCACAGTTGTAGTTCTCTTGTGCCCATTTTCCCACTCTTGCTTGCTCTGATGTACAAATTCCCTACTGTCCTGGCAAAAGCACGTACTCGAGAGACGATTGTATGGAGCAGAACAACTCCAACTTATCGCCGCACAATAAATAGTTTTCCAGCCAATTTACCACCCAGATTAACAGTCGGCACCATTGTACACGATTGCGTTAAGGCATTGAACGAATCTTCATACAACTCCCTTCGTCTCTCTCAACTTCCAGGGTTCCTTTCACATGCAGTTCGTCTTCAAATCCCGGTTGCTCGAAGTTGAAAACAAATTCCTTACTGAACTATGGGATAAGTTTGTTTATCTCATCTACAGATTTTCGGGCCAGTTCCGCAGTTTGCTGTGCATCGTCACGTTGACACTTTGTTCGAAATTTCGTCATCTTACGTCTTTCAACCCTGCAGCACTGTTTTAAGTTATGCAACCATCCACTGCTTCCCTTGAAATCACTACAACCTTTGGCGCGCGCAGTTCTATGTGCGTAATCGCACACTCTGTAAGTTATATCGCGCATCCTTGAAATGTGCAAACATTTGAACAAGTGCGTCCTCTGCTACCTTGGACATCCGTCGTTTTTCTAATGCACTACCCATGTCATATTGCTGCAGACTTACTCGGAATCTGTTTGAATCGTTTTTTGCTAACGTGTGAATGAAATGATCTTCCATGTATTTTTAGCTTTCGCTCCTTGGAAAACGATTCTGCTTTGTTACGTTTCACTTGAAACGTGATTTGTGTCTCCCTGTCCGACAAGGGTGATGAACTACATGACTCGACACCTTTTTCTGTATCAGTTTTACTTGTTAAGCTCGTATTGCACTCCTCATGTGTGTCATCTGGACAGCCGAGCGTATACGACACCACAAATTCCACTGACCCATCTCAGAGAAACGCTAATATTTCATCTCCCACTTCTTTCCAAGTCTGGTGAAACGTCAATTTCGACAACTGTTGTTGTAGATATGCAATAATGTTTGCTTTGTTTATCGTTGCCATGTCTCTGTTCTGTATCAACATCAGTAGCATTGCACCACTGTTGTGAGTTATCCGTCGGGTAAGCATTTCAACCACGTTCGCTATTGTATATCTCAGCTCCCGCCCCATGCTGCCATTAGCAGCCAATATTGTGGTTACATGCTACACAATACCTATGTTGACGACTGCCGTACACGTCATTGGCTTTTCACGATCTCACACTGAGTTCCTCGTTAGCATTCAATGATAAAACTCAATTTTCTTTTTCTCCTGCATTAAGTTTAATTTATTTACAAGTACTATATTGACATTTTTAATATGGCTTTACTCTCTCATTAGCTGTTAAATGTATTTCCACGTAAAAAACTTTGGTTCTTTTCCTAGTTAATGTAAATATTTGTACATGAGGAGAAAATGTGATACTTTCCTATGTAGACACTCCACACGTTATCAATTTTGTTATGTTTATTTGTAAATATTATCTGTATACGTAACACTTCACTTTTCTCTGTGTTTGCGACATTCGGTTGTCACATGAAGGTGACGTATAAAGCCGAAACCGGTTCGTGAGGAAATGGCTATAATTCTGCTGAACATTTAATATCATCAACACGTTATACCAAGGACAGACAGAAAATTGCTACTACAAGGGAAATGTTTCAATTTAAACATTGACAGGAGTTAACTTGCACACTTCATCTCCCTAGGGATGTCAGATGCCGTTAAAAATAGGTACACATCTTACTATTTAGATAAATCTTACTTCGTTCATGTAGTAAAACAGTCCTTCCCGCACGTAGAACAGGTAGAGAAAATTATAACATTGGTGCTGATGCGACAGTTCCACATTATATCCTTAAAGATTTGTCTCAGACTGTCTTTTGCTCCGCTGTGGGAGTAGACGACATACTCACAGTAGCCAGGCTGCAGGGACAGAGGTGGACGCTAGTACTGTTGCCACTTGCAGCCAAGTACCTCTGTACGTAATGACGCATCCATCGTTTATAAAGAAAACCAGCCGGTATCGGTGATAACAGCCCGCTGTTAGCTCAGCATCATGCGAATTTTGCTTCGCATTAGACGCGAAAAGACTCAACATTACTTAGGAGACACGTATTTGAACTATTTTTAAGCGAAACATATTGTTTAACTCAAAATAAACGCCAACGAGTCTGTGGTGGCCGTTTCAGTATTTTATCAGATGACCTAATCTGCCAAATCGGAGCTCAGACACCAATATCGTGGATAAGTCAATGCTTTTTTTTTTTGTTTTTCGTTTACTGACTTACCTGAACAGAAGGACTGTTTGCTGATGATGCTGTGGTGTACGGGAAGGTGTCGTCGTTGAGTGACTGTAGGAGGATACAAGATGACTTGGACAAGATCTGTGATTGTTGTAAAGAATGGTAGCTAACTCTAAATATAGATAAATGTAAATTAATGCAGATGAGTAGGAAAAAGAATCCTGTAATGTTTGAAGACTGCATTAGTAGTGTAGCGCTTGACACAGTCACGTCGATTAAATATTTCGGCGTAACATTGCAGAGCGATATGAAGAGGGACAAGCATGTAATGGCAGTTGTGGGGAAGGCGGATAGTGTTCTTTGGTTCATTGGTAGAATTTTGGGAAGATGTGGTTCATCTGTAAAGGAGACTGCTTATAGAACGCTAATACGACCTATTCTTGAGTACTGCTCGAGCGTTTGGGATCCCTATCAGGTCGGATTGAGGGAGGACATATAAGCAATTCGGAGGCGGGGTGCTAGATTTGTTACTGGTAGGTTTGATCATCATGCGAATGTTACGTAAATGCTTCAGGAACTCGGGTGGGAGTCTCTGGAGGAAAAGATGCGTTCTTTTCTTGAATCGCTACTGAGGAAATTTAGAGAACCAGCATTTGAGGCTGACTGCAGTACAATTTTACTGCCGCCACCTTACATTTCGCGGAAAGACCATAAAGAGAAGAGAGATTAGGGCTCGTACAGTGGCATATAGGCAATCATTTTCCCCTCGTTCTGTTTGGGAGTGGAACAGGGAGAGAAGACGCTAGTTGTGGTACGAGGTACCCTCCGCCACGCACCGTATGATGGATAGCAGAGTATGTATGTAGATGTAGATGGACATATATACTTACTATTAAAGGAATTTAAGAAACCTTTCTTGGTGTTGGAAAGTACGGGTAATGGTGGCCAACCGACTGGAAAATATACTTTTGACACGACAGACTGTTCCGAGAATTCAGCCCCGACAAGTAGCAAACAGATGAGGTAAAGAGTTTTTCTTACACTAAATACCCATAAATGCATATACTTCTAACCACAGATAATATATGACAATTGTAGCTACGTCAAATATGATAAAAATTTCAATCACACACACAATCCAGATCGATCATACGGTGCGCTACATTAGAGTCATCTTCATGCTTTAGGTTTTTTTTTTTCTGTTTTGGTCCAGTAAAGATCAGACTCTGTACCAGATGGTGTCAGTCACATATTTGCCACGAGACACACATGCGAAACACAGCTCTTGTAGTAGCTGATGCAGACGTTGCTGCGTATATCGCACAACGGCCCACAGGGAATACATGAAGAAGACCCCTTGTAGCTGGAACCGGAGATGAGAGAACGACTCTTGAAATAAATCACCATTGGACACTGGGAACACAGTATGTGCTGCTGCGCTACTAACCGCTGCTGCTACGTGTGTAATAGTGGTGCGTATGCATGTCTGGGTGTTTGTGCGTGTGACTGCTGGCGTGCGAGACAGGCGAGGCGAGGCGAGGCGAGGTGAGGTGAGGTGGCGCGTGGCGGCGCAGGGCGCGCCAATCTGCAGGAGTGGGCGTTGGTCTTCTACGGCACGGCTGAGCCACCGGACGGAGCGCTGCCGCCTCCGGGGGCGGCGGGGGTAGTGGGAGCGCCGGGGGCCGCGGGCGTGCCCGCCTCCGGTGTCGGGCCCCGCGGGGGGTTCCTGGGGGCGGGGCCCGCCGCTGCCCGGCCTCCCATCGCCGCGACGCCGGCGCCGCCACCGAGGTCCAAGCCGAAGGTCAAGAAGCAGAACTTCCGCGGCGGCAACCGCACTGGCGCCGCCAAGAGCCGCACCACCACCACCACCACCACCACAACTGCAGCTAGCGCCGCGACGGTATTGCCCGCCGTCCCGACGACGCCGCCACCGGCCGCCCCCGGCGCAGCCGCCGCCGCCTCCCGCGGTCCTGCTGCCACTCCGGCCCCCGGCGCTCCCCGCCGCCTCCCGCCCCCGCCACCACCGCCGCCGCCCCCAGCGCAGCCGTCGGTGCTACGCGGCGACGTGACCATCATGCTGCAGCCGGCGCCGTCGGAGCCGCTGGGCCGGCCGCAGATGCCGGACGCCTTCCGCAAGTACACCAAGGTCAACGTGCTGGTGATGAAGGAGCCGGCGGCGGGTGTCTCCGTGGCGGAGCTGTCGCGCGACCACACGCTGCGCCTGCCCACAGGCAAGCCCCGCCCCCCGCCCCCAGTCCCCGCCTCCACTCCACGTCATCCCTGCACCGCGCTTTCCCTGCCCAGCTGCACCCGAAGCCACCGGTAACACCGAGGAACCATCCTAGGCTGCCGTTCACAGTCGATCTGGCACATTGCTGCTCTCCTACCTTTGCCATCAAGGCTTCGCCGTTTCTTGGCTAACCTCAGAAACTTGTTTCATTATAACCGTACGGGACCTTTCTCATGGATGAACGGTCAGTGTGTACTCTTGATGTAAAGGAGATCCAACTTCCATGTTGGGTGCTCTGTACCAATTTTTAACTGTCGGCATCTCACACGTGAAATAAAGCGGTGGCTGTGAAATTGAAACTCAGAACTATCGTTTGGGTGTAGTTCTTATCCGTCGCATATTTTTCCATCAGTTACGTACAGTGGAACACTAAGCAAGTGTTGAGCCAGCTTTTGATCGACATCGCACCATCTATTGCGTCACTTTTTTATGAGTTGAAAGTCTCATTCTGTAACAGTCATGGAGTCAATCCTAGAAATAGAACTCAAGATAAGATACAGCAATGTATATGCTTATGCGATCTTCAAAAAGCTATTAAGTTCTTTTTTTAACATTTTTTATGCAGCGACAGCAACTGATATTGTTTATATAAGAACATACCGCCTACAGTTGCAAGTTAACTTTATCGTTTACCTAGGTTTCGACGTTAGTAATAACATCTTTTTCAGAACCTGCAAAAAGTTAATATTATAATGTGCTAGTAAATTATATTAGATATGGTCATCCTACAGGATGCAACGTGTAGTGCTTACATAAAATATTATTTAAACGTTTACCTAAATATCTAATATAATTTACTAGCACATTATATTATAAACTTTTTGCAGATTCTGAAGACGACGTTATTAATAACGTTGAAACCTATACAAACGATAAAGTTAACCTGCAACTGTAGGCGGTATATTCTTATATATCCAGTTCTGTGCTAGCTGGTGCAGCAATTATGTGTATGTTTATTTTCCTAAGGGACCAAACTGCTGAGGTCATCGGCCCCTAGACTTACACACTACGTAAACTGGCTTAAACTAACTTATGCTTAAAACAACACACACAGCCTTGCCCGAGGGAGGGCTCTAACCTTCGGCGGGAGGGGCCGCGCAATCAGTAACATAGCGCCTCAAAACGCGTAGTAGTTACCAAACCGAAATGGAAACTACCTATACGAACAGATGCATTTTCTGTTTATTCACGTTCAAATGAAAAACGAAGGAAATTCTTGTCCACTTCTTTCCCTGCACCAGAATGTGTGTATCCTTACTTCCAGAAATTCACGTTAACGTAGATACCTACTTCACAAGCCATTCATTTTTCATTTAAACATTGTTGTCTAATTCGTACTTACGGGCTCCATAACCGCTCTCCTCCTCTCTTTCTGCTCTTTAACTTCCTCATTAAGTCGTTTTCTTTTTGTTCCATCTCTCCAGTAAATGTTTTTCGTTATGCACGGATACGTTATTAGTCTGTGGCTGCCATCCATTCAACCTGTGACTATGTCAGAAGGTATTAAGCACTCTTTCACTCTCTTTATACGACCTACTCCCTCATTTTAGTCCGTAACATCGTCAGTGTCATGTAGCGGGTGCAGTACTGTTAAGTAATACGAAAATATTATGTCTCGATGTCAGAGTTATTTTTTTTCATATACGACCGGTTCTAATGCCATATTGACCATCAGCTGATACAAAATGTTTGGCTTCGAGTAGCACGTAAATGTGAACTGCAGTTTCGTAACCATTCGTCTGCTACTGAACTACAATTCACCTTGACGTACTATACAAAGCCATACGTTTTATTAGTGATGAAGGTGAACGGGGCACTGAAGCAGATCATATGTCGCAACAAATACAACTGGATAGGTTAAAAAGCTGTTCACCAAGCAGGAGAAGGAGAAACACGTACAAACATTAAGGAAATTTTCAAGCCATTCCTTTAGCCTTCATCCCTCTTCCCTCTCCTTCAGCCCTTCTTCCAGAAGAAGAAAGTGGGTCCAAGAGCTTGCACATTTCCTTAACTTTTGTATGTGTTTGCTCCTGAGCCCGCTTAGAGAGTAGATTTTTTGTCTGTCTAATTGTATCAAATTTTCAAAAATTATTTTCGTTAAAAATGCTCTGAGATCGACGTACAAATAAACAGCTTTGTATTACTGTGCAGTAGATCACGTCTGATTACGTATGATTTCTAACACCGATCCAAAAATTCCTTACAACGTCATTGGATCAGACAAACAAATACGTTGGATCCAGAATGAGATTTTCAATCTGCAGTGGAGTTTGCGCTGATATGAAACTTCCAGGCTAAGCCAAATCTCCACAGTATCCTTTCTTCCCGGTGTGCTAGTTCTGCAAGGTTCGCAGAAGAGGTTCTGTAAAGTTTGGAAGGTAGGAGACGAGGTACTGGCAGGATTCAAACTGTGGGGACGGGTCGTAAGTCGTGCTTGGGTAGCTCAGATGGTAGAGCACTTGTCCGTGAAAGGAAAAGATCCCGAGTGCTACTCTCGGTCCGGCACACAGTTTTAATCTGCCAGGAAGTGTCAAATCTGTTAGACTGTCAGTACATCCATGAGACTAAAATAGGCTGTCGCTTTCCGTTTAATTTCAGTTTACTTACTAGATTCATAAAAGACGGCGTCGATATGTTTAAAGTTGTCTGTTATTTGCAATGTCATACTGTCTGCTATCAGAAACACTCTTGCAGTTTGGCCCGTTTCACCTTATTGCTGTGCAGTTACACTTTTAATGCTACTTTTCTTTGTATACGAACCTTACAAGCCTCGACGGTGAAGTTTTTTCAGTTTTCTTTTACCAGAGGAACGTCGGCAACTTAGGCAATGCAGCACGCCATCACTTTATCCCTATTATCAACATTTTGGAAAGTGATTTTGGAATTACGTATTAAGTTATTTATTACTTGATTGTACGTTTCTGCGGGATATTTTTCCTCCCTTGGTTATAACTCGGATCACTGTTTGTGAGAAATGAATATCAGTCACCCAAATTCAAAAGAGTTCACGGACATGTGAATAGCTTGAAGTACATTGCGTGTCTTAACTGCGATTAACACTGCAGTGAAGCGCGACGATTATAACAAGGAAAATTTCGGTTTAAGGTGGAAGGTGTCACAAATACACTTTTATTTCGAAGTCAGATCGAGATACCATTGTACTGTTGCGGGCGTGAGAAGTTAAAACGCATACGCAGGGGTCCACTGTCCTTATGCCAGTGAGGAAGAATGCATTAAACCGTAGTGACGTCGCCTACCGTCGGCTGTCCGTCATAAAACACACGAGGAATTGGGGTACTGCCTCGTGCTAACCTGACTTGTTAGATGCTCATGCTCTGCTTTTCAGCACAGCCTCGAATTCTGGTTCCGTCTCGTTCCCGGTGGTTTCCGTGGCGCAGCGTCGCCCCCATCACCCCCTTCCACAGCACACTGTCACGTATCATTCATGACGGCCTTCGCATGCCGACCGCGCACCGGTCATGTCACAGCCGTTCGCTTCATGTTGTTTGTGAGCACGAACTCGTGTAGTGTACCTTGGCACATAGCTTAGCATGAATATTTTTTCTTTCGTTTTGGCTTTGTATGTTGACATTCTGAGCTTGTATGATTTTTGTAGCTGTCGATACATGCCAATAGCAATAAATTATTTGCTTTTACCTCATTGTGTTTTTAATTATTTGTTTCTTTTATTAATTATTATTGTTATCTTGATGGTAAGTAAACTATAATAATTCACATTTAATTTAATATTGCTTCTGCAAGACCTTTAAAGGTTTATTCAATAACCTAGGTTTAACAATGTGGTTTCCAGGGTTACTATCCCTGTGCTACTAGTGAAATCGTCGATAGTGCAATCTCTAGTGCTTTTAGGACTGACAACCATGAAAAGAAACTTTCGATTTTTGGTGTCTTGCTACGAAGAGCACGACTTAGTTCCTTAACTTTTACTTAAATTATTGTTATCAAGATTACCGTCAGTTGTATGGGTTTACAGACACCACTGTGTTATTTGTGCCACATGTTTCGTTTCACCATTTTGATTTCTTAGCGAAATTTGCTACTTTGTGCAGCACAATACATGCCTTGTTACTATCGAGTGTCGCCCAGCAGACCCCCTTCTAACTGAACCGTTTGGACCCGCTTCAAGACCACGTACCTTAAGTGACATTACATTACCGAAAACACAGTGCCCTCTCTACATAACAGATCCCTAGGAGAGACTCAGAGTAAGATCTTATCGTGCTTTATGGCAAAATAAGCTTCAGTTAGGTGCATGTGGACACGGCTCTCCTTTTTCCCGTGTAAACTCAGAAGAGGTCTTAATTACTGGCCGATGTACGAAGTCTCTGCTGTGTGCCACTCTTTATGACAAAAACAAATTAAAACATTCGTATGCTTCAATTATATTCTTATTAAGTTTCAATAACAAATTTTAACATTTAAGTGAAATGAGTGGCACGAACAACTTTTCCCTTGTATGTCTCATTATTGCTATGTGTGGGTTGGGTTGGTATGAGATACGGTACCAACATCGTATTGCACGGAATTTTAACTTCGGATGCAATAAGCAATATCATATTTAGATCAAAGCTTCTTTAACGCTGAACGGAAGGTCAGTTGCTAGTTCCGTGGCCGGAAACTCCAAAACTGGAGTATGGCGGTGGTGGCGGGACTGATTAGTTTTCTGACTGCTTCGATGCGGCCTGCAAAGAATTCCTCTCAGAGTGGCGCTTACATCCTATGCCATCTGTTGTGTTTTGGATGCATTTCATTCTGTCTTCCTCTAAAGCTCCCTCTGTTTCCACGGAACTTTTGCTTGATGTCTTAATACATCTCGTATCCTTCTGTCGCTACTTCTTATCAGCGTTTCTACATGTTCTTCCCCTCACCAACCTCGCAGAAAAACGTCTCATTTCTTATTTTATCACTCCACCTAATTTTAAGCATCCACTTTATGGTAACATCTCAAACGCATCTGTCGTCTCATTTTGCGGTTTTCCCAAACTCAGTCGTACACTTCTGTATAATGCTGGGCCCCAAACGTAGGTCTTCACAAATTTATTCCTCGATAGTAATACCCTTTTTCGGCAAGTAATGCCCTCTTTCGCTGTGTTACTCTGCTTTTTACACCATCATGCGTTATTTTCGTTCCTAGTTGGCAGAATTCCCCCACTTCTTCTACCTAGTCGTCCGCAATTGTGTTGTTAGGTGAATCGCTAATCTTGTTTCTGTTACTACTCATTACCTTAATCTTTCTTACAGTTATTGTCAATCCACTGCATGTCATAATTTCATTGTGACTCATTTCATTGGACTTAGTTGTGTTATTACCGAATCTTGGTTCAAATGGCTCTGAGCACTATGGGACTTAACTTCTGACGTCATCAGTCCCCTAGAACGGAGAACTACTTAAACCTAACTAACCAACGGATATCACACACATCCATGCCCGAGGCAGGACTCGAACCTGCGACCGTAGCGGTCGCGCGGTTCCAGACTGTATCGCCTCACCGAATCTTATCATTGACATTCTTACGCCCTGAATTTCAATTCTGATATTCCCCCTGTGCTTAGGTATGGCTCCCGCCGCATTTGATATCAAGTCTCCCAAAGCTCTAATTCTAATACTGGACCCCTATGTCGACTCTTATTTCTTCTTCTAACAGATCATCAGGCTGCTCCTATCACTTGTGGATGCCTTCAGTGTTAATCCATATCCCTCTGACTAGAAAAAGCTTGTCTCCTTTCCATTTCATTTCGCTTACACCAGCTGTGTCTAAACTGAACCTTTTGATTTCTAGTTCCAAATTTTCAAGTTTCCGCACAACTTTCAGTTTCCCGACATACCGTGTTCATACTCGTAGAACATTACCCGTTCACTAGTTGTTCTATGTTTTGCTCATGGTTACGTCCCCCTGGCAGTCCTTCCGCAGAGATCCAAATGGGGGACCAATTTGCAGTCTTTTTCCAATATTGAGCTTAGAAGAGCACTTCTTCAATTACAGGCCACATGTACAATGGATCACATTATGTCTTTAATTGGGTGTTTTCCGTTGCCGTCTGCATCTTCATGCAGTTCATCATTGCTGGTTATTGCGTCTCTGAGGCGTAGCTTCCTAACCCAAGGGCGAAACCTCTGCCCACTTCTCCGCCCTGTTTGTTAAGGCCGTCTGCAAATTTAAGCAGCGTCTGTTTTAAGCGACTATTTTTCTTTGTTACTTAGTCACATGAGCAACGGCACGTGAACCTTCTGGGGAGAGAGTGAAGATTTGGGGAATTAAATAAAGACACTATCAAACAACACATAAGGTTTTATAATGGATGTGGAAAACTGGTCGAATAACTGTTAATGGAAGAATGTTCATAAATAGTTGGGAAATGGAACCTTGCTACGTGTAAGCTGTATTCCAGTAGTAAGACGGTTGTTTACTGCCATCAGACGGCCGACGTAATATAGTTTTTCGTTCCCACGGCATCAGAGACACTGAGTTTTCCTTCTAGTTCACTGTTTCTCTTTTCTTTCTATAAGTGAAAATATGTTCTTGTTAATCCTTTGTGCTTCTGCACATCGTGAAGCATCTTGCTCGCACAGTTGTCCTGTTTTACGTCTGTTATTATTGTTATTGGGATTTTAGGATGTTCAGTAGTAAGTTGCGTTAGTCTTAGAAACGTTTGACTGCACAATAAATAAGCTTTACTAGAACTTTTGATATGTTTCTTAGCCTTGAATGAAAGTCTTGTAGGTGTAATGCATTTTTTAAACTTTTACTTGTTGTTGTTTTGTTCCTTCATGTTTATGGGCACAGTTTGTGAAAATTATTTGTATGATATTATTTACTCATTTAAAGTATTAAATCATGAAAAGATATTTCATTATTTTTTGTTCATAGCTTTATATTTTACTGCACCGATATGTTACATGATGCGAAAGCATGTCTGCATGTGGCATGCAGCCTATCTGTTTGTGTGCAATTTCTTCTTCAACAATCGGTAATGGTTCATACAGTGTGATACGTTCGAAATTTACTGTCAGAACTATAATTAGAAATTTGTGAGTGAATTATGGCACTCGAACATTGGTTTCTATCGCGCAAACAAGACACTTGCTACAGACATTTTAAGCTGTACTTATACTCAACCAAGATATTGGTGATTATTTTCACAAGGCAACCACAGAAAATTGACAACGTCGTTGTTCTGACGAGGAAGCATTTTGAACTTGTCCGTGTACCTTAGTGAAAGGAGGCAGCGGCTGACATCGAAACATCCGAGGTATGTGACGGCTACCGAAAAGTGACTTATCTATGGATGTCGTTTAATGGAAAGGCAATTGCACATGGATGAAGCAGTCGTGCGATGCCTATCCATGGAAGGGGGACATAGAGAATGACCATAACACGGCTTCATTGTGCAGATAGAGACAGCTGTCACTGACTTGTAGCACCTAGCAACGGTCGGAGGTGCGTGCTAACAGCCGTTGGTAGGACGCGCAACACAGTGTCTGCGCAGAAGCCTCTGGGAGCCAATCTAATAGAGGCCGCACAGGTTCCTTATTCCATTCTGACAACTAGTTGTTGCACTCGTCTCTCTATAGATATTCGGAATGAAAGTAAGCCTCATTGGCTGGTATTACCATTTTATGGTTCAAATGGCTCTGAGCACAATGGGACTTAACATCTGAGGTCATCAATCCCCTAGACTTCGAACTACTTAAACCTAACTAACCTATGGACATCACACACATCCATGCCCGAGGCAGAATTCGAACCTGCGACCGTAGCAGCAGCTCGGTTCCGGACTGAACCACCTAGAGCAGGTAGGCCACTGCGGCCGGCGTCGATTTAGCGTTTGTATTAAAGTGCGATGAGAGTGGCGTTATCGATGCAAGAGGACACTGCGATACGACAGACAGGAATTAAAACTTCAGAGGCGACGTTAGGGCTTGTAGTACGGTTCGTTCAGCAGCGTGTGACCCATTGAGGGGCTACTCTGTGAGAAATTTCAGCTGCAATAGATGAGAGACCAGCCTGATTTGCAGTCCCCTTTCAGTGACGCTTTGTCCACTACATGTTGGCTTAAGTCACAGGCTGCTAGTCCCTAAGACTAGAGTTGAATGCTCGCTTAGCTACTTCAGATATTTTGTGGTTGAGGCCATAATTGAATAAATAAGCTTCGTCATTGACAATCGTGCCGTTAGAAAGAGACGAAATCGAAACACTTTGTCCGCATTGGGTGCCATACGACGCTTTAGTGTGACAGTAAGTCAGGGCTGTTAGGGCAGAGTGGCAGACTGCAGGCTGTGACGCCTCGATGTGTGTGTGTGCGCAGGCAGCGTCTCTGGCTGGGAGCTGGTACTACACGGCACGGAGCAGCCGGCACAGCCAGACGACGACGCCGCCGCCACCGCCGCGCCGCCGCCTCCAACGGCCGCCCCCGGCACGGCCGCCCCCCGCACGCGGCCCCCGCCGTCGCTGCCCCTGGGGGCGGATGCGGGCAAGCAGCAGCAGCGCTGGCCCCCGTACCCCCGGCCGCCCGCGCTTCACGACAACGAAGTGGCGCCGCCCCCGGCCGCGGCGCCCGCCTCCGCCCCCGACGCCGCTGCGCGGCCCCCTTCGGTCGGCGACGCCGCCTCCAGCACCGCCTCCGCCTCGGGCTGCGTGTTGCTCGCCAAGAACGGCCACGGCTGCCTAGGTTTGTGCCTCGCAGTGGCCGCCGGCGCGTCGGCGCTGCTCCTGCAGACAAGGACGCTCGTCTGATGAGGCGCTCAGCCGAACACTGGTCTCCGAGCGAGCCGGAGTGCGAAGGCCAGGGATCCCGTGTGCGGTAGCTAGAGCTGTAAAACGTGGAGGCGGCACGTACCCAGCTGGAGAGCGGACTGTTTGTTTGGCACAGCTGTTCAGTAAGACCAGCGCATGCCGTCACACCTGCCGAAAACAGTACCACCTTCCTCGAGACATCATATTCCTCTCTTCAGCTCAGTCAAACTATTTTGATCTTTCTCGCGAAAAACTCTTTCGTCTTCACGATAATGTTGACCTACACCAAGAATTTTTGACTCTAGAGAATATTCCGAACCATTTCATACAGAACGCTGAGAATAAAATGACCCAACAGAAAATTCGAATGTTTTTGTTTGGAATAACAACTGTTATCAGATCTTGGTGACTTATATTCTGAAAATTACTGTTCGGTTTTGATCTACCATATTTTTAATTGTTCTACTCTGGGTGGTTAACCCAATGAATGGATTTTGTCTTCTTTTAGCGAATTCATACACTTAGCTAGCTATATTGCTCCTCAGTTTCCACAGAATTCATCACATGAATTTCTCCACCGGAATACCAAAGTTTCCCTCTTACCAAACAGAAAGCAGTCTACGACAGTTCCACCTCTCGTCGAACAATTATATCTACGTGCTATGAAACAGAAACGCCTATTCTTTACCGGTTGTACCGGCGTACCTCTTTCAATTGCTGCCACTTCATTGCAACACATTTATTTTGCGCTTCGTGTATTGGGATGTTTTGTGTCATTCACTTACCTGCTGCCACAGCTTGCAAGCACTGTCATGAGCAGTATAAGATCTTCATCGACTCCCATACTTCGAAAAATTACCACACCTCAAAGGCGGAATACGTAATCATCAATCAGTTAACTAGCTCAAAATTCTTTCCAATACTTGTAAAAAATACAGTTTCCATTTACCAAACACTTTACTATTAAGTGTCTGTGAATCACACTCTGCTAGCGATTGTTACAAGATTTCTATGTCCTGGTTTGCCTATTGGAAATAATGAAAGTGAATAACGTTTTACACACCTTCCTTATAACAGTTTTATCATGCGACATATCTCCAACCCACGTCGTTTTATCGTTGACATTGCGAGCCATTCACGTTGTTTACCATCTGACAAGCTAAAGAGATGGAACTACACGTATCTGTACACCGACAATCTCAGAGCGTTAACTGAATCTTAATATTTTGAATGGCTTACTGAACAGCTCTGACGGCAAACATTCGACGAAAGATTACTGTGTGGGATCGCTTGTGCTATTCCTTTTCTATATGCTGCCTATCATTCACCATGCATGTCTTCAAATATTCAAAAAACAGTTTTTTAGCCGAAGTACTTTTTTCATTCCTTTCGCGATTCTTTTTACATCAATATTATTTACGCGCTTCCTTCGGAAGCAACTAGATTGCAGTCTCAAACAAAAATTGTTTTATAACTACGACAAGTGGAACGTTCAAGGCAAAATGTAAAAAAGAATAAATATTTGGCCTATTCGTCCGGTGCTGAACACTAATATTAAACATGTTTTTGCATTTCATTAATTGCTCAAGAAGTTGGTGGAGCTTTTTTACTAGAGGATATGAATTTAATAACTGCAGTAACTGTAACTGTTTTGTAATTCCGCTGGCAGCTTGACTGCTACGGTGAAAAGAAAAAGAAAGACGAAAAACAGAACTTTTTTCTAAGGACGTATTGTTTAGACCATGATCTTTTCTCGTACCGACCTAAAGTGCATTTTATTTCCGAAACATGTACGTGTGTGTTCATAAACAGTGCCAACTATTCGCGCCTGTTGCGCGATTTCGTAGCGGCTGTATGTTTGACAGTGACTGCGTGCGTGCATGTGTGTGTGCGCGCGCGTGTGTATGTGTTTTACGTGATAAACATTCCCCATGCTCTGAATACTGACGCAATATTCCATAATCGCGAATTTATTGACAAATGTATATTGTTCGTCCATGTCGAATCGGAACAGTCATACACAAAAATTATGTGCCTAGCGTTCCTTGAGCGAAAATATACAGTAGACCGCATAGCCCAGCTAATTTTGGACTGAGGCTCCGGCGTTCTTTACTTCCAAGCCCATGGGCCGCATGTAGAACAGTCTTCGTTCGAGACTGAGCTGTACAAATGTCTTGTGTACGACGGAGCAGCGTCTGGAGAAAAAACGTTCTCCTCTACTATAATACTTGGTTTAATGAGAACGTTGAGATCATATCGGCTCGTTATCCAAACTGTACACAGCGTTAACACTGCTGATCGCTTTTCGTATGGCGGTTGATGTACTGAGTACTGAGGACACATTCCCCGTTCCACTACAGATGTTACCGTCTACGAATTTCAAGCTCTCCAGCCTCAACATAAATTACGCACATTATGTAGTATGTATATAAGACGCTTTTGGGTATGACTGTTCGCGAAGAATCATTACTAAGTGGTTTATATGTACACATGTATTCGTATTTCAAGTGCAATTATGAAAAGCGTTTGCAAATGTTGGAACTGTGCTGAAGTGGGGACAGCGCCTGTGTGTAGAAACGTTCTCCTTGAATTGAAGGAAAAGTCCGGCAATGTCCCAATATATCCCCCAGCAGTATTACTTACGTGTTAGAGTGCTGTTTAGTTGTAGAGGTAGCGAAATATTGCGCATGGAAGCGCAATGTTGGTTGTGTTTCCTTATTTGTTTAAAGTTCTGTTGAGTTATTATTGATATCGATAGTGGTTTAATATGGGATTAACTTTAGTATTGTTTGAACGATTTATTTCATTGTTTTAGTTGAGTTATTTTATGTAATGTCAGCCACCGGGAGCTACTCCATTTGCACGTTTGACGCACAAAATGTTCATCGCAGCTTCCACGAAGTAAGGAAATTTTTATAAGTGGTATCGGGAAATTAAGCAAGTGGCTTTCTCGCACGCAAGGGTAGTAAGTGCATTAATTTGTTCACTTGCAAAACCTAAATGTGTTTGTTGTTAAACGTATTGATTTTACACACAGCATGTCAGTTACCGATATGTTCCATTAGAGTTAAATAACACAGTCAGAGGATGTAAAAGTTATATGTCAATTATACTCAGGACCTTACTAGATTTGGAGTAAACTAAATGTGTCCAGGGAAAATGAAGGCACATGTTTCGTAACATTCCCAACAAATTCTACATTTGGATTTGCAGGATAATTTATGTGCTATTTGCTTTGCTAAGTTTTTATAGTGGGCTCTGTCTAGAAACGTAGAGGCGTTTTACTCTTTCCTAAGCCACTGAGTCCTGGGATGTACTGCTTGAGGTGTACGTAATGGGCTGTATTTATAAATTGTGATGGTTGACGCTGGCGCGGGAGCTCTTGGTGGTTTTATGTGATGATGATGATAACGCTGATGATATATGTTTTCGCCTGTACAGCATGCCTCTTGAGTACACGTCTACTTTATTCTGTTGTAAATCTTTCTGTAAGAAATCCACTGTTACTTCACACCATATTCAAAAACACGTACTACATATTGTGTGTGTGTGTGTGTATATAGTTTCTACTAGAGAAAATCTACGAATCACTCAAATATATGTGTATAACAGTCACGTAATTACTTTTTAATTTTTGTTATATTACGCCGTAATCAAGACACGGTACTAAAATACCTTCCTTCATGTGACAGGTTAATTTCGTCAGTTGTTCCTTTGCTGACATTCTCCGTTTTGCTTGTTTCACGTCTGCATTCTGGATAGTGTCGAAGGTCTAGTAGCTTCTCTCTAGTAGGAGCTCAGTACCCAAAGCTTACGTTAGTTCCTGTGTGCAAGTAAGTCAATGCAGAGGCAGCTGGTAAGATTGTGTTGAATGATTTGTCTTGATGTTTCTTTGTAAGACGACATATCTTTCACGAATAGAACAGTATTTGTACAGTATGATTAAGGATGAAAATTATAAAACGAAGGTGTTTTCATACCGATGTTATTGTGATGTAAAAAAAAAAAAACAAGAAAGCGCATAAAAAGAGTAGAAAGAGAGAAATGATATTATTTAAAAATAAAAACTGATATGAACAGAAGGCAGCTCTTATTGACAACATTCCAATCTTCGGACGTGGCGGACGGAACAGCATCATGCAAAGGACGCAAGACGCGATGACTAGACTGCGTGCAGGTAGATTTGGGTAGCAACTAATGAAAATTTGTTTTGAAGAAAAGGTTTGATAGATTTTGTTCACTTCCAGATGGAGTTAGTAACACTCAGACAGTACTGTTTGATTGTACGTACCTCTGTAGCTCAGAATAGCTCTCTCTCTCTAGGTTTTACGTTAAAAAATTGGTTTTCTGTTCCATATTCACATGTAAAATAGTTCTGACCACAGTCAACATGTAGTAGCTAGACATTACCTGTAGGAACTAGGGACAAATCACATACTTACAGACAGTATAAAAAATAATTACATACTTAAAATAAAGTTTGTTGTGTTTAATGGAATAATGATTAACAAAGTAGTAGCCAAAATATAAACAGTGAAATTACTCATTGCGTGACGCAACTAACGAAAATTTGCATAGGAAATCTACACACATTGCAGCTGTTATTTGGAATTATAGAAACAAAGTAAGATTAATAACTGAGGAAAAGTATTTGAGTATTACATCGTATGCACGAAGAATACTTTACTCCATCTCTAGGGCACTCATTGAAAAAATTTCACTTATGATTCACACATTCAGTCAACAGTCACTAGTTTCACAGAGGAAATTTTCTCGACCGAAGTGTATCTCGCTTTGTCATGTGTGTGATCTGTCTATGAATCTGTCACTAAAACTGAAGGCACAACATCGTCTGCTGCCTGTGCGTGATGCCGTTCCACGTCTTGTGTCCACACTCACTTCCATCATTCCTTTCGTACCAATGTCAGCTTTCCGTTTGTTTCGTCAATATGTTACGTCTGAATGACAGACAAAAGAATGTTTCTTGGCTCACTGTTTCCCTTTTATTTTCTTTTTCTTGTCGACTGGTGTGTTACTGTGCTTCTCTGGTTTTCATTCACGCTTGCAACAGCTGGGGAAAACGAGAAACTATTGTTATTTGGGCTGATTATTTTAAGAAATGAAACACTGACGTTACAGTAGAACTGTGTAGGGCTTAAAATATGTCGCTAAATCACGCCTTCCATGACCACGGGAAAAATGCGTTTGATGTCTGCCATGTCCATCATTTTAGAGACGGTTGCGGAACTCGGCTATACGATAGAGGATGCCAAATTAAAAATCTTTTAGCCGTCAATTTTCAACCTTATTTTCTTTGGCAACCACTTTTAGCGTTTTACTACGCCATCTTGAGACCCCTGAATGACATGTAGGAAGAATCTACCTTGCTTGTGCTCAAAACAGAGGCCAGCAATACTGGTATTAGTAGATATTTTCTTCAGAGATCACTTCAGCCATGACCTGCCGACTGTTCTGTTGCCAGTATGGAAGTATTCTCCGGAGGCATTATTTTTAAATTATAATTAATTATGTAGTATCGAAAGAAGAGAGATCTCAGCCATTATGTTTGGATAATGAGAAAACCTAGTGTAAGGTCGTCCTGGCAGAGCTATGTTAACGTGTTCACGTCATTCGAGGGCTCGTCTTCACCAGGACGCTTCATTCGCGCCTTCACTACACGGTAATATATCTATTGTTACTGCTAACGATTAGGAAGCGGTAAGAGATAACCGGAAAGGATAACTTACTAATTGTGGTTTAGAGTCTCGCTCACTTTCTCCCCTCGTATTCTCACCCTGTGCATTTTCAGCACCTTCATCCATTATCATGGAATATTGCAAGACTGTTTTCGATCGTGTCGTAATGGCTATGTAACTCCACACATCCAAAGCTTCGGTGTCGTCTCAGACCCCTGTCGGCCATTTTTGATTTAGGTTTTTTTTACCTCTCCAACACTTGAACCAGATGCCTAGCAGTTCATTAAGGCCACAGACGTTGAAACTTCCTGGCAGATTAAAACTGTGTGCTGGACCGAGACCCAAACTCAGGACGTTTCCCTTTCGCGGGCAAGTGCTCTACCATCTGAGCCATCCAAGCACGACTCACGCTCCGTCCTCACAACTTTACTTCAGCCAGTAACTCGTCTCCTACCTTCCAAACTTTACAGAAGGTCTCCTGCGAACCTTGCAGAACTGGCACTCCCGGAAGAAAGAATATTGCGGAGACATGGCTTAGCCACAGCCGGGGGGATGTTTCCAGAATGAGATTCTCACTCTGCAGCGGAGTGTGCGCTGATATGAAACTGAAAGGTAGAGGTCCGGAGTTCGAGTCTCGTTCCGGCACACAGTTTTAATCTGCCAGGAAGTTTCATATCAGCGCACACTCCGCTGCAGAGTGAAAATCTCATTCCGGCCACGGACGTTTTCTATGAGTCAGTCTTGCAATACGACTGTAATGATTGTGTCGACGAGACTCCGTACTTTAATAACGCTCCCGCACGGTCTTTCTTTGCGTTTATTTTAGAAGATAGTTGTGTTTCGTGAAATATTACCATTCGTAGACTGGTTCGGTCGCTATGCTCAACTTGCCAGTGTCCTCCCACAGATCCATTCCTCCCAAGGGCCAGGGTCGATTAGAAGCTCAGATTGTAGGAGGGTGTTAATATGTTGCCCTGGTGGCACAATTCCCAGTGGACCATAGATATTCTAACCAACATTCTTGTTAGCATCTGTTTTACTGTAGTTTCGAGATACACTGTGTAGGTGTAGTACACCCCAAAGATGTAACACGTTTGCAACATCCAGTTATCAAAATCAGATTGAAATTTGTCTTAAATCCGCTTGGAACATGGAAAAGCCGGCCGCGGTGGTCTCGCGGTTCTAGGCGCGCAGTCCGGAACCGTGCGACTGCTACGGTCGCAGGTTCGAATCCTGCCTCGGGCATGGATGTGTGTGATGTCTTTAGGTTGGATAGGTTTAAGTAGTTCTAAGTTCTAGGGGACTAATGACCACAGCAGTTGAGTCCCATAGTGCTCAGAGCCCCCCCCCCCCCCCCCCCCCCTTTGAACATGGAAAAATCAGTGGCTGCTGTTGAGGGCTGACGACGCATGATACGATTGCACGAGGAACGTTAGGGTCGGGGTTGTGGAAGGCTGGTGAGATGGGAGCCCAGCTGTTGCAAGCACTGCTAGCAGCAGAGCAGAGCAGAGGAGAGGAGAGAGAGAGAGCAGTTGCAGGGAGTCGTGGTCGTGGTGTCTGTGTGGGTGGTGCTGGTGGCGGGCTTCTCTCCACCCCGGCTCACCCTGCCTGGAGGCGGCGCGTCGGCGTCGCGGCGCAGCTCGCCCCCACACGGTGAGTGGCCGCGCTAACCACCTGCTAACCACCGCTAACCAACCACTAACCAACCACCCCGCCGCACACCCGCCCCGGCCGCACGCATCCCTAATCGAACCGCGCTGGCTGCGCACGCGACTCGCATAGTTACAGCGCGATAGAATACACACTGTCCGATCAAAAGCAGCCAGACACCTATTGACGAATGTTGATGTGGCGTCTCTCCACCTCTCGTCTCTATAACGGCTTTGAAATTTTGCTGCGGACAAACTCGGTAAGGTGTCTGGTTTCGGCTCTTGACGGATAACGTGCTACTAGTCCTGCAGAAATCCAGAGGAGATTGTGTTGATGGACGCTTGGGTGTGGAGCGAAGTCGGTATTCTAACTCATCCCAGAGGTCACCACTTAACACTTCCGGGCTGAGATGCCGTGGTCCACACGTAAGTCTCTACCCTGAGGTTTCGCTTTCGACTGCGGAAGGCATCCTCCGAGGACAATCGCCAACTGCAACGAGAGCACGAGTGAGAGCCGTATATATAAGCCATCTAGAGGGCGCCGCTGTCAATCACGTGACGTCGGCTGTGCTATGATCTCTGATATTGCCAACTTTCTCAATTGAAATTAATCGATTGTCACGCTGTTGCTGCAATGTTGATATCCATATCTTAGTGCCTTCATCTTTTCTGTTAAAATTATTGCAGTGTTTGGCAATCTCAATGGGCTCTCTGTACATTCGCGCATAATAATGTGACGTTTTGATATGACGGTCGTCTCACTAAACTTTATTTCATGATCACATTCCTGAAACACATGGACCACGACATATCAGCCCGAAAGTGTTAAGTGATGACAACAGCCACCGTGAAAGCCTTCATTCTATCATCCCAGAAGTGTTTAGTTGGCTGCAGGTCGGAATTCTGGGCAGGACAGTACGAGGGGTGGTCGAAAAGTTTCCAGCCCGAGATAGTTACCGTAACGTCTCGTGCAAACACCACCACCGACTTTTATGGTGACTCTTTGTGGGAATGCAAGTCAAATGTCGGGTCACCAGTTTCGTTAGCTTTGGCACTAGGCTGTGTTGTATACCGCAGCGTAAAATGGCGAGTATCGAGAGGATCGAGAACCGTACTGCGAATGAATATCGTCATTCGAAGGGAAAGCCGCCTAAGGAAATTGCGGGGGACATGCGGAATATACTTAAGGACAGTGCTCCGTCTTAAGCAACAGTGAAAAAGTGAATGTCCGACTTCAAACGTGGAAGAACGAGCGTGGAAGATGCACCGAGGAGTGGAAAGCCATTGATGAAACAGTGACTGCAATTCACGATGCCATTTGGCAGGATCCTCGAACAATGTTGCAGCACATTGAAACCACATTTGGAATCTTTCATGGAAGTACTCATGACATTGTTGTGGATATTTTGGGAATGCGGAAAGTTTCACCTCGGTGGATCCCGAAGAACTCGAATGCAGTGTTGTGAAGAAATCGTCCGCCAATTTGAAGCGATGAAGACGGCTTTCTTGAAAAGTTTCCGACGATAGACGAAATATGGGTTCACCACTACCATCCTGAGACAAAATCAACACTCGCAACAATGCAATCATTCTTCATGCCGCCCGCATCTCGTGGCCGTGCGGTAGCGTTCTCGCTTCCCACGCCCGGATTCCCGGGTTCGATTCCCGGCGGGGTCAGGGATTTTCTCTGCCTCGTGATGGCTGGGTGTTGTGTCATGTCATTAGGTTAGTTAGGTTTCAGTAGTTCTAAGTTCTAGGGGACTGATGACCATAGATGTTAAGTCCCATAGTGCTCAGAGCCATTTGAACCATTCTTCATGCCCTACCCCAAAAAAATTCCGTGAGAAAAAAATGAGCCGGTAAGGTGATACAATCGGTCTTCTGGGATGCAGAAGTGGTAATTATGGTAGATTACTTACAAAAGGGCGTAAATATCATTGCGTCGTAATATCTCTACCTCCTGCGCCGTTTCAGAGAAGAGACAAAGAAAGAAACGTGCGGAAAATTGGCTCGTGGAATTATTTTGCATCAGGACAACGCACTGGCGCACAAAGCCCTCGAAACACTGGAAATTCTGCGTGACTGCGAGTTTGAATTTTTACGGCGTCCGCCAGTTTCTCCAGATTTGGCTCAATCAGACTTTTTCTTTTCCTATACCTAAAGCAAAACCTCAGAGGACGACAATTTGACAATGATGATGTGATGGATTCTGTAAACACTCGGTTGGACTCGAAATCGAAGACCTCTTATTTGAATGGTTTGCGGACATTATCTGAGCGTACCCGCAACTGCATTAGTGTACACGGGTATTAAATTGAAAAATAAATTGGTGTTATGGAATTTCTGTCATTTCAAGAATTTTGTTAATCAAACAACATTGGCTCAAAGATGCTGCTTTATTTGAAAGTGTGTTACTAGCCTAATAAAGTCATCCGCCACCGAATTGTTCTTCCATTTCTTGCAGTACACAGTGCTGTAAGATCTGTTTACATCCTTCCACATTTAGCCATTTCGTGAGGGTGTTAGGGGAACCTCAACCTAATCACGAAAATCTCACCCTACCGTAATACTGCCTCCTCCGCATTTCAATGTTGGCACTGTACGTGATGACAGGTAATTTTCTCCAACCATTCGCCAAACCCAAACCATTCCATGACACCGCCATAGAGTACAACGTGACTGAGCAGTCCAGATCACTCTTTTCCAGTCATCCACAGTGCACTGACGCCGCTCTCCACGCCGCCTCAACTATCGCTTAGCGGTAATCAGGAATGTCTGGCTAAAGATGAGCTGCCCGGTCGCACCATTTTAACTTCGTACTCAGTCAGTGCCCTAGCTAAAGCAATTGTAACGCTTCAGAGCTTATGAGTAATTCCTTGTGCTGATTTCAGATGATTTTTAACACCCCATCCCCTCCCTTGTGCAAGGCTCGGCGGTCGCTTTCCGCCAGTCCGTGAGATCTATCTGGTCTTGGTTCTGGTATGGCTCTTCTTTCGCCCTTTAGCCATCTGTATAGCTTTGGATGGGTTGAAGTGTCAGTGATGGCACTAATGCTCACGTGACATCCAGTCACTAGTCCATGTTCGAAGTCTCTGATCTTTCCTGAGCGACACATTTTGCCGTTAGTACTTCTGAACTGAAAAGGCAGTACTCACAACCTCCTTTTATACTTCCAACCACCTATCATGACTTCTAGTGGTCAATTTCGTATTATACAGCAGTGTCTGGGTACTTCTGATCAGATACTGTTAGCCGCAGGGGGAACTGTCATTCAGTGTCCACTTCCTAACTCAATATGCTCGCAGAGTCTGAACAATCACTGTCTTATGGTCCATCTCCGATAAATAATGTTTACTACAACAGTTAAAACTACTTCTTACTCGTACATTACTCATTTATCCTGATTACGTGAAGAGCTTCATCCATCAGTTTTAGCACAGTCTCACTGCCCTCGTCGCTAGCCACACACTTAGCTTGCTTGCGCTGTGATTGTACAGAGTTTACGACCGTATTCTGCCTCAGTAACTAAGTGAAGGATCTGAAAAAGTACGAAGTGGTGAGAGCAGGGCGCAAATAGCTCCGTTCACTCATAGCACAGGCCATATTTTATTCTGTACAAGACGATACATTTATTTTTGATTGTGGCTGTTCCTTCACGTGAGAATTAAATGTACAGAAAAGTTTATCTTCAAAACAAGTTTTACGGGGGACGTACAATACGTTACGACATTTAAAGTGCAAACTCTTCGAACTAAGGAACTTCGAATGCTCTAAAGTAAGTGGTTCGAGACACCGAAAAATAATTTTTTGCAAGTGACGGGAAGCGAGTTAACTGCTGGTCTATGGTTACTGTTGTAGTTCAGTTTCCTTCTTGTTTGAATGTTTTAAGGAACTGTCTGTGAAATTCAGCCGCATCATATGGAGTAAACTCCACGAGATTGCGGTGTAATACTCTCCAGTCGTTCTCCTGTAGCAACCACTGGCTGCCCTGATACTATCAACAACACTGTCTGGAATACCGAAGTCGCTAGCTGTTAGTCATCAACGACTGAAATGCACTTCACTGAAATGTTGTGGAATTTCAATTACGAGAAGCGGCTGGACGTCGAGAAAGATTTAATTAAATCATTCAGAAACGAGACGTTGCGTTGATACGTTGTTCTAACTGTAATGATTAGGTTCGAAAAGACGAATATAGTAATTTGACTGTTGTTTGCAACCAAAATATTCTTAAAGAAGAATTGCGGAGAATGCAATAAACATGACGGCCCGAGCTGCTGAGTGAGTACAGGGGCCTCCGCTTTCCGTAGTGCTTACGTGAAGAACAGCTGTACTTACAGGTCAGGCCATCGAAATTTCCTCTTTGTCCGCCTCTTGTTTTAAAAATATTTGCTGAAATTGTAGTCGTTGTTTAGCTCTGTATCACCGTGTAAAGAAAACATAGTTTCTACAAGGACTCGATACATAGACTGAGTTGATATTTTTATCTGTGTAGCATTAGAGAAAATTGTTCACCACAATTTTCACCGGCACTTTGTGGAAATGTGGCCTTTTACATTGGAGTGTATGTGTTATATAAGAATATCGGCGGGAAACACTGTGTATATGTTCACAGAAAGTGTCTGGGCCATAAAGTAGAAATAAAGTGCAAGTAAAAGGAAGCTAGATTTTTTTGCGAAGAAACAGGTCTGTTGTACTGTAAACGAAAAGTGCTGGTACTCTGTGGCCATGGAGTTGACGCTAGTGTAAAAAACCATTCATTAAAAAAAATAATAAAAGCTATCGTACCATCTCTTTGTAGTAAAGCGTGCAACAATACGGCTGGAAGACTATTACATAGTCGCTCTGCTTTCAATTTTCAGAAATTCACATAATATATAAAACGAAAGTAAAACGACAAGTGCTTTCTAAGGATTGTATTGTGGAGCTCAGAGGCCGACAGACACCAGGGCTGGCCTTTACAACTTTGCAGCCTGCAGCACAACGCACCGCTCTGTCAATGGGATTGAGGCTGACGACTTGGACGAGGCCATTAAAACTTACACAGCTTTCTCGCTGATGCGATTCTTATTTTGCATAAACTTTGCGTCACAGACTGCCAGATTTTGAGAGCTATAAGCAGCCAGCGCGGTAAATCACGTATTTGTAATATTTTGCATGCCTTCCAGTAAATGTTGTGGTTTATGGATATCTCTTGTATTATTGTATGATCGCGTATGCCTGTTAGTCCTCATTTACAAGGTTAGAACTAAATTTCACTTAATGCATGACTAACCACATTATAACATGTATTAAAATGGAAATATACAGGATGTAACGGGCACAACTGGATGTAATTTTATTGGTGACTGAGGACACAGTACTGATAACATACATGAGTATTTACTTCATTTGTAGACTAATATTTATAGCTATTATGAGTAGTACGTTTTTTGGTAGGTTAGTAACTCCAAGTACAGATGGCAAGAGCAAGCCATTAATTCTTATTTTCCCCTCCGCAGCGTAACATGTGATGAGAAATGTGGACAAGTGGACGCAAAACGGTTAGTCTATATTGACAGATGTAGTCTACGTAGTGGTTCAGTCACGACCGTTCAGTAAATATGAGATCATTAAGTTTGTGACTGCTTGTGGTAAGACTGTCACACACACAGAAAAAAAAATCAACACACTGAGCAGTGTACGTATTTAAGTACCACGTATAGAAATATGTGCATTAAATACCCGTTATACTGTGTGTAATGGGATGAATTTAGAAAGGAACGTGTTATCGTTTGGTGCCGATAGAATATGTATTATAGCTTTTCATGTATGGAGCTCTTCAGATTTTAACACTTATTATAATTTACAGGTGAGAGAGTTAAATTATCGCTGTATTTAGAAAATATTTTTCAAGCTTTTCCTGTCGTTATAATCAATATACTTTGTATTCTCCTTGAGAGAAATTCAGTTTTATGGTAAAACACAGGGAAATGACATTTCGTTTTACGTACAGTGTAAGACTGAATTATTTGTAACGCAATATAAATCCGAGAGGCTTTAATTAAACTACCTGAGAATATTTCCAGAATGAGATTTTCACTCTGAAGCGGAGTGTGCGCTGATATGAAACTTCCGGTCAGATCAAAACTGTGTGCTGGACCGAGACTCGGTCCCTGGACCTTTTGCTTTTCGCGGGCAAGTGCTTTACCACCTGAGCTACCCAAGCACGACTCACGCCCCGTCCTCACAGCTTTACTTCTGCCTTTACCTCGTCTCCTACCTTCCAAACTTTACAGAAGCTCTCCTGCGAACGAGGAGAGCTTCTGTAAGGTACTACCTGAGCAGTTTGGTTAATTAGAAATTCAAACACATTTGAAAATTTTGTTAAATATATTCGAGATGTGCTCACAGGCAGAGCAACGGATAAAAGATCATAACATTTGTAACGGTTTTAACCAAATTTTGTACACATTTTAGTTAAGACCGGAAAGAAGTGTCGTGGGGATAAGAACTACCAGATTCTTATCGACATAGGGATGTTAACATTGAGAGAGAAGGGAGAAGAGGAGATAAACAGACAGGGAGAGGGAAGGACAATATACGCACAGATAGGAGGAAATGGATAGAGGTAGTAGAGGGGGGGGGGGGGAATGCATGGAAAGGGGAGATGGACAGAGAGAGGAAAGAGGAGTAGATGGACATAGAGAGGAAAGGAGTAGATGGACAGAGAGAGGAAAGAGGAGTAGATGGACAGAGAGAGGAAAGAGGAGATGAACTGAAAAGGGAGGGTGGAAAACATGGTCAGAGGAAAGAGGGGGGAGGAATTCAACAAAGACTGGGGGTGGAGGAGGTAGAGAGAGAGAGTGGGCGTAGGAGACAGGAGGAGGGGGTGGGGGGCCAACGGCAGAGAGAGGCAGAAGGAGGAGATGCCTAACAGAGGGTTGCAACAGAAACGTACCCGACATTTTTTTAAAAGTAATTGTATTAACTGTGGGTAACAGCGCGGGGCGCAGACTGTACAACACACCAGAGAAAGGACGCTCTCTCTCTCTCTCTCTCTCTCTCTCTCTCTCTCTCTCTCTCTCTGTGTGCGTGTGTGTGTGTGTGTGTGTGTGTGTGTGTGTGTGTGTGTGTGTGTGTGTGTGTGTCCCCTTCCTCCCTCCCTCACACACACACACACACACACACACACACACACACACACACACACACGCACATACCCTCACTCAGACTCATACTCAGTTTCTGGTGTGTGTGTGTGTGTGTGTGTGTGTGTGTGTGTGAGCAGAGTCACTGTTGTTGTGCACGTTTTACCATCGGTTATCCCTGTCCAGCGTCGACTAGACAACAGAGGCGGCGGCAGCAGCGGCGCTGGGGACCCACCCATACTCGCAACTCTAATGAAACGCTTTATCGGCGGCCGTGTGCCTCCCGGCGGAGCCGGTGCGTGTTTTTTATTCGTCCCAAGTCTGCTCGCGGCGACCGCAGGCTGCGGCCGTGTGAGTTATCGGCGCAAAAGCTGGCGCGGCGAGTCCCCCGGCCGTGTTAACACGCCTGCTGTGCCGCACCGAACCGGCGAGCAAACGACCGAGCGGACGGCGAGCAGGCAGCCCTTACAGCAGCATTCAGGCAGCGCGCGAGTTGCAACCCAACAAGCGGCGACAGGGGTAGCGCGGCTCGTAGGCCTCCCAACTTCTGTTTGGGGAAAGGGTGTGGCGCGTTGGGAGGCTGCTGTAAGCTGTACCGCACAAAATGCGGTTATTTTAAACAGAAGTACTATCGTGCCGTGTTACTGAATTCTGTCGACTATGTTGTTGCCAACCAAAAATGTGTAGCTGCCTAAAACAACTACACAACTAATGTTTCGTGCTACAGAGTTGAGAGTTTCCGCAAATCATACAATGCTGAGGATAGAGTAGTCCGCCGTATGGCCATCGATCCTTCTATTATGTCAAGATACGTAGCTACGTCATTCGTAAATGGAAAGCACCAGAGCATGGAAGAAGGAGTATTATTTAATGTTATTTTTATGCCGATCTAGTAAATTTATATTAACAACTAGTGTTTTCCTCCAAGCTGCACCTGCGTATGTGTTTGACTCATCTCGTCCTTCACCTCCGTCTGTGTCCACCTCTCCTGCCTTACCCTCTCATTCCATCTTCTCTTACCTCCCTTACTCCTCTATCTGTCCATCGCCGTCTCTCCTCCCTCCAGCCGTATCTTCCTACACCACCTTCCATCTGAGCATATTCTGTTCGCTTCCTTCTCAGTTTATCTATTCCTCTTCCCATATCTTTCTGTCCATTTCTTGCACCCTGCCCTTTCTATCCATCCACTCCTCATCCCTTCTCTCGCGGTCTGCCTTCTCCTCTTCCCCCATCTCTGTCCTTAACTCTTCTTCCCTCTCTGCCCATCTACCCCTCCCTCTCTCGCTTCCCACCTCCTCTGACCATCTTGTCCCTATCTCTGTGCAACCCCTCTGCCCCCCTCTCGTCCATCCCATCCTACTCCAACCTCTCTCCATTTCCCCCTTCTCTCTCTGTCCACGTCCTTTTGCTCAACCTCCCATCTGTCTTTCCAACCACTCCATTATCTTTCTCAACCTTTCCCAGAAATGACCATCCACATGTGTACCCTAACAAAAAGATCAGTAAAGCAGGCTACTAGTCGATATGCCTATCGTGCAGAGCATCCTGTATGGTATAGCCTGAAAAAATGATTTGTCGGTTTTTCCGCTCCTGTTGGTACTATGAAGTTATAAATCCTATGATTCTGAAACTCGTGAAGTTTGCTGTTCGTGTGTCAAATTTGATTGAAATTGACCATGGAGTTTGTGAGAATATCCCGGATAGTCACATATATATACATACACTCATCAGTCAGAACATTATCACCATTTACCTAATAGCTGGTATGTCCTCCTTTGGCACGCATAACAGCAGCGACGCGTCGTCATAGAAACAATGAGGCCGTGGTAGGTGTCTGTAGGTAGTTGGCACCTAAGTCACTTTTTTATTTTGATTTATTTTATTTTATTCTTTGTTTTTATTCATCACTCTTCTGTCTGGTTTGATGAGGCCCGCCACGAATTCCTGTCCTGTGCCAACCTCTTAATCTCAGGGTAGTACCTGCAAACTACTTCCTCAAGTATTCGCTGGATGTATTTGAAATTGTCTTTACAGTTTTCGCCTCTGCAGTTCCCTCTAGTACCATGGAAGTAACTCCCTCATGTTTTAACAGGCGTCCTGTTATCCTCTCCCTTCTTGCCAGTGGTTTCCATATATTCCTTTCCTCTCCGATTCTGTGCAGAACCTTCTCACTCCTCACCTTATTTGTCCACCTAATTTTCAACATTCATCTATAGCATTACGTCTCAAACGTGACATATGTTTGATACTAGTAGACTCCTCTTGGCCAGGACTGTCCTTTTTGCAGTACTAGTCAGCTTTTGATCCATCCGTCTACTTCGTGACCATCAATTCTGATCTTAAGTTTCTCGCTGCTCTCATTTCTGCTACTTCTCTTCACTTTCGTCTTTCTTCTATTTACTCTCAGTGCACATTCTGAACTCATTAGACTGTTCATTCCATTCAGCAGGTCAGAATTCTTCTTCACTTTCACTCAGGATAGCAATGTCGTCAGCGAATCGTATCACTGATGTCATTCCACCTTGAATTTTAATCCCACTCCTGAACCTTTCTTTTATTTCTATCATTGCTTCTTCCGTGTACAGATTGAACAGTAAGGGCGAAAGATTGCATCCCTGTCCTACACCCTTTGTAATTCGAGCTCTTTGTTCTTGGTCGTCCACTCTTATTATCCCCAGTTGGCTCTAGTATCTGCTGTGTATTACCCATATCTCCCTATAGCTTACCCCTATTTTTCTCAGAATTTAGAACATCTTGCACCATATTTCATTGTAGAGGGCTTTTTCCAGGTAGACAAAATTCTATGAACGTGTCTTGATTTTTCTTGAGTCTTGCTTCCATTATCAAACGCAACGCCAGAATTAGCTCTCTTTCCTAAAGCCAAACTGATCGCCATCTAACACATCTTCAAGTTTCTTTTCGATTCTTTTGCATATTATTCTTGTCAGCAACTTGGACGCATGAACTGTTAAGCTAATTGTGCGATAATTGTCGCACTTGTCAGTTCTTGCAATCCTCGAATTGTGTGGTATGCCGCCACACTCATACTTCCTACATAACCAACGCGAATAGTCGTATTGTTGCCATTTCCCCCAATGATTTTAGAAACTGTTATGGAACGTTATCTGTCCGTTCTGCCTTATTTGATCTTATGTCCTCCAAAGCTCTCTTAAAATCTGATTCTGATACTGAATCCCCTATGTCTTCTAAATCGACTCTTCTTCCTCCTGCTCCTCCTATCACATCACACACATCTTCGTCCCTCCCCCCTCCACCCCCCCCCCCCCAACCATTCCCTAGAGGCCTTCAATGTACTCTTTGGAGCTATGCGCTCTTTCCTCTGCATTTATACTCTTAATGATACCACCGTTGCTTTTAATGTACAGGAGGTTTTTTAGATGTTCCTATATGCTGAGTCAGTCCTTACGACAATCGTTTGTTTTTGGATTTCTTCACATGCAGCCATTCAGTCTTAGCTTTCCTGAAATTCCAATTTGTTTCATTTCTCAGCGTCTTGTATTTCTGTATTCCTTAATTCCTGTGAACATATTTGTACTTTCTTTTTTCATCGATCAGCTGAAGTGTTACTCCTGTTATTCTTGGTCTGTTCGCACGTACCTTCTTTGTATCTATGTTTTACTTTGCAACTTCTGTGAGCGTCCTTTTTAGAGATGTCTGTTCCTCTTCAGCTGTACTGCCTACTGAGCTATTCCTTATTGCTGCATCTATAGCCTTAGACAAATTCAAGCGTATCTCATCATTCCTTAGTAGTGCGTATCCCAGTCCTTTGGGTATCGATTCTTCCAGACTAATCTCTTCATCACTACTACATTGTGATCAGGGTCTGTATCTGCTACTGGGTACACCTTACAATCCATTGTCTGAATCTCTGTCTGACCATGATGTAATCTAATTGAAATCTTTTTGTCTCATTCGGCCTTCTCCACATGTGCCTCCTCATCTTGTAGTTCTTGAACAGAGTATTCGCTATTACTAGCAGATATTTATTACAGAACTCAGGCTTTCTTCTCTCTCATTCCTCGTCTCAAGCCCATATTCTCCTGTAACCATTTCTTCTGCTCCTTCTCCTACACTGCATTCCAGTACCCCATGACTCAGATTTTTTACCCTTTCAGTATCCCCATGTACTTTCTCTATCTCTTCATCTTCAGCCAGATACTTTGGAATATATACCTGAAATGTCGTTGTCGGTTATCGTCTGCTGTCGATTCTGATAAGAACAATCCTATCACTGAATTGTTCATTGTAACACATTCTTTGACCCACGTTCCATATAACGAATCCACTCCGTTTATACGATTTTCTGCTGCTGTTCATATTACCCTATACTCATTTGACAATAAATCCTTGTATTCTTTCCATTTCACTTCACGAACCCCTACTTTGTTTAGACTGAGCCCTTGCATGTCGCTTGTATGAATTTCAAACTACTGACATTCCGCGCATCAACTTGTAGAACGTTATCTTTTCGTTGGTTATTAAATCATTTTCTCATTGTCACCTCCCCCTTGGCAGTCTCCTCCCGGAGATCCGAATGGGTGCTGTTCCCGAATCCTTTGGCAATGGACAGATCATCAAGACACTTTTTTACTTACAGGCCACATGTACTGAGGATACATATTATGTGCCTTTAATGAAACGGTTTTCATTGCGTTCTACATCCTCATGCCGTTGATCATTGCTGACTCTTCCGGTTTTACGGGAATTTTCCCAACCCAAGCACAAGATAGTTCCCTGAAACTCTGACCGATTCTCCACCCTCTTTGACAAGGTCGTTGGCACATCCTAATTCCCATAAATTCGGGGGGTGAGGCAATGACCTCTGAGGCTTCGATCAATCACATCCCAGATGTGTTTGATCGGGTTCAGACAGGGCAAGCTAGTGGGCCAGTACATCAATTGTAATTCATCACTGTGTTCCGTGAATCACTCAGTCACACTCCTGACCTTGTGACATCTCGGATTATCCTCCTGGTAAATGCCGCTGCTGTCAGGAAACATGGTTATCATGAAAGGATGTACGTGTTCTGCAGCCAGTGTAAGATACCCCTTGAACGTGAAAGTGACCAGTAGAAGCTCCACCGGACCTGTGGATACGCAAGTAAATGTTCCCCACAGCATAACGGAGCCGTCTCAGTTTGTCTTCGTCCCACAGTACAGGTGAAAGTAGGTGTTCACCTGGAAGACGACGGATGTGTGGCCTCCCATCGACATGATGAAGAAGGTATCGGATTCATCTGGGCCAGCCGATGTGACCGAGAGGTTCTAGGCGCTTCAGTCTGGAACCACGCGACCGCTACGGTCGCAGGTTCGAAACCTGCCTCGTTCATGGATGTGTGTATTGTCCTTAGGTTAGTTAGGTTTAAGTAGTTCTAAGTTCTAGGGGACGTATGAACTCGGATGTTAAGTCCCATAGTACTCAGAGCCATTTGAACCATTTGGATTCATCTGGCAAAGTAGCGCTCTGTCACTGCGCCAACGTCCAGTGCCGGTGGTTACTTGCCCATTTCAGTCGTAGTTGCCGATGTCGTCGTGTAAATTTGGCACATGAATGGGTCGTCGGTTGTGGAGAGCCTTCGTTAGGAGTGTTCGGTGCACTTTGTGTTCATATATACTTGTACTCAGCCCAGCAGCCGGCCGCGGTGGTCTCGCGGTTCTAGGCGCGCAGTCCGGAACCGTGCGACTGCTACGGTCGCAGGTTCGAATCCTGCCTCGGGCATGGATGTGTGTGATGTCCTTAGGTTAGTTAGGTTTAAGTAGTTCTAAGTTCTAGGGGACTGATGACCACAGCAGTTGAGTCCCATAGTGCTCAGAGCCATTTGAACCATTTTCAGCCCAGCATTCAAGTCCGCCACAATTCGCCGCCGGTCCTGTTTTACCAATGTACCCAGTCTACGACGTTCGACATCTGTGATGAAGGGTGACCACCCAACCCCAAGACGTCTGAACCTGATTCCGTGAAGTTTCGGAAACACTCGTGCCGAGCCTCGAGGTCATCACAACCCGCCCTTGGTCAAACTCAAACAGATCGCGCACCTTCCCCATTCTACACGCTGACAGCACACTCACTGATTCTACGTGCACCGCGCGTATGTGTCTGGCAGTCACTGCTCGCCAGGTGACGCTGCTGTGTCCTGGTCGGGTTAATATCCGTAGTAGGTCGCTGGTCATATTGTTCTGGCTGATCAATGTACATGCTGCATTATATAGAAGATGTTCCGAAACCAATCGTTCAGATTAATGCAGTGGGCAGAGAACATCGAAGCAAACATATTTAGTCCAGGTACATAAGGCCTCCGACGTCAGTTTCTGATGCTGTGGACGATTTACACAGGGGGTAGTTTACCATGTTAGTTGAAGCAGCTGCATGCACAGGAACTGGTCGAATGCGTGACCATTGACTTGTAAGAACGCAACACGTCATCAGATCGATGACGGCTGCGTACGTTCGAAGATTCCTGGCGTGTTCGTGATGGTACCAGCAGCGACTGAAATTCCTAGCGCTGAGATCTTCTTCTGTTTCCACAACGGTTTCATACACCAGCTGCTGCAACTGCCCCCAGAGCAAGAAATACAGAATAATGAGATCAGGTGATCTGCGTTATCAAGTGGCTTTTCAGGTGGTTCCTCACAGCAGTGCTGAAATGGGGCGGCGCCTCATTGTGCTGGAAGTACATCCTTTGTCTAACATCCAGAGGTACATCCTCCTGCAGTTCAGTATAAATGGTTAGAATTTCAGTGTAATCGCGCATCGGTTGGGTGAAGTTAATGCCATTTACATTCTGTATACAAGAAAAATTACACACAGGGATTCAAATTTGAAATTGTATTTGTTCTTTAAAGTCTTGTAATGCGTTAAGGAAGCAGAAATGCAAATGTTGGAATTAGACGGTGGCAGGATCGATGATTATAGAGACAGTGATTTGCCTTCGCGCGATGTTGCTGATCCCGTTGATTCTGATCCATCCACTGTCATCGAATGCGTAATCGACGGGTATAGGAAGGCTGCACTCAACGGCACACCGATATCAATAGTACCACGCGACTAGCGCCCGAGAGGACAGTAATATTGTTCACTTGGCTGTGCAGGGTCGTATGGCTACGTCATAAATCGTGAGTCAGAAAAGTACTTGTTTACAGGAAAGCAAGTCTGCACATGGACAGCAGCACAAGATCTGAAGCACGACCGACTGTCGGTCTGGCGTTCATTGCCGTGGCCTCCCTAGATGCGCTGGTAGAGGGAGATGTACCCACAGTGTTGCGCCGAACGACAACACTGTGGTGGTAGTGCATACGGTAAATGCATTCACAATTGCGAATATGCACAACCACCAGCTGTAGAATGGAATGAAGACAGTGAAAATTTCTGCTGGATCGGTGCTCGAACCCGCATTTCCCACTTACCGCGAACGGTCGCCTTACCATTTGGCTATTCGTGCACTACTTACGACCAGAACCAAACTTCCTTATGTCGTCAACCATGTGTCTGCAACCGCCATTCGCCAGCCACTACAATTGATGACCTCCAGCACAAAATTCAGCAACATGGAGTGACATACCTGTATCTGTCATCCAAGTTCATTTCAAATCGATGACCAGCTACGTTAGAGGAGCCACTATAGCCAGAGGATCACTTACATATTTATGCATTGTAGGTTATCAAGACTGGATGTCATAGTTGCAGTTTCTGATGAGTCTTGCGGACTGTATGGGCGTTATCAAAGAGATTTTTTGACTCCTGCAATTTAGTCAAGAGCTGCGCTGGACTTCTTCAGAGGTGCCCCTGGCGACGTTGAGTTTTGCTGACTAACGAGTCGGATGTTGAAGGGTGATATCCGTTCTGTGTAAAGTAAGTGTGGTCGAGTTTATTCGTAATCAGTAGAGATAATCTTTGTCAGAGATCTCTTTACAGAGATTGTCCGTGCTGATCTGGTGTAAATCTGGTCACACCCACATTATGCCGTATTTATGTCACTTTAGAAACGGACACACAGAGTCGAAACCGCAAAAACATTTATTCTCGTGGTGAGTGGTTTCAGTCAGTTTTTGGCAATCCTCAGACTCTCGTACCATGAAGGCATTGAATGGAATGGGTGTTGTAGCTCCACGAATCTGAGCACCCACTTCATTCACCGCCACCACCTTCCATCATGGTGTGAGGGTCTGAGGATGACCAAAAACTGACCGAAATCAGTCACCATCAGGATAAATGAGTAGGAATACTAAGAAACGCCATATTTCCAAAATATTAAACTTCTCAAGGGACACAAGAAAAACTTTCCAAGTCTTAAAATTTTGCTGAAATTTCGGTTTTCAAGTCACTTTACTTTTAAAATGAATGTTGTTGGGAGAATGCCATTGCATTGACGACAATCGTGATAAGTTAGTTTGATGTTAAGTTAAAATTTGTTTAATAGACATGTAGGCTTTCTCAATGTTTTGTGATAAATAATCATAAGCTATTAATTAACTCACAATTTATTGTTAATATGAACAGAAATCAAAGAAATGATACCTATTTGGCACTTTCTTTGGAGTTATACTCCACACATTGTTTGACACATGTTGCCCAATCGTATATGTATATTTCTCTTCAATTTAGGTAATTCAGCATCTGCACAACAACACAGAAAATGCCGGCCTCCATGATTAAAGTACAAAATGATAGGTAACAATTTTATCAAAAAATGAATGTATGGGGTTTCTCTATATTCTCATTCAAATGCTTTTGCGGTCGAGTCTGTTTTTATCCATTTTTAAAATACTTTTTGCCAGATAGCTTTCCTCCACGAGAAATTTTCTCAAAAATTAATTATTTATATCACTTTCCGACCCTGAGTTTTGTCAGCAGGGCTCAGAATCGCCAGGAGCACCTTAGGAAGGAGTACAGCGCAGCTGTGGACGAAACGTCAGGAACTGAGAAGTTTGTTCGGCCGTGCCCGTACAGCCGAGAAGACTAATCAGCAACTTAAAAATTTAACCGTGTATCGATCATACTATTCAGTATTTGCTACTGTTGCTGCTGTGGCAGTCTTGATAACAGAATCGTTTATTTGGCCGTCGGTTATGTCTCTTTCGCTGTTGACTCTGCAGGGGCGAGGCTGGCTGTGATCCAGTGTGGGTGTTTGCAGGCTGCTCTGCCGACCTCTGGCTGCTGTGGCCGCGATCGCCGGCGGCGCGCTGCGTGGCCGCGTGTCCCGAACAGACGTTCGCCGCTCCGCCGCCCGGCGGGGGCGGCGCGGGGGCGGGTACGGGGGTGGGCACGTGCGAGCCGTGCCACTACTCGTGCCTGGCGTGCGCCGGCCCGGGGGCGGGAGACTGCACGCGCTGCCACGGCGACGCCGAGCCGCGGCCGTCCGCGCAGGGGGCGGGCCGCCTCTTCTGCTGGCCTCTGGCGGCTGCCGCTGCAGATGGCCTCGCCACCGGCCGCTCAGAGTGGTAAGCGAACCAGCCAGTAGTTGCTCGTGGCGTGCAGAACCTCCACCGTACCAGATTTGTTCCCTTCCGACAACGACGCACCACGACAGCTGTTACTCTGCTCAGACTGTTATCGTAAAAACACAGACAATACTCAGGGTACTGTGCAGCTCGACAAACTGGTCATTTCTCAAGAGGCAATCCTTGTCTATGAAACTTCGTGACAGATTAAAACTGTGTGCCCGAACTTGACTCGAACTCGGGACCTTTGCCTTTCGCGGACAAGTACTCTACCTTCTGAGCTACCGAAGCACGACTCACACACGATCCTCACCGCCTTACTTCTGCCAGTAACTCGTTTCCTACCTTCCAAACTTTACAGAAGCTCTCCTGCGAACCTTGCAGAACTAGCACTCCTGAAAGGAAATATACTGCGGAGACATGGCTTAGCTACAGCCTGGGGGATGTTTCCAGAATGAGATTTTCGCTCTGCAGCAAAGTGTGCGCTGATATGAAACTTCCTGGCAGATTAAAACTGTGTGCCCGACCGAGACTCGAACTCGGAACCAGATGGTAGAGCACTTGCCCGCGAAAGGCAAAGGTCCCGAGTTCGAGTCTCAGTCGGGCACACAGTTTTAATCTGCCAGGAAGTTTCATATCAGCGCACACTCCGCTAAAGAGTGAAACTCTCATTCTAGAAACCCTTGTATAGTTTCGAAGCTGTGGGGCGTCCAGTCTGGAGCGACGTGGCGTACAGACGTTGGTATCCGAGTTAGCTACCGAACTCGTTAGCTACCAGTGTAAAGTGCACAGCCACACTGTACCTGTGGGGTGGGGGTGTGGGGTCAATATCAAATATGAAAAGTACACGATGATTAAAATTAAACTTTCGCTACTTGAGATGGCCCCCATGAAAAACGAGCTACCGGAGAACAATGAAACTTCGTGGAACCATTTGTAAGGACATGCAGATGAGAAATAATGAATGAACCATTGCCAGAAACACATTTTAATTTCGACACGAGAGGATGACATATGTTGAGGGCGTACCATGATTACGTTTCAGGTTGCAAAAGCTGCTCAATGAGACAACCATCTTCGTCCATGATGACCTGGAACCGCGCTGGAGACTGCTCTACTGTTGTCCAACACAACGGTGGGCCATGGGACGTTCAGCTTAAAGATCGCACATGGAGTCCGACATTCTCAGTCACTATTTCTCTTGTTCTGATACAGCAGGTTGCTCACCTCGCCCGATGAATAATGAATTTCTGCAACTGAGATGCGCACGGGTGTTTGTGTTTCAACCCTACGTAATCACACAAACACCGTCACCTAACGGCAAGACGTGGCAGAAACACTACTAACAATCAAAATACTGCACCACATAGTCTGAACATTATTCCTACTGAAGTTAGGCACCTGTACGGTAAATGGATTTCCGTCTGTAATGGCTTCAGTAGCGAAAGTTTGATTATAGCTAGCCTGTACTTTAGAATAATTTTATGCCCGTATATCCGTATAACTGCCAAAGATTTTACATATCAGAACTCTCGACAACTTGCAGAGTACCCTGTTGCTCAACAATTTTCTTCTTTAGGACATCGTTATTTTACTCCGAACTAACATGTCAGTGAAGTAAGTGCACAAGAAGACATCTTTTTGTCCACTTATAACGGAACGCCGATTTTTCATAAAAGTGTATTTAAACGTACGCAGTGACTACTTAATTTCCATTTCTTCGAAGCCTCACTTCCTCGTTACTGTCTTCCTATATTACGAATGTGTGCGCTAGGCCGGTGTAAAAGAAATACTTAATTCATGCAGCTAAGTGTGATGTATAACGATCAAACCTCGCCAAATCAATTAAGGATTCTTTTTTTTTTCAAATATTCAGTACGTGAAGCTACCCGGTATTTCAACACATCAACGTAAAAATCGGAAAAACCGTCTTAAATCTTAATTTCCACTGACACTTTCACAGCACTCTCTTCTCACTTGCATACGATTCTTTCTGCGATTTTACTGTCATTGTAAGCAGCGGTGGAATACTGCTGGCTGAATTGTGTTCAAAGCCAATCGTAACTCCGCTTGAATCGCTTCCTTGGAAGTCAAACGCCTCCATTTTAACTTCAGTTTCATTTTAGAGCAGATCAGGTGATTAGTGTAGCTGCGGGCCATTTATCATATTGCTGGCTTGCCAGGAAGTTCTTCAGAATGACCAAGGTGTGTGCTGGTGCACAGTCCTCGCATCTCTCAGGCTGTTTGCGTCTTATACTTCGCCTCAGTCTCCTCAAAACGTCGCAGTAGAGCTTCCCTTGTCTGTCTGAACACGTGGAAGACTTGGTTACGAACAACAATGCTTTGACCTGTCCCATCTGCAAATCGAAAGATTTCAACAATATCACGGGGTGTTTGTCTTTCGTCCCTGGGGATCGCTTCACGCCCTTCTCCCATCGTTTTCAGTGTTGTACATGTTGATGTGCGGCCCGACCATGTGTCACTCCCCAGACCACGACAGTCTTCGAGACGATTAAACCAGACAAGTTTCCATGCTTGCCTCAAAGCTTTCCCACCAAAAACTTCTGAGTGTGTGGTCTGTTTCAAATGCAGTTCTGTGGATCATAGAAAACCCTTGTTCTTTCGAATCAGCTGTAGAGAAATTCTAAAACAGAGTAGAACACGGTGTAAAGAAATCAGCTACAACTTTCACACTAAAACACTCACAGTGACGATATGTAACAGACGGACAGTTGGAAACTAGAGGCACCCAATGATTGAACTATGATTTGCCCATTATTTGTGTAGAATACTGAAATTCAATAACATTTTGGGTAGCAGCTCTTCTGCAGAGCACAGACGATAATCTTTCAAGATGGAATCCACGTGCGAAATTAATTTCTCTCACAGACGTTCTTCGTACCAAATTGGGTGAGGTACGGGCAATAGTTTCGTCACATAAAGTGACTGCGAATCGATATTCCACCTTATTTTGATGCAGATACGTGGTATCACCTTGACTGTGTGTACCAAAACCGAATTAACTTGACGATATGTGGCTATACGGATGGGCCGTTGAAGTCAGTCCTTTCCTGTGCTATTCAGGGCTTACACCTTTTGACGTTTTCTTTGCGGTACTATGAGCACTACGACGTATGCTACTCTTGCACTAAACCTTACGGCGACAAAAGTACTTAACGCACAGACGCACTTATTTCACCGCACATGTCAGTTTCTGCATTGCCAATGTGAACCCTTCGGTCAAGTTGGACAAAAAAAAAAAACTTAGCTCTTTTTTGTGGTGTACTCAATGGAGTGACGCTCCTGCTGGGATTCTGGACGAGGTGTGGATCAATGACTCAGAAGCACATCCCACAATGTTCCCTAACTTCGACGCTACACAGTGCCGCAGCTAGCCGTTTCTAAATGGCACTGCGCTCTGGAGAAATACCCAGTTCGCCGTCTCGTTTAACACGCTCCCCATCCCTCCCCCGTGCGTACGTGCACTTATGCGAGCGCGAGCGAATGCGTGCGTTAGGGGCAGAGTGTTATAGCGTGTGTATCGTCTTCAGTTAATTAGATCAGAAAATTCAAGCAAAAGCACGGCTAGTCTTGTTGAAAGAAAAGGGGTGCCAGCTATTTTCGTTTGCTGTCGTTTCTTCGAAATCAATAACACTGCCATCTCTACTGTGTCATCACTACTTGTCTTATTTCTTCGATTAATGTCAGTACAGCAACTTCAGTAACTACCTGAAGTTTTCTTCACTTAGATGCATAAGTAGTTTCCTGTATGGCTGCATTTAGTACGTCTCATTCGTAAGAAGGGGAGCTTACATGCAGAGTTTATAATAATTAAAAGTGAAATCTGACATGAGTCCATGTATAAAATATTAGGAGAAAACACGATTCAGTAAAGATGGGTCCACAGTTAAGACTAGATATCCGCGAGGCAACTGCCAATGAGTGGTTACGAACGGCCACTCTCTTCAGTACGGTCATCATCGCCTCCCCTTCACTTCGCTTGTTGATTCCCACACGTTCCGCGAAGAAAACGGCAATTCTGAGTGTGATGAGCTACAGGACAACGTTCGTAAAGGCTTTGGACACTGCAGATAGCCGCCGAACGATTCAGTCCTACTCCAAGAACATAGTGGGGCTGGAACACGATTGAACATGGTCTGGCCCATTTTGAGTGTAGTGCGACCGCAACTTTGCTTTGGTATACAGGGTGGAATGACTAGAGAGTGTTCAAACCAATTGCTGAACTTTTAATGTGTCTGTAGCAGGAGATGGTGTGGTCATCCTGCTTCGCGTCCTCATATGACATGATCACAGAGGGGGTGCATCATTGACATGTATGTGAATAAGACGGAAAAGAGTCACACTAAGACCTCACCCCCCCCCCCCCCCCCCCCCGTGTTCGTCAACACCCTGCGTGCGGCCCACGTACCATTGTTGACCACGTATATCTGTCAGAGACTTCGACAATCTTTTAGCAGAGTGGTGCCTCGCGCCTCAGGGCAATCAACCCTAGGTAAGGAGGTCGGATGGGTTTTGATGGTTTCTCATCTTGTGGAATGTCCATGATGGCGATGGACATAATTGTGAATTTGGTGCCAATGTGACATCATTAACCCATCTTACACATCACATGAACTTCGAACTGTGACCTTTCTTTCTATGTGTCGACACGGTGTTTGAAGCGTCGCCCAGCTCGAGAGGGGCGTCGCAGGGCGCCAAGGTTTTTCACGATTACAGGGGAAAGTTGCAGACATCTTTGAGCCAAATTTATTGTTTGTGCGTCGCAATAAATACTCGACGCGGTAGCCGAGAGCGCTAATGCGCTTCTTCCAGGACTCGGGTAGGCGTGTTGGTCCCGGATCGACGATGGGCCAGTGTGCCGGTCAGCCTGGATGTGGTTTTTAGGCGGTTTTCCACATCCCGGTTGGTGAATACCGGGCTGATCCCCACGTCCCGCCTCAGTTACACGACTCGCAGACATTTGAAAACGTTCGCACTATTTCATGGCTTACACTACACGCAGACAGCTGGGGTACACAAATTTCATCCTGGGGGTATACTGTGGCGACAGGAAGGGCATACGGCCACCCTCGGTCACCAATATCGCCAAATCCACAGTAACAGAGGCGACCCCGACCCCGCGTTGAAGTGGAACAAAGGCCCAAGAATATGATGCGTCGCAATAGGAGACAATTACGAGGTGATGGGTTGGAAAAAGTGAAACTTTTTTCGCAGTGCAGTATGTTATCCTGAGTAGTGAATGTGAACAGGAACAAAGGCATAAGCGGGTGTGTATCGGAAAGGTGAAGCAGGTTCATTAATGTTCTCAGCATTTTTTAAACGATGTAAATGTGGAGTCAGCATCACTGAGTATCGTGCTTGGAATTTCGCTGCGAAATGGAGGATGACCAAAACAAGTTGGTGTAATTAGTGGCAGCCGTCTCTAAATTTGGTTCCACCCAAGGTAATAGCCATGGCAAAGGAAAGAGTACGACAATATCCGATTATAATATTGGTGGTCAACATGATGAGCAAAAGTGTCGATAAAATATTAGAATTAATCCTAATAAGCGATATTAATGGACCAAAAACGAAAAATCAGTAATAGGGAAGCGAATGGAAGAAAATTGGTGGCAAGGTGTTGGGGGAAATCCTATATATCTGTAAACAAAATCGCATGAGGGAGGGTAGGTCGACGAATTCGATTTCTTGTCAGGAGGACGTGACAATGGATACCAAGTTCACACACACGCTGTAAGGATTCTAACAGGATCGTGATTGAGATGAACGAGGAAATTAAATGGCAATAACTGGGAGGTCGACGCTGTTGTCGCAGAACTTTTAGAGAAAATTTAGAGAACTTGTATTCAAGGAAGACTGTGTGATAATTATATTGTCACCATTGCATATGTCGTGCGGTGGTGGGAGAATAAGAAAAAGAGATTATAATACATTTAGAGGAATGTACGAGACGTGTTTAAAAGTGATCGAATTTTTTGCATGTTATATTCGATTCACAAGAATTTTCTTTACTATGTCGATAAACTGGTATAAAGATTATCTGCAAGTAAAGTATGAGCCGTATCGGATATTTAGTCTTTTGTCAGCTGTCGAAAGGTAAATTTGCTGTGCTAGTACCGGTGATTATATATTATGAAGAGAAGTCAATCAGAGAATTTGTATTAAATTTAGCTGTAAGTACAGAATGAAGCGGAGAAAAGTTTTAGAAATGTTAAATATTTTTTCCGGAGAGTGCACTATAAGTAAGGGATTTACCTGCGGCCCAGGCCTTTCGAAGAAGTCCGTGAAGACGTTGAAGACGGCGAGCGCCCTGGACATCTCAGCACAGAGACGACCAACGAAAGCGAGGAAAAAGTGAAAGAAGTTATTCTGAGTGATCGATGAACAAGGATCACAGAGTTCGCTGAAGATACTGGAATATCAGTTAACTATTTCTGACAAAATTTTTCGGGTGTCTTAGGTATGAAACATGTGTGCAGCAAAATTTGTGCCATAATTGGTAAATTTCGAACAAAAAGAGCGACTAATACATGTTTGCTCAAGAGTTACTACATGAACTCAGCAGGGCTGCAGAACTACGGAGACATGTCATAACAATTGATGAAACAAGGTTTTATCGTTGTGACGTAGAAAGTAAGCTTTAATCGTCGCAGTAGAAGCATTTGGATTGCCAATAGCGAAAAAGTCTAGACCAGTACGCCAGAATGTGTTCGTCGATTTTAATGGCATAGACGACCTTGAGTTCCCGCAACAAGGACGAACGATCAATGAGGAGTACGTGTAAGTTCGACGCCGTTTACGTGAAGTAGTCTGGAAACATGTATGGATTTGTGCCGAAATAATTAATGAATTCTGCATAATGGTGTACCCCCTTAAACTCCTTTGTTTGTTCGTGGACGTTTGGCTAGAAGCAAGACTGAAATGATGCCTAAAATTTTCCTTTATTTTTTGAACGCTCCCTGGGAAGTCATTTTTCACTCGCACAGTACTTAGTCGACACGTGATGAAAGTTTTCTGATTTTGGTAAGTTCCTGAAAGAAGCAGGTAACGTACGAGGTAATTTTCCTGTTTGTTTGCAGATGCATATATTTGTTCCCGGTGAATGTTGAAATCTCCAGAGTGTCAAAATCGACTCGGCTAATTAGTTTCCTCTTATCTAGCTGCGAGCTACGGTGCTGTGACAAGCGGATTTCAAAATCTACCAAGTTTGATCTATCGACAAACAAAAAAATGGTTATGACAGTAACTTTTTTCCTGAATTATAACTACAGTTCGTATGTATTTGCCGTCATGTGCTGTACAATTACTTGTGGAGTGTCTGTGCAGAAATGAGTGCAGAACATCTTTCCTAGAAAGTGAAAACTGCTTGTTTTCTCTGTGATATACAGAAATTAATATACAAGTGTTTCGAACAATACAAAAAGTGCAACTTCTCTGGGTCAAAGGGCACTGCGGAATCATAGACAACAAAACTATTAGCAAAGAATAATGTCAGGAAATAAATAACTTTCTGCACAACTACTGAAACGAAAGGGGCATTTGAAGAAAGGTAACGGTTCTGTGAAACCTGTCAGGGGACGAAAGGACACCATTATACAAGGATTCATCCATTCATTCCTTAAAGCACATGATATTAGAAATTAGAAATGACTACGTAAATAACCAGTCATGAGAACGAGAATTGGAGTCAGGTATTATTCGTCACATATCTACTGTATCAAAATTTTAAACGACTCTGTACTGCGAAGATCATACCTCAGAACTTGCGGATCTAAATTACCCACTGCTCATCAGTTCCGTTACGACACTCAGCAGGCCAAACTATGAGAGAATCGTCAAGCTGGCATTTCTCTACCCACAAAGGCCGAGAACCTCGCCCAACAGACAAAAATCTGTGTTCACATCGCGAAATAGTTTGAAGAAACGACCATTCATTTCTGTATTACAACATGGGAAAACACAGTGCCAGAGTAACTGGAACTCTTCACCAATGGGTACCAGAAAAAGAAACCATCGTCATTTATAACTAAATTTTTTGTACAGTGCTTCCCTCTTACCCGATTAGTTTTATTTCGAATCACAGCCTCATAAAACTAACTTGACTGAAGTTTATAAGTATATGCATTTGCAGTGATTTGTAATCAAAAACTTGAGAAATGAGTTCAAAAGTCATTGTTAACACAAAGAAATTAATATTCAATATATAAAAAAAACCACTCGTAATTAAGGAATTATCCGAATGGGACGGAAATCGGTAGATTTAGACTAACAAATGATTAAAGTTTCGGAAAAATTGAATTGTTTATTCAGGAATAAGAGCTTCATAAATTGAACCAGTAATAACGTATTTGTTTGTCCACTTCCCGGATTTATGTAAGCAGCCATTCAGCTTGACATTGATTCATAGAGTTGTTCGATATCATCCTCAACGATGTCGTGCCAAATTCTGCCAAATTGTCGCGTTAGATCCTAAAAATTCTGAGCTGGATGGAGGGCCTTGCTCATAATACTCCAAACGTTCTCCAATGAGGAGAGATCTGACCATCTTGGTTGCCGAGGTAGGGTTTGGTAAACAAAAAAAGAGAAACGTTAGAAACTTTCCGTGTGTGCTGGCGGGCACTTTCTTGCTAAGAATATCGTCGACGTATCGTTGTGCTGTAAATCTATCGCAGCTGACAACCAAGAGGGTCCTGCTATGAAATGGAATTGCATCCCAGGCCATCTCAACCCTCCTGATTGTTGGGCAGTATCGCGGGCGACTGTCAGATTGGTATCCCACTATTGTCCAGAGCGTCCCTCCACTGGTCATCGGGGGTCAATTGGAGGCGGGACTCATCACTGAAGAAAGTTCTACTACATTCAGTGAGATTTATGGCTGAAGACGTCTCTGCACACGCTTCAGACAGTCATTGGACACCAACCTGATTGCGGCCCGCCGAATGGCCCGACAAGCAAGAACGATGGTCTAGTGTGCCATTTGTCTTCATAACCCCTTTGCCGTCATAGACGGCACCCTTACATCACAACGATACATCCACCCTGCGCTTACATTTTAGCAGGATAATGCCCGCCCACATATAGTAAGAATTTCTACTGCTTGTTTTCGTGCTTGCCAACCCTTACTCGGGCAGCAGTTTCGCCATATATCTGCCCATTAGAGAACGTTTGGAAGATTATTGATAAGACTCCAGCTACCTCGGGATTTTGACTATATAACGCAATCAATCAGTGCTGAGCAGAATGACAGCTTGCATAATGGCCAAAGGTGGACAAACGTGTTACTGACTGGCTCACTTTGTGAAGATTGTTCTCTTGAATGAATCATCCAATTTTTCTGAAATTGCAATTATTTAGAAGTATGTGTACGAGGGGGGAGCCGAAAAATAACCGGAATTTCTTTCTAGAAAGCATATACTTTGTTTTCAAATACAACCTTAATCTCCTTCGAAGTTGTCTCCGTTAGCAGTAATACACTTGTCCAAACGCTCATTCCAGTGTTCGAAGCACCTTTTAAATTCGTCCTCTTTGATACGTGCTTGCACTTTCATGACATTGCGTTTTACGTCTTCCACATCCGCAAAACGCTTCCCTCTCAAGTCTCTTTTCATCCTCGTGAATAGGAAGAAGTCCGAGGGTGCTAAATCCGGTGAGTAGGTCAAGGTAGTCGTCGTCGTTGAGGCCAAAAACTGGCGGACGCTGAGAGCCGTGTGCGCGGGAGCGCTGTCGTGATGCAGGAACCACACGCCAGAATCCCACAAAGCCGGACGTTTTCGCGCCAGACTTCTGCGTTTCATAACCTCGAAACAGAATTTTTGGTTTACTGTCTAGTTTTCAGGGACAAATTCAGTGTGTACGCCCTTGATGTAAAAAAAAATCAACATCGTTTTCACATTCTGTTTCACTTGTCGAGCTTTTTTTGGTCGAGGTGAGCCAGGTGACTTCTATTGTGATGACTGTTATTAACTTCCTGGATCGTACCCATAGCACCATGACTCTTTTTCAACAAAATCATTACATGTGATGAGTCGTGGTGTGAATCATCTTTGAACGCGTCCTTCATTTCTAGACAGGCTTGAATTTTGCTGCCACTCTTCGCATCCCCAAATCGATGGTCAAGATGCGCTGAATTGAGCTCCAGGACAAGTTCTTGAGTTGGTCGATTGTCCTGCGTCGATCTTCACTGATGGCGTCACGGATTTTGTCGATGTTGTCTTCGCTTCGAACAGTTGGAGGTCGACCGGAACAGGGCTGATCTTCAACCACCGTTTCTCCTTTTTTAAACCGAGAAAACCATTCGTACACCTGAGTTTCACTAAGAGCATGGTCTTTGTAGGCTGTCTGAATCATCGCAACAGTTTCTGCTGCGTTCTTGCCGAGCAAGAAACAAAACTTCGCTGCCACACATTGTTCGTAGGAACTAGGCATTTCCTACTGTCACGTCTGCACTGTAGGCACACTCAAAGAACTGTCAAAGGAACCACACTTTTCACTGTTGGGTGACGCCAGGTGGCAGAATGACTCAGCAGACCTCCTACTGCAATCCTCTGGTGGCGCAACCTGCTACTACAACTACACGATGTGCATCATTACGATTCTGGTTACTTTTGGGTCCCCCCTCGTATGTGAATCACATCTACCGATTTACGTTCCATGCAGATAATTCCTTCCTGGTGCGTTCGCCAGTTTTTGGCCTCAACGACGACGACTACCTTTACCTACGCGCCGTACTCACCGGATTTAGCACCCTCGGACTTCTTCCTATTCACGAGGATCTCTTAGGGTGTACATTAAATAACAATGTAATTGGCTAAATAGCAGGGCCCATGAATGCAGTAAATAAAATAAGGGGTGGAATTGGTGATCGCCGAGAGCGCTAGACAAGGCAAAGTGTGACGCGGTGACGTTTGCGCTGCAGGTGGCTGCTGGCGGGTGCGGTGTCGATGTCCGCGTCGGTGGTGCTGCTGCTGGCGCTGGCCGCCTGGTGGTGCTCGTCGCGACGCCGCCTGGACGCCACCGCCGACGCCGGTCGCCGGCGCGGTGTCTCCAGGGGCCGCCGGGCCACCTACGTCAATTACCGCCGCGTCGGAGCCGACGAAGACGACGACGACGACGACGATGACGACCACGTCCGCGGGAAGGACGCCGCCGTCAACCTCTCCACCTCAGAGTCCGAGTCGGAAGACACGCAGTACGACGCGGCTGGGCCGCGACCCCCAAAGATGACCGCCAACGGCGCGCCACCGTGAGGAGGGCCTGCAGACCGGAGGCTGTCTAGAGGCGCCGAGGCGAAGCGACCGCTGAGCTCGGCGGAGTACCGGGATTAGTGCTCTTCTCAAATATCTTGTACTTACCTCTCTAAGCCGCAGTATCTGCTAATTCCTCTGAAGGGCCCTTGCACTCGCCGTTTCCTGTGATTTCCTGAAATTCAGTTAATCTAGTCCAAAACTTACGAGAGAGGACAGCGAGTGCCACTCTTATCAACTACGATTTGCTGTAATGCATTGTAGCTTCCCACTTCCTGGCTTTCCATGCACGTTTCTGCTATCGTACTGCCTCTTTCGTACTTAGATTCTGTTACTGCTATTGTCATAGTCGTTCCTCTAAAATCCCTCGGTCGTACATTGCCGTTCAGCATTGAGTTCGATACGCCCCACAGTAGAGTGACAATATCGTATCTCCGGCGTGCTAATTCAATGGAGGGATTGCTGGTCTGAATATGCTTTCCTTCTTTGCTCTTTCTAAACAAACACTAGGGTCAGTGACACTGTTGCCAGTTTTTCAAAGTAAAATCTTTGTGGGAATGAAGGGTTTTAAAGACTGAAACAATGTAATGTATTTCCTAAGTAGGGTAGAAAATACAGCACCCCTAAGTTACATGAAATTTTATGCTCTAATCCCATAATTTGATATACTCTGACTGCAGTTTTTCCAGCAATCCGCATAACAGTACTTTCGTGCGCAGCCTTTATTACTGAGTAGAAGTCAAAACTGTTATATGAAATTCCAGATTAAATTAGAATTATTAATCAGGCGTGCTGAAATTCACCATGACTTATATAGAATATCGTATTTTAATACGTCTTAAATGTATTCCCATTATGCGGAGCGGTATTAGGTGGGCGTTCAACAAAACTCAGGGATACGAGGTTTGGAAATAACAGCAACGATTTTGCACGTTTCGAAAGTTCTAAACAACTTGCAGAAACTTTGGAATACTCTTTCTTGAAAGAGTTTAATTGAAAGAAATTACATTCTATTCAAAACATTCTTCTCTCCTGCTGTTCCTACTACTACTTACTCTGCTGCCGTAGATATAAATGCTGAGCAGAAAAAAAAAATGATGGTGTCAAAAGCAGAATGGAACTTATCCGTAAATTTTCAAATTAGTCCTTTTTGGTGTCTCCTGAGGTAATTCATTTATGACTGACGAAACCAACTTTCTATTTCAAAGCAGAGATTATACACCTTCATCGGCCTCTAGAAATATGCACGGAGGCCTTCCACTCTGCAAGCAACGACAAACCGGCACGTTCTCAGAGACACTGTTCCTTATCGCCATAGAGAATTTTTAGTGATAAGTACTCCCGTTCCACCCATGCTACTGCACAGTCAATTATGTTGTCTTTAGCGAATACGAATATCCGCATTCACGCATGCCACATTACTGTGCCATATATATTTTTCACACTTGCTATTGTCATCTAAAACTCTGCTTTGAACACTCCAAAGTTTAAAGAATTTCTTAAATGTGTCTGCTCTTATCTTCAATCCCCCTTTTTATTTTTCCTATACTTATTTTTATCTTTTGTTTCCTTTTGTGTTCAGAAACATGTAATATGATACGTACCATTGAGAAAGATATTTACAAAATATAAATTACTGCTTATCGAAATATACAGAGATTCCTCGCACAAAAGTCCTGACTTCGTATAAAAATATAGAATTCTACCTTAATTGTAACTTGATACCAATAAGAATATATAAATGATGGTCTAACATTAGTAGTGTGCAACCTCTTCAAAATAAAAGGGCCCTATATTGAATAGGAATAAAATGTCGTTGCTGTGGACATTAATACAAAGTTGTTCACACCTTGAGACAATGTAAATCTGCAGATGAGCTTTAAACTATACCTGTAAAATGTGATAAGTTTTTGCAATGTAATTATTATTATTAAATAGGCAGTATCTGCGCTCCCTCTGCAAACTTAATTAGTCGTGGACTTGTTACTGTTTTACTGTAGTGACGTGAGTGAGAGAAAACTAATATGGCAATGAATGAGTTTCTGTCTTTCTTGAGTGCCTTAGCGTTCGCTCAAATTGTGAGCAACTGCAACTGTCTCAGTAATACTCCAAATACTTTCAAATGAATAACATCAGTCAAAACAGCCACGTTTTGTGTATTTTTGGTGTACTCATGACATTTATGAATAAGCCACTTCTCAAAGTATGTAACGGAAATGTACTTTAGCTATAAGCTGATTCAGTATCCTGTTGCCCTGCAGAGGATTTTTAATATTTATGGGGAAAAAAGATTGTTTTAAATAATTGACTTACTTTTTCAAAAGGTGGTGGGAAATCTTAATTTTTGTAAAATGTAACTTTTATCCTAAAATGTTCATGCTTTCAGGAAATCCTTTAATTCGTTGGTATAAAATTATAAATGATCAGGATTGTTAGCCTGTTATTCCGGAAGCATAGTCATTGTGATTTTTGTATGAATGTTAGATGTGTGCAATGTACAAATCAATAACTGCTGTGAATATTATACCGTTCATTTATCAGGCAATTTACAAATGTCTTTCATTTAAAGTAATTTAGAGGCGTAGTGTAGCTACTATAGTTTTCATCACAAGTAGTTTAAGAATATTGTTTTGCCAATAATGAGTTATTCGAGAAAAAAGTGCAATGTGTGGAGAAAACAAGACTTTCGACATTAATAAAATTTATGTTCCTACTCTGTTGCCTATGGTGTTTTTATTGTCAATACTTATACCGTAATTTAATATTTCCCATTTATATGTGAAACAGAGAAAATTATTCCATGGCTATTTAGACTCAGTTCGACATATCCCAGCATGCTTAATTCGTTGCAGTCAGTGCATTCTCTTATGAATATTTAACTGCTTCTGGCTGCAGGCATCGATCCTGCCCTCCGGCTTATTTGTTCCGTTTTTATTGAGAGGACAGGGCACAAAGACAGTTGTGGAACACGTGTGGTCGGCACGATATTGGACCTCGGAAGGCCACCACCAGGAATTTTAATTGAAATTGTTTTGAATCCATCTTTTGCAAACGTATACGACGCCATGTTATTTCGCTCTGCGGTTACCAGCATAGCTTCACGTTGTCTACCTGTGAAGTCCGAAATACTGACTCACGGAGTTTAAACGGCAAAAATAATTTCTCCATTGCGAAACTGTATCCTGATTTTTAAATTTATCTGTGATAGATTTTAGTGGAATTATATGGTAAAAATATTCGCACTTATTTGGCAAATATGGTCACATTCAGTGTCACACCGTAGTTACCACACTCAGTTACACTAAGCACGTTTTCTGATTTATATCTGGGTCATAACTTGTAAGTCCTAAAATTTTTAGCTGCTGGATTAATACAAAATAGAGAGAAGTTAATACTATGGTTTGAATGTCTCGTGTGTTCTACATAATGTCCTCCCACTTGATTACAATGCACAGGATGTTCATACAACGATGGAAAACTGTAAGAAATTTTGTCTTTCGGGATTTTATTCAACACGTGCGGCACATTAGTACGTTATTCGGTCTTACCGAATCATTAGAGACTTATTCTACGCTTCGTCGCTTTCTTTGTAGGTTCGTGCTGATAACACCAAGTGTCGACGCCTATGATTATTCTTTTTTGGAAAATAATTCTCTGCGTATTTCAAAAAAATGTTCAAATCTGTGTGAAATCGTATGGGAGTTAACTGCTAAGGTCATCAGTCCCTAAGCTTACACACTACTTAACCTAAATTATCCTAAGGACAAACACACACATCCATGCCCGAGGGAGGACTCGAACCTCCGCCGGGACCAGCCGCACAGTCGAAGACTGCAGCGCCTAAGACCGCTCGGCTAATCCCGCGCGGCCCACTTTTTTCATTTCGATTAATTCTCAACAGACATTCACACGTCGTTGTTTTTTGCTCGGGAGACAGTATGTGCGAGTCAATGTTGCAGATTTTATTCAACACTTGACTTACAGATGTTGAGTTCACTGCTCCATTGCGATTTGTAACGCAACAATGTTCACACAGTATGGTCGAACGTCCGATTCTTACCAATGGCTGCTCACAACTGTCTAGTCGAATACGCATGTATTGTTAACAGCTGATAGTTCATGCAGCCACCGTAGTTGCCGCACTTACGCGCAAGGAATAAAGTCAGCCGCTGAACTTTTTGGACGGATGGTGTATAAAGGCTACACATTGAGAAGCGTTACAGAAGACTATGCAACGGAATAGGAGCCTCCGTAGTATTATGTCTGCATGAATTAATGATGATGTTCATACACACTGAAACGTCAAAGAAACTGGTTTAGGCATGATTATTCAAATACAAAGATATGTAAACTGGCAGAATGCGACGCTGCGGTCGGCAGCGCCTATCTAAGACAAGTGTCTGGTGCTGTTATTAGCTCAATTATTGCTCATACAATGGCAGGTTATCAAGATTTTACTGTTTTTGAACGATGGGACAAAGCATCTCAGAGGTAGTGATGAATGGGGATTTTCCCGTACAACCATTTCACGAGTGTACCGTGAATATAAGCAATCCGGTAAAACATCACATACCTGACATCGCTGCGGCCGGAAAAAGATCCTGTAGGAACGGCGCCAACGACGATTGAAGAGGAGAATCTTTCATTGTGACAGAAGTTCAACCATTCCGCAAATTGTTGCAGATTTCAATGCTGGGCCATCAACAAATGCTAGGGTGCGAACCATTCAACGAAACATCATCGACATTGGCTTTCGGAGCTAAAGACCCACTCGTGTACCCTTGATGACTGCACGACACAAAGGTTTACGCCTCGCCTGGACATGTCAACACCGCGTCGGACTGTTGATGACTGGAAACATGTTGTATGGTCGGACAAGTCTCGTTTCAAATTGTATCGAGCGGATGGACGTGGACGGGTGTGAATACAACCTCATGAATCCTGCATGTCAGTAGGGACTGTCCAAGCTAGTGAAGGTTCTGTAATGGTGTGGGGCGTGTTTAGTTTAAGTGATACGGGACCCCTGATACGTCTGGATAGGACTCTGACAATGACACCTACGTAAGTATCCTGTTTGATCAACTGCATCCAATCATATCCATTATTTAGCCCGACGGCTCCAGCAACACTCTTCTGAGTTTTAACACTTCCGATGGCCACGAAACTGAACATTGAGCATATGAATGGGGGGCTCCATGTGGTTCCCAATTCATGCAGCGACCGTAAACCATAAAATTACGAAATATGCAGCAACCAGTGGCAAAATCATGTTTTATTTATTCACTTTTGCAACTCGATTTCAACTGATTAACAGCCATCATCGGTGCAGAGTTTTGGCGTCTGCTTAAGACTGTATTACTACTCAGGGCACATATTGGTTGAAAGCACCGATGATGGCTGTTAATCAGTTCAAATCGATTTGCAAAAGTGAATAAATAAAACATGATTTTGCGACTGGTTGCTGCATATTTGGTAATTATTGAGCATATCTGGGATGCCTTGCAATGTGCTACTGCGAAGAAATCTCCACCCCTCGTACTCTTACGGATATATGGACAGCCCTGCAGGATTTATGGTGTCAATGCACCCAGGATTACTTCAGACATTAGTCAAGTCCATGCCACGTGGTATTGTGGCACTTCTGTATGCTTGCAGGGGCCCTATACGATACTAATCAGATGCGCCAGTTTCCTTGGCTCTACAGCGTAAATAATTCAATTTTAGGCTTACTGATAAAAACAGTTTGGATCGCGCGAATCATATTTATTGGTGAGAGGTTTCAGCGCACAGGCGGAACGTCGTAAGACCATACTCTGAAACATAGATTACTATAAATGTAGAGGGACATACAGATAAAATATAATCAATGTAATAAAAATAAATGAAGTTATACCAAAAGGTGATGTTTGGAGACAGGTCTACGGAACAGGAAGTACAGAAGTCTCCTGATGCTATCAACTGCTAGAGGAACAACGATGTCGTGAGATGAAATAGCAATTGATTATTTACACTGTAAAATGTAATGTAATAAAAATAAATTAATATAAAATAAGAAGCTAATAACATCACTACATACACTGCCCTTTAGAGGACTATGAGTATACACAAGACGATGCTGATTACTTAGCAACGCACAATATGTCGATAACCGTGAAAGATGCTACAAAGGAGTGAGGAATGTCTAACTGGTTGCTAATGGATATAGAAAAACTCTTGAGTATTGCCTATACCTTGACTGGCACACTCGACAGCACTACGTACCAACTACATAGGCTTTTACAATCATTCCTGCCTGTCAGTTAGCCTGCAAGCGATACGACAGAGGAAACAGGTAGGCATAATTCATTACATCGTAGCATTTTTGACAGCTATCGATCCCGAACGCTGCTAAGGAACCAGCAAGGTCCTGCACGTGCAGACGCTCTTGTAGAGGGCAGTGCATTTTATAGCCTTCTTACTCCATGTTAATTTTCATTTCAGAATGTTAAATCTTACAATGTAAACTTATAATAAACAACTTAAGGCTGTATTGTAATTAGATAACATACGCAAGTTCGTAAAAAATGAAATATAGTTGCAGCCACGATAAACCAGTTGCTAAGAAACCAATTACTTTTTATAGATACGTACTATCCCATAGAGAGCAGTGTATGTCATTGGCTTTTTACTCTATGCTATCCTATGTTGTAATTATTTGGATCAAAAATATAATTGTGATTAATCTTAAGCCAATAATATAAATAGATATCGTTCTTAAGTTAAGTTGCTAAACGTTTTCATCAAATATTCAGTAAGCATTCATTCTACTGGTTACAAATGACTGAAACTGAACACCAATAAATGTGATTGTGCGATCGAGTCTGTGTTTCTAAGTACAGTTGTGAAAATCGATCACTCTTTTCACCAAATTTTTTGGAAAGTAAATAAATTATAGTAACAATTGTTGATCTTCCAATTTTAGCAGAATTTTAGTGGAGGAATCTTGATACATTTGTAATGGAATGAACATAATAGTATGGAACCTGTGGTAACTAAGAAAAAAGTTTCACAGTCATCCCAGAATTCACTGTATGTTACACTCATTCGGACCGGAAAGATTAATCATATTCACCAAAACAGGTAAGCAAGCAGGGACACAAATACTGCAAATACACATTCATATCCATTCAGAGACGAAGAGCATAGGCAATGAGAAAATTTGTATGACTGCAGATTAATGTGCAACACACTTAATTCTTGAATGTATGTAACGTCAGTAAATAAAGCATCCGCAAATACATAATATTCCGCATTTAATAAAAGAAATTAGTTTAATATTCTGAAATCACCAAATGAATGATTCAAGTTTCCTAAGAACTAGCATAGGTGAAGTAGGTAACAACAATGAGAAATCATATTTATAACATCATAAAACAGTTATTGATTGTTATAAGAGCCTTTTCAATACAAAATTACGACAGAACGGATAGGAACAGTCATTACGTCCAGTGAGAAAACAACTAGCTGTGGGAGACGGCGCATCATCATCCCCCGTAGGTGGCTTGTAAGCCAGCAGCGCAATCCGTATTGTAAACTGCCGCTGTAATTACCCACTTAAAAATGGCAGCTTGCAGTACTGAGTCAGTTATTTACAATCTCCACTATCACTGAAGTATCTGTAGTCGGTATGTGAGAAGTAGGACAAAGCCATTTGTAGAACACTTTTGATATCAAATTGATACGGAAATTAATTAAATTCATTAATTAATCAACCCCACCTCCACCCACCCCCAATCCCGACCATGCCCAACTCCGCCCCCGGATGACGTCACGTGTTTTTTTTTCCAGATGCACGTGTGCCCCAACCCCCTCCTCCCTCTCCCCCTCTCTCCACCCCCCCTCCTCACAACCTACACTATTGGAGGTAATTTCGAGTTTAGGTGAGAAGTTCGAATTTTGGGAGGGAATCTCGAATTTTGGTGGGAATTTCGAATTTTGGCGGGAATTTCTTGTTCCCAGGATTGTGCCGACATCCTACCCCATCCTCACCCGGGATTGAAGGGAAATTAAAATTGGCAGTACTCTTTCTGAGACTCGAACACAGGTCCTCCGGGGCAGAGAGCCGAATTGATTCCCCCTAACACAGTTAAACAACCAGAGGCGCTTGGAACTGACGGGAAATTAAAAATGTCTGTGCCCTTTCTGGGACTCGAACCCTGATATTACTGGATGGAAAGGCAAGTGCACGCCCAACACATGGAAAAATTTCAGATGCGGGAGAGGAAGATTAGGTTAGTGTACTTAACTTATTTTGGTCAGGAAACTGCAGCAAAGATGGATCCTAATCTACATCTACATGACTACTCTGCAATTCACATTTAAGTGCTTGGCAGAGGGTTCATCGAACCACAATCATACTATCTCTCTACTATTCCACTCCCGAACAGCGAGCGGGAAAAACGAACACCTAAACCTTTCTGTTCGAGCTCTGATTTCTCTTATTTTATTCTGATGATCATTCCTACCTATGTAGGTTGGGCTCAACAAAATATTTTCGCATTCGGAAGAGAAAGTTCGTAAAAAGGTCTCGCCGCGACGAAAAACGTCTATTATGTAATGACTTCCATCCCAACTCGTGTATCATATCTGCCACTCTCTCTCCCCTATAACGTGATAATACAAAACGAGCTGCTCTTTTTTGCACCCTTTCGATGTCCTGAGTCAATCCCACCTGGTAAGGATCCCACACCGCGCAGCAATATTCTAACAGAGGACGAACGAGTGTAGTGTAAGCTGTCTCTTTAGTGGACTTGTTGCATCTTCTAAGTGTCCTGCCGATGAAACGCAACCTTTGGCTCGCCTTCCCGACAATATTATCTATGTGGTCCTTCCAACTGAAGTTGTTCGTAATTTTAACACCCAGGTACTTAGTTGAAATGACAGCCTTGAGAATTGTACTATTTATCGAGTAATCGAATTCCAACGGATTTCTTTTGGAACTCATGTGGATCATCTCACACTTTTCGTTATTTAGCGTCAACTGCCACCTGATACACCATACAGCAATCTTTTCTAAATCGCTTTGCAACTGGTACTGGTCTTCGGATGACCTTGCTAGACGGTAAATTACAGCAGCATCTGCGAACAATCTAAGAGAACTGCTCAGATTGTCACCCAGGTCATTTATATGGATCAGGAACAGTAGAGGTCCCAGGACGCTTCCCTGGGGAACACCTGATATCGCTTCAGTTTTACTCGATGATTTGCCGTCTATTACTACGAACTGCGACCTTCCTGACAGGAAATCACGAATCCAGTCGCACAACTGAGAGGATACCCCATAGCTCCGCAGCTTGATTAGAAGTCGCTTATGAGGAACGGTGTCAAAAGCTTTCCGGAAATCTAGAAATACGGAATCAACTTGAGATCCCCTGTCGATAGAGGCCATTACTTCGTGCGAATAAAGAGCTAGCTGCGTTGCACAAGAGCGATGTTTTCTGAAGCCATGCTGATTACGTGTCAATAGATCGTTCCCTTCGAGGTGATTCATAATGTTTGAATACAGTATATGCTCCAAAACCCTACTGCAAACCGACGTCAATGATATAGGTCTGTAGTTAAATGGATTATTCCTACTACCCTTCTTGAAAACTGGTGCGACCTGCGCAATTTCCCAATCTGTAGGTACAGATCTATCGGTGAGCTAGCGGTTGTATATGAGTGCTAAGTAGGGAGCTATAGTATCAGCGTAATCTGAAAGGAACCTAATCGGTATACAATCTGGACGTGAAGACTTGCCCGTATCAAACGATTTGAGTTGCTTCGCAACCCCTAAGGTATCTACTTCTAAGAAACTCATGCTATCAGATGTTCGTGTTTGAAATTCTGGAATATTCCATTCGTCTTCCCTGGTGAAGGAATTTCGGAAAACTGCGTTCAATAACTCCGCTTTAGCGGCACAGTCGTCGATAACAGTACCATCGGCACTGCGCAGCGAAGGTATTGACTGCGTCTTGCCGCTTGTGTACTTTACATACGACCAGAATTTCTTCGGATTTTCTACCAAATTTCGAGACAATGTTTCGTTGTGGAACCTATTAAAGGCATCTCTCATCGAAGTACGTGCCAAATTTCGCGCGTCTGCGTGATTTCGCGTTCTTCTGAACTTCGCATGCTTTTTCCGTTGCCTCTGCAACAGCGTTCGGACCTTTTTTGTGTACCACGGGGGATCCGTTCCATCTCTTACCATTTTATGAGGTATGAATATCTCAATTGCTGTTGCTACTATATCTTTGAATTTGAGCAACGTGTCGTCTACATTCGCATAGTCAGTTCGGAAGGAATGGAAATTGTCTTTTAGGAAGGCTTCTAGTGGCACTAATTACGTAATTAATCATAAAGATCAAGTCTAATTACACAACTATATGCATAGCACTACACAGGGACGGCATAAAAGCGCAATACCGCTCAAAAACTGACAATACAATACAACTGGTCTTATCCTGCTGGGAATAAAATTTCGCAATACCACTCAAAACTAGCGACAGATACACTCAAACTCTAGCCTACACCTATAAGCTAGCGGGAAAAAGGCAGGGGTGCAAGGTAGTATGTTTATTGTTTTCGGCAGGAACAAGGTTCAACTGGGGAGATGCTGGTGTTGGACACAGAGGAGTTTAAAAAGTGTAAGCATACAATATCTATCGTTGAAACTTCCTGGCAGATTAAAACTGTGTGTCAGACCGAGACTCGAACTCGGGACCTTTGCCTCGAGTCTCGGTCCGGCACACAGTTTTAATGCGCCAGGAAGTTTCATATCAGCACACACTTCGCTGCAGAGTGAAAATCTCATTCTGGAATATCTATCGTTGTTCAACATCAGAGTTTGCTACAGATGCCTACTCAAAAATCACCATGCATCCCAGGTAACCGATGCCAATACTCTATACCACAAGTGATGGAAAAAATGTATTACAGTGTTGTAATTACACTTCGAAATTGTCATGAAAAAACCAGCACTTATAATGAGCTGGTCATAATAAGGCACATGTACTGAGGAAAATCTTCGTCCTAAAGGACTGCAGAGTGGTCAGTAGTTGAACATGCATACTCCTCATAAGACATCCACAGGATGCCGAAAATCGACGACCTCTTTCTCCCTCCCTCCACCTCTCTCTCCCTCCATCCACCTATGGGGGAAACAGGTTCACTGAAATGTCCAGCTCCTCCGCCAAGCATCTCATTGTTTCTCTGCGCCCTCACTGCTCGCCCTTTGCTGCCATCCTCTGTGGTCACTGGCTGCACTCAGCTCTCCACCATCTGGCTGCCACCTTGTGGTGACGCTCCTATGCCAGCGCAATAAAGTGCATCTTGTTCGTCTAAAACATAGGGACAGAGCCCCCACACACCACCCCATAAGCAGAGAGCTGCTGTGTCCGGCGACCGCTTACAGCAGATGCCCCCCCGCTGCCGCCGCCCTTTGCGCCACTCACGATACGCAGCATGCCTTTGAGGCGGCGGTCCTAGACAGCACAAAAGGGAAATTAAGTAGCATAGCCCCAACAATCTGGTGAAAGCACCACATGGCTATTTCAAAAGTTGGCTGTTTGCGAAACTGGAAGCTCATGCCACCTAAAGCGAGTGAAGCTGTACGCTAGCATCCCACAGAACCGTGATAAGTGACTGTTACCCCGACCAAGGGTTAGCCACGGCCTCGTAGGGCACTCGCCCGCCGTTGTGCGCTGGACTGTTTTAACATCAACTCGATTACTATAATAAATGTCCTCTTTCCACGAAAATAGGCAAAGTCCATTTTCTTTTAGTTTTATGAGAAAAATCGGTATAGTTTTTACGTTCGACTGCAGTCGTATCTCGTCTCATTTTTTCTAACGTCCAACGAAGTCTACCACCACCGATCACAAATGATCAGCAAACATGTCCACCATCATGTATAAAATCAGGAAATAAGCTTCGACTATTTTGCTGCGTAAATTACCGATCACCGCAGTATGTTCTCGTTATCTCGAAACAGTCATTGGAGTAAAGAAAAAGCGATAATTTAAACTTCAAAGAAAAAAATAATAATCTATATTAAAAAATTTCTTCCAGCTTGTAGAACAAATTACTTGACCTGAGAGTGTCTCTTGTGTTTGGTGTCTGTAAATAAACTGTCACGCACGTGAAATAACATTAGAGAATACAATCTTTCATGCTGCCATTGGCTCACATTTGGGAAAAACTCAATTATTTTACGTTTGACAAGAACAAGTTATAATTCAAGGGAACGTAGCTGTCTTGTGCACTATGAGAGGTCCCCCTTTTAAAATTACGATGTTATATCATACTAGCGTTTACGAACCAAAACGAGAGAGCCTGTCTCGCCCTGTGTAACTGAAAGATTGAAATTTCATTCTGTGGCGCCCTAGCCAACCGTTTCACCCGTCAGGAGGCACGTTACTGATATAATTTGAAAGGCTAATTAATTAAACTGATCGTGAGAGTCACTTCATATGGCGAGTAATCTTTTTTTTCAGCAGCCGGATTATACTCGCTAATTAGAACAACTGGGAACCCATGGAGGGAACACGATGTTCTTTTCGAGGAACGCTATTGAGAAAAGATATCTGTAGCTGACCACAGAGGAATTCTACAACCCACAACATACATTTCACTTAAGGACTACACTATTAAAAATACGATCGTAAAGCCCACCATCACTCTGCATAAAAAGCGGTCTTGAGTCTACAGAGGCACACATGGCTCGCTGGTAGTGTTTCGCTTTCAGGCAGAAATGCCTATCGAAATGCTATCCGCAATTTGAAATCAAATCTATCTATTCAACCAGAAATTTGCGTCGGATCCAGTAAAGACGTCTTTTAATTACAAGGTTGACTCAAATGAAAATCTTAAATATTTTTTTAAATATTATTTATTGTGCAGAAGTGGTACAAAGCTGTATCACTTTTCAACATAATCTCCCGCACGCTCAATGCAAGTCCTCCAGAGCTTACAAAGTGCATAAATTCCTATAGAAAAAAAATTATTTTGGTAGTCCGCGCAACCACTCATGCACCGCGTGGGGTACCTCTTCATCAGAAAGGAACTTCTTTCCTCCCATTGCGTCTTTGAGTGGTCCAAACATACGCAAATCACTTGGGGTAAGGTCTGGTGTGTATGGTGGATGAGGAAGGCTCTCAAAATGCAGGTATGTGAATGTTGCAACTGTTATACGGGCAGTGTGGGGCCTTGAATTGTAATGTTGCAAAAGGACACTTGCTGACAGCAATCCACGTCGCTTTGATTTGATTGCAGGCCTCAGATGATTTTTTAGGAGATCTGTGTATGATGCACTGGTGACAGTGGCCCCTCTAGGTATGTAATGCTGCAGAATGACGCCATTTTCGTCTCAAAAGAGAGTCAGCATAACCTTCCCTGCTGATGTTTCTGTTCGAAACTACTTTGGTATTGGGGATGAGGAATGGAGCCATTCCTTGCTCGCTCTCTTCTTTTCCGGTTGGTGGAAGTGAACCCAGGTTTCGTCCCCAGCAACGATTCTTGCAAGGAAGCCATCACCTTCTCGTTCAAACCGCCGAAGAAGTTCTTCACAAGCATCAACACGTCGTTCTCTCATTTCAGGAATCAGCTGCCGTGGCATCCATATTGCACACAGTTTGTGAAACTGGAACACATCACGCACAATGTGGTGTGCTGACCCATGACTAATCTGTAAACATGCTGCAGTGTCATTCTTTGTCACTCAACGGTTTTCCTTCACTATAGCAATGTTCTGTGGAGTCACAACGCGTTGTGCCTGACCTGGATGAGGAGCATCTTCCACTGAAGTCACACCATTTGCGAACTTCCTACTCCATTCGTAGACTTGCTGCTGTGACAAACATGCATCACCGTAGTGATCCTTCATTAGTCGAAGAATTTCAATAGGTTTCACACCTTCACTACGCAAAAACCGAATAACAGAACGCTGTTCTTCCCTGGTGCAAGTCGCAAGTGTGGCGGCCATGCTTATACTGATACTGTGACGATATGTGTGCATCTGCACTATGCTGCCACCTACAGGCCATTTTGCACGCTGTTTGTAGCACGCTTACCAACTTACAGGGTAACGAAGCGAAATTTCGATTTGTTATGAAACGTCCACTTACAAAAATTGTGCAAGACTGTGCTTAAGCTGACACACAATATTTTTAGCGCAACGCAATCTGACTTTCAAAAAATCCCTGCAAAAGAATGGCCCTGACTAATATTAACCTATACGTTTCACAAATCACTTACCTCACAAAAATCTTTGTTACTCGAACTACTGCAATACAGCGAGCGCCACTACTGCCAGCTAAATAAAAGATTCAAACTACTGAAGGCACTAACTACTGATAGGCATAGATAGCAAATGAAAGATTTTAATGGAGAACAAACAACGTATTTACCTTAATAGTCATCAAAAGTCATAATATATATAGCAGTTCATGACATCCCGTCTTACAAATTTCAAAACTCCGCCATCTCTCTCCCCATATCCACCACTGCTGGCGGCTCACCTCCAACTGCACGACGCTACGCACTGTTAACATCCAGCTGCCCAACACTACCATGGCGAGTATTACAACAATGCCAACCACCAACTGACTGCACACAGCACAGCCAGTAATTTTCATACAGAGCGCTACGTGGCGTTACCAATATAAAAAACCTAAACAGCCTACTTACAGTTATTACAATTTTAAGGTTTTCATTTGACTCACCCTCGTACTACAGCCACTGGTTAAATCATATTCTTGCCACTTTCGCATCTCTAAACGAGTTACTCTTTTTTTTCGAATCTATCTGCTAAGGATCCTCTAGACCAAGAACTCCAGCGCATCGTGTAACTGCTCCTAAGTCTCTGCCCTGGTCTGCCTACAGCTTAGTCCATGTGATTGTCCTAGTTTAAGTCCGACCTGTATGGAAGTCAGAGAACGCTATGTATAAGACCTTCTGCATCCTGTGGGGAAACAGGACGAGCTGAGTTAATGCGACAGGAGCTGGTTTTGAGCACTCGGTGGAAATGGGAACTTAGTGTCATAGCTCCACCAACCGTGTGCAGTGTGTAAGGCCAGCGCCAAACGAAGCTTTCTCCTGCAACATGAGGCAGTAGAAGAGATAATACGAGCAGTTACGGTGGCGTTCCTTGTTGGAAAAATTAGGAAGACTACACATCATAAATGGCATGTCGGAAGGACGACGATTTTGCTGCTGCATTGCGACACATCTCCAAACTACATATAGGTACTCAGAAGGAGATTTGTGCCACCCAAACATAAGTAGCGGTCCTTTAAATATACAGGTATTGGTTTATTGGAACAGGTGGTTCGTGATTGAAGTCGCTACCACAGACTGGTGTAAAGTTTCATCATCTGTACTGCAGGATGACAATATCCAACAGACTATCAATCACACGAGAGGGTTCCTGTATTGCTCCTTCATAAGGAGTTTAATACATTGTTTTCTTTCGGTTGCCGGCCGGTGTGGCCGAGCGGTTCTAGGCGCTGCAGTCTGCAACCGCGCGACCGCTACGGTCGCAGGTTCGAATCCTGCCTCGGGCATGGATGTGTGTGATGTCCTTAGGTTAGTTAGGTTTAAGTAGTTCTAAGTTCTAGGGGACTGATGACCTCAGAAGTCCCATAGTGCTCAGAGCCATTTGAACCATTTTTTTCTTTCGGTTGTAACGCACCCAATCTGTGTACGCTGCCATACACTTTGTCTTTTCTACAATGACTTAGAGATCCGTGTCAGCTGCTGCTAAACCGACATTAACACGTTACGATCCTCTGGCTCTCACAGAAAACTGAACATCGCATGGCACAACACAGGCTGCTAGAAATAAAACACAGACACGATGTTTCGAATTGACAAAATGTGGAAGACATCGCTACATATGGAAAATGGAGTAATTTGATAGAATTGGAAGGAAAATCAGCATTGGCCGTATTTTGTTGTTTTATTGTGAGCAAAATCGATTTTCAGTCACTTAGTGCCCATCCTAAGTGCTGTAATGTACAATTAAAATTTGTAGTCACTGGTATCAGGCTATAACCACAAGCTTAGAGCGATCACATATACTGAGCAATTTGAAGTATTGTAGAGCACTTCCAACAGCTATTTGGTGATTACCTGTACAGTTAATCTCATCTTCCTATCGACAGGGTAGTGGATTCCCCGTGCTCCCTTAGCACTGTTCCTTTATTTTGCAGTATTGTACATGATTACTGTTCCGGTGTTAACCATAGATAACTTTGAATCAGGTGTTTGCGAAGTATTACAATCCCCGTGTATACATCTGCTTGACAGATGTCTTGTTAATGGAGTTAGTGGTGGAGTGACATGTAATTTCACATGTCAAACACTGATGTTATGCGTTTGTCCCTTTCTTTGTAAGAGACATTCCCCATTACTAACGATCATTTTATATAGGACTGATGCGAGCGTAGAATAACTTCTGATCCGTGATCGAACGTGAATAGTGGGGGCTGTACACCTCTGGAAAGCTGTATTGTACGTGTATCATAAGGAATCGATGTTTCGAGAAAGTAATTCTTTATTTTACAGTTTATCGCCATAGTTTATAGTAGAGAAACCTGCAAGGAGAATGTATGTCATGTGTTGGAAATATATTTCTTACATTTGGATAGTACCAGCGTTGCATTTCATACGATTAATATGTCGGAAACCGCAACGATCTAACATTATAGGATATTTTAAGTGGAGAACCTTGTAGCCTTAGGAGTGCATGTGTTTATGTTCTCTCTTACCAATACCTTCTTGGTAGTGACCCCAGACACCAGAACATTACTTTAGAATTCCTAGAGAAGTTTATTTACGTAAAACGCACCAAACTCCGTCCGTCTGTAGCTGCATCATGCATAAAAGCCGCCTGTTTATTGTTCTGAATCATCTGTTACATCATCACAACAGTTTCATATCTACTCTACACCTATAAGGGGTGCTAATCTCCTCGACGTTGCCGCATATGAAGATATCTTGTGCTCTTGGATGGGTGCGGGACAGCAGTTACAGCTTCGGTTTGAACTGTTCCTACACGAAACGTGGAATGTAGTAGCCTACTTCTGGTCAGCTGTAGGGACCGGTGGTCAAAGACAATGCTAGGAGATATTTCGGTTTTTAACTTGATCCTAAGAACGCGAGAACGCCCTGTGACAACCATCGACATACAGAAAGATCGTAAGTTATGCACAATGATCGAAGTGCTAGAAATATATAGGTCGCTGTGTGGTATACTTTGGAGTATATGTTCGAGAATTAACAATAAATGAATGTGACACACGTACAGTACAGCTTTCCAGAGGTATATAGCCCCCACTATTTTTCATTCGCCAGCCTTTTTCCTCCATTTACATTTAGCAATCTGCCACTGTAGTTTGTGGGATTTATTAATGTTCACCCTTCATAATTCAGCACCATAGGAAGACCTACAGCTCTTCAAAGTTATCTACACACATCAAAAAAAGTTTTGCATCACCCCGCTTCACAGAACTCCTGGACATAGGCGTTGACAGAGGATATTGTCTCACAGACACCGTCCCTTTGACTGTTCAGAGGTGTCACTAAGCACGCCCAAAGATGAAAACAACAAGGCATGAGCAGCACCTATTAGACAGAGGGGTCTTACAGCCCAGCTACTACTGCAGTGGATGACCGCTACCTACGGATTATGGCTCAGAGCAACATTGGCACCAACGCCACCATGTTGGATAATGCTTTTCGTGTAGCCACAGGACATCGTCTTACGATTCAAACTGTGTGCAATAGTCTGCATGATGCCCAGCTTCACTCCCGACGTCCATGGCGAGGACCATCTTTGCAACCACAACACCTTGCAGTGAAGTACAGATGGGCCCAACAACATGCCGAATGGATCGCCCAAGATTGGCATGAAGTGCCTGCTTTATCAGGGTATGTGTTTTTCGGTCTACATTTTCTGCGGTAGAACCCAACCGTCACGCAGCGGGACATGGCAGACATTAATCAGAATCGCAATATCGATTGTTTGTAGGAAGCTCACGTTATGCCCCGTGCTAGAAAAAGAAACTTCTACAAACAACGTCTTGGAATGCCACAGGGACAGGATCGTGTTCTGTCGATATTGGGATTTATCGTCCCACGATATTGCTGTTCACGTCGGTCAAGATCTCACGCGCATATGGAATTACTGTGTTCTGGGTGGCGTACTCAGAGCCATGTAGGATCTAAACTGCCTCACTCCAGTTGCGCCCTAGAGGACAGGTGTATAGACTTCTCGGTTGTACACGGTCGTACAGCCACGTCACGTTCCTTGAACCACAAAAATAGCCTGTCTGTAGCGAGACAAGAGCTCACGTGGACATTGCGACGACGTGAGCTGAAGTGTCCAGGCTTGAGGCACTTTTACAGTAAGCCAGTGATTACACGCACATATCAATTTCTTGACACTATCAGATTATGATCACAAACGCAAGTTCAGTGCTCTGTTAGCAGTTCAAAAGGAATAAGAGGAATCCTTCTTGAAAAAAGTAATCTCTTCTCTGACAACTTAAAGTTCTTTGAAGCCAACACAAATAGATCTTTGCATGAGTCTGAAAAATTCTCCTGCATATGAAAATGTCTGTCTTCTTAGAGACGCACAGCAGGTAGAGAAGTCCCATCTCATGATCAGTACAAGGAGCTCCAGTGTCAGAGTCCACAGCCAGAGCAGCGGGTCGCGATGAGCGGTAGTCCTGGGTGGCTGCGGCGGCGTCGAGTCCGGACGGCGGCGTGGTTCTCGCGATCTTCTAATTCTGCTGGTGGAGACGGAATTGCCTGCTGCTCGCCGAGGGTAGTTATACCCACGTGGCGGATCACAACTAGATAGCTGTTGGTCTAGCGATGTGGGCTCGGATTGGCTGAGGAAAATTGGCGTGGGGGATGCACCATAAGATCCGTACATGTGGCGCCCTCTATGCTCTTATCCGCGTTCTCGGAACTAGCCTGCTTCCTGCAGGCCAGGCAAAGTTCGACTGACTTCAACCAATATCCTTAACACCGATTTTCTGCACAGTTCTTGAACACATTCTGACATCGAATATAATCGATTTCCTTGAAATAGTAAAGCTTCTCTCCACAAACCAGCAAGGATTTAGAAAGCATCGCTTTTACAGCACAAGTCTTGCCCTGCTCACATGACATCCTACAAATCATTATGAAGAGCAACAGGGAGGTTCCATATTCCTAGATTTCCGGAAAGTGTTTGGCACGATGCCCGATGCCCACACAGCAGATTGTTACCGAAGGTCCGAGCATAAGGTTTAGCTTCCCAGATATGTGAGTCACTCGAAGACTTTTTAATTAACAGATCCCAGTACGCTGTCCTAGACGGCGAGAGTTCATCAGAGACAAACGTCTCATCAGGAGTGCCGCAAGGAAATGTGATTGAACCACTTTTATTTTATGTACATAAATTATCTGACGGACACGGTGAGTAGCAATTTACGGCTGTTTGCTGATGACGCAGTGGTGCACTGGAGTGTGCCATCGTTTAATGACTGCAGGAGGATGAAAGATGATTTAGACAAAATTTCTGGTTGGTGTGTGATGAATGGCAACTTGCTCTAAATGTAGAAAAACTTAATGCGGATGAATTGGAAAAACAAACTTATTCCAAATGCAGAAAAACCTAACTTAATGTGAATGAATTGGAAAAACCATCCTGTAATATTCCAATACAGTGTTACTAGTGTTCTGTTCGACACACTCAATTCGATTAAATATCTAGGAGTAACGTAGCAAACCGATATGAAATGGAATGAGCGCGTGAAGTTGATAGTAGGGAACGCGAATGCTCGGCTTAGTTTCATTGGGAGAGTTTCTGGAAAATGTAGCTCAGCGGCAAAAGAGACGGGGTATAGAACGCTAGTGTTACCCATTCTTGAGTACTGATCGAGTGTTGTGATTCGTACCCGGTCGGATTAAGGTGAGGCGTCGAAGAAGTTCACAGGCGGGTTGCTGGACTTGTTACTAGTGTTACAAAGATGCTTTGAGAACTCAAAGGAGGACCCTGGAAGGAAGACAATGCTCTTTCGGCAAGGCACTATCGCGCAGATTTAGAGAATCGGCATCCGAGGCTGGATTGAGAGCAATTCCATCGTTTACAATATATGATTCGCATAATGACCATGAAAATTAGATGCGCGAAATTGGAGCACATACGGAGGATTTTAGACACTCGTTTCACACTCGCTTTATTTGCAAGAGGAACAGAAGAGAAAATGACTAGTAGTAGTAAAGGGTATCCCCCGACGTGTACCGTACGATGGTTTGCGAAGTACAGTATGTGATCAAAAGTATCCGGGCGTCTGGCTGAAAATACACTCCTGGAAATGGAAAAAAGAACACATTGACATCGGTGTGTCAGACCCACCATACTTGCTCCGGACACTGCGAGAGGGCTGTACAAGCAATGATCACACGCACGGCACAGCGGACACACCAGGAACCGAGGTGTTGGCCGTCGAATGGCCCTAGCTGCGCAGAATTTGTGCACCGCCGCCGTCAGTGTCAGCCAGTTTGCCGTGGCATACGCAGCTCCATCGCAGTCTTTAACACTGTTAGCATGCCGCGACAGCGTGGACGTGAACCGTATGTGCAGTTGACGGACTTTGAGCGAGGGCGTATAGTGGGCATGCGGGAGGCCGGGTGGACGTACCGCCGAATTGCTCAACACGTGGGGCGTGAGGTCTCCACAGTACATCGATGTTGTCGCCAGTGGTCGGTGGAAGGTGCACGTGCCCGTCGACCTGGGACCGGACCGCAGCGACGCACGGATGCACGCCAAGACCGTAGGATCCTACGCAGTGCCATAGGGGACCGCACCGCCACTTCCCAGCAAATTAGGGACACTGTTGCTCCTGGGGTATCGGCGAGGACCATTCGCAACCGTCTCCATGAAGCTGGGCTACGGTCCCGCACACCGTTAGGCCGTCTTCCGCTCACGCCCCAACATCGTGCAGCCCACCTCCAGTGGTGTCGCGACAGGCGTGAATGGAGGGACGAATGGAGACGTGTCGTCTTCAGCGATGAGAGTCGCTTCTGCCTTGGTGCCAATGATGGTCGTATGCGTGTTTGGCGCCGTGCAGGTGAGCGCCACAATCAGGACTGCATACGACCGAGGCACACAGTGCCAACACCCGGAATCATGGTGAGGGGAGCGATCTCCTACACTGGCCGTACACCTCTGGTGATCGTCGAGGGGACACTGAATAGTGCACGGTACATCCAAATCGTCATAGAACCCATCGTTCTACCATTCCTAGACCGGCAAGGGAACTTGCTGTTCCAACAGGACAATGCACGTCCGCATGTATCCCGTGCCACCCAACGTGCTCTAGAAGGTGTAAGTCAACTACCCTGGCCAGCAAGATCTCCGGATCTGTCCCCCATTGAGCATGTTTGGGACTGGATGAAGCGTCGTCTCACGCGGTCTGCACGTCCAGCACGAACGCTGGTCCAACTGAGGCGCCAGGTGGAAATGGCATGACAAGCCGTTCCACAGGACTACATCCAGCATCTCTACGATCGTCTCCATGGGAGAATAGCAGCCTGCATTGCTGCGAAAGGTGGATATACACTGTACTAGTGCCGACATTGTGCATGCTCTGTTGCCTGTGTTTATGTGCCTGTGGTTCTTTCAGTGTGATCATGTGATGTATCTGACCCAAGGAATGTGTCAATAAAGTTTCCCCTTCCTGGGACAATGAATTCACGGTGTTCTTATTTCAATTTCCAGGAGTGTACTTACAAGTTCGTGGCGCCATCCGTGGGCCGGCCGCGGTGGTCTAGCGGTTCTAGGCGCTCACTCCGGAACCGCGCGACTGCTACGGTCGCAGGTTCAAATCCTGCCTCGGGCATGGATGTGTGTGATGTCCTTAGGTTAGTTAGGTTTAAGTAGTTCTATGTTCTAGGGAGCTGATGACCACAGGTGTTGTCCCATCGTGCTCAGAGCCGTTTGAACTATTTTTGAGCCATACGTGGGTAATCCTGTTATTCAGTATGGTGTTGGCCCACCCTTAGCCTTGATGTGAGCTTCCACTCTCGCAGGAATACGTTCAGTCAGGTGCTGGAAGGTTTCTTGGGGAATGGCATTCTTCATGGAGTGCTGCACTGAGGAGAGGTATCGATGTCGGTCGGTGAGGCCTGGTACGAAGTCGGCGTTCCAAAACATCCCAAAGGTGTTCTATAGAATTCAGATCAGGACCGTGCAGGCCAGTCTATTACAAGGATGTTGTTGTCGTGTAACCACTCCGCCACAAGCCGTGCATTATGAACAGGCGCTCTTCAACAGTGAGAAACAAGAGGGCGCTTAAAGCCTCAATGTAGGCCTGTGCTGTCATAGTGCTACACAAAACAAGGGGTGCAAGCCTCCACCATGGTAAACACGACCACACCATAACACCACCGCCTCCGAATTTTACTGTTGTCACTACACTCGCTGCCAGATGACGTTACCGGGCATTCGGCACACCGAGACCCTGCTGTCTGATCGCCACATTGTCTACCGCGATTCGTCACTCGACACAACGTTTTTTTCACTGTTAAATCGTCCAATGTTGGCGCTCCTTACACCAAGCTAGGCGTTGTTTGACATTTACGGTGTGATGCCTGGCTTATGAGCAGCCGCTCGACCATAAAATCCAAGTTTTCTCACCTGCCGCCTATTTGTAATAGTACTTGCAGTGGATCCTGATGCAGCTTGGAATTCCTGTGTGATGGTCTGGATAGATGTCTTCCTATTACACATTACAACCTTCTTCAATGGACGACGGTCTCTGTCAGTCAACAGATGAGGTCGACCTTCTAATAACCCTACCACACAAAGGTCAAAATTTTAAAAACGATTGTGGTGTTGCTCACGCTGCTAAATACTGCATTATCGGGCAACAACATATTAGGTGGCAGGTGTCATTACAGCACAGTTAATAGTCATATCATGTAATAATGAAAAAACTAGTTACTCATATTTTTGTGTTTCCCACGCTGGTCTCGTCGTAAAATCATGGCTCAATCGTTGAAAATCTAGGTGGTTATGATTCCAAGGTCGGATGCAAAAAGGCCTAGGTTTCATACTGCTATATTCAAAAGTTTTGTAGATGAGCTTCTCAAACCATTCTTAGAGATTACACTTTTGCTGGACAATGGTGATGTAAAAAAATAATCTGCACTCCGAAATTAAGTTACACTTCCTTTTAATTCCTTCTATTGCAATATCACGCGACACACTAAACATCACTTCACAATACAAAACATACTTGAAAACATCTTCCTCACATTTTATAAGCTAACTACAATATGCATCTTTCCAATATGACGTCCAGGGCTTGACTTCCTCAAGGTCCGACTCTCTAACAACTCAACAACTAACTAACAATCGCTTACGCGCCCAAAAATCCGAGTTACAAGTACGTCAAAGATCATAGTGACAAAAGAAAGAACACATATAAGAAAAATATCATTGCAATATAAACATTTCGATGTATCACAAATGAAATCAAATCTGAATGTTGTCTCAGAAATATGTTAAGTAGTTAACAGAAACACAGAATATTACTGGTATCGAGAGGTTCAGATGAGGTGCCGCAATGGTTACGTAATTGAAGTACCATTTGAACCTGTACGTGTCCCTTCACGTTTCCACTTCACTATCACATAAACAGTGGACCTAGGGATGTTCAGGAGTGTGGAAATCTCGCGTACAGACGCATGACACAAGTGATACCCAATCACCTGACGACGTTCGAAGTCCGTAAGTTCGGCGGAGCGCCCCACTCTGCTCTCTCACCATGTCTAATGACTACTGAACTACTGAGGTCTCTGATATGGAATACTTGATATTTGGTCGTAGCATAATGCACCTAATATTAAAAACGTAAATTTTTGGGGGTGTCCGGATTCTTTTGAGCACGTAGTGTATGTATGTTGTACTAACATGTACGTGTAGATGTAGAAGGTAGTATGAAAGCAATGGCAAACATCCTGCAACGAGTCCATGCATGCTATAGGAGTTTTGTGTTGAAACAATCTTCGCTTTTTACTTTACTAGTTGTATGTGGTATAACGTCAGAATGTATCTTTAATTAGGGTAATGTACCAAAAGCGCGCTGAATAAGCGACAGCGGCTGCCCTGGTTTCTACCAAATTGTTTTTATTCCCCCAATTTTTGTGAATGCTGTATTTTTCGCGCTATCCTAGGCGCCTTTCATGCTGCGTTTATCGAAGTGAGTCGCGGTTTTCTGAGTCGACAAACATACTGCGTATGAGTAACTGACGCTATATTCGCATATGCGGCTTGTACAGAGCAAGAGCAGGCAGTGCTACTCCTCCGCCGCCAGCCCCCGCCGCCCCCACATTCTGCCAGACAGCCGCCTCGCCTCAGTTCGCTGCGCGACTTGATCTCGGCACTGCGTGCACACCGCCTCTCCTCCCCCCGTGCCACCTACCGCAGTGTCGTCGCTACCTGCCAGGTGTATCGCTTACACTCCGCACCAGAGGCGCCTGAGTGCCCCGACAAAGACGCTGGCGCTGTCGTTCGTGCTGTGCCTACGCACGCGATACCCGACGCCAGAGTGGCTCGCTACTGACAACTCCCTGCCAAGACCTCGTCACTCCCTGTCACGGACGGAGTTACACTTCCTGAATTGTCTAAAGTTGTTTTAGCAATCACATTTGAAATCATTTTAGGCCTTCCTTAATTCCAAGTTCATTGTCATGGCTATCGAATTTTATTAATGTAAGGAGTGGCACAGGTGCGAGGAAATGAGAGGAAACTTATTAACAGTAGTATTTAAGGCAACGGAAAAAGCGTGGTGTCAGTAGGCACCAGAAATTGGGCAGCACTCTGTATGAAATCAGATTTGTTGACAGCCTGCTGATGACGTGCCAGCTAGGCGATGACACTAAGAAGACTACTAATTGTTGGCACACGAACTACGATATCTGACAACCTTCTGGAAGGTTCGGAAGATTTAGGGAAAACATTTGTATAGGACAGACTAGCACAAAATTCCCTAAAAAAACAGTTTAAAATGGTCAGTATAAGGGGGCCAGAGACTGATTACTAGGAAGCAGTCGTTATAGAGTCCCAGTTTGATGCTATTGCACTAAAAACAACGAAAAGTCTAACGATAGTCGAAGGAGGAGAACAGATTTTTGGATAAGTATCCAGAAAAGTTTCAGCTACCAGTCGCAATAATAGATTATTTATTCGTCACACGACCGGTTTCGGACTTGTGCCCATCCTCAGGTGTTTGTACATTTATGTACATGTTTATGTTGCTGGAGATGATTATTTGAATACAAATTTTAAAAATTGTTCAACTGAGTGGAAAAAATGTCACCACAGCATATTTATAATATGGATACTTCATCTTTATGCAAGTGCAGATATATTGCTGCCTTGCCACTTACAATTGTTTCACTTTTATCTGTTTAGTAAAAAAAAAAGTGTGTGAAATCTTATGGGACTTAACTGCTAAGGTCATCAGTCTCTAAGCTTTCACACTACTTAACCTAAATTATCCTAAGGACAAACACACACATCCATGCCCTAGGGAGGACTTGAACCTCTGTTTAGTCACCAGCAAATAGTTTTCTGTGTATTCAAACACTGATCCCCACCAATACAAACATGCACATGAATGTATAAACTCCAGAGGATGGCCACAAGTCCGAAACCGGTCGTGACGAATAAATAATTTTTTATTCTGACTGGTAGCGGAAACTTTTCTACACGCTATGATGGAAAAGTCATGGAGTCATGGAGTTCAACAGCATCCACTATGCGATAAAATTCACTTATTCGTAAAGAGTTGTTAGTATATTTTCTGCTAGTTAGTTACGAACACGTCCTGCAGCCATTGTCTCTAGTATTAGCAAGGAGTAACAGTCGGTCATTTCTGTGTTTCAGAATACAAAGAGAAACAGGAGCTGTTTCTCACTTTCCACCTATCGTGAATGATTGCATGTAGTCACAACGAGCAATAGTTTACAGGTTCTATGCGTCAAAGAGGATAAAGTCCTGTCTTGCACTTGTTTCCCTTTGTGGTTAAAGTATTCACAATCGAGTTGCAGGCATAGCTGATAGCGAACGGTAGAACTCGACAGGACTTACATACAGAGTGGAAGAGTGTACACATTTATTTGCAAAGGTGTGTAGCCATAGTAACAAATCTCTCCACATAAGGTTGAACTACGCGGAAATGAATTGTTCTTAAATTTAATTTGGCTCCATCTATACCTTTATTGGCTTCGTATGAAGCCAACAACTTTTCTTCTCTGGTCCAAGATTACCTGTGCTAAGCATCCTACGAGACTTTCTCCCTCTAACTCCGCTAATGTTAGCTTAGTAGACCTCAGCCCACATTTCCATAAATGTCCTTATGGTGCTGCACATGCCACACCTTCGAAGTTGGTAATAGGACCTGTGCCTGGACTCAACACAAAGGAACTTTGAAAAACTTCGAATAATTATGAGTTCGATTTAACGAAAGTTCGACTGTGCTAGGTGAGCTCACGGGATTTTGTAAATAAAAGTATCGTCTACAAAGTTAAAATATAGTGCCAGAGATTCAATTGTTATTTCTTTACGAAGGGAAGCAGAAAGTAATATCCATATCTCAAATTAAAAGAAAGTTGATGTTTTACCTGTATTATTAATTTTGTTTTATTTTAACGTATCAAACAGACGTCACATACAAATTTCTCAGAGTACGTAACAAAACTTCAGCTTTATTTTGGAAGGAACTAAGTGATCACTGACCTATATAGTTCTTCATCAGGCTCACTTTCTATTGTGAGCAACGTCGAACATATATTATCATCTACATCCGTTCTGAGAATGTACGCGGTGACGACTTTGACTCTTTTGGAGTTGAAATTAGAATCTGATCCCCATTTCCATCTTCTTTGTCTTCATCTCGGTTCTTATCACCCAGAACAGCCAAAATCTCAACGTCAGTCAGGGTATTGCAGACTCAGTTGTCAAAATGTACGAATTCAACAACGGTCGATATTATGTGCAAAGCGAGGAAATGGGGTGCAGGCATCGTGAAAAGTAGAATCCATTTCTCCACTGTTCTGTTGTTGCATATGATTCTCTGGCTCCTCGATCAATTCACATTTCTTGAAACTGTTCATAACTACTCTTGTTTGCTCTGTAGCCATGGCCATCGCTTCGAAATCTTTTGTTGGGCTTCATCTTCAGTTTTCTCCAGTATCATCATCACAACTTCCTTGCTTTCCGCTAGACTGAGTAAGCCATTTCAATAAGCATTTTTCATCAGTTCGGTATCTGTAATTCGAGATTTCGCCAGAATGGATGGTGGATCCTTGGAATTTATCGACGGCATCAATATTCTGCTTTTTTTATCGAGAATCTAAAATCTGCAGTTCTTCGCATTGTTAAGTAAACAACCAGTCGCAGAGAGTTGAATCACGAAGTAGTCATCGAAACCATTCAGAACACAATTCGAACTGCCGTGTGTTAGACAGATGCTGACTTGGAAGTATAAGAGTGCTTGCTGGCTCTGTTGTTGTATCAGACGCTTCGATTTACTTAGCGTAACACAGTACACAGGATATCATCGATTTGTCAAGATTTTTCAAGTTGGCGAACGGCTTTGAGGGTTTCGTACAAACCTAATTGTGTATGTAGAGAATAATAGTCGCGTATCCTTTCGTGCCCCTAAGAAACCGCTCTTTACCAACGGCGGAGAGGGGACCTATAGTTTACTGTGGAATCCGAACTACTCATTGTTTACGACGACTCGTCCCATCTTTGAGAGGTGAACTGTAGTTCCAGAAGACTGAAGAATCCGTTGTTCGGGCTAGGTCCGACACAGCGACCTCTCTGCTTCCAGTCACGTGCTTTACCGCTACACTACCAGACCCGACGTGTATGCAGATACTCAATTGTTTTCCATAAGTGACTTTATGAGCATCAAAGTGTGTGATGTATATGGCGTAACTTCTGATGTATTGGTCTGTAAGCTTAAATTACATTGAAGACCCAAAGAAACTGGTACATATGCATGACATCGTGTAGGGCCCCCGTGAACATGCAGAAGTGCCGCAGCACTAATGCCTGAAGTAGTTCCGGAGGGAACTAACACCATGAATTCTGCTGGCTGTCCATAAATCCGCAAGAGTACGAGGGAGTGAAGAACTTTTCTGAACAGCACGTTGCAAGCCATCCCAGATATGCTCAGTAATGCTCATATGTGGCTAGTTTGGTGGCCAGCGGAACTGTTTAAACTAATAAAAGTGTTCCTGGAGCCACACTGTAGTAATTTTGGACGTGTGGGGTGTCGCATTGTCCTATTGAAATTGTCCAAGTCCGTCAGAACGCTCAATGGACATGAATGGATGCTTACCTAACAGTCACTTGTCAAGAGTCTTATCTGGACTTACCAGGAGTCCCATACCACGCTAACTACACACGCTCCACACCATTACGGAGCAAAAACTGGTTCAAATGGCTCCGAGCACTATGGGACTTAACTGCTGTGATCTCAGTCGCCTACAACTTAGAATTGCTTAAACCTAACTAACCTAAGGACATCACACACATACATGCCCAAGGCAGGATTTGAACCTGCGACCGTAGCAGTCGCGCGGTTCCAGACTGAAGCGCCTAGAACCGCTTGGCCATCGCTGCCGGTCATTACGGAGCCTCCACAGTTGAACAGTCCCCTGCTGACATGCAGGGTCTGTGGATTTATGAGGTTGTCTCCATACCTGTACACGTTCTTCCTCTCGATACAATTTGAAGAGAGACTTGTACGACCAGGCAACATGCTTCCAGTCATCAACAGTCCAGTGTCGGTGTTCAAGAGGCGTAGAGATTTGTGTCGCGCAGTCTTCACGGGTATAAGAGTGGGCCTTCGGGTCCTAAAGTGCACGTCGATGATGTCCCGTTGAACGGTTTGCGAGATGACACTTGTTGACGGCCCAGCACTGAAATCTGCAGCAATTTGCCGAAGGGTTGCACTTCTATCAAGTTGGACGATTCTCTTCAGTCGTCGTTGATCCCGTTCTTGCAGGATCTTTTTCCGTCCGCAGCGATGTCGCAGATTTGATGTTTTACCGTATTTCTGATATTTACGGAACACTCGTGAAATGGTCGTACGGGAAAACCCCCACTTCATCGCTACCTCGGAGATGCTGTGTCCCATCTTTCGTGCTCCGACAATAACACCACACCCAGACTCACCTAAATCTTGATAGCCTGTTATTGTAGCAGCAGTAACCGATCATACAACTGCGCCAGACGCTGGCTGTCTTATACAGGCGTTGTCGACGGCAGCTCCTTATTCTGCTGGTTACGTATTTCTGCATTTGAATACACATTCCTGTTCAAAAATGTTCGAATGCATGTGAAATCTTATGGGACTCTATTGCTAAGGTCATCAGTTACTAAGGTTACACACTACTAAAATTATCCTAAGGACAAACACACACACCCATGTCCGAGTGAGGACTCGAACCTCCGCCGGGACAATGCCGCACAGTCCACGATTGCAGCGCCTCAGACCGGTCGGCTAATCCAGCGCGGTACGCATTCCTGTACCAGTTTCTTTGGCGCTTCGGTGTACCTTAGTATTTGAAATTAATTTCAACCTGATACCTCTCCCCGTTCCTGAGAAAAAAGGGTCTTAACAGACGGATGGACAGACAGACGGACAACAAACGGCAAAAAGTGTTTTTACGTGATATTATTACAAATTAACAATGTTATGACGTTTTTCTTTTACCTACACCGTGAAAGTTTGGTTTTGTCAAATTTCATGATTTCAGTTTAACGAGAAGTATCCTATAGGTTTCTATGAGTGAGTTTGTAAGTATCGAAACGTGTGACATAAATGCTCTCACCTTTCGGTTGCATTGCCATGGGACCGTAGGCCTTAGTATGTGACGTAAATTTCAACTTGATGCCTCTATCAGCCCATAAGAAAAAGCAGTCTCATCAGTCGGAGAGACAGACAGACAGCAAGACAGACGAACAACAGGGTTATCCTGGAAGACCTCCGTTTTTTCCGTTTGACGTACTAAACCCTAAAAACTACAGAGTTGCCAGCAGGCCTGTGATTGCTGTGGTGCTGACTTTACATAATTCCGTGCCCTTCACGTGGTGCATCTGTGGCAAAAACCGCGAAATTAGATTGATTTCACGAATAAGAGTGTCATCTACTTCACATAATACTACCACAAAAAGCAGAATAGCATTATGGTGTATTTACACTCCTGGAAATGGAAAAAAGAACACATTGACACCGGTGTGTCAGACCCACCATACTTGCTCCGGACACTGCGAGAGGGCTGTACAAGCAATGATCACACGCACGGCACAGCGGACACACCAGGAACCGTGGTGTTGGCCGTCGAATGGCGCTAGCTGCGCAGCATTTGCGCACCGCCGCCGTCAGTGTCAGCCAGTTTGCCGTGGCATACGGAGCTCCATCGCAGTCTTTAACACTGGTAGCATGCCGCGACAGCGTGGACGTTAACCGTCTGTGCAGTTGACGGACTTTGAGCGAGGGCGTATAGTGGGCATGCGGGAGGCCGGGTGGACGTACCGCCGAATTGCTCAACACGTGGGGCGTGAGGTCTCCACAGTACATCGATGTTGTCGCCAGTGGTCGGCGGAAGGTGCACGTGCCCGTCGACCTGGGACCGGACCGCAGCGACGCACGGATGCACGCCAAGACCGTAGGATCCTACGCAGTGCCGTAGGGGACCACACCGCCACTTCCCAGCAAATTAGGGACACTGTTGCTCCTGGGGTATTGGCGAGGACCATTCGCAACAGTCTCCATGAAGCTGAGCTACGGTCCCGCACACCGTTAGGCCGTCTTCCGCTCACCCCCCAACATCGTGCAGCCCGCCTCCAGTAGTGTCGCGACAGGCGTGAATGGAGGGACGAATGGAGACGTGACGTCTTCAGCGATGAGAGTCGCTTCTGCCTTGGTGCCAATGATGGTCGTATGCGTGTTTGGCGCCGTGCAGGTGAGCGCCACAATCAGGACTGCATACGACCGAGGTACACAGGGCCAACACCCGGCAACATGGTGTGGGGAACGATCTCCTACACTGGCCGTACACCTCTGGTGATCGTCGAGGAGACACTGAATAGTGCACGGTACATCCAAACAGTCATCGAACCCATCGTTCTACCATTCCTAGACCGGCAAGGGAACTTGCTGTTCCAACAGGACAATGCACGTCCGCATGTATCCCGTGCCACCCAACGTGCTCTAGAAGGTGTAAGTCAACTACCCTGGCCAGCAAGATCTCCGGATCTGTCCCCCATTGAGCATGTTTGGGACTGGATGAAGCGTCGTCTCACGCGGTCTGCACGTCCAGCACGAACGCTGGTCCAACTGAGGCGCCAGGTGGAAATGGCATGGCAAGCCGTTCCACAGGACTACATCCAGCATCTCTACGATCGTCTCCATGGGAGAATAGGAGCCTGCATTGCTGCGAAAGGTGGATATACACTGCACTAGTGCCGACATTGTGCATGCTCTGTTGCCTGTGTCTATGTGCCTGTGGTTCTGTCCGTGTGATCATGTGATGTATCTGACCCCAGGAATGTGTCAATAAAGTTTCCCCTTCCTGGGACAATGAATTCACGGTGTTCTTATTTCAATTTCCAGGAGTGTATATTCTTAATGCGCGAACTCATTCTTTGACGTGAACGGTGAGGACGGTAGGCATGTAAAGATCAGCGTGGCAGTGTAAGTATTGTTATGAGGACCCCATAAGGGTAAGAGTATAATACAGCTGCTGAACTTGAAACTTATTTTAGCCAGGTTGTAATCTGCATGTGGTGTGTACTTGTAGGAAACTGCAGTTTCTTTGCACGTGAAGGTGCTGCAGGAAGCGCGACATTACACTGCACATTTTACAGGGGGAACACATGGCACCCTTCTAATAATATGACACATCGTTCCAGGATCTCTGCTAACTGCGACAGAAGATTTGAGATCCATTGATTGATACTACAACGCCAGTTTGAACAAAACATCACTCAATAGAAAATTGCCGATGTCGGCAATTGGTAGAAATAACCGAGCCAGAAGCCCTGACAGAGGACCTAGGAAGAGCCTCTACTGTTACTGAAATCATTCTACAATCTGACATGTCCGCGATAGAATCACATCGCGACTGTTAAAACTCTGAAGACCAGGAACCTTTTAGCATCATAACAACGCACTACAGCAGCAGTTATCCAACCCTTAACATGCCGCTCATCGCCACTCTTAGTCACAGTAAAGTTCAAAACATAACCGACAAACAACGGCCATGATTTGGTTAGGGGATAGTAGGGGTGGCGAATCTGTGTACGTACATTCTGTGGTCACTGGCTTCGGAGGATGTTACAGCATGTTACGTAATGTCTGTAAATAGCGCACAACCTTGAGCGCCTTTATCTCGTCCTTGCGCTCGCTTATCTAGTCGCATAAGCCGCGTGCACAGTAATACTACTTGTTCGCGTGTACGGGATAACGCCTCGCCGCCGGAACACTGGAATTTTCCAAGTCCTTAATCAGTACCGTACTGCCACTGACTGAGTTAACATTTGACTGAGTGTCCTCGAGTAGTTCTGTTGTGTTCGTGATGTCTCGTCACCGTTACTATAGACGTTATAGTCGTGGTCGTCCTTTTTATAAAGCCGGTCGCTGTGGCCGAGCGGTTCTAGGCGCTTCACTGCGTAACCGTTCTGCTGCTACGGTCGCAGGTCCGAATCCTGCCTCGGGCATGCATATGTGTGATGTCCTTAGGTTAGTTAGGTTTAAGTAGTTCTAGGGGACTGATGACCTCATATGTTAAGTCCCATAGTGCTTATAGCCATTTGAACCTTTTTATAAAGCTATTGACATTGTGTCAGTAACTACATGATCTAAAGCTGGAGCCCAAGTTATTTTGCAGGAACCGTCGTTATTTATCGATTGTGTTTGGAAAGTGTAAGTAAGAGATGCGATAAGCTAGTGTACGATTTGCGATAAGCAACATAGTAATGGTTGGATATCTACTGCTGTACCTAAAAAGGTAACAGGTCTTCAAAGTTTTCACAGTACTGATGTAAATGCTTATCGGATCACTGACAGCGAAACTGAACCACTTGCCAAAGACGGTAGGGAGAACGAGCGTAACGTTAATTATGGCAAATCTTGAAGGAACATAATTCTATACTGTTATAATCTATACTACTGGCCATTAAAATTGCTACACCAAGAAGAAATGCAGTTGATAAACGGGTATTCATTGGACAAATATATTGTACTGGAACTGACATGTGATTACATTTTCACGCAATTTGGGTGCATAGATCCCGAGAAATAAGTACCCAGAACAACCACCCTTGAGCGTAATAATAGCCTTGATAAACCAAGACACTGAGTCGAGCAGAGCTTGCATGGTGTGCACAGATACAGCTGCCCATGCAGCGCCAACACGATACCATAGTTCATCAAGAGTAATGACTGGCGTATTGTGACGAGCCAGTTGCTCGTCCATCATCGACCAGACGTTTCCAGTTGGTGAGAGATCTGGAGAATGCGCTGTCCAGGGCAGCAGTTGAACATTTTCAGTATCTAGAAAGGCCCGTACAGGACCTGCAACATGCGGTCGTGCATTATCCTGTTGAAATGTAGGGTTTCGCAGGGATCGAGTGAAGGGTAGAGCCACGGGTCGTACACATCTGAAATGTAACGTCCACTGTTCAAAGTGCCGTCAACGCGAACAAGAGGTGAGATGTGACCCAGACGTGTAACCAGTGGCACCCCATACCAACACGGCGGTTGATACGCCAGTATGGCGATGACGAATACACGCTTCCAATGAGCGTTCACCGCGATGTCGCCAAACACAGATGCGACCATCATGATGCTGTAAACAGAACTTGGATTCTTCCGACAAAATGACGTTTTGTCATTCTTGCACCCAGGTTTGTCGTTGAGTACACCATCGCAGGCGCTCCTGTCTGTGATGCAGCGTCAAAGGTAACCGCAAACATGGTCTCCGACCTGATAGTCCACGCCGCTCCAAACTGTTCGTGCAGATGATTGTTGTCTTCCAAACGTCCCCATCTGTTGACTCAGGCCGGCCGCGGTGGGCTAGTCCGGAACCGCGCGACTGCTACGGTCGCATGTTTGAATCCTGCCTCGGGCATGGATGTGTGTGATATCCTTAGGTTAGTTAGGTTTAAGTAGTTCTAAGTTCTAGGGGACTGATGACCACAGATGTTAACTCCCATAGTGCTCAGAGCCATTTGAACCATTTTTGTTTGTTGACTCAAGGATCGAGACGTGGTAGCACGATCCATACAACCGTGCGGATAAGATGCGTGGATCTCGAGCAACGCCAGCAGTAATGTTGCGATACGATAAACCGCAATCGTGATAGGCTATAACCCTTCCTTTATCAAAGTCGGAAACCTGATGGTACGCATTTCTCCTCCTTACACGAGGCATCACAACAACGCTTCACCAGGCAGCGCCATTCAACTGCTGTTTGTGAATGAGAAACCGGTTGGAAACTTTCCTCATCTCAGCACGTTGTAGGTGTCGCCATCGGCGCCAACCTTGTGTGAATGCTCTGAGAAGCTAATCATTTGCATATCACAGCATCTTCTACCTGTCGGTTAAATTTCGCGTCTGTAGCACGTCATCTTCGTAGTACAGCAATTTTAATGACCAGTAGTGTACTTCTAGAGCTATTTAAGCTAAAATGTAGAGCCACATGACTTCAGTTCTATACTAATTCCCAGTTCGGCACTGATCATGGGTACACATGGCGAACACATCATCAGTATGACTGCGATTATCATTCCACTCCAATCTGTTGCCTAATGAGAAGAAACGATTTGATGTTGTCAGTTATCCATTAACAAATAAATTTTGTTAAAGACAAATGCATATCTCGCTCCACTGCTACAGTAACTTTATTTTAATTATTTTTATCCATTTAATTTCATTGCAGTATTGTAGTGTGCAACGGGAATTCCACTGTTAAATGCAGAGGAGAGAGCAGATAGGTGGAAAGAATACATTGAAAGCCTCTATGAGGGTGAATATTTGTCTGATGTGATAGAAGAAGAAACAGGAGTCGATTTAGAAGAGATAGGGGATCCAATATTAGAATCGGAATTTAAAAGAGCTTTGGAGGACTTACGGTCAAATAAGGCAGAAGGGATAGATAACATTAGATCAGAATTTCTAAAATCATTAGGGGAATTGCCAACAAAACGACTATTCACGTTGGTGTGTAGAATATATGAGTCTGGCGACATACCATCTGACTTTCGGAAAAGCATCATCCACACAATTCCGAAGACGGCAAGAGCTGACAAGTGCGAGAATTATCGCACAATGAGCCTAACAGCTCATGCATAGAAGTTGCTTACAAGAATAATATACAGAAGAATGGAAAAGAAAATTGAGAATGCGCTAGGTGACGATCAGTTTGGCTTTAGGAAAAGTAAAGGCACGAGAGAGGCAATTCTGACGTTACGGCTAATAATGGAAGCAAGGCTAAAGAAAAATCAAGACACGTTCATAGGATTTGTCGACCTGGAAAAAGCGTTCGACAACATAAAATTGTGTAAGCTGTTCAAGATTCTGAAAAAAGTAGGGGTAAACTATAGGGAGAGACGGGTCATATACAATACGTACAATAATCAAGAGGGAATATTAAGAGTGGACGATCAAGAACGAAGTGCCCGTATTAAGAAGGGACTAAGACAAGGCTGTAGCCTTTCGCCCCTACTCTTCAATCTGTACATCGAGGAAGCAATGATGGAAATAAAAGAAAGGTTCAGGAGTGGAATTAAAATACAAGGTGAAAGGATATCAATGATACGATTCGCTGATGACATTGCTATCCTGAGTGAAAGTGAAGAAGAATTAAATGATTTGCTGAACGGAATGAACAGTCTAATGAGTACACAGTATGGTTTGAGAGTAAATCGGGGAAATACGAAGGTAATGAGAAGTAGTAGAAATGAGAACAGCGAGAAACTTAACATCAGGATTGATGGTCACGAAGTCAATGAAGTTAAGGAATTCTGCTACCTAGGCAGTAAAATAACCAATGACGGACGGAACTAGGAGAACATCAAAAGCAGGCTCGCTATGCAAAAAAGGCATTTCTGGCCAAGAGAAGTCTACTAATATCAAATACCGGCCTTAATTTGAGGAAGAAATTTCTGAGGATGTACGTCTGGAGTACAGCATTGTATGGTAGTGAAACATGGACTGTGGGAAAACCGGAACAGAAGAGAATCGAAGCATTTGAGATGTGGTGCTATAGACGAATGTTGAAAATTAGGTGGACTGATAAGGTAAGGAATGAGGAGGTTCTACGCAGAATCGGAGAGGAAAGGAATATGTGGAAAACACTGATAAGGAGAAGGGACAGGATGATAGGACATCTGCTAAGACTTCCATGGTACTAGAGGGAGCTGTAGAGGGCAAAAACTGTAGAGGAAGACAGAGATTGGAATAGGTCAAGCAAATAATTGGGGACGTAGGTTGCATGTGCTACTCTGAGATGAAGAGGTTAGCACAGGAAAGGAATTCGTGGCGGGCCGAATCAAACCAGTCAGTAGACTGCCGACAAAAAATAAATAAATAAATAAATAAATAAATAAATGTACTATGAGGCTGTACAACGCATCGTGCTGTATTCCTGCCAGCTACAAACCTCAGACGCAGCGGGCTGTTCGGTCTCGCCGCCTCCACCTTTGCTGCTCTTGTTGTTCTCAGTTGTCTGTCGCTCGTCCCCCCCCCCTTCCCCCCCCTCCTGAGAGACCCTGCATGAACAGCGTCGACATAGTGTGTGAGCCACACTGTGGGGGCTGCTCTCTCAAATATCTTTCAGCAACATTTTATGCTATTCTGAAAGATGTTTCCAGCCTGTGACTGACTAGGAGATCGTGACACTTCTTTCCGATACGGCTAATGCAATAGATGCCTTCAATCTAAACTGCCGGTTCATCTTGAGAACTTGACTCCATTTCTCTCCCGAAGACGTACACTACACAGTCACATTAATGTGATCACCTGTCAAAGTGTGAATAACCATCAGCTGCTGCGTGGACCGCTGCGACACTTGCAGGAAGAAAGTCAGTATGGTTCTGGAAATTACTGACTGGGATTTGGAGCCATGCCTGCTCAAGTGCTACGCTGTGTTTTTCGATTGCGGATCCATCTCACGAACTGCCATATTGATGTGATCCCACAGGCTCTCGATTGGGTTTAAATCCGATGGCTTTGATGGCCAGAGGAGTACAGTGAACTCATCTTGGTGCTCGTCGAGCCACGCATTTACTCCGCGAGTTGTGTGACATTTCGCATTGTCCTGTTGGTAGATGTCATCGTGGCGACGAATGGTTCAAATGGTTCAAATGGCTGTGAGCACTATGGGACTTAACTTCTGAGGTCACCAGTCCCCTAGAACTTAGAGCTACTTAAACCTAAGTAACCTAAGGACATCACACACATCCATGCCCGAGGCAGGATTCGAAACTGCGACCGTAGCAGTCGCACGATTCCAGACTGTAGCGCCTAGAACCGCTCGGTCACTCCGCCCGGCGTGCCGAGGAATGTACAAATCTGTGTAAATTCCTAAGGCACCAAACTGCTGATGTAATCGGTTCCTAGACCTACACACTATTTAAACTAACTTATGCTAAGGACAACACACACACACACCCATGCTCGAGAGAGAACTCGAACCTCCGACGAGAGGGGCCGCGCAATCCGTGACACGGCGCCTTCCCGCCCCTTCGCGCAGTGCCGAGATAAACGAACTTACGTTGTGGTGGACTTTGTCCCAAGGATAGATGAGCACTTGAGTTAATCCACTGAGCCTTTCATTATGACATCAACCAAGGATGGCCACGAAACTATTCCCCAGACCATAACGTTCCCTTAACTGCTGCGGGCTGTTTGCTTTCAGACGTATCACACACTACACACCAGAAGCCATCAGTCCAACGATGCATTTAACGTAATTCATCTAAAAAATCCATCTATCGCTCCTCAGTGGATGTCCAACTGCAACACTGTCGTACAAAATTCTGTCAATCGTCGTCGATGAACAGTAATCAGCATGAGTGCATGAACCAGGCCTCGCTGCATAGGTCCGTACTCAGCAACGTTCGCTGAGAGGTCGTTGAGGAGACACTGTTTGTGGCCTCTTGGTTTACCTGTTCAACAGTTACATGTATGCTCGCTTATACACATATCCGCGGCTGGGGTTCACCTCTGTGATCTGTGACTCGTGGTGCACCGTAGTTTGCCTCGGCTCCGGTTTAGGGTAGCGCTGTTTTGCCATACACGGTATATTTTAACTGCGGCGGCACGCGAACAGTTTTGGATAGCGACCACCAAATTTTTAAAAATATCTCTATGTATTACACCAATATTTACGAAAGCTTTAGATATGATCGAAACAAAATCATCGATTTTGATATATCGATATCTTCCCCATTCCAAAGCGAGACCGAGCGAGGTGGCGCAGTGGTTAGCACACTGGACTCGCATTCGGGAGGACGACGGTTCAATCCCGTCTCCGGCCATCCTGATTTAGGTTTTCCGTGATTTCCCTAAATCGCTTCAGGCAAATGCCGGGATGGTTCCTTTGAAAGGGCACGGCCGATTTCCTTCCCAATCCTTCCCTAACCCGAGCTTGCGCTCTGTCTCTAATGACCTGGTTGTCGACGGGACGTTAAACACTAACCACCACCACCACCAAAGCGAGAGAATTATTCGGAATGAAACACTTCTGATATGAGTTCTGCGCATTAAATACTGTACTCACCATGAAAATTTCCGACAATAACAGTCCATTTCCCATTAAATACCGGTGTAGTGATGTGTTTCAGTTTGATGCCGCGTCTAGGTTACTTTTACATTGCGTCTGCCTTTTCTTGGTCCAGGCATACAGGGGGAGAGCCCATTCTGCCTCCTAAATGGGACCAGGGAGTGGTAATTTCCACCATTCTCATACAACACTGTCAACAGCTGTGTTAATTTTGAACCTCTTACGTATAATTTGCAATGGCAGAAATGTACACGGAAATAATAAACTTTAACGAATATGCAGTATAATTACATTCATGTTCACATCCGGTGCTCATCTGTGGTACTGAATATGACATTGCCGGCCGGGGTGGCCGAGCGGTTCTAGGCTACGGTCACAGGTTCGAATCCTGCCTCGGGCATGGATGTGTGTGATGCCCTTAGGCTAGTTAGGTTTAAATAGTACTAAGTTCTAGGGGACTGATGACCTCATAAGTTAAATTCCACAGTGCTCAGAGCCATTTTTCGAATATGAAATTAACTTAAGTCCTTTGCAAGATATTTACTCTTACATTGCAAGGACTTGTCGTAGCTGGAATGGAGCAGAAATCTGCCGATGAGAACTATAGTGCCATTGAGTCAAGAAAAGACAGAAAATAAAAAAATATCACTTTCTATATTCAGTGTTTAACAGTGATTAATCTGTATGTTAATAATTAAATATCGACGACTTACGTCGATTGTATCATGGAAGGATGTCGATATCTTGATATATCTACATTAGTTGGCCATCCATAATTTCTGAGGTGCTTGGCCCTAAAGCTAATGATCTTGCCCCTTTGGACGTCAGATACATGGCTCGGTTTCCGCATTACGAGATCGACTGTACTGTTTACTGATCCTCCCCCTCCCCAACACGCTTTATGTACCCTCCGCTGTTTGTGCTGCCACCTGGCGTCTGTGAGTGGTTACTACACTTTGACGTCGAACACAGGCGGTGCTCACATCAATGTGACTGGAGCGCGTGTAAGCCTTTAAGTTTGCCATCACCAACTACGGACCCACCCACTATTGTCGCAGCTATGAGAGCGCATCATCTCCAGATTAGACCAACTTCTGTGTGGTGTAATAGTTACTTCTCTTATTGATTGACTGTTCTATAGACTTTCAACCTACTTTTTTTGTTCTGTTTCCAGTAATGGCCTCAATGCAGTATTCTTGTCGCCAGCCTTACTCTGCTTCTTAAAGACTGTAGGGCAGGACTCTAGGGAGTCGCTTCGACTTTCTAATAAATGTTGGCCTCACCTTGTGCCGTGCCGTCACCAGTGCACACAGCTGCTCTTTGGCCCTGACATGAATCCGCTTCCTTGTATGGGCTTCACTCACAATTCCGCCTATAAAAGGTACCAATTCGACTGGCATCCGTTTGGTATTCGCTCGCGCAGTGTATTAGCACCTAAGTAATTTTCTGAGTTGTTATTGTGAAACAAATGCCATTGTGCACAGACCTTCCATACTGTAACACGGCCACAGAATTTAATGTTTTGCGAGCATGATACCTCTGTTTCTTGCCTCTTCTGCGCAACTTTTGAAAGTAAGCGGGTTAAGAGGTCTGTTCAGACATGCTGACCGAGTTCTTGTATAGTGTCCTGTAGGCAGTGACCTCTCTCGTCAGTTATTCTGCTGTGCCACAATATACTAATTTGGCATTAGCTTTCATTAGGAACACGTTTCTGTCGTCTCCCCCCAGTATTGTTGCTGTTTTTACTTTCGTAATACAGTTTTGTCTCATGATTGTATTGCAAATACTAGTTGCCTGTCTAGAATTACCATGTTTCTTATTGTTTCTACTATCCCCAGGTGTTAGGGACGTAGTTGATATATCTGTATTGTTATGCTTTTAACTGGCATCGCAATGGCAATCATTTGATCGTGCCCTAATTTTATGACCTGTGACGTGACTGATATGTATTGTAATGTATCATTTCTTGCTTGTGGCACTTGTATACATAATTTGTACACGGAGGTCGTTTCTAAAACTTCCCAGACTTCTTGCAACACATGGTACTGCTCATCTCATTTATCTGGCCGATGTCAATAGTTTTCCCATGTTTCATTGCAGTCAGTTGATCGTAATGCGAATGCTGCAGGAACCTTATGAGAAAAGCCATGAGGTCATTCTAGTCTGTGATCATATACACTTCGACCATAAGTCATCACTGCCTATACAGACGCTCGATGTTGAATATCTTCTGCCTCCTACTAAAGACAACATCAATCAGGATTTGTTATTTCTTTGAGTTTGTAGATAAGTTGTTGACGTGCAGTCGAAGACGTCCAACTTCCTCTACGACGGGAAAACTTTCCCCACAAGCTTTTGGATGAATGTGGTTTATCGGAGATCGTATTTCAATAGTAAACACTTGGTTACCCTCCAGTTTAACTTGTTTCAAAATATTTCGTAAATAGGCTACGCATCTGACCGGACACTCGTTTTATTTTTCATGTTATATCCAGAACTGCTTATATTCTTTTCCTAATTTCTGTTGTCATATGTAAGTCCTCCTCTGATTATCTTTGTGATCGTCCCCTCTTTCTTCTTCTGAGCTATCACACTCCGCTACTATAACGTGTTTCGACCTGTCACTCTCTGCTTTCTTTGCACTTTCAATTAGTTCTAAATCTAATTTGAAAGTACGTAACCCTTCAAGTCCTCCTTGTCCAGAGGTGGACGCTGTTTCTGTTCCTCGATTTACTTTCTTCTGAGTTACGTCCAGGAACTCCATTATCCTTGTTGTTGTCCTATTATTGTCAATCTCTTCATCGTCCTTGTACACACCGTCATCTCATTTTCGACATGTGTGGGTGTATTTCTGTCTTCACCTCATTATTTTTCGACTCAGGTTTTCGTTTCGTACAAGCATGTTTAAGGTAATTCTATAATCTGTTTGATCAAAGCGACTTGGCTTTATGATTTTCTCCTCAGGTGGTATTTCCGTTTCCTTCGACTGTCGAAATGATACTCCTTTCAGTTGTTATTATTCTACTTTAATTATCATTAGCAGATTAATTAATGGTTGGGAATCAGTACTCCATGCCTTGAATTTCCCTCTATAAGGACATTACGTTCGTTGCATTGTCTTCACCCAGTTGCCTGCACGTTTCTTTTCCGTCCGCATGTGGAAGCCGGCCGCTGTGACCGAGCGGTTCTAAGCTATTCAGTCCGGAACCGCGCTGCTGCTACGGTCGTAGGTTCGAATCTTGCTCGGACATGGATGTGTGTAACGTCCCTAGGATTAAGTAGTTCTAAGTCTAGGGGACTGATGACCTCAGATGTTAAGTCCCATAATGCTTAAAGCTATTTGAACCATTTTGCATGTGGAGTGTATACTGGCGCTCGACTGTTATTTCTTCTGTCCTTTTCTAGGTGCGCCGATTCATCGCAGTGGTTGATTTTCCGCGCCAAACTATGCAATATGCGCATAAACTTAGCAGTTATAGCGTTTGGAGATTGCAAGATCGTCCTTCATAATAGTTGGCCGAAATGCGACGTGTGCTGCTTTCTAACTGTGTACTTTCTTTTGGTTTTAGTTCCAAGAGTATGTGTAAGTAGGCTGTTTAGGTTTTTATGTTGGTAACGCCACAAGCGCTCTGTATGAAAATCACAGACTGTGCTGTGTGCAGTCCGTGGCTGGATGGACTCATTGTTGGAATATTCTCTTGCGTAGTGTTGGGCAGTTGGATGTGAACAGCGCGCGTATATATATATATATATATATATATATATATATATATATATATATATATATATATATATATATAATACTCAACATTATTAAGATACATATATTGTTTGTTCCCTATCAAAATCTTTCATTTGCTAACTATGCCTATCAGTAGTTAGTGCCTTCCGTAGTTGAAATTTTTTATTTAGCTGGCAGTATTGGCGCTCGCTGTATTGCAGTAGTGCGAGTAACGAAGATTTTTGTGAGGTGAGTGATTCATGAAAGGTATAGGTTATTGTTAGTAAGGGCCATTCTTTTGTAGGGATTATTGAAAGTCTGATTCAGTTGCGCTAAAATATTGTCTCAGTTTATTGTTGATCAGAATAAGTAGAGAGAGAAATGTCTGAGTACGTTCAGTTTTACTCAGCTGTCTCTGTATCAAATAACGTAGAAGTTTACCAGCACTGTAATTTATAAATTTTCTAAGGGGACGTTACATGTGATGTAATATAAGGTTTCCTCCAGGACCTGCTTTAAACCTGACTTTTGTCTTCTCTAAGAACTGTGCTTATCCGTAGTTGTCTCCAGTTCTCTTTATGTAATGATCGAATTAATTCACTTAATGGCACAATTTCTGGAACGTCATATACACTGTCGAGTGGCCTCCGTTTTATATATGGTTCGCAAATAGTTTCATCATAATTTCCTGATTTTGGCTGCGCGGTGTAGCCACGCGGTCTAGGGCGTCGTGTCAGGGTCATAGCGGCTCCCTCCGTCGGAGGTTCGAGTCCTCCTTTGGGCATGGGTGTGTGTGTCGTCCTTAGCGTAAGTTAAAGTTAGATTAAGTAGTGTGTAAGCTTAGGGACAGATGACCTCAGCAGTTTGGTCCCGTAAGGCGTTACCACAAATTTCCAATTTTACCTGATTTTGCACCAGCATCAAGCTGGGGTCTAGAAACGACGGAGAGGCCCCCGTCCCGCCGCAGGCGCAGTGGTCCACAATCCCACGACGACTACCGCAGTCCACTTCACCCCTCCGACGCCCCGCACCGAACCCAGGGTTATTGTGCGGTTCGGCCCCCGGTGGAACCCCCGAGGGAACGACTTACACCAGACGAATGTAACCCCTATGTTTGCGTGGTAGAGTAATGGTGGTGTACGCGTACGTGGAGAACTTGTTTGCGCAGCAATCACCGACATAGTGTAGCTGACGCGGAATAAGGGGAACCAGCCCGCATTCGCCGTGGCAGGTGGAAAACCGCCTAAAAACCATCCACAGACTGTCTGGGTAACCGGACCTTGACACAAGTCCGTGTCGAGGACCAAGCACTCCTTCCCGCCCGGAAAGCCGTGCGTTACACCGCACGGACAACCGGGCGGGCCTTCCATATCCTTAGTTCTGATGTAGCAATTGGCACTGTGAACCACCTCTATATAGCCTTTGAGCCTTTTTTGTCCGTACATTTGCTGCATTGCTTGCCCTGGGTGGTTTCAGCTCACGTATTGTGGCGACTGTTTGGACGAGTGGAGCGGTGCCTGCCAGAGTGTCGAATGAACGAGTGGAGAGCTGACCTCTCGTTTGATCCTTAGGTCTGGAATCTTCTATTTCTAATAGTTCCATACGACCTGTGAGTTTTGCGTTTGATATGTCTCGGTGGAAGAGTTTGTATTTTAACTCTAGTATTCTTGCAATAATAACCTTCCGGGTAACCTGCAGTTCTTCGTCAATGTGTTCTATTTCTTGTGTTTGTAGGACTACATGATAATAAAGTGTGGTGGTTCGAAAATGATTTTCTTTTGTAGATGTCATTGTTGCACTCTCTGTGTCGCTGTTTGCATCATCAATCGAGTGTCGTACTGCGTGGAAGAGAAGCGCAACACCCGCGCCACACGAAGTGGGATCCACTGGGAGCTCCCCTGCTGCCCGCATACTGTGACGGCCGTCTCGTAGATCACGTAGGCTGCTCGGCTGCTCGTCTGCGTATTTCCGTGTCACAGCTCCAGATTATTTGAATGACAACGGCGTCGACCAATTATATGTGGTGTCAGAGCATGATGTCGCACCTTGAAAAAAAGTGGCCACACTAGAAGTACGCTTGTTTTGAACTTTCACTTTACCGCACCCTGGATCGAAGTGGGACAAGAATGTAGTACTGATCATTTAGTGAAAACAATCAAGTTCACAGAACATCTCATCTCTTAAAATGGCTGATTTTGGCACGTTTAATCGCACATCTTCAGGTTATGAGCATTTTAAGGATATGAAAGTGATTGTTAAATAAGGAAAGCGGCCTTTTCAGAACATATACAAGACATCAGAAACACTGTAGCATGATATTTGGTCCGAGCTTTACATAACTTTACATAGCCTCAACCATGAAGAATTCATATTTTTTTTATTCCTTTTATTAAGCTTAAGCTTTTAATCAAAATCGCTCACGCTGCATAGAATTTGTCACATAATGATACTTATTTGGACATAGCTCATTTATGTGTTTCTCCCTCCCAATTACGACTTCAACGTTCTTTCAAGCATTCCACTGCTGATAACTTCATGCAACGTTCGGCGTATGGTCAACTTACATCTGCAGTAGTAGGTCGCTACAAGGCGCTTTCATCGTAGATGTCCCGTCGTTTACTACGGCGACTAAAAACTATTGCAACCATCACCATGGGAACAGCGTCCGATAGACACATATTTAACCGTTAACGGCCACCTGAACGACGTCTCCAGTTTTATAGTTTCTAACACACAATTCAACTACACCCGACGTTTTAATTTTACATAATTTGCATATGATTGATTTAACTGAACAATTCGAATTCCTACGTGTTCAGATAGAGTCGTGGAAAGCCCACGTGCAGATCTTGTTCAAAGACTTAATGCTGTTCGAACGGTACCTGAAGTAAGTGATCGTTCGACACGAAAATTAGTCTACTTTGCTTATGTTCATTTGCTTATGTCGTATGGTATTATATTTTGATAATGGCATCTCAATGTATATATTTTTTATTGTCGTCTTACTGTGATTTATTTCAAGTTTATTTTCTACAAGCCATGAACTTATGTCATGAACTGCACCATTTGAAAGCGAGCCAGGTGTCATTAGCAAACAGAAATATTTTAGTGTTACCCGTAATACTAGAGGGCATATCATTTATATAAATGAGGTACAGGCGTAACCTCAACACTGATCCCTGGGGCAGCCCCCCCCCCCCCCCCCCCTCTTCCCCAATTGACTGCACCTCCCTCAGATCCCACCATCTGCTCAGACATCGGGGAAATACTTCTATGGTACTAGACGCATTGTGGGAGGCAAAATCTGTAGAAACAGACAGAGATTGGAATACATCCAGAAGACAATTGAGAACGTAGGATGAAACGCTACTCTGAGATAAAGAGGTTGGCACAGGACAGGAATTTGTGTCATGCCGCATCAAACCAGTCAGAAGACTGATGACAGAAAAAAAACAGTAGTTACTGACGACTGAAAAACAAAACCAGTAATTACTGTGAGGTGGAATTCCTATTACTGAAGCTTCACTACATGGCGCAGTACTGCGGCACTACCAATATCTTCAAAGTAAACTAATCTTCTCAAATTGTGAATGAAAGATACATAAATAAGTGTACAGTATTTCTTTCTTTCTGAGAGTTGTCAGACAGACGAAGGAGATAACACTCTTTAATAGTGACTCTCAAATTATTCCAGGCCCTTATATGTGGAGTTATCGTGTAGATGAGGACATATTGACTGTTGATAGGTCTTGCAGAGCTTCCAATAACTGCTTGCTTCTGATTTGCGAGAATTTTTTCTCTGTAAGGTTAAAGGATAAAACCGTCTAAATATCAGAAAATTTTTACGTCTCTTCGTATGTGGCTTAGGTGCAAACTTCTGCAGAAAAATACCGTATGTACATAGTACCGTAAATTACACAGAGACGACGAGTGAATCAGAAATTTGTATGCCGACATAAAAATTATTAATGACTTGTAAATAACCCTTCTTATTAATAGAGAAACCTGCACAGGTTACGGCAGAACTTAGAACTACTTAAACCTAACTAACCTAGGTACATCACACACATCCATGCCCGTGGCGGGATTCGAACGTGCGACCGTAGCGGTCGCGCAGCTCCAGACTGTAGCGCCCAAAACTGCTCGGCCACAGCGGCCGGCTTTCAAGCAATGTTCGGAAACTAGTTTATAATAGTAAATAAGAGGCTGTAAGGTAACAGACGCAAGAGTTTTATATACACATGATCTGGAAATTACAAGAAGAATTAGATTCTAAAATACATCACTCTCTTACAAATGACAAAAAAAGAATAATTAAACAATACTGCATAAAAACACAAAATGACTCTTGTGGTAATGTTCGACCAATGAAACTAATGAAAGGCTAGTTTCATTCGCTCCTTTTTTTATTTGTGAAGGATCTTTAGAAGCCTGCTATAGATTTTGTTTCTGTATAGAATGATTGCGTTATACAGTAACTACAGTTTTCTGTTATTCTTTTGTTGCTGGGTGAGAAAGTCGTTTATCAGCACAGATTTCGTAAAAGTAAGTTACCAAATGTTTCTACTTGCGATATGTGGTATTATAAGTTCAAATCTGCCACCCAGGAGTTGTGCTTAGACGGTTTGTGTACCCAGGATGTCCGATTTTCAGCGCCATACGAACACGTTTCGACTCAACGCGTCACTTCCACTAATCACTATGATTTTGTTTGATTTGTTTACCGTCTGTAGTGTAGGCAACTTATGGCTGTGTGTTTTTCGTTCTTCTATTGTCACACTTACAAATACCTACAAAAAAAAAAAAACAGCAAATACCAGTTAGAATATCAGGCTCAAAATCAGTTAGTTCTAAGTTCTAGGGGACTGATGACCTCAGAAGTTAAATCACATAGTGCTCAGAGCCATTTGAACCATTTTTGTGCTGTCACTACCGTTGGATTGAAATTACTGAGGACCGTATGCTGACTTGCTATGACAGGAGGACATTGTGAATTTTTCATATTTTAGGCAATGAATCCTTGAAAGTATTTGATAAACATGAATTTATCTAGCGTTACCTTTGTGGTTACTCCAGATTTAGAGACAGAGCGTGGCGTAGTCTGTGAAAGAATTCTCCATTTGTCTTGCATTCTCCACTACTCTACGGGCTCTACAATTTCTATAGTTAAACAATCTTTTCTGAAGAATCGTGTCAGATGCACGATGTTCTCGTTTAACCCAAAAGCATAATCCTCCACAAAAATATGCTGCACAGAAAGGTTGCTGCGTGGGAGTGAGTGATTTCAAATTTACTGAGCCATCTATGAGTTTGTGGTACAAGACGCTCTCTGTGAGTGTTCCATTCACAGCATTCATTCTGTCATTGCTGCCTATGTCCACAAACAGAAACATGCAAGTAACATCTACTAAAACTAAGAGAACTGTGCTGTCGCGATATTGATAGTTTCTGAAAGATGAAATACAAGCAGTTAGTGGCTTCAGCTTAACATGTTTCCCTCTGAGAGCACCAATGCAGTTCGTGTCTTGCCAAAGCCTCCGGAAACCATCATTATTTATCTTACATCCTGCAGGACCGCAAGCACAGTAAATAAGATTTAATTTTACACTCGTGCGATAATACGAAGCAAATGAAAGCAAAAACTAACTACCATCCAGCCTCGAATGTTCCCCCTTCAGAATTTGCACCCAACGTACTTTCTGTAGCAGTCAAAGTGTGTCATACGCGAAGCCTGTGAGACACCCCAGTCGAGGAAGCCAAGTCTTTCCAGAATCCATAAATGAACACTAAGCGTGGATAATTCAAGAGGCTGTACACGTTCATAATAATAAAGAAATCTTCATAAACAAAATACAAGTTGATCCTTTAAGGAAAAGTAATACAAATATTGCAGTTACGTTCCCGATACGTAATTGTCTGACATAGACTGTATCTTTCTTCTTAATCAAAGGTGCAAACATATGAAACAACTCTTTAAACATAGATTCATCGATCTGCATATGCGTTATTGATATCGGCAAATCGTAATTAAATAATGACGCTTACTGACACTTCAGACTGAAATAAGTTTCATTTTGACGCTTATCGCAATACTGTATGAAGCGTAGCGAGTGCACCTCATCCAGCATTTCCAATCTGAACCAAAGTTACTGACGACGCTCTTTTCCTCCCTCATTGCACATTATCATCCATTTCTGCATCGGACAGCACCAAAACGACAAACGCCGCTGCTTTTCTCTGACCACTTGCAATTGAAACGGATATTTTGCCAGCAAACAAATCACAGTAAACCTTGCGCGGCTGATGACTTCGGCAGGCAAACTAGTCGTACCCCTTATATGATCACCCCGTTTCACACGACAGATATTCTTGGTACAGTCGGCAACTCGTGGTGAATAAGTCTACTGCAGAGCCCCTGGCGTTTTATTCCTCTTCTGAACTCGTCTGTAAAAACTTTTTCTTTCTTTTTTTGTGTACACATCAGCCCTTAAATTGCAGAGCTTGTTGCTGCTGGCTTTTGAGCAGTTTGGCACATAAACGGTGAAAGTTAAATGGACGACCATCATTAATATGAAACAAATCGAAATATAGTAACAGAACATAGCGACAAGAATGTTAATAGAGATTGCTGATGACAGAAGTAAAGTTCACAGTACGCTGCTGGGAAAAAAGGACAGGAAAAGTGTCGTCCAAACGACAAACCATCTAACTTCATTTTCTCGAGAAGAAATTGTATTTAGGAAACAGAAAATAGTGCGTTGTTCGCCTCAGAGCTATGGGGTGACAGCAGGGGACTGGTAACTAAGTGGGCTTGGGTTCGAGTCCTCGCCAGGTGAGAGATTTTATCCGCTAGGGAACAGGGTGTTGAGTTTTCCTTATTTTCGTATCGTCATAACTGTCACGAAAATAGCTTGCTTGGCGTCACATGACATGTCTTACCTCTGTCATTTCACACCAGAATACGGATCGGAATTGTTGTAGCACACCGTCGTATCGTCTTTCCAACGTTCAGATGGCTGTATGTGCACATCTCTAAAGCCAATACATATTTAAAAAAAGCTAGCCCCTTTTTAATTTAGCCCTTGTATCTCGTTCTCTGTCTAGGATTAAAATTGTTTATCCCATTTACGTTCGTATTTACCCATTAGCATGTTTTTTTCCTTTGTATAAGAGTTCTAAAACGTAAGTATCTTTTTGCTTCCAGATGTTTCGTCTCTCTCTTGAAGTGAACACAAAATAAGTATTAAGAAGGCACCATATCGACTACTACGACACGGACGGGTTCTGCGAGAATAGACTAACTTAATACGTTAGCAGACTAAGTTGCAGTGCCATCTTTCTGCGCGTTCGGAATCTATAGGATACTTGAGACTTTAGAAGTCCACACTCGGCACGGCCGGTTGATCATTGCTCACACCGATCCACTGGCGACGTGGCTAATGGCTGATTTACGCGCAGGAACGTTACGCTCTCCCTCAGCGAGTAACCGAATTTGGCCTGAAAGCCTCTCGCGTAAAACTGGCTGAGACGGACTGTTGCGCGCGCCGCGTGGGCAACGTACAGTGCAACGTGATCCGTGTGAGGCGGGCCACGAACCTCGTCACGGAATCGCGTTGCGTGTTTGGTAGCCGCGTAGCAGGACTGCACTCATTGTCAGCTGTGGGGAGGGTGGGGGGGAGGGGGGGGGGGGCTGCCCGACTGCTTGTCCGCTGACGCCGCACAAGTCGCTGCTGCCGCTGATGCTGGGGTAGCTGGTGCCTGCGTCATCACCTACGTCACAGGCTGCTGCGGTTACCCTCTTTTGATTACGCTAGAGCCGTATGGCTGCTTGTATCGTGGTGTTGGCGCCAAGCTCAGTGCTCATTTCGACGCGTAAAACTCAGCACTGAACTGAAAATGCACTGTTCCCTCAACTGTGGTGTCGTCTTCTTTCACTTACGCCTCGTAGATCTACCTCTGTAAGACACCGTAGGGTACACGATGTTGGAGAGAAATTGCTGAAGCACTAGTTAAGCGAAAGTTAGTTACTCGGGCGTAGTTGGAATGATGGTACGGCAGTGTTCTATTTCCTCTCCACCAACGATCTTCAAGAGAACCAACTAGCTTCTACCGATATGAATATGTGAAGATGGTATCTGTTCTTTCGGACATGTCCGATGGAACAGATACCATATTCATATAGTTAAGCTAACCGGCCATTGACCTTCTTCTTCTGTGATGGATGCACGCTCATTGCCCGTACTCCGTAAGATTGTCTGCCGCGAGTAATGAGTGTAATGGGCAGGGACACTACGAATGTAATGTGTGGACATTAAGTTGGGAATATGGGTATCACGGGGAGCGTGCAAGTGATAAATCGCTGCAGTCGCACTATCCTCTGTGCCGTCGGCGGCTCAGATGGATAGAGCATCTGTCATGTAAGCAAGAGATCCCGGGTTCGAGTCCCGGTCGGGTTACACATTTTCAACTGCCCCCGTTGATATATATCAACGCCTGTCGACAGCTTATGGTCCTGATTTCATAGCTTCTACGAGGTGGACACACTATAAGTTTAGTTTCGTGTTTGTAAAGAGATATATTTAATTTAAAAGTAATTTCGATTACTCATATACAGCAAACTTATTTTTACATCTACATGTACATGGGTACTCTGCAAATCACACTTAAGCGTCTGGCAGAGGGTTCATGTAACAACATTCAGTATTAATTCTCTCTTATTCCGCTCTCGAACAGGGAGCGGAAGAAAAGGAACACCTTTTCGTGCGAGGTCTGATTTCCCTTATTTTATTATAATGATCGTTTCTCCCTATGTAGGTCGGCGTCAACGAAATATTTTCTCATTCGGAGGAGACAGTTGGTGATTGAAATTTCGTGAGAAGATCCTGCCGCAACGAGAAACGGCTTTGTTTTAATGATGTCCACCCCAAATCCTGTATCATGTCCGTGACACTCTCTCCCCTATTGCTCGCTAATACTAAACGTGCTGTCCTTCTTTGAGCTTTCTCGATGTGCTCCGTTAATCTTACCTGGTAAGGATCCTGCACCGCAGCAGTACTCAAAAAGAGGACGGAAAAGCATAGTCTAGACAGTGTCTTTAGTACCTATGCTGCATCTTCCAAGAATTCTGCCAATAAAATGCAATCTTCAGTTCGTCTTTTCCACAACAGTTTCTACGCGATCTTTGCCATTTAAGTTGTTCGTACTGTAATTCTTGGGTATTTAGTTGAATTCGCGGCCTTTAGCTTTGACTGATTTATCGTATAACTGAAATTTGAAGGATTACTTTAAGCACTCATGTGGACGACCTCACACTTTGCATTATATAGGGTCAACTGCCAATTTTCGCACTATGCAAATATCTTATCTAGTTTGTTTTGTAATTGGGTTTGATCTTCTGATCATTTTGCTAAAAGATAAATAACAGCATCATATGCATCCAACCTACGGGGGCTGCTCAGATAGTCTCCTAAATCTTCTATATAGATAAAGAACAACAGAAGGCGTATAATACAACCTTGGGGAACTGCAGGAATCACTTCCATTTTACTCGATTACTTTCTGTCAGTTAGTATCGACTATGACATTTCTGACAGATCACGAATCCAGTCCCATAACTGAGACGATATTCCGTAAGCAGGCAGTTTGATTACAAGCCATTTGTGAGGTACTGTCTCAAAAGCTTTCTGGAAATGTAGAAACACGGAATCAATTTGAAATCCTTGTTGATAACAATCAACACATCACGTGAGTAAAATGGTAGTTGTGTTTCACATAAACGACGTTTTCTAAATCCGTGATAACTATGTGTCGGTAATCCGTTCTCTTCGAGGTAACGTTCGAATTCAAGATATGTTCTAAAATCTTGATACATACCGACGTTAATGATACGGGCGCTGAATGTAGTGGATTACTCCTACTGCTTTTCGTGAATAATGATGTGACCTATGCAGCTTTCCAGTTTTCGGGTATAGATCTTTCGTCGAGCGAGCAGCTGTACATGATTGTTAGCTTTGGAGTGGCTTGATCGGCATACTCTGCAAGAAGTCTACTTGGTATACACTCTGGACCTGAAGACTTGCTTTTATTAAGTGATTTGAGTTACTTCAATACTCCGAGTATATCCACTTCTAAGTTACTCGTGTTGGCAGCTGTTCTTGAATCGAATTTTGGAATATTTACTTCATCTTCTTTGGTGAAGGAATTTCGGAAGGCTGTATTGAGTATCTCTGTTTTAGCAGCACTGTCATGATAGTATTTCCATTGCTATTGCTCAGAGAAGACATTGATTGTGGCTTGCTGCTAGCATACTTTGCATTCAGAATCTCTTTGGATTTTCTGCCAGGTTTCGAGATAAATCTCCGCTGTGGAAAGCATTATAAGCATCTCGCATTGATCTCCTCACTAAATTTCGTGCTTCTCTAAAAGGTCGCCAATCTTGGGGATTTTGCATTGGTTTAAATTTGCCTGCTTTTTCCGTTGTTTCTGCAACTATTTTCTGACCCGTTTTTTGTACCATGGCAGATCAACTCTGTCGTTTGTTAATTTATTTGGTATGAATCTCTGAATTGCTGTCGATACTGTTTCTTTGAATTCATACCACATTTGGCCTACACTTATATCGTTAATTTGGAAGTAGTGCAGATTGTTACTCAGAAAGGTGTCAACCGGTTTTTTACCTACTTTTTGAATGGATATATTTTTCGTTTATTTTTATTTATATTCACTGACACTACGGCAACCCTGTGTTCGCTAATCCCTGTACCCGTTTTAATGCTCGTTATTAGCTCATTGTTATTTGTGGCTAGGCGGTCAAGTGTGTTTTCACAACTGTTTACTATTTGAGTGGGCTCTTGAACTAATTGCTCGAAATAATTTTCAGAGAATGCGTTTAGCAGAATTTTATGCTTACCTCCGGATTTAAACATGTATTTTCATTCAACTTATCGAGGGTAAATTGAAGTCTCCACCAACTACAATTGTGTAAGTCTGGTACGTGTTTGAAATTAGACTCAAATTTTCTTTCAACCTTTCAGCAATTGTATCATACGAGTTTGGAGGTCAGTAAAAGGATCCAATTATTAGTTTATACTGGTTGCCAAGAATGACATCTACCCATGCTAACTCACAGGAATTATCTGCTTCAATTTCGCTACACTATCTATACAACTACATTATGTTCCTTATACTACCTAAGTGTTTGTGCTGGAAGATACTTGTGGTGACAGTAACTGATCAACCCTACCTTGCTTATCTTACGAATGGTGTGTGGTAAGCGTCTGTATTGGGTCTCATTTCTCAAATTTTTTCGTTGTGGTCATTATGCGCTATGTATGGGTGTGGGTGTAATGTTGATGATATTGAAGTTAAGAAAAAGAAAGAATTATATTAGAACAAATAAACCCTCGGTCATAGATATTAAGTCAAAATTGACCAGGTTTCGACGCTACTATGAGCGTCGTCTTCAGAATCACACTAACTATTCTAAAACGTATTAAGTATATAATACTTTAATAAAATTAAAGTTTGTAATGACTGGAAAAATATGTAGTACTTACAAGTCACATATTAAAAAAGATATGTGACCTGTAAGTACTGCGCATTTTTCCAGTTAGTATATACTTTAATTTTATTAATGTATTATACAATGTGTTACAAAAAGGTACGGCCAAACTTTCAGGAAACATTCCTCACACACAAATAAAGAAAAGATGTTACGTGGACATGTGTCCGGAAACACTTAATTTCCATGTTAGAGCTCATTTTAGTTTCGTCAGTATTTACTGTACTTCCTCGATTCCACGCCAGTTGGCCCAATTGAAGGAAGGTAATGTTGACTTCGGTGCTTGTGTTGACATGCGACTCGTGGCTCTACAGTACTAGCATCAAGCACATCTTGATTGGGCCCCATGTTCTTCCACCTAAGCTCAATGGAGCACGTTATCATGATTTCATAAGGGCTACTCTACCTATGCTGATAGAACATGTGCCTTTACAAGTACGACACAACATGAGGTTCATGGACGATGTAGCTCCTGCTCATTTCAGTCGAAGTGTTCGTACGCTTCTCAACAACAGACTCTGTGACCGATGGATTGGTAGAGGCGGACCAATTCCATGGCCTCCACGCTCTCCTGGCCTCAACCCTATTGACTTTCATTTACGGGGGCATTTGAAAGCTCTTGTCTACGCAACCCCGGTACCAAATGTAGACACTCTTCGTGCTCGTATTGTGGACGGCTGTGATACAATACGCCATTCTCCAGAGCTGCATCAGCGCATCAGGGATTCCATGCGACGGAGGTTGAATGCATGTATCCTCAGTAACGGAGGACATTTTGAACATTTCCTGTAACAAAGTGTTTGAAGTCACGCTGGAACTTTCTGTTGCTGTGTGTATCCATTCCATGATTAATGTGATTTCAAGAGAAGTAGTAAAATGAGCTCTAACATGGAAAGTAAGCTTTTCCGGACACATGTCCACATAACATATTTTCTTTCTTTGTGTGTGAGGAATGTTTCCTGAAAGTTTGGCCGTACCTTTTTGTAACACACTGTATACTTGATATTTTTTAGAACAATTAGTCTAATTCTGAAGACGACGCTCATAGTAGCGTCAAAACCTGGTCAATTTTGACTTAATATTTGTGCCCGAGGGCTTATTTGTTCCAATATAATTCTGACACGGTCAATGAACCCTAGCAGCAATGTTAAAAAAATAAAGAACTTGGGGTAGATAGAATTATGCCAAAAGTGGCGCATCAGCTAGCAAACCCCAGCGCTTCCCATAATTTGGAAGATCTCTAATATCATTATAATACAGAAAGGGGAATGGAAGGAAATCAAAACCTTCGCAGCCAATTTCTTTTCTAAATTCTCCAGCCGAAATGCAGGGAAAGCTTCTACGCAGCCTGCGGGATCACAGACAGATACTTGGCGTAACACCCTGTAGTACGGTTTCAGGATCGGAAAGCCACCAAGGATGGTGCGAACTACTCACTGTATACTATCAGCACCTCAAACGACAAATCGCTATAGTCACGATTGATACAGGGCTCTGTATGTAGTCCAGAGTCTGAGATGTCGGCACAAACCCAGAAATCAACCGGCTTCACGATATGACAAGCAGTAAAGGCTGGATCGCCTTTGCAATAATCTGCTAATAAGAGTATCTGTCAACTCAGGCTCAAAATTAGAAGAATAAGCGATTGTTGCTTAGAAAATAAACTAGGCACAGTAGTAAACAGAACTATATGTTACTAAAAGCAACATTATTAGAAACGAGACTTCTCACATTCACAATAAATGACTAATCAGTGAAGAGGAAAGAAAGTAAACTGATGTGTTGGTACAAACATCGATAAATATTAAAACTTCCATGTACACGTCCAAAACGTTTGTCCAAAAGGCACTAAAATCGCGGGTGAAATACCATTAAATATATAAGAATATACAGTCTACAGTTGCAGGTTAACTTTATCGCGTATCGAGTCTATGGCCCTTCATGATGTAGTAGCTTTATGTCACGCTTGGGGAACTACAAATTTATGCACACCCAATTGCAGATAGAGGCAATTTACTGAACGATCAACTGTATCTAAAAAATGGGGCACACTTCGAAGGCTTCCAGCCTATGTAAGGTTTACAATAATTCATAATGCATGTGACTATTACAGTTTCTGTAATAATAGAACCGCTCCTACAGATGTTCATACGAGATTTGTTGGTCAGTTTATAAGGCTATGTAGTAGAATGTAAAATGTAGTCATGCTGGGTACTGTAATTAACTTACATTAGTAAAGTATAAAATTAATTCATAGCATAAATGTAATCTGACGCGTGCGTAATAAGAGTTTGATTCTATACATCTCGCGCATGCGCGCCGCCCTCTGTGAGGCAGTCCGCGAAGCCCTCGCGTTCCGTAGTCTCCAGTCACACGACGAGGCCCATACAACGGGCTTAAAGTGAATTTGCTTCAGCTTGTTTAATAGAAGTGACAAAACCTTATGGTTATGCATCAAGTTTTATAAAGTTGACTTAGGACATGGCTTGTTTTAGGCAAACATTTAAATAATATTTTATGTAAGTACTACACATTGCATCCTGTAGGATGTCCATATCTAATATAATTTACTAGCACATTATAATATTAACGTTTTGCAGGTTCTGAAGAAGACGTTATTACTAACGTTGAAACCTAGGTAAACGATAAAGTTAACCTGCAACTGTAGGTTGTATATTCTTATATAAACGATAGCAGTTGCTGTCGCTGCATAAAAATGTTAAAAATTAAGCATTAAGTATACGAAAAAACATTTTGTTGCCACTGAGTTCAACAAGAACGTACGACAATGCATTTCAATCGGCACTTTGGACCCCAGGTCGAGCTTATGGGCCTACAGAGCCAGAGAGATAAAGGAAGGCAGCGCAAGTCCTTGGACGAGCACGGAGAGAGAGAGAGACAGACAGACAGAGAAAGCGAGAGGGACCAATCGAGGCTCTTCCCGTGATACTAAGATTGGTATCGCCACAGCTGCATCAACATCTATATGATGTTTGACAGAGCATAAATAGTACCACTTTTAAACTGATCCACTAAGTTACGGGTGTGTTCACACATAAATTCAGCTTTCTTTTCTAACATATTGGCTGTATATCTTCAGATTGACGCTCCGGCACTTGTTCCGCCATTCTACACTCGCGGACAGCGAGACTGCACATGATTTTGCGAAGTGCTAGAGATGTTGATCGGCGGCAAACTACAATATGTGTTAATTATATCTATGGCTGCACGATCAGCCCACGATGGGATGTTGATGTATCCCTGTGAGCTGCACTATCGCTACGTCTTTGAAGTTTATTACAGGAAGCTCCAGATTCCTTGACTTATGAAAGCTGAAGCTGCTACCGCTATTAATTCAGTAATTCACTAAACGAATTTCAGTTGAAAATTTTGACATTTTCACACAACATAGAGTGACCATTATAAGTACACCGTTCTGCCACAGTAGATTTATTGGGCTGTAACAGGCGTGTGTACTTACGGTATTCCGTAAACGTTACATGGACTCTACGAGTCGTGGCCGAGCACAGTGTTGATACTGGTGACTCAATGTTGAACGAAGATGTCGAAATTTCAGCATCTACCTCATCTTTCTGAGACTAGTTGGTGAAAGAGGCAGCTGACATTCGCTTAGCGACGAACTGAGTTAGTACAAATCAGCTTCGATTAGTCATGAAATCCGGCGATTTGTGTTATAAACTTCAAAGACATAGCGATAGTGCAGCTCACAGTGATACATCGACATCCCAACGTGTATTGACAGGGCAGCACCAGATCTGATTCCCGCATGTTGTACTTTCTCTGCCGCCGATCAACGTCGGTGGTGGCCGTGTACCTGTGGCCGCATGCGCCATGGCGCTGTCCGTGAGTTTAAAAGGCGGGGCGAGTATTGCAGTGTCATTCTTTCGGGTCACTCTGAAGATGCCAAAATATTAAAGTTATGGGGCTGCACACCCGGAATTTAATGGAGAAGTCGCTGCGACGCGGAAACATGATGTTCACTTGTAGACTATATCTCTATCGTTCCACTCTCGCACAGCAAGTGGGAGAAATGAACATCTAAATCCTTCCTTGTATACTTTCAGCTCTCTTATTTTATACCGGCGATCATTTCTCTCTATTTACAAGGTAGTCAGAAAACTACTGTGGCATTCGGAGGAGAAAGATGGTGGCTGACATTACGTGAAAAGATTTTGGCGCTAGGTAAAACGCCTTTGTTTTGAAGGTTGCCACCAAAACTCACTTATCATGTCCGTGACACTCCCATATTCCTTCGTAGGAAAAAAGGAGCTGCCGTTCTTTTAAATTTTTCGATGTCCTCCGTCAGTCTTGTAAGGTACGCGTCCCATAACGCATAATTATGCTCCAGGGGAGGACTGACAAGCATATTGTAGGGAGTCTCTTTAGTATATTTCTTAATCTTTCTGGGTGCTGTGCCAGTAGACAGCAGTTTGGTTTGTCTTTCCCACAATATTTTTCAGTGTTCGTAATTATAGTCCCTTTGTATTTTATCCAATCGACATCTTTAAATTTGTCTGATTTGACGTGTAACTGATATTTAATGAAATATTTTATTACTCATGTGGAGCACCTCGCACTTTTTAATTTTCAGCGTCAAGTGCTACATGCAGAAATCTTGACCAAATCATTTCGCAGTTCGTTTTGATATTCTGATGAGATTAGTAGACTGTAAACGACGCCATCATCCGCAAATAATTTAGGAGGGTTGCTGAGATAGTCTCTTGAATTGTTTATACAGATTACGAGCAGAAGGACGCCTATCAATCGTCCTAGGCAAATAGAAAGTGTACCTTAGGTTTCTTTAGACAACATTCCATCATTTACTACGATATGTACGCTCTCTAACAGGAAGTAGATCATCAATTTCACAGAATATAAAACTCGCGTATAATACACTCTCGTTTCTTATACGTCAAATTTCCATGTCGCTATAGTTTATCACTTTTGTTGCACACTTGATGGCATACTTGTCTGGCACTGACCGTACTGCACAGTTGTGCAGCTGTATTTATCGCTTCTATGACCTTTAAAGATGTTGAGGACCGCGTGCCTGTTGCCTTGATTTTTTGACAATAATAAAAAAAAAAGATAACTGGCTTCAGTACTGTCAGATAGGCAGAGACACGATCGCCCATTCAAAGTCGTTGAATAATAATTCCGAAGGTAGAATGTCCTAAAGGTACGAAGGAGCGAAAGATAATAGCGACTTTTCTCATGAGCAGCACATTCTCCACTTTATAACCACCCACTGCGCTTCCGATAAATTAGGACTTAAATGAAACGTGTATCCCTGTTGTGTGGGAAGGACACCTACTCCGAACAATAAATGTAATCCGTGAAGTGTATGTGCAGCTATAACCGAATCGCTAGTGCTCAGTACTTGCAGCAATGATGGCAAGAAAAGAAAACTAAGTCAAACTAAATGAATATAAAATTGTGCGGGATCGAATTATAGTGGTTAGTTAAATTCTGAAAAATGTTACAAATTTAATTAATAAAACAATCAAAATTAACGCTCACTACCTGAGCGAAATTACTGCATCTATAATTACTGTCTGCTAATACTGAGGAACTTACATAATAATGATTGCTTTAGTTTGCAAGGTGAAAATAACACAAACTTGTGAATATAGCCATAGCGTTATTTCAGATGGATATGTCACAGTGAACAATTACCTTTCAGTTAAGCAGCAGCTCATGGAAATCATTTATGAATAATTATACAACAGAGTCTCATCGCCGGCCGCGGTGGTCTCGCGGTTCTAGGCTCGCAGTCCGGACCCGTGCGACTGCTACGGTCGCAGGTTCGAATCCTGCCTCGGACATGGATGTGTGTGATGTCCTTAGGTTAGCTAGGTTTAAATAGTTCTAAGTTCTAGGGGACTGATGAGCACAGCTGTTATGTTCCATAGTAATCAGAGCCATTTTTTAGACTCTCATCAGTAGTAAACAGTCACATAACTGCAAAAGTTTCGTGACGTCACTCAATGTAGCGCCTACTGTCTTTAGATTTACCCAAAAAGTTACTTATGTTTCTTCATTACTCAATCCTGTGATTTAGCTTGAAAATCATCTTAATGAAACAGTGTCATTCAAGGAGCACTTTCCTGTACGTATTTTGCAAAGTCAGAATTTATATTGTAAAAGAGTCGGCAAGTTCGTGCTATGATTTTACTGACTTATTGGTTTAATGCAACTTTCATTCAAATAATTATTCACTAGAGTTGAACACTTCTGTTAGTTGTAGTCTTGCAAATTATTAAAATTGTAATTACTGCTATTCCTTTCGTAAACACTGCAATAGTTATTCAATCTTTAGAACTCTCTCGGATCATCTTTAATGGATAGGATGGATCCTTTTTATGTATTTTGTCTTAGGTAAAATTAAAGGTCAGCACTTTAATGTAACTCGGTATTATTCAAACACAAAATGAATTACGAGACTGGCCAGCCGTGTGCAAATCTCACCAACTAATTGATCGGCTCTTGTTTCTTATTGAGATGTCGTCTGTGTAATGTAAGGCATAGTTCAATGACAATGTGTGGCATAGGCTCTTTTCTTTGTAGCTTCGTAAGAAATGAAATTCGGCCTACAATACTTTGCCGATTTGCATCCTCTTGCAGTCAGTATTTATTTCCATATACTTCGCCGAGCCATTACGTACTTCAGCACCATTGTGTTACTTCCATTGCTCAACTAAAGAGCAGCTGCGTGACTCGACTCGACTGTCTTTTTCAACGCTCTCGTACGTCCTTCTCTGCACTGTACTAAACTACGGGCTCGTTTGCGCGTCCAAATGTAATACAGCTGCCACTTACTCTCTGATATCATATCTCCTTGGTTAAACCAGTGTGTCTCTTTACACTAGCTTAGAACTAGTATTTATTTAACTTTATAATGAGAAAACATTTCATCTCATCATGGAAACATTAGTACACTTATTAACAAAACTTGATTCATGGAAAACTACGCCGAAAAGTAAAACAGCAAGGAAAAAAATTTGTTAGCCCACAGAGCTGTTGTGTTAGTCTTCCCATTTCATTGATCTGCGTCACAAGATGAAGAAACAAGCAAACGTTCAAACCATGTCCAGTATAGCAAGAATATTAAACAACATAATTATCATTACATTTAAGAAAATTCCGCTAAACCTTTGTTACATGAAAATAGGTTTTCCAGTTATGTACCACCTGTAGCTAATATCTATAGGTACATACATTTCTATTACGGTTCGTTAGTAAAATTTCACTTCTCAAAATGGCAAGTGTCTTTACAGCTTATTACTCTAATCACCACTCTGTCAATAGACAATCATTTTCTTTATCTTCACTTCAGAAAAACTATTACACTCTATCAAAAATAACTGGAATACTCTTTGTCTAGTTGCAATGCACTCAAAACCCTTATTTTTCGATGACAGTGAAAAGGTCAGTCTCCAAACATTTTGTACAACTATTTCATTTTCCTGTAAGAAAAGTAAACTTAGCACAGTGCAGTGCACCTTCTCCACACACTTTTGACTTGAGTGCCTGCTTGCCAAGCATGTGCATAAGCACAATGCTTTTTGTTTATTCCCACTGGCGCATAGCTCCTTGGTTATGTAATTATACTACTTGTTTCTTTTCCATGCATTTGTTTTCACATCTTTCTCAACTGCAACTTAAATGATAAGTCTGAGTTCATTATTATTTAAACAAATCACATTGTAGTAAATTTCAAAAACCAATAGTATTTAATTTTGTCTGTGTATTCATTTAAATTTTATTTGAGCAGACTTCCTCCTAATATTTATATTTCTAAAAATCTTTGTGGCATAACACAACTTACAAAATAAATATATGATACATGTTACTGTTATGATTATTCCAGCCCTGATTTATAAAATGATAGCTCAAAATTGATGGGTATTCACCCTTCTTCCATTTATCACAAGTACTAGTTACTCCTACACCAGTAGTGTTTCAAATCTACAATGTTTCGTATACCTAATCTTCTAATGGACTGAGGGTAGACCAGACAGAAAACATTAGGGTGAGGAACACTTCCAAGTTTGAAAGGTCTTTTATAAATAAATAGAATTTGATATCTCATTAACTATTTCACTGGATTCATAGTTTTTGGAGGATAACCTTCCGAACTTGTTCCACACTGTGGTCTCGTCTTTTGATCAGTGCCTCAGTACATTACTCGTCTTTTCCCTCACCAATTCCTTTTTATGTGACATGTCCAAACCTTGCCTCGGCAGGAGGTTAATTAAATCCTGCACCATGCTCTTGGATTTGTTACCTAAAATAATTTCAATTGGAGCAAAACCTGTACTTTAATGTGAGATGGAGTTAATAATTTCTTATATTTCATTCATATGTTTCCCCAACGCCTTATCGTTACTGTGGCAGTATGTTCTGGAAAACCTATCCAACTCACAAATATAGTATTCTGAAGTTCTACTTTGCTGATGCTGTGCTGATGTTTGAATAATTTCCACACTGTTTTTGTTCATTGCAACATTCCACATTTTAGTGATAAATTGATATCCGTTGTCAGATAAGATTACTTTCGGTTTTCCATCATGCAAAAAATAATCGTTTACCAATTTAATGTACACTGCTTTAGCTGTGGCTATTCATAAGATATAGAGTTACACAAATCTGCAAAAAGTACCTAACACCACTAATATGTATGCTAAATTTTGAGTTGTAGCAGTTTTATTTCGTAGCGTCGCTCATGTATTTGTATTTTAATTGAGTAGTTACGGTGAATTTATATTGAGTAGCTGTGTCGTTATTTCGAGGCCTCTTCCTAGTCCATGCTTGTCATATTTGATTTTTATTGTATTTTTTAAAGTAATGTTTCAGTCCTCACTGGAGAAAAGTTGTTGGAACTTAGTTGGGTTGCGACGAATGAACACTGATAGATTTCAATCATCGCTTGTTCCATCATTTCAAATCCATACGTACCTGAGATCATCTTCCGATCTTTTCTATTCGCGACGCAGGCTACATTTACAGGCAAAAGATATACTGTTTCAGATCGGTCATTAGCCGCCTAAAAATGTCGCCATGCAACAGTCTCGTTGGTCTGATTTAGTCATACAGCTGGAGGGCAAAAATTATCGCAATGATGTAAAAGAGTAAAACAATTAGTAAAATTAATCTGTTTCACGTTTTATTTTGCAGAACTAGTGCCTTCTCGGCGTACACTTAAAGTTTAGTGTATGTGTGTCCAGAAACTTTGCAAAATGGCCGAAAACAATCAGAGAATTGTAGATGAGGCATAGTTTAGCTTCAAGGGACACGCATTCTTTGTGTCGTCAGATGTCTGACGAACACCAGGCATCCCGAGTTGTTGGCAATGCTATTTCCATTTATTTTCGTGTTGTCAACCTCCCTCTTCATGATTTATAACCTTGGCTCTCTTCTTTCCTTCTTCCCTTTTATTATATATAGTTTAAGCAATGTTAGAAGAGAGTTTGTGGTATAAATAATAGAGTTGTAGAGTCATAAAAAAGCTACTGTTCGAGTAGAGAATAAAATACTAACTAGAATGAATGAGGAGTGGAAATGAGGGAAATAGAATCCAGTAATATTACTATGCGACATATGATTAGTTTTTCAGAAGGCGATGACATGTAGAGACATTGTTGTAAGAAATGTGTTCAAGGCAAGTAAGGATTGCCTGCATTATGAGTAAATCAAATGGTATATGAGGTCTTTTGATAGCCACAGAGAGGTTGGCTCAAGTGCATTTAATAAATTCAGTAATTTGTATTTTTCTTGAACATTGAGCACGAGATGGATTCGTGAGCCACATAAGTTGGCATGAATAATGTTTCAGTATATTTCTATAAAATAGTTTTCTCTTTACATAATTGTATCTGATGAGTACTGGAAAGCCACAGAAGCTGTCATAAGTTATTTTCAATCTGCATAATAATATGGTAATGTTTGTGTATATAGTAAGTGGACGAGAAATTTACTAAAGCCACAAACGCTGGCAGGAATAATATTCAGTAATTTTATAAGGAATTTTCGTTAGTTTGGTATTCCCTGTGTATAATATGTGGGTGACATGGTCTTTCAGAACTACTGAAGCGGGCTTGAGTAATATTTAGTAATTTAATAAAATTGTCATTCTTTGTACGTGATGCACATAGGAGGAGTTGCACAACTACAGAAAGTGGACTGAATAATTTTCAGTGTATTTAATGATATTGTATTTTCTTATATGGTGTGCAATGATGTTTTGCAGAGCAGCAGGAGGTGGCAGAAATAATTTTTCAGTATATTTAATGATGTTGTATTTTTTCTTGGTGTATAACAACTTATGTGTGTAAAGTTAAGCAGTAAATTTTTTTCTGAGAAAAGGTTAAGAAAGAAAGAGTAAAATTTTTAATCAGTAATATTTTTAACAGTAACTTGCTTAACAATTAAAATGGATTTAGGAAAAGAATTCAACAATAGCGCCAATTTTGGGTAGTTTTAAAGTTTTGAGGTACAGTTAATTCCTGTAATAATAATAAATGTAAAGAAATGTTGGATTGACACTGATGTGAATTTTCCTGAGAAGAAATTGTGGGTAAACTTTGGATAAAAGTTTTGAAAAAAATAATTATTGGACAGGTCCTTTGAAAAAGGTTTGCTATTACCTTTTGAATTCAAGAGTAAAGCTTAAAAAATATTATCTATTAGGGTAAATATGTGTGTTAGATTAGGATGTAGATATTAAGAATTGACATTTAGACATACTGCATATTGAAGGCACGAAAAATGAGACAGAACTAGATACGGTACTGAGAGAGAACCCAAGGTAGAAACAGAGCCAAACGCTGTATCCCAGTGACGTACCATTATGTGATCCATGTGTAAATGTTTGCTTCTTCTGGGAAAGTAGTAGAAACCCAAAATTTGTTTTGGGAAAGTATTGTAGTTATAGATGATCCAAGCATTGCAGTATTAAGTTTAGGAAAGGACACAATTCATGGTACCTAAATTCTTGTTGTTGTGGTCTTCAGTCTTGAGACTGGTTTGATGCAGCTCTCCATGCTACTATATCCCGTGCAAGCTGCTTCATCCCTCAATACGTACTGCAGCCTACATCCTTCTCTATCTTCTCTTGGTCTCCCTCTACAATTTTTACCCTCCACGCTGCCCTCTAATACTAAATTGGTGATACCTTGATGCCTCAGAACATGTCCTACCAACCGATCCCTTCTTCTAGTCAAGTTGTGCCACAAACTCCTCTTCTCCTCAATTCTGTTCAATACCTCCTCGTTAGTTGTGTGATCCACCCAACTAATCTTCAGCATTCTTCTGTAGCACCACATTTCGAAAGATTCTATTCTCTTCTTATCCAAACTATTTATCGTCCATGTTTCACTTCCATACAAATACTTTCAGAAATGACTACCTGACGCTGAAATCTATACTCGAGATTAACAAATTTCTCTTCTTCAGATACGCTTTCCTTGCCATTTTCAGTCTACATTTTATATCCTCTTTACTTCGACCATCATCAGTTATTTTGCTCCCCAAACAGCAAAACTCCTTTACTACTATATCATTTCCTAATCTAACTCCCTCAGCATCACCCGACTTAATTCGACTACATTCCATTATCCTGGTTTTGGTTTTGTTGGTGATCATCTTATATCCTCCTTTCAAGACACTGTCCATTCCGTTCAACTACTCTTCCCAGTCCTTTGCTGTCTCTGAAAGAATTACAATGTCACCGGCGAACCTCAAAGTTTTTATGTCTTCTCCATGGATTTTAATACCTACTCCAAATTGTTCTTTTGTTTCCTTTATTCCTTGCTCAATATACAGAGTGAATAACATCGGGGAGAGGCTACAACCCTTTCTCACTTCCTTCCCAACCACTGCTTCCCTTTCATGTCCCTCGACTCTTATAACCGCCATATTGTTTCTGTACACATTGTAAATAATGTTTCGCTCCCAGTGTTTTACCCCTGCCACCTTCAGAATTTGAAAGAGAGTATTCCAGTCAACATTGTCAAAAGCTTTCTCTAAGTCTACAAATGCTACAAACGTAGGTTTGCCTTTTCTTAATCTAGCTTCTAAGATAAGTTGTAGAGTCAGTATTGCCTCACGTGTTCCAGTATTTCTACGGAATCTAAACTGATCTTCCCCGAGGTCGGCTTCTACCAATGTTTCCATTCGACTGAAAAGAATTCGCGTTAGTATTTTGCAGTCGTGACTTATTAAACTGATAGTTCGGTCATTTTCACATCTGTCAACACCTCCTTTCTTTGGGATTGGAATTGTTATATTGTTCTTGAAGTCTGAAGGTATTTTGCCTGTCTCATATATTTTGCCCACCACATGGTAGAGTTTTGTCAGGAATGGATCTCCCGAGGCTATCAGTAGTTCTAATGGAATGTTATCCACTACCGGGTCCTTCTTTTGACTTAGGTCTTTTAGCGCTCTGTCAAACTCTTCATGCAGTATCATGTCTCCCATTTCATCTTCATCTACATCCTTTTCCATTTCCATAATATTGCCCTCAAGTACCTCGCCCATGTATAGAACCTCTATATACTCGTCCACCTTTCTGCTTTCCATTCTTTGCTTAGAACTGGGTTTCCATCTGAACTCTTAATATTCATACAAGTGGTCCTCTTTTGTCCAAAGGTCTCTTTAAGTTTCCTGTAGGCAGTTTCTATTTTACTCCTTGTGAGATAAGCCTCTACATCCTTCCATTCGTCCTCTAGCCTGATTTATTTACTGCATTTTTGTATTTTCTCCTTTCATCAATTAAATTCAATGTTTCTTCTGTCACCCAAGAATTTCTACTAGCCTTCGTCTTTTTACCTACTTGATCATCTGCTGCGTTCACTACTTCACTCAAAGCTACCCATTCTTCTTCGACTGTATTTCTTTCCCCCTTCTTGTCAATTTTTTCCTTATGCTCTCCCTGAAACTCTGTACAACTTTTGGTTTAGTCAGTTTATTCAGAGTTTTAATCTACAGTTTATAACCAATATATTGTGGTTAGAGTCCACATGTGCCCCTGATAATGTCTTACAATTTAAAATCTGGTTCCTAAATCTCTGTCTTACGATTATATAATCTATCTGATACCTTCTAATATCTATAGGATTCTTCCATGTATACAGCTTTCTTTTATGATTCTTAAACCAATTGTTAGCTATGATTAGCTATGCTCTGTTCAAAATTCATGTGAAGAAATAGAATTATTGTTTTTGATTAAATATCTTGTGCAAAACGTTACAGTTTGATTAGAAAAATTCGTTGTAGCAAGAACTTTTGTAAATGTTTCCTCATGAGTGTTTTGTAAGCTTACATTGAAAGAAAATGTGGTAACGTCAGATTTTAAGAGAGAATAATTGAAATTTTTTTGTATAAGAATTTACTGTATGCCATTAAGCCCTAGCCATTGCCTGTTTATATAACTGTATATAAAGCTTAGTCATTTTGTTTATTTGTGAAAGACTTCTGTTCGAAGTAGATTTTAGTAAGAAGTATTTAGATTTGACAGTGTCGGTGTAGCTTTTGAAATCTTTCCTAACTGGCAAGTGTTTAGTAAGAACCGTAAAACATACTCAAGAGAAATTTTACGTTCTTTGGGGGGTGTATAACGTTGCGAGTCGATATGCAGTAGCATTTTATTGCACTAAGCTACTTTGAAGTATGGGCCCATGGCTTTGGAGCCATTATCGGTGGCAATATACAGCTGCTCGTGTCTTAGCATGATTCACTTGTACATGTTGCTAGCCTCGCCGTAGGAAGCACAACCTCTGTTAGTTCGAGCAACAGAATATTCAAACCCCAAAGAATCTAAATAAACAGTATTAGATTTTGTTAAAAGTCAGTATACGGCCCTTTGTTATTAAAAGGAAGGTTGTGTTAAAATCTCAGCTATCTAGCTAAGATTCTTTCAGATTATTACCTAAAACACCAAAAACTGACATTTATAAGATTAAAGTCAGTTAGGATTTATAGCAGTTTGTCTTTTAGTATCACTTGAAATTATTACTGGACATCATTAAATGGCGCAAAAATTTATTTAGATTTTTTATGTTTAAAAACGTTCACTATTTTTCATTTTCATAACATAGAATTCAGAAAGGACTAATTTTTATTTAATAGCTATTTGATTTGTTGTGTGAATAAATGAGAGTGAGTGAGAGAGTATATGTGGGACATACATAATGATTCAGTATTATTTGATGTTAAACATTATGCAACTATATCATGGGAAAGTGTGAAGCAAGCAGTTGCAAAGAAAGCTGTAATTTCCCTACGTTGCTGATGATGGATGTCCAAGGGTACTTGATTTTGTAAGAAGGCAGAAAGAATAGCCATTTGGGGAGTAATAAGTTTCTAAATTTATTTCAAGTTTAGTTTTCCTTTCATTTGGTTTTGTTAAACATTATATTAATATGTAGATGCTGAAATGACGTAAATGCATCTGTGAACAGTGATTGCGTAGGACAGTTGTGGCACGAGAATTATCTTGAAGAATAGTTCTGATTGGCTGGTCAATTTGATCAACCAATCAGAGTAAAGCAGCTCCCTCACTCTGCTAGGTGGTTATACTGGGAGAGAAGCAGACACAAGGGAGTCGCAGGCTAGCTATCGCATGTGCAGGTCATGTCGGACTTACTTGTCCGTCTGCATTATGAGTAAAATGAAGAAGTTATTGGTTTCTCGAATCCTTATTGTTTGCTGTGAAAACAGTTACATTTACTGATAGATTTTGAAAATTTGAGCTCGGTGAAGTGATTTGTTAGAGAGATAAACACGTGTGAAGTTTCGACCTTCTGTAAAATTGCGCGTGGCATTTTCATATTCGTCTATGGAATATTTGGCGAGCAATTTATTTATTAGAAATCCACTGAAAAAGGACCGAATGTGATACTCGTATATTGTAGCAGAGTAATAACTGTAAATCGCGTAATAATTAGTGTCGGACTTAAGTACATTGCTGGGTGCCTTGTGTGTGTATGGGGTTGTATGAACTGTGAGGCGAGGACAGTAACATTATTCGTTAGTTAAATACGGGCTGATGGCAAGTGTTTAGTTTTGAATCTAAAGAAATAAAAGATCTCGCTGCAGAATTGTCATTTTTCTAAAGAGGTGAAACATTCGCCATCCACCCGAAAATAGTGTTTTAAGATATTACAGGATAGCTTGCCGCCAGAGTTTACGCGGACTTTGCAAATGTAAGTATTGACAGTGTTTTTCTCCAACGCTGGTTTTAACATCGTCTGAACAGTATCAACGTATGCAGAGAAACGTGCCTGGTGATCTGACGCCGTACTGAGGTAGGGGATGATTTGTAATGAACAATGCGACGAGAGACAGTGAACATAGACGACACATTTTCTAACCTGCCACGCGGCAGCACCAATAACATGACCCCTGACATTTCGAGGCAGTTTTCCAAGCATTATGTCCAATTTTGTGTTTATCCTTTAATGTGCTCCACCTCCCTGCACATATCTTCGCTGTAATTCTTCATGCTAGTGCCCCTACCAGGTGTGTACGCAGGAGCATAAGTGAATTCCGGTATGAATTCCTCTTGTTCGTCTGCCGCCCAATATTCGCCCTCAGATCGCTTTAAAAACATGTGTGTTCCACAGTATACTATGGCGCGAACTGCCCCACTATCTGGATCACAGCTTAATCGTAGTCTCGCGATTCTGATCCGATTCTCCTGTGGTAAGTCTTTCGGAATCAGCGATGTACAATTACCCATGAGCACGATCGCTATGCTTCCATCCTTTGAAACAAATTTATCCATTTCAATACTTATTCCATTCTGTCACGCTCCTCCTACAACGTGAGTTGCAGTAAGATTTCTTGTGCTCTTTGATAGTACATTTTATCATCTTGGAAAACTAGCCTATCGACGAAATGTTGACTATAGGACTCGAATATGAATAGGTGATTCATGTCACGAGTCTGCAGTCTTCAGGTGACACTCTGCGAAAATGGGAGGTTTCCTGCGTTCGTACATTGAACTAGACCAAAAAAATATGACCTTCGTGCTGAACCTGTAGGACTGCACACCTGTCATGGCCGCCTCCACTCTCCTCTATGACGATAATCAGGCGTCAGACAAATCTTGCAGTCGTCAATGAAGAGGACTCGACGCATATGATGAAGGATTCATTCCAGACGTTTTCTTGCCCAATTTCTTTGCACACCGGGGTTCTGGATTTTTGTGCTGTTGTTCATAATGGACGCGTTGAGGACAGTTCCTATTGTCTCGATCAATACAACCATCCCAGATCCTTCCAAACAAGAAGTGCGAAGCTTTGTTGGATTCTACTCGCTGTATGTGTGGTCATCAGCTGGTGCTGTTAAACATGGACCACTACGATGTATAACTTCAATATTATGTGTTTCACTGTTGTTACTGAACGTTCAAATGACGTCACTTTGATGCACGTCCACTTTTCAAACTGACAACCATTCTTGCCATATAGTCACAATGCACACACACCCTAAGCCTGAAATGAACCCTCGAGTCATATTTACAGACTGAACCAGACGACATCGTCGAGTTCAGAAATGGAGATTTTGCGTGTTATAAGTTATAAGAGGGATGAAAAACTTGTTTTGATAAGCACAGATGGACAGCCCACACAGGACCACTAGTGATAGAATATCTTCAGCGTTCCTTCTGATCCACTATCTCAGACGGGAGTCTCGACTGTAAAGGATGGCATCATAAAGGCTACGTTTGTAAAATGGGTTAATGATGTTACATTGGCACCAGATTTCACCCCAAATCTGCTGAACGCCACCGTGTAAGAGTCACACGATGGGGAGGTCGTCGCACCCCCTCTTATACACATTTTACTTCTGTTGACGCCTCCATTAGTATGCATGTCATAATGGACAGGTGCCAAGAGGTTGCCTACCTGCAGACGCCTAGAACTCTCGTCATGGGTTTCCTCTATACAGGTGCATTTCTGAACTGCTCAACAAATGAGGGCGGGTGATACTGACTGTGTTTCCAAACTGGAGAGTCTTAGAGGGACCATTTTCAATTATAGTCATCTATGTGCCAATGTCAATCCTTCTGTGATCACACTACAGGCGGGGGCCAAGCCGGAATACATAAGCATTCTTTGCTGCTTAAGATCACGTCAAATTTCGTATAATGGCTTTCAACAGTCCCTTGTGGTTTCACATTGTACACGAGAGCAAAAATTGCAGTAGCACTGTACTCCAAAGAGATGCGATCACGTTGGGTTGCAGCCCTATGATCACCTTAGAGAAGGATTGACCTGTCTTTAGGATGTCAGCAGTGTCAAAGATTGTCAAGAACGTCGTCCTGTTGCTCGTCGCTCTGCGAACCGTCGTTTTCGACTGCGGTAGTGATCAACACGTCAGAGCAAGGAGTAGTTTTATTGACGCCTCTGCCCCGCGTCATTTCAACGCAGGAATTTGTGGCTCCAAAGAAGGGGAGAGACGTGGATAAGACAGGTCCGATGACCTCCCAGTCTTGTGATGCGTCTGCGATGCCGTTGAGCAGACTTGTGGTGAAACATTGTGCCAATGTGACATCATTAAAGTACCTTACATCTCACATGATTTTCTGAGCTCTTGTCTTTTCTTCGTGTGGCTCAACATCTTGCTGTTTCAGCGTCACAGAGCCCGGCGATGACATTACAGGGCGTCACGCTTTTGCATCGTTAGAAATCGTTAGAAAGAAAGATTGAGACACCTTTGAGCCAAAGTTCTAACTTATACGACGCTATGGGGATTAATTAAGGGGTTTCGAAAAAGTGGTTCATTAATTCTGTTGCGCAGTGCAGATTCTGTTTCGTCTCGAGTCAGTTCTGACTGTGATGTGTCTTCATACAGGTAAAATAATCATGAGCCATGTCCGATAATGGCTGATCGTCGGGCAACAAGACTTCAGAAGGAGCTTTAGGTGGTCCCAGTCTCGACTCAACTGAGTGCACAGGCGTGTTTGGTGCCGGCTTCTGTGCCTTGTGTCAAGTTGTTCGAAATGACGTGAAAGGCATGGATACGTTGAACATACGACAGCCGCCCCAAACAGGGGCGTTACAATATAAGAATAAGCGTAATTCTTTACACCATATTTAATTAGGATGGTACTGAAAGTTATGTAAATAACTGGTATCCAGAAGTGAAACTGAATTACAATTTTTTTATTATTCACTCTGTCACGAACAATACAAGGGAGTACTAACAACTTCAAGCAATAGGTGAAATCAAAGAAAATGCCTGAGTCGTACAAGAAGCTCTACTAAGAACTTAAAATCTTAAGAAAGACAATGAGTGATCGATTTCACCATGTCTTGTTGCAGGTCAAATATGGATGCCCGTAGTACGGAGACTATTCTGTAGAGATCCGGCAGTCGCATTATTATATTCAGTGCTGCTGCCCAAGGCCACTCTACAATGAAAAGTAGCTTCTAACGTCTATGAAAGCATTCCGAGGTACCATGTTCGTTACTTCCTGCAGTGGACAGCATATGCCAACATTCTTCTGATTCCACTCTCTCTTGCGTCTACGAATATCCAAGATTAACAACGAAATAACACATCTCCTCTGGTCTTCGTAATTGTTACATTTGAGCATTGTGGACCGTTGTGGTCTGTAAGAGGCTCACTTACAGTGTCAGTACAATCGTCTATCGAGAAATGCATAAAAAGTCCACCCATCAGCACTCAAAATTTGCGTGAGTCAGTTGCAGAGAGGATCACAATGTTGTCGATGACAAAGATGGCTCTGAGATCTTCAATAACACTGGTAAATCCTTCCGTGTATATTCGGAGTGTCATACATTCATAGCAGCAGAGATTTCACGTTGAAGGAAGAAGTTTTACTGTAACGTTCAAATATTCTGCCTAGAGAGATTATTTTATAAGTGCACTTACCGGAATGTTTTGTATTTAATATACGTTACTAGGAACGAAACGTATAACATAGTTTGTAAATCAGCGAGTTGTAAACTCCAGTGATCACTACATCATAACTTTGATCGGAAGAGTATTGTAAACAGCCAGACCGCTGAAGCAGAACGGAATGAATTCTGCTGTGGTGTTTCGTATAACACATCAGACAGCCACAGAAATTTAGTTTCGTATATACGTAAGAAAACTGTTGTGTAGGCCGCAGCGTTTTTAAAAGACAGCCTCATTCAGCAAACATGTCACGATTTTAATTATAAAATGAATAAACAACAAGAGCAAAATGTACAAAACACGTATCCCACATTCAATTTAAAGAGGAGGAACACTGTGGCTGAAACATTTGGATTGCCGCTTAACTGTATGCAGTACTTAATTCTCGTTTCTAGCGTTCTACCGTCTGACGCAGACAATTCTTTTCGACTGTATCACAGCTTAAATTGAATTAAAATGTAAATAACTTGTTCTATTGTTGTATGAGACATCGCAGATTTATTTCCCCAGAACTGACAGGACAGCTTACAGTTCATGTCCATACAAACTGTACGTAAGGTACGCGGAGCATTTTTTGAAAGAAGACGTCGAAAAAGCGTATCCATAAGGTCTTCATACAGCGAGTGAGAGATTACATATGATATAGCCGTTAAAATCCTTACTTTTTCTGTTTGTAATGAGGTAATGTCGGTTGCAGTTACAACTTCTACCAACATCTACGAACTTAAACGTTTACATATATTGTGTATGTGTTTGTGTGTGTGTGTGTGTGTGTGTGTGTGTGTGTGTGTGTGTGTGTGTGTGTGTGTGTGTGTGTTTGTGTGGGTGGAATTCCCAGTAATCACTAATTCTGTGATCACACAGTTTTGCAAGTTGCAAAACGGACACCTGCACCATGTAAGTGACGAGCAGCCCTTAGTGGCTCGCCATCACAGTTTTCTTTATCTCAAATATCTTTGTGACTAATGCCCTTTTTTCATATTAATTATTTTATAAATGACATATAAGTACTGCCAGACTTTCACGATGATTCCGTACTTGTACTCTATCATATTTTTTTAGTCATAATCCTGTGACCATATCATAGAATATAGACCATTCTTTGATACAAATTCTGAGGAAGGCATTCCAAGCAGTGTTGAATCCAGGTTAGTTTGTTAAAAATAGTGACCGATGGCTGTTTGTCTTTCAATTGTATTATTAAAAGTTATTAGACAAGGAATATTTATTCGCACGGTTATAAGTTCAACTCTTATCTATTCATCAGTTCACTCACCGCTGATATCCTGCATCAAGAGTTTCGGTGCAGACAAGAATAATTAAAGCCGTATCTAGATCAGTATTCCTGCATCGACATTCTCACTCTCGAGAATCAACGCATTGGAATTAATGTGAAGGTAGTGACTCAGACTTGATAGGCACCTATTAGACATTGGCTACTTATACTAAAAATATTGTGCTTCGCGTGTCGAAGAACGTATAGACAGATCGATTATTTCAGTGACTACGGTGATTATTTGGTACCGAACACTACTGGTAGCAGCAGTACGTAATGAAAATTATGTTTATTGACCTTGAATGTAATGGTATTCAGGGCCTGTTGACATCGGTATCTGTTGAAGTCCACCCAAGACTGTGCAGAGATTGATAAATTAGCTTCATAATTTTCTCAACTAGTCCTTCCAATCAATTTTTCCAATTATTCAAGCAATTATTAATTCATAACCATTTCCACGCCCCTATTCACCACATAAATATCACCCAACCTCAGGCGATAGACGAAATACAAAATTGTGAAGCAGTTGCTGATCACTGCACGAATGTTATTACCTTGGACTGCTGCATATTCCATTTCTAGAACCAAGAATACTAGAATAGAATACTCTGAATTCCCCTGTAAGAAATACAGGAGCTCTATAATTCTGGAAAGAATCCTGTGAGACCTCTTGCTGATGCTGAGAAAGTCCTCTAAGTAACGCGACCTTTTTGTCTGTCTACTAAATACAAAAATTATGAAATTTTTGATGCGCTTACCTCATGACTGCTCCACCTCGCTCAGTACGCCGGAGATGCAGTTGGGTGACGTACAATCATTAACTTGTATTAGCCATCCTTCGTTCTCGCCAAGATAGAGCATTTCTTCTGTACATTTCCACATGTAATTTTTCGTCCTAAATATTGAGAACTTTGTGTCTCGACCTTTTCTCATTATAATTACACTCGTTTTTTCTGATGATATTCACCAGAAGACTTATTATTAATTACTCTAGTAACTTCTCAGAAGGAGAAGAAGACATTCTATGGGTGGAGAAAAGTGGTAGATTGAATGTAAAGAAATAGGCAAAAATTTGTTTTCCCAATTTCGAAACTACTTTTTTATTTGATTATTTAAAAGAAACAAATGGCAAGCATTCGCAAATACCTAATACAATGATATAATTATGTTATTTATTTACACCACTCAAATGAGTCATGTGACTTGTGTCTGATTATATTTAATTTAAAGTACAAGGCTTTGCTGCACTGTTTATTTATTTACTTATTTCTATGAAATGACTAGTATGAAAAGACACAGTCAAGTGTTTTCGGCTTTTTGTCGCAATGTAAAGTAAACTGCAAAGAGAGAATTAAAAAAGCTTTAACTATTGTAATTCATTTTGAGTCAGGCTTGCTTAGATTTCCTGTGCCAGATTTACTTTAGCCAGTATTTCAGATGAGGAAGAACAGTCTACGTTGGTAGTAATGCTGAAAATTCTTATTTGTCAACGATTACCATCCCACACTGACTCTGTCTCGGCATTTATTTAACCAGTAGGCACAATACATGCAACAGTGCTATCCGTTGTCCGGTTGTCTCAAACGTCTGGGGCACGTCACCAGTCAAGCACTGATAGTTCTTGTTTTCAACAATCTCAGTATTAAAGTAGATTATTGTTCTCTAACCCAAGCATACGTATACGTACCTCACAGTCTTTACAAAATTAAACGTATCATGAGTTTGCTGCCGTTTTATCCCTTGAATAATATTAAAAATCTTTAACTCGTAAAGCACGTCGTCATCTGCTTCGTTACTTCTGTTCACATGTCTCAAAAAATGTATTCTGCACAGCAACTATTGTTGCTTTTCAAAAGATATAATTTTCCTAGATGCTGAACAGGTTAATTAACTATAACAGTAAAGAGCTAGTTTAAAAAAAACTCCGTGTAATATAAGAAACTGTGGAAAAACAAGAGATGTGAATGGCCAACGAGTTCTAAATGTTGTGGGGGAACGGTTGGCAATCTTCACTGTGTGGTCAGACAGGGTGGGTATAAACCTACTGTCGGATCTGTTTTATTCTTCAGCTCACCAGTATTTTGACTGGTTTGATGCTCTTCAATACGGGCTGATACTCTCAGCTCTTTACCCATAATATTCCCAATTCCCTCAATAAATCTGTTTTTATGTTCTGACCTTTGTAAGTTTTTGCCATGGCAATGGTTTCTTGGGGCCTCCTGTCCTCACCTTTGGTGTCCAAGATCTGTTCATTCCGTAAATTTTCTGTCCTCTCAGTTCTGACATATCATCAGAGCTGCATATTTCAGTTTCTTCTTCCGTTTCCATATGCCGCAAGTTGTGTTAGCTGCTAACTTAAGCATCCGCATTTTTTCTGCTTACTAATTTATTCGTATTTAAAACTTCTTCTGACTGAAGGCCAAATTTTAGGTACACGTTGTTTGCTGCAATGCTTATTTATTTAGTCGTAGTGACACATTTTACACGACGAACTCGTTTCGACGATTAGCCATTGTTAAGTGTACCTGTGAATTTGGTATGATATGTAGGCCTATGTTCTCCAATTTTTTGCTAGCAGATCCTTTAAGTTTCACTTATAAGAGGCCATAAGGGCTATAAAATATTATGGGTACCTGAAAATAATGCAAACAGATAAATTTTTAACCAATTTTTGTTTTTCATTAATTATGAAATCGCGCTCGCTATCAACAACCTTTTGACACATTGTGTGTAAATTTCCAGTGACGCATCGATAATAATCAATTGCTTTTTGGGCAAAAATGTGGAAATGGCAATTTGGACATTATCAAAAGTTTAAAATTTTTGGCTACTTGGAAAAAATTGTAGCGATCGGAATATCTGGAAATCCGATGTCGCAATATCGGACGATTATTGTGTGTGAGGCAACACTTCCAACCATCATCATCATCATCATCATTTAATACTGATTATGCCTTTCATCGTTCAGTCTGGAGCATAGCCCCCTTATAAAATTCCTACACGATCCCCTATTCAGTGCTAACATTGGCGCCTCTTCTCATGTTAAACCTATTACTTCAAAATCATTCTTAACCGAATCCAGGTATCTTCTCCTTGGTCTGCCCCGACTCCTCCTACCCTCTTCTGCTGAACCCATGAGTCTCTTGGGTAACCTTGCTTCTCCCATGCGTGTAACATGACCCCACCATCTAAGTCTGTTTGCCCTGACTGCTACATCTGTAGAGTTCATTCCCAGTTAGTCTTTGATTTCCTCATTGTAAACACCGTCCAGCCATTGTTCCCATCTACTAGTACCTGCAATCATCCTAGCTACTTTCATATCCGTAACCTCAACCTTGTTGATAAGGTAACCTGAATCCACCCAGCTTTCGCTCCCATACAACAAAGTTGGTCGAAAGATTGAACGGTGCACAGATAACTTTGTCTTGGTACTGACTTCCTTCTTGCAGAAGAGAGTAGATCTTAGCTGAGCGCTCACTGCATTAGCTTTGCTACACCTCGCTTCCAGTTGTTTCACTATGTTGCCATCGTGTGAGAATATGCATCCTAAGTACTTGAAACCGTCCACCTGTTCTAACTTTGTTCCTCCTATTTGGCACTCAATCCGTTTATATTTCTTTCCCACTGACATTACTTTCGTTTTGGAGGTTCTAATCTTCATACCATAGTCCTTACGTTTCTGATCTAGCTCTGAAATATTACTTTGCAACACTTCCAACCCCGAATCATTAATTTGTTTCCAGCGTTCGTCTTGCGCAGTGCCGCCTTGCATTAATGTGTTGCAGAATAACATGTTTTTTCTTGATAATCGCTGGACACTTTACACCTAATGATTGAAGTACTCTATCAAATTGTTCACAGTAAAGGTCTGCATTCATAATTCGCCCAGGTTTCAGCACTCCAGAATGAACGATCTCACGGATATTCCACCAAACCAACATAAACGCCTTGCTGGGGTGTAAACATAGAATAAGCGATTCATCCGGGCGGCCAGTGCCTTTCACGCTATGGGTTATCAAAGAGGTCCCATTTTTCATTTCTAGAGATCAGGGGATCGAGAAAGCTTCTGTACTGTGCCGCTGAAGCAATGAGGTGAATGTGGTTGATCGGTTAGCTTTGTTTCCTTCGCACGGATTAACTGTAAATGTTCTTGTATGGTCGATCAAGTTTGGTTGGGAGTGTCGGACAATTCGTCGATTGTGCATCATGGATTTGCTTCTACTTCCGTCCTTGACATTTCATTGTCTATAATTGTTGGTTTCCTTATCGATACAGGTCGGGTCGGGTTATGTGGATATATATGTAGAAATATGAGTGTTAACTCGTTTGAGCATGGAAAACCACCTTTGCCATTTAAGAATGCCTAATGCACTTGAATAAGCATTAAAAATGTTTTTGGTTACAACTGTTGTGTAAAATTACGAGCCGGCCGCGGTGGTCTCGCGGTTCTAGGCGCGCAGTCCGGAACCGTGCGACTGCTACGGTCGCAGCTTCGAATCCTGCCTCGGGCATGGATGTGTGTGATGTCCTTAGGTTAGTTAGGTTTAAGTAGTTCTAAGTTCTAGGGGACTGATGACCACAGCAGTTGAGTCCCATAGTGCTCAGAGCCATTTGAACAATTTTGAACCGCAACCGAAAAAATCACAGGCATACCACAAACGGGACGTAGCTATATGCTCAGTTTAAAGGTATCGCAGAGAAAACTATTATCCATATATTGACTTTTTTTTGACATAGAAAGATTTTCATTCTGCGAAATAATGTCCGATGTTTTCTTATTCTTGTACATATCTGCGTTTTTACAATCAGTTTCACAACTGAAATGCCAGGAATTTACGTAAATCCGTCAAACATTTATAACTGAAACAACAGTGAAAGGCCGGTCTGCAAAAGAAAGTAGCACTTCAAGTGATAGCATTAAATATTATTACAATCGAACAGGATATGTAACAGAATAAACAAAATCCATCACTCTGAGGTCAGTTTCACTGAGAAAACGGTATTCTGAGGTTCGCCTGGAGATTTTCCAGAGGGGCCCACGCACTTGCGCAGAGTTGAAGTCGCGTTTGAGCAGCGTCTTCTCCCGCTTCCGGCTACTTGGAGTGGGGCTCTTAAATATTTTAGCACTGAGTATCAAGCAGCCAGAGCTCCCAAGCTGCCAGACTCGCGCATGAGCAGAGCAGTCTGAGTTGTAGTAGGTGGTATTCTCCATGTGACTCGTATTTACGTATCATGGTTTTGCTGTTTTCTCTTCGTGTACAGCTCTCACGTCGAATGAAAGCGAAAAGGCTTTCTGTGACTGGGAGTTATCAAGTGAACTACAATACTTCACATAATGACGGAAGGCTAAAATATTATGTTGTTAGTTACAGTTTTCTGATTTTATTTTATTTCCATGTTTTTAGTAGATGAAGCATTTATCGTCTTGCAGAATAAATAACTATTTTTGTCGTTTTGTTAAAGAAATTTGGCTTTTATTAATCAACTACTGGCCATTAAAATTGTTACACCACGAAGATGACGTGCTACAGACGCGATATTTAACCGACAGGAAGAAGATGCTGTGATATGCAAATGATAAGCTTTTCAGACCATTCACACAAGGTTGGCGCCGATGGCGACTCCTACAACGGGCTGATACGAGGTAGTTGTTGTGATGCCTCGTGTGAGGAGGAGAAATGTGTACCATCACGTTTCCGACTTTGATAAGGGTCGGATTGTAGCCTATCGCGATTGCGGTTTATCGTATCGCGACATTGCTGCTCGCGTTGATCGTGTTCAAATGACTGTTAGCAGAATATGGAATCGGGGGGTTCAGGAGGGTAATACGGAACGCCGTGCTGGATTCCAAAGTACTCGTATCACTAGCAGTAGAGATGACAGGCATCTTACCCGCTTGGCTGAACGGATCGTGCAACCACGTCTCGATCCCTGAATTAACAGATGGGGACGTTTGCAAGAGAACAACCATCTGCACGAACAGTTCGACGACGTTAGCAGCATCATGGACTATCAGCTCGGAGACCATGGCCCTTGACGCTGCATTACAGACAGGAGCGCCTGCGATGGTGTACTCAACCAGGTTCTGTTTACAGCATCATGATGGTCGCATCCGTGTTTGGCGACATCGCGGTGAAAGGACATTGGAAGCGTGTATTCGTCATCACCATACTGGCGTACCACCCGGCGTGATGGTATGGGGTTCCATTGGTTACACGTCATCTCTTGTTCACACTGACAGCACTTTGAACAGTGGATGTAACATTTCAGATGTGTTACGACCCGTGGCTCTACTCGTCATTCGATCCAGATCTCTCACCAATTGAAAACGTCTGGTCAATGGTGGCCGAGCGAGTTGCTCGTCACAATACGCCCGTCACTACTGCTGATGAACTGTGGTACAGTGTTGAAGCTACATGGGCAGCCGTACCTGTACACGCCATCCAAGCTCTGTTAGACTCAATGCCCATGCGTATCTAGGCCGTTATTACGGCCAGAAATGGTTGTTCTGGGTACTGATTTCTCAGGATCTATGCACCCAAATTGGGTGAAAATGTAATCACATGTCAGTTCTAGTATAATATATTAGTCCTATGAATACCCGCTTTTCATCTGCATTTCTTCTTGGTGTAGCAATTTTAATGTCCAGTAGTGTAAAATAAAGTGTTCAGAGGCGATCAATTTATTTTAAACAGTTTCGTACCTCATTATCATTGGCTAATGTCAACTCATCATTCAGTTTCAAGTGCACACTTTCATCTTCTGGTACGTACGTCATTATGCCATAAATAGAGAATCAACCATAAGAGGTAATACTGCTCTGCTACTCCAATAAAATTGCCATCCCGGAAAACGCAGTGAGAAGCTCAATACCAGGTAGTTCAGTGTAAACCTGGACACACGAAAGCAAGCTTAAAGCCGAATTGCGAATTTTAATATGGTTTATGAAATCACAATGCACCGAACATGAGGGTGCTATGTCATCGTAGCGGCGAATGCGCAGTAAACGCTAGTTTTCTTGTTCCTGAAAGTAGTTCTCTGGAAACTGCTCGAACGAAGCCCTGGCCTCGTCTCAAATCCAGTCGGCTTCCAGGATTTCCAGAGTTTACCCGAATCTCACTGCAGGTAACTGTTTCGGCATTAGGATCCGGGCAACAAGGCTGCTACACACACGACGCTCGAGACGCCAGCGACTCTCCCTGCACCACTGCCTCTGACACATTAATGTCCTGTTTCCGTTTTGTCACTCTCTGCCTTAATACCGCCGTTAAGCCTAACAAGATTAATTCGCTACCTTGGTTTTTTTTCGCTGTTTTTTCGCTGTTTTCCTAGCCAACTCTGTATCACCGTGTATTCCGCTTTGAGTGCGAGGTTTACGTTCCCAAACAACAAAAAATTAATCATACAGTTCGGGGTAAAAGCGTTAGCGACAAGCCATGGTCTCAACTCCTAGTCGAACAAATCAAACTCGTTTCTGATACTTTTTACCTGCTAATGTGTGACATGTATTCCTTAAGTGTTATATGCGGTATGAGCGTTATAATGAAGCGCAGGTCTCAGTTTGGGTCCTCGGTACACATCTCACATTTATCTGTCTGGAAAGCAGGCCATTCAGCCTCTTTAGGCGAAATGAGACACTACTTGAATACAAAGCAGCGAAACTGACGTGCAAGAAACCAGCCAGAGTCGAGTCAAACAGAAAGGCTAGGAGCCATAAGATCTTTGTTTCTTCACATATTTTGCATAAGACTGCAAAAAATTGAAATACACACTAGATGTTAACGTGCACAGCAAAGTTATGTAGTGACATGGAAGTAGCTGATGTAACCAGTTCGCGCTTTGTTAATCTATTCTGTGTTATGGCCGATATGAATTGAGGACAAACTGAAATTGAGAACATTCTGACCCAACGCAGGCAACGGCGTTGCCGTAGTGGTAACACCGGTTCCCGTCAGATCACCGAAGTGAAGCAGTGTCGGCCTGGGCTAGCACTTGGATGGGTGACCATCCTATATGCCGAGAGCTGCTGGCAAGCGGGGTACCCTCAGCACTTGCGAGCCAAACTGAGGAGCTGCTTGTTTGAGAAGTATCGGCTCCGGTCTCGTAAACTGACATACGGTCGGGAGAGCGGTGTGCTGACAACGTTCCCCTCCATATCCGCATCCAGTGACGCCCGTGGGTTGAGAATGGCACGGCGGCCGGTCTGTACCATTGGCTCTTCATCACCTGTTCTGGCAGAGATTAGCTTTCTAAGCCAAGTGCAGAATTTTTGTTGGGCAGATTAATCTTGGGCTAAAATCAAAACCAAAAAGACATTTCAAATAGTTACATTATTTACAAACACTACCATTAATTTCTTTTGGAAGTAATATAATATTCTTTACATGGTAGTTCATTCTACACTTAAAACGATGAGCCTAGTAGTAAGGAATATGATTATGGGACTTCCAGAACAGGCTGCAATCGCTTAACAGTGTCACTCGATCAATAAGAGTATAGGATTTACAGGATAAACATCAAGAAAAATGCCTAAGATGGCTTTAATTCATGAGCACTTCGCTGTAACCTTTCTGATAAAGCATCGAGTGGATTTTCGTTTAGTGCCGACTTACACGACAGGTAATTTTCTGTGAATGTAGGAATGCGTCATAATTCATCTCCATGTTGTCTGTCGTATGTGCAAGGCTCGGGACGGATCAAAGAAAAGTTAGGTCCTAGCATCTCAATCTAATTCGCATAGCAGCAACGCAATGGAAACGCTAGATTCGACCGAGCATACGAAGACAGAATGTAAGTCCCATTATTCGCTTCAAAAGAGCTTATGGAATTCTTTACAAGTGCTTTGCAAATATATCTATTCTTAACTGTTAACCTCCTTCATGGGGGAGTTGGATGACAATCAAAAGCCTATATTGGGCCTCTGCAGCTTGTATGTATTTGATACGGGACATGTTTCTGTACACAGTGAGCTGCACTTCAAACGTATTTACTCACCAGATGGGGCATTCCTGCGTGTAGCTCACCAGCAATGGAGTGTAGAGTGCACGTCTGTATTCACGGACGCTTCTGTCACACGCAGAATCTTCATGATGGTTTGTGGACGTCGAGAAAGTCATCCACAGTGTCAAATGGATTTAGGTACCCCAAATATAACAAAGAAAATGTGTGGGTGCGATTATGGGGAAATTCAAGTTTATGTCAAGAAGGGAATAACGCCACTGTTTTATTTTTACCTCGCGTCAACAATGAAACAATTATAGGAACTTCCTTTCCAGGGGGCCGGAGGTTACGTGAGCTCAAAGAATAACATGTTTTAGATACAAGTTTTTTAATGCACTGTTTATTTATTTACTCGCAGTGCCACAAGTTACAAGAAGAGCTCGTTTAGACGAGGACTCATTGTCATCTATAAAATTCCAACGTTTCGGCGGCTGTTGCAAGGCGCCTTCCTCAGGATGTATTGCTAACGTCGGACTTTTGTAGATGACAATGCGTCCTCAAACCCAGAGGAGCAGCCGACTGTTACACTCCAAGATGCCACGTGGACCACTTCGAATCAGCTAGGACGAAGTCTAAGGTGCCATACGTAGATATAGACTAATATAGACTTAAGGAGCTATGTCATAGGCCTCCACCTGAAACGAAAATTGGCTTACAATTATCAAAATAAAGACGAAAATAATGAAGAGCAGTAATAGTAGATAAGAACGGCAAGAATTGTCCTGCATTGTACTACCGAACTAGGGTAGGTATCAGGAACAGACTGGCACAGTCGAAGAAAAGTGCTTCAGGGCCGGCCGCGGTGGTCTCGCGGTTTTAGGCGCGCAGTCCGGAACCGTGCGACTGCTACGGTCGCAGGTTCGAATCCTGCCTCGGGCATGGATGTGTGTGATGTCCTTAGGTTAGTTACGTTTAAGTAGTTCTAAGTTATAGGGGACTAATGACCATAGCAGTTGTGTTCCATAGTGCTCAGAGCCGTTTGGTGCTTCAGGAAAAAGAGCTCTGCTTGTATATAACTGAGCGAGAACATGTACGTCCTGAACACAGAATTCTGTGGTGAAGCTTGGCCCACCGTATATTCGAAGAATCTGGAATCATTTGGAATATATCAAAGAATATTAAAATTTAAGTGTGAAGATAAAGTATGAAATGAAGGACTGGCAAAACGAGTAGTTGATGGAATAAGTCTGTGGGAAGTTATTTACCTGAAGAAAGGTCAGGGTCAGGTTAGTGGAATATTTGTTAGGGGGACCACATTCTGCCTATCTAACCCATGTTAATTTAGGCAAGTATTTGACCCATTTCTAAAAAAAACTATTTGATGCAGGACCTTAATATTTTTAGTGTTTGTTACATGATGGTAATAGTCAACTGTACTAAAATCTACATTATATATTTTATAGTTTTTAAGAAATAATTTAGAAAAATTATTAACAAAAAATATTAAGTCTCCTCTGTAGAAAATATTTTTTGTGAGCTTCCTAATGGGGGAATATTAATGAATGAAGTACCAGAGGTGGCTTTTTATGATATGCAGAGTCTCTGAAAATTTCATTCATTTATCTATTATAGTTTCTGATATAAAGGGGCATATGTACTGAAAATTTTAGTTTGTGGGAAATTGATTTTAAAGAACAAACGCCATGCGGGATCAGACGCGCGGTCTCAGGCGCTGCAGTCATGGACCATGCGGCTGGTCCCGGCGGAGGTTCGAGTCCTCCCTCGGGCATGGGTGTGTGTGTTTGTCCTTAGGATAATTTAGGTTAAGTAGTGTGTAAGCTTAGGGACTGACGACCTTAACTGTTAAGTCCCATAAAGTTTCACACACATTTGAACATTTGAAAGAAAAAACTTTTGAAATTTGTTACTTGCAATTAATTAAAACTGTCCTGCTGCAAATGATAGCCCTCTTTCGCCTCTAACAGGTCTTCCAGCTTATTTTTCACCTTCCTGGATGTTTGCCTTGCTTTCTTGGCCATATTAGATGCAGACTTGTCTGCATCGGCTATTCTCATTTTATCGCAATGTTGCAGCCCAGTGATCATATTTTCACCAGGATTAATTCCCAGCTTTTTCAGTACCCAACGCTTTCCAAAATTAGCACAATTTAATGTAATAAGAGCATCATGAACTCCTAGTTTCATTGTATGCATGCCTACAATTACAGTTTTAGGGCGGTGGTTCCAAATTATGCCGTTGAAACATTCATTTGGGTTCTGTGTCTGGCCATGCAGATATTTCCTTAGAAGGTCAGGATCAGCCAAGTCTCTGAAAATAGGTTTAATTACTATAATAACAGCAGCAGGAAGAGAATGCTGCTGAGAATAAGATTCTCCAGTTCCCTGAGCCCTATTGTATGTGCACCACGAAATTTCTCCTGATGGATACAATCCATGACATGGCTTATCATCAGTAGAGGACGTTAGGTATAGGCTTGAGATTCTATATAAATAGCTGTGAAAGAGGTGAGAATATTTGTAAACAAGCATTGCAAAAGTAAGTATAAGAACTACTTGTAATCACACTTGAACGCAGCTAACCACTTGTTTAAATGCGTGTTGTTTACAAACAGCAGAAACAAATGAATACCGACAGTTGCATTTCAAGAATAGCCAACACACTTGGGAGTAAATAAAAAAATCCCTAACGTCCAACGTAGGGGATATAAAGATCTAAAATATATGCAGAAAAGCGGGTGACAGAAAAGTGGGCGCGGCACATAAACACACGTAGTAGAAAATGCTCTTTAAATGCTCGAAAAAAAATTTTTTACAGCAAAATCCTTTTCAGAGTACTTAAATAAAACCTCAGTCTATCGAAATAGGATGAAAACCAAAAATCGATTTTTTCGACCTGAACCACGGTATGGTCCCCTTACGGCATGCAGGCTAGTTGGTTTCGAGCTGGAAAAAGTAGCAGGGAAAGAGGGAGAGGGCCAAGCAGTGGCGGCAACCCAGCAGCTGGGTATCCTGTACGGACTGTGGAAGACCCTGGTTGCATTTGGTGAGTAGCGATGAAAGAGCAAATGACAGGGAAAGATGCAGAATAGTTTCAAACAAGACGAAAGACTTCAAAAGTGAAAAAGTTATCAGCTATTACTTCCGCGATAGCGCGGGGTTTAGTCTATTTTCCCTCTCACAATACAGATTTTTCTCCACTTCTTCAGCCGATACCTCATTAGTCGTTCCTTGTTGTGCCCATGAAACGAAATATTCTTACGAGACAAAATCCGTACGCTTTCTCTCATGTAGATCCGTTGTGTACATGGTGTGGCGGAAGGAAGCTAGTACTGAAGTGCTTCAGGCCCACCTGCAACGACGGTTGCCGCCCTCCCGTAGACGGCGTACGTGTCTTTTGCACCGTCGGCGCGGCGCGCTGCGTCAGCAGCAGGTAAAGCGGCTGCTTGAGGAAGGTGGCGGGGGGCTGGCCGTCCCACCTGCAGACTACGCCAGTTTTTGGCGATATCGCCCAAACGTGTCTCGCAAACAGCTCCGCCCTCATGGAGGTGCAGTAAAAACGCACCACAAAGGAATTATCCAAATGGGACGAAGATCGGTAGATGTGATGTAAGTGTACAGACAGACAAATAACTACACTTTCCAAAGGAAAGAGCTTCACAAATTGAGCAGGTGTGTAACGCGCTGGTTCACCTCTGGACCTTATGCAAGCAGTTATTCGCCTTGGTGCTGACTGACAGAGGTGTTCGATGTGCTCCTGATGGATATCTTGCCAAATTCTGTTCAGTTGGTCCGTTAGGTCGTCGAAATCTGCAGATGGTTGGAAAGCCCTGCCCATAATGCACCAAACTGGGGAGAGATCCGGCGACTGTGCTGACCAAGACAGGGTTTGACAAGCATGAAGACAAGCGGTAGAAAGTCTCGCCATGTGCAGGCGAACATGCTTGGCATGAAGGGCCACGACACGGGGAGTAGAATATCGTCGACATACCTCAGACCATCACTTCTGGCTGCTGGGCAATATGATGACCGCTCCCCCCCCCCCCCTTCCCCCGTGCCAACAACCCTTCTTTCCTACGCTGTCCGGGGCGTCTCCAGGACATCCTAAGACAGGAATGACATTGGCTGAAGTGGAATTTCCTTCAGTGAGCCTCTCGCTTCGAACTGAGTCCTGATGATCTGGAGGCACCACGCACAGCAGTGGGTTGCCAATTAACAGACGTGCGGTCCGACATCCAGGAGTGATTACCTGGGATATCTTTTCATTTCCTTGCATGATCGCTTTGGTTGTCATCCGCGCCACTGTTACAGAACGGCACTATGTCAACGCTATTCTTTGTCCCTTTTTGTTGCCCTTCATGGCAAGCCATCCTAGGCTTACATTTGAGCAAGATAATGTCCATTCGCACATGGTGAGATTCTCTACTGCTTATTTTCGTGTTTGCCAATCTCTACTTTGTCCAGGAAGGTCGCCGAATCTGTCCCCAGTTGGGAACGTTGGGAGCATCATCGGCGCGCGCCATCAATCATTATGCGATTTTGACGATCTAATGCGCTTGTTGGACAGAATTCGCAATATGTCTCTCGGGACGACTTCTGAGTGCTCTATCACGGTGAAGCGAAATAACTGCTTGTCTAAGGGCCAGCGGTGGGCCAACGGGATATTGACCTGCTCAGTTTATGAAGTTCTAACGTTTGAATAAATAATCAAATTTTTCTAAAAATGTTATCATTTGTTTGTCTTTTATGTACATAACATCTACTGACTTCCGTTACACTCGAATATTTCATGCTTGGTACGTGTTTTTTTTTGTCATAGAGTTTATAAAGGACTAATTTTCAATTGCTCACCGTCGCTGTAGCTTTTTTTATGAAGTGGTATAGAGAAAACCGAATTCTATCGATTGAGGATAGGGAAACAGGCATGCGTAGCCTACAAGAGTCTTGCGCATAGTAGCAGTAACAAAAATTTGAGAACTGATTTAAGGAGTCTTCAGGTGGTGACTGATACATGACCGTAGCACAGTGTTGTTCCTCACATGTAGATGTATTTCTCCCCGAGTTTTAGAGGTATGAAGTATGAACCTGGAGCCACTCTTTTGTAATTCTGAGAGTGTGGGGTGTCGCATTGTCTTGCTCGAATTACCCGAAGTCCGTCGGAATGCACAATGGACATGAATGGATACAGGGGACCAGAAAGGCTGCTTACGTACGTTTCACCTGTCAGACTCGTATCTAGACGTATCACATTCCACACCATTAGAGTTTCCACCAGCTTGAAGAGTCTCCTGCTAACATGAGGTTGTCTCCATACAGCGTACACCTCCATCGGACGGATATAATTTGAAATGAGACTCGACAGACCAGGCAACATGTATTCAGTCATCAATAGTCCAAGGTCGGAGTTGACGGGCCCACGCGAGGCGTAAAGCTTTGTGTCGTGCTGTCGTCATCAAGGGTAAACAAGTGGGCCTATGGCTTCGAAAGCCCATATCAATGATGCTTCGTTGAATGGTTCGAAATCTGCAGAAATTTCCAGAAGTGTTGCACCCCCGTCACGTTGAACGATTCTCTTCAGTTATCGTTAGTCCAGTTCTTGCAGAATCTATTTCTGACCGCTGCTTTGTCGGAGTCTGATGTTTTACGGCATTCCTGTTATTCACGGTACATTCGTCAAAAAAAGGGTCGTACATAAAAATGCCCACTTCATTGCTACATCGGAGATGCTGTGTGCTATCGCTCGTGCGCCGACTACAACACCACGTTCAAACTCACTTAAATCTTGATAGCCTGCCATTATAGCAGCAGTAACCGATCTAACAATAAGGCGAGACACTTGTTGCCTTATATAATCGTTGCCGACCGGAGCGCCGTATTCTGCCTGTTTACATATCTGTGTATTTGAATACGCTTGTCTATACCAGTTTCCTTGGCTCAAGTGATTCAAATGTCTCTCAGCACTATGGGACTTAATTTCTGAGGTCATCAGTCCCCTAGAACTTAGAACTACTTAAACCTAACTAACCGAAGGACATCACACACATCCATACCAGAGGCAGGATACGAACCTGCGACCGTAGCGGTCTCGCGGTTCTAGACTGTAGTGCATAGAACAGCTCGTCCACTCCGGCCGGCGTTTCCTTGGCGCTTCAGTGTATTTTCTGTGACTTCCACTACCTAATTATACATGCAATGTGTGCTGTATTTCGTCTTTTACTCAAATTTACTGAATTATGCGCTCCTTGCTAGCCATCTCCGTGCATTACGTTGTCCTGTCGGTTGTTATTTGCATTCGCTTAAAAGTATCACAGTACACCTGATTTCTTCGAGTCTCACTACGACTCTTATTTTTTCACTGTTGTTAACGTCCCACCTTTCGTATAACTTTAAGCATAGCTTCAATCACGTCAATTGTGATTAAGCAGAAGTCCTAGGTTTTATTTTAAGCTACCAGTAGGAAATGAAATGTTCAAGTGCCTAGAAGGACTTAGTTGAGAGCAAGTGAGAGAATGGCGACTGTTCTGGCAATCTTAGACTGTTGTCCTACAAGGTTATATTTATATTTTTAACCTATGGATAACAGGTATGTAAAACGGTTTAGCCACAATGAAGGATCCTCAACGGCGCTTATCTGTATTATGTACATGTATCTGACTATGAGTCTCTGATAACGTAAAAATATTAAGCTAACAAAGCCCAGAAATAAAAACTGTTTTAAAAGCTTTAATAGCCAATGTGTGCCTCCAAACACAAACCGCTTTGTAAATGTGTAAGTTAGGCGCGTAGGTAGCAGTTTCCCCCACGGGACACCGTGGAGCACAGAATCGCCACAGGTATATTGTCTAAGAATAATACTGGATGCAAATATATTCACTACGCTGGCCATTTACAGTTGGATTTTCAACCTTAAAAATGATGTCTTTACATCAGGAGATAACGAGGAACGAAAGGGACCGAAGAAATTTATATGCTGGACATCAGACTTTTCCGGATAGAGACTGATACAGTGCGAAGGAATTTGCAGTAGCATGTGTTGGAACCTCCGTGCTAGTCGCTTTGTAGTATACGAACCAGTTTTACGACTTTCAGCATACCGTAAGCTGAAGCTGTTTCAGATTTTGTAGGTTTTCACGTGAATGTCCCGGAAATTTTAGGCAAATACATTTATCCCCCATTTACGTATCTCTAAGTATGTTGTTCAGAAACTCTGCCTTTTACGAAACACGGTATTTTCTCTTTTTTCCGTTCCTTACCTACACGTGTTTCAATACCTATATGTCATATTCCTGAAATTGCAATCCGTCCTGCTTCTTGGCGTTTGACAGTGAGTCAGCATGTCACTGTTTTCATCGTTCTGTGAATCGTTGGTGTGGTTTACGGGTTATAATTATGCACGACATTTAGTCGCATTTCTCCAATTCCACCTTGCCTAGTTTTCATATAAAAGCGAAATTTATTAAAACTTAGGTCTCCATGAGATGTCACATGCATTTTTTAAATTTAATTTTGTGATACCACGTCTGGGTGAAGTTGAGAACGGTGTGAAAATACTGTATGTAATCAAAACCCACAAAGAAACAACCCAGGCATGTACAATACGACGTGGTGTGCTGTCTAGCCAAAACATGTAAAAAATCTGGAGAACCTGTATCGTCTAATAATAAATGTTAATGCTGATACAGAAATAAGACGGACCCGCTCAAGACTACATGTAGGTGTCGAGGCATGTTGGATGAGACACTGAGAAAGGAATAAAACCACTGTGTTTTGCAGAAGGTGGAGTTTTTTAAATCAAAATTCACAAACTGGAAAGAACGGTAACAGGAGCTTTTTACTTCAGGAATATCGTTATTATGTACACCTGTCTGACTGTCAGTAGACCTGTTATTCCTCTTTCCCCCTTTAAGCTAAAGGAGACAACCAAGTTTGAAGAATGTGTGGCCTATTGTTGCAGCTTAGCTACACAATGACTTCCCAGCTAAAGTTTTGAGGACAAACAAAGAACGTGCAAAAACTCAGGTAATACTAGCCAATTCGGCGTATCGAGTAAAGATAAATTGTTCAGAACAGTTTAGGGCCACTATGAGCACTTACGGGTTTAGTCTGCTGTAGATCAGGAAGCTCTTTGTCAATATTCTTTTCACCATAAAAAAACTGCTAAGTTCGCCCCTTGTCTAATGGAAATGAAAGTAAACTTTCCATCTCAGAGCAGCTTAGTAGGCTGTGTTGTCTCCAGACAAGAAAGGGACAATGCGGTATGTGCTCTCTGTTCAGGCTGTCTTTTTAAAATGAAGACGAACTTTATTTAAAATTTATTTAATTTTCCTCCTTCATCAAGCGCTACTGTTCCGCTTAAGGGTACATCCGTTTTATAATTTTGCTTGAGTAAACCATAGCAGTAAGAGGCCTAAACGAAAAATCCAGAAAAATCAAGAGAAAAATTAAGTTAGCAAAATAAAAGATATAAGTGAGGTACTCGATTTAGCATTTGACTGCATTAATATTTTCCTCCCCTAAGGGCACCGCTATCAAATCAACTGCAGACGAAGCGTTAATCCAACAAGTAAACAATTATCGCTCAACCCACCACTCAAACGCAGCAAACAAAGCAAAATTATTGGAAAATAGATAGGGTGCACTATGGGTCAGTTCATTTGTGAAACTAGCCACCAGTCAGTAACTTAAAAAACGTAATATACTCTTTCAAAACTGGACAGACACTGCGTTTCGTGGGAATAACTGCTCTTACAACTTGAATCATAGTCGATAGTGAATTAAATCGCGCTTGCCTGGCCCAGTTATAAACAGGTCAGTCCAGAATGTATAAAGTGCAAAGACTACCCTTTCACATTTAACTCATAACCGCTGCCTTTAAAAAATAAGTGGGCTACGAAGTGCCTCTTGCTGCATGGAGACCGCCCCGCGCCAATACCGCACCCACATTAGCTTTCCGCATCCCGCAAGCCTGGATTCCGATGCTGTGCTCCGGTTCGAACGTTCTTTGTAGTAGTCATGCAACAGTATCATTTTCCACTTCTCGCTTTTCTCCCTTCAATCAGCAACCGTTTAAGACTCGCTGTATTCTGGTTTCTTCTTCTGCTTTCTTCGTTATACCCAATAACAGAGTGATTTTGAACTTGATAGCGTTGCTTGACGGCTTCTGTTCCCAAAATCTCTTCACGACTTCACATTGTTGTTTGTTGCTTTCCTCTGTCCACTGTTTTAAATTGTCCTCTCAGCTTTCTATGTGAATGCGTTATTTGTAACTGGGATTTCATAGACGTTTTGCTGTCTGATGCTGTCTTCTGTGCATTCTTTCCTCGTCAGTCCCCCTTAACTTACTCTAACCTAGTGATTTATAGTTTTTTTAATGTATTATAGCGATTAGCTTTAGGTTAAACTAGTGTTGTCTGTTCTGCATATGTGGCGATAACGCCAAGCATTTTCTGTATATTGTTTCAGTGAAGTTGTGTATATCTGTGTAAGTATGGTTTTTCTGATGCTTTCGGACCGATCTATAATTCTGCTAGATCTCCTCCCCTTATCCTTATCAATGATCTACGCCCCTTGTAAGGTGTCAGGCAAATCCAACACCTTCCATGAAAACCCTGACATAATAAGCAAATCTAGTAGTATGTCACATATCTACGAATAAATCGTGACATTACATTAACCAAAGTAATATGAGTAACTAGTGAGCAAATGGAATACCACAGACTAATACAAGAATGCCTAAATGCATGTCGTACCTTCCCACCGTGAGACCGACGCAGTTCCGAGGGGAGAAACGAGAACAGAAGCCGAGAGCAGAACCGTGTTAAGCTAGAAGGCCCTACGATAAGGGACGGACTGGACACCCACGCCGCCAGCCTACCTGTAGGACTACCACCCGCACATTTTAGCGTGAGACTTTTTCGCGTCTCAGGTACGTCAAGGACCACCCCCCAGCCCATGTTAAAGGATAGAGCCCTCCAGAAGAACAGTATAGACCTTACGATAACGCTAAAAGGACCACACCAGCTGCAGGTTTTAGCGTGAGAGTTTTTCGCGTCTCTGTTACGTTGCAAACTTTAAAAACATTTCCCCGCCACCAAAAGTATAACGTTTCTCATTGGATAGACAGAATTTTTGTAGGCGGAGCTTAAGGTTAACATTGAGACCCTGATTGGTCAGATGAAAACATAGCCAGATAGTTTTTTTAAACTAACTTCGGTAAATTGTAGTAAGGAGAAGTTAGAGGAGAGTTAGTTCCGAGACGGCGAGCTGGATGGCTGCTGCGCCGGTCGCCGCCCACCTGACGAACACCGACAAGGTAATTAACGCACGCTATGCCGCATAACAGCGCATAAAGCTACACTCAGAACTGCAGAAGTCTCATCTTTTAACCCCTTTTTTGCGTAATACTAGTGTCGATCGTTAATTAAAACTCATGGTGTTCACATTTGCCACTTGAAGAACAGATCTGAAATGCGATGATTTTTCTTTTATGTAGTTATTGAGAAGCCACATCAGCCACTGTAGTTTACGACAAGTTAGATAAGTAATTAAAGATAATTGAGGGTCACTGTAGACCATTTTGATAGTTTGCTCTTTTGTGAAACTTAATTTAAACCTAGATTATAGATGTGATATGGCATAGGTCATCCTTCGATCCTTTGTAGAACTTGGAAACCCATTCAGGGAATATTCATTCAGATTTTTGTTGAACGCAGTTGGTTTTTACCATCCTGTATTAAAACATCTCCTTTTATCAATAGTGCAATTTATAAACAATGTTTTGTGAGTAGAATAAAATTTCCAATGGTAAACTTAACTGCTTTTTCGACGTTATTTTACTAAAAATAGGAAATCCTTGAACCCTTTCCACTAAATTTAGTTAGTATTAAAATTCTTTTACAGGGAGTCCAGCAGAGCTGACGCTGAGATCATTTAGTATTTGGTTATATCATCGCTAGTCTCACTGAACTCTTCTGAATTCTACATGTCATGTGTGGTCTGGCGTCTTCTTACCAGCAACAGGTCCCAGGTTCAAACTAGTCAATTCCCTAAATGACACGCTCAGAGCGTCGTTGCGCGAAAGTGGTAGGGAGACACGATATAGAATAAACAGACACCACCATGAATGTTTAGACCCTCACACCCTCTCCGTGCCCTCCTCCACCCTTTCCCTCTCACTTGTCCTGCTGAAGGGCAGTTATCCTACTGGTTCCACAGCCTGCAAAATTTATGGCCTCCTCTCCACCTCACCATCCATCCCACCCCCACCGCTATAGCCTAGCTGCAGGTTTCCTCAAGGTTGAGATAGCACCCTCAGCAACATTACAATCCAAGATGGCTGTTCAGTAGGACTGCCTCTGTGAATTGCCATGTAAGTCCGCCTCTATAGCGTCAGCCCAATGTGAAAACGGTGGAAAATACGGTACGATAACTTATTTATTTAAACGTTAGGAACGTTTTGAGCACATGTGTGTAATGATCTTTGATAATTGGGACCTCACAAACACACTGCATGTCACAGGAGCTTTCCAGTTAGAGCAGCAGTCATATAGGGATGTTTCGAGAATGAGAGTTTCACTCTGCATCGGAATGTGAGCTGATATGAAACATCCTGGCAGATTAAAACTGTGTGCTGGACCGAGACTCGAACTCAGAACCTTTGCCTCTGGCAGGCAAGTGCTCTACCATCTGAGCTACCCACTACGACTGAGGCCCGGTCCTCAGAGCTTTACTTCTGTCAGTACCTCGTCTCCTACCTTCAAAGCTTCACAGAAGCTCTCCTGTGAACCTTGCAGAACTAGCACTCCTGAAAGAAAGGCTATTGCGGAGTCATGGCTTAGCCACAAGCTGTGGGATGTTTCCAGAATGAGATTTTTAGTCTGCAGCGGAGTGTCCGCTGATATAAAACGGTGTTTGGGTAGCTCGGTTGGTACAGCACTTGCCTGCGAAAGGCCCCGAGTTCGGGTCTCGGTCCGGCACACAGTTTTAGTCTGCCAGGAAGATTCATATCAGCGCACACCCCACTGCAGAGTGAAAATCTCATTCTGGAAACATCCACCAGGCTGTTGCTAGGCTATGTCTCTGCAATATCCTTTCTTTCAGGAGAGGTAAATGTGTGAGGACTGGGCGAGAGTCGTGCTTGGGTCGCTCAGATGGTAGAGCACTTGCCCGTGAAAGGCAAAGATAACGAGATCGAGTCTCGGTCTGGTACACAGTTTTAATCTGCCAGGAAGTTTCATATAGGGATGTTACTACAGCCTTTATGTGCTGCGGGGCTGCACCACCAGAGTGTTTTGATGCTGCTCTCTGTCGAGCCTTACTTGGGGGCAATGTGTCCGGCACTCGTGGCTGCGTCTGAGAAAAGTGCGAGGCTGGACAGGCTACTGCAGCCGCTAGATCCCTCAGACTGCCGGCTCTGATTCCAATGCTTTGCTTCCATAATCAAAGGGAACGTCTCACAAGCCTAGGAATAGCACGGCTGGAAGACGTAAGGTGTTTCATACATTTCACGATTTATGCGTAGTTTAAATTCATGCTTTGGCGCAAGTAGGCTGTTGCAAATATGCGGAAACAGCTAGTGGTTGCAAGAGACGGCGCCATCAACATGAGAGCTAAGGGGCTGCAAGTTTTGCCATGGAAGCTGCCACGCCATTCTGCGAGACGCTTTGTCTTGTTACAGTGTGCTTCCACATAAAGATGGCGGGTATTATCTATCATTTATTTAAATATAATAAAATCTGCAGCAGCTGACACACAAGCTTAGATATTACAACTACGAATCCTCTTGTATGAAATGATGCAGACAGATTTATCAGGCGTAATAATGTTCTAATTTTTAGTGCATCCGCCGGGCAAAACGGCAGGCGGCTGATGGAAGATCTGCAGACCGGGCTTCCGTCACGGGAGACGAAAGGTGTGAAAACACCCCCTGCTGCCGCCTCGACCACTAGACAGAAAACCAGATGGTTCGTGCGACTCAACAGGTGGAATGAACGGAACGGGAGACGAGGTAATCGACACCAAGTGTTCCGACCGCTGGAGAGGTTCAAAGGACACACCTATGGAAAACGGAGGATCACCATAACACTTCATCTCAACTCTCTTTCGAATAGTTCTGACTCCATCGCTGCCATCCAAAGAATGAGCAAAAGGACGAAGTTGAGCGACTGGGGGCACCTTTTACTTTGGATCACTTCAGCATCCAAGTGGGGGGGGGGGGGGGGTAGTTACGTCAGAAGCCGTCCTCGGCCGTGACGGTGGCAAACGAAAGAGACTAGCAGAATACTGTCACTGTTAACTGACCGGAGAAAGATTGCAAAACAAAAGCCCGTCTCGGACAAATGGTGAGAAAGTGATCACTCTCGTTACACGAAAAGCAAGTGCCCACCTGGTCACAGTATGTAATTTGTATACGGCAACCACATACTTGCAAATGAGACGGAATATTCTGTTTCACCTGCATTTCTTCGGAACGAGTCGATCTATAACACTGAAGTCTGTGCTTGCTTAACCATCGCTCAAGGCAAATGCTTTAAATGGTTCAAATGGTTCTGAGCACTATGGGACTTAACATCTGAGATCATCAGTCCCCTAGAACTTAGAACTACTTAAACCTAACTAACCTAAGGACATGACACACATCCATGCCCGAGGCAGGATTCGAACCTGCGACCGTAGCGGTCTCGCGGTTCCAGACTGAAGCGCCTAGAAACGCACGGCCACCTTGGCCGGCGCAAATGCTTTAGATCTCACTATATCTAACCAAAACGCTTTAAGGTAAACGTTATCTATGTGGTGTCACCGCCAGACACCATACTAGCTAGGTGGTAGCCTTTATATCAGCCGCGGTCTGGAGTATATGTCGGACCCGCGTGTCGCCACTATCAGTGATTGCAGACCGAGCGCCGCCACACAGCAGGTCTAGAGAGACTTCCTAGCACTCGCCCCAGTTGTACAACCGACTTTGCTAGCGATGGTTCACTGACAAAATACGCTTTCATTTGTCGAGACCATAGTTAGCATAGCCTTCAGCTACGTTATTTGCTAAGACCTAGCAATGCGCCATTATCAGTTACTATTGATATTGTGAATCATGTACCGTCAAGACCGACGTTCGTCATTAATGGATTAAAGTTAAGTATTCCACCAGCTACGTCCGTTTTTCTAACTTCTAATTTCCTTGTCATGTTCCAGACCTCACGCCAGCCTGCGTGAGCTAAAACGCGTGCCTTTCGGCCTCCTCTAGTAACACGGTGTTGGCTCTCCTGCCAACCACAACAATTTACGTAGTGAGGCGTGTATTCTTCTACAGCATTCGTAAAGAGGATTGTACTAACTGTGTCATCTTCGTGACACAAAAGAACCACAAAACCAAGTTCAAGCAATAATTTTCCGAATTGTAACGGATTCACAAATCTGACAAACATAACACAGAGTTCGGTGTCAGAAAAAATTGCGCGTATCTGATCTGAAGTCAAACCAAAAGTAAGTAACGACCAATCGTAGATTTACAGAGAACTGGCCTGCAGATGATCGGTCAAAACCCACAGTACCCTTACGTGGAACAGATCTCGATGCAGTTGAAAAAACAGAAGAGTACACTTAAACTGTTATAAAGACGAATTCGACCTAGGGTTTATACTTACAAAGCACAAACTTCACGTAAACATAAAAACTTCCAATACTCGTACCGCTGTGACGTAGCGGAAGTAAACGACTTCCTATCCGTACGGCGTCCGCAAGCGGAACTCGTCCGCTAGGCCATCACATCAGATACGGAACTGTTCACGTGTGCTGCTCTCTCGACTCAGTGCTGCTCTGTCAGGCTATGCCGGCTGCTCGCTGTGTGGCAGCTGGTCCTTTACACAGTGGCGAGGAATTTTTAATTAATCATAATTCATTCAACTTCCATGTAACATTTGTGAATTGTATAATCAACCCCCTCCCCACCCTCCATGAACCATAGACCTTGCCGTTGGTGGGTGGGGGGGGGGGGGGGCCTTGCGTGCCTCAGCAATTCAGATAGCCGTACCGTAGGTGCAACCACAACGGAGGGGTATCTGTTGAGAGGCCAGACAAACGTGTGGTTCCTGAAGAGGGGCAGCAGCCTTTACAGTAGTTGCAGGGGCAACAGTCCGGATGATTGACTGATCTGACCTTGTAACAATAACCAAAACGGCCTTGCTGTGCTGGTACTGCGAACAGCTGAAAGCAAGGGGAAACTACGCCCGTAATTTTTCCCGAGGGCATGTAGCTTTACTGTATGGATAAATGATGGTGGCGTCCTCTTGGGTAAAATATTCCGGAGGTAAAAGAGTCCCCCATTCGGATCTCTGGGCGGGGACTACTCAGGAGGACGTCGTTATCAGGAGAAAGAAGACGCGTTTTACGAATCGGAGCGTGGAATGTCAGATCCCTTAATCGGGCATTTAGGTTAGAAAATTTAAAAATGGAAATGGATAGGTTAAAGTTAAATATAGTGGGAATTAGTGACGTTCGGTGGCAGGAGGAACAAGACTTTTGGTCAGGTGAATACAGGGTTATAAATACAAAATCAAATAGGGGTAATGCAGGAGTAGGTTTAATGAATAAAACAATAGGAATGCGGGTAGGCTACTACAAACAGCACAGCGAACGCCTTATTGTGGCCAAGATAGACACGAAGCCCACGTCTACGAAAGTAGAACAAGTCTATATGCCAACTAGCTCTGAAGATGACGAAGAAATTGAAGAAATGTATGATGAAATAAAAGAAATTATTCAGATAGTGAAGGGAGACGAAAATTTGATAGTCATGGGCGACTGGAATTCGGTAGTAGGAAAAGGGAGAGAAGGAAACGTAGTAGGTGAATATGGGTTGGGGGTAAGAAATGAAAGAGGAAGCCGCCTGGTGGAATTTTGCACAGAGCACAATTTAATCATAGCTACCACTTGGTTCAAGAATCGTAAAAGAAGGTTGTATACATGGAAGAAGCCTGAAGGTACTGACCATTATATAACGGTAAGACAGAAATTTACGAACCAGGATTTAAATTGTGACATTTCCAGGGGCAGAAGTGGGCTCTGACCACAATCTACTGGTTATGAACTGTAGATTAAAACTGAAGAAACTGAAAAAAAGTGGGAATTTAAGGAGATGGGACCTCGATAAACTGACTAAACCAAAGGTTATACAGAGTTTCGGGGAGATCATAAGGGAACAATTGACAAAAATGTTGGGAAGAAATACAGTAGAAGAAGAATGGGTAGCTTTGAGGGATGAAGTAGTGAAGGCAGCAGTGGATCAAGTAGGTAAAAAGACGAGGGCTAATAGAAATCCTTGGCTGACAGAAGAAATATTGAATTTAATTGACGAAAGGAGGAAATATAAAAATGCAGTAAATGAAGCAGCCAAAAAGGAATACAAACGTCTCAAAAATGAGATCGACAGGAAGTGCAAAATGGCTAAGCAGGGATGACTAGAGGACAAATATAAGGATGTAGAGGCTTATCTCACTAAGGGTAAGATAGATACTGCCTACAGGAAAATTAAAGAGACCTTTAGAGAAAAGAGAACGACTTGTATGAATATCAAGAGCTCAGATGGAAACCCAGTTCTAAGCAAAGAAGGGAAAGCAGAAAGGTGGAATGAGTATATAGAGGGTACATACAAGGGCGAGGTAATTGAGGGTAATGTAATAGAAATGGAAGAGGAGGTAGATGAAGATGAAATGGGAGATATGATACTGCGTGAAGAGTTTGATAGAGCACTGAAAGACCTAAGTCGAAACAAGGCCCCGGGAGTAGACAACATTCCATTAGAACTACTGACAGCCTTAGGAGAGCCAGTCCTGACAAAAATCTACCATCTGGTGAGCAAAATATATGAGACAGTCGAAATACCCTCAGACTTCAAAAAGAATATAATAATTCCAATCCCAAAGAAAGCAGGAGATGACAGATGTGAAAATTACCGAACTATCAGTTTAATAAGTCACAGCTGCAAAATACTAACGATAATTATTTACAGACGAATAGAAAAACTGGTAGAAGCCGACCTTCGATAAGATCAGTTTGGATTCCGTAGAAATATGGGGACACGTGAGGCAATACTGACCCTACGAAGTATTTTAGAAGCTAGATTAAGAAAAGGCAAACCTACGTTTCTAGCATTTGTAGACTTAGAGAAAGCTTTTGACAATGTTGACTGGAATACTCTCTTTCTAATTGTGAAGGTGGCAGGGGTAAAATTCAGGGAACGAAAGTCTATTTACAATTTGTAAACCAGATGTTTGTGGCACAACTTGTCTAGAAAAAGGGATCAGTTGGTAGGACATGTTCTGAGGCATCAGGGGATCACCAATTTAGTATTGGAGTGCAGCGTGGAGGGTAAAAATCGTAGACGGAGACCAAGAGATGAATACACTAAGCAGTTTCAGAGGGATGTAGGGTGCATTACGTACTGGGAGATGAAGAAGCTTGCACAGGACAACGTAGCGTGGAGAGCTGTATCAAACCAGTCTCAGGACTGAAGACCACAACAACAACATCATAATGAAACCTTTCTAATGAATCAGTGTAGCTATTAGTCAAAACTAAAGCAAAATCCCAAAATCCCTACAGTAGTGCCTCACATTGCCTGAGTATAGGTACGGAAGTGTAGAAGGTGACATCAATTTATATAAAGATTTTGGCGTAAAACTGCTCTGTTTTAATTAGTCTCTAGTAATGGAATGGTATTATTGGTAACACTGAATGTTTGTAATATATTTCAGGCAGATATGCCGTTTACTGAGATAATGCGCTGGAGCGGGAATGAACGTGATGTGGCTGTGAAGGCCTGTTACAAAATCGGTGAGTGTGTGGCTGCTGATAGACCTGAATATCGACGTGTTTTCAATCTCAGACGGAATGATTCCGTACCATTGGCACATGCAGTCAGGTTATGGGTGAATAACTTTGGAGCAACAGGAGGTGAACGTAATCAGTCTCACCAGCTGCCGCTCGCAGGAATGACAAGAGAAGGTTAAAAATGCTGCAATCAGTTGTACAAAGCGCTCTGCGAGACAAAGTGCGGCAGTAGTGGCAATGTGCAATCGTAGTGCGCGCATCATTTTACGAAAAGAGTTAAATTTGCAGCCGTACAAGATACAGGTTGTGCAACAGTTAAATGAATGTGATTATGAGAAACAAATGACTCTGCCTGTTGACTAAAGTAAGGAACGATGAAGGATTCTTAAATTTGCTGTGAGCGAAGGGACACATTTACGTCTAGTGGTTATGTCAACAAACAAAACTACCGTTACTGGTGAGAGGATACTTCCCACGAAATCCATCGACGCCCCTTGCACAGCCAGAGAAAGTCACAGTGTGGTGCACTGCCTCTTCAGTGGGCACAAACGACCCATTCTTTTATAAGGATAAGTATGGGCAAGCAACCACAGTCACATCTCAGCTGTATGATACCATGGTGAACAATTCCTCGCGTCTGAACGTGACCAGTTTCCTTCACATGAGTACTGGTTTCGGCAAAAAGGTGCCACGTCTCATTGTGCTCAAATTTCAGCGGTAGTAATGGGCAGATCATTTGGAAACCATATCATTTCAAGGAATGGCCACATTTTGTAGCCTCCAAGATCTTCCGACTTATCCGTCTGTGAAAACATCCTTTGGGAATTCCTGAAACATAACTGCTTGCTAGGTGTCTAAACACAATTGCGAAACTGAAAAGACCATCGGAGGAGAAATGAGAAACATTCCTGTACAGATGCTTGAAGGTGCCGTGAACGATTTATAACTTGAAGGCGCCATGAACGATTTATAAGCTTGAAGGTGGCATGAAAGATTTATAATCGCAGGTTTTTGAACTGTCAACATAACAATGGTGGCAACCTAAAAGTCATCATTTTAGAAACCTGAACAGTGTATGACATGGCTGTACCCAAGTGTTTCGTTGTGATCGAAAATTTCTTACAATTTAATCATCGGCCTGTTACCGCTGTATCCAAATCGGTCCATTTATCATAGCTCAATTTATCTCTGGACGCTGTATAAAGAGAAGAGATATCGTAGGCTACGAAGATGCAATGTGATGCACTTAATTCACAACAACTCACTTACCTGCCACAGTCAAAGTACTAGATCTATTGAGAAAAGCCACATGTTGTCCAGCCGATATCCTCAACACCTAATGAGGGAATGTGTAACATGGACAGCTAGCTGCTTGCCTACCACATATAGTGTGCTGCAAATAAACGTGATGTGGAGACGCAAATGATCTACACCTACATGGATACCCTGCAAATCACCTTTATGTGCCTGGCAGAGGGTTCATAGAACGACCTACACAGTAATTCTCGACTATTCCACCCTCGAACAGAGTGCAGAAAAAGCGAACACCTATATCTTTCCATGCGTGTTCCGATTTTCCTTCTTTCGCTGTGACGACCGTTTCTCTCTATGTAGGGCGGGGTCACCAAAGTATTTTCTCATTGAGATGACAAAGTTGATGCTTGAAATTAAGTGACAAGATCCCTCCGCAACGAGAAACGTCTTTGTTTTAACGATGTCCACTCCCAATCTTATTCGCGACACTCTCTCCCCTGTTTCTTGATAATATAAAACGTGCTACTCTTCTTTCAACTTTCTCGATGTACTATGTTAATCCAGTCTACTAAGGATCCCGTAACACGCAGCAGTACCACAAAAGCAGACGAACAAGCGTAGTGTAGGCATCTGCTTTAGTAGATCTGTTACATTTTCCAGATGTTCTGCCAATAAGCCACATTCGTTGGTTTATCTCCTCAACAACATTTACTAAGTGTTCTTTCCAATTTAAGTTGTTCGTAATTGTAATTCCTAGGTATTTAGTTGAATTTACGAGCTTTAGATATGACTGATTTTCCGTGTACCGATGTTTAACGGATTCCTTTCCTCACATTTTTCATTCGGGTCAATTGTAAATTTCAGCACTATACAGATATCTTTCTTAAATCTTTTTGCAATTTATTTTGATCTTCTGATGACCTTACTAGACAATAAACGAGAGCACCATCTGCAAACAACCTAAGAAGGCTGCTCGGATTGTCTCCTAAATCGTCTATACAATCAAGGAACAGCGGAGGGATTTTAACAGTACCTTGGAGAACGCCAGAAATCGCTTCTGTTTCTACTCGACAACTTTGCATCAGTTACTACGAACTACGACTTCTCTGATAGGACAGCACGAATTCAGTCGCATAACTGAGACGATATTCCACAAGCACGCAATTCGATTACAAGCCGCTTTTGAAGTACAGTGGCAAAAACCTTCTGGAAATATAGAAATGCGGAATCAATTTGAAATCCGAAACTTCCTGGTAGATTAAAACTGTGTGCCCGACCGAGACTCGAACTCGGGACCTTTGCTTTTCGCGGGCAAAGCAAAGGTCCCGAGTTCGACTCGGTCGGGCACACAGTTTTAATCTACCAGGAAGTTTCATATCAGGGCACACTCCGCTGCAGAGTGAAAATCTCATTCTGGAAATTTGAATTCCCTTGTGCGTAGCACAAGAACCATTTCTCTAAATCCGTGGACTGTGTGTCAATAGATCGCTCTCTTCAAGGTAAGCCGCGCGAAGTGGCCGCTAGGTTTGAGGCGTCATGTCACGGTCCGCGCGGCCCCTACCGCCGGAGGTTCGAGTCCTCCTTCACGCATAGGCGTGTGTGTTGTTCTTAGCATAATTTAGTTTAAGTGCTGTGTAAGTCTAGGGACCGATGACCAAAGCAGTTTGGTCCCTTAGGAATTCACACACATTTGAACATTTTGAACATTTCTTCGAGGTAATTCATAATGTTCGAACATAATATATTTTCTGAAATCCCGGTGCATATCGACGTTAATGCTGTTGTTGTTCTTGTGGTATTCAGTCCAAAGAGTGGTTTGATGCAGCTCTCCATGCTCCTCGATCCTGTGCAACCCTCTTCATCTTCGAGTAACTACTGCAACATACATCCTTCTGAATCTGCTTACTGTATTAATCTCTTGGTCTTCCTCTACGACTTTTATCCCTCACGCTTCCCTCCAGTACTAAACTAGTGATCCCTTGATGCCTCAGAAGTGTGCTATTACCCGATCCCTTGTTGTGCCACGTATTTCTCATCTCCTCAATTCTGTTCAGTACCTCCTCATTAGTTACGTGATCTACCAGTCTAATCTTCAGCATTATTCTGTAGCACCACATTTCGAAAGCTTCTAGTCTCTTCTTGTCTAATCTGTTTATTGTCCATGTTTCACTTCCATACATGGCTACACTCCACACTCCTACTTTCAGAAAGGACTTCCTGACACTTAAATCTACATTCGATCTTAACAAATTTCTCTTCTGCAGAAACGTTTTTCTTTCCAATGCCACTCTGCATTATATATCCTCCCTGCTTTGACCATCATCACTTATTTCGCTTCCCATCTACTAATATAAGTGTCTCATTTCGTAATCTAATTCCTTTACGATTACATGATTTTATAACACTGCATTCAATTATCCTCGTTTTTCTTTCTTTGATGTTCGTCTTATATCCTTCTCTCAAGACACTGTTCATTCCGTTTAACTGTTCTTGTAAGTCCTTTGCTGTCTCTGACGGAATTACAGTGTCATCGGCGAACCTCGAAGCTTTTATTTCTTCTCGCTGAACTTTAATCCCCACTCAAAATTTTACTTTTGTTCCTTTTACCGCTTGCTCAATATAGAGATTGAATAACATCGGGGAAATGCTGCAACCCTGTCTCACTCCCTTCCCAACCACTGCTTCCCTTTCGTACTCCTCGACTCTTGTAGCTGCCATCTGGTTTCTGTACAAATTCTAAATAGCTTTTGGCTCCCTGTATTTTACCCTTGCCACCTCTAGAATTTGAAAGAGATTATTTCAGTCAACATCGTCAAAAGCTTTCTCTCAGTCTGCAAATGCTTCAAATGTAGGTTTGCCTTCCGTAAACCCATCTTCTACGAGAAGTAGGAAGGCCAGTATTGCCTCGCATGTTCCTACATTTCTCCGGAATCCCAAATGATCTTCCCCGAGGTCGGCTTCTACCAGTTTTTCCATTCTTGTGTAATGGATTCTTTTTAGTATTTTGAAACCGTGAGTTATTAAGGTGATAGTGCGGTAACTGTCACACCTGCCAGCACCTGATTTCTTTGGAATTGGAATTATTATAGTCTTCTAGAAATTTGAGGCTATTTTGTTCGTCTCGCACATGTTGCACATCAGATGGAACTTTTTTTTTTATGGCTTTCTCCCTCAGTTCTGGTGGCATGTCGTCTTCTCTTGAGGGCCTTCTTTCGACTTAGGTCTTTCAGTGCTCTGTCAAGTATTTCTCGTAGTATCATATCTCCCATCTCATCTTCATCAATTTCCTCTTCCACTTCTGTAATACTGCCCTGAAGTACACCTCCCTTATACAGACCCACCATACATCTATCAATTTTTCCTTTTTTTCTCAGGAGTGGTTTCCAGTGTGAGGTCTTGATATTCATGAAGCCTCTTGTCTGTCCTCCATTGGACTCTTTAATTTTCCTATAGGCACTATCTGTCTTTCTCCGAGTGATATATGCTTCTAAGTGGTCACATACATCCTCTAGCCATTCCTGCTTAGACATTTCGTACTTCCTGTCAAACTCATTTTCTAGACAATTGTATTCCCTTTCGCCTGATTCATTAACGACATTTTTATATTTTCTCGTTTCATCAACGAAATTCAACGCCACCTGCGTTATCCGAGGATTTCTATTAGACATTTTCTCTTTACCTGTTTGACCCTCTGCTGCCTTCACTATTTCATCTCTTAAAAGTACCCATTGGTGCACTACTGTACTCTGTCCTCCTTTCCCCTCTTCTTGTCAGTCGTTGCCTATGCTCCCTCTGGAACTTCTTTCAACTTATCCAGGTCACACCTTCTCAATTTCCTACTGTTTTGAAATTTCTCAGTTTTAATATGCAATTCAGAACCGATAAATAGTGGTTCCATTTCATATCTGTCCATGGAAATGTGTTAAAATTTAAAATCTTGTTCCGAAATCTCTGTCTTACCATAATGAAATAAATTTCCTATTGCCTTTCTTGAATATTGGTGTGACCTGTGCAACTTTCCAGTCATTGGGTACGGATCTTTCGTCGAGTGAGCAGTTTTATGTGATTGCTAAGTAGGGTGCTATTGTACCAGCATACTCTGAAAAGAACCTAAATGGTATACACTCTGGACTGGAAGACTTTTTTTTATTAAGTGATTGAAGTTGCTTTACTACTCCGAGGTTATCTACTCCTAAGTTACTCATGTTGGCAGCTGTTCTTGATTCGAATTCTGGTGCATTTACTTCGTTTTATTTGTGAAGGAACGTCGGAAGTCTGTGTTTAGTATCTCTACTTTAACAGCACTGCCATCGATAGTATTTCCATTGCTGTGGCGCGGTGAAGGCAGTATTTGTGTCTTGCCGCTAGAATACTTTACGTACAACCGGAATCTCTTTTTTTTTATTTTTGCCAGGTTTCGAGACAAAATTTCGAAATATAGAAAACGTTGTTCCTTTATAGGAATAATATCGGTATTTATTAACCGATATTATACTGATTATTTGTGAAAAATATTGGTGCACATTCCCATTATGATGGGCTTTCAGAGTTCCGTGTTCTATATGTTTTATCAGGTCTTGGAAGATATTAATCGATTTTCTTTTTACATATTGTCAAATAAACTTAATGAAAAAGAAGATTAATTATGTCTGCCATCATGTTGCTAATTTGGCATCTCAGCTGATCTGTTGAGTAAGTAAATAGCTAATTTTTAAGAGTTCATTATGTTTCTTTTCAGTCATATTTGATGTATACGTTTCCCTTAGTAATATTAAAATTTGAACAACTTGATTAATTTTTAATGTATTGAGAGCTTCCCAACTGTAACATCCCATCTCGATCTGAATCCATGTAAGTCAGCAAATCCTCTGCGCGAATGAAGCAGTTCATACACCTCCAAAAGTTCGTTTCAGATACAGTCACATCCATGTAGTGTGATGCAAGTGAATTGGCTGACGTCATTCTCTCTGTAAAGAGAGAGGAAAATATGATAATACGGGTGACCGGAACGGAGAAGCATGGAAAAAACTGAAGTGAGTGTTACTGAAGAACATTTCCTCAGTAGTAGAAATGAAAGAGGAGAAAAGCTAATCGATTTCTGTAATAATTTTTTCGGCTAGTAATAGCGAATACACTGTTCAGAAATAACAACAATAAGAAATATATTTGCAAAAGGCGTGGAGAAATGGGAAGAATCCAGCTGGATTTCGTCATGGTCGGACAGATATTTCGGAAATTGGACAGTGAGGCGTTATCCGGAGCAGATATTGACTTAGGTTGATCGATGAAAGAAGAAAAAGTTCAGAAGAAGACAGGAATACAACAATATAATTCACTAAGGAATGAAATAAATAGAAAATAAACAGAAGCCGTGGCGCAATGTCTGCACGAAAAAAGCGAAGATATCGAAGAACAAATGGTTGTTGGAAGGTCTGGTCCAGCGTATAGAAAAACAGCCTTCGGTGAAATGACAAGCAAAGGTGTCACCATTAAGAATGGCAGAGGAATTCTACTGTAAAAGCAGATAAGAAAACTTCCGGAAAGGTGGAAAGAGTGCACTGAAGGCCTCTGTCAGGGAGAGGAACTGTCTGATTACGAGATATAAGAAATTGGGAACTGATACTCAAGACATTGCAGATCTAATATAAGAGTCAGATTTTAGCAGAAGTTTGGAAGACTTCCGATCAACACAAACGGAAGACACAGAGAACATTCCTGCGGAATTTCTAAAATGATGGGAAGAAGTGACGACGAAACGACTTTCAAACAGGTTTGTAGAATGTTTGAGTCTGGAGGTATACCACCATCCACAAAAGTCCGAAAAAATTAAGGGCACAAAAGTACGAGAATTATCGAACAGTTTCGCTTTGGGGAAGGTATCAGCGAAGGAATACCGGCGTTGCGCTTGATAATGGAAACAAGGTTTAGGAGAAGTCAAGACTCGTTAACAGGATTTATCGACATGTAGAAAGCTCTCAACCGTGTGTGATGCTGTTGCATCTACACAACTCTTTGGAATACAAGAGTAAGTTATAGGAAAAAAGTAATATACACTGCTCACGGATCAGGAGGGAATAATAAGAATACAAGACCAAAAGATGTTACAAAGGGTGTAAAACAAGGACATAGGATTTCACCCCTAGTAATGAGTAACAGAAATGAGATTAGCGGTAAACATAACAGCAAAATTTGGAATCAGAATAGACAAAGTGAAAGAATTATGCTGCCTTAAAACCCAAATACCACCTAACGGACGAGGCTTGCAGGATTTAAAAATCAGATTAGCTTGGAGAAAATTTCGGTCGAAAGAAATGTACAAGCATCAAGCATCAGACTTAGTTTGCGGAAGGAATGTCGGAGACTGTAAGTTAGGAGTACTTCATTGTACAGTAGTATATCATGGACTGCTGGAAAACCGGAAAAGAAGAGAATCGAAACTCCGAAATGTGATGGTGTAGAAGCATGTTGGAAACAGGTGAATTGTTAAGAAAAGAGGAGGTCCTCTTCAGAATCGGCGAGGACAAACTTGCGGAAGACATTGATAAGAAGAAGGGACATCAAGGAACAGCTTTATGGTGTTAGAGTGAGAGGTTGAAGAAAAAGCTGTGGGAAACACAGAGACTGGAATATATCCAACAAAAATGCCGCTAGCATAGTAGCGGAATTTGTGGCTGGCCACATCAAACCAGTCAGAAAATAACTAAAAAGATGAGGAGACGTACTGAGTCTCTCGAAAATTTTTGCTGATTGTGGTGTAATTTTCTAACCTAGTGTGTAGCTTGAAAATAGATCCACAGACGTGTTTTACAAAAACCGGTGTACTCGTATTACTTGCATTAAAATTTTGAAAACTCTGTGAATACGTCATACATTGGATTTCAAATTTAAGAAGAAAGAGTGTAATAAGCGAAGATCAGCCATGAAAGTGAGAGAAAGCTGAAAATTATTGCCTAGCTCATTCCTGAATTAATAACGTTTGGTTCGTATTTAAACTGACCTGCTTTTGAATAGCGTTTCTTTGATCCAGTATTAATTTCAGCTATTGATCAGAACTTTAAAAAATGATGATGTGGCTGATATTACTAAATACTATTTTCCTTTGGGAATGACTATCTAAATTATAAACTATAATTAGACAGGTCTATAAATTCTCTTCAATTTTAAAATATTGAAAGTTTTTAAAAAATAACGAACTTTTAGACAAAACTTTTATTTAAAGCAGAAGTGACAGGCTACTCACACCACAATTTTAAAGAATAATAATTTCCTGTGCCACATATAGTAGTTTTTACAAATATAAACGTTGTTTCTGTTAGATTTGAAATTAGTTATATGGGAGATACCTGTTATTTGCTTAATATGTTGTGAGCACAGAGACCAGCACTACGATCTGTCAAAAAATTCGGTGTATCGTTAGTTTAGAAAACTTAATAATTCCTGATAGGGGCCGACGCTGTCTCCCAGAATATACACTTTGATGTTAATGCTATTTTTACATATGGCTGCATTGTGTATTAATCCACAATACATTTAACATTTCCGAATGTATGAACAAGTTTATACATAATAGCCACTCGGAGTGGCCTCGCGGTTTCAGGCGCCATATAACGGATTGCGTGGTGCCTCCCGCCGGAGGTTCGAGTCCACCCTCGGGCATGGATGTTTGTGTTGTCCTTAGCGTAAGTTAGTTTAAGTAGTGTGTAGGCCTAGGGACCAATGACCTCAGCAGTTTGGTCCCATAGGCCTTACCACAAATTTGCAAATTTATACATAATTACTTTGAAAATAACAATAAAACATCAGTTACATAAAAGCTACGACATACCATTTCTGGCTTCTCAGTAAAATATACACATGTCAATAGTTACTTAGAGAAGCAGTTGTGATAATGTGCAAAGGGTGCCAAATCTTAAAAAGGATAATTTCTAGCGTCTCAATATAATTTGGAGACGTTGGCTTCCTTCTGTGCTTCTTCATCCGAACCTGATCATATCACCATATTTCTTAAATTTTTAACACCGGTTTATAAATACTATATTCATTTGTGGGAAGTAGCCCTGTCCTGTTTAGACCTTGGTCTAGGCAATCATGTGCCCCGTTGTCAGTCGAATGTTACGTACTGCTTCATTTCTTACTTTATTCCTGGACGGATTACAATGGCCTTGCTTACTTCCCAAATTTTCCTTTTTGTTCCGCGTGTTAAAACAGTTAAATGGCATTCGAAAATTGTTCTGTTAATAAGTTTCTTAAGAGTGGAAGGTGGAATGAGTTTTTTGTTAGCTTGTGTTTCCGTTTTTCACCAATACCTCAGCAGTCTCATTTCTGTTGATTTATCCGTGTGAAGATAATAGTGAAACACTCTTCGTCTATGATGTGCTTTAATGCGTCTCTTACTGTAATTTCGCTTTATAATAGTACCGTCTGTAATAAAGTAAAATTTGCTTTATATTTTGTATCTAATATCCAACAGCATGAACTGTTAACGTAAAATTATTCTGAAATCTTTGTTTTGGCAGTACCGTTATATGAAAACTTGGATCTGCTACTGTTTTGTTTAATCTCAATTACTTACTTAAAACAAGAATGATAAAAATAATGTTAACTTTTATTCCCCATGCTTCGTGCCAATTGGTTAGAGCGGACGCGTTGGGTTTGGAGAGTGAGGGGCCAAGTGTGGAAGAGTGTGTTTTAGTTGATCAGTTCCAACTTAGAAAGACCGAATCTCAAGCTCTAGGGGATCCACCTCAGATTCTTTTGCTAAATTGCCGAATCCTATTGTGTGCTTATTAAATGGTATCACTGAAAAAGCCATTGACCAATTGAACCATGTTCGTGAACTGTTATGACTGATCGTGCGGGTTAAATTACACGTTCACGCCTTGCAGATCTTACATTTAGTCAATCTTTATTTTCTTTATCCTTTGTCTAGGGATTAGTTAAGCAAGTTGCTATCAGATGTAGTCTGAGAGCGGGGAAATCTGGGGCAGCTTATTTATTTATTTATTTATGCATTTATTTTACCTGGCAAGATTAGGGCCTTCAGGCCCTCTCTTACACCTAACCAGGCATACTCAGATTGAACGAGTTACAGTTTCTACTTAACATTAAGGACATATAGCCTATTATGCAGTATTGATGTTAAAGAAAAAAATAGATATTATAACAGTTGTACAATGATAATTATAACAATAAAAAATAATTATAACAATCAATAATAATAATAATAATAGTAATAATAATAATAATAATAATAATAGTAATAATAATGACTATGTATATGAAAGTAAACATACTTTTCTTTTCTGAATGTCAGTCCCATTGTTAGTTGGGAATTTTCTCGTTATGTTCTTGCAGCTTGTGAGTTATTCTCATCGAGCAGAGACATAAGACGATAGAATGGGGTGAAAGAGATATATAAGAGGTAGATAGGTTAGAGGAAGAGAAATAGAACGGTAGGGCCCGTATAATTGAAAGGAAGTTACCAGCACGTATTAGGGTCGACTTGAGCCCATGTATTATTGGCAAGTACAGGCTTCTGATGAAACCTTGTTTCAATACACCCAGAGTGTCCACATCACTATTTCGGCTTTGAATATGAATATTACCTAAAAGGACTGTACTTGTAACATCTTGAACGGCATGAGGTCTGAAGATCGGGCACGGTTCGTCTTTGCTCGGAAGACGCTCGTTTAGGCTGCTAACGCCATCGTAAGCGAGTAATCGCTCGGGTGAAAAGGCCAGCAGGGTTTTGTGCACGTATTCGCTCTTGTAATGAACCACTTTATCCTTACGATGTGTCCAAGTAAATAGAGAACCAATTTGCGGTCTGCTTGGTCCCGGAAGTACTGTTTCTTTCCTCGGTTATAACTGGTACCTTGAGTTCCGCCGTTTGTTTAAGTTCAAATATCTTAGATCGTCCACCCCCGAGATGTGTTTCCAATGGGCAGGAGTTGCCACTGGTAGGTGAGGTGCGGATATGCTTTGTCCCAGATTTTATTTTAAATTATTTGATGTAAATTTTTCGTGTAAGCCGTAAAGGCGAATTGTTGTGTCTTGTTAAATGGTTAATATTTTCTTTTGAACGTCTGCCCAATGTCTTGGTTTTGGGCTCGCTTACAGAAATTTAACTAATTTAATTGTTTGGTGGTTTGTTTAATATTTTTTAATTTTAAATTTTTGAAGGGCCAAAATGTTAAAGTGTTATCTTCTTGCATCTTGTTTAATGCCATTAAAAGGATAACTGTGTTATTCACCGCTTTGAACGCTTTCCAAGACTGTAAATTTGACATGGCAAATTAACTTGGAACTTTCCTGTCTGTTTTTATTAAGGGGGACCAGTTGCTGTTTTGAAAAATAAAGTTTTCAAGAGAATAAATGATGTTCGTTAAGGGGCCTAGTCCTTCCATGTCATTTCCTTGTCAAGTTTGTGTTGATGTTCATTTTATATTCCGATTTCAAGACACTGTGCATTCCGTTCAACTGCTCTTCGAAGCCCTTTGCTGTCTCTGACAGAATTACAATGATGTCAGAAAAATCTCAACATTTTTATTTCTTCTCTCTGCATTTTAATTGCTACCCGAAATTTCTTTTGACTTCCTTTGGTGCTTTCTGAATGTCTGGATTGAAAAACAGCGCTAAAGGCTACAACCCTAGCTCACTCACTTCTCAATCACTGTTTCCCCTTCATGCCCCTCGATTCGCAACTGCCGTCAGGTTTATGTATAAGTCGTAAATAGCATTTAGATCCCTATATTTTAGGCCTGATACCTTCAGAATTTCAGAGGGAGTATTCCATAAACGTTTCTCTACGTCTACAAATGCTGTCAACGCAGTATAAACGTAGGTTTGCCTTTGCTTACCCTATCTTCTATGAGAAGTTGTAGGATCGGTATTGCTTAGCGTGTCCCTACACTTCTCCAGAATCCAATCTCATCTTCCTCGTGGTCGTCTTCCAACAGTTTCCCCTTTCTTCTGTAAAGAGCTCGTATTAGTATTTTGCAACCATCGCTTATTAATCTGATAGTTCGCTATTATTCACACCTGTCACATCCGCGTTATTTCAAATTGAAGTTGCTATACTCTTATTGAAATCTGAGGGTATTTCGCTTATCTCATACATGTTGCACACTAGATGGAATTCTTTTCTTAAGGCTGGCTCACTCAAGGCTGTCAGAAGTTCTGGTGGCATGTCGTCTTCTCCTGAGGGCCTTTGTTCGACTTAGAGCTTCCAGTGCTCTGTCGAAAACTTCTCCTATTATCATTTCCCCGATCTCATCTTCATCTGCTTCATCTTTCATTTCTATAACACTACTCGAAGCACATCTTCTTTCTACAGGCTTGCCTCCGCTTTTTGAAATTTTCCTCCTTTCCTCAAGACTGGTTTTCCATATTCATTCAGCTTCACCTCTCTTCTGCATAGGTCCCTTTAATTTTCCGGTAGCCGGTATCTGTCTTTCCCCGAATGATATATGCTTCTAACACAGTGTGGACACATATGCTCTGCCATTCCTACTTAGACATTTAGAACTTCCTGTCAACCTCATTTTCTAGAGCTTTGTATTCCCTTCCGTATGATTCAATTACTGTGGAAAAACTGGTAGAAGCCGACCTCGGGGAAGATCAGTTTGGATTCCGTAGAAATATTGGAACACGTGACGCAATACTGACCTTACGACTTATCTTAGAACAAAGATCAAGGAAAGGCAAACCTACGTTTCTAGCATTTGTAGACTTAGAGAAAGCTTTTGACATTGTTGACTGGAATACTCTCTTTCAAATTCTGAAGGTGGCAGGGGTAAAATACAGGGAACGAAACGCTATTTACAATTTGTACAGAAACCAGATGGCAGTTATAAGGGTCGAGGGGCATGAAAGGGAAGCAGTGGTTGGGAAGGGAGTGAGACACGGTTGTAGCCTCTCCCCAATGTTATTCCATCTGTATATTGAGCAAGAAGTAAAGGAAACAAAAGAAAAATTCGGAGTAGGTATTAAATCCACGGAGAAGAAATAAAAACTTTGAGGTTCGCCGATGACATTGTAATTCTGTCAGAGACAGCAAAGCACTTGGAAGAGCAGTTGAACGGAATGGACAGTGTCTTGAAAGGAGGATATAAGATGAACATCAACAAAAGCAAAACGAAGATAATGGAATGTAGTCGAATTAAGTCGAGTGATGCTGAGGGAATTAGATTAGGAAATCTGACACTTAAAGTAGTTAAGGAGTTTTGCTATTTGGGGAGCAAAATAACTGATGATGGTCGAAGTAGAGAGGATATAAAATGTAGACTGGCAATGGCAAGGAAAGCGTTTCTCAAGAATAGAAATTAGTTAACAGCGAGTATAGATTCAAGTGTCAGGAAGCCGTTTCTGAAAGTATTTGTATGGAGTGTAGCCATGTATGGAAATGAAACATGAACAGTAAATAGTTTGGACAGGAAGAGAATAGAAGCTTTCGAAATGTGGTGCTACAGAATAATGCTGAAGATTAGATGGGTAGATCACATAACTAATGAGGAGGTATTGAATAGAATTGGGGAGGAGTTTGTGGCACAACTTGACGAGAAGAAGGGACCGGTTGGTAGGACATGTTCTGACTCATCAAGGGATCACAAATTTAGCATTGGAGGGCAGCGTGGAGGGTAAAAATCATAGAGGAAGACTAAGAGATGAATACAGTAAGCAGATTCAGAAGGATGTAGGTTGCAGTAGGTACTGGGAGATGGAGAAAGTTGCACAGGATAAGGTAGCATGGAGAGCTGCATCAAACCAGTCTCAGGACTGAAGACCACGACAACAACATTTTTATATTTTCTCGTTTCATTAATTAAATTCAACGTATCCTGTGTTATCCAAGGATTTCTACTAGACCTTTGCTTTTTACCTCTTTGATCCTCTGCTGCCTTCACTATTTCATCACTCAAAGCTAATGATTCCTGCTGTACTGTACCCCTTCCCCTATTCTTGTCAATCGTTGCCTAATGCTGCGTCTGAAACATCCAACACGCTCGTTCAACTTATCCAGGTCCCACCGTTTTAATTTTCTACCACGAAGATAAAATGCTACAGACGCGAAATTTAACCGACATGAAGAAGAGGCTGTGATATGCAAAAGATTAGCTTTTCAGAGCATTCACACAAGGTTGGTGCCGGTAGCGACATCTAAAATGTGCTGACATGAGGAAAGTTTCCAACCGATTTCTCATACACAAACAGCAGTTGACCGGCGTTGCCTGGTGAAACGTTGTTGTGATGCCTGGTGTAAGGAGGATAAATGTGTACCATCACGTTTCCGACTTTGATAAAGGTCGGATTGTAGCCTATCGCGATTGCGGTTTACCGAATAGAGACATTGCTGCTCGCTTTGGTTGAGACCCAATGACTGTTAGCAGAATATGAATCTGTGGATTCAAGAGGGTAATACGGAACGCCGTGCTGGATCCCAACGGCCTCGTATCGCTAGGAGTCGAGATGACAGGCATCTTATCCGCATGGCTGTAACGGATCGTGCAGCCACGTCTCGATCCCTGAGTCAACACATGGCGACGTTTTCGAGACAACAACCATCTGCACGAACAGTTCGACGACGTTTGCAGCAGCATGGACTATCAGCTGGGAGACCATGGCTGCGGTAACCCTTGACGCAGTCCACTGAGAGGAGCGCCTGCGATGGTGTACTCAACGAAGAACCTGGGTGCACGAATGAATCCAGGTTCTGTTTACAGCATCATGATGGTCGCATCCGTGTTTGGCGACATCGCGGTGAACGCACATTGGAAGCGGGTCTTCGCTATCGCCCAGCGTGATGGTATGGGGTGCCATTGGTTACACGTCTCAGTCACCTCTTGTTCCCACTGACGGCACTTTGAACAGTGGACGTTACATTTCAGATGTGTTGCGATCCGTGGCTCTACCCTTCATTCGATCCCTGCGAACCCTATATTTCAGCAGGATAATGCACGATAGCATGTTGCAGGTCCTGTACAGGCCTTTCTGGATGCAGAAAATGTTCGACTCCTGCCCTGGCCAGCACATTCTCCAGATCTCTCACCAACTGAAAACTCTGGCCAATGGTGGCCGAGCAACTGGCTCGTCACAATACGCCAGTCACTACTCTTGATGAACTGTGGTATCCTGTTGAAGCTGTATGGGCAGCTGTATCTGTACACGGCATCCAAGCTCTGTTTGACTCAATGCCCAGGCGTATCAAGGCTGTTTTACGGCCAGAGGTGGTTGCTCTGGGAACTGATTTCTCAGGATCTATGCACCCAAACTGCGTGAAAATGTAATCACGTGTCAGTTGTAGTATAATGTATTTGTCCAATGAATTCCGTTTATCATCTGCATTTCTTCTTGGTTGAGCCATTTTAATGGCCAGTAGCATATTTATTTCTGCACTATACAGGTGGAAATCACGGTCTCTAACATTTATTTGTGTTTGGTTTAGCGAACTAATATTTACGAGTTCCAAATTAGAAATATAAAGGAAGAAAATTACAGATCACAAAAGCTCCAAAGAGAAAGCTGACATTTAAACTTAAATAAGAAAATTTAATACAGTAACAAATTCTACGAAACAATTAGGGTTGACACAGCATTAAACATTCACAAGCCTGTATCGGAATTTGATATATAAGTAAGAGCCTGAACTTTAGCGTCTTGGATATCACTCTTTTTCTCTAGACTGTCCCTTCATGGAGCGCTGTTGAACGGTCTGCCCCACGACTTGCTGTGCTCCACACTCTGATTCAGTGCAAGGGACGCCCCACCTATTTAGAGCAGCTCCAGTTCTTCCGTGCCCTGCTGGAATACTGTTTAGGTGGCCCCAGATCCTCCTGAATAGTTCAGACACCAGCTTTGCTAGAGTCTGATTTTCGTAGTCATTGCGATTGTAATCTCAGTTACATTTCCATGTCGCTTTCATGCGACCTGTAGAAGGACGGTTTGACGCTGCGAAAGGTCATCATCTTTCCACACAGACCTGTGAGGCCTCAGGCAGAAGATTAAAGCGTTATCCAACGAAGTGTGGATTGGAAATGCGTTTGGGTGTATGTGTGCTTGAAAATTTTTCCGTCCTGTGGCATGTCTAGGGGAGTGATGTCTGCAACGGAATAAAGCCAATGTGTCTGTGTGGATCTCAGATTTTCAGTGACGCTGCACACCGATTCAGTTAGGTGCAAATATATTTGGTTGGTGAGCTTGCTCCTACGAACGGAGTCTAAGTTTCCAGAGATTAGTGACAATATAGACAGTTCCACAATGCTAAGAAGCAAAATGTTGCCGGAAGTTATCCACAACTACCGTCGCTCCACCTGCATTTCTTTGATGTGATTATTGTGTTACAATATAGAGTGTCAAGCCAACGGAGGCAGGAACTTTCTTCGTTAACGGTCTGCTGTACTAAAATAAACCGTGCTCCTGTCTGTCGAAAAAATCACGTTCCCCCCGGTATTCTTCTTCTCACTCTATTGACGTTATTTGCCGAATAAGCCGTGATGTTTTCACAGTCCATTCGAGCAGCTAACAAAGAACGTTGGCCTCTCTCAGCCATTTGATTTTCGAATGAAGTCTCAGCCCCAGACAATGGAACGAAACTTGCTCGGCGATACACAAAACTTTTGAGACATTTGTTGAATAGAGTCTGGGGGCCCCTGCTGAGATAGGCGAGTGCCAGAAGCGGCCAACAAGTCGGCGGCTAATTAATTTGTTTCGGGCTCTCCGTTGTTAAATAAAAGACGCAGTTACAAGGCCCACAATGCTTGCAGATCTTCATTAAGGAATCAAATTACTGGCATTTCCGGGATAAGGTTGGAAGCGTTAGAAGAAAGACGAATATCACAGACCTTTCAAATTCTACAAATACCATGTTCCCTCTGAAATATGCGGGGAAAAAAAGTACCTGGTTAATAAGAAAATACGGCTATTTATGTCACATATTTTGAGACTCGCAAACTAAAAACCTATAGAGTACCTCTCTCTGCCATGGAATCATGAAATTTGCCATGAATAAAGGTTTCGCCGTACAACTAAAGGAATAATTCTTAAAATTGTTAATTTGTAATTAAATCACACGAAAAGACTGTCAGTCCGTTCGTTTATTACGACGCCTTTTTTCAGGAAATGGTAAGCTTATCGGGTTAAAATTTGTGTCACGTGCTAAGATCTATAGTCCCTTGTTGGTGCGAAAACTTAGACTTCTTAGTCAATGCAACTAAGAAATACGGACATTTGTCACATATTCTGACACTCGCAAACTCATTCACCAAAACCTGTAGGATACATTCAGTTGACGTAGAGTTATTAAATTTGGCACAAGGTTTCACAGCACAAGTAAAGAAAAATTATCAAATTGTTCATGTGTAATTACAGTGGTGTCCAAAATTAATGCAACAAACGGAAATTTTGCAAGGCTGCGTTTCTTTTACCACAAAACAGTATAAACAGGTGACAGTAAAGTAGAAAAAATGTAAAGAATGCATAACGGAAACAACTGCAATACGCATATTGGTGGAAAAAAAATTTTCTTTCTTTTTGCAACCTAACGGATTTTCACACACGTTCCGATAACTGGTTAATGTGCTGAGTACGGGGTGTGCCCACCTCTGCCAGCAATACAGGCCTAGCAACGGCGAGGCATGCTGTGAATGATGTCATCAATCTGACGTTGAGGAAAAAGCGCCCATTCTTCCTGCAGAGCTGCTCGCAAGTCTTGCAGAGTGGTTAGCGCATGCTGACATTATGCAACCCGTCTCCCTAGTGCATCTCAGACATGCTCTGAGGAATTCAAATCTGGAGAGCTAGCAGGCCACGCAATGTGTACAAAATCATTCGTTTTCTAGAAAACATCAACCTCCGGTGCTCTACGAGGTCGAACATTATCGTCCATCAGTACGAAATCTGTGTCCACAGCAGCTCACAACAGCCACACAGATTTCAAGATCTCATCATTATACCGGCAGCAGTTAAACCTTGCTGCCAGCCGTACAGTTTAATGAAGAGATGTTCCAGTGTCAATATAATTCCTACCATCAGGGATCCTCCTATGTACCGGCTTCTTCCGACAATATTTGGTCCCGAAATCGTGTTACATGTTCCCTCCAGATGCGAATCCGTCGAAAATCACTCTCCAGACCAAATCGAGACTCGTCTGTGAAAAAAACATTGGCGCACTGTTCGACCGTTGGCCGTGGTAAAAATTACTGTTTTGAAGAGCGCGCCGCAGCGCGTCGTGTGAAGCAGTCGCCCTCCGTTCCTGGCGGTGGCGCCGCTGTGGCAATCGCAGCTTTGGTGTCTCCCTCTGGTGGGAAAGGGGAAAGGTTGCCTGTTCACGTGCATTTAAGGGGCGCTATGAGCTCCCCAGTGGGTCAGGCTGGGTCGGTCTCTCGTCCCCAGGTTGCTAGTGTTAGTGTGTCTGTCTGTCGTTCGGAGTGATAGTATGTCTGTCGTTCGGATCAACCATTAAAGCCGGCAAAATGAGAGTCTTTCCACTCTGCCACTAAGACAACTCAGCGAGGGGTCACCCGGTCGGGGCTTAGTTCCTGCATCTGAGTCAGAGCGTTAGGCCGCCAGTCTGTTCGAATTTGCTCAGGCAACGGTCATTGGCGGTTGGATCGATCTGTTGGTCGGTCGCGCACTGAGACACAAGATGAGTTGTCCGCCTTGAGCGTCGGCGCACGCGAGGTCGTCACTTGAGTCCGGTGGGCCGCTGCGTATAGCGAGGAGTAGTGGCTTCGCGGTCGACACGAGAGCAACAGGAGTCAACCCACATCAGTCTGGCCGGTGCGAGCTGCGACGCCGTGAGCTCGGAAATCGGCGCTCCTTCCTGCGTCCGTTGAAGCGGCTGTCAGGGGACGGTTCGGGAGAGCGATTTGGGGGTGCTGCGATAGGTCTTATCGAGAAATCGCAGGTTATTAGAAGTTAAGTGATTGGTGATATGTTGTTTAATTTACTCTTGTTAAATTCTACTTGTTGTTTTGGTGAGGTCACCAGCCGTTTTGCTTTGGGGTCGTTCCACCATTCTTCTCCGTTTGCCCACCGCGGCAAGGTTGTTGTTTATAAATTGGGTGGCCCGTTCTTCCCTTGTGGAGTAGGGGCAAGTTAGAGCAACCTGCGGTTCTGGTTTTTCGGTAATCTCCCTACCAATCTACCATACGGTAGTAGCTGCCTCTGTCATTTTATCGAATTTAGTGTGTTAACTAATTTATTGCTTGGAGTGTAACGGCCTAATACCTGAAATATGGTGATTATCTTTGGAAACTTTGATATTATTGCCTAAGATCTTGAGAGGCGGTATCTGTGTACTGTAGAGCATCTTAACTATTGTTTGGTCAATGTTGTGGAATTTTATATAAGATTGCGTTTCATGGACTTTTATTTAAATGATCATTTTAGTATATAAAGTTTCCACCCTTTCAACGTAAGACTTTTCTTAGAAGTTAAAATCAAGTAGCACCTTCTGTGGCAAGGTTAATATTTTAATTGTTAGAGGTTTGTATCATTTCCATCCCTGCTACTGGGGGGGGGGGGGGTGTATAGTTTGTGTGCTTGTGTAAATTGTTAAAACTCTTAGTTTAAAGTTATCTGGTGTGTTGCAGAGCCGGCCGCGGTGGTCTCGCGGTTCTGCTACGGTCGCAGGTTCGAATCCTGCCTCGGGCATGGATGTGTATGATGTCCTTAGGTTAGTTAGTTTTAAGTAGTTCTATGGGACTGATGACCACAGATGTTAAGTCCCATAGTGCTCAGAGCCATTTGAACCATTTGTGTTACAGATTTGCACAAGTGTAGTCTTTCAGACACTGTTATGAGCGGTCGTAACTACGGCGTGTCAAAAGAGAGCGGCAAGGTTGTCTGCCTGAAAGCTAATACAGTCAAAACTTGTTTCTTCCTACCTCTGAATAAACTGCAAACTTTGATATTTAGAGGGTGCTTTCTGATTATAATTCTAAGTCTGTTTCTTTAAAGAAATGCTTTAGGCGATATTAAAGAGAATAAAATTCCCATTTGTTAAAAGTAATTGGGTTATGATTTTATCAGTTACTCTCTGGCAACTACTTCAATGCTTACATAGTGTGATTAAATGTGTTAATGTTCTTGATGAATGGCTAGTAAATAAAATAAATTCTTAAGAATATTCTTCGAAAATAAATCACGGTTCAGACCGTCCGTATAGCATGTTGACGACATCACTCAAGGCGTTCCCTTCTCTGCAGACTTCAGAGGTACTCATCCAGCAGGTCCCCGACAGTAAAGCCACTCTGCCGAAGCCTTTTGTACACAGTTTACCTCGATACAACACGTCCAGTGGTGCTGCTATGTCAGATGACAGTTGCCGTGCAGTACTAAGGATGTATCGCCGTGCCCTTACAGCCAAATACCAGTCCTCTCTTTCTGATTCACACGTGAACTGGACTGTTCTGTTCTGGTATTCTGGATACAGTTACGGTTTCTATAAACTTTCGCACACCATAGAAAGAACAGAACGATTCACGTTAATCCATCGGGCCACATCAGTTTGCGATTGCCATGTTTCAATTCTCCGAATGTCTGCTAGGCGTGCCATACTGCACCATCTGTGATTGCGTACACTACCCCCCTTGATAGATGTCCCGACGTTATCACCGGCGTGCTTCTCCGTTGACCCGAATATCATTTTCCGTACAGAACACGATCGTACGAATATCTGGTGACAGTCTCTATGTTTATTTTGTGAGTTAGGGCAAGGAAATAGCGGTTTATTGCTTTAATTTTTGACACCAGTTTATATTACATAAAAATATTTATTTTGCTATTCGTTATGCAATTTCAAAATCTAAAATTAAAACATTCTTGAATGTCGATAACAGGCAAAAGCTGTCGAGATTCCGGGGATGGACGAACTGTTTATATACATAATTAAATCTGTGCAGACCCTCCGTTCGCGAGTGCTGCTCCGAACTGGCCAGCGATTTTTCCTTATTGATACAAATTTTGAGAGAAACTCACGTCGACAGTTGAACTGCTACAGCGAAGACAGATCATCTTAGTCATCAAGACAGTTGGCATCCTCTGATGGATAAATCTTTTCTCCCCCCCTCCCCCCCGCCCACACACATATATCCACGATCGTCTTGATGTCTTAAATTACTACCATATTCGCTGTCGGACACAGACACAGCGATACGTAGGGAGGGCACCACGAAGCAGGCGCTTACCGAGACGGAGACCACTTACTTCTCATCTGTCGCGACGCTCATGGCGGTCATCAACTGGAACCTATATATGCTCCCTCCAAAAATATTTCCAAGAGTCTGCTCCGTACGTCGCAAATTATGTCAGCTGCAGCGTGGGATGCTGAGACCTGGACTTGCTCTCCTCTTCCTCAAAACAGAACGCCTATGGAGACCATTCCGCCAATCTTGCATCAATAGACTCACACAGCGGCGCTCGGTCAGTTCCAGCTCCAATTCCCAAAGCCAGAGCAAATATGGAGGTCTACACTTATCGCTCACTGATGCAGATCATAATTTCCACCGTTGCAGGCAGGAGCTACTACCCAATCATCGCCCGGCAGAAACCACCGAGTGTGACAGTGTTATTAAATGTTCAAAGCCAGTACTCAGAACTGAAAGAAAATGCAGCCCAGACCGAACTTCTGTAGATTAGCTAGTTCCCCTTCAGTGTTATAGTTTATGTTAGCGTGTAGGTAGCCGCGCGGGATTAGCCGAGCGGTCTAGGCGGTGCAGTCAAGGACTGTGAGGCTGGCCCCGGCGGAGGTTCGAGTCCTGCCTCGGGCGTGTGTGTGTGTGTGTGTGTGTGTGTGTGTGTGTGTGTGTGTGTGTGTGTGTGTGTGTGTTTGTCCTTAGGATAATTTAGGTTAAGTAGTGTGTAAGCTTAGGAACTGATGACCTTAGCAATTAAGTAACGTAAGTCACACACACATTTCACACACAGCGTGTAGGACTTGGATTACAGAGCCACGCTTCATTCATCACTCAAAGTGGAGTGCTTACTTGTATGTATTGTTAATAAATGTTTCTTACTTGCTTCATTTTGTGCTTGCTATATAACTTGCTTTAGATAAGATATTTTGTGAAATTATCGGTTGTTGACATACAAGCCAGACATGTTATACAGAAACTAGTTTTCTATATTTATAGAAACAAACTTTATTTTAATTTTTTCCATCATCGGTTTCGGAGCTTAAAGCTTCATCTTCAGGGTTCCACCAAATAATTATGGGAACATAAATGTGTGGCCGTCGGGCCAGTCAGTCATTGGGGACCACATCCACGTCCCATGAGTTTCTTGACGTGGCTGTGCACCCATGAATTGACTGGCCCGACGGCCACATTTTTTTTGTTCCCATAATGATGTGGCGGCACCTGAAGATAAAGCTCTGAACTTCTAAACTGGTGGCTCGATAAATTAAGAACATTACTGGCATCTGAAGCGGAGCTTTAATCTGTAAATATATTCCTCAGCTGCTGATGTTCTCGTGATAAAATAACTCGGCAGTTTTCTGTAGCACGGTGTTCTTTTCCTGCTGCCTTGGAAGTTGGGCACCAGCGTTAGTCTAATGAATGAACCACTCGTTTGTCTGCCTTTCCCTCGCTACACACAATGCTGCCAAAGAATCCGTTACAAAAATATCGGAAGAGTAGTGTTTCAAATTATGGGTTTTTCATCAAAAGCATTCCAGGCCCATATTTAGTCTTCTGTTTGCCTGTTTATTCATTCACCCAGTCGCTGTGTTAGATCTGTGTCTCCATTGTGAAATCGTATTATTTTATTTTATCTGTGTTTATCTGCAAGGCACCACTGGGCTACGGTTAAACATCAACAGTGCCCCTGATCTGTATCGAGTGAACCGTCTCGATATGTAGATCGTCCATGTGCAACTCAGATGTACTGTGATTAATTGTGTGCAACGGAAACAATTTTAAAATAATGACCCCGGCAAGTGAGTCGTGAGTGTGGTCCTGTCGCGTATGTGTCGCGAACGAGTGGCATGAAGTATTGTGAGTGTACAGCTAAGGCTACAATATTGCAGAAGGCGTACCAGTAACCAAACGTCAGCAGGGACGCTAGGAAGCAGGGAAAACTGCGTTTCTGTGGTAATGGTAGTGCGGGCTACGTGAGCAGAAGCATGTTAGCTTCTGGAAGGAGCCCAGGTCTAGGGGACAGCGCGTGATGGCATGGGGGGCGCGCCGGCCGCGGTGGTCTCGCGGTTCTAGGCGCTCAGTCCTGGCCGCGTGACCGCTACGGTCGCAGGTTCGAATCCTGCCTCGGGCATGGATGTGTGTGATGTCCTTAGGTCAGTTAGGTTTAAGTAGTTCTAAGTTCTAGGGGACTGATGACCACAGATGTTAAGTCCCATAGTGCTCAGAGCCATTTGAACCATTTTTGTGGAGGGCGCGTCATGCGAGCAAATATAAGCGGCGCCGCCGGCGCTGCTGGAAGATTCCGGTTCCGATCACAGTCTTCCTCAGATGCTGGAGCTGCGTTACTCTGTCCCTGGAACGCGACTTAATTTCTCGTGGCACTTAGCTGCAAACGGTACATGTAGGATTGCACAACATACACAAGGTCTTCGTGGACTACACTCTCCCATTGAATCTCAACCTGGTACCCGCCTTACCAACAATTAATTTTATATGATCATTCCACTTCAAATCGTTCCGCACGCAGACTCCCATATGTTTTACAGAAGTAACTGCTACCAGTGTTTGTTCCGCTATCATATAATCATACAATAAAGGATCTAGCTTGGCAGTAGTCATTTTACCTGAGTTAAAAAGCAGGGACTGCCGACAATTCCAGCACCCCACGAGCACAGGGAGCAGCGTACAAGAAGCTCGGGGAATGGGAGCACAGAAGCCAGCATTCTTTAGAAGATGTTTTTATCGACACTGGGGAATTCCTTTCAATAAAGGACGCCGGCAGATTTTGACGCGGAGCCCAAACATGAGTTTGTCCAGGGCTCACGCAGACAGCGGTTATAAAGAAGCGTTGTGTAGCTGCTCTCCCGACAGCCGCGGAATGCAGGAGTGTGAAATCGTCAGAAGGATGCCAGTTCACGAGCCTCACACCAGCCCACGAAAGACAGAAAATATCCACCCTGCATGGAGAGGCGTGGAGACGAAACAGCGATCTGTCATTGGGCTCCATTGAAAACTTCGTCCGCCAAAAACAGCGCCAAAAGGACTAATGTTTCGAAGAGGAGTTGTATTAGAAGCGAAAGAGGAGAGGGGGGGGGGGGGGGGGGAATCGTAGAGACACCGCGGAAGCGAGGGGACATGGACGCCCTTCCACGCATCGCCAACATCCGCTTCTGATAATACCGTGATAGCATAGCTTCCGCCACGCAACCGCTTTAAAATAAAAACGTGTCTACTGCTGCATATCACTAACATCTCGCCTCGTTGTGCTGCCTTAACTTGCCAAAAATGTGCTGTGAGAAGACGGGCTGCTACAACAGCAATCAAGGAATAAGTCTGCTCTGCAAGTGCTGCGTCACGCCAGTCTCTGTCCAGAAGTCGAAGTCAACAACTCTCAGCCAGTGCTCCATCTAGAATTCTTCTCTGTTTTGTGCCAGCGTCATTCAAGAACTAAATCCTCTACGAGAAAGGGTCCAGAAACTGTTCGTTGGCCAACGTGAAGCATTGTTAGAAGCACTGCCAATGAGAGGCCACATTGCCCTTTGGGCTACATTGAAAATTTCTTCCGAGAATGACGACACCGAAAGAAATAATGTTTGTAAGAGGAGTTGAGCGGAGAGATGGATTAGAAGCGAGAGAGAGGGGTAGTCGTGGAGACACCGCGGAAGAAAGAGGACTTTCCACCCATAGCCGCCTTCCGATGCCGTGATAGCACAGCTTCAGCCACGCAACCTACGACGGGCACACAACGTGGAGATGGTACCTGGGACCCGCCGCAAAGCCGCGATTGCTGATGAGGGCAGCCAACCCGTGCAGCACAGCTCTGAAGCGATGCGCCCCACCGACGCAGCGCCTGCCGCCGACAGCAGTACACGACGAACGATAACAAGAATGGTGAGACGGTTCGTTCCCTCCTCCTTCCCCTTAAAAACTGAGTCGTGTCCATGCCCAGTCAAATCGGACCTGAGATTTATAGTTTTGTTTTGTTTTGTGTAAACAGCATGGAAATAAACACATTTCTTTCATGTTTTGAACATATAAGCAATCTTTTTATATTCATACATGAACCCCTTAATGGGGGTAATGGGTAATGTTCATGGTATCTGATGACACAAAATTATTTCTCCAGAGTTTGCTACAATTTTTGGCGGCCAACGTGAAGCTCTGATTAGACTTCATATTCAAGTTGCTCTTAGTGTCACAACTTCTAAGTTTCGAGACACGTGTCAGGAAGAAACCCCATTCCATTATCAGCATATAATAACCTCACTGTGTGAGATGTCAAACACGTGGATGGTGTTTTCGTGTGTGCTAAGTGCGTTGCAGATGAGCATAAAATGTAATTATAGCGGTAGCTAGTGTAGTCAGTTTTGGTTCCCGTAGCCTCCTCGTAACTTTTGATGTAATTTTAGAATGTGTAGTTGGTTATCGTGGATATTCTGTTCCACTATTTCCATTGTTCTGTTTGCTGTTACCAGGGTTGTGATCAGCGATGTAATGTCTCTGTTCGTTCCGTGGAGTGCTTTTAGTTTTTAGTTTCTCTATGCAACTGAGGTCTGGGACACTAATAAAAACGGAAAGTCAAGCCAGGCAAGGGAAGTTCAGGGGCGTGCAAGGAATCACAAGGCACGTTGGTGGGGGATAGGCGAAGTCAAAGTCCACTTGATCGAATCCTTGCGATATTAGAAAACCACACATTTCAGTTAATAGCCATAATGGAGGAGAATAAAATACGGTTAGGAAGACTGGAAACTGAACTAAAGCTTTGGAATCAAAAGCTTCATCTGCAGATCGCTGAAGTTAGGCAGGAATTGGCAACCGAAACCGAAAAGATACGGATGGAGGTCACCAACAGCCTCGACAAGGTGAGTAAAGAATGTGAAACGAAGGTTGACAACATAGAACCGCGGGTAAACGCAAAGATGACTGGTATCTGTGCGTGTAGATGAGAAAAGTAAATCACCCAAGGAAATACAAACACGAGTGTCGGTCCTCGAGCAAGTCGTATTTGCAATGCGACAAGGTGATGTCTTTGTAACGCAGGTTACGCTGGATGTATGGGGTGGACATAGCACTGCCCAAGTTCGGACCAACGCGCTGCACTCACCAGAATGCACATCTACAGAATTTAGACGCGTATCTGGGTGCGAAGGGAGTGGCGGAGTGTAACGCTTTACTCACTGTACGACAGACGCGCGATCAGGAGAAGGCTGCCTGGTTCGACGTTACAATTCGCGAGAACATTAGTTACAAGGGTTTCAGCACTCAGTTTCTAGCAACGTACTGGAATCTGGCTGCACAGGCGAGTGCAAAGATGTGAATATATTGCGGACAGTATGCGTCACAGCCACGCCAATCAATGGCAACCTACGCTGCTCACTTTGTTATTCTGGCAGGATGCTTGCATGACAAAATGTCGGATGAGGAATGGTGCAGCGCGATGCGCTCACGTTTTATTGCTCATATACAACGTGCCCTCGTCGGGGCACTGTAGAGAGAACAAACCCTCGATGTTTTAAGATCCTTGGACGAAATCGAACAGCAGGAGAAGCAAAGGACACCAAATGGACACGTAGCTAGGACAGAAAACGGGGCGCCGCAAGGGTTTGTGCACCGCAATGACAGACAGAATTGGCCCAATTGCGGACGAACGAGAGAAGAGGAGAACAGGCGACAGCGACATAGACGTCATGGTCCACACCATGGAGAACAAGGCGTGAACGAGATGCCAAACCAAAGACGCCACCTGAACTGCGTGCAAGCGTCGCATTATGGGGGAGACTATAAGAATAGTGCAGGTTCACCACGTCTGACCCCGCCCCAGGTAGAGGAGCGTGAGATCACGCAAATGAATTACCAGAGAAGATGGGATATTGCAGGGAACGCCACGGTAGAGAAGGGCCATCACATACGGAATGTGCGTTACTGGCAATCACAAGCACAAGACGACATTGACCAGTAATGTGATGAACCAGAGTTGCCGGAAAAAGCGGACAATCCGTGTCCCCTCATTGAAATAACTGTGGAAGGAATCAAGACGAGAGCATATCTCGATTCTGGGTCATAAGTGACAGTATTTTTAGTCTCTTTTTACTCAAAGCTGGTGGAAAGTTGTAGCAAATTAGCTGAGGTACCGGTTAAAGGAATCTTACTAATTCCCGTTTTTGGGTGAAAAGAAAGAATGTAGAGAAACAGGTCCGCGTGTCGCTAAGTGAGGGAAGAATTACATTCCAGGTGAACGCAGTTATCAGACGTGGGTTGTCGCTCGATTTTATAATCGGGAAAGTCGTACTCTCCAGCAGAGCAGTGATCATGGATTAGACCACTGGAACCGTGGTCAGATTGTTCGAAAATCCGATAGAATGGGTTTCAGAGGGCACAAAGGCCACAGTTAATTTAGTAAAATGTAGGAATAACGAGGAATCTTTCATAGATGGGCCACGGAAGCTAAAAGGTGATTTATTGAAGGGAACAGGTGTTCCAGATGAAGTTAGCCGTCCGCAAGTCGTGATGATAATTCCACGAACAAAGCCGACGAAAGTGAATCTGACGGGTATGATGCAACTGGTTGTGGGTTAGAGACACTCGCGAATGTACTATTAGGGATTAGAGGGTTAGAGGCCGTAAACGAGTACGCTCTCTTGACACCCCTTGCCGCCCATGCGAATATAGATGACGCGTTCAAAACGGAACACAACGATATACAGAGAGAGGCTACAGTCAAATGCCGTGACAAGAGCGCCGAGACAATGAAAAACGTAGAAGGTTAGGCCCCTACAGCCACAGAGAAGCTCATCCGGAGTGTAAAATGCGAGAGCGTTTGGAGGGTGTCAGAGAAGCACTGTAATGCCCACTCACCAGCAGTAGAAGACGATGTTGTTCCCTCCACGGTGGCAAAATTTGCAAAAGTAATACGGTTTTCGGAGGACTGCATGTGTTTTCAATTGTCGAAGTGGCGAGATAAATTGATGACCTCTCGCTCGGAAACAAGGCACACAGGAGATGGCGCCCAGACAATCAGCCAGAAATATGCGTGGTTAACTCAGAGGGTGATCCGGCGGGAATACATAGAAAGGGTATTCAAGATAACACATTGTTGAACCTGCAGCAGAGACAAGAGGTGGAGAAGACAATCATGGAATACAGGGATACATCATCGTTCCTCCCGGGAAGATTTCGTTGAGCGGTCAATAAGTTCAGAGTAACGTGTGACCGGCCGCCGACAGCGAAAATGTACCCAGTGGCCTGGAAGCACCGAAAGGCTACTAGGGAAGCGACACGGGCAATGGAGGCACCTGGAGTCATATCGCGGTCCGCGTCGGAATATGTGAATCCGCTCGCGATTGTACATACGAAAGGTGGGTCGGTACGTTGTTGCCTCGACTCGAATGTGTTAAATGATAATACTAAGGGCAACGGAACAAGGCGAGAACCTATCCAGACATACTGCCGCAGTTCTTTGGAAAAATTTGGCTTTCAATCTTTGGTATTACACCGGTTTCAGTCAAGTTGAGCTCCATCCACCCTGCCGAAAATACACTGCCTTCTTATTCGAAGGGAACAGTAAGTGTACAATCGAGTACCATTCGGGCTGATGGACTCAAGTTCGGCATTTGTGAGGGCTCTGAATGGTATAATCACTCCAGAGATGAGAGAATTTTGTGTTACATAGATCGACCACATAACTGTCGCATCTGAAGCTTTTGAAGAACATGTGTGTCATATAAATCAGCTGCTGGCGGTGCTCCAGAGATATGGAGTGACCGTCAGGCCTGACAAAGCGAACTTGTGCGCAAACAGGGTGCTATGTCTCGGGTTCGAGATCTCACCAGAGGTTTATTTTTTTTTTTTGGGTCATCAGTCTACTGATTGGTTTGATACGGCCCGCCAAGAATTCCTCCCTTGTGCTAACCTCTTCATCTCAGAGTAGCACTTGCAACCTACGTCCTCAATTATTTGCTTGACGTATTCCAATCTCTGTCTTCCTCTACAGTTTTTGCCCTCTACAGCTCCCTCTAGTACCATGGAAGTCATTCCCTCATGTCTTAGCAGATGTCCTATCATCCTGTCCCTTCTCCTTATCAGTGTTTTCCGCATATTCCTTTCCTCTCCGATTCTGCGTAGAACCTCCTCATTCCTTACCTTATCAGTCCACCTAATTTTCAACATTCGTCTATAGAACCACATCTCAAATGCTTCGATTCTCTTCTGTTCCGGTTTTCCCACAGTCCATGTTTCACTACCATACAATACTCTACTCCAGATGTACATCCTCAGAAATTTCTTCCTCAAATTAAGGCCGGTATTTGATATTAGTAGACTTCTCTTGGCCAGAAACGCCTTTTTTGCCATAGCGAGTCTACTTTTGATGTCCTCCTTGCTCCGTCCGTCATTGGTTATTTTACTGCCTAGGTAGCAGCATTCCTTAACTTCATTGACTTCGTGACCATCAATCCTGATGTTTAGTTTCTCGCTGTTCTCATTTCTACTACTTCACATTACCTTCGTCTTTCTTCGATTTACTCTCTAACCATACTGTGTACTCATTAGACGGTCCATTCCGTTCAGCAGATCACTTAATTCTTCTTCACTTTCACTCAGGGTAGCAAAGTCATCAGCGAATCGTATCATTGATATCCTTTCACCTTGTATTTTAATTCCACTCCTGAACCTTTCTTTTATTTGCATCATCGCTTCCTCGATGTACAGACTGAAGAGTAGGGGCGAAAGGCTACAGCCTTGTCTTACACCCTTCTTAATACGAGCACTTCGTTCTTGATCGTCCACTCTTATTATTCCCTCTTGGTTGTTGTACATATTGTATATGACCCGTCTCTCCCTATAGCTTACCCCTACTTTTTTCAGAATCTTCAACAGCTTGCACCATTTTATATTGTCGAACGCTTATTCCAGGTCGACAAATCCTATGAACGTGTCTTGATTTTTCTTTAGCCTTCCTTCCATTATTAGCCGTAACGTCAGAATTGCCTCTCTCGTGCCTTTACTTTTCCTAAAGCCAAACTGATCGTCACCTAGCGCATTCTCAATTTCCTTTCCATTCTTATGTATATTATTCTTGTAAGCAGCTTCAATGCTTGAGCTGTTAGGCTGATTGTGCGATAATTCTCGCACTTGTCAGCTCTTGCCGTCTTCGGAATTGTGTTGATAATGCTTTTCCGAAAGTCAGATGGTATGTCGCCAGACTCATATATCCTACACACCAACGTGAATAGTCGTTTTGTTGCCACTTCCCCTAATGATTTTAGAAATTCTGCCTTATTTGACCGTAAGTCCTCCAAAGCTCTTTTAAATTCCGATTCTAATACTGGATCCCCTATCTCTTCTAAATCGACTCCTGTTTCTTCTTCTATCACATCAGACAAATCTTCACCCTCATAGAGGCTTTCAATGTATTCTTTCCACCTATCTGCTCTCTCCTCTGCATTTAACAGTGGAACTCCCGTTGCACTCTTAATGTTACCACCGTTGCTTTTAATGTCACCAAATGTTGTTTTGACTTTCCTGTATGCTGAGTCTGTCCTTCCGACAATCATATCTTTTTCGATGTCTTCACATTTTTCCTGCAGCCATTTCGTCTTAGCTTCCCTGCACTTCCCATTTATTTCATTCCTCAGCGACTTGTATTTCTGTATTCCTGATTTTCCCGGAACATGTTTGTACTTCCTCCTTTCATCAATCAACTGAAGTATTTCTTCTGTTACCCATGGTTTCTTCGCAACTACCTTCTTTGTACCTATGTTTTCCTTCCCAACTTCTGTGATGGCCCTTTTTAGAGACGTCCATTCCTCTTCAACTGTGTTGCCTACTGCGCTATTCCTTATTGCTGTATCTATAGCGTTAGAGAACTTCAAACGTATCTCGTCATTCCTTAGAACTTCCGTATCCCACTTCTTAGCGTATTGATACTTCCTGACTAATGTCGTGAACTTCAGCCTACTATTCATCACTACTATATTGTGATCTGAGTCTATTTCTGCTCCTGGGTACGCCTTACAATCCAGTATCTGATTTCGGAATCTCTGTCTGACTATGATGTAATCTAATTGTAATCTTCCCGTATCTTACGGCCTTTTCCAAGTATACTTCCTCCTCTTGTGATTCTTGAACAGGGTATTCGCTATTACTAGCTGAAACTTGTTACAGAACTCAATTAGTCTTTCTCCTCTTTCATTCCTTGTCCCAAGCCCATTTTCTCCTGTAACCTTTTCTTCTACTCCTTCCCCTACAACTGCATTCCAGTCGCCCATGACTATTAGATTTTCGTCCCCCTTTGCATACTGCATTACCCTTTCAATATCCTCATACGCTTTCTCTATCTGTTCATCTTCATAGTCTATGCGACACCAGAGGGTATACGTCCACAAAAGTACAAACTGGAGGAAACAACGAAAATGAAACGGCCTCCTAGCTTGCGAGAATTAAGGCAGTTCTTGGGCGTGATTTCATTTTACAGGGGCCACATTGGTCAACTTCTTGCATATGTTGAGTCCTCTATACGCACTGTTGAAGGAGGGCAAAGGGAGGAGCTGGGGAAACAAGGAGGAAAATGCGTTCGAGAAGGTTAAGATTACGTTTCATGACAGAATTTCTTTGACGTCTCCTGACTTCACGGCACCTTTCCAATTCTTCACAGACACAAGTAAGAAAGGCATTGTGGGATGTCTGCAACAGGAAGGCAAGGGTGGGAACGTGCACGTTGTCGCCACATGTAGCCAGAAGCCACTGGATGCAGAGAAACGGTGGCTCAAATGGCTCTGAGCACTATGCGAGTTAACTTCTGAGGTCATCAGTCGCCTAGAACTTAGAACCTATTAAACCTAACTAACCTAAGGACATCACACATATCCATGCCCGAGGCAGGATTCCAACCTGCGACCGTAGTGCAGAGAAACGGTATTTCACGAAAGAATTACAAATGCTGACTATAGTCTATGCGACAAAACAGTTTAGAAGTTACCTGCTCGGCCGAAAAACTCGTTTATATACAGATCACCATTCTCTAACGTTCCTCGAAACTGTCAGATACACAAGTAACAGAGTGATGATTTGGGCCCCGGTGATTCAGGAATTCGATACGGAAATCGCTTATTGCTGAGGTAAACGTAACAAATTTGCCCACAGGTTAAGCCGAAATTCTTCCCGGGAAAACGACGACGACGAAAACAGAGTGCGAGAAAATAAGGAATTTATAATGGCATTGTTACAACAATGGGACCAGGTGAGCATCCGACAATACAGAAGAGAGTTAGCCACAGCACAAGACCAACAGCCAGAAATGCAGGGAGTAAAAGACTTTCTGATGTACGGCGTTGGTGGAGAGGATGTGCGTATTAGGAATATTGCTCTACTGTTTACCATAGAGCGGAGGGTATGTTTCCGATGGAACGTGAAAGAATGAAGGTGGAACATTTGGCTTCCTGACGCCTTTTTAGAAGATTTAATCGATTGCTATCACCAGCACCTTGACCATTGTGGGGCGACAAAGGTGTATGAGGCAATCGGCAAGGAGTGGCAACATAGCATCCTCAGGTGGACAGCTACGGACGTAGAAAATGCGACATGCGCCAGCGTGTAAAACACCCAAACGCGATTGTGAAATATATGCCCTCACACCAGAAGGAACGAGCGACCTGGTGTGCGTTGATCATTACGGCCCTCTGCCGAAGGAACACTTCGGGTGGCAGTTAATTTTCATTGTCGTGGACGCATATACTATGCACGTGAGGCCTCACTCCACAAACCGTACCACAACTAAAAGCTGCCTAAAAATTTTGACGGAAGATTATGTGCGCACATGTGGGAATCCCAAGAGAGTCCTCTCAGACCGACCATGTCACAATGTTCACATCTCCGAGATGGAAGGCAGGATTAGAAAAGGAAGTGATCAAAGGGACATTCTCCTCAATTAGGAACCTCAGTGTAACCCTGCAGAACGATACATGCGACCGCTGGGAGTGTTCTTTAGAATAATGGTTCCTGACAAGCACAATACCTGGGTACAGTACCTACCGAAGATAGAGAGGTACTTCAACAAAGTCGTGGATTGTAGAACAGGATACAAACTAATATACTTACGGTTCCAGAAATCAGAGATGTCTGTTGCTTACAGGGTCGTCAAACCACCGACAGGAGGAGAGGCAGAGACAAACCAGCAACGCATGAATCGAGCCCGAGGGTTAACGATGGAGAAGGCGACGAAGCAGGGGAAACGGACGAAGACTTACGAGACCGGGGACGGAGTCCTTGTAAGAATTCCGAAAAGAAATTAATAGTACTTTCACCTGTATGAGGATGCATACTCGGTTTGAGAGGTAGTAGCACCCAATGCTTACGCAATTTATGAAGGCGAGCGCGAAACTGGAATTTTTAAAGCCCGCAGCATGGGAGCGAACGTGGCTCAATAGAGTACTGCACGACAGGAGTGGTACAGATTAGATTAGATTAGTTTTTCGTTCCATAGATCCGTGTTGAGGAGATCCTCGTGGATGTGGAACATGTCACCTTTTTTATTTTTATTTGTTTTAAGCTGGAATAACAATACTAATAGTATAAATATAAAAAAATTCGTCAATGGAGTAGAAGAAGTTGGCCACTAGTAAGTCTTTCCGAGTCCTTTTAAACTGATCTCTATTTGAACTAAATCTTTTATGTTTGCTGGCAAATTATTGAAGATGAGTGTTCCTGAGTAGTGGACCCCTTTTTGAACTAAAGTAAGTGCTTTGAAGTCCTTGTGCAGATCATTTTTGCTCCTGGTATTGTATGTATGAACTGAGCTGTTTGTTGGAAAAAGAGATATATTATTTAGGACAAATTTCATTAAGGAATAAATATACTGAGGGGCAGTAGTTAGTATACCCAGTTCTTTGAAGAGGTTTCTACAAGACGTCCGTGAGTTTACTCCACAAATAATACGTATTACACACTTTTGGACTCTGAAAACTTTTGTTTGACTTGAAGAGTTACCCCAAAATATTATACCATATGACATTATGGAATGAAAGTAGGTAAAGTATGCAAGCTTTTACACTTTTATGTCGCCTATGTCTGCTAACACTCGAATTGCAAATACAGAAAACTGTAGATGTCTGTTTACAGCACGAAGCACTCTGTGAATAAATTTTCTGTTGCAATAATTAATATGTAGTTTCCTTACCTAGATAGTTATTTTTGAGTGTGTCTAGACTGTGAGCCACTTAGTGTGAATTTGGAGAGATGATATGACGGTTACATGTGTGTGTGCGTGGGTTTCGTGCACCGTCGCGACGTGCAGCGGAAGGCTGAGAGGAGCCGTTCGCTTTTGGCAGAATTACACGTCCCATAGCGCGGGATTATCATGCAGCTCACGCAAGCCCATTGCCACGTCCGTGCCATTCAATTTTTGTTTGTCTGTTTGTTGTATGTATTTAACTGTAATGCTGTGCGATGGACCCATGTTTTATTGTATTACCATGCGAGGTGTTCAGTGTAATGACTCTAGCGTGAAGGATGAAAAACAGACACGCACCAATGTTTGATGAGATTTCTGTTGCAGCATACAGGGGCGTAACAAAGCTACCTTGCCGCTGGCGGAGAAGATATTTTACCTTTGCAAAGTAGTGCATGAAAGGTGGACTGAAGCATGTTAGGATTATTTTGCATGTACGAATTTGAAGACTGGGTAAAATATCGCGAATGTTCAAGTACACAAAAAGTTTAGTTTTAGATAACAGACAATGTAGGCGTCGGCACGGCTCCCACAACTAACACTATTGAAATTAGTTTCTTTTAAAAAAATTGCATGCTAGAGTTAAGGGAATAGAAAGTTAGGTACAGGAACATTTTTTTTTCCTTGATATTCGAGTCCGTCCACGGGGCTCCCATAACTGACACTATGCAACCTAGTAAATTAGAAGGAGGCCTTCCAAAGATCAGTGAGGAGTACTTTATACTTATTGACTGTGAGTTCTGCGGAATAAGGAAAGGTATAAATGTTATTTTTGTACATCTTATAAGGTAACAATACATATGAACTGTTGCTGAAAACGTGAAGGTGTTACACGCCCCATCCTATCCAGCATATCCTTATCATACCAATAAAGTGTGTTGTCGAAAAAATTATTGTTTTGTGTGACTGGAGGTTTGAACTGACATCCATTATGTATCGATTTAATAGCGTCCTTCGATGAACAATGCCACTTATGGGCAACTTTTATGTCACTTGCCTTAGTTTTGTATTGTGTAATTCCAGTGTTGCACTACTGACAGATAAGTCGGTTATAAATATTATTGCTGTGCAAAGTAAACTTTTGTTTCACATGTCTATGTGAAGTCTAGACGTATTGTAGTCTCATCTGTGATGTCATGAACAGTGTTACTGTGAGCGGTTTATTTTTGACTTACACTCGTCTTGAATACATGTTCATTTTGCGTACATCTTGCATACGTCTGTGACATTATCATTACATTCACAGTGTTCAGTGTCATTTGTGTTACACACGTATTGTTTGCTTGTTTTGATCTTCATATAGTTGTGCATGTCTTGTCTACTGTACATATGTGACGTTATCATCATGTTCATTGGGTTCAATGTTATTTGTGTTCCTCATGCACTGTTTGTTCATTTATTTGTGCGTGTCTTGTCTTGTGTACATATGCGACGTTATCGTCAAGTTCAGTGTTTGTAAGGAAATTATTTATCTGTACATCTTTTGTACCTCTTTACTAATGGCAGTCATATATGTAAGTGATCGACTGGGTTTCACATCCTAAGGCACGACTGAAAATGTAATATCCCCAAAGTATCTCATTTCTTTGAATGAAGTGTTTGTGTAACTGTTAGGGAGTAAAGATTTTTGATTAGTTTTGAAGTGCGCATGCGACGGGCCAAGTGAACATAGATGGGCCACTTTGCCATGACTTTCAACCATCTGTATCAGAAGCTTAATAGTCATGACAAGGAGCTGTGTAATACTGCAGCCGCTTTCACCGAGTCGCCGCGAGCGGCCGTGGAGAACGAAGGGACTGGACTCGCTGGGGCGAGGCAGTGAGTGCAGTCATTCTGCAAGCACAGAGCAGGAAGCCCTGCAGACGTCAGCGCCTCACTCAAGGATGGACCGATGCAAAGGGCCTGTCTGACAACGGGAAGCGAGCCGTGCCGAGAACTGATGAGCATCTGCAGCCATTAGGACGGAACGCCAAGAATGTACGCGCGAAAATATCTGAGTTCTTCTGGCCTGGTGGCATTCATTCTACCCGTCCTCGAAAAGCAGGGATTGCCGGCAATTCCAGCACCCCACGGGCACAGGGACCAGCGTACAAAAAGCTCTTGTAGTTGGCAGAGAGAGGCGTGTGAAAAAAAGCCACCATTCTTAAGAAGATATTTTTCTCGACAGTGGGGCATTCCTTGTAAATATCGGACGTCGGCACATTTTGAGATGGAGCCCAAACATGAGTTTGTCCAGGGCTCACGCAGAGAGAGAGAGCGGTTATAAAGAAGTGTTGTGTAGCTGCTCCCCCAACAGCCTCGGAATGCAGGAAAACATTTTAAGAACGTGAAATTGTGAGAAAGATGCCAATTCACGAGTCACACACCAGCCCACGAAAGACAGAAAATTTCCACCCTGCATGGCGAGGCGTTGGGATGAAACCGCGATCTGTCATTGGGCTACATTGAAAATTTCGTCTGCCAATGACAACACCAAAAGGAATAATGTTTCGAAGGGGAGTTGAGGTGAAAGATGTATGAGAAGCTAAAAAGGGGGGGGGGGGGGGGGAGTCGTTGAGACATGGCGGAAGCGAGAGGGCATGGACGCCCTTCCACTTATCGCCAACAGCCGCTTCTGATACCGTGGTAGCACAGCTTCGGTAACGCAATAGAATAAAAACGTGTCTACTGCTGCATATCACTAACATCTCGCCTCGTTGTGCTGCCTGCACTTGTCAAAAATGTGCTGTGAGAAAACGGGCTGCTACAACAGCAATCAAGGAATAAGTCTGCACTGCATGTGCTGCTTCACGCCAGTCTCCGTCCAGAAGCCGAAATCAACAACTCTCCGTCAATGCTCCATCGAGAAGTCCTCTCTGTTTCGTGCCAGTGTCATTCAAAACTAAATCCTCTACGAAGAAGGCTCCAGAAACTGTTTGTTGGCCAAGCTGGAGCATTATTAGACGTACTGCCAATGACAGGCCACATTGCCCTCTCTCTTCCGAAAACTTTATTCTTACTGGAGCCAATCTCTTAATTTCTCACAACACTTGCCACGGTGGTGTAAGAGACCCCTCACACTGCCTGAAAGTGAGAGCTTAGACTAATATGAGGAAATTCATGCTTCGTGTCCTCCGTCTGGCGAAAGTTTTTCTCTATCTCTGGAAACTTTTTAAGGCACCATTCGTTGAATGTGTGCCGCGCTTCATATGCCACAGCCATGCTTCTTGCGGGTCGCGAACCTCCGAGTCTCGGTGACAGAGTATCGGGGTGATGAAATTTCAAGGTGGACCTACTTAGTGTGTGTTTGCTCACCCGCAGGTCTAGCAAGTACGCACCACCGGGACACTACTCTTTCGTGACCAGCTTCCTACCACTGCGAACAAAAATCAACGGACGAAATTCGGTACAATAGTAACTCTGCTTTACAGAAGGCAGGGGTCTCCTGCAGTTCCAGCCATTTCTTTTACACTACAGCACAGTCGCCGGAAAATTCAGTGAAAAAGTCATTCTCGGTCGCCAATGCACAACAGTGTGGGAACGGTCAGCGACCGCCGACTGAATACACCACAGGTGACGGAGGACCCATGACGTGGCAGCGCAATGGGGAAGTGTCCTTTCGGCAACTGGGGCCTGTTCAACTAGCATGAAATGCTCGGATGCAGTGGCTTCACCGAAACTCAGCAAATACACCAGCCAGCCACAGCATGCAAAGCGGATACACAAATTAGTTGGGAAATTGTAGAGGGATGCTGTAACTTCTGCGGTCAGCATGCATGTTTCATTGAATATCAAATTCAATATTATACGAGCAAAAGAAACAGAATAAATCTAGTTATGCCATCATCATGCATGCTTCATTTGAAGATCAAATTCAGTATTATACGAACAAAAGAATAAATCTAGCTATGACGTGACGTGACGATTAACTAGTATACGCAATTAAAATGAAACCATCGGGACGCTTCAATAATGTTACACATTATTTTAATTACGTTAAATGTAATATTCACACCTACCTCCGAACTTGCTCTATTAAGGTCTTTCTTTGGTGCCTGAGGTTTATCTTCACTCAAGACAAATGAACCTAAGTCATCAACAACGTTAAATGGACACGGGCGCGTGGTCAGCTGTGCAAGTTGGAGAGCACAGGAAGAGCCAGACCTGCGAGGGGCGGATGACGGGCGACACAAGGGGTTGGGGGTGCCGGATTGAGTTGGGATTATCGGTAAATGTGCTTGGATTTGCCACGACTGTCATTATATTCTACGTCGGGCGTTGTCACCAGCTGCAGTGCAGAAACAATCAGTTCTCCCTCCGAGAAATGTTTCAGGCAATTAAGTCATGTCGGTTGGTACATGATATATTATTTGTTTGTTGTTGTGCCTGAAGATCAGCCACTCTAGCAGAATTCAATTGGTATTCGTAGTCTCTGAGTCGTGGCAGCTGGCGCTAGGGTGTTCCACTTGCATCTCTGATATCGATATTCGGCTGTCCTGCTATCTTTGACTGCTCTCCCGGCGGTTTTCCGGGTGAACGTGTGACGGGAGAGTCTCTGGTCGGCGTTTAACGAGCCAACTTGTGTTGAAAACAAGCCCACGTCACTAGCCGTGGTGCATGGGCCTTGCCGTGCTCGCCGCCCTTGTCTCTTGGCCAGCGTCGGATGTACGGTGCCGATCACTGGGCACCTTGACGTGCGAAATTGTGATGGGTTCGTCGTCTCACGCTGAACAGCTTCCCAGCTCGTAATTTGCAAACTCCAATTTACGTATGACTTTTGTTCTGTGTTTAACTAAGAAGATTGTTGAAACTTATTGTAACTTGGGTAGCTGCCGGAGATGGTTCTGAACTTGGTTGCACAGTGGCTATGTTAAGGACGCTGATGTTCCTCATTCCGTTTCTGATCATCCATGGAGTGTGTGTTTTAAGTGATTTTCAGGCAAATTTTAACTTGTTTTAGGACATAATGTCCGCTTTGGGACTGGGTGCTGTTGTGTACGTGCCAGGCAGCCGTAGAGTTAATGGTTTAATCATTTGTCACGGCAGGATTTGGTATGTGTATTTAATGTTGAAAGTGCCTTAAGACAACTACAAGTGATCTCTAAGTTTCCTGCTAACTTACTCGGAGACGGGTAAGTATCACTCCATAATTATTTGGAGGCGTGCTTATTACATATTCCACTGTGGCTGTGATTTGACCTTGTTTTCACTGTATTCTATTTGTGCTGCAGGCCATTTGATAAGACTGCTCGTTCCCTGGCGCCGGCGCGGTTATGGATTCTTGTCAGGACCGCTCATTGTGGGGCCGGTCGGATTATATATAAATATATATCGCCTGCTATGTGACCCTGTGCACAAGCTGTGGGGAGTGAACGAGCCTATTGCCTGCCGGCCGTAGCGTTACTGCTTCCAAACACTGCTATGGGCCTTAACGCTGTTCTCTAAAGTTAAGTGCAATTTGGAAATCATTCTGAGTGATTATGCACGTTAGTTAAGAGAGACCAATTTGTTAATATTAGCGTTTCTGTAAGTCATTTTACTGGTTGAGCTAGTACTAGCTATTCTTATTTAACACTTGTGTATCTTTAATGAACGTGCAACTTGTTATTATTCCTGTGTACAAGTTTTGCGACCTTGGTTGGCCCACTTTGTATATTTAGTAAATGCATGATTCATTATGGACCTTTATGTGGGCAGTTCAATTTTATTAATCTTTAAGATCTCTTTGTCCATTATGAGTTTGTGGTATTATATGGCTGTGTAACATTCTTTGCACGCATCTCGTGGTCGTGTGGTAGCGTTCTCGCTTCCCACGCCCGGGTTCCCGGGTTCGATTCCCGTCGGGGTCAGGGATTTGCTCTGCCTCGTGATGGCTGGGTGTTGTGTGATGTCCTTAGGTAAGTTAGGTTTAAGTAGTTCTAAGTTCTAGGGGACTGATGACCTAAGATGTTAAGTCCCATAGTGCTCAGAGCCATTTTTTGAACTTTGTTTGGAGGTGTACAGTGTTATCAGTCTCTTGAGATAAGGTTAAACAAGAACGATTGTTTGTAATTGATTATTCACCGTCCCTACTATCAAAGATTTTGGTTGCGGAGGCAAAATCATATGTATCTTATTCGTGTTGATGTAATTCAATTAAAGTGAAGATTTGTGTATTGCATCAGTAAGAGGGCAAATGTCCGAATTGAAGTTTGTAGTAAAGTCTGTTTTGAGGCGAATTAAAATTGTAAAACAATCTCAAGCTTGTCCGTCACCAGTGATCCCGGGCTTCCTATTATCTCTAAATAACAGTGGTGAGATTGTAATTTTGATTCCCTAAAGAATTGAATAGTACTACGGTTCAGTCTCTTTCCACTATTACTCGTATACGTAAATATTATATAAAGTTTTAGATTGTTAAATGTTTATACTGTTCAAGAGATTTGTCTGCCTCAAAACTTTCTGGCTCGCTATCTTTGAAGATTATCTTATTCAAGAGTTAATCGAATCCAAGGTGGATTTTGTGCTCTGCAGTGATTTTTAATAAACATTGTAAAACATAATACATTTAATCAGCGCACATGTTCATAAATGAACTTTGCATTCGTATCCACCCTCCCCTGTACATTCGGAGCGGGAGTAGGCACGGCGTTCTGATGGACGGTGCCAACTCCAGCAGTGGAGGCTACCAATGCCGCCCGTCAACCACGGCAGGTGACGGGAGAAGCTGGTGGGAGCAAGGCGGCGGCTGTCAGCGCACAGGAAGTGGCCGGGAGGGCTGCTGCGACGGGGGTTTCACCCCGGGCTAGCAAGTAACGACTGAGTCGGTGCGGTTACGGAAAAGTGACGAACACCAAACGACAGAAGGAAATGACGCGATGAAGCACATGTCAGTATCCAGTGGATTATTCTGGACATTAGACGAAGAAAGACGAAAATTTACAAAAATGCCTTCAGCTAAAATAGGATACTAGGTGCCAAACGAAAGTGACTAAATGGTACTGAATGATTTCATTAAATAATATATACTTACATTTACGAACAATAATACGTTTTGTGAAACGGAAAAGAACCTGCTTCGCTCATTAAGAACTACTCCTCTTCTTTTGCCTCTGTCCCACATGTGTGAAGGATAGGCGTGATTATTAGCAGACATAGTTTAAGCAGTGGCCTGATGCCCTTCCTGTCACCCCATTGCGTAACCCCCACCCTCCCCCCTTCCTTCCCGCCTTTCCCTCCTCCGTCCACCTGGACTGAATGCCAGAATCCAACTGCCTGTCATAATATTCACGATAAAGGGAGAAAAAGTTTTCTAAATATTTGAAAATCATATAACCGAGGCGGGACTTGGATACGAGACGAGCATCCATTTACTGGGGTGCGGAAACTGCCTATAAGTCAGATCCACGCTCGCCGTCGCATCGATCGTCGTCGTTAATCCTCTGGTCAGATAGGATCTGGCCCCAGTGCTCCTCCCCGTCCCGGCAGTGATGCGTTAACGTGCACGAAAACCCGGACGGGATTGTATCAGCAATAATTAAATAAAACTAAAAGCCATTGGCAGTATGAAGTGAGGAATTTATGTTAAAGTTCGTACAAAACTTATTTCGGTTAGAATTTTTTTATTTCGGTTATCATTTTTTATCATCAACACAAAACAACACTAATTCCCAGTTACCGTGTTACTATAGAAGGCCGAAATGTACGCTTTTTAGCTCACGCAGGCTGGCGTTAGAAGGGAAGGACTACACTGACGTGAGGTCTGGAACATGACAAGGAATTAGAATTCAGAAAGCGGACGTAATTAGTTTGATAACTTTAATCCGTTAATGATGAACGTCGCTCTTGACTGTACATGATTCACAATATTATCTGTTTAGAATACTTATAGTAACTGAATATGGGGCCTTGCAAGGTAGTAGCAAATGATGTAGCTGAAGGCTATGCTAAACTGTCGTCTCTGCAAATGAGAACGTATGTAGACAGTGAACCATCGCTAGCAAAGTCGGCTGTACAACTGGGGCTAGTCTCTCTAGACCTGCCGTGTGGCACCGCTCGGTCTGCAATCACTGATAGTGGCGACACGCGGGTCCGACGTATACTTACGAACCGCGGCCGATTTAAAGGCTACCACCTAGCAAGTGTGGTGTCTGGCGGTGACACCACACCCAGACTACAGGAATTACCAAAATTCTGGAACCAGCAGGTAAAAGTTGCTCATATTGTGTTTTAGATTTACGTATAATACGTATTATAAGAATAAAAAATTAGTGTATCTTCACTTTTAAAAAAGTGCGAGCTGTAGAAAGACTCCATTTAACACCTAAGCAGAGAAACATTGCTACACGATTGATTGCCAGCTGAATCCTCGCTCAAAAGCGCTTGTAAATACGTATTTACACGTATAGATTAACCATTAAAATAAAGAAAATGCAGTTCGGTAGTTTTTTAGTAGTTTGCCTGTTGCCAACTTGAGCAAAGCCAATCTTGGCTCTGGGTCACTGACACGGTGCACTCGGCGGGGTAACTTGGGTATGAGTCGAGTGAACAACTAGGAGAGGCTATAGAACATCAAAGTGGCTGCAACACATCTGTCACGGAAATGTAACTGCTTTAAAGGCAAAAGCAAGAAATCAGCCCCAGCAATCGATATCGCGCGAAAATTTGGCACAATTACATTAGTACGCACTGACCTTTTCAAAGTGGAGCTCTTAAACTTGCGAGCGTCCCGATTGTCTGTGCGTCACTCCGTCCCTCTGCAGCCGCCTGATACCCGAGCACGGTGCTGCAGAGTGACACAACCAGCGCCCTCCTGTTAGCGGGATGTTGCAGGGAGGACAGATTAGAGGTAGGGGAATGGATCACATCTGCCCAGGGAGTTTTCAAATCTTGTTCGAGAACACACTTTATTCTGCGCGAAAAATAGTAAGTAATATGAGCGCATTGAGCGTGCGTGCCTCGTGTTCGTGCCGTATCTCATTTGACATCTTGTTTTTACAGTATTGCCACCTCGTTATGTTGATTTCTATTATTGGTGTCACTGAGTTGCCGCCTTGCCTGCCCGTGAGCGGCAGTAGCGGCGCATATCGATGTAAGTTCTGGAGCATTATTTTTGCTGACTGCTATTACTTCCCGATCGTCGTCTGTTAGGGGTTACTTCGGATTTGCCAGCGAATTGGAAGGCGATAGCAGTGCAGTTCGAACCTGGCAGTGTTCAGTTGGGACGCGGCTGCAGTGAAGTCCGGGCAGCCATGACTCGCCCGACGCTTGCCGATACACTTGAGTGCGGACAACCTTGGTTGATCGACGGCCGGTCGTCTTGTCGGACGACGTGTATGTTGGCCGGCGATTGCTTATGTGCGACTTGTGATTCGTCCTTGTTATTGCACAGTCGCTGCCGTTAGTATTGTCTAGTCCTTCGTGTAAGTGTTCGTGAGACTGAGTGTACCTTGTGATGTCCATTATAATTATCACGTCACGTGTTTTGAAAACGTCAGTGCAATTGGCAGCTGTCCGTCGCCGTCGATCGCCGTTGCCATCACCCAGAAGGGGTGGTACACATCTTCTTTAACACCGGCATCCATATACCATTTAATTTCACGCCCTCCTCCTTTCGGTTGAAATTATTTGGGTGTTTAGCGATTTCGATTGCCTCCCTGTAGAGCCTTTCCTAGTATCCGCTTGTGGCCGCTAGTACTTGCGTCTCCTCGTTTCGAGCGACGGACCCCCTTGAAGATGTCTCCTGCAATCGGAGACGAAACGTTGGGAATTGACACAGAATTCATTAACAGACCACGGCATAACAGCCCGGATAATTATAATGGACATGATATTTCCGGCCGTGAAAGTCTACATTTTAGTACCTTGTGACGTCGACTGTTCAGTTATGTTAGTGCTGTCTCCGTGCTGATGTGTGGCAGTCGGTCGGTTGGTGTGGATCAGCCAGGAAATCTCTTCGCACTGGCCCTCTCTACGCAGTGTCGGAGTGTGTGGGAGCTGTTCTGATTGCTACGGGGTTCGTGACTCACTGACCCAGGATATCAAAGTTGAGTAGCGATTTAATTACCGAAGCCAGACTCTTCACGGTTTTCACGGTTGGCTGTTGGGGATATTACTGTGAGCAACAACGAGCGTTCGAGTTGGCGGAAGTTTGGTCACCATCCGTTGGAGTTTAACTGTATTTTGGTTATTTAAAGTGCACCAGCGGAATTTTCTGCCTTGTGGCCGTTAGCGTTCCGGTTACCTGCTCTGGCCGCTGACGTAAAATTCAGGCAGTGTCGTTTCCTTACCGTGTTGTCGCTGTCCAACACGTGTGTGTAGTTTGACAGCTTATTCATACTTGGTTGTGGGCAGCTAGGCCTTTTACGTTTTGACTTTGGAGTTCCTTGTGCACCGGTCGGGTGGAAAGTAAGTCGTCTTGTCTGTAGGTCCGTTGACTGTCTCTTGGTCGGGTTGCCAGCGGATCGGATATAATTGGGCCGACTACCTGTCTCCCTTAAGCGAACGTTAATATATTAAGTGCAGACAACCCCCGGAAACTTCTTAGCGCCGCTGGCTGTACTGCCTTCTCTTATTGGTGTTTGATTATTTTAATGACTTAAAGCCGATGGTTTGAATTTGTATGCTTCTAGTTGGGTTTTAAATAATGGGCCTTCAGCTTGTTTGAAATTGAAAGTTCCTTACTTGTCAAATCTTGCATTGTTTGGGCTTTCAGCCTCATTAAAAATATTTTTGGATGAAGCTTTGGGCTTTCTGCCTTTTCAAAATTTATTGTAGTTTTGTTTTTCAATAATGGGCCTTCAGCCACTTTAAAATTTAAACTCCTTACTTGTTAAATCTTAGACTGTTTGGGCCTTCAGAGTGTGTAAAACGTTGTTTAAAGGTAAAGCTTTGGACTTTCTGCCTACTAAAAATTATTTTAGTTGTTTTAAGTAATCAGCCTTCAGCAGTTTTCAAATTAAAGTTCTTGTCTTTCAAGTATAATTTTGTGTGGGGCCTTCAGCCTAATTGAAGATAAGGCCTACTGCCTTATATTTTTTTCTTAAAATTAATTTTACCTGCAGTCTTAAACCGTGGGCCTTCAGCCATCTTTAAATTAAACTTGTTTGCTTTTCAAGTGTTACATTTGTTTGGCCTTCAGCCATGTTATAGAACTTACTTACGTCAGGCCTTCTGGTTTCTAAATATTCTGTTTTGAGTCGGAATTTTAAGTTAATGGCTTTCAGTCGTTTTTAAAGTTAAGTCGTTGTGCATAAAATAGTGTGGCCTATTCAGCCAATAACTACTTTAAAAAAAGTTTGCTGTATTGCTTTGGCAACTAAATAAAGTTATATGTGTTTGAGTGTAACTGACAGCCCCCTTTTGGCCCCTTTCCACAGTTCCAACTACCTGTTCTGTCGTGCAGACTTAAGCAGGGTGTTTCACGCATAATATTTCAACCTCATGCACACACACGATCTGTACTATTTTAACAATATTTTCGTGGTGGTATTATGCAGATATATATAGCCTCAAAACCAAAAATGGATAAACATAAGCACCCGAGGTACTATTACGAAATGAAAATATGAATTTTCGATTTACAATTTAATCATACAAATCACGTTGAAGAATACCGCATCTCCTGAAATTGTGCATCACTTTAACATTGCTTGATTTATAATCCACAGAAAATGGCACTTAATAGGGAAGATAATAATTAAATAGTCCTACTCTGATTTGTTAATGACACGCTATTTAGTTTCATTCGTTTTCACCGCATTTCTCAATCACAACAAAAAAATATCCCAAACAAATAATCTATGGTACCGATTAGCTTAGGAACCGCTTACTTTGACACAATGAATAAAGCATGTTTTCAATGACGGAACAGTATTTCACAAAGCCCTTACTCACTTCGGTGTACAGCACTTGGCGCTAGGGCATTAAGTGGCTGTAGAGTTGAGGAGTGTACATTTAAAAGCTCTGTTTTCAAAACGTGCGTAACCCGTGATAAGGGGTAGCGTCTTTGATTACAACGTAATCACCGTCGCTTAAATTTTTATCAATAATCAGCATTAGCGGCCGAATGATTTCGGCTTAAGAAGTCACCCTCACTCTGCCTACATCATGGTCAAAGAAGACGGAGGAGCGAACAGAGGTTCAGGGCACCCTCTTATCCTTCGGACCGGAAACCGTTCCTAAAGGCGGAAGAATCAGCAGTGATCAACGGCATGAGGATGCAGAAGGTAATGGAAACCACTGCATTAAATAGGCATAACGTGTATCCACAGGAATATGTGGCCAGTAGTTCAAGAACTGTCATTGTCTCTCCATTGGCATTGGTTCAATCTAGATATAGTAGGAGTCAGTGAAATGAAATAGAAAGAGGACAAGGATTTTTGGTCAGAGAGGCACTGGGTAATGTCAACAGCGGCAGAGAATGGTATAACGAGAGTAGGATTCGTTACGAACGGGAAGGTTGGGCAGAGAGCGTGTTACTGTGAACATTTGAGTGATAGGGTTATTCTTATCAGAATCGACAGAAAACTAACACTGATAACGATAGTTCACGTATACAGGCTGAGGAGCTATACTTGCAAAAGGCTGGGTGATACAAGTAGATTTCAGTTAAATTACTTCATGGTCAGAGATTCCGAAATCAGATATCGGATTGTAAGGCGTACCCAGGAGCAGATATAAACTCAGATCACAATGCAGGAATAGTGAAGAGAAGTCAGAAGTTGAAGTAACAAGTTAGGAAGAAGTAAAGAAGTGTGATACGGAAGTACTAAGGAATGATGAGGTATGCTTTGAAGTTCTCTGAGGCTATAGATACAGTAATAAGGAATAGCTCAGTAGGCAATACAGTTAAGGAGAAATGGACATTTCTAAAAAGGGCAATCACAGACATTGGAAAGAAAAACAAAGCTACAAAGAAGGTAACTGCGAAGAAACCGTGGGCAACAGGTGAAATAATTAAGTTGATCATTGTTTTGATTCGAAATTGTACTGTTTGTAAATCCTTATATACCTTTCTGTTGTGGCAAGCCACAACAATTCGGGACTTAAGAACGTTAAAAATACCTACTGAAGTTGCTGAAGTAAGTTATTTCTTCTTGCCACGTATAATGCACTTAAATAGACTTTCAAATGTTCAAATGTGTGTGAAATCTTATGGGAATTAACTGCTAAGGCCATCAGTCCCTAAGCTTACACACTACTTAAATTACCCTAAAGACAAATACACACAACCATTTCCGAGGGAGGACTCGAACCTCTGCCGGAATGAGCCTCACAGTCCATGACTACAGCGCCTTAAACTTCCTTCTGCACACATTGAGGAACGGCAGCAACATATGCTGAAAGACGACAGGAAATGCTCCGTTTCGGATCTCCATATGTGTAACTGCTGGTTAGTCGAAAAAAATCCCTTTCCGAACTCAACGTGTATGAATTGCAGGACGACTTTATAACCAATGCAATTAACAAGAAAGCAATCAACGAAGACGTATGTGCACGACTGCCAGCTTCGTGGTGGAACTGTGCTGCAGTCGCTACATCTTACAATATTGCATTTTTGGCGTTAGTATGAATATTTATTTCTAACTCCTTCTTGTTGCATCCTTTTATTTGTCGTAGAGTGTGTATAATGGTGTCTAGCCCTGTTCATGAATTTGAATATACTTATACTCTCTTGATTGTAAATGATTGAGAGACTCTGATTATTTACAAGGGCCAGAGCCGAACCTGTGTGATGTTTGGTAGTTAAGGCCACCTACGGTGATGTATGCTCTCTAAGCTCTCTCCAGAACCTACGGAATCAAACCTCCCAGGCAGTCTCCAATGCAGGCCGCTTGTTTAAGGGCCGTCGCCTCCAACTGCCACAACAACTGGTTCGTCCTTCACTATCTCAGCGACCATCGTCACTTTTCCAGATTGATTAAACTCACAGGAAAAGTGTGAGCTGCAAAATATACATCGACGTCTTCGGAGCTTAGCGTTGGTGCGTAATATGCAGCAACAGGCAAGAGGTCCAATCAGTTGCCCTCGTCAATACAACCCTCTATACCACAAAGGACTTGCGCTTGGTCTTTGGAGCTCCTGAACAAAGCAGTTGATACAGAACTAACTGAGCGAGTCTATCCAAACAGGCTCAGCAAGATATGGATTCCATAGGCGGCATATGCAGACATACACCCAGAACAAAGGGAAAATCTAACAAAACATCACAGATGTGAGGAGCTTTTCATAGGGTCTCTCACCCCGATGCAACTGACACCCAACAATGCCTCTCAGCTCTACAATGCACAACTCATGGGCTTCAGTAAGTCTCGTACATCACGTCACGAGATATGTTGGGCTGAAGATACAAAGGACTAACTAAACCTCCAAATGCAAACCTACAAATTTGCTGTCTTAAATGACTGCTGGAGAGCCCTGATTGCAACAACTTTCTATAAGTATCTGTACGTTGCTGATGAATGTCATTTATATTCAAGAAGCCATCAACAGCAAACTAGGAGTCACTGTCATAGTATCAATACTAGATCCGACGCAGGCACTATGATCATATTCGACCAAGGAATCCCATGTACCCCACACACCTTTCTCCACTCTATGGGACTCACACACTCGTTACCTCTGCCTGAAGTTCATAAATATTTATGCCCCCTTGGAAATGAATCGCACATTGTAAAGGCATGTCTCCCATACAATGCGGCTTTTCATATCTTTGTACGCACAGGTAATTCTTGGTGAAAATTTCAATTGTGCGATATCTAAACATGGTTAAAACTTAGGCTACAATTATTCTGTGAAGCTTCATGCATCAGCAGGGGTTTGGCAGTGACTAAAACAGAATATCGTCGCACACACATACGTCACAGTGACTTCAGTCAGCCCTCTTGACACATTCCATGCACAAAGAACGTTCCTTCTAAACATTGCTTACTGTAAAATGTAGCCAGTACATTTTATGACTAACTGGTTTACACATACCGCACGACACCTGCCTCACGGTGCGTGTGTGGGCGAAATCTCTGGCATCTCAATTGCAGCCTTCTAGCGCACACTGAATTGGAATCCCAAATCGAGCAAACTTAGCGATTGGCCTTAGCTCCGCGACCAATATTTCCGTCAGGCGTATGTTGGTGCACCAAACACACTAAAGAGAAACTGAAAGACTGCTTGAAAAACTATGCACTTGATCGAAGCAAATGGAATAAGACGACCAAATAAAATTATTTTATATCACTACAGCAATAATATTCTGAACCAAACTGATTATACTAAAGATAACGAGTATAGCAGCAAGCCAAACTTCTGCTGATTTTATGGTTCGTGCCCATGACAATACTGATCGTACTGCGTGACTGAAGAGTCGCAGTTGGCTCACTTCCACTTAATCACAATTATATAAAGGGAAACGCATAATTCCAATGACATTAATCCTTGCTACAAGTGAAAATGTAAATAGAAATTATTTTTAACAATTTTAATATTGCTTTAAGTGTACTTGATAATCATTACAAAATAGCCAAACCTATAAATCAATAAAAATATTAGATAAATCAAGTTTTGTAGCAGTAAGATTGCATTAGAACTGTACCAGTAGTTTAACATCAATTTTATCTGGCAGACTGTTGTTAGAATTAAGTGAAGATGACATTATAACAATAATTTCTTAGTTTGTATCTGTATAAATGGAACATCAATCAACCATCTATGGTTTGAAATGTACAAACTGTACTGAAACTAATAATCCTCTTAGAATAACAACTAAAACTGGATGATAAAGAATTTAAGCTCTTTGTTCAATTTGTAAAATTAAAAAGAGTGAGTTTGTTACAAAATTTTGCGAGTATATAGATTGAAAATGTAATTGAAAACCTTTATTCAGTTTGTAAAATTAAAAAGAATAAATCAATTTTAAATTTGTGAATGCATTCAGTGAAAATGTACAATGTCCTAAAGGATGTATTCATGAAGAACTTACTAGGAGATTACATAAACTGACGAGAAAAAAATTTTAAAAGAAGAAATGTAATTTCTTGCGGTATTGGCGATATAGAGCAATCAAATCTAAGAGAAATACATTCCAGTAATTTGAAAGAAATTTCTACAATAAATTAAGGATATAAATATTTATGAACTGTAATTGACATTTTCCTAATTTTGCTTGCATCATTCCATTTAAAGATAAACAAATAAAACTGTGGTTGATTCTTTCGAAAATTATGCAAAATACATCATTCAAGAATTCTGAAAACAAATTATGGAAAAGAATTTTATAATAAAGTATTTCAAGTAATAATGAAAAACATAGTGTTCATCACTATTCAAATTTTTCTGATTTAGAAGCACTGAGATATTTAACAGAACAGTGAAAGAAAACATGTGAAAAAATTTTACTTATTAGAAAATTATAAATTGATCAATTTAGTCAAAAACATTGTTGATGAATATAATAATACAATTCAGTCTAAAATAAAAATGAAACTAACAGATGTAAGTAAGGCAAAAATATAATACTGAAAACTGATTTTTTAACAAATTTACCAAGTCCTAAACCTAGTCACTGACTAAAGCCTGCTTCAGCTGATGCTACGTATAAAATAGATGATAAAGTAAGAACAAGTAAACTACAAGGAACATTTGAGAAAGGATATACTGGCAACTGGTTAACAGAAATAATTGAAACTGAAGATATTGTTCATTCTAAAGCAATAACATAAAAATTAATGTATTTTAACAGAGAAGTAGTAAAAGTGTTATTAAGAAGAACAGTTGCCAAAGAGTTTCCAGACAGGATGCCCGTGAAAGGCAAAGGTCCCGAGTTCGAGTATCAGTCGGGCACACAGTTTTAATCTGCCAGGAAGTTTTATATCAGTGCACACTCCACTGCAGAGTGAAAATTTCATTCAGGTATCTTGTTGAAAAAGTTTTAAAAATAGATAGGAAACAGAGGATATATTTATTGATTATGTTTGATAATTCACAAAATAGTTTGGCCAATGAAAATAAAATTGTCTTATAAGAAATTCTTTAATATAAATGCAATTTGTTACTGATTATTTAAACATATTTGCTATTGTATACAATATTCATTTTATTAAAGATGACAGAATGCTATGCAATATTAAAATAAAGGTTCATGGAAGTTACCTAGTGTCAGATTCTTTTGAGGATTTCAAAACTGAATCAACTGAAACAATGTCAGAGTTTTCATAGTTTTTGTTTGTTAAAGATAAATAAAAATAATTTTGAATGTTATTTAAAATGAAATTTTGAACCAGTTCGTTCATTTTTCACTTTTATTTTCAGAAAAAATTAAAAATCACCAGCTGGATAGTTCAAATAAAGCAATTTGTCTATTGTCGAAACATGAAAAATAAATGAAAAGTGAGATAAAAATAACAAAACTGAATTTATCCTCAGAAGCAGATTGTAGTAATTGTATAAAGAAAAAACAAAAAGAATATGGACAAAAATTTAGAATGTATAAAAGAAAAAATTCATTACTGGAATAATCAGACATATACCTTTGAAATTTGTAAAAAATAATACTTTTAGGTATTCTCAGTATACTCACAATTGTACTGAAAGTTGAATGTTTTGTAGAAAATTTGTTTCATAAATATACATATAAATATAGACCAATTCAACCATCCATTTGCTAGGCTATAACTATATATCATTAATGTTCTTTTTTGCAATTACTTGTATCAATTATTGAACATCTAACACAAAATTGGTGAAAATTTACTGTATTTTGCTGCTTACATGCCAGATGCTCTATCCATCTGTGCCACTGAGGGCATAGAGGATAGTGCACCTGCAGCGACTTATCCCTTGCACACTCCCCATGAATTCTTATTTTTGGTTCCCAAACTGTTTTCATTTATTTAGATAATTTGACATTAATAATACATTAGTGAAATTAATCTGTTCTAAAAAAGAGTTAACAGTTCCTATACAAGATTCTGATAAAAATGTTAAACTTATTCCTTTTTATACAAGCTTTTTACACCACAGATTACACTGAAAAATAACCTTTAAAAATTTATTAATCCAAGAAAGCCTTACATACATGTTGAAGAAGATAAAATGGAAATCGAGTTACAATTGAATGTGATGTTAAATTATTTGTGGATGAATGTGATAGCATCGGTGAAATATTGTAATCTAATGGTGACATTAATGAATCTAATCAAAAATAGCTGGTAATAATTTAGAACAATAGATATAGATTTTAATCTGGCCAATGGAATATTTGTTAAATGTTCTGATCAATTTCATCAAGTAACTAATAGTATTTCTTCATTTAAACCAAATGATGCATTTGAAGGATCAGTAATTTATAAACCAAAAAATCCAGTACATTTTTTAGTTTTTGATACTATACAAAATTTATATAATTACTGTTACTGATGAGACTAATAATTTCACTTCTACACATCAACTGCTACAGCTATTATAAAACGTCTTAGTAAATTTTTGTTTTATAAATAAATAGGATGGAAACTTTCAAATAAATTAAGATTTATTTAAATGTTTCAAATAAAGAAATGGTAATGAACATTGATATTGGAGACTAATAGTTCACAACTTTATTAAATTTTCATTATTATTGGAGGCTCATGGAAGAGACTATTGAACTTGATATGGAAAATCCAATAACAAAGCAAAACTATCATTATCACTATTAAAATCTGAACAATATTCTGCAAGAATAGAACATTTAATTACTTCTTCATGGATATCTATTTCAATAATTTCATCTTTCACATAAATATCTATGGAAGATTTATTTTAAATAATGTAAAAATAAAAAAAATTAATAAAACAAGGAACTTGTTACATTCCATCCAAGGTATTCCATTGTTTGAAGTACTATACCTGTTACGATTAGTTGGCATATTTTAATAAGATTTCAGAGAAAGGAGATTTAACAGTAACTTCCAATTGTTGTTCTAATTCTGGAGATACTGTACTTATTTGGACTGATTGTAGTCCAGATAGAGTTGAAATAAGAGATACAGTTCAAAAAGAAGGTAAAATTTCGTAGAATCAATGGAAAAATCTGTTACTATAATTAAATATGAACCGAGATATTCAATCGAACTAGAGCACGAAACTGAAAAATCCGTGAATTTGCAGGTCTTCATTTGAACTACAACCCATTGAAATCCCTGTATTAAGTGCAAAAAGAAATGGTGTACTAGATACTGCTAATTATTATAAGTCTGTAGAATCTAATGTGAATTACTTTATATTCCTTAGTTTCAGATGAATGGGGAAAAATTATCAGGTATCTGCTTCTCCTTTATTTGAACATGTTAAATTACTAAATATTTTTATAAAGAATACAATAAATTAAACGTTTCCTCAAGAATTGTGGGTGTTCTTGATCCACTGAGTAATTTTAAATGGTTTCAAGCCTTTTCGAGGTATTGAAAGAATAACACAATATAATAACGAAGTTAATATAAGCCTCATGAATTTTATTAAAAGATTATCCTATCTGTGTAGTAAATATGAGCAGACTAATGAACTATACAAAAAACAATGAAGAAATTATAAGACACTGGTAATGAGAACATACCAAAAGATGCACTTGTTTATGTGATTATCTATGGTAAAAAGAATTTAACTTACAATTGACAACATAAAATATTGACTGAAAACTTTTAATAAATCAGATGACTGTAATCATTTAAATTTTTAAAAATCTCAATATTGTTGTACATAAACGAAAGGGAAACAACTAAAAGGCAGAATTCACGTTTTTTAATAAATCTAAATTTTTATATTAATAAAAAGCAATAAAATGTATTCCCAACCCAGATATATGACACAGTAACAGGATTTATGAAACTTCTGTAAAACAAATAAATTGGATTTTCGAAATGGAGTAAAGTAGATATATTGAATTTACTGAATAATTTATTAATAATTAACTGACAAATAAAATTTAAAAAAACTTCAAAGCATCTGTATAACAAAAATAGGTCAAAAAATGAAATTACACGAAGACTTCTATTGGATAAATATCAAGAAATTAGACAAAGAAGGCAATGACATTATAACTTTCTAATTATGAAGATTTTAGAACAACTGCACTTTTTCAACATAGGAAAATAATTTATGAAATTAATAATACAGACATCCCCCATGAACCATGGAACTTGCCGTTTGTGGGGAGGCTCGCATACCTCAGCGATACAGATGGCCGTACCATAGGTGCAACCACAATGAAGGAGTATCTGTTGAGAGGCCAGACAAACGTGTGGTTCCTGAAGAGGGGCAGCAGCCTTTTCAGTAGTTGCAGGGGCAACAGTCTGGATGATTGACTGATCTGGCCTTGTAACATTAACCAAAACGGCCTTACTGTGCTGGTACTGCAAATGGCTGAAAGCAAGGGGAAACTACAGCCGTAATTTTCTCCGAGGGCATGCAGCTTTACTGTATGATTAAATGATGATGGCGTCCTCTTGGGTTAAATAGTCCCCCATTCGGATCTCCGGGCGGGGACTACTCAGAAGGACGTTGTTATCAGGAGAAAGAAAACTGGCGCTCTACAGATCGGAGTGTGGAATGTCAGATCCCTTAATCAGGCGCGTACGTTACAAAATTTAAAAAGGGAAATCGATAGGTTTAAGTTAGATATAGTGGGAATTAGTGAAGTTCGGTGGCAGGAGGAACAAGACTATTGGTCAGGTGAATACAGGGTTATAAACACAAAATCAAATAGGGGTAATGCAGGAGTAGGTTTAGTAATGAATAGGAAATTAGGAATGCGGGTAAGCTACTGCAAACAGCATAGTGAACGCATTATTGTGGCCAAGATAGACACGAAGCCCACACCTACTACAGTAGTACAAGTTTATATGCCAACTAGCTCTGCAGATGATGAAGAAATTAATGAAATGTATGATGAGATAGAAGAAATCATTCAGGTAGTGAAGGGAGACGAAAATTTAGTAGTCATGGGTGAATGGGATTCGTCAGTAGGAAAAGGAAGAGAAGGAAACATAGTAGGTGATAATGGATTGGGGCTAAGAAATGAAAGAGGAAGCTGTCTGGTAGAATTTTGCACAGAGCATAACTTAATCATAGCTAACACTTGGTTCAAGAATCATAAAAGAAGGTTGTATACATGGAAGAACCCTGGAGATACTAAAAGGTATCACATAGATTATATAATGGTAAGACAGAGATTTAGGAATCAGGTCTTAAATTGCAGGACATTTCCAGGGGCAGATGTGGACTCTGACCACAATCTACTGGTTATGACCTGTAGGTAAAAACTGAAGAAACTGCAAAAAGGTGGGAATTTAAGGAGATGGGATCTGGATAAGTTGAAAGAACTAGAGGTTGTACAGAGTTTCAAGGAGAGCATAAGGGAACAATTGACAGGAATGGGGGAAAGAAACACAGTAGAAGAAGAATGGGTAGCTATGAGGGATGAAGTAGTAAAGGCAGCAGAGGATCAAGTAGGTCAAAAGACGAGGACTGCTAGAAATCCTTGGGTAACAGAAGAAATATTGAATTTAATTGATGAAAGGAGAAAATATAAAAAATGCAGGCAAAAAGGAATACAAACGTCTCAAAAATGAGATTGACAGGAAGTGCAAAATGGCTAAGCAGGGATGGCTAGAGGACAAATGTAAGGATGTAGAAACTTATCTCACTAGGGGTCAGATAGATACTGCCTACAGGAAAATTAAAGACACCTTTGGAGAGAAGAGAACCACGTGTATGAATATCAAGAGCTCAGATGGCAACCCAATTCTAAGCAAAGAAAGGAAGGGAGAAGGGTGGAAGGAGTATATAGAAGGTTTATACAAGGGCGATGTACTTGAGGACAATATTATGGAAATGGAAGAGGATGTAGATGAAGACGAAATGGGAGATAAGATACTGCGTGAAGAGTTTGACAGAGCACTGAAAGACCTGAATTGAAACAAGGCCCCAGGAGTAGACAACATTCCATTTGAACTACTGACGGACTTGGGAGAGCCAGTCATGACAAAAGTTTACCAGCTGGTGAGCAAGATGTATGAGACAGGCGAAATACCCTCAGACTTAAAGAAGAATATAATAATTCCAATCCTAAAGAAAGCACTTGTTGACACATGTGAAAATTACTGAACTATCAGTTTAATAAGTCACAGCTGCAAAATACTAACACGAATTATTTATAGACGAATGGAAAAACTGGTAGAGGTCTAACTCAGGGAAGATCAGTTTGGATTGCCTAGAAATGTTGGAACACGTGAGGCAATACTGACCTTACAGCTTATCTTGGAAGAAAGATTAAGAAAAGGCAAACCTACGTTTCTAGCATTTGTAGACTTAGAGAAAGCTTTTGACAATGTTGACTGGAATACTCTCTTTCAAATTCTGAAGGTGGCAGGGGTAAAATACAGGGAGCGAAAGTCTATTTACAGTTTGTACAGAAACCAGATGGCAGTCATAAGAGTCGAGGGGCATGAAAGGGAAGCAGTGGTTGGGAAAGGAGTGAGACAGTGTTGTAGCATTTCCCCGATGTTATTCAATCTGTATATTGAGCAAGCAGTAAAGGAAACAAAAGAAAAATTTGGAGTAGGTATTAAAATTCATGGAGAAGAAGTAAAAACTTTGAGGTTCGCCGATGACATTGTAATTCTGTCAGTGACTGCAAAGGACTTGGAAGAACAGTTGAACAGAATGGACAGCGTTTTGAAAGGAGGATATAAGATGAACATCAACAAAAGCAAAACAAGGATAATGGATTGTAGTCAAATTAAGTCGAGTGATGTTGAGGGAATTAGATTAGGAAAATTAGACACTTAAAGTAGTAAAGGAGTTTTGCTATTTGGGGAGCAAAATTACTCATGATGGTCGAAGTATAGAGGATATAAAATTTAGACTGGCAATGGCAAGGAAAGCGTTTCTGAAGAAGAGAAATTTGTTAACATCGAATATATATTTATGTATCAGGAAGTGGTTTCTGAAAGTATTTGTTTGGAGTGTAGCCATGTATGGAAGTGAAACATGGACGATAACTAGTTTGGACATGAAGAGAATAGAAGCTTTCGAAATGTGGTGCTACAGAGGAATACTGAAAATAAGGTGAATAGATCACGTAAATAATGAAGAAGTACTGAATAGGATTGGGGAGAAGAGAAGTTTGTGGCACAACTTGACTAGAAGAAGGGATCGGTTGGTAGGACATGTTTTGAGGCATCAAGGGATCACAAATTTAGCATTGGGGGGCAGTGTGGATGGTAAGAATCGTAGTGGGAGACCATGAGATGAATACACTCAGCAGATTCAGAAGGAGGTAGGTTGCAGTAGGTACTGGGAGATGAAGAAGCTTGCACAGGATAGAGTAGCATGGAGAGGTGCATCAAACGAGTCTCAGGACTGAAGACAACAACAACAACAACAACAATAACGTAATGTTCAAAAACGAAGTATCTAAGACCTTGTTACTTTCATTCTGGTACAAAAAGCAATAACTACATTCCTTAATATATAATATATACGTTTATTAGCTATTCTAAATTTACTGAACAGACTTAGTCTCAAAATTCGTCTGTTCAATATGTCCCCACTAGTATCAGCAAGTAAAATGAAAGCTTTTCAAGAGGAAAGATCTCAAGAAGAGTTAGTATCAACTCCTGTCTCAGTGGTAAACGCCAATACTGTGCTTTACTGGGGAATATCAATTGTCAGAAGTGTAGTTAAAGGTATCAAGTGACTCAAATACTTTGTTTTTAGATATAAAGATCCTCTAGTTTGTCTGCCAAACACTGCATAACAAGTACGATAGCCTATTTAATATTTAATACAGGTACAAACGTGGTTAACACTAGTTAGTGAATTCGGTTTACTGTAGAGAAGTATTCAGAGTATTGATATTAGTGCCTATATTAGCAAGCCCAAAGTTAGATGCTGGGAAAGATAAGCATGGTCACCCAGCTTAACAGGTGAGACCAGGCATGCATAACATGAGCTAATAAGAGAACACTATTTTTACAGATAGGGAAGGTGTAGTGCCATTTGACATGGTGACTGTAACATGACTATTTAAAATTCGATTTGTATACCAATTATGGTACACCCATTGACAAAAATACGTAAATAGTGCCCGAATGGTATACCTTAAGTAACACATTATTGGACTGTGTTTACACAGTAGGAAAGTAAGAATGGGATCAATATAACTAAAATTTAACAAATAATATACGAGATGCGATTGAAACTAAAATGGTTCAGACGAAGACAATAAGAATGTAACTGTTGTCAGTTCAGTGTTTTAGGTGACTCCGAGATGGCAGGCTGGCAATACTCTGCGCCAGTTTACAGGTGAAGAGCCCAGATAATTTTATGGCCCAGACAAACATGAAATGGATGCGACCACATTAAGGACTTTTAGGTTAGGGGGACACGGTATGATGCTAGAAAGGAGTGCAGAGGCCAGTGACTTAAACATGAGCAATGTTCTCAATATTTTAGTCGAATCCAAAACATATGAAATGCCTGATGTGGAGTGACAGATACAGAAGTGGAGAAACAAATCAGAATAAAAATATTAGTCAAAATGCATTCAATGCCTAAATATTCAAAATTTGTCAAACTATGAATAGCAGTTTTGTTCAGGACATGATAAGCAGTGTATTTGGTCAAATGTAATGTGATGAAAGACCACTTTCAACCACACTGGAAAGAAACCTTTCTGGTAGAATGATCAAATTAGAAAGTGACATTTCTAGTAAAATAGGATAAAATGTGAAAGGACTGAGAAAGGACTGAACCCAGCATAACTGACACAATTGAGAAATGTGACATAGAAGATAATAAAAATTGATTTGGCGATTATTTCTGTTTAGAATCAAGTACATAAGGTTCAAGATCAAGTTAAAGATATAGATGAAATGTTTGATACTGAGGTATTAAAAATTAAAGAGGATATTGAACCAACAACTGAACTGGAAGTATAAGAATCAATAGTAGTATTTGAAAATTAAAAACCTGACAAACCAGATGCTGGATTTTCGAAACTGAGAAATGAGGCACAAAGCAATACAGGTCAGCACTTAGGTCTATGTGAAACTATGCCTTCAGAGTTTCATAGTAAAATCAAATCCTTGCAACAGCAAGTATGAAATAAATCGAATTGTTCGCCATGTGTATTATGAGTGCATCAAGTTCAATGTTGAAATGAAGAAAGGAAACTTTGATCCACAAAAAAAAACCATTTTGTATACCTGTGCCATCCTTACAGAGCTATGATAGGGCTTTCATAGCAGAAAAGATTGCTTAGGAGAAGAGCAGTGTTGTTCTTGAGCGCCTCACAGGTGATTCAATATTATGAATGAGGCACTTCTTGTATCGAAGAAGCAATTCTTACAAGATTATCAGTCTGAACAAATACAAGACTGCTTGTGGCGAGAGTTCTGGATTAAGTCAAGTGGTGATGGGTGTATGAGTAGTGACCTTTTTGAAATGCAAATATATCAAAACGAGGTGAGAGAAATGGACAACAGCTAAATGTCATAAGATGTGATAGCAGAGGTAATTATTAATGTCATAGGCATGGTAAGTATGAGTGCTAATTGTGGAGAAAGAATTGACTAGTAAAACTGATTGATGAACAGGTGAAGAACCTGTGGACCATGGTAAGATATAAATCGTTCGAACAAAGTAAGAGTCTTAGCTATATGATGCAGCAAGAAGTTGGCAAACATTTTTTTTTTTTGTAACAATGAGAGTGGGTATTAGTAAGACAAAAAGTGAAAGAAAGATCACTAAGTACATCATGATCACACATAAAGATAATGTGAAACATGTAAAGATTTGGAACAGGGGAGAAATAACACGAAAAGAAACTAAAGGAACATTCGGAATTACTTAAATCTGTCGAGGATGGGGTGTGGCATAGCGTCTAGTGGCAGCAGAAATTATGTCAGAAGGACAAGTTCATAAATGTTGATGTTTGTTTAAAGGAAACCTTGTCAGATTGTTTCAGAGAACAGAAAAATGAGGAAGAAGAGACAATAAATGATGATGTGATAAAGGCTCTATTCAATCCAATGAAAATGTGATGGGGTAAAAGAACATAATAGAAAAAGTCACAGAGGTGAATACCAGTGAAGAAATGACTACATTCTCAGGTGATAAACATAGGAACTGTCCTAATAAATATGTAATTTTCGAAGATAGGAACCATGGTTCTGAAATGATTCTGATATAAACCATGTGATGATTACAATGATTCTGAGGTTAAAGCTGAAGTATATAATAGTATGTGCTATCTACTAACAGTTGAAAGTAGTGAATGTCATTTATCCTGGGCTACAACAGAGAAAAGATGCCCAAAAATAATCAAAGACTGAGAATAACCATGTTATCAAATCAGAAGTAATCATTACTAGAAAAATCTGGGCTAATTTAGCACAAACACTTAACAAGGAAAAGAAAAAGATAGAGAAAACACCTCCAGATGAAGTCGATGTTGTAAGAGTCTTTCACTTGTTGTGGAGTGATCTGACAGTTGAAGAAGATCTGTTATGGCAGGATAATGAGGATAAATTTTCAATGAGCCGAGCACAGACGGTAGTATCTGTAAGTGTTTATGGAAATAAGCAATAAGTGCTTTTATACACAAGCACACAAATTAGTACAACACATTCCTTTTTTTGAAACAATAAAGAACCCAGAAGATACAGAGATGATGTCAATAGATGTATTAAGTGAGTAGGTACTACTGAGAAAGTAAGTGAAGCTAACAAGAGACAGAACATGATAGATTTAGAAATGCAGGATTAATGGTTTATCCATGAATTCTTGCTGGTACCAGAGTTAAGTGCCATATTAATTCTTGGTGTGAACTGGGTCTTGAAGCAAAATACATTAATTGACTGTATTAGAAAGTTAATAATATGCATAATAAATGACCAGATATTGCAACTACATGAAATAAGCGAAAGGGACTTAAATCACAGTGATCCATTAAGGAGTGTTCACATTTTTATGAATAATGGCATAGTTCACAGTTCAGACTAATACCATGTAAGTCTGATTGACGATCATGACAAAAATTAATGATGTAATTGAATCTGTACATCAGGTTAAAGATTTATCAGCAACACAAAAGCAGGAGTTACTTCATAAAAGGGTATTTGTCAATAAGGAAGTATTAGTAAAAGGTTGTGAATGTAAGATAGATATGGGGAACATGAACAATTGTTTGTTCATCCATAGCCAATTCCAGTTACAAAGAAGATGGGAGAACAGGATAAATTAGTCAGCAGATTGAATGGGGTGTAATGGAGTGAAGTACTAGCCCTCAAAATAATCCCTTGATAACAGTAAGTAAGAGAGATGAAGGAATGTGAGATGTTATCGAGATTGTAACAACGAACAAAGTGATGAGATGTGAAACTGGTAGTCCCAAGAAACACAAATACTAAAATTGTAGAATGAAAGTTTGCATTCTTCATTCTTGGCTTAGGAATTTTATTGGGTGTAAAAACTATCATGAGGTTAAGGACTAGTGTGGGAGGCTGTCATACAACATGAAGCATCAGCGATCAATATATTTGTTATTTATGATTTTACAGTGTGGGTTGTCTTCTGTAGGGTGGTGGAAGTCATTAGAACAGAGCACGTCGTCGACTGTGTTAGTGATGTAGGTCAGAACTAGGAGTGTTAATATTTTTAAAAAAATATATCCATTTTGAAACAAATTCGTTCAGTGTGCTGTATATACCGGACAATGGTATCGATATATCAACGGAAATATTTTCCACGTACCTGCCTGTAAAAATTTCCTTTGTACATTGTAAATATGCTGGAAGTTTTAGAGCTGTTCCATGAAGTACTGATTTATTATTAGATATTCTGTAAATAAACACGCTAGCAACCTTTCTCCCTAACCGCAAGGACTGAAAGGAAGACGATGCGCGCTCACGCCTGGCGATAACTACTCTGCTAACGATGGTAAATGAATGTAAGCGGCACAATAAACGTATCCGTTGGATCCGTCGTTCGGTTTCCTCTCATTTCTGATTTTTCGGGAACACTTTACGTCGACTTCCTTATTTATTTCTTTTCTGCCAATGACAGCGGCCTCGCAGTTGTAGTGTCAAAATTGCAAGGTGAAGCTAAATGTTGCAGTTTCTGTTGGCAGCGCCGAGCACCGATTGCGTCAGCACATCCGTTCACACGTCTCCGCCCACCGCAAAGACAAATCTTGTTATTTAGATTTTTGTTCCTCATTTTCAACAGCGGTGTTTGAAGATCGCCAATATGAAGAAAGAGCGCACTAGTTGCGTTAAAATTGTTTTTAACGCCACTTGTGTGCAATTTTTTCAAATCGTAAATCTTGTTACACCGTTCACACCGCCACACCTCAGTGCAATCAGACTTCTTCTTTTGTCACACATACACTTTCTTCACACAGTCAAAGTGTAAGATGTGACGTGATCCGAGCTCCGAAGTAGTAAGAGTTCTTCACACAGTGACAGTAAATTTATATTCTACTGCAATTTCAAAAGAACATCTTCAAATATTTACCGAAAATTCTGGGAAAAAAACATAATATAAAATATAAATATCTGCGTATTGTGTTACCATATCGGTATCGATATATCGACATATTATGCGAATAATGACGTAGACATATTTCGATAAATTGTCATATCAATGTTGTATCGACAGCCCTAGTCAGAAATCCGGAAGCGATGTCGCATAGGTAGCTGGAGCAGGAGTCCGTAGGCGCTTGCCAACTGTCGCTCGTCAGTAGCTCCTGTAGCCTGTCCCAGTACTCTCAAAGACGGACCTGTGTTTAAAAGGGTGTCAAAAGCATGCAAAAGATGATGGGTGTCATGGAGGCAGAGGTCCGAGACCCAAACCAGGGAGGCGGTACTCTGATGTCGCGCTCATTATGTTGCTGGCAGCGCTTTCCGGTTCCTTGCTATGGCCATTCACTAGGGTAGGGTCCAGGCTCGTCCACATCTTCAGTCATGGAGGTGACCAAATAGCAGTGGCGGCTTGCAGCAGTTCAGTTCCACTACAGTTGGCTGCATGTGGTCTCAGACGTGAAGTCTTCTCTGAGCAATGGGAAGCTCCTCACAGTCGTCAAACTAATTATTTGGTAACTAACTAGCTGTAATTTTATCGGTATCAGATACGCAAATAAGGTGACCAGACGCTGAGGCTGAGGCAGCTGGAACCGTTGTATTGAAGCTGGACATAATGTCATCGGACCTCAGCCATGTGGTGCTTTTCCATCAGTAGGTCTCAGCGGACTTATCCCTAGCATGGTGGCTCGGTTACTGTCGGTTCCCCTTACCTTCACGCCGTGGATCGGTTGAGTTCTGAGGTTCCGCGTTATGGCTCCGTATTGGCAGGCTAACAGAATGAGACGTTGGGTGCTGTCATACTGCGCCGTTTGCCCGCGTACATTATCGTTCGGCTCAGAGTGGAAATGTATTATGAATGGTCTTCTGCAACACTGGCGCTCTTGGCGTATCCCAGATAAATACTGAGACACAGGTTCGTATTCTCTGCCTCTGGGCCAAGTAATATCTTTAACCATTGATACGTGCACCTCGTAATTGGATCTTCTGTGCAACAGTATACTACATTTTTATTTACAGCGAAATGCTATCGCTACAAAGTGGCACATTTCGGACTGAATACACCACTATCAGTATTTGTAATAGCTCTCAATAAAATTATATGTAAACAAGTATGTTCTCAAATTACAAGGTATGTTGACAGTTTGTGATAGCCACTAAAACTTGGCATGAAAATTTAAAGATATTCGCCTTAAATATAGTTTGAAATATGTTACTCAGTACGTTAAAAATCTTTAAAAAATGGAACAAGTATGTATCAAATAAGTCAGCAGAGTGACCTTACCAACTGCATAGTACACGTGTACTGTGATAGCCACATAATTAAATGACTCCAGTTTGTTCGAAGAGGAGTATTAATTATACTGTTAAAATATATAACTACTGTAATATTCAATCCTCTATTGCCCTCAGCAACGGTCTTTCCAAATCTGAGAATAGAAATTAAAATATACAACTAGATTGTACCCTACACTGCACAATTACGACAGTGAATTTTCTTAATTTCACTAAATATAACTGTACTTCATGTATCAAGTGATGGAAGTAAAGCATACAGGACACTGTCTTCTCTCCATAAGCCATTCGAAGAAGCAGTTATAATTAAATAACTTGTCACATAGCAGTTTACTGGAGTATGAACCCACTGCTTGCAGATAAGTGGACACCGGTCATAGCCCTTTCTTTCTCCTTTGTGTTACTCTGTTTGCGGGTGTGTCCACCAACAGCTAGAAGCACATTTACAGAATTTTTGTCGCGATTTTCATGGGTCTTTGTCTAGCACACTAACAAGAACGTCTGACGCTAGTAATTTGTCTTGCAACCATTTTCGACCAGTGTACAATTATTCTACGCCAATATTAACATTCAGGAGGAGTGTTGACGCCTTATTTTCCGTTTCAAAAGTGTTCACTTATGAGCGAATCAGTTCATTAGGATAGTATATTTTGCACTTAAGAGCACTTAGAAAAATTCAATTTTTTTTTCCTTGTGTATTTGAGAAGTGCCTCGTACTACTTTAGGAAGATGACGTCTGGGTACTCACCATCAATCTCTATAGGTACGATGAGCATGAAAGAGGACCAGTCTGTAAATTCCCCTCATAAGCTGTTGTTTCTACAGTTTCTACAGTATAAAAATACCTTACAGCAATAAAATTGCTTGACCCATGGCAAAACCTTCCGTGGAAAATAACGCTGTCTGCTCAGTGACTAAAGTGTAACATGAACAGAAACGGTCCCATTACACTCACTTGAAGTACGCCAGCCATTACGTCTGCATCTCTAAAATGACTTTTCATCCAGAATGACGCGCCGCATTGTGCCACACAGGAAATTTCCGACCCTGTCCCAACATATTTGAATAATGTAACCCGTAGGACCTTATTTTCTTACAAAGGTTCTGATGTCTTTCGAATCACAAGGGTCGCTGAATAAGACTAGTTTGCTCTGCCCGTAGCACTGAGGATAACTTTTGAGAGTTGTGCGTTAGTACTTCTTTGCAGAGCTGACCAGTGATTCTCCTGGTGTGCATACACAAATTATAAGCCTGATATATTATTATTGCGAGTAGTAGCGAGCGAATAGTTGTTGAGAGGAGTCGAAAGTGGTCAGACACAGCCCGCGGTCGATAGAAGCTGTGCGACATGAGAGTTCTAAGGAGACTTTGGTATTAATTGAGAACTGTTTCGTAATTTACCTTTTTGTTGCCTGCTTGCGCACGGGAGGGATTCTGTCAGATTTGTGTATTCATACATTGATAGTAATATTTGTATTTTTGTTGTGAACAGAGACGTGTTCAATGAGTGTAGATGCTGTGGAATAATTATGGAGTGTGTAAAGTTTGTTAGAGTTTAAATAATCTATTTTGTGAATACAGTAAATACATTGAGAATAAGATTCGTATCTTTGCTGTGGCCAGTAACGTGTTTATTGAGTATAGACATTGTGAAATAACTGTGGTCTGTGTAAAGTTTGTCGGTGTTTAAATAATCTGTTTTGCGAATATAGTAAATTAAACTCTTTATTGGTTTCCTTCATTTTTAGACCGTTTAAGACCAGTTGACTAAATCCCTCCTGATTATTCAATTTCTATATATAAAATAATATGGCAATAGTTGTCCCAATTATTACGGCCATGCATTGCGCTCTGCATGGATCGTAGTATTGCTTTTGAAATATTTGTAGAATGTTGCTGATCACGCAGTTGCAGCTGCAATAGAAGGTAAGTTGTCCGTTGTGTACAAGAGCATTGCAGAACTGTTGTTAGGAGTTGGTAGAGAATATTTTAAAACTCGCAGTCAGATACTTGAGAATTTATTTCTTTATAATTTGTAGGAAGAGTAATTAACTTCTGTTTCTTTTTGTTTTCAAACAGAATTCTACTGCTATCACAGCTGCAACGTCACATACTTCCACACGTCTTTTGAAATTAACAGTTTCGATGTGTGAAGTACCAATGCTTCAGGAAACCTTGCTTATTTCCGATGCTATCAATCGCTGTAAAGAAAGAACTTTGTAACAGCATTAAACTCCATGTAATCCATTAGTATGATCTATACAGAACATAAATACTTCGAGAAAATACTATAAATAAAGTCTTCCACTTGACTTATTTTATTGCACCAGTACCATTACATGGCATGTACCAAAATGACGGAACTAAAGTCTGTTGATATCAACTACACCTGAAACTGGCTCTAGTTTACTTAAATTTGTGCTTTGGTTACCAATAAAAAATTTACTGTCCATAGTGAAAGTATCTCAGTTTTCGGGACAGTACTATAAATTCAGAAACTGTTCTTTGTATGAAACCAAGTTTTACCCTCGAAAGAAGTTACTTTTTTGCATACTTGCCACTGTACAGATTAAAACGCTTTCTTTTCATTGTTACTAATCTGGATGGCGCTTTGGATAAGCTGTCCACTTTTCATCTGAATCCGTTCTGTCGCTTCTCCGAAATGAGCGTTAGCGATACATTTTTCGAGAGTTTTTATCCGCTCGCTGATCCCTGCTTTTACCGCTGTTCTCCAGCCGGAGTGAACAAGCTTCTGTGGCGCTGCCATCAGTCGGAGTTCACAGCCCCCTGATCACCGACCGGCGCCAGTAACCTCACTGCCAGCCAGCGCCGCGCGAACGCCAGCCGCTCGCAGCGCCCTCCTCGCCCAGCCGGCTGGCGCCAGTAACCCCGCCATCAGCCCCGGACCGCAAGTGCTAAGCCAGCCCGCCGCGCAGCGCAGCCCTGTAATACGGCTGCGGCCGGTAAGCAGATTAACACGGAACTGAGATTAACTTTTCCGCAGCCTCCCGAGAGAAAAATCGCCCGCCGGGTAATGTGACAGTCTCGTCGTGTCTACATAAATTTAGCTGCGAATGCCAGCCGGAGCTTAATCCGTCTGAACACGCGACTGGTACCTGTTAATTACTGTTTATCCCCCAGAGGCACCACTGAAAGGGTCAAAGCGTTCCTCAGACCTTCAGCGAGAGCTCTCTCTTCTGTTATCTGGTAATGAGTATTCGCAAGATGAGACTAAATCTCAATTGGGAAAAAGTATGAAAAATTTTACGCTGGACGACTCTTTAAAAATTGCCTTCGCTAGCGAACAAATCTGATAGCTCGCACTGACAAGACATAATGCCAATAAGACCCTTATGGAGTATAGAACTATTCGGGTATATTTTTTATTACTCATGAAAGTTGTGATTCGTATAGTAAGAGCTACCACAAGTGACGGTTCTGGAAATACCGAGAATATTCACTTCCAGGATGTACGAGAAAATGAAGAATTGTAGATACTGATATGAGATACATTTTTCTTATACGTACATATTTTGTGTGTACATGAGGGTGTGACTGGATGTCAAAGCAGAAAGAGCTGCCGAATCCAGCAACTCAGGACATTAGAGACCTAACAGTGGGTAAAAACCTGGTGCCAGACATCGGCCGCATGAATGAAACTATGTTGTCGCAGCTGAGAGAAGAAGAAGGAACGTTTCCTTGTCATCGTAATATCTCACACCACTTTCTCATGTTCGATGTAGTCTACAGTCTGATGTAAACTGTTGTGGTCGTTAGATGTTTTAGAGTTTAAGAACATAGTCCAATTTTTTTTAAAACAGCGTGGAGGTTTCTTTCACAAGATCAGAGCAATCGAAACGATTAGAAAAAAAGTATTTAGTTTGGTCTATAGTCGAAATTTTTATCCTATCTACAGGGTACCGGTTTCACTACCAATGCCTTCATCAGGCCATCCTATGACCGTACATGTCTGCAACATGAATTGTGTTCGAACATTATGAATACCTCGAAGAAAACGGTCGGTTGAAACACAGTCAACATGTAGTTAGGAAACGTCGTTCTTGGGGAACACAACTAGCTCTTTATTCGCGTGAAGTGTTGAGTGCTACTGACAAGAGTTTTCACGTTGATTCCGTATTTCTGGATTTCCGGAAGGCTTTTGACACTGTACCACAATACGGCTTGTTGTAAAATTGTGTGCTTATGGAATGTCGTCTCAGTTATGTGACTGGATTTGTGATTTCGTCTCAGATAGGTCACAGTTCGTAGTAATTGACGGAAAGTCATCGAGTAAAGCAGAAATGATTCCTTATCTATATAAATGATTTAGGAGAAAATCTGAGCAGCCGTCTTAGGTTGCTTGCTGATGACGCTGTCGTTTATCGACTAATAAAGTCATCAGTAGACAAAAGCAAATTGCAAAACGATTTACAAAAGATGCCTGTATGGTGCGAAAATTGGCAGTGGACCCTAAATAACGAAAAGTGTGAGGTCCTCCACATGAGTGCTAAAAGGAATCCGTTAACTCTTGTTACACGATAATCAGTCAGATCTAAAGGCCGTAAATTTAACTGCATACCTAGGCATTACAATTACGAACAACTTAAACTGGAAGGAACACATAGAAAATGTTGCCCGGAAGGCTAACCAAAGACTGCGGTTTATTCACAGGACACTTAGAAAATGTAACAGATCTACTAAGGAGACTGCCTACACTATGCTTGTCCAGCCTCTTTTAGAATAATGCTGCACGGTGCGGTATTGTTACCGGATAGGATTGACGAGGTATTTCGAAAAAGTTTAGAAAATGGCATCACGTTTTGTACTATCGCAAAATATGGGAGAGAGTGTCGCTGAAGTGATACAGGATTTGGGCTGGACATCATTAAAACAAAGGCGTTGCTCTTTGCGAAGGAATGCCAATCACCAACTTTCTCCACCGAATGCGGAAATATTTTGTTGACACCGACCTACATCGGGAGAAACGATCACGACGACAAAATAATTGAAATCAGAGCTCGTACAGAAAGATATACAGGGTGTTACAAAAAGGTACGACCAAACTTTCAGGAAACATTCCTTACACACAAAGAAAGAAAATATGTTACGTAGACACGTGTCCGGAAACGCTTACTTTCCATGTTAGAGCTCATTTTATTATTTCTCTTCAAATCACATTAATCATGGAATGGAAACACACAGCAACAGAACGTACCAGCGTGACGTCAAACACTTTGTTACAGGAAATGTTCAAAATGTCCTCCGTTAGCGAGGATACATGCATCCACCCTCCATCGCATGAAATCCCTGATGCGATGATGCAGCCCTGGAGAATGGCGTATTGTATCACAGCCGTCCACAATACGAGCACGAAGAGTGTCTACATTTGGTACCGGGGTTGCGCAGACAAGAGCTTTCAAATGCCCCCATAAATGAAAGTCAAGAGCGTTGAGTTCAGGAGAGCGTGGAGGCCATGGAATTGGTCCGCCTCTACCAGTCCATCGGTCACCGAATCTGTTGTTGAGAAGCGTACGAACACTTCCACTGAAATGTGCAGGAGCTCCATCGTGCATGAACCACATGTTGTGTCGTACTTGTAAAGGCACATGTTCTAGCAGCACAGGTAGAGTATCCCGTATTAAATCATAATAACGTGCTCCATTGAGTGTAGGTGGAAGAACATGGGGCCCAATCGAGACATCACCAACAATGCCTGCCCAAACGTTGACAGAAAATCTGTGTTGATGACGTGATTACACAATTGCGTGCAGATTCACGTCATCTCACACCTGTTGATTGCGAAGATTTACAATTTTATCACGTTAGAATGAAGCCTCATCCGTAAAGAGAACATTTGCACTGAAATGAGGATTGACACATTGTTGGATGAACCATTCGTAGAAGTGTACCTGTGGAGGCCAATCTGCTGCTGTTAATGCCTGCACACGCTGTACATGGTACGGAATCAACTGGTTCTCCAGTAACGTGACCTTGTACAGCAGCAACTTCTCTGACGCTGACATTAGAGTTATCGTCAACTGCATGAAGAATTGCCTCGTCCATTGCAGGTGTCCTCGTCGTTCTAGGTCTTCCCCAGTCGCGAGGCATAGGCTGGAATGTTCCGTGCTCCCTAAGACGCCGATCAATTGCTTCGAACGTCTTCCTGTCGGGACACGTTCGTTCTGGAAATCTGTCTCGATGCAAACGTACCGCGCCACGGTTATTGCCCCGTGCTAAACCATACATCAAATGGGCATCTGCCAACTCCGCACTTGTAAACATTGCACTGACTGCAAAACCACGTTCGTGATGAACACTAACCTGTTGATGCTACGTACTGATGTTCTTGATACTAGTACTGTAGAGCAATGAGTCGCATGTCAACACAAGCACCGAAGTCAACATTACCTTCCTTCAATTGGGCCCACTAGCGGTGAATCGAGGAAGTACAGTACATACTGACGAAACTAAAATGAGCTCTAACATGGAAATTAAGCGTTTCCAGACACATGTCCACATAACATTTTTTTCTTTATTTGTGTGTGAGGAATGTTTCCTGAAAGTTTGGCAGTACCTTTTTGCAACATCCTGTAGGTGTTCGTTCTTCCGTGCGCTATACTAGAATGGAGTAATAGAGAACTGTGAAGGTGAAACTTCCTGGCAGACTAAAACTGTGTGCCCGACCGAGACTCGAACTCGTGACCTTTACCTTTCGCGGGAAAGTGCTATATCAACTGAGCTACCCAAGCACGACTCACGCCCCGTCCTCACAGCTTTACTTCTGCCAGTATCTCGCCTCCTACCTTCCAAACTGCAGGGTTCACAGGAGAGCTTCTGTAAAGTTTGGAAGGTAGGAGGCTAGATACTGGCACAAGTAAAGCTGTGAGGACGGCGCGTGAGTTGTGCTTGGGTAGCTCAGTTGGTAGAGCACTTTCCCGCGAATGGCAAAGGTCACGAGTTCGAGTCTCGGTCGGGCACACAGTTTTAATCTGCCAGGAAGTTTAATATCAGCGCACACTCCGCTGCAGAGTGAAAATTTCATTCTGGAAACTGTGAAGGTGGTTCAACGAACCCTCTGCCAGGCACTTAAATGTGATTTTCAGAGTTCCTATGTAGATGTAGACATGTCTTGAGAATGAGCGAGAGCGAGTGCCACGGGTACAGGTAAGCCTGTTTTTTTGAGGTGCAACCTCAAAATGCTCCGTTTTATGCGTTCGTTATTATAGATAGAAAATGTTTCCGACATGCTCATTAAATGATAATTTTACAAACGTACTTTGATTTGTTTGACCTTAGTATAGCGTGATGATCGTACTTACTACCGAAACTGGTAGCAAGTAAAGGAAATAAAAATTGCAGCAGCAGACTTAAGCAAATATGTTTTTCTGATTCTTATTTACACATGGAATACCGAAACGAAAATACCCTTATTTCCGTTTCCCCATGATGACTGTGTGTAGCTCACGCTGTAGCGAGAGTATATTGATGATTCCAGTGATTTTATCCCAGTAACAAGTGTTATTAACGGACACAGTTAAGTGTCGTTTTAAATACTGTCCATTGTTACGAGAGCTGAATTTACGGATGATAGAAAATTTTGCGAAAGATCACGGTCAAATTTGTACAAATTCTTACTAATCATCTACATTCACAGCAAAAGTGAACAGCACTAGCATGCATGCTTACATTACCATCACGCTCTTTCTGATCCAAATTACATCGAAAAAAGTTTAGCATCACCTTGGTTTACAGAATTCCTGCATATAGATGTTGACCGTGGATATTGTATCACAGACACGGTCCCTTTGACTGTTCAGAGATGTCACTAAAGCCGCCCAACGATGTAGACAATCACGAATGAGCAGCGCCTGTTAGACGGAGGTGGTCCAACAGCAGATCAATTCTAGTTATTCCACCAGGAAGGAGGTACGCGGCTCACGGCTCGCGTTGTCTGTAGTTTAACCTTGCCTAGACGGTCAATACCGCGGTTCGATGGCGTCCGCTTTTACTTTGTGCCAGGAAGGGCTCTCAACAAGGGAAGCGTCCAGGCGTCTCGGAGTGAACCAAAGCGATGTTGTTCGGACATGGAGGGGATACAGAGAGACAGGAACTGTCGATGACATGCCTCGCTGAGGTCACCCAACGGCTACTACAGCAGTGCATGACCGCTACCTACGGATTGTGGCTCGGGGGACCCCTGACACCAGAGCCACCCTGTTGAATAATGCATTTCGTGCAGCCACATGACGTCGTGTTACGACTCAAACTGTGCGCAATAGGCTGCACGATGCGCAACTTCACTCCCGAAGTCTATGGCGAAATCCATCTTTGCAACCACGACAAATGGGCCCAACAAAATGCTGAATGTACCGCTCAGGATTGGCATCACGTTCTCTTTACCGATGTGTGTCGCATATGTCTTCAACCAGACAATCGTCGGACAATCGCCTTAGACACACTGTTCAGCAGCAAGGTGAAGATTCCTTGCTGTTTTCTGTTGGGATTATGCGGGGCCGACGTACGCCTCTGGTGGTCACGGAAGGCGCCATTATGGTTTTACGATATGTGAATGTCACCCTTCTTACCGATAGTGGATTCATATCGACAGTTGGGCCAACAGTACCTTGATGAACTTTTGGATGCCAAAGTATGTCCTACAGGGTATTAGAGGTACCGGTGTGTACAGAAATGTGAACCACCACCTCTGAAGGTCTCGCTGTATCGTCTTACAACATACAACGTGTAGTTTCCAAGCGCAATAAAAAAAGGTGGAAATGATGTTTATGTTGATCCCTATTCCAATTCTCGGTTCAGGTTCCGGAACTCCCACAACCGAGGTGATGCAAAACTTTTTTTGATGTACGCATTTAACACTATACATGGTCACCCTTCTATTTGGCCTACAAATGTTTCAGCGCACCCTGTGCTGTATTTGATATTTGTCTACATATTTGGATAAAATAACTCTATAAACACTGCTCAGTGGCACTTTCTTAAAACATCTCCCGTAGAGTTCAAGTAAATAGAGGTAAACAGAAGAAAAAATAGTTTGCACTGCGTGTCTTACGTCTGGGCACGTATTGTTGGAATGTCGCCACGTTTTGATATAGCCATTCTGTGTGCCGCACATTAAATTGGTAACTGCCTACGAATTAAATACCATATTTAAGCAGAACACAAGTAATGTCACTCACTACTACTACTTCTACATTTGTCAAACATTCAAGACGGAGTAATGTCAGATTTACCTCTGCCGATAATACTTCTCGATTACCTAACAAAGTGAATTCTAAATGTTGGTGTAAAACCACAATTTTCGTCGAAAAACTTTTGACTGTGAACTATTACTAATAATAGAAAATTGTGGATTGATATAGGCATTTCTCCTTTTTGATCTAAGGTATATGCTCGAGAATCTCTTACATGTATATGGTACATATGTATATATGTTTGTCTCTTGTTTTCCTGCAAATTTAGTAACAATTTAGCTGTCGCTAGAAGTGACCATAGTATTGCAGTGCTGTGCTTTGTTAACTTTGTTACTTGGTTGTGTAATGAAGATTTTGTTTTTAAGTTTATTTCACTTGAAATGGTGGAGTCGAGATCGTCGTCTAGCTAGCTGCTCTTTGAATGGTGTAACATATGGATCGTTCCTGGTTTTGTCTATCCATCTCTTATTGAAACAAATGCAGACACATCACTATGACATTTACTGAAGCATAAAACCAAATTACTGCATGTTAAACACATGCGATGTTCAGATTTAAAGAAATAAATTCAATTTTGACTTGGTATTTATTTGAACATGGAGTAAATGGTAATATATTACAATATGAGCAGAAGATTGTCATTGTGGAAACCGAAATTGCTAACTTAATACAACAATTCTTTCACTTAGCACGATTAACTAATGTTTAACAACAACACTGCACTGGACAATTACTCATCATAGTGATTTTCAGGATAAAGGTCGACAATATTTGCCACATGGAGAGATTAAATCATACTTTTTGTAGATGTGTACTATAACATGCACTATAACACCAATGTGCGTTCAGTATTCTTACCCCTTCCTGACACTTTAAAGAATCAAACCCTTTTGCAGAAAACAGCTTCAAACTCAGTAAAAATGAGTTTATCAAGCATTTCAATGTTTATGACGACATATATTCTGAAATGTGTGTCACACAACGATATATATGGTTACTGTCAGCGAAATGTGTTACGAATAGAAGTAGTATTAAAGAAATAATAAATGAAAGCGTCACGCATGTTGCTGAATTTTTCCTGCATGAACAGCGAACAAAAGGGCTAGTGATAAACTTTTTCCTTTCATTATTTTGTGGGGGTATATCAGGAATATACTCAGTGTAATTTGTGTGCCGGTGTTATCCTGTCCCAAGACGTGTACAAAGTTTTTAACGTTATTCCTTAACTTCTTCTACTAATCCTTTCACGCAATATTCTGCCTCTTAATAGGCAGACGACGACATCATTTTAAATTTGTAAATCCTTTCAATATTTGCGATAGTGGTGGAAGCAGAAGAAGCGATTTAAGATTTGTGGCGCGGCTGGGAATCGAATCCGGTTCTTCTTGTTTGCTAAACAGAAATACCAACCATTACATCACCGCAGCACTATGGCCAACATTGCTGCACGAACTACCCAAGCCGATGCCCTCCTCAACACAAACTTCAGTTCATATCTTCAGCTTATATTTTCCCCAATACATTATCATTGTTGCCAGGGTTCCCCCGCGTTGGAATAGTACCACAGCGTTGGACATGATGGGTTCGAGTCCCGGCCGCGGCACAAATTTTAATTCGCTTTTTCTGCTTCCATCATGATCGCAGATGGAGATGAGACTTAATGTCTCAGGGAAAACTTTAATTATAAGGCCGTTCAATATTTATATGAAATACTGAAAATGAAATTTTTGTTGACTCTAAACACCGTTAAACTGCCGATTTGGTGATCGGGTGGCCGTTTTAAGGTTTGGTGATATCGATTAGTAACGTCATATGACATGGGGCAAGCTTGAAATCTGAATATCATGACGTTACAGGAATAGCTGTCTGATCGTTGCAAAGTGCCATCTTCTCGTCACCTGTAAGGATTCCCAGAGTCAATATCAGTCTTAAAGTAAACGCCGCTAACGTCACAGTAACTACGAAGTTTGCACAAGGCGTACTTACAAGGACAATTGTCCCTTCGTGACAACTACTCTTTCCTAAATGCTCTAGCATTTCGTTGGAATTGTTTCTAGAGTACTAGTTAATGTTGAGAAGGTGTGCCGTTTTGTGTTGTTTGATACAGCGAAAAATTATTTCCTGTTGACTAAAGAAGTTTTATTTTTAGGTTACAGGCTTGATGTTCTAGTTTTTCAAGGGCTCTATGACAATCTATTATGATCATAAGTCGTTAATATTATTTTATACCTGAGTGATTTATGTCTTTTCTATAATCTCGACCATAAAGCTGCTCATTTAAGCTATAGGAATATACATAGCTCTGGTGAGACCTACCCATCTAAACCTGTTCTTCGAATCAAACTGCACTCGTCGTTGTATTGCGTATTTGTTCTTGGCCACATCATCGCAATGCACTGGATGTTGCTGACTTCGACCACGACGGAAGAGAAGGACATTGGTTGTTTTCCACACACGGTGTGCAATAAAGAATTTTAGAAGTTGATATTGGTTTTCCGTCTTGTGCAGAATGAGACACACACATAACTTCAGTTCAGTTTACAAAAGTGAAGTGTATATAATGGAGCGCAAGAAATACTGCAGATGGCAAAAGCTGTCAGGCGTATATGTGAATCGAAGACGTTCGACGCTAAGCGGTGCTAGCAAGGATGGAAGAAGCACCAATAAGAACGGAATATGCTTTATAAATAAAAGAGAAACGCGTTTGGTGTAACTCTCTTCAATTAAACTGCAGTAAGCTGAAGACGGAAAACCAAGAGTAACTGATTTTAACAGCTGCTGCGGAAGATGGCCATGCAAACAAACGTTTTAAGTATGTCGTACTCAAGTCTGAGCATCGTTTGTGCAACATTATGTAACACGATCAGAATGATGTATTTTATCTACTTTACCTGTAGCACGATAGCGACATTCTCGTTTCTGTCTGTAAATCCCTCGTATGAAGCCTGAATGAGCTGATGTCAATAGTGGGGCTACTCCGTTGAACATTACTGCCAGATTCCTCCCCCCTTCCTCCTTCCTCCCTCTTCATTGCTATTGCCTCATTGGCCAATTGCCCTATGTATAGAATTGTTGTTCTTGTTGTGGTCTTCAGTCCTGAGATTGGTTTGATGCAGCTCTCCATGCTACCGTATCCTGTGCAAGTTTCTTCATCTTCCAGTACCTACTGCAACCTACATCCTTCTGAATCTGCTTAGTGTACTCATCTCTCGGTCTCCCTCTACGATTTTTACCCTCCACACTGCCCTCCAATGCTAAATTTGTGATCCCTTGATGCCTCAAAACATGTCCTACCAACCGATCCCTTCTTCTAGTCAAGTTGTGCCACAGACTTCTCTTCTCCCCAATCCTATTCAATAGCTCCTCATTAGTTACGTGATCTATCCACCTTATCTTCAGTATTCTTCTGTAGCACCACATTTCGAAAGCTTCTATTCTCTTCTTGTCCAAACTAGTTATCGTCCATGTTTCACTTCCATACATGGCTACACTCCAAACAAATATTTTCAGAAATGACTTCCTGACACTTAAATCTATATTCGATGTTAACAAATTTCTCTTCTTCAGAAACGCTTTCCTTGCCATTGCCAGTCTACATTTTATATCCTCTCTACTTCGACCATCATCAGTTATTTTACTTCCTAAATAGCAAAACTCCTTTACTACTTTAAGTGTCTCATTTCCTAATCTAATTCCCTCAGAAACACCCGATTTAATTGGACTACATTCCATTATCCTCGTTTTGCTTTTGTTGATGTTCATCTTATATCCTCCTTTCAAGACACTGTCCATTCCGTTCAACTGCTCTTCCAAGTCCTTTGCCGTCTCTGACAGAATTACAATATCATCGGCGAACCTCAAAGTTTTTACTTCGTCTCCATGAATTTTAATACCTACTCCAAATTTTTCTTTTGTTTCCTTTACTGCTTGCTCAATATACAGGTTGAATAACATCGGGGAGAGGCTACAACCCTGTCTCACTCCTTTCCCAACCACTGCTTCCCTTTCATGCCCCTCGACTCTTATGACTGCCATCTGGTTTCTGTACAAATTGTAAATAGCCTTTCGCTCCCTGTATTTTACCCCTGCCACCTTTAGAATTTGAAAAAGAGTATTCCAGTCAACATTGTCAAAAGCTTTCTCTAAGTCTACAAATGCTAGAAACGTAGGTTTGCCTTTTCTTAATCTTTCTTCTAAGATAAGTCGTAAGGTCAGTATTGCCTCACGTGTTCCAACATTTCGACGGAATCCAAACTGATCCTCCCCGAGGTCCGTATCTACCAGTTTTTCCATTCGTCTGTAAAGAATTCGCGTTAGTATTTTGCAGCTGTGACTTATTAAACTGATAGTTCGGTAATTTTCACATCTGTCAGCGCCTGCTTTCTTTGGGATTGGAATTATTATATTCTTCTTGAAGTCTGAGGGTATTTCGCCTGTCTCATACATCTTGCTCACCAGCTGGTAGAGTTTTGTCATGACTGGCTCTCCCAAGGCCGTCAGTAGTTCCAATGGAATGTTGTCTACTCCGGGGGCCTTGTTCCGACTCAGGTCTTTCAGTGCTCTGTCAAACTCTTCACGCAATATCGTATCACCCATTTCGTCTTCATCTACATCCTCTTCCATTTCCATAATATTGTCCTCAAGTACATCACCCTTGTATAAACCTTCTATATACTCCTTCCACCTTTCTGCCTTCCCTTCTTTGCTTAGAACTTGGTTGCCATCTGAGCTCTTGATATTCATACACGTGGTTCTCTTCTCTCCAAAGGTCTCTTTAATTTTCCTGTAGGCAGTATCTATCTTACCCCTAGTGAGATAAGCCTCTACATCCTTACATTTATCCTCTAGCCATCCCTGTTTAGCCATTTTGTACTTCCTCTCGATCTCATTTTTGAGACGTTTGTATTCCTTTTGTCTGCTTCATTTACTGCATTTTTATATTTTCTCCTTTCATCAATTAAATTCAATATTTCTTCTGTTACCCAAGGATTTCTAGCAGCCCTCGTCTTTTTACCTACTTTATCCTCTGCTGCCTTCACTACTTCATCCCTCATAGCTACCCATTATTCTTCTACTGTATTTCTTTCCCCTATTCCTGTCAATTGTTCCCTCATGCTCTCTTTGAAACTCTGTACAACCTCTGGTTCTTTCAGTTTATCCAGGTCCCATCTCCTTAATTTCCCACATTTTTGCAGTTTCTTCAGTTTTAATCTACAGGTCATAACCAATAGATTGTGGTCAGAGTCCACATCTGCCCCTGGAAATGTCTTACAACTTAAAACCTGGTTCCTAAATCTCTGTCTTACCATTATATAATCTATCTGATACCTTTTAGTATCTCCAGGGTTCTTCCACGTATACAACCTTCTTTCATGATTCTTAAACCAAGTGTTACCTATGACTAAGTTGTGCTCTGTACAAAATTCTACTAGGCGGCTTCCTCTTTCATTTCTTAGCCCCAATCCATATTCACCTACTATGTTTCCTTCTCTCCCTTTTCCTACACTCGAATTCCAGTCACCCATTACTATTAAATTTTCGTCTCCCTTCACTATCTGAATAATTTCTTTTATTTCATCGTACATTTCTTCAATTTCTTCGTCATCTGAAGAGCTAGTTGGCATATAAACTTGTACTACTGTAGTAGGTGTGGGCTTCGTATCTATCTTGGCCACAATAATGCGTTCACTATGCTGTTTGTAGTAGCTTACCCGCATTCCTATTTTCCTATTCATTATTAAACCTACTCCTGCATTACCCCTATTTGATTTTGTGTTTATAACCCTGTAATCACCTGACCAGAAGTCTTGTTCCTCCTGCCACCGAACTTCACTAATTCCCACTATATCTAACTTTAACCTATCCATTTCCCTTTTTAAATTTTCTAACCTACCTGCCCGATTAAGGGATCTGACATTCCATGCTCCGATCCGTAGAACGCCAGTTTTCTTTCTCCTGATAACGACATCCTCCTGAGTAGTCCCCGCCCGGAGATCCGAATGGGGGACTATTTTACCTCCGGAATATTTTACCCAAGAGGACGCCATCATCATTTAATCATACAGTAAAGCTGCATGTCCTCGGGAAAAATTACGGCTGTAGTTTCCCCTTGCTTTCAGCCGTTCGCAGTACCAGCACAGCAACGCCGTTTTGGTTAATGTTGCAAGGCCAGATCAGACAATCATCCAGACTGTTGCCCCTGCAACTACTGAAAAGGCTGCTGCCCCTCTTCAGGAACCACACGTTTGTCTGGCCTCTCAACAGATACCCCTCCGTTGTGGTTGCACCTACGCTACGGCCATCTGTATCGCTGAGGCACGCAAGCCTCCCCACCAACGGCAAGGTCCATGGTTCATGGGGGGTATAGAATGGTAGGAAATTTAAAAACTGTTGTGGAGACCAAAAATAGACAAAATGTGCTGCTGGATTTTTCTGCCAACTCCTTGAAGTCTCGGTGGAAGTAGAGTATGTGTACTAAATGTAAAATGGCTAGAAATTTAAAATTTCAAAATGTGGCATTGTCCTGTTATGTGAAATTCAGAAGATACAAGACTGTGTGTGGACATGGGGAAACGAACGCAGTCCTATGATACCGCAATCCAAGATGGAAGACTTGGGGATACGAGAGGATCCTGCATGGTTGTCAGACCTCACATATCTAACGTTCAGAAACCTATCCTAAGTTTACAATGGTGTGAAGTTAAAAAAAAAAATCATTGGCTTTACTCACACCTATGACCTTATAGTCCACCGGTATTTTTCTCGTATTTACACTCCTGGAAATTGAAATAAGAACACCGTGAATTCATTGTCCCACGAAGGGGAAACTTTATTGACATATTCCTGGGGTCAGATACATCACATGATCACACTGACAGAACCACAGGCACATAGACACAGGCAACAGAGCATGCACAATGTCGGCACTAGTACAGTGTATATCCACCTTTCGCAGCAATGCAGGCTGCTATTCTCCCATGGAGACGATCGTAGAGATGCTGGATGTAGTCCTGTGGAACGGCTTGCCATGCTATTTCCACCTGGCGCCTCAGTTGGACCAGCGTTCGTGCTGGACGTGCAGACCGCGTCAGACGACGCTTCATCCAGTCCCAAACATGCTCAATGGGGGACAGATCCGGAGATCTTGCTGGCCAGGGTAGTTGACTTACACCTTCTAGAGCACGTTGGGTGGCACGGGATACATGCGGACGTGCATTGTCCTGTTGGAACAGCAAGTTCCCTTGCCGGTCTAGGAATGGTAGAACGATGGGTTCGATGTCGGTTTGGATGTACCGTGCACTATTCAGTGTCCCCTCGACGATCACCAGAGGTGTACGGCCAGTGTAGGAGATCGCTCCCCTCACCATGATGCCGGGAGTTGGCCCTGTGTGCCTCGGTCGTATGTAGTCCTGATTGTGGCGCTCACCTGCACGGCGCCAAACACGCATACGACCATCATTGGCACCAAGGCAGGAGCGACTCTCATCGCTGAAGACGACACGTCTCCATTCGTCCCCCCATTCACGCCTGTCGCGACACCACTGGAGGCGGGCTGCACGATGTTGGGGCGTGAGAAGAAGACGGCCTAAAGGTGTGCGGGACTGTAGCCCAGCTTCATGGAGACGGTTGCGAATGGTCCTCGCCGATGCCCCAGGAGCAACAGTGTCCCTAATTCGCTGGGAAGTGGCGGTGCGGTCCCCTACGGCACTGCGTAGGATCCTACGGTCTTGGCGTGCATCCGTGCGTCGCTGGGTCCGGTCCCAGGTCGACGGGCACGTGCACCTTCCGCCGACCACTGGCGACAACATCGATGTACTGTGGAGACCTCACGCCCCACGTGTTGAGCAATTCGGCGGTACGTCCACCCGCCCTCCCGCATGCCCACTATACGCCCTCGCTCAAAGTCCGTCAACTGCACATACGGTTCACGTCCACGCTGTCGCGGCATGCTACCAGTGTTAAAGACTGCAATGGAGCTCCGTATGCCACGGCAAACTGGCTGACACTGACGGCGGCGGTGCACAAATGCTGCGCAGCTAGCGCCATTCGACGGCCAACACCGCGGTTCCTGGTGTGTCCGCTGTGCCGTGCGTGTGATCATTGCTTGTACAGCCCTCTCGCAGTGTCCGGAGCAAGTATGGTGGGTCTGACACACCGGTGTCAATGTGTTCTTTTTTCCATTTCCAGGAGTGTAATATTCAAAGAATTTCTACTCCTGCTAGGATAGGATAGGAACAACTGCGTCTTTATTTAAATAAACATGCGGTCTCCAGATCATCGATCGCGGATTTCGTCACCGCTGAAGGTCTGTGTCACACCAACTCGGCTCACCCGTACTGCCGCTGGATGGCCCCAATGTGCTACAGTGCTGTGCTGCCAATGGCCACTCGCTAGGTGTTGAAAAGGCTGCCTGAACCACTCTGCCGATTCGACTAACACGATGAGCATGTTAGCACGAGTCATGGTCAGAGGATAAGTTTAGTAGATTGTTATATTTTGTTAGACAAAGTATATTTGAAAAAAATTACAAGATAATGTCAACATACTTTTTGACTGTTTTTCCACATTAATACACGTGGTGTCTTGGTCGAAGATTCTTTATATCCTCCTCGAAGAACCATCCCACCAGCTCCTCCCCATCCCGTCTCTCCCCTTCAGAACTTCTTCCTATACCTGTTTCTCGTTTGAAAACTCAATTCTACTGATCTATGCATTAAGGAAGGTCAAAAGATGACAATCTGAAGGCGACAATTTAGCGTAATAAGGGGGCTGGTTCAAACATTCAAACTAAATTAATCCAAGAGCACCTTAGTGGGTAAGTCTGTGTGAGAACGTGTGTTTACGTGCAAGAGACTCACTCCTCTAGTTATCATTCCACTTCTTTTGTTTTGAATGCTCCGTTTGAGTCTTTTTAGGGTCTTAATATCGTCATGCGTTGATCATCTCTGCTTGAGGTATGTACTCGACCCAAATTAGGCCTTTTCGTTTTCAAAACACTGGCCGTGATATTTTTTTTGCTCGAAATTGTGATTTTGAATTTTTTGAGAGTTGAGGAATTGGCGTGACGCTACTGTTACGATTCTTTTTTATCTCAAGCGGGAAATGAGTCAGCCACATTTCATCTTAAGCACTATAGAGCTCAGAAAACACTCCCGTTCCAGTGCACATCGATCAAGAAATTCACGGGTACTATTGACCTGATTTTTCTCGTGCTGCCCTGTGGGGCACATCCTGGGCACAGCTTCCGGTATCTGTAAGTGTCTGGTAAAGGAGAGTTCTGAAAAGTTGTGGAAACATCGCAGTAATTTCTTCCAACGTGAACTGGCAGTCTTCACGATCTGTTTCCTTGATTTTTTGTAGCAAGTCATCAGTCAAAAGAAAAGGTCTTCTATTTCTCTGCTCGTCGTGAATATCTTTTCTGTCTCCACTGAGCTCCCTACTCCATTTAAATACATTTGTTCTGTTCACAACAGCTTCATCGTTAACCGGTTTGAATCGCTGAAATGTTTCGTTACGTCATATTTTTCGCGAGTAGGAAGGAGATCACAGGATGAAGCTAACACTAGGCGAGATTTATTACAGACATCTTTCACACAACTCCACACCACAACGTGAATTTGCGAACCACCATGTTCCAGCAATGCTCACTCTGGATAGGGGATCCCGCTATACCACTCAGTGTTACCAAGCCTCAAAAAAAAAAATAAAAAAAAAAAAAAAAAAAAAATAGCCAATTATGGCCAAGTACACTTACTTTCCAAACAAGCCTTACAGTTCCGATTTATGCTTTCACAGTGAAGCCATAACTCTGCCACGTATCAAAGACGATGGAAAATGAAACACACTTACACTCATTTTCAAGTTGAGTCACGATCGTCAAATACGCTATGTTGCCATAAACAGAAAGTGATCTAAAGCTCAAACTAGCACTGCATTTTACGTGACTTTTAGGTGATTTCTGATATTTAATTATATAAAAGGCGTTGAACATTTACAGCGGAATCCCCCCTGGTAACAAGTGAAGAATGTCAAAGTATTAACGACATGTGAAAGAGCATCAAGATCGTAGTCTACTCGTGGTCTAGGGGTAGCGTCTTTGATTCATAATCAAAATATCTTCGGTCCCGGGTTTGATCACCACCACTGTTTAAATTTTGATAAACAATCAGCATAGGCGGCCGAAGACTTCCGGCATAAGAAGTCAGCCTCATTCTGCCAACGGCCTTGTCAAAGAGGGTGGAGGAGCGGATAGAGGTTCAGGGCACTCTCTTCTCATAGGAGTGGGAAATTGCCCCTAAAGGCGGAAGAATCAGCAATGATCAACGACATGAGGATGCAGAAGGCAATGGAAACTACTGCATTAAAGACACGTAACGTGTATCCACAGGACATGTGGCCTGTAGTTGAAGAAGTGTCATGATGATCTCTCCATTGGCAAAAGATTCCGGAATAGTCCCCCATTCGGATCTCCGGGAGGGGACAGCCAAGGGGGAGGTTACCATGAGAAAAAGATTGAATAATCAACGAAAGGATAATGTTCTACGAGTCGGGGCGTGGAATGTCAGAAGCTTGAACGTGGTAGGGAAACTAGAAAATCTGAAAAGGGAAATGCAAAGGCTCAATCTAGATATAGTAGGGGTCAGTGAAGTGAAGTTGAAGGAAGTAAAGGATTTCTGGTCAGATGAGTAACGAGTAATATCAACACCAGCAGAAAATGGTATAACGGGTGTAGGATTCGTTATGAATAGGAAGGTAGGGCAGAGGGTGTATTACTGTGAACAGTTCAGTGACCGGGTTGTTCTAATCAGAATCGACAGCAGACCAACACCGACAACGATAGTTCAGGTATACATGCCGACGTCGCAAGCTGAAGATGAACAGATAGAGAAAGTTTATGAGGATATTAAAAGGGTAATGCATTATGCACCAGGGGACGAAAATCTAATAGACTGGGCGACTGGAATGCTGTTGTAGGGGAAGGAGTAGAAGAAAGGGTTACAGGAGAATATGGGCTTGGGACAAGGAATGAAAGAGGAGAAAGCCTAATTGAGTTCTGTAACAAGTTTCAGCTAGTAATAGCGAATAGCCTGTTCAAGAATCACAAGAGGAGGAGGTATACTTGGAAAAGGCCGGGAGATACGGGAGGATTTCAATTAGATTACATTATGGTCAGACAGAGATTCCGAAATCAGATGCTGGATTGTAAGGCGTACCCAGGAACAGATATAGACTCAGATCACAATATAGTAGTGATGAAGAGTAGGCTGAAGTTCAAGACATTAGTCAGGAAGTATCAATACGCTAAGAAGTGGGATACGGAAGTTCTAAGGAATGACGAGATACGTTTGAAGTTCTCTAACGCTATAGATACAGCAATAAGGAATAGCGCAGTAGGCAACACAGTTGAAGAGGAATGGACGTCTCTAAAAGGGCCATCACAGAAGTTGCGAAGGAAAACGTAGGTACAAAGAAGGTAGTTGCGAAGAAACCATGGGTAACAGAAGAAATACTTCAGTTGATTGATGAAAGGAGGAAGTACAAACATGTTCCGGGAAAATCAGGAATACAGAAATACAAGTCGCTGAGGAATGAAATAAATGGGAAGTGCAGGGAAGCTAAGACGAAATGGCTGCAGGAAAAATGTGAAGACATCGAAAAAGATATGATTGTCGGAAGGACAGACTCAGCATACAGGAAAGTCAAAACAACATTTGGTGACATTAAAAGCAACGGTGGTAACATTAAGAGTGCAACGGGAGTTCCACTGTTAAATGCAGAGGAGAGAGCAGATAGGTGGAAAGAATACATTGAAAGCCTCTATGAGGGTGAAGATTTGTCTGATGTGATAGAAGAAGAAACAGGAGTCGATTTAGAAGAGATAGGGAATCCAGTATTAGAATCGGAATTTAAAAGAGCTTTGGAGGACTTACGGTCAAATAAGGCAGAATTTCTAAAATCATTAGGGGAAGTGGCAACAAAACGACTATTCACGTTGTTGTGTAGGATATATGAGTCTGGCGACATACCATCTGACTTTCGGAAAAGCATTATCAACACAATTCCGAAGACGGCAAGAGCTGACAAGTGCGAGAATTATCGCACAATCAGCCTAACAGCTCATGCATAGAAGCTGTTTACAAGAATAATATACAGAAGAATGGAAAAGAAAATTGATAATGCGCTAGGTGACGATCAGTTTGGCTTTAGGAAAAGTAAAGGCACGAGAGAGGCAATTCTGACGTTACGGCTAATAATGGAAGCAAGGCTAAAGAAAAATCAAGACACGTTCATAGGATTTGTCGACCTGGAAAAAGCGTTCGACAATATAAAATGGTGCAAGCTGTTGAAGATTCTGAAAAAAGTAGGGGTAAGCTATAGGGACAGACGGGTCATACACAATATGTACAACAACCAAGAGGGAATAATAAGAGTGGACGATCAAGAACGAAGTGCTCGTATTAAGAACGGAGTAAGACAAGGCTGTAGCCTTTCGCCCCTACTATTCAATCTGTACATCGAGTAAGCAATGATAGAAATAAAAGAAAGGTTCAGGAGTGGAATTAAAATACAAGGTGAAAGGATATCAATGATTCGATTCGCTAAAGACATTGCTATCCTGAGCGAAAGTGGAGAAGAATTAAATGATCTGCTGAACGGAATGAACAGTCTAATGAGTACACAGTATGGTTTGAGAGTAAAACGGAGAAAGACGAAAGTAATGAGAAGTAGTAGAAATGAGAACAGCGAGAAACTTAACATCAGGATTGATCGTCACGAAGTCAATGAAGTTAAGGAATTCTGCTACCTAGGCAGTAAAATAACCAATGACGGACGGAGCAAGGAGGGCATCAAAAGCAGACTCGTTATGGCAAAAAAGGCATTTCTGGCCAAGAGTAGTCTACTAATATCAAATACCGGCCTTAATTTGACGAAGAAATTTCTGAGGATGTAATTCTGGAGTACAGCATTGTATGGTAGTGAAATATAGACTGTGGGAAAACCGGAACAGAAGAGAATCGAAGCATTTGAGATGTGGTGCTATAGACGAATGTTGAAAATTAGGTAGAATGATAAGGTAAGGAATGAGGAGGTTCTACGCCGAATCGGAGAGGAAAGGAATATGTGGAAAACACTGATAAGGAGAAGGGACAGGATGATAGGACATCTGCTAAGACATGAAGGAATGACTTCCATGGTACTAGAGGGAGCTGTAGAGGGCTAAAACTGTAGAGAGAGATTGGAATACGTCAAGCAAATAATTGAGGACGTAGGTTGCAAGTTCTACTCTGAGATGAAGAGGTTAGCACAGGAAAGGAATTCGTGGCGGGCTGCATCAAACCAGTCAGTAGACTGATGACAAAAAAAAAGTCTACTCGTCGGAAGATAAGACTTCTGTCTGCAAACTTACACACTTCAATAGGATTTTTAAATCATTTTCTGACGAATATCACTATGATTTCTTCATCATGGGTGATTGTGCAGAAGGCCCTTTGCTTTTCGCGGTAGTGACTATCAAGGGACGTGTACAAAAAGGTTTCGGGCTTGCAGCCGGTCGTCGTAAACTTCACTGCACGATATTGCGGCTGGGCAACCGCCAGACATCTTCCGGTGAGCCGAACAAGGACTGTCCTTGTTCGGCTCACCTGTAGATGGATGGCGGTTTTCCAGCCGAAATATCGTGCAAAGAAGTTTACGACGAACGGCTACAAGCCCCAAATCTTTCTGAACAGTTGACTCGTCGCGAAAATGACAAATTTTACAAGAGAGGTGTAGTGAAACAACCTCACATGCGAACTAATTGGAGCTCTCCAAGCCTGATAGTTTGTAGCACATTGAAATATATTCGACTGTAGTGAAATATTTCCTACAGTCATTGAATTTAGAGTTATTCAAGGCTATGAGGATTCAGTTTTATGAAGGTTACTTTGAAATGTATCGGACGATGTTTAAACTTTCAATATCTTATGTGAAACGGGAATCAGCATTTATTAAAGGATAACACTGTTATGTATCACAACAACTGTGGCCGCTACATTAAATCTCATTGAAAACCTGTGAAACAAATCAGGTACCACCACTACTATCACCTGCTACTGCTACAACTAGATAGGAACCAGTTACAGTCTATAATATGAATCTATTGCTCCAACCACACTGAATTCGCCATGAATCTTCAGCTTGTATCTATGGATTCAATGAGTTACACTACAACCACTACTACTTCACCAACTGCACTACACTGACCACAAGTGTTTATGGAGTAGTATAGCACGTTTTTCTGTACACACAGCCGTAGAACTGACTATGGAACAAGGTTTAAAACATGCTATAAGAGTCTGAGGACCGTTGATGTCTAACTCATCACATTCGTCTGATCTGAATGCTTCTGAGACGTTCTTGGACGTCAGATCTGCACCCATGGTTTGTGGAAATTGTGTAAACATGTTATGCCAGACAACAAGAAAACCAGAATAATTCGCTATAGCACTGATATGTTTTCATGCGCGATCTGTCGACAATGAGAAGCTGGCAGGTGCCGTGCAGTGTAAGTCGTAACAGCCATCATGACCATCCGCAACGTTGGCCCGCTAAGAAATTCCCACGCCTTGTTGGGAAGATTTAACAGTTCATCATAAATGATTTACAATTCTTGTGGAAGCATGTGATATATACACAACGCTTGTAGGTATACATGGAACAGGGCAAATCAACTGAGACCAGTATTCATCAGAAACCTGTGGTGAGCTTGCAGTTCCGTAGTTGTTGCGGACAACTTCACATGATAATTCAGTGGATGCTGCTGTCACCTGACAAAACTAACCGGCCGGAGTGGCCGAGTGGTTCTAGGAGTTACAGTGTGGAACAGCGCGACCGCTACGGTCGCAGGTTACAGTCCTGCCTCGGGCATGTATGTGTGATCTCCTTAGGTTAGTTAGGTTTAAATGGTTCTAAGTTATAGGGGACTGATGAACTCAGATGTTAAGACCCATAGTGCTCAGAGCCATTTTTGAACCTGCCAAAACTGTACCAGCTAATCTGATCCTGTTCTTTTATCTGGGCTGCTCTCCTAGAAGTACGTTCCGCTGACGTCCATTTCTAAACTGCTCGAGGATATTATGCATTTTTATGAACGATAGAAAATCATTATTACTGAGCCGGAATCAGATCGTAATTTCGTGAACTGTTTCTGTCATTTATCTACTTGCGTAACGTATCATCTACACTACTGGCCATTAAAATTGGTACACCACGAAGATGACGTGCTACAGACGCAAAATTTTACAGGCTGGACGGAGATGCTGTGATATGCAAATGATTAGCTTTTCAGGGCATTCACACAAGGTTTGCGCCGATGGCGACACCTACAGCGTGCGCACATGAGGAAGGTTTCCAACCGATTTCTCATACACAAACAGTAGTTGACCGGCGTTGCCTGGTGAAACGTTGTTGTGATGCCTCGTGTAAGGAGGAGAAATGCGTACCATCACGTTTCCGACTTTTATAAAGGTCGGATTGTAGCCTATCGCGATTGCGGTTTATCGTATCGCGGCATTGATACTCGCTTTGGTCGAGACAATGACTGTTAGTAGAGTATGGTGTCGTTGGGTTTAGGAAGGTAATACGGAACGCCGTGCTGGATCCCAACGGCCTCGTATCACTAGCAGTCGAGATGAGAGGCATCTTATCCGCATGGCTGTAACGGATCGTGCAGCCACGTCTCGATCCCTGAGTCAACAGATGGAGACGTTTGCATGACATGAACCATCTGCACGAACAGTTCCACGACGTTTGCAGCGGCATGGATTGTCATCTCGGAGACCATTACTGCGGTTATCCTTGATCACAGACAGGATAGCCTGCGATGGTGTACTCACCGACGAACCTGGGTGCACTAATGGCAAAACGTAATTTTTTCTGATGAATCCAGGTTCTGTTTACAGCAGGTTCTGTTTACAGCATCATGATGGTCGCATTCGTGTTTGGCGACGTCGCGGTGAAAGGACATTGGAAGTGGATATTCGTCATCGCCATACTGGCGTATCACCCAGCTTGCTGGTAGGGGGTGCCATTAATTACACGTCTCGGTCACCTCTTGTTTGCATTGACGGCACTATGAACAGTGGACGTTACATTTCTGATGTGTTAAAACCCGTGGCTCTATCCTTCATTCGATGCCAGCCAAATACTACATTTCAACAGGATAATGCACGACCACATGTTTCAGATCCTGTACGATTCTTCCTGGAAATAGAAAATGTTTGACTGCAGCCCTGACCAGCACATTTTCCAGACCTCTCACCAACTGAAAACGTCTGGTCAATGGTGGCCTAGCAACTGGCTCGTCACAATACGCCAGTCACTACTCTTGATGAACTGTGGTATCGTGTTGAAGTTGGATGGGCAGCTGTACCTGTACACGCCATCCAAGCTCTGTATGACTCAATTTCCAGGCGTATCAAGGCCGTTATTACGGCCGGAGGTGGTTGTTCGAGGTACTGATTTCTCAGGATCTAAACACCCAAATTGCGTGAAAATGTAATGTATGTCAGTTCTAGTATAATATATTTGTCCAATGAATACCCCTTTATCATCTGCATTTCTTCTTGGTGTAGCAATTTTAATGACCAGTAGTGTACATTGTACACTCTACCGACATGCTATTTGCCACGTACCCGGCGTCCGCGTAAAGTATTCGGCAATCCCCTAGACAATGGAGCATCACGGGTTGCATATGTTCCTCCCCGGACTGCGTCGATCGGAACAAGGGCAACGCGCAACCAGAGATGTCCTGAGCCAGGGACCTGTTTCCTTCGCCGTGTCATGTGTGCAGAACTGGATCGGCACGAATTCCTCCTTGTCACAACTATATAGGGCGGTGCAGGCCAACTCGTTAGCAGTTCTCTCCACCGGATTTCTGTGCCAAGTTATCCGCCAGTTCTTAGCAGCCCATGTGTCTGAACCCAATCCGAAGCCACCACAGCGAGATCTGCGACTCTCTACCGATATCCCGAGACGTACCTGTTGGCCAACTACGCCGAACGCTAACTTCCCTCGTTAGGGATTGTCAGTGTATAGCCTTCTCGTCCCTCTACGTATATTCACTGTGTGATCCAGCTGTATACTTGCAAGTGTGTGAGAAGTTGTACTCTTTTTTATTGAGAAGAGTTTCCCTTTGTCATTAAATGTCTCTATTGTGGTCGTAATAAAAACGTGTTATTGTTTGCCTGTGTCATATTAATTCTTATCAAGCATCTCTCGGTGGGAGATATAACATTGGAGACGATTCATTTGGAACCTGGTGGTCGTGTTTGTGCTTCTTCTCTGTTCCTTATTCTCCCAGTTCGCTTGATATTGGGTTTCTTTTGTTTGTTTCACCGTCGGCGAACAGCCAGTATCCAAAGCACTTGACATGACGCAACAAATGTAGCTCTTTCTGCAGAACGTGCAGGAGGTCTTGCTAGGGTTGGTCGCTACTACAGCGAGCCTTACAGCAGCGTCCGCCATATGGCTCCCAACGCCCTCCTCGGCAGTACCTCCATTTCCACCCTTTTTACAAAATGCCGAAACTTGGACGAACTACGTGGCGCGCCTCGAGCAACATTTTCTGGAATATGGTATCTTGGGTGTCGCTCATCTTAGGGAATTTCTCCTCACCAGAGGTTTACCTCCCTCTTCCGCAAACGAAAGCTGAATTAGAATCGCATACTTTATCATACGAGGAAGTCAAATTTTGCTTGTAAGAATACTTTGACTCGCATGTCCACGTTGCTGGAGCGCGTCACAAATTTTTAAACTACCATGAGCCACAGGGTCAGTCCTACCGGTAATGGATCGAGATGCTACATCGTATTTCTCAGAATGCCAATTTCGGTGCTCCGATGAATTCTGTAGAACAGTCTTACCCCTTATTACTCTTTCTGGACATGATCCTGGTACACGCACTCGATCAGGGGCTTTGAATGGAAATACTCAGACTGAAAGACCCCACACTGGACTCTTGTCTTGAGATGGTTCGAGCATTCGAGCTGTCCTCCATGCCATGCAGCCGGCCATACCCAGCGCCCGCTACACCTGCAGCTCAGCTCTCTAAAGACTCTCAACCTATTGGTAAACAGGCATTCCCTGCTCGCCGCCCCCAACAATAACCCTCCTACGTTAACTGTTTCATTACATGTTCTCGGCACCAAAAAATATCACTCAGGTACTCGCAATCCCAGAGTGGAAGCGGTTGTAGCGCAAAAGAGCGAAATGTGTGTTCATTACCAAATGTGCCTCCTGTGAGAAGGCGGGCCACAAAGCCAACATCTGCCAGGAATCCATCAAGTTGCACATTTGTTTGGCTCAAGCGGGCACTTTCCCGGACATACAAAGGTACACTAGGTTCGACAAATATTCTTCCCGGTGTTAGTCAGTGATCATCCTGTCGACTATCAGGTGGACTCCGCTTCTACCGCCTCGATAATCGTGTGCTACAGTGGCTGGGCTGTTCTCCACTGCAATCATTCTCCCAGCACCTCAGCAGTTACAGCAACGCCGGTCAAAAAGCAGTTTACAGCCTTGTTCCAATGTGTGATGAAGACCTGTATAGGGCAGCTCCTATCCGTCGATGCCACAGTGGCTACAGACATATTACGACTTGTCCTCTTTGCCGTTTTGGCGCTAGGAGTGCACGATTCGGCCGGAAGCGTCTAGCTAGGCACTGACAATCCTATTCCATACTGTTCACGAGAGGTGTCATCAGTGTTTGAGCCTTTTATACGGGAGTTATGGCATTTGCAGCACATCGTCCTCCTCCTAGATGCCACGTCTCACTTTTTCAAGGCTCAGAACATCCCATTCAACCTGAGGGGTGGAGCTGTGACGTTTGGAAGACGGTGGCATCTTGACAGCTGTTTCCATTAGTCAGTGGGCAACACCCACCGTGTGGTCGACAAATCAGACGGCGCACTCATCATATGTGACGATTTCAAGAAAACGATTAATGCACAATCCAGTATGGAATCTTTTTTTGGTCATCAGTCTACTGGTTTGATGCGGCCCGCCACAAATTCCTTCCCTGTGCTAACCTCTTCATCTCAGAGTAGCACTTGCGACCTACGTCCTCAATTATTTGCTTGACGTATTCCAGTCTCTGTCTTCCTCTACAGTTTTTGCCCTCTACAGCTCCCTCTAGTACCATGGAAGTCATTCCTTCATGTCTTAGCAGATGTCCTATCATCCTGTCCCTTCTCCTTATCAGTGTTTTCCACGTATTCGTTTCCTCTCCGATTCCGCGTAGAACCTCCTCATTCCTTACCTTATCAGTTCGCCTAATTTTCAACATTCGTCTATAGCACCACATCTCAAATGCTTCAATTCTCTTCTGTTCCGGTTTTCCCACAGTCCATGTTTCACTACCATACGTACTCCAGACGTACATTCTCAGAAATTTCTTCATCAAATTAAGGCCGGTATTTGATATTAGTAGACTACTCTTGGCCAGAAATGCCTTTTTTGCCATAGCGAGTCTGCTTTTGATGTCCTCCTTGCTCCGTCCGTCATTGGTTATTTTACTGCCTAGGTAGCAGAATTCCTTAACTTCATTGACTTCGTGACGATCAATCCTGATGTTAAGTTTCTCGCTGTTCTCATTTCTACTACTTCTCATTACTTTCGTCTTTCTCCGTTTTACTCTCAAACCATACTGTGTACTCATTAGACTGTTCATTCCGTTCAGCAGATCATTTAATTCTTCTTCACTTTCACTCAGGATAGCAATATCATCAGCGAATCGTATCATCGATATCCTTTCACCTTGTATTTTAATTCCACTCCTGAACCTTTCTTTTATTTCCATCATTGCTTTCTTGATATACAGATTGAAGAGTAGGGGCGAAAGGCTACAGCCTTGTCTTACTCCGTTCTTAATACGAGCACTTCGTTCTTGATCGTCCACTCTTATTATTCCCTCTTGGTTGTTGTACATATTGTATATGACCCGTCTCTCCCTATAGCTTACCCCTACTTTATTCAGAATCGTCAAGAGCTTGCACCATTTTATATTGTCAAACGCTTTTTACAGGTCGACAAATCCTATGAACGTGTCTTGATTTTTCTTTAGCCTTGCTTCCATTATTAGCCGTAACGTCAGAATTACCTCTCTCGTGCCTTTACTTTTCCTAAAGCCAAACTGATCGTCACCTAGCGCATTCTCAATTTTCTTTTCAATTCTTCTGTATATTATTCTTGTAAGCAGCTTCGCTGCATGAGCTGTTAAGCTGATTGTGCGATAATTCTCGCACTTGTCAGCTCTTGCCGTCTTCGGAATTGTGTGGATGATGCTTTTCCGAAAGTCAGATGGTATGTCGCCAGACTCATACATTCTACACACCAACGTGAATAGTCGTTTTGTTGCCACTTCCCCTAATGATTTTAGAAATTCTGCCTGATTTGACCGTAAGTCCTTCAAAGCTCTTTTAAATTCCGATTCTAATACTGGATCTCCTATCTCTTCTAAATCGACTCCTGTTTCTTCTTCTATCGCACCAAACAAATCTTCACCCTCAAAGAGGTTTTCAATGTATGCTTTCCACCTATCTGCTCTCTCCTCTGCATTTAACAGTGGAATTCCCGTTGCGCTCTTAATGTTACCACCGTTGCTTTTAATGTCACCAAAGGTTGTTTTGACTTTCCTGTATGCTGAGTCTGCCCTACCCCAAAGGTGGACGAGATTCTTACATCACATACTGGGCCAAGATCTTCTTAAGAACTGAATTCAAGTATGCACGTCTACAGCTTCTCCTGGATCAGGTGTGACAAGATTTGCTGGTAATCAACACGCATTTAGATCTTTCACGCTACAACCGCTTCCAATTAGGGATTGAGAGTTCCTCAGCGATATTTCACCAATATTTGGAACACATAACATGAGGTGGGCACAGCCAGCTACCTAGATGACATAATCGTTGCGGGACGGTCCACACAAGACCTGGCTGATAACATAGATGCTCTTTCCTCCATCCTCCAATTGGAGAAGTGCCAGTTTTTTGTTCCTCAAGTGCAATATCTGAGACATATCCACAACGCCTTAGAAATCCTGCCGACGCTGCAATATGTTCAGGATATGCAGGTTTTACCCCACCCGACTAATGTCAAGCAATTTGAATCCATATTGGGCAAACTGAATGGCTATCACAAGTTCATTTCCGAGCCGCGCACGGCTCGTGTTCCTATAGCTTATTACTTGACATCTTGTCTTTCCGGTACTGCCGTCCCGTTTCTTATTCGATTTACTTGCGTCACTAACTTGCTGGCTTGCCTGTCCGTGAGTGCGAGCAGCAGCGCTTATCGGTAAGAGGACTGTCCTACTGTCTTTGGAGCGACCACAAGTATTTCAGGGTCGTCGTGTGTCGGGAGTTGGGTCGGACGGAGCAGCAGTGATGTCCAGACAGCCACGACTTACTCGACTGTTGCCGACAAACATAACTTGAGCGGGAGCGACCTCGGTTGGTTGTTCGGTCGGTCGTCTCATCGGACGACGTGTATTTGGTAACCGACCGATTCTGGGTTCTCTGTGTGTATCGACTTGTGATTCGTCCATGTTGTTCCACAGTGACTGGTTTTAGTAGTGTTCAAGTTGTTTGTGAAAGTGTTTTCGTGGAACAGTGTGTAGCTTGTGTGGTTTTGAATGATAAGCTATTTTAATGCTGCCTGTGTGGTACAAGCAAGCAGTCGGTTTGGACAGAGCAGCGAGGAAGTCTTCGCAGTGCGAGGTCTGGCCGGGACCGCTGTCAGTGTGCACGCACTGTCGGATTGTGAGGCGATAGCTGCGAGAGCTACGAAGTACGTTGCCCACCGAACCTGGACACTGAAGTTGAGTGACCAGTTAAAGCGTCATGAAACCTCAACTGCCTTGACATCTCTTCATTCATTACCCTTTGTTGCTTGTTGGGCCTTTCCGGCTAGCAGCAGTGTATGATCTGTTGGAGTTGGCGAAATTTTGCAGCTGTCTTCCTGTATGATCTTAAACTACACTCCTGGAAATTGAAATAAGAACACCGTGAATTCATTGTCCCAGGAAGGGGAAACTTTATTGACACATTCCTGGGGTCAGATACATCACATGATCACACTGACAGAACCACAGGCACATAGACACAGGCAACAGACCATCCACAATGTCGGCACTACTACAGCGCATATCCACCTTTCGCAGCAATGCAGGCTGCTATTCTCCCATGGAGACGATCGTAGAGATGCTGGATGTAGTCCTGTGGAACGGCTTGCCATGCCATTTCCACCTGGCGCCTCAGCTGGACCAGCGTTCGTGCTGGACGTGCAAACTGCGTGAGACGACGCTTCATCCAGTCCCAAACATGCTCAATGGGGGACAGATCCGGAGATCTTGCTGGCCAGGGTAGTTGACTTACACCTTCTAGAGCACGTTGGGTGGCACGGGATACATGCGGACGTGCATTGTCCTGTTGGAACAGCAAGTTCCCTTGCCAGTCTAGGAATGGTAGAACGATGGGTTCGATGTCGGTTTGGATGTACCGTGCACTATTCAGTGTCCCAGGTCGACCGGCACGTGCACCTTCCGCCGACCACTGGCGACAACATCGATGTACTGTGGAGACCTCACGCCCCACGTGTTGAGCAATTCGGCGGTACGTCCACCCGGTCTCCCGCATGCCCACTATACGCCCTCGCTCAAAGTCCGTCAACTGCACATACGGTTCACGTCCACGCTGTCGCGGCATGCTACCAGTGTTAAAGACTGCGATGGAGCTCCGTATGCCACGGCAAACTGGCTGACACTGACGGCGGCGGTGCACAAATGCTGCGCAGCTAGCGCCATTCGACGGCCAACACCGCGGTTCCTGGTGTGTCCCCTGTGCCGTGCGTGTGATCATTGCTTGTACAGCCCTCCCGCAGTGTCCGGAGCAAGTATGGTGGGTCTGACACACCGGTGTCAATGTATTCTTTTTTCCATTTCCAGGAGTGTATTAAATTGGTTGTCACTTCTCAGTGAAGTGCACCAGCGGTGTTTTCTTCCTTGTGGCCATTAACGCCCGAGTTACCTGCTCTGGTCGTTAGCATAGTTTCCCAGCAGTGTGTTTTTCCTCGCTGTGTTGATGCTGCCAGCACGGCGTGTAGTTTGACAGCGTTTTAGTTATTAGTAGATTTTTTTCTTAAGAGTGGTTATTGTGTCCTGGCTGGTTTCACATGCCAATTTTGAAGACGTAGTGCTGCTGGTTTCTTCGTCCTCGGCTGATATTTTCCGTTGTCGTACTGTTGGTCGGGCGGAGGGGAATTGATTTGGTTTTTGGTAGGTCCTTCAGTTGTCCCTGGGTCGGGTTGCCATCCGATTATTTAACCTTACTCTTGGCTGCCTGTCTCACCTCAGCTTATGTTAGAGCTACCTCCTCAGGCCAACCCTTGGAACACTTCTGAGTACTATTGTTCTGTTGGTTTTAGATTGTGATTTTCATTTTTGTCTAATGTACTGTGCAAGCCTTCAGCCATCTATTAATTTAGTTTGTTTTAATTTTAAAATAAGGCCTTCAGCCGGTTTAGATAAAAGCTTGAAGATCGATTTGTTTAGAAACTAAAATTTGAATCTTTGTTCTATCTGAAATTCTTGTTATTCGGGCCTTAAGACCTGAGTTGTTCAATGTCCAGTGTGTGGCCTTCAGTATTTACGTGAAATATTTTTTTTTCATAAGGGCTTCAGCCGCTTGTATTCTTTAAAGAAATTTTTTATAATTTGTGTTGAGGCTCTTAGCCATTCTTATTTTTGGTGTGGTTTTGGACCTACAGCCCAAGAGGTATTTTAAGTTTTCTTCACTAGGCCTTCAGCGGTATTGTTTTAATTTGATCCTTTTAAGGCAATGTGTAATTATGTGGTTCTTAGGAAAATAAAGGTTTGTGTGTTTTGAGCAACTTACTGAAACTGATTACGGCCCCTGATCTTCTCTATCCTGCGAAACCAGATTTCAATATCTCATGCTGCAATTATCGCTGCTCCGGTGCACCATCTTAGGGAAAGAGGTGGCGTGGAATTGAGGCACGACTTGTGACCGCACTATCCAGCACCTTAAATGGATGTTGCTTCAGCCCACGTGTCTGCTGGTTTACGATCTATCACTTCGTGTGGTCATCGCGGCAGACGCATCTGGTTATGTTGTAGGCGCAGTCTTCTCGCATGTAGTCTGTGGCGTGGAACAACCAGTGGCCTTCGTCATGAACACGAAGTCGGGCCACTACAACTGTGGACAAATGGAGAAAAGAGCCCTGACCATTGTCTTTCCTTTAAAAATTTCGATGACAATGTCTACGGTCGTCACTTTACCCTGTTGACCGATCACAAACCATTCCCGCCAGTATCCCCACATCACCTAGCCGCCTTCATGTATGAGCTCAGTTAGTTGTCAGTTACTCCTATGAAATGCAGTGCCATCCTACGAGTCACCATAGTAGCGTCTATGTACTTTCGTGGTTGCCAGTAAATTAGAATTCCACCTTTGATTTCCATATGGAAGTTCGTGGCCAGTTAGATATGAAAGACGAAATAGCCCTCGCCATACTCCCTATTGATGCTAAGCTTTAGGCCCAGAGTTGTGTGGAAGACCAGATGTTTGTGAACTCCTCCTTCTCGACTAGTGGGGATGGCCATCAGGTGGAAAGCAGATACTGAGTCCAGACGTTCCAGGTTACTGGCGTCAGTGGATGGATTCCCTGCCATCAATGGTGTCTTGTTGCTTCGGTGCGAAAATGGCCAGACTCGAGTGGTCATCCCATTCTCTCTTCAATACCAGGTTTCAACAAGGTCACTGGAGGGCGCGGGGCCACATGTATATTGGGAAGAGACAGACAGTGACATTCCTGCCTTTGTGACTTTGTGCATATCTTGCCAAAGGAAACAAGCAGCTTTACCTAGTTATTTTCCATGGGTGCAGATACAGACACTGTAGTCATGATCCCAATTGGTTTCTTGCGGGCGCTTTTCTCAACCATTCATGGTTCATCGTGGTCGACGCCAGACCAGGGTTTTCAAACACCTCTCGGATGTCTTCTGCGTCATCTCAGCATCAGATTCAAGCCTTGATACACATCTTTGCGAGGAAGTCTCCCAGAAACAATGGTCACTGACAATGGGCCTAAGTTTACGTCTGCTGAGTTTGGTGTGTTTATTAGTGATTGATAATTGTTGTATTTAGCTAGTGTGGAAATGTTTTGCCTGCTTGAGCAACGTCAGTTGTAGACCTATTACTCCATGAAGGTACACCTAACACGGCCGCCTTAACACTCCGTTCTTAGATTGATGCACATATTCAACATTGCAACTCTTGTGATTTATCTCAGTGTCCAGCTATGCTGTGTCCTTTTTATCATCGGCATTGAACTTCTTTCTTCCGCACAGATTTCTGTAAGTGAAATGGCTAAAAAACACTGCTTCTCTACTTAAATAAAGTGCAGGTTGGTTCCAATTAACTCTGTATATTGTCACGAACTTTCACAGACGGATGCATGTTACATGGGAAGCGACCACCCAGAACCGACTAATATTACTGTATGAAAGACCTCTCATTACCTCTGTGAATAATAAATAACAACAATCGCTTATATACAATCATATTCGTCTTCCTTGGTGACGGAGATCTTCCTGCTATTAGAGCTTCTCCATTCCTCACTGCTTCACGAAGATTACAAATGCTCTCCAGCAGATGAACTCCGCACACGTTGAGTAACATATTCCCACAGTATGTGGTCCGATATTTACAAACAAACTGCGATCACACACATCTTTACTCCGAGCTCTATATTTGACGTAAGTGATACATGCACTTCCATGAGTGATATTTGTCACTATGTATCTTTTCACTAACAGAAAAGATGTCGTGATCATATATTTAACAATCAATCCATACGAACTTACATTTCCTCTAATTAGAATTTTCATTAACTCGATTTTTTATATTTAATAGTTCCTTTACTTTGACTAGAAAGTGGCGTAGAGAATCATAAATGGTTCAAATGGCTCTGATCACTATGGGACTTAACATCTCAGGTCATCAGTCCTCTAGAACTTAGAACTACTTAAACCTAACTAACCTAAGGACATCACACTATTTCATGCCCGAGGCAGGATTCGAACCAGCGACCGTAGCGGTAGCGCAGTTCCAGACTGAAGCGCCTAGAACCGTTCGGCCACCAACGGCAGGCGGTGAATCATAATTACATTGTTTTATTTCAGAGTACTTTCAGCTCCTTAACCATTAATTCCATTAATTTGTATTCTTACCTTTGGAGGAAGTACCTGTTATACATACTTCTAAGATCAAACATAAGATTACGCAATGTCTCAAATACTCATGGTAAACTACAGTGTTAACTACTTATTACTTTCTCAGCTATCGTCCAGTTTGGAGAAAATTCTCCCTTAAGGAGGTTCTTTATTCGTTTCCTTCGCGAATGGGACCGTTAAGCTTTTCTCACTCCTTGAAGCCTAGCTTTTAAAAAAGCAAGTATTCTCCCCCCCCCCCCCCCCCCATTCCGTAGGTCCTGTCGGTGTGATGCTCCTCTCCTTTTCTCTAAAGCTCTAAAAGTTTTGGAGTTCCCCTTCCATGGGTCTACCCGAACGTGGCATAAGCTACTTTCTTTGAGGATTACTTACACAAAAAATGGCACCTTATTGAGTACTTCAGTACTTCTCCCCTTTACTTCACCTAACGTCGAGGCTGCACCCTCCATGAAACTCCAGCTTTCCCACTACGAGTTCTCCTGTCTATTTTCCTCCCTTCAAAACTCCTTTCCTTTCTTAGCGTTGGCTTGTCATTTCTATATGAAGCTTATATGTAGGACACCCTGTCCTGTTCCTCCTTACCCTTGAAACAGTGACAAGCCTAGCAAATGAACACTCCTAAATTATTTTGGCTATGCATAGTCTGTATGTGTGTATATGCGTTTACGTGTGTTTGTGACTGGATTAGCTTTCATTCTAACAAAGGAACCACTTTCGACACTTGATAAGTATCCAAGTAATGAGGGAATCAGCGTGTTTCATCAAAATATACAATATATTATAAATAAAGTTAGTGAACTTCTTATAGATGTTGACTCTGACAATATTGGTATATAATAGCAATTCTCAAGTAATGTGATAATTCAAAGGCTTCCTTTACTAGGATACAGATTAGCTGGTGGTTTTTCTAGGAGTTTTTTGTGGTGTGGGGCAGTGGCCACGTACGACAGTATTCCATTTGAGTCCTTCTCTTTTACAAAAATTTATAACAATGTGGGCTGTCTGTAATAATGATATTTATTTTGCTATCGGTTTCGGTCTTAAACCATTTTCAGCAGCAGAAAAATTGTCGCAAATTTGTCACATATCATACATGCCTTGACATATATTACTGCTGGAAACCATAATTGCCAATAAAAATCGTTCCAGCTGAACAAAGTGTAATGAAGTAAAATACGAAAAAACCTATCCCACATTCCTTACTTTAATCTCTTAAGCTGACTGTTTGCTGCGCACAACGCGTCGTACGAATTGTATTAACCATAGCAGTTGTACAGCTTCCACATCTTTGATTACTTGTTGTAACGGGCCCATATTGACACATTTGATGTTCCCTTTTTCCATTTGTAAGTTATCGCAGACGATATTTTCTTTGTGCTGTTTGAGTAATGGCTAAGAAACTTGGAAAAGAATGCCTTGGGGCGAATTTCTGTAGTTTATTTCAATATTAGCAACATCTTTCCTTTTTCACTACCGTCATCTGAAAAGTTTTCCAAAGTGTGGCAGAGTAGTTGAATGATTTGGAATGTGCTGACTGTGTTTCATTCATAGGCTGATGAAGTTTTATCTATGACTGACGCTCTTACCACATTTGTATTACAGCTGACGTACATGCATTTACTGTACCTTATATCGCTGTGTCAAGTGGTTCTAATTCAGTAACCGACTCACCATGAAGATGGCTGTACATTTAACACCAAAAATGTCGGGAAAAGAAATACTACTACGCCAGATACACGCCCGAAACATGACGGAATATTCATAGACGCAGTCTGTAACGCTTCTTCATATCGTACAATACACAACCAAAATTTTCGAAATATTGAAATATTTCCAGACTCTTCGTCTCTCGCTTTGACTACACATTGGTATCGACAAGTCGGCGGCGCCCCAGCGCGTATCTCTGCAGCCTGATGGACGCAGCTCGCACCTCGTCTGCTCCGGCAGCCGTGCAGCGTGCAGTGTGAGGCAGAGGAGCGGCCGCGACGTTAATCTTGCAGTCATCTCCCCGGAGCAATTACGAGAATCCTGCCAGCGGCCACACGAGGGCTCCGCGGGCGGACCTGCCTAATGGACACGCGGAGCAGGGGATTAGGCGGCCTAATGACTGCCGTTAATGGATATCTGGCGGAAAACTTGGCCGCCCTACCTGGAGGCGAGGCGCTGTGCCGGCCGGCTGAGCCACTAATGGCCGCTAATGGCTGCGAACCCACGCCGCGGCAGTACCGCTGCGTGTGCAGCAGGTGCACCCCGACCGTGCTTCACGGCGGCGGCGGTCACGTGCCTCATAACGAACCCGCAGAAAACAGCCACAGTGCGTTGCGAAACAACTGGCCTCGGTTCCGTAGCTCCGTTCACTCAGATGCGAGTCCACTAGGCCCTTACTGGAGTCCCTACACCTTCCGGAACACGTACGTCGTTGCCTTTTACGGGTTCAGCCTTCCTCCGTTCCTGATGGCGGTTTGCAGCTCTCCGGTGGCGCAACAGCAGTCTTGCGTTAGCACACTCTAATGATTTACTCGAATACACACTTCGTTATTCTATGGTTTTGGGGGATAAAATGGACGTATGGAGGCTGATGTACACGTTGTAGGTACACCAGTCTACAGTTACAAGAGACGGAGGACGTGAAGGACGTGAAAAGAAGTATTACATGAAATAGTGAGGCAGGAAGTAGCCTGTACCCATATTATTTGACATGTACACATAGCTAGCACTAAGGAAAATCTCGAGAAAGTTGGAAAACGAAATTAGAGCTCTAATAGAGAAAACAAGAACTTTAGTGAGAACTAAGTCTTTCTCGATGGCACTTTCCTACAAAAGATTCTCGGACTTCCTGTAGCGTCAGTTCAGGATAAAACTCGAGCTTCCGACGATTGCCTGCATCGCCTTCGTCAGGAGCAACTGACTGTCAACACGGCTGCTGTGGTTGCAATACGTAGCCCATACATAGCTTCAGATAATTAGGCAGTGCTGTCGCAGATGGTGTCATCGTTCGAGCTGGTGGCGCTGCCGCACTCATCGTAGCTTAAATATTGTAACGAATATCTGAGCCTCTTCTCTCCATCGAGAGCTTGCTTCCACCTACCATTAAGATAACATCTACTGTCACGGTTGAAGTTCTTCTCTTATTTCTGCAGCTTCTTTAATTGCAGAGTCCCAGTATGTAGAGCTCTGGAATAAAACTTTTGTTTCGTCCGACAATATTTTGTGTTTGTTTCTGAGGCTGTGCTCAGAAAGTGCAAGCCAGCCGGGGTGGCCGAAAAGTTCTAGGCGCTACAGTCTGGAATCACGTGACCGCTACGGTCGCAGGTTCGAATCCTGCAAGGATGTGTGTGATGTCCTTAGGTTGGTTAGGTTTAAGTAGTTCTAAGTTCTACGGGACTGATTACCACATATGTTAAGTCCCATAGTGCTCAGAGCCTTTTGAACCATTTTTTATGTATTGAACTGGGGACCTAGAAAAGACGGAGAGTTTACGTTCCCGCCGTAGCCCTCAGTGGTACACAACACCACAACAGGCTCCAGCAGTCCATTCACCCCACCGCCGCCTCACACCGAACCTATTGTGCTGTTCGGCCCCCTGCGGACCTCAAACCACCCCCTCCCCCCCCCCCCCCCCCGCCTCCCCGCCACCCTCCACTATTGAACGTCTCAATCCAAATAAAAAATAATAAATTTCAGGGTTCTTTTCAGAAAAGTAGAATACCTCTTATGGATAGGAATGCTATTATTTTACAAAGTATGGAAAGGTTCTTTTCTTCCTTTTCTTTAAGAATGTTATTTACTCGGCAGAATGGCTGAGAGCCGCGCCTACACAACTTGAATAACTTTTCTTAGTCAAGGCTGTCACGTGAGAAATGTAATGGAGTGTACTGTTATGGAGGACAGATGGGGCTCGCATACTCTGTAGCGCACAATACCGTGAGCTGCGATGACTGCTGCCTGTGTCGCTCGCTGCCGACAAATAACACAACTATCTCTTTGCATCTGAAATGGCCTTAGCCAATCAAACTCTCCCTATGCCTTGATGAAGTCAAGAACTCCTATCCGCCCCTAGTCTAAGTATTGGCGTGGTACACACCTCAGATAATCAGTCACCGCAACGCCACTCAAAATTCGCTCACAGGCGTTTAACTAGTACACTGTCCCTGTTCGCCGGCCGGTGTGGCCGTGCGCTTCTAAGCGCTTCAGTCTGGAACCGCGTCACCGCTACGGTCGCAGGTTCGAATCCTGCCACGGACATGGATGTGTGTGATGTTCTTAGGTTAGTTGGGTTCAAGTAGTTCTAAGTTCTAAGGGACTGATGACCTCAGCTGTTAAGTCCCATTGTGCTCAGAGCCATTTGAACCATTTTTTGTCCTTCTTCACACGGCACACGGCACCTCGCTGCTCGCCGTGTGTGTTCATCCTACAGCCGTCAGATGACATGGAAAGTGGAGTCAAGCGTAAAACATGGTCTCCACATCGTCTGACGACAGTGACAGTGATTCGTTCGCTACAAAAATGTGGCTGTTGGAAACGAGGAGGAAGAGGAAGTACGGAGTGCACCCTTTGAAAGCTGAACGTCCTCACTACGGATACTTTCACAGGCATTACCAACAGCTCAAAATTTATACAAATCGATTTTTCAGACATTTACGAATGTCGCAAGAAACTTTCCAGTACATTCTAAATCTCATCGAACCAGGAATAGCTAAACAGATGGAGATTTGGCCCAACATTGTTAATGCAATTTCTGTGGCGGAGCGCCTGGTACTCACTCTGAGGTAATATTCGTCTGATTTTATTTATGTCTACTTTATGTACTACATCTGCCATCTGCTTAGGGTTGTCCTAATAGTAAAATTTATAACTTAGATGTAGTTATAACTTTAAAAAAATAATACACCTAATTACTAATGACAGATCCTATACAATATTTTTCTGTTGCATGATTTTGAATTACAGAGATACGAAAGACTAACACGATAGCTACAAATAAAAACAATAATAAATACATTTCTGATAGTTTTATTTTATTTTAACAAATTCTGACTACATTTCAAAAGTGCTTTATAATGTGACAAGGTTTATTTAGTCCCCTTTTTCAGCTCGGTTGTAATGCGGGTCCATGACATTCACTTACTTCCGCTTCACCTGGGCGATCGTAGTGTGTACCACCAGTGATCTCCTCACCTGGGCTTGATGTTTGTACATCATTAACTGTGCAATGTTGGTTACTAAGTGCTGTTCCCGGTGCAAATCCGATGAATCCATTCTCAGTGCTAATATTTGAAGTACATGGATGAATATGTATATACCGTTGCGTATCCTCTGTAACGTCGATCTGAAGATCCATATACGATTTCCATAACTAGTTCCTGCACATCTATGCTCAACGACATGTTGTCGAAAGGAGTCATGCGTCTCATGTGAGGAAGAAGAGACATGAAGAAAGCTACAACTTCATCGTTTTTTTTCTGATAACAGCGACCATTTTTCTTTGCGCATACGCAACTTCTCTATTTCAATGTCTTTCAACTGAATTGCATGTGGGTCTACAGGTCGTGGTCTCTTCCTATAGGCCCTATGTTCAGCAGGTGTAGAGTTTGGTGGTGTCCCAGCGCGATCACAAGACACTGGTGAAAGCGGTGATGCTAAAGATATTGTTGGTTGCCTATTAGCTTCATCAAAATGAGAACTATACTCGCTGTTGTGTTCAGTCGTATCGCTGGATTCCACGGGATCCAAATTCCCACTAGTCGCTCTAGGTTCAAAATAATCTCGTAAGAACATCATAGCCTCGAAATACGGCCACTTTACTGGAGGCGTGTGAGCAGCACCACCTGAGTCGTGTCTTGGAAGCGTGTTCAGCCTTTATTTGAACTGCTGTCGAAGACTTTTCCATTTTTTCTTAACATCGTAGACTGCTGAAATAAGAGGAAAAATATCTTTGCAGAAACATTAAAGAATAACCAGTTCCATTAAGCACACAATGTAGTTACATTAATACATAGTGGAAAGAAACACACTTTTTTTTTTTAATTTCAGGTTCTTTCAACAGGGAACTCGTATGCAAGCCTAGCAGGAGAGCTTAGAGTAGGAATAACTACTGTTTCTCTAATTGTAAAACAGGTTTTATCAGTGTTGTGGTAGGCAATACAACCATTGAATATGACGCCACCAAAGGAAGAATTCAGAGAAATAGCTGAAATGTTTTACAAGAAGTGGGGGGTTTCCAAATTGTCTAGGTTCTATTGATGGGAAGCATATACGAATTGTAAGCCCTAATTGGCTTGGTTCTATGTTTTTCTACTATAAAAAGTACTTTTCAATAGTTCTACAGGATGTGTGTGATGCAGACTGTAAATTTACTTTTATTGAAGTTGGAGCATTTGGAAAACAAAGTGACAGAGGCACTTTCATGATGTCTGTTTTATACGATAAAATGTTGAAAGGCATTCCTGAAGACGACTTTCTACCAGGTACTGCTGTTAAAGCCCTCTTTGTCTTCATAGGAGATGAAGCGTACCCCCTTCTCAGACACCTGATGAAACCTTTTGCCAGGAGAAATCTTGATTGCTCGACCGACAAGTTCATCAAAGTTCTTTCACGATTTATAAAAACTGTTGAATGTGCCTATGGAATTGCGGCTGCAAAGTGGCGATTACTAAACAAACCAATTGAAACGAAAGTAGAGACTGCTGAACTGATTGTGAAAGCTGTTTGCGTTTTACATAATGTGATTGTGGACAAAGAGAGTGTACTGAACAATGTGGAGTACAGAGACGTACTTCCTGGAGTTCAGTCATCAAGAAGAAACAACGCAGCTCCTGGTGAAGATATCGAGGTAAGGAATCTGGTTAAACGTTTCTTCTATTAATAAAATATTGTGTATTGCAACAGACAATATGCTGCTTATGTTTTACATAAACAGGTAATCTGTTTCAGTGTTCGTTTAGTGAAGAAAGTATTGTGTAATGAAATTAAATTGAAATGCAACTTACGTGTTCCACATTTTATTGCAACTTCTTTCCACAATTTATCCAGTATGAAACGGTTGTGATGATCTGCATACCTCTGGTCCCAGATGGCTTTCCGTTCATAAACGGCTGAAATAATCATTTGCTTCAGATCTTCACTCATTGTTTGGGGCCTGTACAGAAACTGCATCCAATAAACAATATTGTGCGCTATGGGACACGGAAGTACCACGTGCGCAACAAGCGGTCAAACAGCGCTCTGCTAGAGTGACACTGAAGCAGCCAATCACAGTACAAGTTTCAGGCCTGGCGGCGATGGTCGTAGCGTGAAACACAGACCAGCTTGATATTATCGCCTGGCGAGGATGTAGCGAGTAGCGACAACACCGACTCAAAGGAAGGCCACGGTGCTTATTCGTGACGTCACGTCAGCTAGGCACGGCGAACGCCAGGTCTGTTGCAGGCATAATCATAATGGTGGTGTCCCCCTCGCTGACACAGAAAACGTGAAACTTGGCGGTAGTTGACAAACACACATTGTTCTGAGAGGTTTCTGCAATCAATGAATTGTGCAATTCATTTCTTAACAAATGGTGTACTCCTGAACTTAAATTTCCACCTGTTTTAAGGACTGACATACAAAAACAACTTCATGGTCCATCAGCAACAGAATTCGTGTTTCTTTACCTTATTTGTAAATCTGAGGAAGTTACGTTTGTACTGGGTTGCTTTTACAAGAAGCTGTGAACATATTGGTGCTCTTCTTTAGATATCTTGGTTGACTATGGTGTGAGGAGGACTCATTGTTAATGAAGTATCTTACGACTGTACACGTTGGGGGAGGGGGTGGGGGACAGAAGAAGAGGCAAAAGAGATATTTGTTTTATCAAATAAATTTTTTTTATTTTATAAAGTTTTTCCTTTTAGTTGCAAGAGGGAAATATTTATCTTTTCTAATGTGGATGTTTAAAAAAGTTTACTCTCAGCAGTATTATCTACAGGGTGTTTCAAAAATGACCGGTATATTTAAACGGCAATACAAACTAAACGAGCAGCGATAAAAATACACCGTTTGTTGCAATATGCTTGGGACAACAGTACATTTTCGGGCAGACAAACTTTCGAAATTACAGTTGTTACAATTGTCAACAACAGATGGCGCTGCGGTCTGGGAAACTCTATAGTACGATATTTTCCACATATCCACCATGCGTAGCAATAATATGGCGTAGTCTCTGAATGAAATTACCCGAAACCCTTGACAACGTGTCTGGCGGAATGGCTTCACATGCAGATGAGATGTACTGCTTTAGCTGTTCAATTGTTCCTGGATTCTGGCGGTACACCTGGTCTTTCAAGTGTCCCCACAGAAAGAAGTCACAGGGGTTCATGTCTGGCGAATAGGGAGGCCAATCCACGCCGCCTCCTGTATGTTTCGGATAGCCCAAAGCAATTACACGATCATCGAAATATTCATTCAGGAAATTAAAGACGTCGGCCGTGAGATGTGGCCGGGCACCATCTTGCATAAACCACGAGGTGTCCGCAGTGTCGTCTAAGGCAGTTTGTACCGCCACAAATTCACGAAGAATGTCCAGATAGCGTGATGCAGTAATCGTTTCGGATCTGAAAAATGGGCCAATGATTCCTTTGGAAGAAATGGCGGCCCAGACCAGTACTTTTTGAGGATGCAGGGACGATGGCACTGCAACATGGGGCTTTTCGGTTCCCCATATGCGCCAGATCTGTTCATTGACGAAGCCGTCCACGTAAAAATAAGCTTCGTCAGTAAACCACATGCCCACATGCATATCACCGTCATCTCTCGTGCAGCAATGGTAGCGGCGCTGAGGGGTTGCCGCGTTTGAATTTTGTATGGATAGAGGTGTAAACTCTGGCGCATGAGACGATACATGGACGTTGGCGTCATTTGGACCGCAGCTGCAACACGGCGAACGAGGCCGCTGTTGGATCACCTGCTGCACTAGCTGCGCGTTGCCCTCTGTGGTTGCCGTACGCAATCGCCCAACCTTTCCAGCACGTTCATCTGTCACGTTCCCAGTCCGTTGAAATTGTTCAAACATATCCTTTATTGTATCGCTTTTCGGTCCTTTGGTTACATTAAACCTCCGTTGAAAACTTCGTCTTGTTGCAACAACACTGTGTTCTAGGCGGTGGAATTCCAACACCAGAAAAATCCTCTGTTCTAAGGAATAAACCATTTTGTCCACAGCACACTTGCACTTTGTGAACAGCACACGCTTACAGCAGAAAGACGACGTACAGAGTGGCGCACCCACAGACTGCGTTGTCTTCTATATCTTTCACATCACTTGCAGCGCCATCTGTTGTTGAAAATTGTAACTACTATAATTTCGAAAGTATGTCCGCCTGAAAATGTACTGTTGTCCCAAGTATATTGCAACAAACGGTGTATTTCTATCGCTGCTCGTTTAGTTTTTATTGCCGTTTCAAATATACCGGTCATTTTGGAAACACCCTGTATATATGAAGCTATTTTGTTTCCTGTTTAGAATTCCTTTCGTTGAAAACGAATGTAATCTAATGACTGGCAACAGTTGGACATTTACACATGTAAATTAGTTCACATTTCTAGTGACGATGTCAAACGACAATGAATAAATAAAAGAATTGTAAGGGTGTTGGGGTAAGTTTCGATAACAAAATGGATCAAGTAAATATAGTTACTTGAATGTAAAATTTCCGAAGCTTGCAATGGGGCAAAGAGCATCTTCCCATGTTGATCTACGTTTGTTTCAACAGGATTCAGTTCAAATGGTTCAAATGGCTCTGAGCACAATAGGACTTAACAGCTATGGTCATCAGTCCCTTAGAACTTAGAACTACTTAAACCTAACTAACCTAAGGACATCACACACACCCAGTCATCACGAGGCAGAGAAAATCCCTGACCCCCCGGGAATCGAACCAGGGAACCCGGGAGCGGGAAGCGAGAACGCTACCGTACGACCACGAGCTGCGGACAGTGCAGGATTCAGTAATACAGAACTATAATCGTCATTTGTAGCTTTACGATAGTAAGAAAATCTTTCATCTAGATAAAATTGCAGAATCCAGAACAATACCAAACATTTTGTCCAAAAATAAGAGATTTATAGTGATAAGAACGTGCAGGCGTTTCTGCTGCAACAGACCTGGCGTTCTCCGTGCCTAGCTGACGTGACGTCACGAACAAGCGCCGAGGCCTTCCTTTGAGTCGGTGTTGGTAGCGAGCTGCGATGGTGCACGCTAAATGGGGCGGTAGGATTCTGTGGGTTCGATTCATCATCGCTCTGCCATGCCGGCGAGCAGTGAGTAGCGAGCAGTAAGGTGGATCGTCTCATCAGTAATCTATCCTGCCCAAAGCCTAAAGCAAAGTCATCACTGAAGAAGTCCCAAAGCGAAGTGCTTACTCTACAACAAACTGACAACACTCGTTTTCTCCGAGAAGCGGCTGAATCCCGGCTGTCTTGCTGCCAGAGCTGCAAATCATTGACCAGTGACCTGATTCTGGAGAAATGAAAAACTCTGCACGAAAGCTCAGGCACTGTCGAAAATTACAGCCTGAGCCCATCATGTGTTGCAAAGTTTAAACTGGACGTTATTCCGAGGCGTCGTAATGAACACTCTCAGTCCCAGAGAGAAACACATCAGCCTAGAGATGTCTTATCTGGTTAAAGAGGCTTTGGTGAAGAATTTGGTGTTTCCTTTGATGAAGGAATGCTTTCTTCCCCTCCCTCTTGGAGAGCGTGCAGGGGAATGAGAACGACGGGCTCACTACCTACGGTCAGGTGACTGCCGAAATACCTACAGGTTCATACCTGCAAAGTCCCCGTGAAAGAGACTCCTATGTTGCGTATCTGCCTTGTAGCTTTACAGACGTCAGTACCACAACCGAGTACATAACAAAGGCAGAAGAACAGACAGTGAAACTGAAAACAGCCACTGGCAACGCTAATCCAGGTCCACAATAAATAGCAACCAGTTACTAGACGACTACTTTACGAAGGAATTTGTATATCAACCTCCAAAACACGTTAGCGGACAATTTTAGTGAATAGCTGCCACGTTAGTGTTGACACAACGACATTGTGAAGTCAGACTGCATTCGACACGGGAATAACGAGATGATGCGGTGGACCAATGGAGTGGTGACACCAGGTCAGTTTAACCGAGTGCTTGGTTACTCCAGGTCTATGATCATTTCCACATTGGAGGTGTACCTGCCGTACTGCCAGTCCATGCTAGACTGTGTCTGCTAAGCTCTATCGCATAGCGCAAGTTGGTCCGGTGTCGCTGGGTTGCATTCTGGCTGGTGTGGACAACCGAGCCGCTGTATTCTCAATGGTTCACGTATCACGGCACAAGCTGAACGATCAACTCCACTGACTCCGGAGTCAACGCCAATCATTGTCTACTGGCGGGATGAAACCTAATGTGTGCGCCGGCTTGTAGATTCACTGACTTTAACAAAATACAAATTATCCATCACTGAAATTAGTTCCTGTTGCTTTTCTATAATGAATTGTTACTATATAGTCTCTAACAGTTTCTTATCAGAAAGAAACTGTACCTTTGTAAAGAAATATTTCATTTTATTAGTTCTCTCTAAGTGGAGCATTTGCACCTAGCACGGTATGCTATTGAATGATAAATATAGTATTTAAAGGTATCTAAACTAACTGTTTAAAAATACAATAATAGCGCTCGTAAACATGTTTTGCGTGATATGAAATACGTACGATTTCGGGTTGCAGAAACGACAATGAGAACGGCTCTGTGAGATGTAAATGATACTTGATCCAGCCAAGGAAGAGCAAAAAGTTGGCGAAAATAACGTACTATGAGAATCAGAGAAAACAACTCGTTTACAGAGCTTGATCCACGTCAGATGAATAAACTGCTCGATGAAGGATAACTACCTGTTCAGTTGTGTATTCAGGGTGAAAAGTATTTAAACCGACAAACTCTGGGAGGTTGTAGGGGACATCAAAACAAATATTTTTCCATAATGTCATTTTTTCCTCTGAGGAGTAATTAAACCGGTGGAGGAAGATTTCTCTGGTGGCAACTTAATTAAACCAACAAACACTTTTCCATTTTTATATGACCAAGAAACAACACATTAACACAACCCAATTTCAATTAAAGTAGATTTTCAAAAATGCCTCCATTGACAAGTAAACAAAGGTTACACCGTCGGATCATGTTCTGTTTGGCACGCGCAAAAACCCCAGGAGTATCTTGAATTGTTCCTGCTGCTGCTACTATCCGGGCAACCAGATCCTCTTCTGATGCAACAGGAGTTGCGTAAACACGGTTGTTCATCTCTCCCCACACAAAAAAGTCCAGAGGGGACATATTTAGGGATCGAGCGGGCCATGGTTTATTACCTCCTCTGCCATTCCACGTTTCTGGGAACCTTCGGTCCAGGAATCGACGCACCCGGCCAGCGCCCGGTCATGTTGGAACCACATGCGTTGTCTTGTAGGGAGCGGGACGTCGTCCAGCTATTCTGGCAATGCTCGGGCGAGAAAATTGTAATAGTGCCTGCCATTTAATGTCGTAGGTAGCAGATACGGCCCTATTAAACAGTCGCCAACAACACAGACCCACACATTAACGAAGAACCGCACTTGATGAGGGCTAATAACTGTGGCATGCCGGTTATCCTCACTCCAAACATGGGAATTGTGCATGTTGAAGACTCCATCACGCCCGAACGTTGCTTCATTGGTAAACAACACAGAGGATGGAAATGTATGGTGCATTTCACACTGTTCCAGGTACCACTGCGAAAACTGTGCTCTGGGTGGATAATCAACTGGTTCCAGGTTGTGGACACGCTGTAAGTGAAACGGACGTAACAACTGTCCTCGTAGAACTGTTATTGGATTCGTCTGATTCGTCCCCATGTTTCGTGCAATTGCACGAGTGCTGATTGAAGGATCCCACTCCACATGCTGCAAGACAGCTTCCTTAAGTTGCACCGTTCTTACCGTGTAAATGCGTCCCTGTCCAGGTAATCTACTAAATGATTCGGCATCACGCAAACTTTAGTACACAGCAGCAAAGGTCGTATGATACGGAATACGGCGATTACGATATTGTTGTTGATAAACCCGCTGTGCAGCTCGTCCGTTGTGGTGCGCTACGTAGTACGCACCAATCATATCAGTGTACTCACTCCTGGTGTATCGCTCCTCTAGTAAACAGACACAATGCAATACCACACTGGTGGACAGTGGTTGCCTACAACTGAAGAGGGTAACACGTCTGTAACAACTGAAGATCGTAATACGGCCACTGATAACTGAAGAGCGTAATACGGCCTTTACCGGTTTAAATAATCCTCATAGGAAAAAATGACATTAGCGAAAAATATTTGATGTCCCCTACAACCTCCCTGAGTTTGTCGGTTTAAACACTTCATAGAACAAAGGAAATCGACTTTCATTCAGGTCGCGGAACTGGTAGGTCGTGTAACTGGTACTATCAAAGTTGATCTGGTTTAATGAGACGTAATCTAGAGAGGGTTAGTGCAATCGACGAGAGTAATGTACGTACACTGTCGACACCGTTCTACCTCCAATAAAATCATGGAAGGCTACTGAGTAAACATTAATTTGTGAAAGTGTGAACTTTTATTAGTGAAAGGAAAAAACTACTCGCAGAAAATAAAGCAGTAACGAGACAGGTTTTCCATAAATGTCCTCGGTTAACTTTCTGAGCCAGATTCAAATTAAATCTCAAACTTTGGCAGTTTACTTTTTGAAGCCGGCATTTGACAGTGATTTATTATAAATATAGCTACTGGAATCAGTTTTAGATGAACAAAATGAAATTACGTCAGAGAATGTAAGCCTGTCGTCCTAGAAGAGCAGGCTTGTAGGCTGAGGTAACAAGAACACACACTTCGGAATATCATTGTGTAATACAAGAATGAGAGGAGACTGTACCTAAAGCTACGAATACACATGAGAGTTTTTCACTTTCTGAGAAGTTTTGGCAGTAATACACCCCGTGTAAGCATCGTCGAGAATCACCTCGCTAGCAGCGTCCGAAAGTGGGCAGGAATACAATTAAATACTTAACTGTAATTCAGCATCAGCGATGAACGTCGATCTTGACTTTGTACAGTAATATTTACAAGTGCAGTTATAGACTGAACTGCGAATACTTCTTTACAATTCTAACTGCTTCACAAATATAGATCAATTGTCAATGCATAAACTGTATGTTGCGCCTGGCTAGGTCGTAGCTACTGACTTAGCTGAAGGCTATGCAAACTAGCGTCTCTGCAAATGAGACCACTGAAGCTATAACAAGTGAACCATTCCTATTAAGGTCGGCTGTAGAACTGGCCAGTGCGCTAGCTTGTCTCGTAAGACCAGCCGAGTGGCGGCGCTCGGTCTGCTAGCGTCGACAGCGGCGACTCTCGGGTCCGATGTGTAGTGACGGACCGCGGCCGATTTTAAGCCTACAACCTAGCCAGTGTGGTGCCTTGCGGTGACACCACAGCCTGTACGTGTCATAAGACCTAAATTATGCCACAGTGGATTCAAGGCCATTACAGTCAATTCACGTCGTTGAATAGGCCAGCCAATTTGTCTGCGGCCCGCTGGTTCCTTGCCCACAAACTAGCGGACTGTTAGTTTACGCGAACTGTCTGACGTGTCCCAGACATGTGGTGCTACACACCCTCGGAAATATACCAAAGAATTGTCGAATCCATGTGACGCAGAACAGCTGCTGACTTGTGTTCCAAAAGCGTTCCGACACTCTAGCAATCAGGAGGTCACAATATTTTCGCTCGCCAGTGTATCTCACTCGATGTGAGAGGCTTTGCCTAGCACACGTGTCATTACGTAGTGAATAGTAATGGCGGTCTTTTGGCCGGTAGGGTCGTCAACGCCGTTGGTATAGTGATCAGAACAACGATCGTATTCATGTCCGGGAGCTGCAGCACGCTCTTTTGCCGTTGTAGTGTCAAAGCTTGAACTACCGGTGAATCCACTCTTCCCAACCTAGATACCGGCGGCGAGTCCTCGTTATTCCCGTCAGCTGGGAGAAAAAACATTATTCGTTGAGCACCCGTCTAGGAATTTGTGCCGCATGTGTGGAGATGCAACGTGTTGACGTTTCTGTGGAGCCTAAAATACTTCAGGTAACTTTTTGATTTCATATTCGTTACTTTCGCCAACTCGCAACCAAACTGTGATCTCTCCTGGGAATCAGCAAACCAACATGACACTGGTAGCAGCAAAATGAATTGCCATAAAATGTGACTGGTCACATATTTTTTCAATCTTTCAGCATATGCTAAAAATAATTCCTAATAACACGTGTCGTAGACGACAGCGCTCTGTGCTACACTGCTAGACAGGAACAATCTTTGTTTGTCTGTATGGATATGACCAACAAGGGAATCTCTCTACACAAGGGAGGTTCGAGCTTTTGCCTTCCCTTCCTGTAGGGGGCAAGGGAAAGTGTATGGGATCTATCATCTGAGCACGATCATATCTGCAATGCCCACAATGGGGATACAATATATCCAAAGATGTTTCCCATGTTTAACACCTTATTTATTGTCCTTGTGAGAAATATAAAATCAGGTTTCAAAATTTTTGTTTAAATTGTTAATGAGCTGTTATTGGATTAATATCAAATTATTTTATTTAAGTAAGTAACGCACATTAAATGTTCAGAGGACTTGTAATTTCAGACAGGATTATACAGGTGAAGTACATTAAGGGACTGAGGTCCCAACAGAATCATACGTCTAGGATTTTTCGTCCTCCACCTAAGACAGCTGCACTCGTGGGTTCCATCAACGATGATTTGCTGCTCCGAAAATATGGAGTTTACAAAATTCCATGTGAATGTGGCCTTTCTTACATTGGACAAACAACTCGTACTGTCGAAGAAAGGTGTACAGAACACCGGAGGTACACACAACTTTTACAACGTAACGAGTCGACAGTGGAACAGCAGTGTATTGACAGTGGTGACAGTATTTTGTATGATATTGTCGAAATTTTGGCAACTACATCATCTTTTTGGGACTCGATAGTGAAGGAGGCACCTGAGATTCGCTTGAGGACCAATTTAATTAATAGAGATAGTGGTTTCAACCTTGATAAATCATGGAATCCGGCACTTGATGTAAGAAACTCACAAAGACGCCTTTGCTGTGCAGATCACAATGATATATCTACATGCCAATAAAGATCGACTGCTGAGTCATAGATGTCACTCGCACATTGTGCACGTCTCTGCCGCCGATCAACGTCTCTGGCGCATTTGCATCTGTGGCCGCATGCGCAGTCGCGCTGTACATGAGTATAAAGGGACGAAGCGAGCACTGGAGCGACAGTCTTGAGGCTCACTCTGAAGATGGCTGAATGTTATACAGCCGAAATATTAGAAGAAGAAGGAGAATTCTAGCGGGTGCATACACGAAACTTAATGGAACAGCCTTTGCGCTGCCAAAACCTGAAGATTCACAGGATTATTGCTGCTAGTGGTACGTACAAACACATTCCGTTTTTAGATTGTCACACAAGAAGTACAGCAACATGAACACTAGATACCACCATTTCATATGATCGAAGTTCATATCTGCCCCCTTGAACTGACAAATATTGGCCAGCTAGATCCTGCATTTCGAAAACGTATGTCTTTTGGTACCGAAAGAGGCGTCTTTCTTCTCCTCGAAGTTGAAAGGGGAGAATTTTGATCCTTTTTGGGCAGTTCCCGATTTCTGGATATTGCTTTCCAATTGTGTTCTAAGTTTCGAATCAACTGAAATATCCCTTTTAAGTCACAGTATGAAATATAAGAATTCGCGAGCGCCACTTCCACCATTGTATAGAAAAGTCTGTATCAATACCTTTTTGATGATCTAACTTACAAAAAAATCTTATAATGTCAGCGTTATCTACGCCACGTATGAGTTCGCTATAATCGTGTACAGCTCTCAGTGCCTCCACTTCAATCTTTGTTCCGTCTTTTTGGGTTCTGGATACACTGCACACTATATGTCCATGATAATTTCAAAGAAAATGAATTGGACAACTGTCCACCCATACTCTGTAAAGTACTAGCACATTCCTGAAGAACTACGGTTTGAACATTTTCTTGTTAGAATATTGTTGGCCTCTTCCTCATTGGAACTTAGTTCAGATTTCGTAATATTTTGTCAAGCACTAGCACACCCTGAACAATTTTTTACATTATTGTTCTGCGAAGTTCCATGCATCATTTCATCTTTATTGCCATCACTACATTCAGATGATGTATCAATACCATCTGAAAAATTATCACGCAAAGTACGAATTTCTTTGCTGTAAGATCTCTCAAGTAATACGATACGATACTGAAGTGCCTCTGTTATTCAGAATTATGATGCAAAGTTCCTTTGGACAGGCAGGCAACTTTCGAAGAAAATGGCTCCCCTGTACGGGAATGTACGTAATGGATGTGAGATTACAGAATGGAGACGCATGGTTGACCACGGTGGAAGTTTGCGTCTGGTCGTTATTCCTGCCCAGACAGACAAATGCTAAGGCAAGCGCTCGCGAGAAGCGGAATCCGGGTTCGAAATCCGGCCCACCACAAATTTTCGCTGTCGCCGTTCTAGTCTACTGCTGAGTGTTGTCCATCCCATTCGCAACTGCGGAATGTATCTTAATGGGTAGCCGTAGCCCTAAACAAATCAAAATCTTACTAAGTTCACTAATGTTGTACAAGTCACTCATTATTACTATTATTTCTAAATAAAATGAAATATCGAATTGTCCTCAGCAAGGATAAGTTTATAATTACAAAAGATCACGAAAGCAGGAAGAACTATAAGCATCAAAGCAAAGCAACCAAAAGTCAACATAACCTAATACTGTGATGTCTGTGGCCTGGAACTGACGGCGCTGCTAAGTACCAATATTGTTTTACATGATAATTGTGTAAGTAGGCTGTTTAGGTTTTTTTATTGGTAACGCCACATAGCGCTCTGAAAATCACTGGCTGTGCCGTGTGCAGTCTGTGGCTAGTTTGCATTGTTGTCTGCCATTGTAGTGTTGGGCAGCTGCAGCTGGATGCTAACAGCGCGTAGCGTTGCGCAGTTGGAGGTGAGCCGCCAGCAGTGGTGGATGTGGGGAGAGAGATGACGGAGTTTTGAAATTTGAAAGACTGGATGTCATGAACTGATACATATATTATGACTCTTAAGGTAATTACATTGTTTGTTCTGAATTAAAGTCTTTCATTCGCTAACTATGCCTATCAGTAATTAGTGCCTTCTGCAGTTTGAATCTCTTATTTAGCCGGAAGTAGTGGCGCTCGCTGTATTGCAGTAGTTTGAGTAACGAAGATTTTCGTGAGGTAAGCGATTTGTGAAACGTATAGGTTAATTTTGTCAGGGCCATTCTCTTGTAGCGATTATTGAAAGTCAGATTGCGTAGCGCCAAAAATATTGTGTGTCAGTTTAAGCACAGTCGTGTATAATTTTTCTAAGGGGACGTTTCATATGTCGACCCTTAGCCTAGGATACCTCACTGGAATCTTCTGATTTTTTTCTTGTAGTTTGTGTAATTAGTGTAGATTTTGTTTATTGCTAGTGTGTAATTGTAGAGAGAATTTCCTCTGTAGTTGTAGTTTTTCATTGTTGTACAGAAAAACAGTTATGGCATGCATGTAGATTTGCACCAAGTATTTCGCAGCTACACTTGCAATTAACTAGATATTATTTTCAGTGCTACGTTAATGTGTTCTCTTATTTTGCTCTTCAAATTGTGGTTTTCTGTGTTGTCGTGTGAAATATTGTGACAATAATGGCGTGTGAAAAACGTAACACTAGGCTCCAAAGTAAACAGAGAAATAATAGTGACGACGAGCGTAGCTTACCAGCACCACCGTGTAATGAATAAACAGACATTCTAAGTAGTAATTTGGTAACTATGCATAGGGAAATGGAGCGGGCGTCAAATAATGGTGTAGACAGTGAAACAGGTAGTGAACAGGGAAGCATTATCGATCGATCGGTCGGCAACAGCTCGCCTCAGAAATCGGGAATGACAGGACTCAGTCTTGCAAATACTGCAGATTCAGGTTTTGGGTCTTCACCGTTTTCTAAAATAAGTCGAGACACATTTTCTTCTTGTCAAAATGTGAATGTTGCCGGTGCAACTTCACTGCCGATTAGCACTGAGGAACATGTTTCAGACACCAGTGCATTGTTATTACAATTAATGCAACAAATTGGACAAATGCTTCAAAAGTTAGACACAATGGAACAAAATCAGAGACAAACACAGCAAAAGCTTCAAAAGTTAGGCACAATGGAACAAAATCTTCAAAAGTTAGACACAATGGAACAAAATCTTCAAAAGTTAGACACAATGGAACAAAAGCTTCAAACGTTAGACACCACGCTTGAACAAACACGTGAAGATGGCTCGGAGCACTATGGGACTTAACTGCTGTGCTCATCAGTCCCCTAGAACTTAGAACTACTTAAACCTAACTAACCTAAGGACATCACACACATCCATGCCCGAGGCAGGATTCGAACCTGCGACTGTAGCAGTCGCGCGGTTTCGGACTGAGCGCCTTAACCACTAGACCACCGCGGCCGGCACATGAAGATTTAACTAATGAGTTACACAATATTGAATCGAAATGTCAAAAAGTTTGTAATGAAGTAAAAACACAAATTTGTGAGCATTTTCAACCTATTTCTCGTGGCATGAAAATCACGAAGCAGCCATAAAAGAACTGCAAACTATTGTTCGTGAAAATCACGACACCTTGCAAGCTAAAATGGACTCAGTTGCATCCACCGATTCGATTACACAACTTGCAAAAACTCAGGAAAACTTAAAGGACACAGTAGATACGATTTCAACACAAATGGACACTCTGAAATTTGGTTCAGAAAAACACACTGAGGAAATAAGTGCACTATCGGAGAAAGTAGCCGAACTTTCGGATCAGTTCATTAACTTATCTGCAAAAATAGATGATGATCTGAATGATACAGAAGAGTGAGAACAAATTAGGAAATTCAACAAAATCAGAATCAAATTAATACACAACACCAAAGAGAAATCCGGGAAGTACAAGATCAGCTGACACAGGTAATACAAGAATTACGTATTTCAGAGGACACTCGCGCTCCAACACGGGAAGAGGGACTTAGAAATACGGAAAAGCCACAAAATAATAACACAGGGCATTTCGGAAATTATGAAATAAATTGGCAAGGTGCACCGAATTTTGAGATGGAACCGCCGACACGACGTAACAATGAACGATATGCTACCCGTCGACACGATGATTTTGACTATAAGCTGTTCATTAATGCACGTAAATTCAAAACATTTAAGAATTCTGGCAACGACATTCATCCACAAGCGTGGCTCCATCAATTCTCTCATTGTTTTCCTCCCAACTGGTCAGTAGAGCACAGATTAGAATTTATGTGTGGCTACTTGGAGAATGAACCAGCAGTAAGAATGCGATCGGTCATTCACGATTGTCACAGTGAAGGAGAATTTTATCATGCCTTCCTCTCAGCATATTGGTCTCAAGCTAGACAAGACCGAGTAAAACATAGCATCATTGTGATGAAACATTTCGAACAATCTGAATTTTCCAGTCTTGTGAAATATTTTGAAGACATGTTACATAAGAATCAGTATCTTTCAAACCCATACAGTCCCTCAGAACTCATCCGCATTTGCTTAATCAAATTGCCTGAAGATTTACGACATATTATTTTGGCAGGGCGTTGCAAAGCCGACATTGAAGCTTTTCAGGGACTCTTACAAGAATTAGAAATTGACACAGACAGTCGCGAGATGCGAAAACAGGAAAACAATAACTACAGGTCACATCGGTCACAATTTCGCTATGAAAGAAATAATAACTGGACACGACAAGGCTATTCTCACAACACAAATCGTGACCAAAACGGACACCACCCGCATGACAACCATTGGCAAAATAATAGTTACAGAGAAAGATCGCATTTCCGTAGTAATGACTATCACAGAGACAATCAGGGAAACAGACAATATGGGAACCAAAATCATTATTATCAAGGGACACAGAATAACTTAAGACGCAACGATCCAGCGCGCAGTTACGATTCCGGGATAAATTCTCCACCACGTGACCGAAAAAAAAGAAAGTATGGAAATTACCGACATGACGACAGACGATATGATCATAACGACAGACCTGAATTGCCCCAGAACTGGCGAAATTCAAACAGAGCTTGGCCCTCTCGGCAAGGTGAATTTGTAGAAGTTAGGTCTCCTATTGCCAATAACGGCGCGCGTCAACAAAGAGACAGACAATGACTCGCACCGCAGGCAACCGCGTGCGCCGGCTGGCTCAGAGAAAAATAGCATAGGCGCTAACCTTGAGAAAACCTCCAGTATTCTTTACCGACGTTTACCGCATGATAATTGCGTTCAAGTTCAAACTCTGAGTACTATGAAGAGTAAAGGATTGCACCATATTTCACATGTAAAACCGCTTATTGAGAGATAATCTGCTTTTTAACTTTGTCTTTGCCACAAAACATTTCACTTCACATTTCTAGTATGCTTTGTCACACTGAGAAACTGTTAACATGCAACAATGTTTTGAAGTTAATTATCCTGTCCAGAACCTAGCGAACATTTTTAAACAGAAATAAAGAATGCATTGTTATAGTGAACAGATGTCACAGTGTTATTGTGTGTGTACATTTTTGCTTGTTAGTTGCATGATTACGTAACGGCCATAAGGGTTACATACTTAGAACATTTACCAGTACTGCTAATGAGATTTTAATGCAACATTTTGGTTTACTTGAAAATACATCCTTTATTTGAAGTACATTCGGTGAGATTAAAGATGACTTAGCATTTGGTATCTCTGATAGCTACACGATTGTATCACGACACTACTAATGTGTGACACGATTTACATTGTTGCTTTTGCGGTGTATCTGTTTTATATCTGCACAGTTTTTCTTAGTTCTTCTGGAAAGGAAAACATGTTTTAGTAGTAACTTTGTGGAATAGCTACAATGAGACAGCATTTTCTGTAGCACAACAATACGTTACAGTACAGTACTTACTTCATCACGGCAATAAGCGTAGTAACTATGATATCTATATGCAAAGCATTACACTTTTGTTTATCATGAGGTAAGTACATTAAGTTCTGCAGAACTTAGCTTTCGGAGGACGATAACTACAACACTTCCACAGAGATTATCTTACAACAAGACGTACAGTTTTGCTCTACAGTACACGTATTTGAGTGATTAATTTTGTACTTAAAACATTTATTTTTAAAGATATTTGAAGTACAATGATACAAAGGTTTTCCGTGATACATTTCATTCCATTGCTTTAGTCCGCAACACCTGAGGATATAATTACATTAATCCTCAGGGGGGTACACGCTTACTTTGTGTGCTATGTGTTTGGCAACCACAAGGAACCCTAGCTAATATGGTATTTGCTTATACAACTTTACACATCGGTACCATATTCCTCGAACACATAAATTACACAGCTATCTGATCATTTAACTGAGAGAGACAAACTTTTTTCACGTCAACGACATGTTTACACAATTACACAGTTGGATAACTTCACACTTATGAAATTTTATTTTGTCTGTACTTTGTGAACTGTTAATATTTTTTCGGAACCATTGTGATACTATGAAAGCTTTGAATGACATATTTGGTATGGGATCATGATTTTTAAAGTACGTTTGAGGCAGATGGCACTTTTTACATGAGGAGAGAATTTTTTTTTAGGTTTGGAAATTATTGGAGGAAGCTACGACGATTTTGAGAGTTGACTGAAATGCTATGATGTTATTATTACGATGACTATGTGTTGCAGTATGTTTATGATCAATAAGCTGATGCTATATCAGTTATTTTGTTATGCTACGTATCTGTTATGATGAAATATTGAAGAAGTGTCGACGAATATGTATATGTGTAATAAGGTAAGGAATAATGTTTTACTGGTTAGGGACTCTGGTTTGTGAAAAAGGATGTTGGAAACCGAGAATCGTACTTTAAGACTTATGAAATGTATGTAAATGTGTGAATGTATTGCAATGCCGACGAAAATTTTTTGGACACTGTTATATTTATAGGATTTTATTTTCTACACATTTGTAACGCAAATTGTCAACCTGTGAAAATATTACTCCTGGAAATGGAAAAAAGAACACATTGACACCGGTGTGTCAGACCCACCATACTTGCTCCGGACACTGCGAGAGGGCTGTACTAGCAATGATCACACGCACGGCACAGCGGACACACCAGGAACCGCAGTGTTGGCCGTCGAATGGCGCTAGCTGCGCAGCATTTGTGCACCGCCGCCGTCAGTGTCAGCCAGTTTGCCGTGGCATACGGAGCTCCAGCGCAGTCTTTAACACTGGTAGCATGCCGCGACAGCGTGGACGTGAACCGTATGTGCAGTTGACGGACTTTGAGCGAGGGCGTATAGTGGGCATGCGGGAGGCCGGGTCGACGTACCGCCGAATTGCTCAACACGTGGGGCGTGAGGTCTCCACAGTACATCGATGTTGTCGCCAGTGGTCGGCGGAAGGTGCACGTGCCAGTCGACCTGGGACCGGACCGCAGCGACGCACGGATGCACGCCAAGACCGTAGGATCCTACGCAGTGCCGTAGGGGACCGCACCGCCACTTCCCAGCAAATTAGGGACACTGTTGCTCCTGGGGTATCGGCGAGGACCATTCGCAACCGTCTCCATGAAGCTGGGCTACGGTCCCGCACACCGTTAGGCCGTCTTCCGCTCACGCCCCAACATCGTGCAGCCCGCCTCCAGTGGTGTCGCGACAGGTGTGAATGGAGGGACGAATGGAGACGTGTCGTCTTTGGCGATGAGAGTCGCTTCTGCCTTGGTGCCAATGATGGTCGTATGCGTGTTTGGCGCCGTGCAGGTGTGCGCCACAATCAGGACTGCATACGACCGAGGCACACAGGGCCAACACCTGGCATCATGATGTGGGGAGCGATCTCCTACACTGGCCGTACACCTCTAGTGATCGTCGAGGGGACACTGAATAGTGCACGGTACAACCAAACCGTCATCGAACCCATCGTTCTACCATTCCTAGACTGGCAGGGGAACTTGCTGTTCCAACAGGACATAGCACGTCCGCATGTATCCCGTGCCACCCAACGTGCTCTAGAAGGTGTAAGTCAACTACCCTGGTCAGCAAGATCTCCGGATCTGTCCCCCATTGAGCATGTTTGGGACTGGATGAAACGTCGTCTCACGCGGTCTGCACGTCCAGCACGAACGCTGGTCCAACTGAGGCGCCAGGTGGAAATGGCATGGCAAGCCGTTCCACAGGACTACATCCAGCATCTCTACGATCGTTTCCATGGGAGAATAGCAGCCTGCATTGCTGCGAAAGGTGGATATACACTGTACTAGTGCCGGCATTGTGCATGCTCTGTTGCCTGTGTCTATGTGCCTGTGGTTCTGTCAGTGTGATCATGTGATGTATCTGACCCCAGGAATGTGTCAATAAAGTTTCCCCTTCCTGGGACAATGAATTCACGGTGTTCTTATTTAAATTTCCAGGAGTGTATTTTTATATGAGACTGTCACTGTAGCGGAAACTGCTGTCGTAAATATTTGGGTATGAAAGGTATGTGACCGTGATGTAATGCGTTGTGAGCGCCCAGGTGTGCCAGCCGCCTTGAGAAAAAGTCATTAGTGTGTGCCTTTCAGATGCACAGGTGGAGAAAAAAAAGGGGCCATTATCCTCGCTATTGACAGTCCTTTGTAGAAAGCACCGCAAATACGACCCGCTCATTACTTGGAAAGATACTTACATCTGCACATTTGATTATGACAAGAGTCTTTCTACGAGAGTTGAGAGAATTGCTACTAACTTATGAAATGTGACATGACTATTGAATGATATTTTTGTGCTTTGCTTTTCATGGTTGCTTATTTCATTTAATATCTGTTTTCCAGCTGTGTTGCAGCATTGGTTTTATAAAATAAAATTAAATGCGTTTGCTAATATGAACACTTTCTGTCAACAGATCTATTAAATAATCATTTTATGAACCATATTCTTCGAAAAAGGAGCACTTTGAATAGAAAGAACAATAAGAAGGGATTAATAACAGTAACTGAATACATAATTTTCTTTTCAACTACTTGGTAATTTTTTGTAGAATTATCTTTTGTGGTGCACCATTTTAATTACAAAGACATGAAGATGTGAATAGGCATTGTCCTTATCTGCATTGTTGTCTTTAGCTTAATATTTTTTTCTGCTTGAGCTTTGTCATGTTTAGGTATAAGTTATAGCATTTGCTGCTGCTGTTTGCCATGCATAGTGCAACTGAATGTCACTTTGTATTACTAGGTTAAGCCAATTTTATTACTGATTTATTTTTCTTGTTTGCTGCGCATTGCCTTATATTAGTTGTAATATTGCTGCCTTTTTTTGCCAATCTCCATTTTTTTATCATTGATGTTTGTGTTAATTTGTTTTGTGCTGCGGCATTGCCTCGTCCCTTAGTTTAGCATCTGAGCCCAGTAGATTTAAGTTAGCTTAAGAGGGGGTAGCCTATATAAAAGAACGAGTTGCGATGAATTGGAAGAAATGCACTGAGAGGTTATACAAAAAAATGTACAGAAAGCAGGTATAGGTAGGATTTTCTTGGAAATGAATGATGAGGTAGGATACTGGAAAATTAGTAATGAGGTAAGAAATATGTGAACATATAAATACAAAAACCATGCTTTGATAGGATTTTTTTTGGTGGAAACAAATGTTGAAATAAGATGAAAGATCTATGGAATGGGTTGGACTGCAGTACCAAATGTTACCCTGAAAACAAACCCTGCCCTTTTCTTTTGTGTTATCCCACTATGTGTTTGTGTAACCTTATGTATTTGTTTTTTTCCTGTCTTCGTGTACTGTTTCATAGAATTTTTTCTCTTCTAATACTAGGCTACATTCACTATGATGAGGAATACTGTTATCCTCAAATATAATTTGCATTAATAACATGTTATTTACTTTGTAAATATATTTACACATTATTTATTCTGTTTTGTTCTTATGCTCATGTGTGAAGTTGATGTTTCAAAAGTTATTCTGATGTTTTATATATGTACTTATGTCAAAATTCCTGTAACACTGATGTATATGTTATTTCGATTCTTTTGTAAAGCCTGTATTACTGCAAATGTTATCTGTGCTATTATGTTCTTTAATGATATATTTTGTACCTTTGTTATTGTATTCTTATGTTATAAAATTCTAATTGGCACCAGTTCATCGAATTAAGTAACTTGTAAATTGCATTTCACTGCACACGTTTCTGTTGGTCATAGTATATGGACAATATGTGAGAAGTAGGGACTGATAGTGTTTGCATGTGTGTTAATAATTCAGCAAGGGACTGGATAACAGCATTGCTGGTTCTAAGGACAATTCCAAAAACTTTGTGTGTGCACAAGTGGTGGTTTATGGACTTGCTATATTCTGCACAAGACTCTTCGATGGTGATTTTTCACTTGCACAGTCGCAACAGTTGGCTGCTAGCCATCTCTACAAGGACTACAGTGGATCAACACCTTTGATGACTCACCAATACCATTATTTCTACAAGGACTGCAGTGGGTCTGCACCTCTGGTGGCCCACCAACACCATACTCTCTACCAGGACTACAGTGGGTCTGCTCTGTGATGACCAACCTACCAATATTCTTCAAAACTTCGACTGACTGCTGTGGGTTTGCTCTGTTGTGGCCCATTACCTGTCAGCATGTCAAGAGTCAGCACTGTCTTTCCGTTGGAAGGACAATACTACTTCTTCAAGACTGCATGTAAATCCACTACTTCTGTGTGCATTTTCTTTTACTGCTCAGACATTGAGCAAAAACACTGCTATTTTACTATGATGAACGATCAGGACTGTCTTTATGGACTGTAAGAAAATTTTAGCTTTTGACCAACATTGTATAGATAACTTTGTGCATTTCATTTCTTTGTTATTGTAATTATGAAAATTTTTTTCAAATCTGTATTGGCCACTGCCCAAAACAATTTGTAAAATTTTTTGTGGGGACCATGGGGGCTATGTAAGTAGGCTATTTAGGTTTTTTTATTGGTAACGCCACATAGCGCTCTGAAAATCACTGGCTGTGCCGTGTGCAGTCTGTGGCTGGTTTGCATTGTTGTCTGCCATTGTAGTGTTGGGCAGCAGCAGCTGGATGCTAACAGCGCGTAGCGTTGCGCAGTTGGAGGTGAGGCGCCAGCAGTGGTGGATGTGGGGAGAGAGATGGCGGAGTTTTGAAATTTGTAAGACTGGATGTCATGAACTGATACATATATTATGACTTTAAGGTAATTACATTGTTTGTTCTGTATTAAAATCTTTCATTCGCTAACTATGCCTATCAGTAGTTAGTGCCTTCTGTGGTTTGAATCTTTTATTTAGCTGGCAGTAGTGGCGCTCGCTGTATTGCAGTAGTTTGAGTAACGAAGATTTTCGTGAGGTAAGTGATTTGTGAAATGTATAGGTTAATTTAGTCAGGGCCATCCATTCTCTTGTAGCGATTATTGAAAGTCAGATTGCGTTGCGCCAAAAATATTGTGTGTCAGTTTAAGCACAGTCGTGTATAATTTTTCTAAGGGGACGTTTCCATTGAATATTACAAGGGTATTGAAATTTTGTCCAAATTACTATGTATAAACGAAACCACATAGAAATTTATTAATCGCCTCCGTCTACATACAAACCTTATTTTCATTTACGTAAACCGAGCGAGGTGGCGCAGAGGTTAGCACACTGGATTCGCATCCGGGAGGACGATGGTTCAGACGTCTCGTTCGGCCATCCTGATTTAGGTTTTCCGTGATTTCCCTAAATCGCTTCAGGCAAATGCCGGGATGATTCCTTTGAAAGAGCGCGACCGATTTCCATCGCCATTCTCCCCTAATCCGATAGGGCCGATGACCTCACTGTTTGGTCCCCTTCCCGAAAATCACATAACTTTTTTTAAAAAAGCTTTCAGCACTGTTTCACACACCAAACAGCCATTTGCAACACAACTGTTGACGTTTCAAGCAGATTTATAGTTTTCGAAACAGCGTGCAGGCCACGCTGATATCCACCATACGCATCAAGAATTTTGTAGAAGGCGATCTTTCGGTACCTACAGGTCTAACGGTTAGGTGAGTTACATAATTCAACACCAAATCTGCCGGGACTGCAAAGCCCCGCCTGCAAATAAAGGGTTAATTCTATGTGCCATGTGCAGTCCCTCCTCGAAGAAGCCTTTGTGCTTGCTACTGGAGTACGTCTGTTATCGGTGGTTCATTCGTCACACATCCATGCCAACCACCTGTTACGATTTCTGGACCGGCATATAAAATGCACTGAGGGATGTGCTGCAGGAAAATATCCGTGTCTCTGTGAAAACAAGTACGATATTTAAAGAACATAACTGCACATGTGACGGTGCTGAATTTTCATAGAATTACTATATACTAAATGTCTTTTTCCAAAGCTGTTTCACAGAAGTTCCTTCTCTAGATTGTCGCTTCGATGACAAAGTGGTAGATATCGAAATAGATTGCAGAGGGATGGAAAAACGATTAAAATCGCTCTAAAGAGGAAAGGCCGCTGGACCTGATGGGATACCAGTTCGATTTTACGCGAAGGAACTTGCCCCCATGTTGCAGCGGTGTACTATAGGTCTCTAGAAGAGCGTAGCGTTCCAAATGATTGGAGAAGGGCACAGGCCATCCCCGTTTTCAAGAAGGGACGTCGAACAGATGTGCAGAACTATAGACCTATATCTCTAACATCTAACCGTTGTAGAATTTTGGAACACGTATTAAGTTCGAGTATAATGACTTTTCTGGAGACTAGAAATCTGTAGGAATCAAAATGAGTTTCGAAAAAGACAATCGTGTGAAGCCCAGCTTGCTCTATTCCTCCACGAGACTCAGAGGGCCATAGACATAGGTTCCCAAGTAGATGCCGTGTTTCTTGACTTCCGCAAGGCGTTAGATACAGCTCCCCACAGTCGTTTAATGAGCAAAGTAAGAGCATATGGGCTATCAGACCAAGTGTGCGATTGGATTGAAGAGTTACTAGGTAACAGAACGCAGCATGTCATTCTCAATAGAGAGAAGTCTTCCGAAGTAAGACTGATTTCATGCGTGCCGTAGGGGTGTGTCGTACTGCCGTTGCTATTCTCAATATGTGTAAGTGATCTTATGGGTAACATCGGAAGTTCACTGAGGATTTTTGCAGATGATGCTGTTGTGTATCGTGGGGTTGCAACAATGGAAAATTGTACGGAGATGCACGAGGACCTGCAACGAATTGATGCATGGAGCAGGGAATGGCAATTGAATCTCAATGTAGACAAGTGTAATGTGCTGCGAATACATAGAAATAAGGTTCCTTTATCATTTAGCTACAATATAGCAGGTCAGCAACTGGAAGCAGTTAAATCCATAAATTATCTGGGAGTAGGTGCTAGGAGTGATTTAAAATGGAATGATCGTATGAAGTTGATTGTCGGTAAAGCAGTTGCCAGGCTGAGATTCATTAGAAGAATCCTTAGGAAATGCAATCCGAAAACAAAGGCCGTAGGTTACAGTACACTTTTTCGACCACTGCTTGAATTTTGCTCACCAGTGTGGGATCCGTACCAGATAGGGTTGATAGAGAAGATCCAACGGAGAGCAGCGCGCTTCGTTACAGGATCATTTAGTAATCGAGAAAGCGTGACGGAGATGATGGATAAACTGCAGTGGAAGACTTTGCAGGAGAGACGCTCAGTAGCTCGGTACGGGCTTTTGTTGAAATTTCGAGAACATACCTTCACCGAGGAGTCAAGTGGTATATTGCTCCCTCCTACATATATCTTGCGAAGATACCATGAGGATAAAATCAGAGAGATTAGAGCCCACACAGAGCCATACCAACAATCTTTCCTTCCATGAACAATACGTGACTGGAATAGAAGTGAGAACCGATAGAGGTACTCAAAGTACCCTCCGCCACACAACGTCAGGTGGCTTGCGGAGTATGAATGTAGATGAATGCAACCATTGTGCAATTTTAATCAACAGAGAACTTTCAGGTATCAAATTTGTGGAGTGAAGTTCATATCAATACTACAGTGAAAGAGGTGTAACGTGGTTTGTGCACTACGTGATCAATTCTAGCACATGTACGCCGGCTGTTTTACGTACATATCTTGTGCATTACGATTCTGTATGTCTAGCGCAAACGGTCATGAAACCCTTACCGTAGCAGATTACTTACTTTACCCATAAAATCGCGTCTCGTTCTCTTCGTGCAATACGTTGTCAGCCTGAAGTGTGTCCAACAGCTATAACACTGTGTTAATTAACGAGCGGCACTTATTTGATGTCTAAGATGTGAAAGCCTTCCCTCGCCAGTGAGAAGTAATCCTCTTTAAGACTCAGTCATCCCATGGCGTAATGTAACAAGTCTCGCAAAAGTTAAGGGGAACTGCAAAGTTGTCGCCGAGATTGGAGGCGTGGCGAGCAGCAGTTCTGTGGAGCGCACTGCCGCCAGCGCAGATACGGCGAGGGGATTTTACGTGAGGATAACCGGAGGAATAAACAGGAGAGCCAGCGGGAATCAATAACGCCGATAATGGAGGTCTAACGCTGACGAGGCCGGGGGCCGACTGCATACTTGCAGCGTCGTCGTTTTTGAAAATCAGGCATCTGAAATTAAAGTCGGTTTGGAGGAGAGGCCTAGCGTAGTTGTTGGACCTCAGTTGTGGTTCGCCACAAATCGAGTAAGAAATGCACGTTATTTATTGGTAATATGGGCTCGCCTCAAGTAGAATATTGATCACCTGTGTAGTATCGAAGTTGGATACTTTCATAGTAGCGTACGTCCGAAAAATAAGCACTTTTTAAGAACTTTTTACATATTCGGGATGAATATTTCACTCTGCAGTATGTGCATTCACTACGTCGTAATTTGGGTTTCACAGAAAAGAAAAAGGCAGATTCAGCAAAGCGGCTAGTAGGGTATTCTTTTGAGTCTGACAACAATATAGATAATAAGTATCGGTGTGCAAGAAACACTGCAGATACAAGAGGATTCGTAGAGAGGAAAATAATCTCTTTTATTATGGGCTCTACTATTAATATCATCTGTACAAATATCAAATGGGAAAAATGTAGTAGCACGTGCTAGAAAGGGTTCGCTATTCGTCACCAAGCTCTCCTTCTGACGTACTTGCGAGTTTCCGTTTTGTCTTTATGTAGAGCATGCAGTAATTCAGTACTGGCGATCTGTAAGTGAGTATCTTCTATTTGTATGTTAATGTTGATCAGAATACTAATTCTTCTTCGTGCGTTCATTACATAAGAAAAAACTGGAAACAGAATATTTTTTGCTACGAGTTGTTAATTGTCGCAGATGTTATGGATGGGCTTGCTTTCGAAAACTCAACGCAATGCAACAAAGGGCTACTCTGAACTGAGAGTGTTGCACCAAACTCTTGCTAAATCCTAGTAGATGCATCAATCTCTAGCAACAACACTGTATTTTCCATAACGAGTACTACTAAAGGGGTTGGGACGAGGGGGAGGTACCTAACGTCCACCACTGGAAAGTTAAAAAAAGAAACAAATGTCATTAACTGGTGTTAACTCTTACTAATAGCATCATTCTCCAAACAGGTACTGATATATAAGAAGGGCACAGAAGCTGAAAATTTTGCGGTGCCAATGCATTTTCCGTAATCTTTTTAAAATATAGATTTCGTTAATAACCGTTAAGTTTAAGCACAGCACACTTTTTACAGCTATATGCATGTGTAACAAGGATCATGAGCGTCAAAATATAAGTATTACATTTGTTGCGAAAAGTCTCAATTGCTACTAAGAATTGAATTTTGGCTTAGGTTTAACTGAAAATTCCAAAACAATTTCTGAATCTGGTATAAGAAATCCTTAAAAACAACGTTCCTTTCCAGAACTTTAAAATATAAAGTACTTGATTAGATTAACTTATTTTCTAAAGGAGGACGTAGACAAGCCCCCATTGGTACTGTGGGGATTAAGCTCACAAAAGAAAAAATCCTTAAGCCCAGCATACAACGAATTAGACATATTCAGAGAACATTGGCCTAACGCTGCGTAACACTACGTCGAGACTTGACATTTAGCTCGATTCGAAGGGAAAGAGAGTGAATGAGTTTCTTCTTGTGTGCAAAAACTCATTGACAGCTGGATCCCTTAGACCTACAAAGAGGCTCAGTAGATGATTGGTACGTTTCACTCGAGTATCAAATAATGTCAGATATTGATTGCGGGTTTAAGATTGAGTCATTTAGTGGAACACTTCGAGTAGGGTAAGATGCCTTAGTGTCCGTCGAGTCACGAACGTTCAACTCTGCCAACACGGATGATGTTGTCCAGGAAGATGGGAAAGTCGGAACCATATTCTTCATGATGGTGCAGAAGAAAGAGCAAGACTTTCAGTCCGAGAATGTTGACACAAACACTCTGGTCCACGCTCACAGTAACTTCAGAGAGTGAAAGACGAAAATACTGAGTAATCGCTTCGTTGCACTTTCCGTGCCCTCGGAGCCAAACGTAATTCGAGCAGACGCAAAATCGCGGGCTACACTACATGCCTGCAGTGAGCTACACTCTCGTTTCTGTGTTGAGCACAGTGAGTGTCAAATGTTTGGAGCTCAATGCATATGCATTACATGCTATGCATATCAACAGAGGCAGACCTTACATTGAAGTTACTGCAGCACTGAGAATAGAAGTACGAGGGTTGTCCAGAGAGCAAGTTTCGATCAGTAGCGAAATGGCAACTATAAGACATTGTGGTCTCCTGACCTTCATTGCATATTCCGCCCTCACAATCATGTTCCGCACATCAAGACGCTTCATTAGAACCCAAACTCGATAAGATAAAGTCAATGTTGTAAGAATTCACGTAAACGATATGCAATTGACAAGTGAGCGCACCGTGGTTGAAATACTCGAGGCTGGCGTGCACACATACATTCCAGACACGACGGCCACAGAGGCTTTTAGTTCCGGAGAGAGGCCGCACAGCGGGACGCCAGGCCCTTTAGAGGACGACCCAGCCCATGTCGGCCGGTGACCGCCCGTAGCTGACAGCTGACAGCGTGGGCCCGAGTGAAATGGGGGGAACAACCCCGTGTTCGGCTTAAAAGCAGATTCCGCTACATTGTGTGGGAGCAGCCAGCCTACGCATTCTTTACACATAGCACGCAGTTTCAGAGATTTTCACAGGGAGACAGAAAACGCCAAAGCTACAAGTTTCCGGATTGGTCGCCTTAAACGAAACGTCATTCTCCCGTTTTAGAAGAGCAATGCTGATTGGCAGACGATATTTCTGACGCCTTGAGCTGAAAGAATAATGGAAGAGACTGTAAGATATACCCCTTCACGTCTGGCGTGGAGAGGCGCCGTTCCGTGGTATCTCTTGGTGCGAGAACACGTAACGAGAGCGTGCGCGCTCGTAGATATACTCGAAAGAGCGAGGAACAAGTCTGTCCTCAGTACTTCACTGGGAGAGCCCCTCTGTCGAGAGCGGATCAAAAGTCAAATCTATATTCAGTCCTTGCGATTAAGCGTTGTTCGCTGTGTTGGCCAACACACTTATTGTGAGGTGTGAACGGACAGAGTTATAGTTAAATGCCTGTGAGTGAATTTTGAGTGGCAGCGTGGTGGACTGCTTATCTGACTGGTGTACCACGCCAATAGTTAGACTAGGGGCGAATAGGAATCCTTGACTTCATGAAGGCATAGGGAGAGTTTGATTTTCGAAGGTCAATCCTGATAGATCGAGAGTTATCTTATTTGTCAGCAGTGAGCGGCGCAGACAGCAGTCAGTCATCGCAGCTTACGGTATTGCGCGCTACAGCTATTGCGAGCCTCATATTTCCTCCACAACAGTACACTTCACTGCATTTCACACGCGAGAGCCTTGACCATACCTAGCAATATTCTAAGGAATAATTATTCAAGTTGAGTAGGCGCGGCTCTCAGCCATTCTGCAAAGGCAACAAGCATCTTAAACTTTGTATAGAATTTTTTTAGCGAATCCTGTCCTTGAGAAGTAACTTCACATTCCGAAAAGAACCAGGATATAACTTGTTCAATTCATAACTAAAAGTTATTCTGATTTCTCAGGATTTTTCAAAATAAATAATAACTTTCGTTAGTTTCATGTTTTTCTTACACTAACTCGCACTACCCCAGTACCCAAGTGTCCCACTAGTTACGTAAGAAATTTTTTAAATTTTTGTGTCATTTTCTTACAGCGGACGACTCCAGAAGATATTTATTGCTGAAAGTTTTTCAGGCATTTCTCTTTAGAACGTTAGGAGCGTCTGTCTGACTTCCGTCGTAGTGTGGGGGTGGAAATTGCATCTCGCAGGAGCCACAGGGTAAAGGGTACTTCTCAGATTAATCCGTTACGCAGAATAACAGAATAACAGATCAACCCGTCACCTAAGAAAACTACTGGGAAAATCCAGAAAAGCTTTGCGCAGATGTGTTGGACAGTGGCTCTAGTCTGACCGTCGATATTGTGGCGTTACTCTTTTTAGTTCTGAGTGAACAGTGCTAGCTAGAGATTCTGTAGTCTCTCTAAGCAGAGTCAACTGTTTAAATGTGAGACAGGCACATTGCCACAAATTTCTTAAACCGTTACGGAATAGAAAGAATTACCAAGGAAAAAAGAAACGCACCTTATACACTTAGACCTAGGAAATAGCGTAAAATCCTTGTAAATACACATATGTTGTCAAAAATACTTGTTCAAAACTGGTGCTTGGCAGAAAACATCTTCATCGTCCTAAATTTTTTCTCCGAAAATTATTTCGAGCAGTTAGTCCACGAACCCAAGCGAATTGTAAATGGTTGCGAAAACACACTTGACCTCTTAGCCACAAGCAATCCAGAGCTAATAGAGAGCATCATGACTGATACAGGGATTAGTGATCACAAGGTCGTTGTAGCTAGACTCCAAATCCACCAGAAACTAACACAAAATAATTTTATTTAAAAAAGCGTCACTAGAAGCCTTCCGAAGAGACAATGTCCATTCCTTCCGAACTGACTATGCAAATGTAGACGAGATGTGGCTCAAATTCAAAGATATGGTAGCAACAGCAATTGAGAAATTCGTACCTCATAAATTGGTAAGAGATGGAACAGATCCCCCATGGTACACAGAACAGGTCCGAACGCTGTTGCAGGGGCAACGGAAAAAGCATGCGAAGTTCAGAAGAACGCGAAATCCCGAAGATTGGCTAAAATCTACATACGCTCGAAATTTGGCACGGACTTCAATGCGAGATGCCTTTAATAGGTTCCACAACGAAACATTGTCTCGAAATTTGGTAGAAAATCCGAAGAAATTCTGGTCGTATGTAAAGTACACAAGCGGCAAGACGCAGTCAATACCTTCGCTGCGCAATGCCGATGGTACTGTTACCGACGACTGTGCCGCTAAAGCGGAATTATTGAATGCAGTTTCCCGAAATTCCTTCACCAGCTTAAACGAATGGAATATTTCAGAATTTGAAACACGAATAGCTGCTAGCATGAGTTTCTTAGAAGTAGGTACCTTAGGGGTTATGAAGCAACTCAAATTGCTTGATACGGGTAAGTCTTCAGGTCCAGATTGTATACCGATTAGGTTCCTAACAGATTACGCTGATACAATAGCTCCCTACTTAGCAATCATATACAAACGCTCGCTCACCGATAGATCTGTACCTACAGATTGGAAAACTGCGCAGGTCGCAACAGTGTTTAAGAAGGGTAATAGGAGTAATCCATCGAACTACAGACCTACATCACTGACGTCGGTTTTTTGGAGTGTATACTGTATTCAAACATTATGAATCACCTCGAAGGGAACGATCTATTGATACGTAATCAGCATGGTTTCAGAAAACATCGTTCTTGTGCAACGCAGCTAGCTCTTTATCCGCACGAAGTAATGGCCGCTATCGACAGCAGATCTCAGGTTGATTCCGTATTTCTGGATTTCCGGAAAGCTTTTGACACCGTTCCTCACAAGCGACTTCTAATCAAGCTGCGGGCATATGAGGGATCGTCTCAGTTGTGCGACTGGATTCGTGATTTCCTGTCAGGAAGGTCTCAGTTCGTAGTAATAGACGGCAAATCATCGAGTAAAACTGAAGTGACATCAGGTGTTCCCCATGGAAGCGTCCTGGGACCTTTGCTATTCCTGATCTATATAAATGACCTGGCTGGCAATATGAGGAGTTCTCTTAGGTCGTTCGCAGATGATGCTGTAATTTACCGTCTAGTAAGGTCATCCGAAGACCAGTATCAGTTGCAAAGCGATTTAGAAAATATTGCTGTATGGTGTGGCAGGTGGCAGTTGACGCTAAATAACGAAAAGTATGAGGTGATCCACAAGAGTTCCAGAAGAAATCCGTTGGGATTAGATTACTCGATAAATAGTACAATTCTCATGGCTGTCAATTCAACTAAGTACCTGGGTGTTGAAATTATGAACAACTTCAGTTGGAAAGACCACATGGATAATATTGTGGGGAAGGCGAGCCAAAGGTTGCGTTTCATTGGCAGGACACTTAGAAGATGCAACAAGTCCACTAAAGTGACAGCTTACACTACACTCGTTCGTCCTCTGTTAGATTATTGCTGTGCGGTGTGGGATCCTTACCAGGTGGGATTGAAGGAGGACATCGAAAGGGTGCAAAAAAGGGCAACTCATTTTGTATTATCACGTAATAGGGGAGAGAGTATGGCAGATATGATACGCCAGTTGGGATGGAAGTCATTGAAGCAAAGACGTTTTTCGTCGCGGCGAGATCTATTTACGAAATTTCAATCACTAACTTTCTCTTCCGAATGCGAAAATATTTTGTTGAGTCCAACCTACATAGGTAGGAATGATCATCAAAATGAAATAAAAGAAATCAGAGCTCGAACAGAAATGTTTAGGTGTTTGCTTTTCCCGCGCGCTTTTCGGGAGTGGAACGGTAGAGAGATAGTATGATTGTGGTTCGATGAACCCTGTGCCAAGCACTTAAATGTTAATTTCAGAGTAGTCAAGTAGATGTAGATGGTATTTGTTAGTTACTTAGGTAAGAATTAATTTTCTTTACTTGTCATGTTCTCTGTTTGTGCTCTTGATTAAAGGAGAGAGGGGACCGACTGTATTTCGTTCCTCTCAGATGGCGTATCAAGATGTTACTTGGGAAACTTTATCTGAGTATAGTACTCCTACGCTATAGCAGAGGAGACATGGTATGGAATCAGAATCTGTACATATTTGCTACGGAATCAGACGTTCTACTAACGAATCGTGGATGGCTGTACCGTTTACATTCGGTATCGGGGAAATGGTTTGGTTCAAATGGCTCTCAGCACTATGGGACTCAACTTCTGAGGTCATTAGGCCCCTAGAACTTAGAACTACTTAAACCTAACTAACCTGAGGACATCACACACATCCATTCCCGAGGCAGGATTCGAATCTGCGACCGTAGCGGTCGCGCGGTTCCGGACCGTAGCGCCTAGAGCCGCTCGGCCACCACGGCCGGCGTATCGGGGAAGTAAGGAATGACATACAATGGACCAGAGGACGAAGGATTGTTGGAAGATATGCAGAACGAGTATCAGGAATTAAGACATTGAGACGTTGAGACTCAGTTGTAACAGTTAGCAGAACGTGTACTAAGAACGTTACTACGCAAAAAACCACATTAGTTGTAAGCAGGAGAGGAACTGTTAAAAACTGTGTTTGGAACAATGGATAATGATGATATCAAAAAATTAAACAGCATACAGTTGGCGGAAGACATAAAAGCGAAAATAGATTGGCACACAACACGCATAGGGAACGTGGACCATGGAATACTTATCCTTACTAAACAGTACGGAACTTAATGATAGAATAAGAACACTGCACAGAATACCAGGAATATATTGAATAGTGATCTAGAGAAAATACAAACTCAGCTAAGCAAATTTGATAAAAAAAAGAGGTAATAGCTACATTGTCACGAATCTTAGAAGACGGCTTAGATGATACAATGACTGAGGTCGAAGCTCTACATGAAGCAGTACATCAAGCTTCTCATGTAGAACTGAGTGCAACGTTATTAAATCCATAGCAAATTTTGATGCCATTACAGAAAGCGCAAAGATGACTACAATGTGTGGCAATAACCAGTAAGAATATAGCTTTATTTTGAGGCTCATCTGATGGAAGATTGGATACTGGTCAAGCCAAATTGCACACGAAAATTCAGTTTCCAGTATTAAGCATAAACGAGCAATACTAGAAACGTACAGGTTCTGTACCCTTCACATCAGTATCGGTTAAGTAACGAATGACACACGAAGACTACAGGATTGATTCAGAGCGTTACAACGGACCAGAGGAAGGATTGTTGGAAGATATGCAGAACGAGTATCAGGAATTAAGACATTGAGGACTCAGTTGTAACAGTTAACAGAACGTGTACTAGGATAAACCGAACACACGACTACCAAAGACAGGTACATCGCGAATGGGTCATTCCATTAAATAAAATGCAATTGGAAATTGGATGTAGATAAAAACTCACGAAGTATTAATAGTTTTTAAATGGAGAGATGCTATTATCATAATATCTAAAGCCGATTTAACGGATTGTATTAGAGTAAATATTATTATTTGTCCAACAGTGTCGTTACAAACGAACAACCAGTCGTGTGAAACGCAGTTATTCTTAGGGAAAATCGAAACAGTAGAGTGCAAAACAAAATTCCAAAAAAATTGAATATCGCTGGATTTACTCCATATTTACACACCACCATCCATCAGATAATTGCAGAGTGGATACCAACAAGCGATAAGTAAAGTAACTGGAGAATGTAAATAGTGTATTGAACAAGGACAGAATGACAGAGTAGATCGAAGAGTTAGGTTGACAGGCATTCGAGAAAACAGTTACAGGGTAACTTTTTTTTTCAAGTAGGTGTCGAATAACTACAAAAAATTAAAAGAAAATGAAAATTCGGGATGTATTTCCTTTAAAGATGAGAGATGTATTACGGCACAGAACAGTAAGGAGTAGAAATTATAAAAAAATTATTAAAGCTCACCCACATTGCGTCAGACGAATTCAAGTCATGACAGAGACAGTGGCGGAAGCAGGAAGAGAGCCATTATGTCGCAAACGGGTTATGTCGACGACACTATGTGCCGAATAAGGATAAGCATTCAACAGAAAAAAGAGGACGAAAATTGAAGGAAGTGAGGCAAGCAAATTCGTTATCTCGTAAGGTTGTTGCAAGAAACTGTATCTGTTTCATAACAGTGTACACTATTGACCGACACAGCTGTTAACATCATGTTAAGTGAATGTAGCAGAATAAGTACTGTGCGGTTGGTCCCGGCGGAGGTTCGAGTCCTCCCTCGGGCATGGGTGTGTGTGTTTGACCTTAGGATGATTTAGGTTAAGTAGTGTATAAGCTTAGGGACTGATGACCTCAGCAGTTAAGTCCCATAAGATTTCACACATACGATACAGAATAAGGAGGACACATCCAGTCCCTACGAATCGAGCTTTGCGTCATGGCCTTGCGCTAGCACCCTTTAAATACTACAGAAAGCCATCTCATATAATGAATTGATCATTGGCGTCGATGGCATTCAGAGTAACAGCACCTGAATCTATGATTGCGATATTGTAGTGTATCTATGTTCTAGATTCTCTGGCATGGTCTATGAACTAGCCGAAGATGTATACAAGATGATGGCCTCCGTTGAGTAATCATGTTGTTCGCCGCCTACCACCTACTCATGGAGAATCTGACTCTTTTGCAACACCACATCGCGGAGTGGTGCCATCACTGGACTTCAACGCAGAAACCAGCAGCAGGGCCTCTCGTGGTTCACATTCTAGTTCAACACTCAGGCGCCTTCGGGTTCTGAAACCCACCAGGTGGGGTGAGGAGATAAACCGAACACACGGCTACCAACGCCGGGTACCTCGCCGATGGGTCATCGAGGGTCCTCGCAGAATTCGGAGTGGGACCGAGTATAATCCGCAGCTGCTTCGTGCTTGGCAGCCGCAGCCCGCTCGCCGGCCGCAGCCGCTCCACCAGGCTCAGCGGCATCACCTGGGCGTGCAAAGCCTGAGCTGACTCTACAGACGTCACCTAGAATCAAACACGCACCTGAATTAGCAACACCCGAGGATGCTGCAGAAGAACATTGTGAATAAAAGTAAACATTGTGAATGTATGAGCGAATCCTTAACAATGTCTTACTAGCGTCGTTGACGCTTGGTAGGTTTCTACCAGCTGTCCTGACCTCACACGAATGTGTCTCCGCTTGGCCCTCCGTTCATATTACGGCCAACACATAACACAGTTGAAACCATGAGATACGAATCTGTGGCTGGCTGTTTTCGAAGGAAAAATATTTATTTGGAAATAATTGGAAATTCATGATCTATGACTCTGAAAACATTTGGTTTCTACTTTGAATAAAATCGATCTTTAAATACTTAAAGTCTTCATGGTACCTGTCTTACATTTGGTTGTATGTACATGTAATATGTGCTTTTGTGTAAAATTTGAATACAGTATTGTAACAGGACATGGTGTTTATAGTGACGAAAATTTTTGAATTAGAACGGCACATTTACAAAGCTTTTAGCAACGAAAGCTTGGGAATACAGGGGAAAAGAGCGATTCCTTTTTGTCAGATAAGTCCAGTTCATAGACTGGTTACATTTTTACACGCTTCATAGTCGCTTGTGCAATACATCATCGTTCGGAGTCAGATTACAGGTTATTAACTTACTTTGTGTTGTAATACAACTGCGTGCTGACACTTGAATTCAGACATCAGAATATAAGATTTAGTTTGTTAACAAAAGGATACTTTAACATTAGATAAGATAGAAATTTCCAAATTAAAACTCTTATATGGGATTGAAAGAGCCGCTCAGAGCAACTTCTAGACTTGACGTTACGATTAAGCATAAAAAATCATTGTTTAAGTGCTTATTAAGACTCTGCCAGCAGCCGGCCGGAGTGGCCGAGCGGTGCTAGGCGTTACGGTTTCAGGTTCGAATCCTGCATCGGAGATGGATGTGTGTGATCTTCTTAGGTTAGTTAGGTTTAAGTAGTTTTAAGTCCTAGGGACTGAAGACCTCAGTAGTTAAGTCCCATAGTGCTCAGAGCCATTTGAACTCTGCTAGGAGATATTAAACTGGAAATTCGCTTAGGAGACTAGTTATAAGTTTGTACTCGAGGAACCTCTGCTCACTATATTGGCCAAATGCTGAGAATGACGATTTGTTTTTCTCCGCTGTGACTGGATGTGGCTGCCCGTGGACAGAGGAGCTTTCTGAAGCCGTGCTTAACGATCTCGACGGCACGCCACAAAATTCCAATGCGGGAGTTTTCAGAGGTTCTGAACATTAACCACAGCAACTAAAAAAGTGTTGGACCATACGTGCAGTAGATAAAGCAACGTAAAAATATTTCACTACAAAACCAACAGAAAATACATTCGACATAAAAGTTTTCTGGGTTTGGTTCCGCGTTATAATATAAAAACTACTGCTATAGAAAAGCCAACGATTCAAGGAAGCCTTTGAAGCAACGGCCCTCGGTTCAGCCCCTTTAAGACCACATTGCTGGTTTAGATACGTGGACGACACGTTCGTTATATGGCCTTATGGTGAAACGGAGCTATACAAGTCCCACGAATATTTGAACAGTATGCACTGGAAGATACAGTTCTGCTCATTGGCAATACGTGCGCAGCGCCTAAGTGATGCTCAAAACATCACACCTGAGCTTAAAAGGTTACGCACAACGTTTTTAGCCAATGGCTACAGCTATTAGTCGATAAACACAGCCTTGCCGACGAGCAAGAAAGATAGGCAGGAAATAGACAAACTGCAGCCAACTGTACGCTTACGCTATGTGAAAAACGTTACTGACCGAATAGGCAAACACCATCGCCGCGTTGGGTTGCAGCCTGTTTCTAAAGTGGTCGTAGGATCCAGGACGTGCTAGGCTCCACGAAGGACAAGGTGGATGCCTTACACACTGCAGGCGTTTACAAGGTGGAATGCGAATGTGGGGAGGCATACATCGGCGAGACTGGTAGGCCAGTAGCAACGCGCATTCAGGAGCACGAGCGTTATATTCGTCTAGGGCAACACAACAAATCCGCAGTGGCAGAACACCACCATGACTGCGGAAAAGAAATAAAATTCAGCGAAGCCTCTGTGTTGGCCAAGCAGCCAATTATGACGAAACGCAGAATCAGAGAGGCCATCGAAATACTCAAACACCCTAACAACATGAACATGGAGGATGGACTCAGGCTTGCCCCATCTTGGCTGCCAGCAATCAGAGCCCAACTGACCTCATTGTCAACACGAGGCACGAGCACCACCGGCGAGTAACTGCCGCCGCGCGGCCGACGTCAAGCAGTTGGTAAACAGCAGCAAACTTCTCATTCGATGGCGGCCACCAAACATGGTACACAACACAACAGCCAATATACAACAGAGGTCACGTTCTCCCTCCACCGTAATAATCTATTAAAATAAAGTTCCCTCTCCTTCTTCCTTTAGTGACCAATGAAACTAACTACCTTTTTAAAATTATGACGTAATGGCATTCGCAGTGAACACTAACAACAAAATATAAGGGACACGGCATAGCTAGAACGCACCATTAGACCCAACAGAAGGCCGCTGCAATCGTGGCCGAAACGTTGGTTTTTCTCCAGCAGCAGTAGGTTTTACATTATGACGCGGTACTACACCCAGAAAACATTTATGTCGAAAATCCACCATCTCTGTTTATAAGGTTGCTTGATAGTTTGATTTCAACAGCTTCCTTAATAGCACTATCCCAAAAGTTGGATGTGCAAGCCAGAATCTCTTTGTTGTTATATTTCACATAATGATCGGTCAAGGCAATGTTCTGCAATAGCGGATTTTCAAATATGTAGACGATACTTTTGTTGTTTGGCCTCATGGTAGCGAGAATTTAAACCGTTTTTTGGAACACCTTAATTCAATCCTCCCGAATATTCAGTTCGCTATGGAGGTGGAAAAGAATGGATGCCTTCCCTTCCTCGATGTGTTGGTCAGAAGGAAGCCTGATGGTACGTTGGGACATTCTGTTTATAGGAAGCCTACTCACACTGACTTGTATCTGCGAGCTGATAGTTGTCACTATCCAGCTCAGCGTGAAGGAGTACTTCGTATCTTGGTTCAGAGGGCCCACGTTATCTCAAACCCTGAAAGTTTGGGAGCTGAGCTATCACATCTCGAAGTAACCTTTCGTCAGAATGGCTATAGTGAAAGACAGATCAAACGAGCGCTGCGCCGTCAGTCTTCTGTGCAACGGGTGAGTGACGACAGCAACGAAGTAGCAGCTCAGTCTACGGCCTTTTTGTCTCACGCAGGAAGCATTTCCCAAAGGATTGGCCCTATTTTGGGGAAATATGATGTGAAATGTGTTTTTCGACCACATTCTAAGATTAAGGTCCTGTTGGCGTCTGTTAAAGATGATCTTGGTTTGCGTAAGGCTGGTGTCTATCGTATTCCTAGCAGTTGTGGCATGTCATATACTGGTCAAACAATCAGGACTGTGAAGACCGGTGTATTGAACATAAGCGTCACACACGCTCAAAACAGCCGAGGAAATCCGCTATTGCAGAAATTGCCTTGACACCGGTCATCCTATGGAATGCAACAACACCGGGATTCTGGCTTGCACGTCCAGCTATGGGGATAGTGCTATTAAGGAAGCTGTTGAAATCGAACTATAAAGCAACATTATAAACACAGATGGTGGATTTTGTTCAAATGCTGCTTCGAATCAATCTCTCATAAAAAAACAGAGGGACAGAATTAATGCTACCTCATCTGCTGATGTTTCTGATGTTGGTTATCCTTGGTTGTGTGTTGACTCTGCAGTTACTTGTTCTGTGTGTGGTGTCTTCCTTCTTTCTCCTCTGTGAACCGAGGTATTAAATTCCCTTGCACATTGCTTCCTCCCTGCAGTTGTGGCTTGCGGATGGCAGGGTGTGCTCATTCGAAATATAGGCGGTGGTCGACGATGTCACCTGGCAGCAAACTTGTAAGTTATTTGAACATTCAATTCGCCGGGAAAAGTTAAGATCACACGTACAACTTTACTTTTCAAACCATTGCATAGTTCTCTCTTTAAAACAACAAAGACCAATTCACGGCTGAGGGCCCAAGTAACATCTCCAGAATGAGTTTAAATGAGTGCTTTTAAAACACCGGGATTTAGAGTAAAGGCTAAAAGCACAATATCTTCTCGGCTAAAGGCCCAAACAATTACTGAAGAATAATCAAAGACCACCTTAAGAAAAAAAATTACAGAACACGGCTGAAGGCCGTTTCAGGAATTCAACATAATTAAAGTGAAACCTTACAGCAAGGATTTACTCACTAAAGTCACGGATTCTGAACAAACACGGCTGAAGGCCTAAATACAGAGCAACAAGAATTTAAAATAAAATACGGCTGAAGGGTTAAGCTTAAAATAGTTTTCTTGAAATCCGGCTGAAGGCCATATACTAAACATAAAACAGACAATTTTAATACACGGCTGAAGGTCTGGTACAGTACCTGCGACCAAATAAAATGACAATCACAAACAAGAAATGTGGTGCTCAGGTGTGTTCCAAGGCTTGGCCTGGGAAGGAAACTCTAAGCACAGTTTAGGTGAGACAGCATGGCTGGCCGGAGTGGCCGACAGCCGCAGGTTCGAATCGGGCATGGATGGGTGTGCTATCCTTAGTTTTGTTAGGTTTAAGAAGTTCTAAGTTCTAGGGGACTGATGACCTCAGAAGATAAGTCCCATAATGCTTAGACACATTTTTTGAGACAGGCAGCCAAGCGTAACGAAATGGCTCTGAGCACTATAGGACTTAACTTCTGAGGTCATCAGTCCCCCAGAACTTAGAACTACTTAAACCTAACTAACCTAAGGACATCACACACATCCATGCCCGAGGCAGGATTCGAACCTGCGAGCGTCGCGGACACGCGGTTCCAGACTGCAGCGCCTAGAACCGCTCGGCCACAGCGCCCGGCCAAGCGTAACACTAAACAATCAGGTGGCAACCAACCAACAGCCTAATCAATTCCCTTCCACCCGATACACTTGCTGCTCTGTTTCAACCGACAGACTGACTACTCCATAATGCAGACAGAATTCATTTGCTCAGTGGAAAACATAGGAGCTACACACGGTTCCACGTAAACACACTTGCACAAGAACAATCGTAAGAGCAATCACTGTGGAACAACAATGACGAATCAATCAGACACACAGAGAGTTTCCACAAGCGGTCGGCAACTAAATACACGTCGTTCGATGAAACAATCGACCGAACTGCGGACCCACGTCGTTCCCACTGAAATTATGTGCGTCTGCCCGTCCGAAACTGACTGCAGCTCCAACCCGACTCAGTTCGATGTTCGTTCCGAATTCAGAGACGCGGAGACACGGGCACACTGGCTCAGACCCAACCATGCAGAGGGAACACTTGCCCATTGGGCACTCGACATCTCCGCACAAGGAAGGAACCGGCAAGGCGACCAAGTGATGACGCCCAGAATCGGTCAAAAGCCCACTACACGTCGCCCGATGAGACGACCAACCAAACGACAAACCGACCATCGTCCTACAGTCGGACAGTCCATGAGTGTCACCAGCAGTCGGCGAGTACTGGCCGTCTGCGCCTCATTATCGCTCCGTCCCCGACTGCTGTGTTCAGACTGAGCTGCCAGCTGAACTCCAGACAGACGACGACTCGGAAATACTAGGGGTCGCTCCAGAGATGGTGCGGCAGTGCACTTGTCGATAAGCGCTGCTGCTGCCACTGACGGGCAAGCAAACCAGCAGCCAAATGACGCCAATAAATCGAATTAAAGAAAAAGCGAGGCGACAAAAACACGAAACAAGACGACGAGCAATAAACGGCATGAGTGCTAGCCGCGCACGGCTCAACCAGTTATACAGAGTAAGTATGTCATGAATGATAAAAGTTGTGCCTGACCAAAACGAAAAACTGGTTTTCTTGCTTTTGGCAATGTACACGCCTTAACCACTCGGCTTTCGTAGTGCTCCTAACAGTCTTCTATTGTCATTGGTTTCCTCCTGTTGAACCCTAACAAACATGGGTCTTTCTCTGAATCCTAGCAAGATCATCAGAAGAACACATGTGTTGGAAGTTGGCGGGTTACCATGCCAGAAAGTATACATAAAATGGACTGAATTCACCAACATGGAACGGTCACAGTTAATGGGGATCGAATCATTGAGAGTGGAATGTTATGAAATGATGTTAGTGAAATAACGCTCGGAAATGCTGTACTTGAAGGTAATGGGCATGTGGTGAAGAAAATGTGGATCCATTTCACTCATATAATTTATTGTCACTGGATTTCCAGTTATATTTCATACTCATTCTATTTATTTCAGTTCAGTGAATTTAATTGTCCGTCGCCAGTAGCTGAATGGCCAGCGTGACGGATTGTCAATCCTCTGGGCTCGGGTTCGATTACCGGCTTGGTCAGGGAATTTTCCCCTCCCAGGGACTGGGTGTTATGCTGTCATCATCATCAACCTTTCATCCTACATCGACTGCAGTTCGCCGAAGTGGCGTCACATTGAAAGTCCGGCACTCAGTGAACGGTCTGCCCGAAGGGGACCGCTAGCCAACCGATTAAATAAGTAAAATAGTGAATTTAGTTCAGCTAGAATCAATTGTTCTCTTGCGAACCAGTACTACTAGAAAGCTCCAATTCAACATCACTTGCATTCCCTTGTGATCCTTCACAGAGAGTATGTGGATGTTTCTACTTTAGACTACGTATAGATTACTCAACCTTTGTAAGTGTGATAGATCGAAAAAAAGAGCAGGCTGCACTGTGGTACGGTGTCGCCTAAGGGAGTCCTGACAGGTGAGAAACTGCTCATTGTAGAAGGTATACGTAAACCTGCAAGAGGGCACACGTGGAACTGTCGGTTGGTGGCCGCGCAGGATGCACAACGGCCCCCTATGCTGTGTGCATAAGACTGCCCAACTAGCACTGCAGTAATGCGTAACGTTGCTAAACCATCGCACACGGCAGGTGATGAGCCATAACTTTGCGGTTGCAGTCCTTCTTCCTTTAGCGTCCCGCAGTCCATAAAAATAAAAATAAAATAAAAATAATATCAAATGTGTGTGAAATCTTATGGCACTTAACTGCTAAGGCCCTAAGCTTACACACTACTTAACCTAAATTATCCTAAGGACAAGCACACACACCCATGCCCGAGGGAGGACTCGAACCTCCGCCGGGACCAGCCGCACAGTTCATGACTGCAGCGCCCAAGACCGCTCGGCTAAGCCCGCGCTGCTCGATTTTAGAGACGTCCTCATACGGGACGTGTACCTCTTCGTGAAAGACGTATGTGGTGGTTTCCATCCTCATTAGCATACGGTCAGGAGCTAGATGATGCAGTATTCGGAACACGTTCCTCAGTATCATTTGCGACAACTTCGGTCACTTCTAACGGTGGACGGCGATCTTTACCAATGCAGAAAAGCCGACATGCTCGTAGGGTATCGACAGTGCAAAAAGAAACCAGTTCGTTCAGAAGAGGGGGAAATTAATGTTCTTGTTGTTGTTGCGGTTGATCCGCAAGTCAGATCCCCCGCAATAGCACGAGAAAGAAGCATGAGTCTGGAAAGTGTCCTAAGTATACTCCTGCATCATAAGTTCCATGCATGCCACATCTCTCTCCATCAAGAGATGCATAGAAACGATTATAGTGTCTGTGTTAATTTTTGTACACGGGCATTTGCTGTATAAAAGAAATGTTTACTTCTCTATCATCTTCAAAAATTAGCCAAACCTAATTCATAATGATTTAGGAATGAATCTAATATTATGAAACACAAAAACTAAATATGTTAAAAATTAAAAAAAACATTTTCTGCTTGCACAAAAGCTCATTAATTTTTCAAGAAGTGCGGGTAATGTGGAAACGCCTTAAACTTGTGGGAAACTAACTACTTCAAACGAAAATTATTTAAAATTTTAGGAACTATTTTATTTTATATGAAATTTAAATTACACAAAAATATTTTTAAACGCATCTGTAATGGAAAAATGCTTCGTAAGCGAAGTTCACTTGCAAAAATCGCATATGTATATATCTCCTTTATTTCTGGCACACAAAGAGTGACTGAACTCCTCACACACTACACACTTAATCCACGTTTCTGGAAAATGCGCCTCCACAAAAAATACAAATGGCATCGTCTTCAGTAGGTTTTTCTTCCCCAACTGGGAGATCGAAATCTGACTCGCCTGAAGATACAGTTGGTGCATTTGGCTCTTCATCTGAATCCTCAGGTAATTTAAGAAGTCTTTACTGTACTGAGCTTCCAAAATATGTAAAAACTTGTCTACAGCATCTTTGTTGAACCCGTTTGCTCTCGAGAATGGGGTTCCCATAGGTTTGAGGATTGTGAGTTTATTTCTTAACGTCAAACAAAGCTCTACCTGCAGCATTTGAAGTGAAAGGATGATTAATATTATTTCTTTCCGCTAGCTGATATGCCTTTAACTTGACATATAATCTGGTAACGCCATAGAAGAGATTATCCATTTCAATGAGATATTGTACCAACTGTTTCTCAATAGCATCAGGTAGTATAGGATTACGTCCAAGTCTCAAAGAAACACATTCTTCAGGTGACATATCACTATGCACAAACCTTTTAAGTGTCATCTGAGGTGCACTGAAAGCTTTTACTGCTCTTCTTAACCATATCTGCTTTTCCCTTAAGGCTTATAAAGCCTTAATCATGTTTCGAGCATCCTACTTCTTCATAATAGCTCTTTGTTTCCGATCAGTTAGCTTTCGTGGGGTCTAGAAACAGACGCCAAACGCATGGTAATGTAATGTAATGTATTTGATGTTGGTATTGTGGAAACGTTTCCACAATTCAATTCCATCGTATGTATAATCCCACGTTACCTACACAATTTCCGTAGATTACATTAAGCAACTATGCATTTAAGGTTGACAAACGACTGCTAAAACCTCCTATGCCTCTCCCTTTATAAGCTGTCAGACGTAAAGAAAAGATAACTACAAAGTATATAGATAAATGTACCTCGAAAATGGTTTAGAAAATGCGCGAAGATAAACTACATCACTGTCACGGCGTCTGTTGCTCAACTGACTAATAACCCTCTACCGTTACAAATAGGAACTATTGCAACAATTTCTGGCTGCCTCGCTATAGTGCAGCACTCTGCAGGTACTAGACGTTTCCACATTACCCACACGCTTCCACATTTACACCCCTACTTCTGTCTTGTTTACTGATGAAGCCACACTTAGCAATCATGACCAGATAAGACGCCGAAACAAACACTATTATTCTGTTGACAGTCTACATGTACATCTACATCTACATGGTTACCCTGCAATTCACACTTAAGTGCCTGTTCCTGGCAAAGCGTTCATCGAACCATTTTCATACTACTTCTCTACCATTCCACTCTACTATGGCGCGTGGGAAAAAGGAACACCTAAATCTTTCCGTTCGAGCTCTGATTTCTCTTATTTTATTATGAGAATCATATCTCCCTACGTAAGAGGGTGTCAACAAAATATTTTCGCTTTCGCAAGAGAAAGAATACCGCCTTTGTTTCAGTGACTGCCACCTCATCTCGCATATCATATCTGTGACACTCTCACACCTATTGCGCGATAGCAAGAAACGAGCTGCCCTTCTTTGCACTTTTTCGATATCCTCCGTCAATCCTAACCGGTAAGGATTTCATACCCGGCAGCAGTATTCCAGCAGACGACGGACAAGTGTAATGTAGGCTGTCTCTTTAGTGGGTTTGTCGCATCCTCTAAGAGTTCTAGCAACAAAGTGCAGTCTTTGTTTCACCTTCCCCATGATATTATCTATGTGGTCTTTCCAACTTAAGTTGCTCGTAATTGTAATTCCTAGGTATTTAGTCGAATTGACAGCCCTTAGATTTGTGCGATTTATCGTACACCCCGTTTGCTTCGTCAAACGGAACGACCGCATCTATGGAGTGGGATACTGATCCATCAGCTTAAAGGCCCATTTTGTTAGATGGAACACTGAATGCGCACAAGTTTTGCAGCCTTCTAACAGACCATCTTATATGGATGCTAGAAGACGTTCCTCTGTAGACTACAGGAATCCGTGGTTCCTAGATGATGGTTGTACAAGCCATAGTGCACTAAGTATTACAGTTTGTCTTCACAAATTGTTTCCAAATCGTTGGATCGGATGCAGAGGACCTGTACCCTGGCTGGCCTGTCCCCCATATTTGGAGTTTGCAAACGTTTTGTCTGAAGGGAAATCTGAAACAGTCCGTCTACAAGGACATGTCAACTACACACGATGATATATTACTGCAGCCTATTCGGACACCCCCGCTGAAATGTTAGTACATGTACAACAGTCGTTCCATATTAGACTAGAAGCGTGTATTGCCACAACCTGTGACTGTCAGTTGACTCGTTACTGGTCCGAATCCACGTAACCAGAGTATGCACTCGTGTTGTTCTTTAGTGAGTGATACCTCAGGTATTATGCAAGAATCGATATGGTAGCTTTCAAAATACGATATCTCGTAGACGGCTCGCACTAGAATCCTGCAAGAAATGCCACTGACTTTCTTATTTTCCCTAATTAGGTTTTGTAATTTCCATAGGCATTGTACCATTTTGTGAAATTTGTGTTTGCACAAAAAATACACTTTTTAAGTATTACTAAAATTTTTGATTAGCTAACAAACTGAGTCCCTGACTACCAGTTCAGTATGAGAAAACCGCACATCAAAAGCACTTTCCATTTCCGCAATAATTGCGGTGCAAATTTTAGGTGATTCATCCTGCATATGGACTACTCAGCATATAATATTACAAAACATAAAGAGTTTCCAGGATCTTTTCGAAAACGTGATCTTGAATTAAGAATATTTGGTGATTGAATTATTAATGTATCGTTAACCCTCGTATAATATATATGAATCGCCCCAGAAACGTGTGCTTTTGATAAATCTTCAATGCCTCACAGCCTTGAAATGGTGTACTTTCTTAACACACAACTCAACAAGAAAATACTTTAGCCACTAAGATAATATTCACTCTACATTTTGTTACAATAAATCATTCCACAAATGAAGCATGTTCTAGATGCTGCTTTGAAGGAAAATAAATCTACACACATCAGGAAAGGTTTTGCATCACCTCGGTTCCAAGAATTGCGGAACCTGCACAAAAAATTGGAAAAAAGATCAACATGAACATCATTTCCGCCTTTTTATTGCTCATGAAAGCCACACAATCCATTTTGTACCACCATACAGAGAGACCTTCAGAGCTGATGGTCCAGACTTCTGCACATACCGGTACCTCTAATATACGGTAGCACGACTCCCTGCACTGATGCATGGCTGTATTCGTCATGGCGTACTATACACAAGTTCATTAAGGCACTTGGTCCAGATCTTCCCACTCCTCAACGGCGATTCAGCGTAGATCCCTCAGAGTGGTTGGTGGGTCTCGTCGTCCATAAACAGCCCTTTTAAATCTATGCCAGGCGTGTTCATAGGGTTCATGGCTGCAGAAAACGCTGGCCGCTCTAGTCGAGCGATGTCGTTATCCTGAAGGAAGTCATTCACAAGATGTGCACGATGGGGGCGCGAATTATCGTCCATGAAGACAAATGCCTCGCCAATATGGCGCCGATAACATTGCACTTTCGGTCGGAGGAAGGCATTCACGTATGGTACTCTAAACATTCATGGTGGTATCTGTTTGTTCTATATCGTGTCTCCCTACCACTTTCGCGTAACGACGCTCTGAGTGTGTTTCTTAGGGAATTAACTAGTTTTAACCTGGGTCCTGTTGCTGGTAAGGAGACGACAGACCACTCATGACAGGTTGAATTCAGAAGAGTTCAATGAGACTATCGATGATATAACCAAGTACTTAATGATCTCAGCGTCAGCTCCACTGCACTCCCTGTAAAAGAATCTTAATACTAACTAAATTTAGTGGAAAGGGTTCAAGGCTTTTCTATTTTTAGTTAGCTGGTAAAATAACGTCGAAAGTTTACCATTGGAAATTTTATTCTACTCACAAAACATCGTTTATAAATTGCTTTATTGATAAAAGGAAATGTTTTAATACAGGATGGTAAAAACCAACTGCGTTCAACAAAAATGTGAACGAATATTCCCTGAATGGGTTTCCAAGTTCTACAATCGATCGAAGGATGACCTATGCCATATCACATCTATAATCTAGGTTAAATTTAAGTTTCACAAAAGAGAAAACTATCAAAATGGTCTACAGTGACCCTCAATTATCTTTAATTACTTATCTAACTTGTCGTAAATTACAGTGGCTGATGTGGCTTCTCAATAACTATATAAAAGAAAAATCATCGCGTTTCAGATCTGTTCTTCAAGTGGCAAATGTGAACACCATGAGTTTTAATTAACGATCGACACTAGTATTACGCAAAAAGGGGGTGTAACAGATGAGACTTCTGCAGTTCTGAGTGAAGCCTTATGCGCTCAAAAATGCGGCATCGCGTGCGTTCATTACCTTGTCGGTGTCTTAAGCAGCGTCAGGGCGGCAGCGGCCGGCGGCACAGCTCCGCTCACATCGCCATCTCGGAAGCAACTCTCGAACTTCTCCTTACTACAATTTACCGAAGTTAGTTTAAAAAAGCTATCTGGCTGTGTTTTCATCTGACCAATCAGGGTCTCAATGTTAACCTTAAGCTCCGCCTACAAAAATTCTGTCTATCCAATGGGAAACGTTATACTTTTCGTGGTGGGGCAATGTTTTTAAAATTTGCAACGTAACAGAGACGCTAAAAAGACTCACGCTAAAACCTGCAGCTGGTGAGGTCCTTTTAGCGTTATCGTAAGATCTATACTGTTCTTCTGGAGGGTTCTATCTTTTAACATGGGCTGGGGGGTGGTCCTTGACGTACCTGAGACGCGAAAAAGTCTCACGCTAAAACGTGCGGGTTGTGTGGCCCTACTGGTTAGCTGGCGCCGTAGGTGACCAGACCTTCCCTTATCGTAGGGCCTTCTAGCTTAACACGGTTCTGCTCTCGGCTTCTGTCCTCGTTTCTCCCCTCGGAACTGTGTCTGCCTCACGGTGGGAAGGTACGACATGCATTTAGGCATTCTTGTGTTAGTCTGTGGTATTCCATTTGCTCACTCGTTACTCGTATTACTTTGGTTAATTTAATGCCACGATTTATTTGGAGCTAAGTGACATACTACTAGATTTGCTTATTATGTCAAGGTTTTCATGGAAGGTGTTGGATTTTCCTGACACCTTACAGTACAGCTGTTAAGGCACCTTCCATGACGACCAGCAGCGTATGTCAGCCGCACATAATGCCATACCAAAACAGCAGGAAACGTCCACCTTATTGCACTCGCTGGACAGTGTGTCTAACGAGTTCAACCTGGCCGGGTTGCCTCCAAACACATCTCCGTCGATTGTTTGGTTGAAGGCATAAGCGACACTCATCGGTGAAGAGAACGTGATGCCAATCCTGAGCGCTCCATTCGGCATGTTGTTGGCCCATCTGTACCGTGCTGCATGGTGTCTTGCTTGAAAAGGTGGACGTAACCATGGACGTCGGGAGTGAAGATGCTCACCATGCAGCCTATTTCGCACAGTTTGAGTAGTAACACGACGTCCTGTGGCTGCACGAAAAGCATTATTCAACATGGTGGCGTTGCTGTCAGGGTTCCTCCGAGCCATTATCCGTAGGCAGCGGTCATCCAATGCAGTAGTAGTCCTTGGGCGGTGTGAGCGAGGCATGTCATCGACAGTTCCTCTCTCTCTGTATCTCCTCCATGTCCGAATAACATCGCTTTGGTTCACTCCGAGACGCCTGGACACTTCCCTTGTAGAGAGCCCTTCCTGGCACAAAGCACAAAGTGACAATGCGGACACGATGGGACTGCGGTATTGACGGTCTAGGCACTGTTGAACTACAGACAACACTAGCTGTGTACCTCCTTCCTGGTAGAATAACTGGAACTGATCGGCTGTCGGACCCCCTCCGTCTAATAGGCGATACTCATGCATGGTTGTTTACATATTTGGGCGGGTTTTGTGGCAGCTCTGAAGAGTCAAAGGGACTTCGTCTGTGATACAATATCAACAGTCAACGTCAATCTTCAGGAATTCTGGGAACCAGGGTAATGCAAAACTTTTTTTGATGTGTGTATCAAAAACAGGCTGCCCATATTGATCTATCATTCTTCATTTTAATGATTATGTAGGCACATACGTTAATAGAAACGCAGTTGAGAATGGGTAGTGAGAAAAATAAAAGTTTTATAAACAGTCTGGTGGAAAAAAAGAATTTTTTGGAAAGAGAGAAGTGGAGCAGGAGTAGACGGAGGAGGATGGGAGTAGTGGATGACCAAAGAGGGAGAAGCAGGAGACGGGTAGAAAGGGGTGAAGGGGGAGTTGCATGAGGCACTTACTTGCAGGTGAACAGGAGTACTGGACAGATGTCAGAGTGAGACAAGGACATGGGCAGATGCAAATAGGAGGAAGCGGTGGACAGAGGGATGGTAGGAGGACGACATGACCAAAGAGACGGGGAAGAAAGAGATGTGTGCAATATATATGTGGAACATATCCAGAGAAAAACTACATAGAAAAGGCAGACAAACAGTTGACTCGCAAGTACTGTTACTATGGGGTTTAAAGTGGCAGCTGCAATAGGACCAGAGGCGAAGGGGAATACATGTCCTTTCGGCCCTGCGGTATAGGATGTACTACATGACAGGCGTATTGTATTGGAGTAACCTGCTTGCTTTATTGAGTGGCCCTGTTGTGCAGCCTGTATCTCATGAGAAAAAAAGCATTTGCAGGCTCCTGATATGTGGGCAGATTGAGTTGGGAGGACGATGTGGACAGAGAGGCAGTGAAAGGAAGAGGTGACCACAATAAGGGAGGAGGAGCAGATTTGTGAAATATATACTCATGTTAGTTTTATCCATAGTGGATGCTGTTGAAATCCGCGTCTCTTCCTTTGTAGGGTGTAGAAATACTTTTGCTACCAGTTACAATAAAAGAGTATTCATTGGCCATTCGACCGGTTTCGGGCTTGTGCCCCTCCTCAGGTGTTTATACATTTATGTACTTGTTTGTATTGAGATCACTGTATAAATACAAAGAAAATTATTTACTAGTGGCTAAACAGATACAAGTGAAACAATTGTAAGTGGCAAGGCAGCATTTGTCGAAACTATATTTGTGCTTACATAAAGATGAAACATCATTGTTACAATTTTGCTATGCTGACCGTTTTTTCCACTCAGTGGAACATAAAATTTTATAAAACTGAAACAAGGACGTGAAAATGTTAACAAATAAAATAAGTAAGTATTTCATAAGAAACACAACTTAGCTAACGCCCGAAAAGGACAGGCAGTAATTACATAATTAGAAATTCTTTTTAAATTTATGATCCTTGGACCGGTACACGATACTTATAAATGTCTGCGTTGACGGCCAGGTAATGGGCGAAGCTTTGTGCCGAACAGTAATCAAAGGGTACACGATTGGGACTTCGTCTTCGAAAGCCCAAGTCGGTGATATCTGGTTGTTTGTTTGGTGTTGTGTTGGCTGAAGAGCCAACACCGTGTTACTAGAGGAGGCCGAAATGCACGCGTTTTAGCTCACGCTGCCTGGCGTGAGGAGGGAAGAGCTATACTGACGTGAGGTGTGGAACATGACAAGGAATTAGAATTCAGAAAGCGGACGTAATTAGTTTCACACTTAACTTTAATCCATGAATGATGATAGTCGCCTTTGACGGTACATGATTCACAATATTATCTGTTCAGAATACATTCTAGTAACTAAATAGGGTGCCTTGCTAAGTCGTAGCAAATAACGTAGCTTAAGGCTATGCTAAACTGTCGTCTCTGCAAATGAGAGCGTATGTAGACAGTGAACCATCGCTAGCAAAGTCGGCTGTACAACTGGGGCTAGTGCTAGGGAGTCTCTCTAGACTAGACCTGCCGTGTGGCGGCGCTCGGTTTACAATCACTGATAGTGGCGACACGCGGGTCCGACATATACTAACGGACCGCGGCCGATATAAAGGCTACTATAACACTACCGTCTGCTACTGCTGTACCATAACCTTAAAGCTGGAAGCAGGTTGTGTGATAAAACTATTTTATTAAAGCAATCATGGTACAACGCAACAGAGCAGTGTTACCCTCTGGGAGGAATTTTGTTGTGTTGACCGTGTTGTACCTAACGGAGGTGGCTTATCAGAAGTGAAAGTCAGAATTACGTAAATATTTGAACAGTAAGAAACAAAATTTTGCCTATCAGCACTGTTTAACGGGTAAAAAAAAAAACGGTCGCCAGCCTAACTAGCCAAGAGAATGATTAACATTCTAGTTCAAGTAAATAGTTATTAGTAACTTTAATGGATAAACACAACCTATACTTTGTCACACGCGAGTGCAGTGAACTCTTGACACATGCATATGTTTACGGTAAGATTGAAACTAACAGTTAGAGCAGCACAAACTATTTGCAAAATTATAACAGATACCGAAACACACTACTACTTTCAGGGCTTACACAAACTGAATGGCCTTTGTAACGTTATTATTACTATTCACTGTAGAATCATTAATTGGATATAGGTTAAGTCTCTCTCAGTTCAATACTTTACTATTTAAAATGAAAGTTAATTGGAATCCACTAACAGGTTGTTTCTCACTATCTTTTGAATAAAGAAATAATGTTTTTCATAATTAGTGGTCTTCCCGTTGCTTGTTGTCCAGCATTAACACAATAGACGAACTGTGGACACTGTTATATTATTAATATCCACATCCAATACACAAGAGAGAAACACTTAGCAAACATGAGTATATAAGGTCCCCAACTGCAGTTTTCCACTTTTCTACATTGAGACACAAAATTAACATATATGTAAGATACTGACTCACCTTCTACGATTTACAACAGGCAGTAATGTGATAACTTTATAAGCCTCAGTCTTAAGAACTTTTAATTTGAAGTTGGCAACACACATTGGTAAGCAGTTTTACTAGGAAAATTATTCATTTCTCTTGCTACTTTAACTTTCTTTTTACTATGTTCAAGAAGCATCAATTAGCAAAACAAAGCGCTTCAATGTTCTTTCAGTAAGAACACTCGGAAATCACTTTAATAAAAACGGAAAGAAACCTGAGAGGTGTTATGATAAGGAGAAAAATCAAGGTAGGTACATAAATTCAGTTATAAATTACCTTATATTTGAGCACACTAACACATCCATTAAAGCTGATCCTTCACTGTACATTACTATAGCGCTCCATTACAGTGATTGCGCAATGTGGTGGCAACTGCATGTTGGTAGATGGATTTGCAGGTAGAATTGCTGGACTCTTGTCATTTCTTGGTGGCGATGATAGATACAAATTCCAGAATAGTTCCAGCTATTTATCCATCCATCCAAGGCAATGGAAAGTAGCAGAAAAAGCCTCTCTCGGGACCAGCACAATGTGCACTGTTACATTGCAGTTCATAGTTTGGTAGCTCGTCCCCGACTCGTTGCTCGTCACCGACTGGTGGCTCACCCCCGACTGACTCTTGTTCCACCTTTTCTACCTATGCCAACCACAATTTGCGCGCGCTACACAGTTCCGTTCCCGAGGGGAACCACTACACCTTTTATACACTAAAGAACTAAGAACCCTTGGTGAGGATCAGCAGTTTACATAACAGTAATCAAATACATTAAATAAAACAAAACATTTGCACATATTGAAATTTCTACCAAAAATTATTCACACAAAATTACAGTCATATACAGTAAGTTTTGTTCCCTCTAAATGAGACAAAGAATTCAAATGACAGATACACTACATTGCATAGAATCAAATCATGACATCAAAGTTTTAAACAAAGCAAAGATTATACAATTTTGTGACATCTATTCAATCAAAGATATTTACAGAAGCTCAACGACATAACATTAAATAAAACAAAAGCAAAATAAATCCATACACCATAAGAGCTGTGGTGTTACACATGCCCCATGTTTCATTGAAATTTCCCATCAGGGATACTTCAAGGAAACATCCATTACACCGAAGTGGTGTTGGCTAAAAAAAAAAATTATTCTATCCAACTTAAGTTGGGACCAAAAATATATATATTACAGATATACAGTATCTACACTAAGGAATTTCATAAACTTCTTCCAAAAACAGTTTCAAAATAAAGCATTTACAGTAATTTTCATCCACAGACTGGTTTAATGAAACTAATTTTGCATCGTTACACAAGATATCTTTAAGCATGTTCATTTCATATACATACAGTTCAAATAATAGACAAAAAGTACACAAATTAGTCTTAATATTAGTAGAATAGGTATAGCCTTCAAACAAAATAAAAATAAACACATATACAACAGCACAGAACATTTTAACTCAAGAAAACAGAAATTTGTCTTTCAATATTTTTAAAGAAATGTAAATTTTCACAGATACACAAGCATACTCATCATCACCGTACATTTTACAAGGTTCAGACTTAAATGAAATATTAAAATTTTCAGTTTTCATCCACATATGCAGAAATATTTAGATGAACAGCTATGAGAAACTTTTTCAGCTGATTATTTAAATACAAAAGCAACTTTTCAAGGTTTTCTTTTCTAAATTTTTAACTTTATAGCTGCTCTTCCTTATTAGCAGTCCAAACTGTTTGTTGCATATAAACACACTAACCTATTCAGAACCTATCTTTAATCATCACTGCTGTATTTTTAAAGCAAGACAGTTCAAAATTTTAAGTTATTCCAAAAAAACCTACTCTCAAAAACATCTACATCCATTTGAATAAGAATGCATATATTTTATAATAACTTTTCACTGACTTCAATATGAATAGTCGGTTCATAACACATTGACCAATAAACCTAACTTATTTCACTGCTTGCCTCAGCATAAGCAGTGCATGTTAGTCATACTGCCCATTATTGGTTTGGCAGTCTTTGTATGTAAATATTTAGACGCAAAAACACAATTTACGTAAAGAACACTGAAAGACACATCTTTAAATTAATACACTGCCCCATCCACTAGGTTTGGCTGTTCGTGACCACTTATAAACTTCTTGCCCCACAATGGCAAGTCCTTTGGCTACTGCTCACATAGCATATTTGGTTGTCCTCAACTTCAGAACCACAGCACTTTAATTTTTTTGTCTTGTTTTGCTGCCCAACAACATATTTTTGAGCAGTTTATTGTCATCATCTTTAAGTTTCTTCATCATTATGTCACATTTTTATTACAAATTGGATTAACGGTATAAAACCTAAGACCTGCAACTTTGAAACAGCAATTAGACACTGGTAATATTAAATTTTCTTTACACCATGACAAAATCAGGCAATGTACACATAATTAATCGAGTAAATTTCAAATGACATTTTTGGTATAATGACAATGTTCAGGAGTTACTTGAGAGTCCCAGATTTGTGGGTTTTCTCCCCTCTTTCTTATTCAATAAAATCTCTTTTATAGTCAATATTCAGTTTAATTACTTTTACACACATTTAGATTATCACATATGTCAAGATCAGGAGAATCATTGATATCCTATTGCAACTGCTTTCTGTCAACCCATAGTTATCCCTATTTAAAAAAAAAAACATTTACATTCAGTCACATTATAGTATTTATTTACCTTGTTTTCAGTATTCTTACCTTTTCTCATCCATATTTCTCTTTCCAAATACTTTTCCATTACATTTTTCTTTACAATACCCACTATACTTTCATTATCCTTGGTCATTTTCTAGTGTACCCAATTTAATTATTCATTTACTTTTCCACAAACAATACACAGTATCTTACATTATTTCTACACTTTTCAGTTTATTCTGATAGAGAAGAAGGAAAGAAGATAGTAAAAGTTCTGAATGAAGAAGAGAAGGTTGGCAGCACAAAAAGAAACAGAAGTAGTGCTGGCAACAACTCGGGTACCTAGTGCTCGTCAGACACTTTACAATGCAAAGAGTGCAGGTCCCCTGAGGGTTCCACTTTTCATTCATCATTGGTTTCTGTGGACATACAACTTCAGGTCAACTATGTTTCTAACTCCTAGAGGCTTCCTTGACCTAGGGTGCACAAGAAAATAAGCATTTGCATGTGGAGTTCCTTGCACTTCAAAGGGGCCGTTGTAAATGTATTTGAATTTAGAAATTTCAGTATTAATTTCACTAGATTTTTCATGGGTCTTCACTAAAACATAATCTGCAAGCTTAAATTTAGTTATTTTGATGTTATTATCATGCCTTTTATATCTAGCAGCTGCTTTCTCTTTCATTCTTTTCTTAACTAACTCTTTTTTTTCTCGTGCAGGTTAATTCCTACAATAGGTGGGAACTGCAAGATCTCTTCAATAATACTTTTACTTTTACGGTCCAACAGAATTTCTTTAGGGGTAAAACCGGTGGTTTCATGGTATAAGGTGTTCATAGTTTTTTCAAAGTCACTTACAAATCTGCCCCATTCTTTATGGTTATGGTGACAGTAGGTTCTACCTAACCTTCCTATTTCACACATATATCTTTCGATAGGGGTGCTAACTGGGTGGTAAGCTGAAATATATTTAACTTGAACATTATGTTGCTTCATACCTTCCTTCCAGATTTTTGAGATAAACTGTGGTCCATTGTCAGACAAAACTGCTTTAGCTTTACCGATGGTGTTAAAATACTCAGTCATCTTACTAAATACTGCTTTAGCAGTGGCTTTCCTGATTGGATATAATTTAATAAATTTGGAGAACACTTCCAACACTACAACAATGTAAGACCAATTCCCTGAGGCTGACAGTAATTCTAAAGTGTCCTCTGGTACTGTATTCTGCATAAAACCTTGATTTACTTCTATTTGTTACTTTTTCCCTTTGACATACATCACAAGATTTTATTCTCTCAGTAATTTTCTTAGCAGCACCTACATTAATCACAACCACATCAGTTAACTTGTCAATACACTTCTTGGGACCACCATGCCCTAAGGCAAGATGAAAATAATCAATCACTTCTGTCTCAAATTGCCTAGGCCAACACACCTTCCATTCATCAGTGTTGATATTCTTTCTCCTATATAAAATTCTATTAAATATCTTGTAAAATCTATTGATTTGTGGGTAATTAGGGTTACTAAAATTAACTTTCACTGACTTCCATATTTCATCCTCATTCTGGTGGAACCTCATGCTTTTACAAATTTGCTCAATTCTTTTCCTACCTGGTACCTCCTTAATATATCTTATATGAAATCTACCATCTTCATTACATTCCCTTGGTAAGTTGTTCATACCCTCAGGCAATCGTGATAAGGCATCAGCTACGTAATTGTCACTACCTTTAGTATACAATATCTCATAATCAAACTGTAGTAAATAGAGGGCCCATCGACTCAACCTGCCAGTAAACAGTCGACAATTTTTCAAAAAGGTTAATGCTTTGTGGTCTGTATGAATTATGTCCCCATAAATAATTGCTAAATTTCTTTAATCCCCAAATGATTGCTAAAGCCTGTCTCTCTGAAATAGTTTAGTTTTTCTCATATTTAGTTAAAGTTCTACTAGCAAAAGAATTGGTCTTATGTGCTGTTTCCCCAGATTCTGGGTTTTCCTGAAATATTTCAACACCAATACCATAAGCACTACTGTCTGTAATCATGTGGAATGGCTCACTTAAAACTGGATGATGTAAAATGTTTTCCCTTACTAACTCAGTTTTTAAATTTTCAAAATCTTTCTGACATTCAGATGTCCAAACATATACACTATTTTTCTTCAACAAGCTTGCCCCTTCGCAAATTTGGGGTAAAACCCACAAAGACCTAAAAACGCTTTCAGCTGTTTCCTGTTCTTTGGAGGAGGGCACTTTTCAATAGCATTAAGATTTTCTGGGTCTTTGCCAATCCCAGATGTGGTTATTATGTGTCCTAAAAATTTAATTTCTTGTCTCACAAATTCACACTTTTTTAACTTTATAGTCATGCCCCCTGCTTGGAGAGCAACAAGGGTCTTGTTTAACAGGTCACAATGTTCTTCCCAGTTATCAGCAGCAATCAATAGGTCATCCACATATACAGTCAACCTGGCACAAAGTTCTTTTCCTAACACAGAATCCAAAGCCCTAATGAAAACAGAAACAGAGGTATTTAAATCAAATGGTACAACTTTGTATTGTTAACACTTTCCTGCAACGCTTTCCTAAAGCTAGTACACAGTAATCTTAACAACAAAATAAAGAACACAGTTGAAAGGAGAAACACTGTCAAGTAAAAACAGAAACTTAACCCTCGTCTTTTAATAAAGAGCCCACAAAATGCTTCGCAGCACCTGTATATCTGCAGTGATATGTGCACTTACGTTCAACGGCAGCAAAGAATAACAGAATAAGCTTGATTTCCGGTCATCGTGCTGCCTTCTAGGTGTTGGATAAGTCGCTGCACAAACCAATGCCGCTCTTTGACGGTAGCCTTATTGAGGCCTATATGCTAGTGCATTTTCATCTTGGAAGACAAATCAGTAGGTAAAACGTTTCCGTGGTGATAAAAATAGGTTGGAGGGGTCCTGTTCTGTTGCTGCACAACCCTCACATTAGCGTTGATAGCAACTAGAAGCTAGTGACATCTGTAAATCATACCAGGCCGAACCATCCAGTCCAAAACGTGACTGACCCAAGTCTGTTGGTTTATGACAAAGCTCAATATTCCGTTAGTAATGCCAGACTTCCACAATTCAACGCCTACCAGTGGCATCTACAGTTCATCTATATCTGCAGTGCCAACAGATTGTCTGAGTCAACAAGAGTTTCGACACTGGCAGCATTCTCCGCCCACTACAAATTTTTAGTGAGAGCGGTGCCAGAACAACAGACCCTGTTGAGTGGTGAAAATGAAATGTTGGAAAAATAAAGCCCACCACACTGTTTTGTCTGCTATATATACCCTGTAGTTTCGTTTGCGTTTGACAACACTGAATGCAGCCCAGGTTTTCCTAAAAGGTGGTAGCAGGCATCTGAGAACTCATTTAACCATAAGGAAATGGTGTGTGTGGGTAAGACTCACCGATAAACTGAGGTAAAGAACTTTGAAAGGTAGTATCACCATGGACCACTGGTTTAGTAGCGAATTACTACCGATCAATTGCCAGAACTGACAGGTACAGGCTGAAATGTGTGTGTGTGTGTGTGTGGCCATGAAAAAATGTTTAATGCTACTCTATCTGAGTCGAATAATCACGTCAAAAGTAGTCACACAACTCAGATCTCATGTAAATGAGTGCAATGAAATGCCTAAGAGCCCACGTGTCTTAAAACAACACAACTCACATCGGTAAATAACTTCGTGAAAGCAACAAGAGGTGATAACACGTATTGTCTTCTAGCCTGTAGCGATCGGTTGTGTACGGGGTGTTTGGTCAAACATGTATTCATCAGTTCAAACTTACTGCAGTACTTAATTATCTGTAAAGTCGTTTAAAAGAGCCCAAATATTTCTCGTACGTGAAAGGACAGTAATTCACGTAACACTACAGCAACCAGTACTAGAGAAACATATATTATCTTACCTTACTAGATTCCTGAAAACTAGCTACGGAGCAAAGAGCTGTAATAAACTCTGTCGTCATCCCTTAACAACGCTCATGGTCCGTAAACATAATCTTCGCAATGCCCTTGACCTAAGCAATTACTGTATGACTTCGCGACAAGTAGGCGGCGCTCTGTTTGAGGCACATTTAAGTAAAGAATGAATACAGGAAATGATCTTCCTGGTAAATCGTTATGAAAAATGTATTGTGGACAATAAATGTGTTATTCCTTATCATCTCGTGGTGAGAATCCTTCTTACACTACTCATTACGAAACCTAGCCACTCGCATCCGAAAAGTAATGCAATATCATCCACACAAACCAGATCTTGATATCATTCTAATTGTAATACTGAAGAACGGAAGAGATAATAAAATGAAGTCAACTTGAAATGATGTAGTAACCAGTCTCTAAATATTTCATAATTAGCGACCTCCTGAAGCCTCCTCCACCTCATATAAGTATGAGGAAGAACGCTAACGCGCAGAATGATACAAAACAGGCTATCTACTAGCTTCAGCTGCAGAACATACTTCATCACAATATATAAATTGTAATGGTGTTACCGGTCATCTTCAATGTCACACATACTGTTCAAAATCTTTGCACTGCCTCAAACCAAAGTTGCTAAAATATACCTCCGGAACCAGACATATCTTCATATTTCAAGAAACCGTACAACGAAAGCAGTGCACCTTTATCATTACTATAATGGCCGATTTCCTTTCAACATGGAACTACGTTGAATACTCAGATGCCAACGCACGCAACTGACTGAAGACTAAGCGCTCCCTAACACTAAAATTTCGAAGCACTGGCTTAGCTAAGTTAATATCTCAGAAATAGCTGTAAAATAAAAGAATGAACAAAAAAACAGATATTTACGAAGGTGCCGCAGGAAGTACAAAAGGGGAATGAATGAACCATTTAAGAAGGGCTCGACATATAGGAAGATATCTTATTTCTTCTTATTGACTGATTTGCTTGATTTGCTGGCAACTAAAGATCTGAGACGTCAAAATTGTATTTTTCCCACTGATGAACTTCGTCAGTTGACGAATGCAGTCACTCAGTGGAAGACTTGTGGACATGACTGTGGCGTCACGCTGCATCGAAACGCCCAGAGTCATGTGGTCCTCACTTCGGTTCGATGTGGAGGATTTCTCGCATAGCGGCACATCTGCAGAACCACTCATCCTCTTCACTGGCCAGAGGACACACGAGTCTGCTCCCACGGGATGAAAAAGATGTAGCTGTATTTTGTGGTTCCACAAGGGGCAGTTTATGTATGAATAATCTTTCGCCCATGTGAGCCGCCCGCATAGCCGAGGGCATTAACGTCCCACTTCTGGGATTCAATGGAGACGAGCTTTCCGGATCCAGTCCACTTCACGGGTCCACGAAGGCTGCATTCATGTGTTTTTACGCTGTTTCCAGTACACAGGTAGGTGAATACTGGACTGGTATCAATGTCCCACCTCACGTATATACTACGAAAACAGCCGGCCGCGGTGATCTCGCGGTTCTAGGCACGCAGTCCGGAACCGTGCGACTGCTACGGTCGCAGGTTCGAATCCTGCCTCGGACATGGATGTGTGTGATGTCTTTAGGTTAGTTAGGTTTAAGTAGTTCTAAGTTCTAGGGGACTAATGACCACAGCAGTTGAGTCCCATAGTGCTCAGAGCCATTTGAAACATTTGAACTACGAAAACATATAAAAAAACATTTTCCCACAGAAACGTGAGATTAACTGTAGACACAGCATCAACTGGCGACGAACGAGTGCTAGTCAGATACACTCACGGTACATTTTGTGCCCGTGAGCATGCTGTCTGTGTGGAATGAGTAAGGTGAGCTACTTATATGAGATTGACCTAGGGCAGATTGTCATGACCCGGAGGAACGACACGAGCATTTCGTAAACTGCACAACTTTTAGGGTGTTCGAGGAGTGCTGTGTTGAGTAACATCAGCACTTGGTGAAACCACCGTGAAACTACGTCCAGACGTCGTGGGATTGGGCGGCAACTCCTCATTACGGGTGTCGTTCATCGCAGGCTGGGCAGATTTGCAAAACAGGGCAGATGGTGAACTGTGACCGAAGTAACATCAGACTTTAATGCGGAGCAGAGTTCAAGTGTGTCTAAACACACAGTGCACCAAATAATCCTAACGATGGGCCTCCGCAACCGACGGCCCATGAATGATCCAAGACACCACGACATGGGCACGTGACTATCGGCACTCGACATTGAACCCTGATACCTTCTACATCACGCCGATGGAATAGCATGAATCCATGGTCTTCCAGGCGAACAGCTCCTTGACACCTGTACTACGAGATGGAAACAGGCTGGCGGCGACTCCGTTATGCTCTGGGGAACATTCACGTGTTCATCCTTGGAACCAGTGGTGCTCCACAATGGCATCATGACAGTCAGGGAGTAACTTACACTGACGATCCGTTTTTCCAATGCCAATGGCATTTTTAATCAAGACAATGTGCCATGGCAAAAGCAGCTTGATGGTGTTGTTCCAAATGATGGCAGCTCCTTCCCACGACCTACCAAAGCCTCGTTTCTTCCATGTCACCACGCGTTGCCGCTGTTATTTGTACCAGTGGTAGACATGTTCTGACTGATGAGTGTATTTCTGTAATTCTTGTAGTTTTTGCACATTTGTGTCTGAAAATATGAAGGTACTGTATTGGAAAATGGACGACTGCTTGCGAAAGTTACATAAATGACCTGGTGGATGACATCGGAAGTTCACTGAGGCTTTTTGCAGATGATGCTGTGGTGTATCGAGAGGTTGCAACAATGGAAATTTGTACTGAAATGCAGGAGGATCTGCAGCGAATTGACGCAATGTGCACGGAATGGCAATTGAATCTCAATGTAGACAAGTGTAATGTGCTGCGAATACATAGAAAGATAGAGCCCGTATCATTTATCTACAAAATAGCAGGTCAGCAACTGGAAGCAGTTAATTCCATAAATTATCTGGGAGTACGCATTCGGAGTGATTTAAAATGGAATGATCATAAAAAGTTGATCGTCGGTAAAGTAGATGTCAGACTGAGAATCATTGGAAGAATCCTAAGGAAATGCAATACGAAAACAAAGGAAGTAGGTTACAGTACGCTTGTTCGTCAACTGCTTGAATACTGCTCAGCAGTGTGGGATCCGCACCAGGTAGGGTTGATAGAAGAGATAGAGCAGATCCAACGGAGAGCAGCGCGCTTCGTTACAGGATCATTTAGTAATTGCGAAAGCGTTACGAAGGTGATAGATAAACTCCAGTGGAAGACTCTGCAGGAGAGATGCTCAGTAGCTCGGTACGGGCTTTTGTTAAAGTTTCGAGAACATACCTTCACCGAAGAGTTAAGCAGTATATTGCTCCCTCCTACGCATATCTCGCGAAGAGACCATGAGGATAAAATTAGAGAGATTAGAGCCCACACAGAAGCATACCGACAATCCTTCTTTCCACGAACAATACGAGACTGGAATAGAAGGGAGAGCCGATAGAGGTACTCAGGGTACCCTCCGCCACACACCGTCAGGTGGCTTGCGGAGTATGAATGTAGATGTAGATGTAGACATGCTGGCTATTAGGTACATGATCATCATGTTCTGACTGATTGTATTTTCTGTTATTCTTGTAGTTTTTGCACATTTGTGTCTGAAAATATGAAGGGACTGTATTCGAAAATGAACGACTGCTTGCGAAAGTTACAGCTGCAAACTACCGGGTCAGTTTAAATTTGAAACAACAAATCACGGAATAATGTAGATAGAGAGGTACAAATTGACACACATGCTTGGAATGACATGGTGTTTTATTAGAACCAAAAAAATACAAAAGGTCAGACACTATCCGACAGATGGCGCTTCATCTGATCAGAATACCAATAATTAGCATAACAAAGTAAGACAAAGCAAAGGTGATGTTCTTTACAGGAAATGCTCAATATGTCCTCCATCATTCCTCAACTATAGCTGTAGTCGAGGAATAATGTTGTGAACAGCACTGTAAAGCATGTCCGGAGTTACGATGAGCCATTGGCGTAGGATGTTGTCTTTTAGCATCCCTAGAGACGTCGGTCGATCACGATACCCTTGCGACGTCAGGTAACCCCAAAGCCAATAATCGCACGCACTGAGGTCTGGGGACCTGGGAGATCAAGCATGACGACAGTGGCAGCTGAGCACACGATCTTTCACGCGTCTAGCAATATGGGGTGGAGCGTCATCCTGCATAAACATCGTGCGTTCCAACAGGTGTTTATCAGCCAGGCTGGGGATGATGCGGTTCTGTAATATATCGGCGTACCTCTCATCCGTCACGGTAGCAGTTACAAAACCAGAATCACGCATTTCCTCGAAGAAAAAAAGCCCGATAACGGTAGATGTGATAAATACAACCCATACCGTGACTTCCTCGTCGTGCATTGGAGTTTTCACGACAGTTATAGGATTTTCGGTAGCCCAAATTCTGCAGTTGTGAGCGTTGGCAGACCCTGAGAGCGTGAAATGAGATTCGTCGGTCCACAACAAATTACTCAACCAATCGTCATTTTCCGCCATCTTTTGAAACGCCCACAACGTTAATGCCCTCCGCTTCCCTTAATCGGCAGGTAACAGTTCATGATGCCAATGGATTTTGTACGGATAGCATCGGAGGGTACGCCTCAGTGCCAACCAAATAGTAGTGTATGGAATGCCGGTGCGACGTACGACTGCACGAGTACTGACTTCTGCGTACAAAGACGAACCCGCTACAGTTTCCATTTCTTCCTGAACTGTCTCAGCAGCATTACGCCTTGTGCTAGGTCGGCCACTACGGGGTCTATCGTCTAAACAACCCGTGGTTTCGAACTTCCAAATCATTCCCGCCACAGCTGCATTTGTCAACGGACCTTTACGCGTTCGAATCCTCTTCCTATGACGATAGGATTGTAACGCTGAACTAGCACATTCCCCAATCTGATAATACAGCTTCACTAAAAGCGCCTTTTCAGGGAACGTCAACAATTTGCGACTGCTGGCGCATCTGATTCTCTCTCATTACAGCTCCTTTTATACACGATTGTCATGCGCAGTCACTGACGTTTGGCTATCCAGAGCCATCTGTCGGACATTTTGATAACGTTGTTTTGTTTTGATTCTAATAAAATCTCGTCATTCCTAGCACGTGTGTCAATTTTTACCTCTGTATCTGCGTATTCCGTGGTGTATTAAGTTTTCAAATTTATACTGACGTTCCGCTTGAAGGCCAACCGTCGCGTATGGCCAACAGTACTTCCCGCCGATGCGAGACAGCTCGGCGACAGACTTTTGCTAGTGAAAGCAGGACGCCCAGTACAGTGCTGTTCCACCACTGCGACCGTGTTTTCTGCCTGCCAACGTAACTTAGACGTGCACGGTCATAGCTCTCGCTCGTGGGCCCGCGTCCCCTGGCAGAGCCACATCTCGCTGTTCCGCGCACCACATCTCATCACCTCCCCTCCCCTCCCCCTCCTTTCCCCACCGCCCGTCCACCAACCCGCAACTGTGGCGCCGCACAACACGTCATCGTGCACTGCGAAGTCCTCTCCCCTCTCCGCCGTAGGGTTCGCCTCGGTCCTCCTTCCGGATGCTGCTAGTATTTCACCCATTAGGCGGGGCGCGGCAGAGTTTCACATTCACGATATGTTTGGAGGCTCCATTCCTCCCGCCGCCTAGGCAACGCTGTTGTTGTTGAGAGGTAGACGCAGGCCGTAAATCGAGGCACGAGCGCCAGGGAAACCGCGGGACGGCGTGAAGGAGCAGCGGTTTCCACCAAGACACGGCAGAGCCGCAGCGGAAACAAACAGGGACCACCGCCGTGAATAGAGGTACAGGGTGACCTAGTCCGGCGCTACTGATGCATGAGGTATGTTCAGTGATTGTGATGGCCACAAATGAGCTTTCCTTTGTTTAGTAATTTCTGAGAACATTGCTCTTGGAGGACAGCTGTTTTTTATTACCTAAAAATGAACAGGAACACTCACAAACGCAAGAAAATTCTTTATTCATAAGGTTATCGGTTTCCGTCTGTTTTAGACCATCTTCAAACTTCACACCATGATGGTGGGTGATGGCGGTGAACAGAGCAGGAGGTACGATTCCATGACCGCTAACTGCGTTCCTTTGTTTAGCTCTTGCAATACTAACGCATTGTTTACATGGTGTCTCAGACCTTTCGGGTCAAATTAAAACAGTGGGCACGCTGCCAGTTATATTCAGGTAGGTAAACAATGGTCGGAACTGCATGTTATTGTGTTATGGACATACACCGCGTTCACCGCATAAGAAGAACATAGCTCACAGTAATTGTTCAGAGTAACGACCGCCAGAGTTAATGTTTGCATGGCGGCACATGAGGTTCTGCTGCACTGTTGCAAAGGTTCCAGGTGTCTGATGTACAGTGGAACATACAGCAGGTGATAAGTAGTGCACAGCCTCGACCGCTAAAACAGATATGCTGTATCTAACTTAGGTCATAGGACGTGCGTCATGTTACTACCTCATGCATCACATCGGCGCCTTAAGCTGTGCCGCATGCACCCAATTATCCCTCGTGTCAGTTTTCTGTTTCAGCTGACAGCTTGTGATGTGTCGATGGTGAGACGTAATGTTGTGCATGGTGAATGACGTGAAGTCAAACATGGAACGTTACTCGTTACGAGGGTTGGTGTACAAGCATTTAATGTACGTTGCTGCAGGATGAGATACCGTAGACCAGCGCAAATCTTGGGTTACGTCAAGACGTTTGTGTGTGAACCGCGTAGAAACGGATGAAGACCTGCTTGCTGGGGTCCAAGCTAACTGTGTCCTGGTATATCAGACACCAGGATCTTTGAGAGAGTGCTACAGAGCTTCATGCGCCGTTGCCATGCATATTTTAGCTCTGGCGGTCGTCACTTTGAACAGTTACTGCGTGCCACGTTGTTCGTATGCGGTGTATGCATTGTATGTCTCTAACAAAACAAACACAATAAATATATATTTCGAGCCTTCGGTTGCTCATCTCAATATAATCGGTTGTGGTCTCACTATCATCTAATGCAATTTGGCCCAAAAGGTGCGAGACATTGTAAAATATGTATTGACGCACTACCAAGGGGAAGGGTACGTACAAAGTAAAGACAGTTCCCGTAATTTGTTGTTAACTTTGAATAACAATGTACTTTTCAAATAGGTACTGATGTGTAAGTAGAGTCCAGAGCCTGAAAATATGTTTTAGCACAATCTTATTTTTAACAACACATCTTCCGCGACGTGTATAACGAAGGGCCGGTACTTCATGACCAAAATATAAAAAAATAGATAGTGCACATTTCGTTAACTGTCTCTGATTTTTATTCACAACATATATACTGATGTGTAAGAAGGGTCCTGAATCTGAAAATTTGAATATGACATTTGTAGTGAAAAGTCGCATTCAAGTTTAACTGAAAATTTCAAAACACTAAATGGTCTACAAGTCAATGAGACATAAGCATAAGATGACCAAATGAATAAATATCTTACGTGTTTTTACGTTACAGCCATAATCTCTCGGAGATAGAAGGTGATTATAATTACGTTTTCGCTACTTGAGAAGACACCCATGAAAAACCAAGGTATCGTAAGACAATGAAATTTTGTAGTAACATTTTTAACGACGTGCGGGGGAGAAAGAACGAGTGAAAACCACTGAAGGAAACACATTTTAATTTGCACGTGAGAGGGTAACGTTTGTTAATTACGTACCATTGTTACGTCCTGGCTCACAAAAATTGCTCTCTAAGGCGCTGCAGTCATGGACTGTGCGGCTGGTCGCGGCGGAGATTCGAGTCCTCCCTCGGGCATGGGTGTGTGTGTTTGTCCTTAGGATAATTTAGGTTAAGTAGTGTGTTAAGCTTAGGGACTGATGACGTTAGCAGTTAAGTCCCATAAGCTTTTACACACATTTTGAAAAAAAGTTGCTCATTGTGAAACGTCCCATTAGAAAAATTTATGAATTACTGTACTGATAAACCTCTTACGTTATTTGATTTTTAAACAGCTGAGCAAAACTTAACGTACTCAGACATTACTCTCTTTACTTATTCTAAACTGACACACAATATTTTTAGCGCAACGCATTCTGACTTTCAATAATCCCTACAAAAGAGTGGCCCTGACTAACAGTAACCTATACCTTTCATGAATCATTTAAAAATTCTGCCATCTCTCTCCCCACATCCACCACTGCTGGCGGCTCACCTTCAACTGCGCAACGCTACGCGCTGTTCACATCCAGCTGCCCAACACTACAATAGCGACTATTCCAACAATGCCAACCGGCCACGGACCCACACAGCACAGTCGGTGATTTTCATAAAGAGCGCTACGTGGCGTTACCAACGTAAAAACCTAAACAGCCTACTTACAAGTGTGACGACCATCTGCATACACGGCAGTCTGGAACCACATTAGATACTGGAGTACAGTTGTTCGCAGCACTTCTCGAGCTTCGTGGCATTGCTTGAAGATAGCACATTCCGTCCACTATTCTCAGACACGGCAACAGTAACTTCTTCAACAATTTGTGGCGGCCTCTCCCAGGAGAAATTCCCAAATCTCCAGTTAATTCAAACTTCTGCATCATAATCTTCAACCCCGATGCGGAAAAAAAGAGCTCTCCATGTTCTTTTAATGCATCGATACTCCCGAAGAGCAGCAGGACTATGGCTATTATTTTGATAAAAGACATTTACAAATAAAGCCTTGCTCACCTTGTCCAGAATCATGCGTACTTAAGCTAATGATTTAGCTCTACGTCGCCGTAACAGTACCGGAGACTGATGAAAAGTCGTGTCACAAACACTGCTAACGACGCCAGTCCTACAGCGCATAGTCTGAACGTGATTCCTTTATAGTTGGGTACCCATACGGTACATAGTTTTCCGTCTACATTGCCAAAGTTTAATTAAGGCCAATCTGTACATCAAATTTTTCTTTGATGCGATGTAGTGGTGTACAGAAAGATTTATTCGTGTAAAGTGTTAGCGTTAAATATTGTTTCTGTCACTGGTTTCCTGAATTGCTGTTATTGATAAACCACTGTTGACTGAAATAAACTTTGTAGTTGCATTACAGTAATAATCCCAAACCAACTAGAAAAAGCCTGCTAGCCACTGAACAGAAAACGTATGCAGATTTACGATGACGAAGAAACCTGTCCTGAATACAAGTGGCTCCTTCAAGCACAGCATAATGATGTATTTTTGCTCAGACATCTGATAAAAGTAAACGGTTTGACCTGCGTCACGATAATAATGTAGCATTTTGGGTATGAAGAAGAAACCAGACACATAACAGCACTCAGTACAATAATTCTTCTCCCAGAGCTCCACATCTAACAAAAATACCTGCTGCAACAGCGGACAGAAGGATTTCATGTTTCGCACTAGTCTGTGTGAATCACAAATGGTATTGTGTGCATTGCAGAAAGAAATGATGGAGACGACGATCGAATGAAGGAGGAAGACTGACTGTGGAAGCAAGGAAGATGAGGATTTAACGTCCCGTCGACATGAGGTCATTAGAGATGGAGCACACGGTCGGCTTGTTTCGAGGATGAGGAAGGAAACCAGCTGTGCATTTGCCTGGAGTGATTTTGGGCAAATTATGTGAATCTCAAATCTGGATGGCCGGACGCGGATTTGAACCGTCGTTCTTCAGAATGCTAATCAGTGAGGTAACACTGCCTCATTTCGCTCGGTCTGAGGGTCGAAGGATGCAGCAGAATACCAAAAAGTGTGGAAATGTCAATAGGTAGCGTTTATGTAACAGTGAGAGGGAGAGAGCAACTATCCTGCTGCTATTTGCGAAATGAGGTATGAGACTGAAACGGAATAACACGTTTGTACATCGCCCCGATGACTGCAATTCTTGTCGTGGGAGGGCTATACCGGACAAGCAAGAGAAGACGATTGGCTCTTCACCAACACGACAATCATATTAGACTATCGAGAGCGGAGAAGGAAGAAAGAAAAATTGTTTGTCGGTAGGAAAGCGTGTGAAGAATTGGGAGTGAGTTTTGATGTTGATTTGGTTTCATTAGTAAATATGTTTTCGAAGGAAGTAATGTACGTAAACCCCGGCCACAGGCAGTAACAGGCCCATAAGTACAGACCGACCGCCGGCTCGTTGTCTGCCAGTGGTGTCGTTGGATGCGGCATGGAGGGGCAAGGGGTCGGTACAGCATATGATGTCTATTACCTGTTTTCAAAAAAATGGTTCAAATGGCTCTTAGCACTATGAGACTTAACATCCGAGGTCATCAGTCCACTAGAACTTAGAACTACTTAAACCTAAGTAACCTAAGGACGTGACACACATCCATGCCCGAGGCAGGAGTCGAACCTGCGACCGTAGCGATCGCGCGGATCCAGACTGAAACTACCAATTGTATTTAGAGCAAAAAGTGACGAGGTGAAACCAATACATTTAGTATCCAACTTAAGAATCGTGAACCGGGCCGTAAGTGATTGACAAGTGCACCAAATCGAACAGCTGACCTCCAAGTAATGGTCAGTTATCATTCGCGTGTCTCTCTTTTAGATAATCAAAATTAGCCAACAGGGCATGTTAACGTAGTTCTAGTTGCCCAAAGAGGCATGACTCTAGAATTCTTAGTAATGATTATATTACTTCTACCTCTTTCAAGATGTAAATGGCCCGTAGATTTCAAGATTTCTAATTTTTATAAATTTTGGTTACGTAATATCCTTCAGTTTGGTGATGTGAACTCACTGATGTTCCGCAACATCGGAAAGCTTTAAGGTCCAGTTTAAAGTACCTACCGAATAAGCGAAATTTAGAACGGAATAAATCTTCGCTTAGCAGCTGTTTATTACTTAAATGAATGAAGTCAATTTTGTTGTATTTCCCTTGTTTCATAATCAACTGAATATTGGCTACATTTGGAGTTGGGGAAGTTCGTTTTTGGGTTAGCGTACCGTGCAAACCAGTAAATTCTGTTAGCACAACCAACTCAAAGCCAAGTTTCCCGTTAGAAGCCGCCAACTAATAGATACGATCACATCACCTAGTGCACGAGTGACACCACCAGGAAAGCACGAACGGAACAACATGACGGTGAGGATTTAGAATTTATCTTATTGTGTGTGTGTGTGTGTGTGTGTGTGTGTGTGTGTGTGTGTGTGTGTGTGCGTGTGCGTGTGTGTGCGTTCTAGACACGATCTCTCCCCCACGTCGGAGCGCTGCGGCAGCGAATGTGGGCTGATCTGCGCCAGCTATCGGCCAAGTCAATTGCGGATCGCATCTAAGTTTGGCCGCGGCTGCTGCTGCTGCCTTATGCTTGCTCACAGGTTCCCGCACGTAATTACAGAGGGGCTGCAGCTCACAGGGGGCGCGTGGCGCAGCTCGTGGGCTTGTAGCGGCCGCGGTCTGGCGCGCCTCTGCTCTGCTCTGGGCGCAATTAATTCCAACCGCGGCCTTGCGGTTGCGGACGGCATATACCGCCTCACCTCGCCGCTAGTGTTCCGCCGCCAGCAGGAGCAACGCCCTTTGTACAGCAGCAATACGCGGGTGTGGCGGAGGGTACTTGTTACTAGCGGCTGCGGTAGCGGCACCTCGCATCATGTTGTGGTACGAGGCCTAAACCGTGTCACCAAGCGTGTATGCGTCTTACGGGTGTAACGTGTTACTACACCACTCAAAAAAAAAAAGTAGAGACTTCGGCGAAATCCAAAATTGTTAACGCTTTCGTGGCCACTTGTTGACAAACTGCCTATTAGCTTCTGTCTCGGGTTCTTCGGCCGACCTTCACCTAATGATTTTACTGACGTTTTACGGACCGCTACGTGCTGAAACTATCAAAACACCACCCGAGCCAGAAAAGAGGCATGATTAATACGCTCGAAACGCGAGCAGGAAAAATATGTGAACCACAACACCTCAGACGCGAAATGCAACACCTGGAAATTGTTCTGAGGAGCAATGGGTACTCCACAAATTATGTTAGAAGAGTACCAGAGCCGAACACTTGGCGAAGTAAGGAATCAGAAAAAGAAATGTTGGGTACGGCCTTTCTGCCATCCATTCCCAGAGTGACGGACAGAATCGGCCGTATATTGTGCAAACATGGCATAAAGACAATTTTCAAACCGACAAGGAAGATCAACGAGTGTCTTAGATCGGCAAAGGAAAGAAGGGACCCACTTGCAATGATGGGAATATACTGTATACCATGCACATGCGGAAAAGTTCATGTCGGAATGACTGGACGATCAATCGTCAACAGGATCAAAGAACATAAGCGACGTTCCAGGCTGGGGCAGGTGGAGAAATCGACCGTGGCAGAGTACGCACTGAGTGAAACCGACCACGTAATAAAATTCGCCGACACGGATGTTCTTTCTGTAGAGAAGCACTATCACACGCGCTTGTTCAGAGAAGCTGTAGAAATACAAAGACACGCCAACAGCTTCAACAAGCAGGAGGAAAGTCTTAAGGTAAACGGATCCTGGCTTCCCGTAGCGCAGCGAACCACCGTCGCAGGAGATGACCGAGGAGGAGCCCTCGGACGTTGGCGCGCTACGTACATGCAGTCTGCAGCCGCGAGCTCGGCTCCAGTTCACCAACGGCAATGGAGGTAAGATCGTTGGAAGAACTTCGGCTGAAGAACCCGAGACAGAAGGCAATAGGCAGTTTGCGAAAGCATGTAATTTTCTCCCATTGAGAAACATAAGCTTGAAATTTGCCTCAAAGGTGCCTACAACTTTCCACTGTAACGATGAAAATAGCATCACGCCCTACTACCGCACTCGCCGACGCGGTGACGTTTGAAACAGCAAGGTGTTGAAACAAACAAAAAAGAAGGACACTACTCAAAAGTTCATGAGAGGTGTAAACTGGGTTAATAATAATCAAAATATCCACGGGTGTACTGTCGGTCTATAGTGTCCAACGGGCACAATATTTCGGCGATCAAACATGTCGCCATCATCAGGTGAACTGACGGACTGAGCTCCTGTGAACGTGCCGGCACGGACATCCGTACGCTATGGCTGCTCAGGGGGAACTGGGTTCGGTCGCGGCGGCGGCCGATTTAAATACCCTCCGCCCGCGTCGCGCTCCCTCCACCGTCCGCGCCCCGCGCCACGGTAGCGCGGTGGAACAGATTGCGACGGCGTCTGAGATGACATCGGTGTGATGGCTCTGTCCGCCGTGGTCGTCACAACTATGCGTTTGCTCGATTTACTCTTGATTAACCCAATCGCTGGTTCCCAAGCCTTGCTAAGATTATAGCCACAGTCACGGTTTATGAGGTCGTCATTGGTGCGAATAATAATGTTCACTGGCACGAAATTTCATCACATCACTACCCAACGCTTTCGTGGACGCGTCGCATTATTGGAAGGTCGTCACACCACCTCTGACCCACATTTCACCCCGTTAGTTGAAGCCTCTGCGGTGGAGGCTGCACTCGCAACGTTCTGGGTTTGGAGTAGCGCTGGTTTCTTATCGTAGGCCGAGGGAGACACACTACCCCTCGATACGAAAAGCCTTAAGCAGGTGCAATGAATGTAGTCAATGGAAACACCCCTTTCCTTGGGACATTGGGCCCCATTTGTTTTGCGCTCGAAAACGACAGTTCACAGTGCGATGAGAAACAGTAAGACGTTCTTGAGAACATTCGACAATGGTGATACCCCAGATGATGTAACGCTGCTCTAAGGACGTCGTTAGGCTGAAACCAAACTGAACATAACCTGACCCCTTTGGGGACTAGTGAGACCGCGAGATTTTGCTCTGATATACAAGGTGGAACCACTAGGGACATTTACAACCATTCGACGCAATTTGAACGTAATCCAATGCAGCAAAGGATGGTTTGCACAATCCCTTGGTGTGGTCACGGGGATGTGCAACATTGATACGTACGTGAATTAAACGGCAAATGGTTCATCTACGGACACTCAGTTCGGCGTTAGCCCAGGCGCCACCAACGCTACCCGTGCACATGTCAATGTTTCACCCCTCCGTCATCACGCTATTTAATATATAGGAAACGTAAGGGTTGAAAAATCATTAACACCCTATACTGCTTCGGATCACGTTCAAATTTCGTTGAATGTTTCCAGTGGCCCCTAGTAGTTTCACTCTATACACCAGAGCAAAAAAGTGCACTCCAAACGAGGCAGACCACGTTCAGTGTGGTTGCGGTCCCACGATGTCCTTAGCATAGGGTTGAATCGTCTGGAGGTGTCAGCAATGTCGGACTTTGTCAAGAACGTCGAATTTTTTCTCACTGCACTGCGAACTGTCGTTTTCGACAGCAAAATATATGGGTACCAATGTCCGGAAAGGGGTTGTTCCATCGTCACCTGAGGGGTTTTAATGTACACTCTGAGCAGCAGTCTGTTTGAAATGTTTTCCTCGGCCTATCGTACGAAAACCACGTGATTTCATCCCTGAGTATTGCGGTTGTAAACTTCATCGCGAAGGCGTCAAAAGCTCGGATGAAATGTGGGTAAGAGCAGATGTGTCGACCCTTCAGTCACGGTAACCATTTGCTGTGATGTTCTTCACTAACCCATTTTGCACCACCTATAAACCTTCGATTGGTGGCCTTTCTTTCGCCTGAGCGAGGATTTCGCAGAGCGCCATGATTTTGCATCATCTCAGATGAAAGTTGTACACATCTCTGAGCCATGTTTCAATCTTATATTTTGCTGTGGGAGACAATTACCACAATCCAGAGGTGCGCTGGCTGCAATATTGTGCTCTATTGTGAGTGGCAGAAGACAGTTGTATGTGTTAAATAGCTGTGTATATACGAGGTGCATTCAAGTTCTAAGGCCTCCGATTTTTTTTCCTAATTAACTACTCACTCGAAATCGATGAAACTGGCGTTACTTCTCGACGTAATCGCCCTGCAGACGTACATATTTTTCACAACGCTGACGCCATGATTCCATGGCAGCGGCGAAAGCTTCTTTAGGAGTCTATTTTGACCACTGGAAAATCGCTGAGGCAATAGCAGCACGGCTGGTGAATGAGCGGCCACGGAGTGTGTCTTTCATTGTTGGAAAAAGCCAAAAGTCACTAGGAGCCAGGTCAGGTGAGTAGGGAGCATGAGGAATCACTTCAAAGTTGATATCACGAAGAAACTGTTGCGTAACGTTAGCTCGATGTGCGGGTGCGCTGTCTTGGTGAAACAGCACACGCGCAGCCCTTCCCGTACGTTTTGGTTGCAGTGCAGGAAGGAATTTGTTCTTCAAAACATTTTCGTAGGATGCACCTGTTACCGTAGTGCCCGTTGGAACGCAATGGGTAAGCATTACGTCCTCGCTGTCCCAGAGCATGGATACCATCATTTTTTCAGCACTGGCGGTTGCCCGAAATTTTTTTGGTGGCGGTGAATCTGTGTGCTTCTATCGAGCTGATTGACGCTTTGTTTCTGGATTGAAAAATGGCATCCACGTCTCATCCATTGTCACAACCAATGAAAAGAAAGTCCCATTCATGCTGTCGTTGCGCGTCAACATTGCTTGGCAACATGCCACACGGGCAGCCATGTGGTCGTCCGTCAGCATTCGTGGCACCCACCTGGATGACACTTTTCGCATTTTCAGGTCGTCATGCAGGATTGTGTGCACAGAACCCACAGAAATGCCAACTCTGGAGGCGATCTGTTCAACAGTCATTCGGCGATACCCCAAAACAATTCTCTCCACTTTCTCGAGGATGTTTCGGTTTGTTGTCACACGATGCTCTGACTTCATTAAACTGTCACACCCACGAACGCACTTTCGACACATCCATAACCCCATCTCCTTCAACTGTCGATGAATTTCAATTGGTTTCACACCACGCAAATTCAGAAAACGAATGATTGCACGCTGTTCAAGTAAGGAAAACGTCACCATTTTAAGTATTTAAAACAGTTTTCATTCTCGCCGCTGGCGGTAAAATTCCATCTGCAGTACGTTCTGCCATCTCTGGGACGTATTGACAATGAACGCGGCCTCATTTTAAAACGATGCGCATGTTTCTATCTCTTTCCAGTCCAGAGAAAAAAAATCGGAGGGCTTAGAACTTGAATGCACCTCGTAGTTGCGTTGATTCTGAAGTGTCGATGCATCAGTTTTTTAGTCTGTCACACACCTACCAGTGCATGAGAAGGGATACGCTTACTGCTATTTTAAGAAATATACAATAACCTGTCTGTCGAGTTCTGAAGATGGTAACACTGATTATTTAAACAAGTTTTCGGGAATAAGATAATTGTTAAAGATCTTGGCAAATAAGTTTATCTTCTCTAATCTATCTTCACAGATCTCCACTTGCGGCTCAGAAATGAGACGTTTAATCTGTTTCATCATTAAATTGACTCGTCGACAGAGCATGTTCTTTCTCTAGGTCTCTGCACAAGATGCACATTATATGTTATTACATGCTAAATATCAAGCATCAGATAAGTTTTATGTTGCGATTACGTGAAGGCAGACGGTCACAAACATTATGAACTCAAGTTACATTCAGTCTACGTAGTTTGGAGGTCGATCTTATCACAACAGCCTCGAGCGCCTGTTTTATTGTTCCCGAATATATCTGACACGAATGCTGATATAAAAGAAACTTCGATGCGTGGTAATTGATGTTTGACGCTTCCTTATTAATGTTCACCGTGCTAAATGTAGTTTTAATTTTAACGTATGTAATAGTACAGCCCAGTATATATGTATTTACATTATATTCGTGTGGGTACGTATATTTACGTAAAGTAATGCCTTGTACCTTAGAACTTAATAATTGGCTTAACGGAGCTCAAGAATATGCTGTGGCAAATAATAACACGTTTATGATAACTGGTGCATAATACTTTCTGTACCGACTAGTGGCATGGCGCAGTGCTTTAGTGATAAACGTCAAGGAGTGTCGTGCGCTTGTTGACTTCCATGCTCAGCCAGTGTAGGCAGGGGTGGAAAGCTTGTGTGGGTGACACTTCTTCGGAGAGTCATGTCTGTGGAGCCTAGAGCTATTGCCGGGATAAGCAGCTTGTCGCAAGTGGCATTCTGGCGCACAGGGAATTTGTTTCCTGTTCAGCACTGTAGCACTCGTGCTGTAGTCCATGACACATGTTCATAGGAATTAGACTTAATACACTCTATGTTAAAAGATTGAAAAGACGGCGATCAGTGAGTTTTCGACGATAATTTATTTTTCTTTCATCTGTTTTATCCTGATCTGCCCAGCTTCAGATAAAGTCTAGGTTGGGTTGTAATGTGATAGTTTGATCGTGAGATAGCGAAACCAACGAATCTTATAGCACATTCCCTCGTTTTGGCGACGAACTCGTCTGTAGCTTACGCCGAGGTCTTGTACGAAGATGACAGTGTCAGTGTATGTATATAGAGAGCAACATAAATCCTACCACGCTTCCCTGGGTCACGTCTGACGATACCCTCGTCTCTGATGATCACTCGCCGTCGAGGAAGCGGTACTGGGATTCGTCATTTAGAAGTCTTCGAGCCAGTGATATATCTGTCAACTTATTCCACATGTTTGTACATCCGTTAACAGCGTACAGATGTGTACCGTCTCAAATGCTTCCCGGGAATCTAGAAATATGGGTTCTGCCTGCTGCCCTTCATCCATAGTTTCCAGATATCACGTGAGGAAAGAGCAAGATACGTTACATACAAGGGGCAACTATCATCTTGCATCAAAGAGCACATTAAACAGGGCTATCGCAAACGACAAGTTCAGCTTGCACTAAACCAAGCTAAAAGTAAGCTTTTGTTTTCTGACATTGTGGCAGGAATAAATAACGAAAAAGCGCTAAAAAGAGCCATATAAACGGGCAGTAATTCGGTACCCGTTAATGAATGAATTTGAACACTGTAGTGACGATAGAAATGAACTAGATGAACGTAGTTTGCGGTCTTCGGTCTAACAGAAAGGGAAGCGTGACGCATTAGGAAGCGGAAAATACACTCCTGGAAATGGAAAAAAGAACACATTGACACCGGTGTGTCAGACCCACCATACTTGCTCCGGACACTGCGAGAGGGCTGTACAAGCAATGATCACACGCACGGCACAGTGGACACACCAGGAACCGCGGTGTTGGCCGTCGAATGGCGCTAGCTGCGCAGCATTTGTGCAACGCCGCCGTCAGTGTCAGCCAGTTTGCCGTGGCATACGGAGCTCCATCGCAGTCTTTAACACTGGTAGCATGCCGCGACAGCGTGGACGTGAACCGTATGTGCAGTTGACGGACTTTGAGCGAGGGCGTATAATGGGCATGCGGGAGGCCGGGTGCACGTACCGCCGAATTGCTCAACACGTGGGGCGTGAGGTCTCCACAGTACATCGATGTTGTCGCCAGTGGTCGGCGGAAGGTGCACGTGCCCGTCGACCTGGGACCGGACCACAGCGACGCACGGATGCACGCCAAGACCGTAGGATCCTACGCAGTGCCGTAGGGGACCGCACCACCACTTCCCAGCAAATTAGGGACACTGTTGCTCCTGGGGTATCGGCGAGGACCATTCGCAACCGTCTCCATGAAGCTGGGCTACGGTCCCGCACACCGTTAGGCCGTCTTCCGCTCACGCCCCAACATCGTGCAGCCCGCCTCCAGTGGTGTGGCGACAGGCGTGAATGGAGGGACGAATGGAGACGTGTCGTCTTCAGCGATGAGAGTCGCTTCTGCCTTAGTGCCAATGATGGTCGTATGCGTGTTTGGCGCCGTGCAGGTGAGCGCCACAATCAGGACTGCATACGACCGAGGCACACAGGGCCAACACCCGGCATCATGGTGTGGGGAACGATCTGCTACACTGGCCGTACACCTCTGGTGATCGTCGAGGGGACACTGAATAGTGCACGGTGCATCCAAACCGTCATCGAACCCATCGTTCTACCATTCCTAGACCGGCAAGGGAACTTGCTGTTCCAACAGGACAATGCACGTCCGCATGTATCCCGTGCCACCCAACGTGCTCTAGAAGGTGTAAGTCAACTCCCCTGGCCAGTAAGATCTCCTGATCTGTCCCCCATTGAGCATGTTTGTGACTGGATGAAGCGTTGTCTCACGCTGTCTGCACGTCCAGCACGAACGCTGGTCCAACTGAGGCGCCAGGTGGAAATGGCATGGCAAGCCGTTCCACAGGACTACATCCAGCATCTCTACGATCGTCTCCATGGGAGAATAGCAGCCTGCATTGCTGCGAAAGGTGGATATACACTGTACTAGTGCCGACATTGTGCATGCTCTGTTGCCTGTGGTTCTGTCAGTGTGATCATGTGATGTATCTGACCCCAGGAATGTGTCAATAAAGTTTCCCCTTCCTGGGACAATGAATTCACGGAGTTTTTATTTCAATTTCCAGGAGTGTATATCGTCTTAGCCGACGGTCAAGACATGCTATTAGTAGGGCTGAAGTTTTTAACACAGCTGGTACGAGCGATGTCGAGGCAACAAACTGGAAATGACCTGACTGTCTAGCAGCTACAGCAACCTCGGACGTTCAGTAATCGCATGCAATGGAGGCCGCCCACGATGATTCGGTAGGCAAGGCTTCGGAAACAGATCTTGAAAGTTTTGTCCAACGGAAATATTTTGTGGTGTAGCCACCTGAAACAACAAAACAGGTATGTATGGAATAACAGATACCGGAACTGGAAGAAAGAAGTTTGTACGTAGAAAAGAGAGTAAGACTTCTTTATACTCTAGACATCAATGAAATTTCAGCTAAATTAAAAGTTACGTTTATGCAACAGTTTTTATACGCAGTTGAAGTCGATATAGTGTTACTGCAAAAAGCCACAACTAAAAGTCTAAATGAAACTGCAGGGTACATTTCTCAACAAATCTGAAAATACAGGGTGCAATATTAACAAAAGACCAGTGGCAAAAATTGAAAGACTGTAATAAAGTAGGTGGTAAATATTTGTAGTAGGTATGCTCCGTCAGGAAGCCATCTGATACAGGTAGGAACTGAATATTGTCTTTCACGTACTACAAACTATGAGCAACACAATTTCAACAAAATTCAGCAGGGTTTCCAATTGTCGTGGACGAATTTCCATACACCCTGACTTTGACCAAGCGTATTTCACTAAATTGAAAAGAAAAACGGCGAAGGGAATTAATTACGTACTGGTGACTGCAGCCCGATCGTATTGTTTCTCAAATGGTGACTGACATCACAAACATTCAACAGAAATGGATCTGATAGTTCTCTCACAAAGTTCTTCCAACGTTGAAAGCGCTATACATCCCACGGCTGCAGCTGTGACGTCAAGCCCTTTGGGATCACCAGATGAACGTATTCCTTGTCCTCTGGTACGATGCTCTAAACGGTTCTTTTACACAGAGCATCTCCCACCCCCTTCTTTATTGTTTCAAAAGAAACTAATGGAGAGTTTGGAACGAAAAGGTAGTTCTGCAGCTTGGTTATGACGTCAGTTACAACTTGAGAAACAGTACAATCATTCTGCAGTCACTAGTACATAATCAGTTTTCCTTACCAGGGTGTCCAGTGTACTGAAATATTCCTGGTACGATTCAGGGTATTTAGAGGATCGGCTGTCACAGTGTGAGAATCCTGCTGAATTCTACTTTATTTAGTGTTGTACGTCGTGTTTATTATATGAAGAATTTCTTTTATTGCCGGCCGTGGTGGTCGTGCGGTTCTAGGCGCTCCAGTCCGGAGCCGCGCTGCTGCTACGGTCACAGGTTCGAATCCTGCCTCGGGCATGGGTGTGTGTGATGTCCTTAGGTTAGTTAGGTTTAAGTAGTTCTAAGTTCTAGGGGACTGGTGACCACAGCAGCTGAGTCCCATAGTGCTCAGAGCCATTTGAACCATTTTGAATTTCTTTTATTCTGTGTGCATGGTGTTAAAAAGTTATGTCTTTATGTTTTAAGAATTACTTTACAGATCATTAAGTAATGACTTTATATCGTAATAAAAAGTTACTTATTATTTGAAAGTAACAAATACACATATGTGAAACCGCAAACTAAAAACAAAACAAAGAAATTGTAAAGTTAATTGAAATCGTAAAGCAAAAATAACCCAATTAAATGATTAAAATAATAATTAATGTTTTGATATTTGAAATAGGCATGTCGAAAATAATGCGGCAGAACATCAGGTACAACCTATCTTCCAAAAATAATATTCCCTTGAGCAAATTTTTTACGCGTAATGTACTAATACGTAGAGTAAAAGCTACTTTAATTTATGGTGTAACACGTTTTCATTTTTCATAATTAATTTATTTTATTTTACAAAATTTTAAATTATCACAAAAGTTGATTATATGGTTTTCAAGAACATTAATTACATGCAACTTTTATATGAAACACCTCTTTTACATACAACTATGTCAAAGGAATTACCTCGAATACTAATATCCCAGATTATCTTTGGGGATGTGTTTTCGTCGTAAAAATCGTAATTGGGCAAAAATGAAAAATGAAGTATTGCTATTTTTCTCTTTTTTACTGGCTTCCCACATACTCAAGAAGTTTCATGGAGATCATTTGTTTACAGTTGGGATGTTCAGTTGTAAGTGTTGCACAGGACTGACATGAATGAAATGGAACATGCACCTTTCCCTGATTACAATATGTGGTGTGCCAACTGTAAGACCTTCAGTACACACACCATCAGATTATTTTACTGGTCGCTCTAACGAAGTAGGCGAGTGTCAGCAATATGTCTTCTGGTCTTACCATGGCATGTTTATCTTCTGCCGTTAGGTCAGACAACAGAAATGCCACTTGCACGATTAGAGTAGCAGATTGACGGTGACCAACTTTAAACAGAACTTGATCAATTTTTCACACTCATTTATTAAAATAATAACAAGCATAAAAATAACTTAACTTAGTTCTGGATGCTATTGACAATTGACAATATAAAGTTCCTTTGTGTCTTGGTACGTTAATCTTATTCTCACATCTCTGATACTTGACAAAGTGTCTATACATTTCTCTTCATGGCTACATACAGGAATATGATAATCTTATTAGGCACAGACTGAAACTTGACTATAGACTGGTACAGACTGATGCAGACTAATGTAGACTGACTGATTGGAGGTCTGTACACTCGTTATAATACCTCGCGTTTTCAGGTATCATTGCGCGATTGTGATCCGCAAGGAGAAAAGGTTCTACATTGAGAGCAATCTCATTGGCGGCAGTACATATTAATACGAGGATCGGCGGAAGCAGAATTTGGTCCGTCTCTAAGACAGCGCCATCTCGTAGTGCGGAGATGGATGACGCTGCACCTGCACTGTTGTGCTTAGCAGGGCGCGCTCTAATGGGAAAGTTGTGTACACGCTGACTACGTGGAACTACATCTACATCTACATCTACATGGCTACACTGCAATTCACATTTAAGTGCTTGGCAGAGGGTTCATCGAACCTCAATCATACTATCTCTCTACCATTCCACTCCCGAACAGTGTGCAGGAAAAACGAACACCTAAACCTTTCTGTTCGAACTCTGATTTCTCTTATTATATTTTGATGATCATTCCTACCTATGTAGGCTGCGCTCAACAAAATATTTTCGCATTCGGAAGAAAAAGTTGGTGACTGAAATTTCGTAAATAGATCTCGCCGCCACGAAAAACGTCTTTGTTTCAATGACTTCTATCCCAACTCGCGTATCATATCTGCCACACTCTCTCTGCTACTAGGTGATAATACAAAACAAGCTGCCCTTTTTGCACCCTTTCGATGTCCTCTGTCAATCCCACCTGGTAAGGATCCCACACCGTGCAGCAATATTCTAACAGAGGACGAACGAGTGTAGTGTAAGCTGTCTCTTTAGTGGACTTGTTGCATCTTCTAACTGTCCTGGTAATGAAACGCAACCTTTGGGTCGCCTTCCCCACAATATTATCTATGTTGCCTTTCCAAATGAAGTTGTTCGTAATTTTAACACCAGGTACTTAGTTAACTGGCAGCCTTGAGAGTTGTACTATTTATCGAGTAACCGAAATCCAACGAATTTCTTTTGGAACTCATGTGGATCACATCAAACTTTTCGTTATTTAGCGTCAACTGCCACCTGCCACACCATACAGAAATCTTTTCTAAATCGCTTTGCAACTGATTCTGGTCTTCGGATGATCTTACTAGACGGTAAGCTGCAGCATCATCTGCGAACAACCTAAGAGAAATGCTCGGATTGTCACCCAGGTCATTTATGTAGGTCAGGAACAGCAGACGTCCCAGGAGGCTTCCCTGGGGAACACCTGATATCACTTCTGTTTTACGCGATCATTTGCCGTCTATTACCGCGAACTGCGAACTTCCAGACAGAAAATCACGAATCCAGTCGCACAACTGAGACGATACCCCATAGGCCCGCAGCTTGATTAGAAGTCGTTTGTGAGGAACGGTGTCAAAAGCTTTCCGGAAATCCAGAAACACGGAATCAACCTGAGATCCCTGTCGATAGCGGCCATTACTTCGTGCAAATAAAGAGCTAGCTGCGTTGCATAAGAACGATGTTTACTGAATCCATGCTGATTACATATCAATAGATCGTTCCCTTCGAGGTGAGTCATAATGTTTGAATACAGTATATGCTCCAAAACCCTACTGCAAACCGACGTCAATGATATAGGTCTGTTGTTCGATGGATTACTCCTACTACCCTTCTTAAACACTGGTGCGACCTGCACAATTTTCCAATCTGTAGGTACAGATCTATCGGTGAGCGAGCGGTTGTATATGATTGCTAAGTAGGGAGCTATTGTATCAGCGTAATCTGAGAGGAACCTAATCGGTATGCAATCTGGACCTGAAGACTTGCCCGTATCAAGTGATTTGAGTTGCTTCGCAACCCCTAAGGTATCTACATCTAAGAAACTCATGCTAGCAGCTGTTCGCGTTTCAAATTCTGGAATATTCCATTCGTCTAACCTGGTGAAGGAATTTCGGAAAACTGCGTTCAATAACTCCGTTTTAGCGGCACAGTCGTCGGTAACAGTACCATAGGCACTGCGCAGCGAGGGTATTGACCAGATTTCTTTGGATTTTCTACCAAATTTCGAGACGATGTTTCGTTGTGGAACCTATTAAAGGCATCTCGCATTGAAGTCCGTGCCAAATTTCGCGCGTATGTAAATGTTAGCCAATCTTAGGGATTTCGCGTTCTTCAGAACTTTGCATGCATTTTCCGTTGCCTCTGCGTTCGGACCTGTTTTGTGTACCATGGGGGATCAGTTCCATCTCTTACCAATTTATGAAGTATGAATCTCTCAATTGCTGTTGCTACTGTATTTTTGAATCTGAGCCACATCTCGTCTACATTTGCGTAGTCAGTTCGGAAGGAATGGAGATTGTCTTTTAGGAAGGCTTCTAGTGACACTTTATCCGCTTTTTTAAATAAAATTATTTTGCGTTTGTTTCTGGTGGATTTGGAAGAAATTGTATTGAGTCTAGCTACAACGACCTTGTGATCACTAATCCCTGTATCAGTCATGATGCTCTCTCTTAGCTCTGGATTGTTTGTGGCTAAGAGGTCAAGTGTGTTTTCGCAACGATTTACGATTCACGTGGATTCGTGGACTAACTGCTCGAAATAAATTTCGGAGAAAACATTTAGGACAATCTCGGAATATGTTTTCTGCCTAACACCGGTTTTGAACATGTATTTTTGCCAACATATCGAGGGAAGGTTGAAGTCCCCACCAACTATAACCGTATGAGTGGGGTATTTATTTGTTACGAGGCTCAAATTTTCTCTGAACTGTTGAGCTACTATATCATCGGAGTCTGGGGGTCGGTAGAAGGAGCCAATTATTAACTTAGTTCGGCTGTTAAGTATAACCTTCACCCATACCAATTCGCACGGAGTATCTACTTCGACTTCACTACAAGATAAACCACCAATTCTCCCTAATCTATCTTTCATGAACACCGTATGAGACTTCGTAAAAATTTCTGCAGAACGTATTTCACGACTTTAGCCAGCTTTCTATACCTATAACGATTTCAGCTTCTGTGCTTTCTATTAGCGCTTGAAGCTCAGGGACTTTCCCAGCACAACTACAACAATTTACAACTACAATTACGACTGATCCTTGATCCAAGCACGTCCTGTATTTTCCATGCACCCTTTGATATTGGAGCCCACCCCGAACTTTCCCGATGCCTTCTAACCTAAAAAGCCTCCCAGTCCACGCCACACAGCCTCTGCTGCCCGTGTAGCCGCCAGCTGAATGTAGTGAACTCCTGACCTATTCAGCGGAACCCGAAACCCCACCACCCTATGGCGCAAGTCAAGGAATCTGCAGCCAACACAGTCGCAAAACGGTCTGAGCCTCTGATTCAGATCAAAGGTCCGCAGTCGGTTCTGTCAACGATGCTGCAGATGGTGAGCTCTGCCTTCATGTCGCAAGCAAGACCGGCAGCCTTCACCAAATGAGATAGCCGCTGGAATCCAGAGAGAATTTCCTCAGATCCAAAGCGACACACGTCATTAGTGCCGACAGGTGCCACCTCCTGCAGCTGGCTCCACCGTGTGCTCTTCATGGCATCCGGAAGGACCCTTTTCACATCAGGAATGACTCCACGTGGAATACACACGGAGTGTACACAACACAATAAGAACATGCAAAGAGGAGGTCTTACTTAATATACTACGCAAAAATAGACCTGTCTGTTTTCTAGAGCTATCACAGTCAAATATAAGAGCTTTTTTGCAAATAAAATACACTGTTATTTCGCACCCTTAACAAGAAAACTTTGCTAGTCTTCATGTTTCGACTGATCTTTATTTTCCTCTCATTGAAAGAAACACGTAGGGTGTACTGAAAACACTCTTCTTTCTCGATGATTTACAGTTACTTTTCCACAGTAGATGCAACAGCTGAACACTGTAAATTAATGTGTGTTAATTTTCTAAAATAGATGTAACAGCTAAAGGCTGCAAACTAACGATGGTCGCTTGTGGTAGCAATGTCATTCATACTTTACCGATTTACACAGTCTCAAAGTGGCGACGAATATTTTTAGTGAGTGATGGCTTGTGTTATAATAGAATAATACGGGAATTTGTAACGCAGCAAGTCATTACGAGATAACTTTCGTTGCAGTAAGGCACACATCCGTATAGTACGGTGGCTCCAGGTTGGCAAAGTTTTTTTTTCGCTCTGCTCACAGCACAGCTGACGCTGTCTGCCGTGAGAACGGCATAACGACATTCAGTCGGTACGAAGATTCATACCGTCTACTAATCTAAATAATCCATATTAGTTATTATCCGATTTTGTTCAAATTTTGCATACACCCTTTCGTTATTAATGGAATGATGCTGTCGAAATTACAGATTTTTTTATTAAACTTCCGGATAAAGACATTTACCTAAAAGTCCAAAAACCTACCTTTTTTTAAACCAAGTTAGGAACAATAACAGATTGACTTTCATTGTAATTTGAAGTCATTAGAAAGTTGTCAGTGCAAGAAAATCAATTAATTAAAATTTTCTTTTGAGAACTTGAGTTACTTTGGATTACGTATCGGTCAGGTCAAAATTATTATTTGATTATATTTTGTTGTGTGAGTGCGTGGGAATGATTGAGAGTGTGTATGTGGGACGTACGTTAAAATATAATATTTCATTTTACTTAAAACCTTGAACAAACGAACTGGGGTAAAGATGTTGCAACGACGATTCAGGTGAAGTATGTCTGTGTGAGAATGCTTTGGTAGAAAAGCAGCCAGAATGGATGTCAGAGGCTTAATAAGTTCATTTATCAATTTGAAGATTAATTCGCGCTTTGTCTATTTTGATTAAACGTAATACAAGAAAGTGAATTTTTGCTGACATTAATTACTAATAAATTAGTGATTGGATAAGGCAAGATCAGAATGAGAATGATCAGGGAGGAACGTTCTGATTGGTCGTTTATATCAACAGCCTATCATAATTTAACTGTTCCTGCGCGAATAGTGGAGTGTGCAGAGAGGAGAGTACCTTCGGGGTGTCGCTTGCTAGCCAGCCTGGTGATAACACGACGTTCGGTCGCTTCTTAAAAATACTGTGTGAACGCTGGTCCAACTGAGGCGCCAGGTGGAAATGGCTTGGCAAGCCGTTCCACAGGACTACATCCAGCATCTCTACGATCGTCTCCATGGGAGAATAGCAGCTTGCATTGCTGCGAAAGGTGGATATACACTGTACTAGTGCCGACATTGTGCATGCTCTGTTGCCTGTGGTTCTGTCAGTGTGATGTATCTGACCCCAGGAATGTGTCAATAAAGTTTTCCCTTCCTGGGACAATGAATTCACGGTGTTCTTATTTCAATTTCCAGGAGTGTAGTTTGAGAGATATCACTGTTTGAACTTTCTGCTCGTAGTAACAAACCCGCGTGTCGTGTTTCGTTCTCTGTACGGAATATTTTGGCGATCACTTCTCAGGAAGCCGACCACGGAAACGACTGAATGTTTAACTCGCGAATAGTTGTGTGTCTGTGACTGGCAGAATGTGAAAATTAGTCAGGTCGGTCTTGCTAAACTTCTGGCTTCTTTTCGAGTGAATATTTGTTACACAGACAAGTGAACTTTCAATGATAACGTTTCACCATATTAAATACGGACTTGATAACCATTTGATGTGTTTTGAGTGTAAATAAAAAAACAGAGTTAATCTACTTTTAAACGCTTTTCTGTAAGTAAACTGAATATCCCTAACGTCCGCTTTTTAATTATGAACTTGGAACTGACTTTCAACTAGAGTTATACGGCCTATGTGTGGTAGGTATTACGATTGGTTTCATCAACGCTGCTTTACTCTGCCTAGCACGTATTTGCTTACCACAGAGAGAAGAATTATATCGAGGTAGGTGGACTGAACGATAGTATTAACGACACAAACGACCGAACCCGACCCGTAGCATTTGGTGCATTCAGCGTCAGGGAAACGTGAAGTTTAAGTGAATGCGAACTTTAAAAGCAGCGGTGTAGCTATCCCGATGAAAGAAAGACCCACACGTGCATAAATTAACTTTGACAGAATGGACAGCAACAGCAAAGTGGAAGATTTAGCGGCTAGAACAACAGGTGGAGAAGGCGGCTGACGACGTCGGCAACAAAAGAACATGGCGCGAGAACAAGCAACAGGAGCTGGGGGTTTGCAGCAGTTGCAGCAATGGACGGAGTGTGGACCCAGAAACTACATCTGTGGGGTCAAACGGACCCTCTGTAACATCTCGCCATGGTGATGACGATCGATTCAATGTGTGGTGTCACCGCCAGACACCACACTTGCTAGGTGGTATAGCCTTTAAATCGGCCCGTCTCTAATGACCTCGTTGTCGACGGTACGTTAAACACTAAATCTCCTCCTCCTCCTTTAAATCGGCCGCGGTCCGTTAGTATACGTCGGACCTGCGTGTCGCCACTACCAGTGATTGCAGACCAAGCGCCGCCACACGGCAGGTCTAATCTAGAGAGACTCCCTAGCACTCGCCCCAGTTGTACAGCCGACTTTGCTAGCGATGGTTCACTGTCTACATACGCTCTCATTTGCAGAGACGAAAGTTTAGCATAGCCTTCAGCTACGACATTTGCTAAGACCTAGCAAAGAGCCATACTCTTCAAGAATGTATTCTGAACAGATAATGTGTGAATCATGTACCGTCAAGAGTGACGTTCATCATTACTGGATTAAAGTTTAAGTATCAAACTAATTATGTCCGGTTTCTGAATTATAATTCCTTGTCATGTTCCAGAACTTTTCTCAGTATAGTTCTACCCTCCTCACGTCAGCCTGTGTGAGCTAAAACGCGTGCCTTTCGGCCTTCATTAGCAACACGGTGTTGGCTCTTCTGCCAACACAACAGAATGCATGTTAATTATGGGAGAGAAAATGAACAGAACACTTTGGAAACGGATGTCAGGTTTACACCGTTTCGTGTTCAAAGGATAAAAAGGGAATCGAAGTTTGAAAACTCCACACTTAGTCCTGTTCAGGAGGGAAAAAGTGAAGCAGGATCTGAGGTTAATGTTAGGTTTACACATGTTGTTGTTACAGAGATAAAACAGGAACCATTTTCAATTGCATGTGAACAGAAATATAGTGTTTCACAAACGTTAGCAATTTTTTTGAAACATATGGGGAATACGAATAACAAAGTACCGATAAGCAAAAAATGGGCTTCATAGCGTCAAATTTGATGGATGAAGCTAGAGTGTGGGTAAATCGGGCAGTAGATAAATACGACAAGATATAGGATTTTAAACAGGCATTTTTGAGGAATATAGTGTCAAAAGATATCAGATGGAAGGTTTGAACAAATTCTGGTCATGCTAAAAATATGATCCAATGAAAGACACTATTAAGAGATTTGTGCAAACGTGGGTCACAGCTTTGTCATATTTGTGCACTGAAGAGGAGTTAGAACTTATCGTTGTGGGGATAGAGAATAAGGTGCCTTTGTACTGGCGTAATAAAATAATCTCGGCACCTACGGATGATAATGATTAATTTATTATCTTGAGAAGGTAGAAATATTGTAAAGCAGAAGGAGAATACAAGGAGGCATTATAGGCCTCCAGTTAAAATGAAAATAGAGCTGAGGCACATGTAAATAGAATAGGAGTGCAAAGATCCAGTAACTACAGAGGCAGGTACCGAGGGCTAGGGGGTCCTGTAGGAAGTAGACATAATGAGAGAGACCGAAACGTTGATTAAAGACAGCAGCAGTCCGCCGACTGTACCGAGTGGTGTAGACAGCCGCCAAAAGAAATGTCAGTGGCGTAGGGGAGGGGGAAAACTAATGGCAGTCCGTAATGGTGCTAGCGTCTGCAGGCTGCAGCAGCATAGGCTAAGTCCTCTAGCAAAACGTTTTGTAAGGCAGCCACCAGCTCAACATCTTTGGGTTGGTAGAGTAGAAACAAATGCTGCAGAGGAGAGGGAGACTGTTAAAATATGTGTATTTGATTTTTGCGCAAGAAAAGATCCTCACAGCGATTCCAGGAACCACGTTAATGAGGAATAGCTACTAGAAAAATAACGATTCAGAACAGGATGTTTGTGTGAGTGAGCAATGATATGCAGATTAGGAGCTTACAGTGAACTGTGGAATTAGTCTTATAATGGGGGAAACGGGATTAGAGGTACATGAGGAAGAATATAGAAGGGTAGAGGAAGTTTTACGTAGATTAGAAGTAGTATGTTTGATAGTAACGAAGAAGGAATAGAAGCGGAGGAAGCAGGCGGTTTTTTCATAGTTCTGACAACACGATAGGAACGATTACAGAATCCGATATTATTAAAGAAGGAGAATGTTTGGAGAGGTGTTTCGAATTGTCAGTACTGGACAGATTAATTAGAGCTGCCACAGTTGAAGAGGAAGAAGACTCCGTGAATATGTGCGTAATTTTTACAGACAGTTTAGGATTCAATAGACTTGATGTAGTGGAAGATTTATTAGACGAACCTGATTCTGAAGTCAGAGAGAAAACTGCAGGACAGCCTATAATAGAAGTTACTACTTTTAATGAGGAGTTCCCTTGTTTACTGGATAGTTGTTCCCATTTATGTGCAGTGTCACAGGATTTTGTGAATGCTCTCCCTGCTAGTAAGGATGTGGTTATAATGCCAGTGAATGGCATGAATATTGTTGTAGCCACAGGAAAAAGAAAGAAAGTAGTTAAACATGAAGTTATGCTACCTGTCAGGATCGGTGGTGTTCAGTTGGACCAGAATTTTCTGATAATAAATGCCTAAAGCGTGAAAATGCTGGTGGGAGCAGATTTCTAACATGGGTACAAAGGAAAAGTCGATTTAGGACGTAATGAAGCGGTGATTGTAGTGCATGGAAGAACAGTAGCTATTCTTTTATGGGTAAAAGGTAATGTGAATCCGACGAACAAAGTGTCATGCCTATACGATACTACAGAAACAAAGAAAATATTGTGGGATATAATGAGTATGTCGAAAGGAAGGAAATAGATACTCCTGAGATAGAAAACATTCCAATAAGAATTAACGAAAAAGTATGTGGCTTATCAGATTCGACAGACACACAAAAGGATGAGCTAAAAAAAATTTTGAGCAGCCATCAGGAAGTTTTTTCTGACCAGCCAGGGCTAGTTCCAGATTACGAATGTTATCTGACTGTAAAAGAGGACGCACATTTCTTCTGAAAGCCATTTGCTGTAGCAGAAGTACATAAAGAAGCTGTGAGAGATATGATTCAGAAAATGCTTAAATGGGACATTACAGAAAAGGGAATAAGTGTGTATAACAACCCATTGGTTGTGGTGCCTAAAAACGATGGTTCAGTTAGGCTCGTTTTGGACTCTAGAGCTTTGAACAAAATAATATTGCAAGAGAGTGAGAGGCCTGCAAGTATAGAAGAATTATTGCAAAAATTTAAAGGTGTAAAATTTGTCACGTCGATGGATGTAACTTGTGGTTACTGGAACCTACCCTCAGCGAAAGAATCTAGGAAATACACAGCTTTCCTATCTGAAGGAAGGTGCTATCAGTACAACATTCGGCCCTTTGCGTTAAACATCAGCGTTTGTGAATTTCTTAGTGCAATGTTCCGAGTGATAGGTGACCAGTTATTAAGAAGAATTACAGTTTATGTGGACGACGTGATTTCAACTCCCACTTGGGAAGAACACTGTATGTTGTTGGATAAGGTTTTAGAAGCAATAGAAAGGGGTGGAATGAAACTCAAATTAGACAAAACTGAGTTTATGAGGAAAGAAATAAAATTCCTAGGACATATTGTTAATGGAAAAGGAATTATGCTCGATCCTGAAAAAATTAAAGTCATTAGGGATTATTTAGCACCTACTACCCGAAAGAAATGAAAAGGTATGTTTCACCTTTTGAAATTCTATCGAAAATTTGTGCCTGGGGAATTATTCAGTGAACCTTGTGTGAGAGAACTATTAAAGAAAAATGTACCGTTTAAATGGACAAATGGGTGTCAGAGGGCGTTTGAAGAAGTTGAAGAGGCGCTGCTAAGTATTAAGATCTTAAACCATCCGGACTTTGCCATCCTATCTGTCTTGGATCAGCTGCACGTGGTTCTGGTCTGGAGGTGGAACGGTTCCATATTGAAACAGAAGGAGAAAACCAAGTTCACAAAACGATACCGTTTGCTAGTCGATCGCTGTAACGGACGAAAAAGTACTATGGAATTTCAGAGCTGGAAGCTCTAGCAATTATATTTGAGCTACAGAAATTTGAACATTACCTATTAGGCCACACAGCAATAGTTTACTGTGACCATCGGGCCATAACATTTTTGCAGACATGCCATCTAAAACACGGCAGACTCACGAGGTGGTCAACGTATCTCCACCAATTTGATGTAGAGATGAAGTACATAAAGGGCTCAGAGAACATTGTAGCCGTTGTATTGTCCACAAATGTGAAAGAAAACGGGCAGGAAGTAGATCCTTTAGGACAACGGGAATGGAGTGATGTTTTGCTAGCAGCAATACGATTAGAGGAAGAAGGACCGCTTAAACGCATTTGTAAGAACTTCAGGAGTGAACAAAATCAAGATGACAATATTAAACTGGTAAAAAGCCGGATAGGTCATCCACATTCTGAATTTAGCGAAATATTACAAAATCGTCAGGAGATACTACACTCCTGGAAATTGAAATAAGAACACCGTGAATTCATTGTCCCAGGAAGGGGAAACTTTATTGACACATTCCTGGGGTCCGATACATCACATGATCACACTGACAGAACCACAGGCACATAGACACAGGAACAGAGCATGCACATTGTCGGCACTAGTACAGTGTATTCCACCTTTCGCAGCAATGCAGGCTGCTATTCTCCCATGGAGACGATCGTAGAGATGCTGGATGTAGTCCTGTGGAACGGCTTGCCATGCCATTTCCACCTGGCGCCTCAGTTGGACCTGGTTCGTGCTGGACGTGCAGACCGCGTGAGACGATGCTTCATCCAGTCCCAAACATGCTCAATGGGGGACAGACCCGGAGATCTTGCTGGCCAGGGTAGTTGACTTACACCTTCTAGAGCACGCTGGGTGGCACGGGATACATGCGGACGTGCATTGTCCTGTTGGAACAGCAAGTTACCTTGACGGTCTAGGAATGGTAGAACGATGGGTTCGATGACGGTTTGGATGTACCGTGCACTATTCAGTGTCCCCTCGACGATCACCAGAGGTGTACGGTCAGTGTAGGAGATCGCTCCCCACACCATGATGCCGGGTGTTGGCCCTGTGTGCCTTGGTCGTATGCAGTCCTGATTGTGGCGCTCACCTGCACGGCGCCAAACACGCATACGACCATCATTGGCACCAAGGCAGAAGCGAATCTCATCGCTGAAGACGACACGTCTCCATTCGTCCCTCCATTCACGCCTGTCGCGACACCACTGGAGGCGGGGTGCACGATGTTGGGGCGTGAGCGGAGGACGGCCTAACGGTGTGCGGGACCGTAGCCCAGCTTCATGGAGACGGTTGCGAATGGTCCTCGCCGATACCCCAGGAGCAACAGTGTCCCTAATTTGCTGGGAAGTGGTGGTGCGGTCCCCTACGGTACTGCGTAGGATCCTACGATCTTGGCGTGCATCCGTGCGTCGCTGCGGTCCGGTCCCAGGTCGACGGGCACGTGCACCTTCCGCCGACCACTGGCGACAACATCGATGTACTGTGGAGACCTCACGCCCCACGTGTTGAGCAATTCGGCGGTACGTCCACCGGGCCTAACGCATGCCCACTATACGCCCTCGCTCAAAGTCCGTCAACTGCACATACGGTTCACGTCCACGCTGTCGCGGCATGCTACCAGTGTTAAAGACTGCGATGGAGCTCCGTATGCCACGGCAAACTGGCTGACACTGACGGCGGCGTTGCACAAATGCTGCGCAGCTAGCGCCATTCGACGGCCAACACCGCGGTTCCTGTTGTGTCCGCTGTGCCGTGCGTGTGATCATTGCTTGTACAGCCCTCTCGCAGTGTCCGGAGCAAGTATGGTGGGTCTGACACACCGGTGTCAATGTGTTCTTTTTTCCATTTCCAGGAGTGTATTTAGATGAAGAAAGAACGATGAGAAAAAATGGTGCATCTCTTTCCCAGAAGAACGTGTGGACTTGTTGACAGATTATGTGCATAGAAAGCATGGACATTATGGCGCCAGAAAAAGTATTGCGAAATTGAATGAGGTAGTAACTGTCGATAATATGTGGTGCAGGGTACAGAAAAGGCTGGAATCTTGTGACAGAAGGTGCGAGCAAATAATAGGACCGTACAGGGACAAATGTATTCTGTAGAACCTCAAAATAGGCTAGATCTTGTAGCTGTGGACCTTTTTGACCATTTACCATTTTCAAGGGGGGGGGGGGGAGGGGGGTTGTGAACATGTCTTTGTGCTGTTAGATGGATTTACGGAGTGTGTTAGATTTTATCGTATAGAAAAGTCAAACTCCAAAGTAATTTCTAGTAAACTAGAGAAAGATTATTTGCCGACCCGGATGGGCGAGCGGTTCTAGGGGCTACAGTCTGGATCCGCGCGACCGCTACGGTCGCAGGTTCGAATCCTGCCTCTGGCATGGTGGCATGGATCGGTGTGATGTCCTTAGGTTGGTTAGGTTTAAGTAGTTCTAAGTTGTAGGGGACTGATGACCTCAGAAGTTAAGTCCCATAGTGCTCAGAGCCATTTTGAAAGACTATTTTGTAAACATCAGGGTGCCGAAAGCCAAGTTATATAATGGACCACAGTTTGTGCCCAAGAGGTTTGAGGAATGTTTAAACAAAAGTAATATTGAACATATAGATTTCAGCCTAGTTTCCCCAAGGAAATATGTGCGAAAGAATAATGAAAGTACTAAATCGTCCCTGTAATATATATTGTCACAAGGGGCACTCAGCTTGGGCCAACTACTTAGAATATTTTGAAGAGGTGATTAATCGCCTGAAACATGAATTACTGGTTTTGCACCTATAGAGTTAATGTTTAGTTAGTTGAATGACTCTTTAGAACTGTGGCTAAGCCTCGTGCCAATGCATATAAATTAGGATATGTGAAGTCGCACAAACTTCTGGCACTGTGAAATCTCATTGATTTGAAAAAGTACATATGGAAATATGATGGGGACAGTAGTAGCTAATAGGCGTGAGGGGACGCATTCTTAGTCTTCAGGTGTATGACGAACACTAAGCATCCCGAGTTGTTGGCAATACAATTTCCTTTTCGTTTTGTATGGTCAACCAAACTCTTCATCATTCAGAACTTTTCGCAATTTTCTTTCCTTCTTCCCTCCCGTAGTAAATAATCTGTATAAAATGTACATAGAGAGTAAATGCCATCAGAAAATAAAAGAACTGGTAAACGAAAGATATTTTTGAAAGTAAATGATTACTAAAGACTAACACAAATGAATGTGGAGCGAAAGTGATGTCAAAAGGTACACTGAAAAAGTAATGTAACGTGACTCCTAAATATGTGATTTCTAAACTTTTTTCAGAACATATAGAAATGAAGTTGGAAGAGGTTTTTGGTAAGACACATAAGGAAAGTGCCTAGCAGAAGCAAGTAAATAGATTAAGTATCTGATGTTTATTTGGGAGCCTCATAAGTTGGCGTAATTCTTTTCAACATTTACTGTAGTTTCGCGTTCTCTGTGTATAATATCTTGTTTTATGTAAAGTCATGAGATATTTAATGGTAAGTGTAAGGTAAATATTTTTTCTGTAATTTTTTTAATGAAAATGATTTTACATTTTTGAAAGAATAGTTTTTTTTGGTTTGCTTTCATAGTAATAAGTATTACTTTCCACAGGATCTTGCTTAGGGATTCTCCGACTATAAAATGTATGTAATGATTTTTTGAAAAAGAGTAAAGTAATAGTGCCAGTTTGGGTACTGCTGTTATTTTTGAGTAATCGTAATTCACTCAATACAATTTTCTTGGAAAAGAGTTTTGTGAAAATAAGCAGTAAATTTGAAGTAAACTAAAATTCTGGAAGTTTCCTCGCAAGGTGCCCCATTTATAATTGAGAACAAAAATACGATTTATGATACGTGTATATGTGTAAAGGTAGGGGGCAGAAATTGAGAATGGTGGCTGACACGCACTGTATTTTGCAGATACGAAATTTTGAAAAACCTGATACGACACTATAAGAAACCACATCTAGGACAGATGACTGGATGTTGTATCACAGTGAAGTGCCTTTAAAGCAACCGAAGTATAAGTGTAAGAAAGAAAAAGGTTCTACCTCAGTGCTGATACAGAAAGTAAGTGCTTTTTGCTAAATTGCTTAAAAAAGACGATCCCCAAAGCTGAAGTGAAGAAAAATTCATTGTAATAATATAATGAAAGAAACATTTTATCCATAGCGACGATTAAAGCAAATGTTATCCTGCTATAAAATTTTGTAGATCAACGCTAATCAAGTAGAATCATTACTACAATAATATATTAGATTTCATGTATGCTAACATAGCAACACTTCAAAACGATACAGAAATTAATAAAGTAATTGTTTAAAATAAAATTTGATTCCTAGGAGAACTTGAATATTTACTAATGGAAAATATTTGATAAGTATTGTCTTCTTTTTGGAAAACGTTAAAATGCTGAATTTGTAAGAAAAACATTTTTTTTGTGAAGAAAAAGAAAAATTTTGTGAATCAATTTTATTATTCACTATCAAGTTCAAGCCTTTGAAATCAGATGTAACATCGTAAATAATGTAATGTATTTTTGATATCTCGTTCATTTGAAACTATTGTAAGTAGGAACAAAATCCCATAGTTAAATTTGTCGGTTCACTTAAAGAATTCAGTAATACAAGTAACATTGCCTTTATATGAACTTAAAGGTACTTAAAGGTAATTTTAGGTTCGTAAGGGATGTGTAACGCAGCAAGTTATTACGTGATAACATTTGTTGCAGTAAGGCACGCATCCGTCTTGTACGGTGGCTGCAGGATGGCTATTTATTTCTTTTTTTTCGCTCTGCTAACAACACAGCTGACGCTGAGTGCCGTGAGAACTGTAACCTTCAGTCGATTGCAAGATTCATACCGTCTACAAATCTAAATATTCCATATTAGTTATTATGTGATTTTGTTCAAATTTGGTAGACAGCCTTTCGTTATTAATGGAATGATGCTGTCAAAATTACAGATCTTTATTTATTATAGTTCCGGAGATAAAGAGAATTACCTATAAGTCCTAAACTCTATCCTTGCTTTCTTCGAAACGATGATAGGAACAATAACAGATTGACTCTGATTGCCATTGGAAGCCATTACTAAGCTGACAGTGTTTAAAAATCAGTTAATCAGAATTTCCTTTTTAAAACTTTAGTCACTTTGCATTACGTATCGGTCAGGTCAAAATTATTATTAGATTATATTTTGCTATGTGAATGCGTGAGAATGATTGAGATAGTGTATGTGTGACGTACGTTAAAATATAATATTCGTTTTACATAAAACGTTGTACAAACGAACTTTGCGAAAGATATTGCAACCACGATTCAGGTGATGTTTGTCTGTGTGAGAATGCTTCTGCAGAAAAGCAGCCGGAATGGAAGTTAGAGGCTTAATAAATTTATTTATTAATTTGAAGAATATTTCGCACTTTGCTTATTTTGATTAAACATAATACAAGAAATTGAAGTTTTGCTGTCATTAATAACTATCAAATTAGTGATTGGACAAGGCAAGATATGCTGCGAGAATGATCAGGGAGGAGCGTTCCGATTGGTCGTTTAGATCAATAGCCAATCAGAATTGAGCTGTTCCCATGCGAATAGAGGAGTGTGCAGAGAGGAGGGTGCCTCGGGGTGTTGCTTGCTAGCCAGCCTATGGGTAACACGGTGTTCGATCGCTCCTTAAAATTTAACGTGAGGAAATAGTGAGCTAACTTCGGTTCGAACGTATCATGAGTGAAGGGACTAGAGTTACGAACATTTTAATGAGAGTTAGATGTTTCTAAGTTAAATAGTTTCAGAGATATGACTATATGTACTTTCTGGTCCTAGTCCTTGGCGTGTTACATGCTACGGACGTGATAGCCATTTCATGTCTTTCAATATAAATAAAAAACAGAGTGAATCTAATTTTAAACGCTTGTCTGCAGGTACACTGATTATCCTGAACGCCAGATTTATTTCAGGAACTTTCAGGAAATGACTTTCTACCAGAGTTATGTGGACTTTGTGTGTTAGGTATTAGGTAATGCTGTTTCACACTGATTAGGACATATCTGCTACCACAGAGTGAAGGGACATTGGCAAGAATCCTATCTAGATAGGTGGACTGAACGATACTGTTAATAGCAACACAAACGACCGCCCCCACCTCCCCGCCACAAGTATTGTGGCACTTTCTGTCAAATGTACCATATTGATTTACGTAGATGGTCGCTCAGTCAGTGTAGACATCCTTTGCTAGGATTCCTCAGTTCAGTAACAGATTTTGGTTTAATGGAAATGTCGTGTGACTAGGACCTCCCGTCGGGTAGACCGTTCGCCGTGTGCAAGTTTTTCGATTTGACACCAGTTGGGCGACTTGCGCGTCGATGGGGATGAAATGAATGATTAGGACAACACAAAACCCAGTCCCTGAACGGAGAAACTCTCTTACTCAGCTGGGAATCGAACCTGGGCCCTGAGGATTGACATTCTGTGGCACTGACCACTCAGGAGGGCGGACTCCTTTTTAATGTCTTCGCTATATACAGTGACACGAGATCAGTCGTCGAAAATGTGATACGCTGAAATATTAATAACCGGTGTATCAGTTAGAACATCGAATGCAAGCATTCAAACGTGTATGTATTATGTAGTATCGGTACTGGATGTCAGTTTGTGGGATGGAATTCCACGCCTGTTACACTCGGTCGGTCAATACAAGGACAGTTAATGCTGTTTTAGGATGATGCCGGAGTTGTCACACGATGGTGTTCCATACGTGCTTCCATTTGAGAGAGATCTGGTGATCAAGCGGGCCAAGGTCACATGTTGACACTCTGTAGAGCATGCTTTGTTATGACATGGTATGTGAATGAGCGTTGTCTGGTTGGAAACACCGACTGGAAAAGTTGTTCGACAATAGCGCCGCAAAAAGTCGAATCACAGATTATATGCAAAGAAGAAGCGTTACTCTACTCCACATGGGGTCGGTATTTACTAACTCCTTCGTGTTCTTACACATGTCTTGAAAATATTTTTCGTGTTTTGAATATTTCATCGGCATAATTCCGAATTCAGAGTTTTGTTCTAACAGATCTTCAAATTCGTGTAATCTCTGAGCCAATCGTGAAGAGGCATCAGCAATGATATTGTCACTTCCTTTTATGTAAACAGCCTCATAACCTTATGAGTGAAGAAATGTATTCCAACGACCGATATGATTGTGTAGCAGTTTACAATAGAAACTCAAGGCTCGGTGATCACACTATACCTTCTCATATCTGCCAAACATAGAATAGGTAAATTTTTTAAAAGCCCAGACAATAGCCAATATTTGTAGTTCAGTTACAAAATATCCATGTATGCACTCAGACGATGTTGTACTGGCGAAGCTGATTATAGGTATTTCGTGTTCTTCTTTGTTGGGTATACGTTGAATGATACGTGCCCACAGCCAAGAAAATGAGGCGTCAGAGGCAAGACAAAATTCTTTTGACATGTCGGGATTATGCAACATGTCGATCGTTCTTGCAAGGCTCTCTCCTGTACCGCGAACTATTCTCCTTTAGCATGCCTAATAAGGCATTGCTATTCAACAAGTGACGTTGTTCAATTGCCTCAGTTGGCTTTGTTAGCTCTTTTGTCCTTAGAAACAGAAGGTTCTTAACACCATCCAGCTTTTCAAGATAGAGTGTTATGCACGCGAATTAAATTACAGGATCTAGGAATTTCATCTTGCTTTGCTCAAACATGGATTTTGATATATTTGCAGTAACTCCAGCAGATGAAAATTTCCACCAAGATTTTTCTAACAATGCAATGTATTCTTGCAAGGTAGGAGTGGCAGTTGGGATGTCATCTAAATACACTGTTACTTCATCCAATAACTCCAGACCAAGTACTGTTGAAGTTAGGTTATAAAGACTCCCAAACATTCAGACCAAAGGGCAACACGTAGTATTGGCTACATCTGTCAGCACCGATAAATGCAGTATATCCCTCGAGTGTTCCAAGAGCAAAATCTGCAAGTGTGAAGTCATATATCCATACTACATAAATATTTTACACAGAAGAATTTCTGTAGTTTTCAAGACACGTTCGTATTTATTCCCTTGCATCGAGTACAAGGCATGCTCTCCTAATGGGCTTCGCTAAAGCAAGGCTCGATGACACACTAGTTTAAAGCGTCTTTCTCTTCAACCAACGAACTGAGTAGGTGTTGTTCCAAAACTTTTCTTGAGGTATCATCTGTGTGCTGCACTTGGCTTCTTGTCAAACACACGACTACACTTTGGCAGTAAAGCAATGCTACAGCTGTTCGTCAGTAATATCGGTGAACCCTAAGTCTGTATCTTGGGCTAATTTTTGATCTACAGAACTGGAAATAGTTAGATGAACTGTCATCAACTAGTAATTGTTATTTTGACAAACCGTAATCGAATGTTTTGAAATTATAAATCATTGCGCTTAGGAATTTTGATTTAATCTTCCTTCTCATCAACAAGAAGATAGCATTTACCCAACTCTAAGTCAAAGTTGACACACTTCTGCCTTAAGAACTCAATAGCAAAAATAAAACTTTCAATCGTATCTTCCACTGCTAAAAACATGCATTCTATGGATGCGCTTCCTACCATTACGTCGGCATGAGTTTGAATTTTTACTGGTTTCGGCTTACTACCCACTATACTAACGATTCTACAATTTCGAACTGAACAAGTTGGCACCTTTGGAATTTTACTTATTTCGTCAAATAATACTCCAGACATAACATTGATCATGCCCCAGATTCGAGCAAGCTAACAATTGGAATAGTTTATATAGTAGCTTTGATACATGTTTGAACTATTTCTCTTGAACCCTCAGGAAACTTGTGGAAATTAGCCAATAATTCGTCTGTCAAATCTACATCTTCATTAAACCTTAACAAGTGAATGCAAAAGTCAGTTTCACCCCCCTTCATCCCGTGGCCCAAATCGGGGGCTTAAATTTGGTCGACACTAGTTTCTTGAACCTGTCACTAAAGGATGAGTCTTATTTGTGAAGTCGACAACATTCACTATCGGATTTTGACTACACCAACGAGTGTCAACATCACCATTTACTTCAGGATTCTGTTGCAGGTATGTGTTACTGCTTCCATTGTAGGGCATCTGATTCTACTTATTGGAATGCCATTGGCTGTTCGAAATACTTTGCGCTGTTCTGAACTGTGGCCTTTTCTGAGAATTGGAATACCACTGATTACGGTTATTGTGGTTATTTGAGGGCGTACCCCGTTATTTTGATAACGTGGATGGTGTCCGTCATCGGCCCTCCTCCTTCTCTTATGATTTAGAGAGTCAGTATTCACATACCTTACAGCACCTGACATTTGAGGCGCCGGCGGCGGGCAACAAATCCGGCGCCAGCATTAGCTGCTTGGCTGCCGTAGTGCTAACACGGCGGCGTTGCCTGATTTATTACAATCCAATTCTTATGATTATTCCCATTACTGTTAGCCCTTGCATCTTCATTTATCAAATCAGCTGAGTCTAGTAAGGATAAAGAGTTTTCCAAATTGAATTGAGAAACCTGTCCTAGCTTTCCTCTAAAGTGAATCGGCATGATGCCTTTCAGAATGAGTAACGTATCTTTGCCTGATATAGAGTCATCGTCGAATCTTGCTCAAATATTTATCAAAATACTTTGTTAGGATTCCGTGTCTAAGACTGAAGTATTGTGGATTAAAGAGTTCTTTTCTCAATTTTTCTTGAGCGTAGTTTAGACAAGACGTTTGCCACAAAGACATTTTCGAATTGTTCATACGAGTGACAACCTTCTGCTATCAAGGCAGTTCACAGGGCATGCTCGCCGTAGACGAAACCTGTGATGAACTGAATCCTTGCGGGCCAGACAATGTTTTAGGCAACACATATCTAAAAGAATTAACGAAAGTAACAGAGTGTACAGTTTTCTTTCTGATAAGTTTAAGGAGACAGATGTCCTTCCACTAAACTCTTATTGGTATAGTTTTGTAGCAATTATCTGCCTGAGCACCCGTCATCAATGCATGCATTGTTTCGCGACGTCGGACTACGGTAGTGGTCACTAGCTCAATCTATTTCAGTTATAAATGATGCTTAATCAGAATTTTTCCTTGCTATAGTATTTAGTTCCTTTTTCACACGATCAGTTTGACCAGTTAATCATGAATCTCTGGTTGCCATTTGGGCAAGATCGTTAGTGACAGCTTGCACTGCGGTGTTCTATTTAGCCCGTAGCTCAGTGACTGTTTTATCGCTTTCTTTAGATCTGTTCCAAATCTTTCAGTAATTCCATTACCATTTTCTTTTTGAAATTTCTCTATTTTGCTTTCTCCTCTGCAGATATATTGTCTACATGACAAAACTTCTTTCGAAATGAGATTCAGAGTGTTTTGATGTAGGTTGCCAAGTGTCAAAACGTTCGAAAAAATCATTTAACTTTTCAGGAACACCTTCAGTGGTTTCGCGCAGTCATGATATTTCAGTATTCATGTGATCTTATCGGATCTTAACACTTCTGTTACGTAATTAGCCATTTCTATTTTCGATTGTTTGGTTTGATTCTTAAGTTGTTCACTAACTTGCTCCATTTGTTGTTTCAAAGCAGAAAAATCATTATAAGTAGTGTCTTATTTATGGTTCATGGAAGATACGTTACTATTCATGGTTTCTTGTTTTTGATATGCTTTCTGATTTTTGCAAAACCACTGCAAGATTATCTTACGTTGTAGTAACGGATTTAGTTGTGAATGCTGATGTTACATTATCTGCTCCGACAACGGGGCTATAAATCATCTGAATCAATCAGTGGACTGAAATCAATGGTATTAACTTCAGCAATAGAACCAGACGAGCCTGCCGGTGTGGCCAAGCGGTCCTTGGCACTTCAGTCTGGAGCCGCGTGATCGCTACAGTCGCAGGTTCGAATCCTGCTTCCGGCATGGATGTGTGTGATGTCCTTAGGTTAGATAGGTTTAAGTAGTTCTAAGTACTAGGGACTTACGACCTCAGACGTTAAGTCCCATAGTGCTCAGAGCCATTTGAGCCGAGAACCAGAGGTGATTATATCGGATTCGGTATGTGTGTCAGTTTCATTTGGCGACGTAAGACTGCACCCCTCATCTGAGGAGGCAGTTGTGTTTACATTGGTGGACTCGCTGTTAACCACTTGAATATTCTCATTTACAGTGATAGTCTGCTCCATTTTCAGTAATTGCTGGCAAGTTAACACCATAACAAGCGATAGAACTTTCTAAACTAAAAATATTAGAGAGGGTAAGACTTGCCGCCCGTTACTGCTCGTGTCCAAATTTGTCTTTGGTAAGATAGGTCGATCACACTAATCAGTGGCCCTATGCCAATACGCCATCTTGGGGAACTTTTAGAGATTGTAATTTTAATTACAAGAAATTCTAAAAAACTAATTCAGTGCAATGAAAAGATTTATCGATCAAAAAACTTTTTTGGTACTGAAGCGGATCTACTGAATTTAAAAGCATTGAGTAATTGTGTTCCCTTTACCTGGTACTGTATACGCAACAGTCATTATGACAGTAAATTCGTAACTCTTCGCTTTCAATTCCATTCCTTCCAGATTTTCCTGCCTTCTAAGGAGTTCGTTGAACTCCAAACTGTCTTTCCTGTCAGGTGTCAATTTCTCAGTGTGTTTAATTACTGGGTTGTCGGTTTCAGTAGTTACACATCGCGTGTAGCAGAAAAGAACAAAGTTATTATCACCTATGCAGTATTAACATCAAGTCATTCTTATGACGTCAACAGTGTAACTGTCCGTCTCCGACCGAGAAGAAGAGCTATAGTGGTAAAAGAAATGATTTGAGAATGCTGATATGTTGAACGTACACTCATACTCTGCTGCCGGGATAGCAGGTCCACAGTTTCTAATTCGCGGCCTTGTGAATATGAATTATTAAGTGTATACTAATTTCATTCGCACTTGAACATCAGATTTAATTTGAAATAATAGCTGTAGACTATGAAAAAGTTTTCTACTGTTAGTAGCGATCTGCATGAGACGTAGAAATTCGTTGATAATTGTTCGTCGGCAAGCCGTTAGTACGGAAAGCGTTACAAGTAGTTACAGAAACCGGAACTTTTGGTTAATCAGCTTTTGAAATGATAATTATTACTCTTAAAATTAATAAACGAATACTGTTTCCAATTAATACAACTATTATTAACTAAGAATTACGTATGATTTGTGTACTAAAACAAGTGATGAAGAACTTACAAAAATTCAGAAATAACATTTTGTTATTTTTGATAGCAATTACTGTTACATACTAGGTTCGCCTTCTCTGGCCATGCGTACAAAATTTCATTAAGTTGCAAATTCATAATATCATTTACAACGCAAAATATATACAGCCTTACGAATTATTTTACGCAATTTCCACTGCCATCTACAGTTAATGCCGATGTCTTCAACTCCGTAGTCGTATCCAGATTTTCGATACGGAATGTTGAAAATAAATTTGTAAGTTTTCTTTTACATCTGCAATGGCTTGGTCTCCAATAAGTATTAGTTGGTATTCTTCCTTCATGGCAATCGTTTTCACTACATTTTCCAGTTAATGTTTCTGACTTTAGTCTCTTTCATTTTCATTTATCTTCTGTGTACACGTAACACATTCACGGCAATTAAAACAATAATTTCTGCAATGGGGAATGGTTTTAGTCTGTGAGATGCACTTGCCCTTTCTCTTAATATCCCTCAAATAATACTGTTCGTAAAAATAAATTATAATTTGGAATATGAATATTTAAGATTATTGTCGAGAACAGTGTCAGCAATTGAGAAAAATATGGCTTTGCAGGTTTAGTATTACACTTGCATGTCATGATGATGTTGTTCTTTTCACAGTTTCTTTTAACATTTTCCACAAAGGCTACACGTAAATATACTGATAGAGAAAAACGCAACAACGAAAAATAATTAATGTAAAGTAACGAAATGTCAGGAATAAATTTGTCTTGTTAACATTTAAGACATCAGCATCGCAAGACCACAGTTTAATGTAAGCGCGGGATAAGCCGTTGCAAATGTGAAATGCTTGTACATTAATAAAGCGCCAGAATGTCGAATGGAAGCGTGGAAACGTGCATGCATTGTGTTGTACAGGTGCTGGATGTCAGTTTATGCCACGGAGCTCCACGCCTGTTGCACTTCTTCGGTTAATTAAGGGCTTGTTAATGCTACTTGTGGATGACGCTGGAGTTGCCTTCCGACGATATCCCATATCTGATGATCAAGCAATTCAAGGTAACATCTCTATACACTGTTGAGCATGTGGGTGAGCGCTATCCTTTTGGAAAACACGCTCTGGAATACTGTTCATGAACCCCAGGAGGTCGAATCACCAGATTGAAGAACAAATTTGCAGTCACTCATAATTACGAGAGTTGTCCTGCTGTCATACGATATCACATCCCTGACAATAACTCAAGGTATAGGTCCAGTGTGATTTTCTACATCTAATTAACAGACAGCCATCGCTGGCACTGAGGCAGAACCATCTTCATCAAAAAACTGCTCGCCAATGTATTCTCGCTTGACACCAATGAAGTCGCAAACAGCGATGGTTTGGGGTCAGTGGATTGGACTCTGCTGGTCGTATGGCTCTAAGCTACACTTGAAATAACCGGTTTGTAACAGTTCGCTGCGTTGCTGTGGTGTCAACTGCTGCTCAGATTTCCGCTGCAGACGCCCTTAGATGCGCCAGAATCATACGCCGAACACTATGGTCTTCCCTCTCGGTGGCTTTCCGGAGACCGGTCTCCTTGCCACAGCACATTCTCACGATCACCGCTGCCAGCAGTCATGTACAGTGGCTACGTTCCTGCCAAGTCTTTCTGCAATATCGAAGAATGAACATCCTACTTTTCGCAGCCCTAGTTTACGACAACGTTCAAGCTGAGCAAGGTGTTGACATTGGCTTCTTTATCGCCGTAAAGGGATTCTTAACTAACGTCGAAATTTCGAAAGTAAAAAACGTGCACGACCGTCACAGCGTGTATTTAAAGCATCCTCATACTGGTGCTACTAACGCCTCTCTTACGAGTCTCGCACGAAAACACCTACCAAATTACGTTTACGACTCTGAACCCAATCTTGATGTTCCGTTTTTCTCGTCAGTGCCGGCAACGGTGGCCGAGCGGTTCTAGGCGCTTAAGTCTGGAACCGCACGACTGCTACGGTCGCAGTTTCGAATCCTGCCTGTGTGTGTGATGTCCTTATGTTAGTTACGTTTAAGTAGTTCTAGGTTCCAGGGGACTGATGACCTCAGATGTTAGGTCCCGTAGTGCTCAGAGCCAGTTGAACCATTTTTTTTTCGTCAGTGCAATTAAAACTATAGGCAGTGTAGTATCCATCACTATTTGGACACTGTTATTTCATATCTGTTGTAACAAATATAATCTTCGTCCATAAAGATAGACTGCTGAAGCATATCTGTCTCGCAAGTTGTCAGGTGCTTATAATGTATCATGTGTAACCAACATAATTAATCCACTTAGTGTTTATGTTCTTTTCTTTGTTATAGACATTTTAGTGTGGTCTCCGCAATCACTGATGTCCTATGTTGCTGTGAGGGAGACACTATATGGTTATCCTCATTGTTCAATTGCAAGCTAGAATAAAACAAATTAAATAAAAATAATTTTAATAAAAATCATTTTCAATAAAGACACCACAACGGAACACAGTTCATAATCCCTTCCATTTTTCGAGTGCCTGAAACGTTTACCTGCGCACTGCAGCTCTGTGAAAGAAATGTTTTCAGAACAGACTTAATATTACCAGAATTACATTCAGTTAAAACGCCCTGGACACCAGAGGGAACAGAAATGAACGCAAGTGAATACGGATTCATAGAGAGCTCACCAGTTTTCACTACGATTCACGTGTTTGTTCTTCCCTTTTGACATTAATATGCAGCACTCTATAGTTAGAACACCAGCCGAAACTTTAAAGGGCAGCGAAAACTTTTTCGCTTGGTGGAACACTGCAGCTCCAGCTTCCCTTAGCGCTAGTCCAGTTCTTTGAACATGTATTGGCTGACGCTTTTCGCTGGCTGGTCTTTAGAACTGAGGAGAATATTTAAAAGCAACGACCAACATAACCTGAAGAAGATCTAACATTTACGCTTTTGTTATTAGCAAACGGAGGCATTTACGTCTGTGATTATATCGCATTGCAGTAGCTGCTGCATATCAGTTTCTGATGTATGCAGTGACATGTGCAAAGCAGTTAAGGATTCTGATAAAGTGGACGCAACAACTATAGGGAATGATTAACGCCGTCTGAATTAGACCTTTCATAAAGGTTACTTGATAAAACCTGCTATATTGTCTGTCAGAGGGCAGATAGCGTGTGATTACAGTGAGGTGAAAAAAATGGGACAGCGACATGCATACATACATATGGCAGTAGTACCGCATACATAAGGCATAAAAGGACAGACCATTGGCGGAGCTGTCTTTTCGGAAATCGTTATGGAATTCAATATTCCGAGATTCACGGCGTCAAGAGGATCCCGAGGATATCACTTTTCAGGCATTACTTCTCACCACGGACCAGGAAGTGGTCAGCGGGTTCACTTAACGAACCAGAGAAGCGGCGTATGTGGAGAGTTGTCAATGCTAACAGACAAGCAACACTGCTTGAAATAACCACTGAACTCAATGCGGGACGTACCATGATGGTATCTGTTATGATAGTGCGGCGAATTTTAGTTTTACGGGGAATGCCTTTGCTAATAGCACGACATCGCCCGCATTGCCTCTCCTGGGCTCTTCATGGCATCGGTTTGACGTTAGACTGCTGGGAAACCGTGGCCTGGTCAGACGAGAACTGATCTCAGTTTGTAAGATCTGATGGAAGGATTCGGGTGCGGTGCAGACCCCAAGAAGCCTTGGACCCAAGCTGCCAATAAGGCATTGTAAAAGCTGGTGGTGGCTCCACGATGATGTCGGCTGTGTTAACATGGAATGAACTGGGTCTCTGGTCTAACTGAACCCACCATTGACTGGAAATGGATATGTTCGGCTATTTGGATAACGTTTGCAGCCATTCATGGATTTCATGTTGCCAAACATGGAGTTTTCATGGATGACAGTGAGCCATGTCAGAACCTTCTGGACTATTCGAGCGAATGATTTGGAAACCCACTTCCCCCAGATGAATCCCATCGAACGTTTGTGGGACATAAGCGAGAGGTCAGTTCGTGCACACAATCCTGCACCGTCAACACTCTCGCAATTACGGACGGCTGTACATGAAGCATTGATCAGTAATTCTGCAAGGAACTTCCAACTACTTGTTGAGTTCACGCCACAACGAGTTGCTGCACTACATATGGGAAAAGTATGTCCGAAAAGATATTACGAAAGATCCCATGACTTTTTGTAACCTCCGTGTATTTATCATCAAAAATCTCTAACATAACAGTGATACGCCAGACGTGTAAATACACGTATATTTTTAATTTTAATCTGCATACCAGATATATGTTCATGCTTGTGCACTGTGAAGAAAATGTATTTGGTTACTTCAAGGAAATTTATTGTGCTTTTCCTTTTTCGTTAAAACAGATACAGAATTAGTGCTTGTTCTTTACGTTCCTGCCTAACTTGAACATATATTGAATTTGTCGTCTTTCTCTGGTCCCAGTAAGGCGTTTGAAACCTTCCACAGTTTTCCAGCAATAGTATTCCTGAGCTCTGGCCGGCTCGCGTTGATGCCGTTTGTTCTTTGGCATTTTGTCACTATCGAATGGCATCTTATTTCTCCTTCACAGCTCAGGAGTACTATTGCTGGAAAACTGTGGAAGATTTCAAACGCCTTACTGGGACCAGAGAAAGACGGCAAATTCAATATATGTTCCAGTCAGGCAGGAACGTAAAGAACAAGCACAAATTCTGTATCTGTTTTAACGAAAAAGGAAAAGCACTCAGGATGGTGATGATTCAGTTGTGAGTGTTTAGCGTTGCTGCTTCTAGATCGTGTTGCCCCGGGTTCGATTTTCGGTTGAGTAGGGGATTCTCTCCATCAAGATGGTTTTGTGCCATATCCTCACCATCAATCTCATCTTCATCAGCCGTGCAATTCACCAAAGTGTCGAGGATTGAATATAATGGAGAGAATTGCAACTGGCCGCCGAACAACTCCATGCAGTGTCTACCGGAAAATATAGTGTTGATGACGTTTGTTCTTTGGCATTTTGTCACAATCCAATTAGTATTTTACGCACGCAGTAGGTGAGTGCTTTATGCCTTGTAAAGAATATCACCTACTGCTAAAGATAGGACACTAACCTGAACATAACCGTCTTAGGGAACTATAGTGATCACATGGCTCCATCAGTGACAGCAGCAGCGCTTACCGATACTAGTATTGCTGTACCATTTTTGGTGTGACCGCTACATTTCCGTGTGGTGATGTGTGTGGAGTCGGTCAGTTGGGACAGAGAAGCGAGGAAGTCTCCACGGCGCGAGGTGAGGCCAGGACCGCTGGCAGCTGCGAGAGGTACTAAGTGCGCTGCCCACCGAACCTGGAAACTGAAGTTGAGTTATCTGTTAACCTGTTATGAAACTTCAACTGCTGTGACATCTCTTCGTTCATTGGAGGTTGTTGCTTCCTGGGCCAGTCCAGCTAGCAGCAATGTATGGAGTACTGGAGTCGGCGAAACTTTGCAGCCGTCTTCCTGTAAGGTCTTTAGCTATTAAATTAGTTGTTAGTTATCAGTGAAGTCCACCAGCGGTATTTTCTACCTTGTGCCAATCAACGCCCCAGTTACCTGCCCTGGTAGTTAGCGTAGTTTTCCGGCAGTGTGTGTTTCCTCATCTTTTTGATACTGTCTGGCGCAGCGTGTAGTTCGACAGCCTTTTAGCTGTTTGGTCATATTTGTTTCTTAGAGTGGTTATTGTGCCTTGGCTCTTTTTAGATGCCAGTTTTGAAGTCATAGTGCTGCTGTTATCTTCGCCCTTGGGTGATACTTTCCGTTGATCTGGTGAAGGGGAATTGATTAGGTTGTTGGTCAGTCCTTCAGCCGTCCATGGGTTCGGTTTCCATCCGATTAGTTAACCTTACTCTTGGCTGCCTGTCTCACCTCACCTTACGTTATAATTACGTACTCAGGCCGAGCCTTGGAACACTTCTGAGCACCACTGTTAGTTTTAAATTATGATTTTCATTTTAGTCTGAAGTACTGTGTGAGGCCTTCAGCCATCTATTAATTTAGATGCTTTTAATTTTACAATTAGGCCCTCAGCTGACTTAAATTAAAATTTGAAGATTGATTTGTTTAAAAACTAAATTTTAAAAATTTGCTCTATCCACGCCCTAACCCCTGAGTTGTTCAATGTCTAGTGTTTGGCCTTCAGACAAGTATTAAGGTGAAATGTTTTTTTTAACTTAGGCCTTCAGATATTTGTATTCTTTAAAGCAACTTTATATAACTTGTGTTCAGGCGTTCAGCTGTTATTGTTTTTGGTGTAGTTTTGGGGCTTCAGCGAAGGAGGTATTTTGATCCTTTTAAGGAAATGTGTAATTAAGTGGTTCTCAGGAAAATAAAAGTTTGTGTGTTTTGTGCAACTGGCGGTAACTGATTACGGCTCCCTCCACAACCATAAAATGATCCGCTCTATCCTGCGAAACCAGATTTCAATACCTTATCCTTCAGGACCTGTGTTGCAAATCACGTGTATCCATGAAGCACGTATGATATCTTTATTTTTCCATCAGCAACATTAAATTCTAACGTGACACTTGCAAACAACAAAAGATGACAAGAGAACAGAATTGAGCTTTCTGTACAGTAACGCCGAGACGGGAAACCCCCTTTCCTTGTTCGCTAAAAAACCGTCAACCAGCGGAACACGTGTGAACGCAAGCGAATGCGAAGCGTTCACGACCGAATGCCGTTCACTGACGTGGGCGTATCGTTTACAACGGAGAGAAATCTGGTTCGCTGTTGCACCTTGTCTTGTATTCATATTGATATGAAGGAGGCTTAAGTGGTAGAGTTAACACCCATTCGCTCCGTGTCGCAGTTTTGTAGTGTGCTGGAGCATTTCAGGATCTGCAAGGACGATAGTCCTGCGGAGGAAGGCGCAGTCGAGCTATCGCTTCATGCGAGTGGTTTACTCAAATATTCCTATCGCCTGCTTTCCGGTAGGACCCCTTTCAATCAGTGGAAAGACATTAAAATGGGGGTGACTCCTGGATGCTAGTTGGGAGCACGCACAATGAAAACTGAGGTTGGTCCTAGATAAACTATTTCCAATAAACGAGAGCGGAATAACACGATATACCAGAATTAGAAAGCTGCTGTTTATATTAGTAATTTACGCAAGCAATAGGTGAGTGCTTTATGCCTTGTAAGGAATACCACCTATTACTAAAGGCAGGACACTAACCTGAACATAACCGTCTTAGAGAACTATAGTTATCGCATGGCTATATTTTCCGGTAGACACTGCGTAGAGTTGCTCGGCCGCCGGTTGCAAATCTTTCCATTAGATTAAATACTCGGCACTTTGGCGACTTGCGAGGCTGGTGAGTATGAGATCGATGATGAGGATATGGCACAGAGCCACATTGATGGAGAGAATCCCCTACGCAGCTGGAAATGAAACGTGGAGCAACACGATCTAGAAGCAGCAATGCTAAACACTCACAACTGAATCATCACCATCCTGAGTACGGCGCCACTTATTATGAACGGCGTGCGCCTCCGTCCAAGCGGTACTAGGAACTGAGTCAGTCCTTATTTGCAATGGCGGAACATCACCTGCAGTGAAAGAGAATGTTGTTGGATGATCACCAGAAACGAGGCAAGTTTGAAAGACGTGCATCTACCTTGCACTTCTTTCACTTATTTACAATTTACGATATTGTAGTCATATTATTATCATCACTAATATGGCAATCGCAAGCCTGCTATTCTGCTGAATTTTTCGGTATGACAGCACAATGAAAATGCAGAGAGGATTGGAGCAAGGTACTTTCATTTTATTTCCGTATTCAGCAGTCTCTATCAGCTAGCCATGTTGGCTTTCCTTTTGCCCGCGCTGACCTTTTAGCTTGGAAGCATGGGCTTGGAGAAGCCACAGTAGTCCTTCTTCTTAGTCTTCTAAGTAGTAGTACCTCCTGCACGTTTGGCTCTGTAAAGAAGTCTCCCTGGCAACTCCCTACTATATTCTATCCAATCACGAATCATTCCGCCAAGTCAGAAATGTCTGCTTGAATGGCAACTAGTTCGGAGACAGATCCGTAGCCCCTGCCGGCGAAAATGCGCTAATTACAACCCCAATAAGGCCCGGCTCGGCTGGGGCTACGGCCGGTAGGCGGTTAGCAGTCGCGAGGAGTCGGTGTTAAGATCCAGAAGAAGACGGTTGCAAGCTGGTAAGCATGCGTGCTGTTGCTAGGTTCATAAGTGGAATGAGTCGGCAATACATATAAAAGTGTAAGATGATCTTTAATTTCGGTAGTATTTGCGCCTCATTGGTTTTATGTCGTGCCGGATGGTGTGGCCGTGCGGTTCTAGGCGCTTCAGCCTGGACCCGCGTGGCCGCTACGGTCGCAGGTTCGAATCCTGCCTCGGGCATTGACGTGTGTGATGTCCTTAGGTTAGTTAGGTTTAAGTAGTTCTAAGTTCTAGGGGACTGATGACCACAGATGTTAAGTCCCATAGTGCTCAGAGCCATTTGAACCATTTTATGTCGTCCTCATTTTTCTATTTGGTTTTTTCAATTGGCGACAGAGTCTGGGCGGTTGCGGTATGCAAAACCTACGTGGTACTCTCGGTCACCACGTTAGGCGTAATTCAACCACTCTCGTAACTTCTTCACCTTAAGTGAATGTCTTTCCTTCTCCATTACTCCGTGATATTAGTGAACATAACGGCCTTCGTGTGTTAGGTTTTCCCTTCTTTGTCGCCCACGTGTGAAAAACAGAAGTAGCATGGCCTGCGTTTCTTGTTATTCATGTTCGTAAATCAAGGTGTTGCAGAATGATTTTTGTGAATTTTATTAGTTTACAGACGGGAGGCCGCTTCAGTAACGCGCACCCACGAGTAATTCGTAGTTTGCCTTTTCAATATATTTAGGTATTAGCTACTGGATCCCGTCTCTTACCTTTCACTAATTATTAAAGTAAATTCTTTTCTGAATGGTCAGCTTCCAACTTTCCTTGTCCATTTCGAACGCTAGTGTTGTGGGTGACTGCTGAATTAGGGCCATATCCCCCCCCCCCAGTCTTGTACTAACGTCCATAGGTAACAAGATATGTATACTCAATAATTATCCTTCGTTTGCACAAGTGTAATTTTGATTTATAATAAATTGCGCTTTTAATCCGACTTTCAATGGAAAGTGTTAACCTCATTTATAGAGATATCAAGGAAACGCTAGCAGTGCAAGGCCCCCTACTGAAAATGCTCCTCTTAAGATGATAAAATTGATTGTAAATCCAATGAGTAGTTTTTGTTCCATCGTGGTGGGTATATTTTATGCAGTCGATAGACGATCCTTGCGGCGACTACTCCTGTGTATGGTGATCTGAATGAAATTCAACCCTACTCCTCCGTTCTAGATAAGGGAAAGTCACACTGATAGGGCAGTTGTGAGCAAAATCCACGTTATGTGGTGAAAGGGTAGGCCCTGCTATTCCCAATCCCTTGTAATGGGCAAGGCACATGTTTTAAGCTGTAGCCCTAAGGTCATTACCATGGGGGACAACATCAGCAATCGTTCATTTACGGCACTGCTCCAAGAAAGACCATAAAAAAAGAAAAACACGCTGCGGTCAATTGGTTTGTGAGCGACCACTTTCCTTGCACAGAAAACAAGCCACCTCTGTAAGCTGTGAGTATTATGAATAAGATTCCCATAAGCCAGCAGATGACACGGAATGTTTCTTTGCACTTCCACCGAACGTACACTGATTAGCCAGAATATTATGACACCTACCTGGTGACCGGTATGTCTACCTCTGGCACAGATAACAGCAGCTGCGCACCGTGACGTGGAAGCGAGGAGGGCTTGGTAGGTCGTTGGAGGGAGTTGGCACCACGTACGCATACACAAGTCAGATAATTTCCGTATATTACGGAGAGGGGGTGGCGATGAGGTCTGATGTCACGCTCAGTCACATCCCAAATGTGTCCGATCGGGTTCAGATCTGGCGAGCTTAGGAGTCAGCATAAACTGTGTGTGTTCCTCGAACCACTTTGTGGTCTGTAACCAGTGTACGAGACTCCTTGTCCGTCATGGTGCCTTGCACGAATTCGACTAGAGCAGTGGATGCCCACGTGGCTGTTCCCCACGGCATAATGCAGCCGCCGCCAGTTTGTCTCTGTCCTGCAGAAGAAGTGTCAAGTTTCCGAAATATTCATGGCAAGCCTCCGTGCTGTGAGACTGCGCCCTCGGTCAAACTCAGGTAGGTCGCCCGTCTTCCTCGTTCTACACACGGCCAGCACCTTACTGTGAAACGTCCCCTTAGAACAATTTATACACGACTGTGCCTAAACTGACACACAATAGTTTTTAGCGCAACGCAATCTGACTTTCAATAATCCCTACAAAAGAATGGCCCTGACTAACATTAACCTATACCTTTCACAAATCACTTAACTCACAAAAAATCTTCGTTACTCGAACTACTGCAATACAGCGAGCACCACTACTGCCAGCTAAATGAAAGATTCAAACTACTGAAGGCACTAACTACTGATAGGCATATTTAGCGAATGAAAGATTTTAATAGAGAACAAACAATGTATTTACCTTAATAGTCATAATATATATATATCAGTTCATGACACCAATTCTTACAAATTTCAAAACTCCGCCATCTCTCTCCCCACGTCCACCACTGCTGGCGGCTCACCTCCAACTGCGCAACGCTACGCGCTGTTAGCATCCAGCTGCCGCTGCCCGACACTACAATCGCAGACAACAATGCAAACTAGCCACAGACTGCGCATAGCACAGCCAGTGACTTTTCATACAGAGCGCTATGTGGCGTTACCAATAAGAAAACCTAAACAGCCTACTTACATAGCCCCCATGCCCCCACAAAAAATTTTTACAAATTGTTTTGGGCAGTGGCTAATAATGATCAGTTCATGACACCAATTCTTACAAATTTCAAAACTCCGCCATCTCTCTCCCCACGTCCACCACTGCTGGCGGCTCACCTCCAACTGCGCAACGCTACGCGCTGTTAGCATCCAGCTGCCGCTGCCCGACACTACAATCGCAGACAACAATGCAAACGAGCCACAGACTGCGCATAGCACAGCCAGTGACTTTTCATACAGAGCGCTATGTGGCGTTACCAATAAGAAAACCTAAACAGCCTATTTACAACTGATACTACAAGCACCGCGTGTGTTTCTCACTAGTAGGCATTCCTCTCCAGGTGACGCTGCCACTTCCTGGCTTATCAAAGTATTCCGCTATAACACTGGAGCCTGTGTTGACACGGCAAGCGTTCACAGGGAGTACCTGAATTGTACCAAAACTTGCTTAAAAGTAATATCTTCTGCGTCTGGAAGAAAACTGAACATTCGAGTATTGGCACATTAAATGTCCGCGTTCGTAAGGAGCACCATACTACTCGAACCATCTTCATGCCGGAAGGGAACTTGATTATCGTGCTTTTATAAGAACTTCTATGCTTGAAGGCGAGCCAGGAATTTCACAGTGAACACATAAATCTCAGTGTCAAAATAGGTGTTAAGCACTTGGTCCGAAGTTTGATGAAAAGTATCAATTAAGCAAGCATGGATTTCTGTTTATCTAGGTTGCACATTACGTGTCGACTAATCATATGGAAAAACTATTATGTGGAACACTGTTGGGCGCCATGAGAAACAACGGGAGTGGACTAGGCCGCTGTCAGATAACGAAGGACCAGAGAACACGAGACAACGCCTCTTTCACACACATAAATGCACTAACATCATTCCAGTTCAATAAAAGTTTTCTGGGTTTGTGACCGCATTGGTTCAAATGGCTCTTACTCACTATGGGACTCAACTGCTGTGGTCATCAGTCCCCTAGAACTTAGAACTACTTAAACCTAACTAACCTAAGGACATCACACACATCCATGCCCGAGGCAGGATTCGAACCTGCGACCGTAGCAGTCGCACGGTTCCGGACTGCGTGCCTAGAACCGCGAGACCACCGCGGCCGGCTGTGACCGCATTGTCAGTATGTAAAACTACCTACGTTTTGGTCACTGTTGCAAGTGACATTCAGAGTGTGAACGAAAACACACTCAACAAGGTCACTTGCAACAGTGACCGAAACGTCGGTAGTTTTACATATTGACAATGCGGTCACAAAGCTAGAGAAATTTTATTGAATGTGACAATGGCCGCGGAGGCCTATGTTTATAAGCATTTGAGTAGTAAACCCTCAAACACTTGCGACACTGCTTCAGAGAGGGAGAGTAAAGAACTACTCGCTCAACGCTCAAGGTGGAATTGTATGCTACCCGGACCACAAGCTCCTGACAGAGAACTGTAATAAAACACATCAACGCAGTGAGAGTTTTCTTGCTGACAATGGCACTTAATAATATATAGTTCTAAAATTTTCATAAATAAACAAGCAAGAATTAGTTACATTATTTTATATTAGAGGATAATACTTAACAGTTTATGACTGACCTTTGTATGATGTAGCTAACATTTCTTCAAATAATTGGTGGGACTGTTATTTGATATCTGCCTTCAGGATCGAGTGTCTGATCCCGTCAGCTGCTTCACATATAAACCTGAAACTACACATAAGGCTGCGCTGTGTGATATTCCTGGCTGTGCCGGTTAGTATTTTATTTTGCTAGAAGCACGCCTTGACTATTCATGAGACACGTGAAATAGCTTATGGTACAAAAGTGGAGTGAGGTTCAAGCGGGAGATGGTACAGTATGTACTAGTCCCGTGGAAGAGCCAGCCAATTCTCCTGAACTTGCTTCAGATTAATCGGCACATTCGGGGGCTAGGCGCCAAATCGCCTAATTTCTCTTATTAATTAATTATATTTAACTCAGTTTTTAGTATGACAATCTCTCATGCTTACCCTACGAGCCTATCGGTTTTGTTTATTAAACTTCTCTAGTTTTTAGAAACATAAGATTAACGATATTGCAACCGAAGTGCTTCGGTCACCTTCGAGTCACTTTGGCGCTTCTTAGAGACAGTACTTTGGCTGCGCTAGTCACTCTGTTTCGGGCGTTCTGGACGACACATATCTGTGTCGCGCGTTCTTTGGGGGTCGGACACGTATCTCAGCATCGTGCGTGACATAGACGTGAATATGTAATAGTCTCTCTGTTTCGGATGTTCTTCAGAGACGGACATGCTGTACTCTATGTCGGGCGTAACTTAGTTGTGAATATGTAATACTGACTATGTCTAGTGCGTACCGGACAGCCGGACATGTGTATCATATTTCGGAAGTTGTATGGAAAAATTACCATACAATTGCGAAAGCTATGTCGAGGGGTGTAAGAGACAGTGTAAATGCGTGAATATTAGAATAAAAACCCAACAGGATACGTTAATGAGAAGTGTCGTTTACCATCATTGTCAATACTACAGATCTTGCATTGTGTAGATACAGACACTAATCTGGGCAAGTGGTATGCCGCTGAAAGACCATCATAGTTTCGAATTGACAGCGTAGCATTCTCCGCTAATGACGATCAAACGACCGATGAGCTGTCTTCTGTGCTGAGAAGAGAACTTTAGATGACAACAGGTTGATTGGACGGACGCTCAGAGACTCTTATTCAATCTCTCCAGCTTCCAGATCTGACTTCCAAAGGGACACAAAATTTATACATGGCATTCCTTGCGGGGTAGGTGTATTTAAAGAGGACGCTACTATCCGTTTATAAGAACTGTGAACTGGGTGAAACATGAAAATCATAGTAAGAAGAGTGGACTGTAATGATTATCACAAAACGCCCGAATGAATAGTGTATGAACAGTGAAAAATATAAAAATTGACACTGCGTGAAGTGTGAAATTATATCCTGTTTGAACATTTGTAAGCTTCTTTGAAATGTTAGGCAGCAAAATTTATTAATGCCGCTAATTAATCCGCGTCCCATAGTTGAAAGTGAAAACGCAAAAGTGCAAAATCGAAGTGTAAAGTTATAAGTGTGTGTGAAGTCCAAAGGGATTACATTTTATTTAACCGCTACGAGACACAATGCTTCACAGAGCAATCAGCAGAGCAGCGTTCAGCGGCCTAGGCGGATGACATGGAAGGAACACCTGTCGGCTCCACCAGCTGCAGTCCAACGCCAACAAGCGGCGAACGGCAGGGACAGGCGTCTGTGGTTGACTGCGGCAGCCGAAGACACCCAAAACTACAAAGGCAATGCGGCGAGCAGCAGCACAGGGCCGGAGAAGGTAGCAGGTACGCTAATTACTTTGTAGCTAGCGAGAGGAAGCTACTATCAACAAGTATAATGATTTTTAAGAATAATGTGGAATTGTTTCATAATAATTTCTTCAACAAATTGTAGGGGAAAAGCGAAACGCGTTACAATCTTAGAGGTAAAGATGCAGTGAAGCCTCATGCTAATGAGATTGAAGAGGCAAGCCGATTATAGGATATGCCAGATGAAATTAGTAATATAAGTATAGAACATATTGACCTAAAGTCAGTAACGGAGAATGTACAGGAAAAATTAGATTCAATGGTAGATGAGGAAATTATACAGAATCAAATGGATAATAGCTATTAAGCAGAATCGTTTGATGTAGAAACTGAAGTTTTCCAAGGAGACATACGTTCAGATAGGAGCAATAGTGACATTTCAAAGGGGGATTCTGATGGAGATGACATGAATGTTAATGATAAGTTGAGTAAGGTGAATGGTAATGTCAGAGGCGACGACCCTGACACCACCATTGCTAATGAATCAACAAGCAGAAAAAGTAAACTAAGCCATGGAACAGAATCAACTGATACATTACCTCGCAAGATAATAATGAAACTATGGTTGAAATGTTAATGGAGTTGGTATCTGGATGAAAAGAATTTAAAACAGGGCTAGAAGAAAAGATAAAACAGGGGCAACAAGAATTTAAAAAAGTGAGAGGAAAAGATAGGGCAAAAGTTACTTGCAGATAAAACAGAAGCAACAAATGAGGAGATAGAAAAAATTCATCGTAAGTTTAAACATTTAGAGACCAGGGTTGATTATCACGAAACTGGAAATGGGGCTTGTGAGAAAGAAATTGAACGTGAGAGTAAGAAATGGGGTCAAAAATAGATAATTGTAAGCAAGAGGTTAACCATAAGATTGATGAAGTAGTGAAAATAAATGATCTCATACAAGCTCAAGATACTTTTGTGTAGTCAGTTAGGGATGAAGCCATTAAATTAAGTATTGATCGGAGTAAAATAAAAAAAAAAAAAACTTTCGAAGACACCAATGAAAGGCAAAAAAAAAAGTTGTAGACTTTCAGGACGAAAATGCAGTCCTTAGCCGTATTACGAATAGACTCTGTTTGTAATCGTAATACACATGTGATCCAGGGTCGTTTGCGAGAGATAGAACAGAAAGTAGAAAACATACTTCAGCTAAGTGAGGTGAGCAAAAATACAGATAATATGGAAGCTGCGTTAAAACAGAAACTCGAAACCTAGGGTTAAAAGAAAAACGTAAGGTTGTTGTTCATATTAACGAAGTAGTCAGTAATGCCAGTGCATACCAATTCCGTAAGTTTTTTTTAGCAAAGGTAGTATTTATCCCGTTGCTTTCATTCGTCAGTTTGAGGGCATCATACCTGACAATATGACAGAACAGCAAAAAATCAAATTTGTTGCAGTCGTTTTGAAGGAGACGCAATATCATGGTGAATAGAAGCAAGTAACACATGTAAAACACACCAATAATTTGTTAGAACATTCTTAAACCAATTGTGGTCCACAAGTACACAAAACAGTATAAGAATAGAAATATTGCAAGTTGGATGCATTGGAATCAGTGGCTGTGATAGCTGTGAGGAGTTCTTTCAGCACTGCAGGGAAATGAACCAGTATGTAACTGATACTTTAATGAATAACTTCAGGGAGCTGTAACACTCTTTGCATTGCTAGGTAGCTGACGCCTAGCAGGTATCCGAGTTAACTAAGTTTACTTCCTTTCTTTTCTAGCTATTAGTTCTTCCCTCTTCATCATTCTGAATTAAAGTCTATCATCTTTCCTTCTTCTCTATTCAAGATAAAAAGATAAAATCAGTTAAAACAAAAGGTGTACTAACTGAATAGTTAAGCATCTGATCACAGACCATACTTATGTATAACAAAAATAAGATGTAGCATAAAGTTTGCAAAACAAATACAGAACCTAGACTATAAGAGCTAAAATCATCACCCGTACAGCCAGGTGAACACCCTATAAACTACGTAGGGAGGAAACAATCTTCTATATTTCTTTATATAGTTAGCTTGCAGCTAATGCAGAGGAAGAGGACCATGCCAAACCAAGTAAGTTTATACAGTTGAACAGACGACATGCAATGGTCCGGAGGTGATTAATTTAAACTTTGTCAGCAACAACTGGTAGATGGTCTGCGAGGGATTGCAACCATTGATGAGGTTTCTGATGCATGTCAAGCTACAGTTAAAATGCTGATGAAAGAGATTTGGATCTACCAGAGAAGTCGACCACCCGTATATAAATGACAATGAAAGAGTTTTGTAACGACCACAGAAGTCGACTACTCTTATATAATGATAGGGAATAGGAAAGTAATAGGCTACATGAGAGTCAGCCACACATTTAGATATTAGTAGGTGAGGTATTTCCGGCAAAGCATTTTTATTAATTGTAACCATATGCAGAGATGTTACCCACTATGCTGCCATAATTGAGAGTATTTCTGAGCTATGTGATAGTAAGAAAAGTATATGGACAGCCTAGTACTGACATAAGTAAAACAATGTAGGTGTTATCAGGTAAAAGTGGAAGGAGCATATGGTATAAACGTGGAGTGAGATACAAGCGGCAGATGGTACAATATGTACCAGACCCATGGAAGAGTCCACCAATTGTGCTGAACTTGCTTCTGATTGATTGTCATATTCCGGGGCTAGGCGCCAAATCGCCTAACTTCTCTTGTTAATTATTTATATACTTTTCATTGTATATAACTCAGTTTCTAGTATGACAGTCTCTAATGGTTACCCTATTTGTCTATCGTTTTTCGTTATTATATTTCACTGGTTTTGAAAAACATGAGAATAACGATATTGCAACCGAAGTGGTTCAGACACCTTCGGGTCGCTTTGGGGCGCCTGGGCAACGAAGTACTTTGGCTGCGCTAGTAACTCTGGAGGGCCGGATACGTATCTATGTTTCAGGCTGTTTTGGGTGTTCTTCATAGCCAGACATGTTGAACACTGTATCAGCCGTATCTTAGTTGTGAATATGTAATTCTCACTCTGTCTAGTGCGTACTGGAGAGCCAGACATATGTATCATATTTCGGAAGTTGTATGGAAAAGTTACCATACGCTTATGAAAGCTATGTCAAGGGTTGTAAAAGACAGTGTAAATGCGCGAATTTTTGAATAATACCCAAACAGGATACATTAATGAGAAGTGTCGCTTGCTATCAGTGTCAGTACTATAGATCTTGCCCTCTGTATATACAGAGACTAATCTGGGCAAGTGGCATCCGGCAAGAAGACCATCACAGGTTCAAATTGACAGTGTAGCAGCCTCCGCTGATGAAGATTCCACCTCGGGCAAGCTGTCTTCTTCGCTGAAAACACAACTTTAGAAGACGACAGGTTGGTGGAAAGAGCGGTCAGAGACCCTTATTCAATCTCTCCAGATCCCACCACCTTCCATTTATGACTTCCAAAGAGACACATAGTTTATAGCTGCAATTCCGATGCCATGGTTTACATATACACTTTCATCTACATCCGTACACGGTAAATCACTCTGACATCCATGGCAGCGTGTACTTAGTTCCTTCACGCTCCAATCGCCTATCGGAAGAAAGATACTTGAATCCCAGGAGAAGATACATAAATTGACCGCAGCCGCATTACTCACTTAGAACAAGTCAGCAAATATCCACTAGTATAGAATAGCGACGCAATTGCTATGTTAATTCGCCAATGTGAGGGTGTGAGAGTTACAGTAAACTAAAGGACTGCTGAAATGTCTCTTTGAGTGATATAATTGATCTAATTTGCCACGGCAGCAATAAGGAGGGAGCTGAAGAACGTCTCTAGATTCTCCAATTCATAAGGGTCCTTGAAATTTTGTAATTTCTTGAAATTTTGTAATTTCTTGAAATTTTGTATCAGCTGAGATCTACCATCTGCATTATCCATCTCGTGCACGATGAGTAACGCGCTGCTTTCACAGCTGGATTCTAATCCAGGACAGCAATGTAAGATTATATGGTCTCCACACCTTCATTTCTTACATATTCCGACCTCACCATCGTATTCTGCATATCAAGACGTTTCACTCGTGCCCAAACTAGATAGGGTAGAGTACGTTTTACATATTTCCATTTAATTAATATGCAAATCTAATAAATAAATCGCAAGTACACAGTGAGATTAAAAAGTCAAAGCTGACATACACAAACATTCAAGACACAACAGCCACAGGAGGTTCTGTTCAGTGGAGGCAACCAGCCCACTGGAAAGTCTGTAGGAGGGTGAGTTAGCATACAGCTCGGGCAGCCGGCCGACCACCCATGGACCAAAGCAGTTTTTGCCAGAAAAAAGGGATACTAGCCTGCGTGTTCACCTTAAAAGCAAAACCCGCTGTATTGTTTGTGAGAGCCGCAGCATACGCGTTTTTTTGACTGACGTAGTGCGCAGTTTCATATTTCTCACGAGTGGACAATAACACCTAATGCAGATGCTATATACACTCCTGGAAATGGAAAAAAGAACACATTGACACCGGTGTGTCAGACCCACCATACTTGCTCCGGACACTGCGAGAGGGCTGTACAAGCAATGATCACACGCACGGCATAGCGGACACACCAGGAACCGCGGTGTTGGCCGTCGAATGGCGCTAGTTGCGCAGCATTTGAGCACCGCCGCCGTCAGTGTCAGCCAGTGTGCCGTGGCATACGGAGCTCCATCGCAGTCTTTAACACTGGTAGCATGCCGCGACAGCGTGGACGTGACCCGTATGTGCAGTTGACGGACTTTGAGCGAGGGCGTATAGTGGGCATGAGGGAGGCCGGGTCGACGTACCGTCGAATTGCTCAACACGTGGGGCGTGAGGTCTCCACAGTACATCGATGTTGTCGCCAGTGGTCGGCGGAAGGTGCACGTGCCCGTCGGCCTGGGACCGGACCGCAGCGACGCACGGATACACGCCAAGACCGTAGGATCCTACGCAGTGCCACTTCCCAGCAAATTAGGGACACTGTTGCTCCTGCGGTATCGGCGAGGACCATTCGCAACCGTCTCCATGAAGCTGGTCTACGGTCCCGCATTCCGTTAGGCCGTCTTCCGCTCACGCCCCAACATCGTGCAGCCCGCCTCCAGTGGTGTCGCGACAGGCATGAATGGAGGGACGAATGGAAACGTGTCGTCTTCAGCGATGAGAGTCGCTTCTGCCTTGGTGCCAATGATGGTCGTATGCGTGATTGGCGCCGTGCAGGTGAGCGCCACAATCAGGACTGCATACGACCGAGGCACACAGGGCCAACACCCGGCATCATGGTGTGGGGAGCGATCTCCTACACTGGCCGTACACCTCTGGTGATCGTCGAGGAGACACTGAATAGTGCATGGTACTTCCAAACCGTCATCGAACCCATCGTTCTACCATTCCTAGACCGGCAAGGGAACTTGCTGTTCCAACAGGACAATGCACGTCCGCATGTATCCCGTGCCACCCAACGTGCTCTAGAAGGTGTAAGTCAACTACCCTGGCCAGCAAGATCTCCGGATCTGTCCCCCATTGAGCATGTTTGGGACTGGATGAAGCGTCGTCTCACGCGGTCTGCACGTCCAGCACGAACGCTGGTCCAACTGAGGCGCCAGGTGGAAATGGCATGGCAAGCCGTTCCACAGGACTACATCCAGCATCTCTACGATCGTCTCCATGGGAGAATAGCAGCCTGCATTGCTGCGAAAGGTGGATATACACTGTACTAGTGCCGACATTGTGCATGCTCTGTTGCCTGTGTCTATGTGCCTGTGGTTCTGTCAGTGTGATCATGTGATGTATCTGACCCCAGGAATGTGTCAATAAAGTTTCCCCTTTCTGGGACAATGAATTCATGGTGTTCTTATTTCAATTTCCAGGAGTGTATTTCCCGATTGGTCGGCTTAAGCCCAGCGCAAATTCCAGTTTGTAAGAGTAACGCTAGTTAATGGACTATTTCTGACACAATGAGCTGGAGGAGTGAGGGAAAGACAGCAGACGATTTATACTTTCGTTTTTTTGCATGGAGGGAAGTCGTTCCGGTGATGCTCTTGCAGTGGGAACTCGTAGCGAGAGTGAGAGCGATCGTGCGTGTATGCAGAGAGCGAGGAACAAAGTCTCTACTGAGTACTGCACTGAGAGAGAACCTCTGTTGCTAGCGAATCGGAGAGATACTCTATATTGAGATGCTCACGATGAAGCGTTTGTTCACTGTGTTGGCCGCGACACTTAATGTGCGGTGTGAACACAGACAGAGTATTAGTTAGTGCCTGTGAGTGAACGTTGAATGGCATCACAGTGGACTGGTTATCTGACTGATGTACCACACCAATAGTTAGACTAGGGCAGACAGGAGTCCTTGACTTCATCAAGGAGTAGTGAGAGTTCAATTGGCGAAAGTCAATCCAGATAGAGACAGATAGTTTTGTTATTTTTAAGTGACGAACGACGCAGGCAGTAGTTGTCGCAGCTAGCGGTATTGCGCACTACAGCCTACCCGAGCCCCATCTTTTCTACTTTAGAAATAACATACTTCATTAACATCACTCCATTACATTTCACACATGACAACCTCTACCGAACTTAGAAAAATTCAATCTGACAATTATTCAAGTTGAGTAGGTGCGGCTCTCAGCCATTCTGCCGAGTAAATAACATTCTTAAAGAAAAGGGATGAAAGAGTTTTCGCACACTTTGTATGTGCCATTAACAGGATTCCTATCCGTAAGAGGTAACCTCCTATTCCGAAAAGAACCTGGAAATTTTTGTATCGGTTTATAAATAAGAGTTTCATTTGATTTTTCTTAAATTTTGCAATAAATAATATCTCCCGTCCCTTTAATGTTTTTCTCACACTAACTAGCAATACTCCAGCACCCAAGTATCCCACTAGTTATGTAAGAAAATAGAATTTTTTTGTGTCTTTTCCTTATAGCGGATGACTCCAGAAGATATTTATTGCAGAAAGTTTTTCAGGCATTTCTTTTTGGTACGTTAGGAGCGTCCGTCTGATTTCTGTAGTAATGTAGGGTGGAAATTGCTTCTTGCAGGAGCCAAAGGGTACTTGTCAGATCAGTCTATTGCGCAACTCGTCAGTGTAACACCCACACACTGACAGAAAATGGCGACCTTGCCAGGATAGGTAAGATAATTTGATTACCAAGTTACGACAGTGTTAGAATAGGTGATAGATGATGGTTAGGTATGACAGGTCCAAACAAATATTACACAAGCGTGTGCACGTGCACGAATAACGCTGTATGGCACATTTTGACACTTTGTAGAATCGCGTGGAATAATGCTGTATACGGCAGTCTGCATCGCCTGCTGTTATAATAGACATGTTCACCGTCCGAGGGCAGCACTAACGTGAATGGAATTAACTACAGTTCTGCAGTTATCATTGACGAAAAAATAGAATACTCCGTCTGAGTAATGCTATATTACTAATAAAAATCCATGGGAAAAGGCGTGCCAGCCAGGCGCAAGAGAGGTAAGACAGACAATACTTCACCGAAACAAGCTACTTTCAAACACAAAGTTTACTCAAAAGAAGTGGGTCAAAAAACATTGCTTGACATATTCTCCATCACCCAGCGACGAATGCAGACTCTGCAACGTTAATTAAAAGGTAGAATAACCACTCCTAAAGAAAGTAGAGAAAAACATTGCAGTAGGCCACATACCATATCAAATGACGACAGGGCTCTTATTCGGCAACACATATCGAGTTTCCCAAAGCAGATGAGCCATTACGGCAGTAATAAATCCTCAAAAGAATGTCTGCACACCGATCTCAACCTCTGTAGAATGTATCGGTTGTTTGCCGAAAAGTTTTCTGATAAGTCAATAAGCAGGTCATACTATCAAAGAGTGTTTCAAACAGATTTTAATCTGTGTTTCGGAACACCTAGATCAAATACTTGCAGACTGTGCGATTTGTTGTTAAACAAAACGATTGCAGCTTCAGATGAAATAGAACATCACAAGATCGAAATTGAGAGTCAGTTGCATCATTGAAGGGCAGACCAAGCTTACAAAGCTCTAAAAACCGATACGGAAGTGGCTAAGAGGAATAACAATATACATGTTATATGTGTTAACCTACAACAGGTTTTACTTTGTCCTACATTGACTCATCCCACGGTATTCTACCAGAGACAGCTGTCGTTGTATAATTTCAAGATTTATGATACTGGTACTGTAAACATCACAGTAAATTTGTGGGATGAATCCACCACAACGAGAGGTTCAGCCGAAATAGTTTCCTGTCTGCTTAAATTTGTGACGCAAAATTATGATACGCTTGAAGAAGGTATGGAACGAAAACTGATTGTATGGTCTGACTGCTGTGTCGGGCAGAACAACAACTGGAGAGTTTTAGCGCTTTATTTCTATCTGATCAGCTGCAAGTACTTTATAGAAATACATCACAAGTTTTTATGTTCGGGTCACAGTTTCCTACCTTGTGACAGGGATTTTGCAGTCATCGAGAAAAGAAAGAAAGTGTCAAAAGTTATGGTTTCTTCAGAATGGAAGCATTTCTGAGGCCTTTGTCGATCCTTCAAAATGATAATGGAAGACTTAAAGGACATAGGATCCATCGAGTTGCTTTTGAAGAAGCCGCCTGTTTTGAAAATTACCCATGTACTTTGGTTGAAGCTGTGTAGTGACGATCCTCGAGGTTTAAGCGTGCGCCGTACCCACAATGCGCTTCGCCCATGGGAAAGACGCTGTATTGTAATGCATGGTTGTGAACATCACGTAAAAATTGTCCATTGCCTTCTGAATTCCGGTTGTTCTATAACGGGACACTGAAAGTTCATAAGGAGAAAAAAGGGATCTATTGGACATGACGAAATATATGGAACCAAAGTAGAGGCAGTTTTATGAAAACCTGCAGTGTGACAACTGACTATAATGTATTAGATTTGAGCCTAAACTTGATAATGTTGTACTTTTTTTAAGATCAAGCAATTCAGTTTACAATGAATATTATTTTGTATCTTATTTTAAATCTCTTACTTACTATTTTTGGATTCTAGACACCTTGTTTAATTACAGCAGAGCACTGGCTGATCTGGAATAACGCTGTATATCCATTGCCATACAGCGTTATTCCATTTTAAAACTTACTTATTTTCGAAAAATCTGTGCTTAGCGCAATTTTAAAAACCAGAAATTAGTATCTTCCACAGTCTGTATGCAAAAACAATACATATCTGCTATTACATTATTATATCGTGTTAATTCTTTGGAACTAACAGGTTTTGTCAATTTCCCAACAACTGCAAAATGTGCCATACAGCGTTATTCGTGCGCACGCTTCATTTATGCAATGTTAAGTTAAGCGAGAAGCAAATAATTGTAATTTTTTTAAAAAGAAAATAAATTTAGTTAATTGAAGAAAAAATTTTATGTTAGGGTGCATTATCACTTTGAAAAATTTTCTTTGGGATCTTAAAGAGTTAAATGCGAAGATTTATTATCAGAATAGATACAAGTAGCGAGGAAACCAGAATTCTAGTAAAAATGTCTTGTGTTATTGTGTTGGAAAAATTTTGGATTTTTACAATTTTTGAGTAGCTGTTAAGGCATAGGATTTTCAGGTGATAAGCACAGACGCAGAGTGACACAGAGATGGAGAGTGACGCAGTATCAAATAAGTTAGAATTAAGAGGTAACATTTTTACTCCCTTGCAGGCGCACAGGTGGAGATTGGAGACGGTACCAGAGCAGACAAAACAGTAGCCGAGAATTCACGACGTTGTTGTTGTTGTTGGTTCAACCAACTGGTAAGTGAACGTACAGTTTTGTAGACAGGGTTGTGGTGTGTTGAAAGAACTTCCATTTTAACGAGAGCGCAAGCCAAAAGATTACGTGATAGGCAGCAAGTAGATAAGATGAGGAAGAATGAACCAGATAAACTGCAAGTAAACGAGCTTGTTGAGAATAGGACAGACGGTGAACCAGAGGATAGGACAGTCGATGAGCTGCAGAATTAGCAGGTTCAGGTGGATTTGGATAGAATTGGTGCAGATTATACAGATGGGAATCGAAGGGACGAGAACACTGAATTTTCAAAATACGGAATTCCGTGTAGGGTACATTAGAGCCAGAAATAGACAGCCCACGCAAGAAATGGCAAAAGTTAGCAGCGAAACGAGCTCAAGAAACTCGTTTGTTTGCCGCATATTCAGAGACAGAATACGCGTCAATACAGTGCCGGCCGTTGTGGCCGATCGGTTCTGGGCGCTTCAGTCTGGGACCGCGCGTCCGCTAAGGCCGCAGGTTCGAATCCTGCTTCGGGCATGGATGTGTGTAATGTCCTTAGGTTAGTTAGGTTTAAGTAGTTCTAAGTTCTAGGGGACTAATGACCTCAGATGTTGAGTCCCATAGTGCTCAGAGCCATTTGAACCATTTTACGGTCAATGAACCAGCAGTTAGTTCACGTTCAAAGAGAAATAGAGAGTGAGGAAGAGGGGCAACATTTAGAATACGTCAAACCTCTTGAATACATTCCAAATATGTCTCAGCTACAGGCACAGAATTCCGTGACGAAAAAGTGGAACATTTTCTGAAAAAGATCACTGTACCTGCAAACATAAGACATACACAACAGAGAGGGCAGTGTGCGGAGTTGTTTGCGCCACGAAATGGTTCAATGACAAACGCAACTAGTCCTCAACATAAAGAGCAACACAGGGAGAACGGAAGACAGCATGGATTGTTGCAGTTATCGAACATAGAAACGTCACAGCACAGTCCAGTAAACGACGTAAGTGACCGAGTAGAAAACAGTAGACCGAAAACACACAGTTCAGCGGAAGGTAGTGTTATAGGACAGGACGCGATCATGGAGATGTTACAAAAAATGAACGATAGTATAACGACACAAATAGCGAAACAGAATCACGATATTAATACATATATGACGAAACAGTATCAGGAATTGGAACAGGATAATCAGGAATTGAGACAAGAGATTAAGACATAGATTCATCAGGTTAAAATACAGATGGAAGAAGGGATCGCCAGAATTGATAGTCAGATCACTCAGATAAATAAAGACGCGAAAGAATCTAGGGAAATAATTCAGGTACTGAGACAAGGTCAGCTGCAATTACGCACTGACGTGGACAAGGTCCAATTGGACATCGTAAACTTTGACGAAAAAGTGGAACATTTTCTGAAAAAGGTCACTCGAACAGCAATACAATTTCGGAAGAACAAGGTATTCAAAGCAAGGTATCAAAAGTTGCACTGAAAAAATATGATCAGTGGATCAATAAAAAAGAACTTAAAAACACAGATCAGTAGAAAAGCTTCGAACGGAGATGATACAAACTATCGAAGGAAAGATCGAAACCGATTACACCTGTAGCGAAACAACTAATACGTAAAGCATTAATTCAGTTCATGAACACGCGCCGTCTAAGATAGTTCAAGTAGAACAAATATCAGAAGTAACACTTGCGCAAAAGGCGAAAGAGAAGGCCCCGACTAAAGTGACACATGAGCGCTACAGAACCAGGCACAGTCTCTAGAAAAACGTGACACATACAGTCAGCCGATACCAATGGAAAGACAAGCGAATGGACTAGTAAATCCAATGACACAGCATAACAGTAGCACAGCTACAGTACCAAGAACGACGAGAGTAGGGACAAACGAACAGCACTTTTGTTCACCAATGTTACGATATTATGCGAATATGGGTCAGGAAATTGAGAATATGCAGACAGGCAGTGGACTGCCAGAGAATAGGCAAGACAACACAGGCAGTGGCAAATTATTTGAATCTATGAATCAAACACAACCCGGACTTATGAGTAGATACGATACATCACTTTTTGACAGTTAGGAAATTCCAACATTTCAAGGAATAAGACGGTAGGTTGTATGCACATTCATCGATCGGTTCCATGTGGGCTTGCCAAATCATTGGAGCTTGGCTGACAAACTTGACTTTATTTGTGTCCACATGTCAGGAACAGTAGCGGAGGTGATGCAAAAGATCGCTGCTACCTGGTGCACGTCTTACCTACAGTTCAGAACAGCATTTCTCGAAACATATTGGTCTAAGGAAGCGCAAAACAAAATTAAATACGAGTTACTTCAGATGACACCACATGAAAGCTCAGGGGAGAAAAGCGTTCTAAAATTCTTTGTCACAGTGGACAAAAAGAATCAATGGTTAGATAAACCATACAGTAACGGAGAGCTGATACGTCTATGTAGAATGAAGTTACCGGTAAAGTATCAACAGGTGACCGCAGGAAAAAATGAAAATGCCGTGGAATTCAAAGAGGTCTTAAGGGAGCTCGAATTCGTGTTTAAAGAAAACGAGGCGAAAGAAAAAAAGAGAGGAATGGGGACAACAAAAGGAGAGGACTAGGAACGAATATTCTAATAATAATAATCACAATCACAATAATAATAATTTCAGGCAATTTAACAGCTCAGGACAGTGTCACAATGGAGGTAATTGGCATAGAAACGGGAACCAGAATAATTGGTAACGAAATAGGAATGGTAATGGACACCCATACAGTCGTGGATATGGGTTCAGGAATCAAAATGCCAATGTCAAAGGTACTTTGAAAGAGGTCACGGTGCCAGAAACAACAACTGGTGAGACCAGAGCGCGAATAATTACAGAGGAAATCGTGCTCCACAGAGACAAGAACAACACAGCAAAGAGAAACCAGAAACAGAAGTTAGGCCACCGAATCCTGAAAAACGAAAAGATTGACGGGAAAATACGGAAGAGGTTAGGCAAAGTAACGTCCTCCTATTAACACAATCAAAGCAGAAAATTCGTTTCTTACAAGTAGATAACTCAAAATTAGAAAAAAAACTGACAATAGCCACAATTCAGATAAACAGGAACTTACGAAAATTTCCGATAAAGAGTCAGCACCAGATACACTTTAATTAAGCTACATAGCCTGGGAAAACAGCATAGAATGGGAAAATTCTGAAAGTGATGATGAACTGCTACCACTTCCGAATTACGCGATGAAGAACTGTTGACGAGACTTAGCGATATATTTGACGGGAATCAAGTAAAAGAACGTGATGGAACAGAGAAGAGTATTCCAAATGAAAACAAAACACAGGCACCACGAACACAAAAGACGCGTAATGCGTACAGCATGGGCGACGATGAGGAGATAGAGAGAGAATAGATCCGGGAATGTTTGGAAATAAAGGAAAAAGAGAGACAGGAACTCGAAAACAGACGTAAGGAGGTAGATAGGTCACAAACGGTTTTGCTCACTGAGTTAACACAAAAGCAAATACAATAGCAGAAGGAAGGTACAAGTATTCACAGCGATTCCCACAACAACAACAAAAAAATAAATAAATACATAAATAAATAAAAAAAATTAGAAATAAATCGTGACTGAAAACATCTTTAGAAGTCACTGTTGATTCTAATTCTACTACCTGACTTCAAGTATATGCGCAACCATGAAAAACGAGTTGCTAAGAAAGTTGTAATCATTACTTTCAGAATTAGACGCATTTTCCCTCTTTCTGTAAATCTGAGGCGGACCACACATCGACCATTCCACTTATCTCCCAACTCACTTCACAGCCTTGAGATAGCAACACTCTCCATTGTGGCTGTTCAAAACTTTCAGATCCAACGCTTAATGAACGACTTTTAAAATCTAATTCTTTTTTCCCATTGCGCAAGTGGAGATACTTGACATCAGTGTTAACTGCGTCACTTCTAGACATTTTCGATTTTATAGAGCTTGCTCCTGCTCATTCATTTTAAAACACGTCGCCGAGAAAGGAGCTCCAAACAAATATCAAACAAAGAGTCCAGTGAACGAAGCTGCGGCTCGCCAGCCGTACGAGTGGCGCAAAGCCCCCTCGGCGTCACATCAAAGGGCGCCGCTGCGAGGTCATGGCTCAGGGCGTTATTGGCCGCGCTGACCACTGTGCTTGTGCATGTGTGCGTGTGTACCTGTGTGCGTCCGTGCGTGTTTTATCGGGGGTCGATATGCGTGTGTGCTGGCCGTTTGTGACGCAGAGATGAGGAGAGACGCACACAGACAGAGACGTGATTAGAAATCACTTGGCCATGCAGCAGTCGCCCTTTGCGCTCCCTGCCAAGTGCCAGACGCGTGTAGAGACGTAAAGCTTTTCAGGTGGATAGGAGTCAGAACATGTCACAGTCAGCGGAGAAAATAAGTGGTTTTTCAGTTGCTCTGTTCAACGGCGTTACCTGCGCGGTATTTGAAAAGGAGGAGCAACTCATGTCGAATAGCAGTGGCGCTGAGGAGGGATGGTCTTGGAGTTAACTGAGAAGCCAAGCACTGGTTCAGCCGACGAAGTAACTTAATGTAGGAGGATGGCGAATTCGCTACTCGCTGGATACCAGTATTACGTCTGTGTATTGCTTCTGTAACTATCTGTGAAATAACTCTAAGGTGTATCTTTCCAAGCATGGAACATTAAAGATATGCGATATCGACATCAAGGGTACGTATGATATTTGGTTTACGTGAATAGAGAGAGCAATCTTCCTGGCTCCATGAGGCATCAATCTCTGCCCTCACATTAACGCGAAAGATAGCATTATATTCCTTCGTTTTCGAACTCCAGAACATATATAACATTTTCCTCCGTTTCCCGCACAGCAGGTGGTTATTCCCTGGTCTGTTGCACGTACCTACATGCTCTTCTCACGCTACTTTCTATTTTTCTTATTCCCTGTAATTTCGCAACCAGTAACTTGGAAGTTAATTTTCAGGTACCTACAGAAAGTTGTTGTTGTTGTTGTTGCGGTCTTCAGTCCTGAGACTGGTTTGATGCAACTCTCCATGCTACTCTATCTTGTGCAAGCTTCTTCATCTCCCAGTACCTACTGCAACGTACATCCTTCTTAATCTGCTTAGTGTATACATCTCTTGGTCTCCCTCTACGATTTTTACCCTCCACGCTGCCCTCCAATACCAAATTGGTAATCCTTGATGCCTCAGAACATGTCCTACCAACCGATCCCTTCTTCTGGTCAAGTTGTGCCACAAACTTCTCTTCTCCCTAATCCTTTTCAGTACTTCCTCATTAGTTATGTGATCTACCCATCTGATCTTCAGCATCCCTCTGTAGCACCACATTTCGAAAGCTTCTATTCTCTTCTTGTCCAAACTATTTATCGTCCATGTTTCACCTCCATACATGGCTACACTCCACACAAACACTTTCAGAAATGACTTCCTGACACTCGACGTTAACAAATTTCTCTTCTTCAGAAACGCTTTCCTTGCCATTGCCAGTCTACATTTTATATCCTCTCTACTTCGACCATCATCAGTTATTATGCTCCCCAAATAGCAAAACTCCTTTACTACTTTAAGTGTCTCATGTCCTAATCTAATTCCCTCAGCATCACCCGACTTAATTCGACTACATTCCATTATCCTCGTTTTGTTTTTGTTGATGTTCGTCTTATATCCTCCTTTCAAGACATTGTCCATTCCATTCAACTGCTCTTCCAAGTCCTTTGCTGTCTCTGACAGAATTACAATGTCATCGGCGAACCTTAAAGTTTTTATTTCTTCTCCGTGGATTTTAATACCTACTCCGAATTTTTCTTTTGTTTACCTTACTGCTTCCTCAATATACAGATTGAATAACATCGGGGAGAGCCTACAACTCCCTTCCCCACCACTGCTTCCCTTTCATGTCCCTCTTATAACTGCCATCTGGTTTCTGTACAAATTGTAAATAGTCTTTCGTCATTGTATTTTACCCCTGCCACCTTTAGAATTTGGAAGAGAGTATTCCAGTCAACATTGTCAAAAGCCTTCTCAAAGTCTACAAATGCTAGAAACGTAGGTTTGCCTTTCCTTAATCTTTCTTCTAAGATAAGTCGTAGAGTCAGTATTGTTTCACGTGTTCCAGTGTTTCTACGGAATCCAAACTGATCTTCCCCGAGGTCGGCTTCTACTAGTTTTTCCATTCGTCTGTAAATAATTCGTGTTAGTATTTTGCAGCTGTGACTTATTAAACTGATTGTTCTGTAATTTTCACATCTGTCAACACCTGCTTTCTTTGGGATTGGAATTATTATATTCTTCTTGAAGTCTGAGGGTATTTCGCCTGTTTCAAACATCTTGCTCAGCAGATGGTAGAGTTTTGTCAGGACTGGCTCTCCCAAGGCCGTCAGTAGTTCCAATGGAATGTTGTCTACTCCGGGGGCCTTGTTTCGACTCAGGTCTTTCAGTGCTCTGCCATACTCTTCACGCAGTATCGTATCTCCCATTTCATCTTCATCTACCTCCTCTTTCATTTCCATAATATTGGCCTCAAGAACATCGCCCTTTTATAGACCCTCTATATACTCCTTCCACCTTTCTGCTTTCCTTCTTTGCTTAGAACTGGGTTTCTATCTGAGCTCTTGATGTTCATACAAGTAGTCCTCTTATCTCCAAAGGTCTCTTTAATTTTCCTGTAGGCAGTATCTATCTTACCCCTAGTGAGATAAGCCTCTACATCCTTGAATTTGTGATCTAGCCATCCCTGCTTAGCCATTTTGCACTTCCTGTCGATCTCATTTTTGAGACGTTTGTATTCCTTTTGTCTGCTTCATTTACTGCATTTTTATATTTTCTCCTTTCATCAATTAAATTCAATATTTCTTCTGTTACCCAAGGACTTCTACTAGCCCTCGTCTTTTTACCTACTTGATCCTCTACTGCCTTCACTACTTCATCCCTCAAAGGTACCCATTCTTCTTCCACCGTATTTATTTCCCCCATTCCTGTCAATTGTTCCCTTATGCTCTCCCTCAAACTCTGTACAACCTCTGGTTCTTTCAGGTTATCCAGGTCCCATCTCCTTAATTTCCCACATTTTTATAGTTTCTTCATTTTTAATCTACAGGTCATAACCAATAGATTGTGGTCAGAGTCCACATCTGCCCCTGGAAATGTCTTACAATTTAAAACCTGGTTCCTAAATCACTGTCTTACCATTATATAATCTATCTGATACCTTTTAGTATCTCCAGGGTTCTTCCTTTTATACAACCTTCTTTCATGAATCTTAAACCAAGTGTTAGCTATGATTAAGTTGTGTTCTGTGGAAAATTCTACCAGGCGGTTTCCTCTTTCATTTCTTAGCCCCAATCCATAGTCACCTACTACGTTGCCTTCTCTCACTTTTCCTACACTCGAATTCCAGTCACCCATGACTATTAAATTTTCGTCCCCCTTCACTATCTGAATAATTTCTTTTATTTCATCATACATTGCTTCAATTTCTTCGTCATCTGCAGAGCTAGTTGGCACATAAACCTGTACTACTGTAGTAGGTGTGGGCTTCGTATCTATCTTGGCCACAATAATGCGTTCACTAGGCTGTTTGTAGTAGCTTACCCACATTCCTATTTTTTTAAACCGACTCCTGCATTACCCCTATTTGATTTTCTGTTTATAACCCTGTAGTCACCTGACCAGAAGTCTTGTTCCTCCTGCCACCTCACTAATTCCCACTATATCTAACTTTAACCTGTCCATTTATCTTTTTAAATTTTCTAACCTACCTGCTCGATTAAGAGGTCTGACATTCCACGCTCCGATCCGTAGAACGCCAGTTTTCTTTCTCCTGATAACGACGTCCTCCTGAGTAGTCCCCGCCCGGAGATCCGAATGGGTGACTATTTTACCTCCGGAATATTTTACCCAAGAGGACGCCATCATCATTTAATCACACAGTAAAGCTGCATGCCTTCGGGAAAAATTACGGCCGTAGTTTCCCCTTGCTTTCAGCCGTTCGCAGTACCAGCACAGCAAAGCCGTTTTGGTTATTGTTCCAAGGCCAGATCAGTCAATCATCCAGACTGTTGCCCTTGCAACTACTGAAAAGGCTGCTGCCCCCCTTCAGGAACCACACGTTTGTCTGGCCTCTCAACAGATACCCCTCCGTTGTGGTTGCACCTACGGTACGGCTATCTCTATCGCTGAGGCACGCAAGCCTCCCCACCAACGGCAAGGTCCGTGGTTCAGGGGGGGGGGGGGGGGGGTCGAAAGTTGTATATAACTATAATTAACATATAACTATAATTAACATTCGCTTGAGGATTTGTCATTTGATTGACGCATTTTCAATAAGTCGTGAAATTAAATATAAACTAAATAGAAAATTTATAATATATTAAACGAAAAGGAAGATCACCCCAAACTCTTAAAGCATGACACTACAGTACTTAATCACTACGATCGCAACAAGTGGCTTACTGACAGTTCCTAATCGCAATCACTGGGTGAACTCAGGGTTAAGGAAGTTATGTTCTTCAGCAGGCCTAGGTTGTGGAATTCTACATCCAAAATGTATGCTTGTGTTACTTCTATACGAGTGAACCCGGATTGCTAAGGATAGCATACTAAATAATAGCATACTAAATACCTAGAACCCGAGTTGTAGGAAACTCATATCATCCTCAAACATTTCCGAACATTTCAGTCCTGACATGGGCCAAAGTGAACTAGAGCACCGTCGTCCACAGTCCTAGTGGACTCATCCAGTTTGGGAACTAATGGATTCACTACCTGAACTCCTCACAGCCTGCTCTTGCTGTGAGACCAAAGTACGCCACCAAGCTTCCTTTCATTCTCCATGTGTTGCCATAGCCAACACGTTGTTGGTAAGTCACTAAGCTGCCTTTCGTTCTCCTGGTTTTGCGTTGCCGTCACGTTGTTGGTCGCATATCCGCGGATTCTTGTCGTCCTCTGAATAGGAATTAATTACGTCCTCAATGAATACTTGGCGATATTCACTCGCATACAGTATTCTCTTTAGCGTTATCACAACCAATCGGGTTCTCCATTACAGTTAAGTAATTTTCTCAAAAATTTAGAACTTTCCTACACGCGAATTATTTGCTACTCCATTCACCAGCTGCTAATTTTCGTTGTCACATTAATTTACTTATTCTACCAACGTCTGTTATTTGATTCCACATGTCTTCATAGGCAAGGGACTCCGGTATTATATCATGTGATGCACCAGTACCACCAAATGCGCACAAATTTGAAGACGAATCTTTCTATTACGCATATAGCACGTGAGTACCTGGAGATGCCTGGGTATAAATTCCAATCCTGTCAATTTCCACCTTCCTCTTCTGTCTTCCCATTCTCTCTCAGTCTTTTCCTGCCCTTTCACTGATATCTGCTCTTCCCTCCTCTTTATGTCAGTCTGCTCCTAACCCTTTTCTGTCGAGTATCTCCTTCCTCCTCTATCTTCTTTTCCGCCCCCTGTTCCTCACTCACTCTATGTAAACCTCCTCATCCTCACACTCTCTCTCCATCCCCTCTTCTGCTACTCTCTTTTCATTTCCTCCCACGCTTCTACCTCTCTCTGTCCATCTGCTCCTCTCCCTCTCTATATCCACTTGCTCCTTGCCCTCTCCATCCATCACTTCCTTCACCCTATAAGTACATCTCCTCTTCTACCCATAAGTTCCTCTTCTGACCTCTTATAAGTAAACTTTGTCATTCTCCCTCTCTCTGTACATGTCTGCCTTCCATTATCTCTGTCAATCTACCCACACTTTGTCCATATCTCCTGTACTTCTACGTATCCATCTGTACCTCCTCCTCTGTTTGTCCACCTGCTCCTTTCCCTATCTCTGCCGATCACCTTCTTGACCTAAGTTCATTTCCTCAGTCCCTGTAAGCCAATCTCGTTGTCCCGTTTCTCTATATTATTCTTCCTACTCTCGCTGTCCATCTCCCCCTCCACATTCAGTATGTTCGTCTCCTCCTCAATACTTCCTTTCTCCTCCTTCCCTTCGTCCGACTTTTTCTCTTCCTCTGATTAATCCCTCGTCCCCCAGTCTTTGTACATCTCATCTTCCCCGTATTTGTCTCCATCTTCTCATTCCGCCACTCTGTCCACATCCTCTTCTCCACCTTCTTTCCCTAAGTTATAACCACCACATCAGTGGAGGGTTGGTGGTTCTTACCGCCACACTATTTGTTTCCACGTATACTTGAGCGTTTTCGTTCAGTGTTGTTACCAATGGCTCATGGTTAAGATCCCAGAAAGCTGGGCGAAATTCAGAGTTATAGAGAGCCATTTTTGATTCGTCCCACTGCTTTACTGAATATTGTACCCTGCTGCGCAGTGTACCTTTCGTAATTATCTATGAAGCCCTGATACAAGCATTTTGAGAACTGTAGATGTCTCAGAAAGACACCCACTGGTTTCAAATACGCTCCCAGTGATGATACATACGGTATACTTCTACTGCAGTAATCGACAATGGTGATGGCGCAGTTAATTCCTTCGTACATGGATCTGCACATTCTGAAGCCGAATTGGCTTTGGCTGAAGTCGCGTAACTTTCTGTGGTACATTAAACTGCTCTACAGGAATTATTTCTGTTTTTACCAGTAAATATCACCGATTCAATCTGGAATTTTAAGGAGAAGAAAGCACACGTGCAAGGTATCAGGCCCAGCAGTCGACTGCGCCCGAAAATTTGAGCCATCATTCTGATAGTACTCAGTTATGACCTTTTAAAGCACAATTCTTAAACACGAATGCGCCCCACTGCGTCCGTTTAATGCCCGAGCGCGAGGCTCTGTGACAGCCATTGCCCTCCTACTGAAAAACAGCGCAATCCCTGCAAATGTACTTTAAGAATGTCAGCTTTACGATCCAAAGAAAATAATACGCAATACAGATGTCTATAATTAAATAGCTCTAGGATACATCTTTAATGATACACTCATCGGTTTCATTCATTTACACCGTATTTGTGAATCATAACATAAAAATGTTCAAAACAAGGAGACGTCTGACACCTGAAACGTGTTAGAAAGCGCGCACCATCACACAATAAACAAAGCACGTTACCAACATCGAAACGGTATTTCACTGGCCGTTCATTGTGATCTAGCCGGTCTTTACTGAAGCCGATTCGTACCAAGCGTACTTAAAGAGTGTCCGAAATATTGGTGCTCTTTAGTGTCTATAAAGAATAGATTGCTTTTGAAGGATGTTGAGTTTGAAAACTTGCGGACAAACCCCTTGAAACTGCAAAAGCCAAAACCAACCAGCGGTTAACAGCATCTTGTTCCATTCTTTAATATCGTCAATACAGAAACTGCAGTGCCTTCTTTTCCGTCCTCACCGTGCATTAAATAGGTTTTGACGCCGGCAAATGAATCCACGATTAAAACTGGTCTGCTGTCATTTTGCATGATTTTAGAGAACACCTTTCATCTCCACATCCGTAAATTTTCCTTTTTGGCTTTTCCAGAAGACGAGGCGACTGCTACAATATTTTACACTGTGCGTCGTTTTACTAATGAACAGCACTAAGTGTGCCGATGACTTTCGTACCTTTTTTGGCAAGAGATAGAGCGGACATGGTTTCTGAATTTAACCGCTCCGATCCGTACATTAAGTCGAGAGACCGTTACATAGTAGCCTTGGTGTTAGCGACCTCTTTACTTGCATTAAGTACGTCTGCCTCATTACCCAGCACTTTAGTGGCGGTAACGTGGATTATTTCGTCAAAACTTTATGTGTAGAGCTTGTGTTGACCTTGAGACGGTTTTAAAGACGCCTATCATGATTTTCAATGTATCTACTCTAGATGTACAAATCTCTTTATCGTTACAGTAATATGAAGTTCCTCTTAGCGGTCCTGAAAGACAGACTCCCCTAATTTCCACAGCTTACTTCATATACTGCTCTGTTACAGAGAGGAGCAAAGTGGTATTCGACGATATTAAATATTCAACGCAGGGTCCATCATCACTTCTTCCTCGTTTTCACGTCCCTGTACCTTTGTAACAATGATGCTGTTCAACGAATTTGACAGTGGTGGATGAAGAGCCTCATTATCTTCATCGCCATCGTCACTCTCTAGTAAACAAGCAGCGAACGGCCGGCCACTATTTTCCTCCATATCTAGTACATCTCCCTTCGCGCAGTTCTTTATGATTTCTGTTATGAAACTGAAAGGTATAAACAATAACATAAAATAAGTGGCACACACTTTCATATGCCTTGCATAAAAGTTAGTTGAATAGCCTCATATAATGATACTTAACAGTCACAGGCTTTCTGGAGCTTTCTTTCTTTGACGTTTAAACGTTGCAATTTGGCCCTCACTCCGTACCGCCCCTGCAAGGTGAAACACAATGCGGCCTCACCAGCATCATAAATGCAAACCTCTTACCCACTGCACTGTACAGCGCTTCGCTCTCGGGCATTAAGTGGAACCGTTGCGCGTAGAGGCTCATGCGTGTGTGTGTGTTTAAATGACGTATTTTCAGGTCGTAGCTGTCTGCAGAACAATGACCCAGATTTTTACGCTGGATGGATTGCTAAGGCTGATACTATGCATGTATGTATTTGTCTGCTTAAAGTACGAGGTCGGGTTGGTCGTGTTTCGTTGTTAGTGATTCATTCAGTAAGTGTACGAACAATTGAATGATTTTGCTCTTTGCTGCATTCAGGGTTTCGTATCGAATGTAAACAGGAACGGGAGCTTTTCGGTTCATTACCTGAGCGACTGAAGCTGCAATATCATCTCGTGAAAATTCTAGAACTTCTTGAAGATAGTCATCGTTTCTGTTGTTATCTTCTGGAAGAAGTAATTTCAGTAAGTATTCAGCACAATCTCCCCACCATCGAGTAACAGTTCCATCCTTTTTGAGCGATGTATATAGCACAGATGGTTTTACTTTTTCAGTCACTGTCCTATGGGTTTCTTTGGATTGCGTTTGATCCCAGTGACTTTTTCTCGTGGTATCTGCGAAAGACCGCCATTCACAACTGAACATGTTGAGACGGGTTGAACTGCGTGACTCAACAACACAGATAGTCGTACGGGAGGTGGGAACGACAAAGGAGTTGTACCTGTGGAGAGGCGCAACAAACATAATTTCCGAAAAGGGCAGCAGCGTTTTCAACAGTTGTGGGGCAACTATGTGGATGATTGATTGATTTGGCGTTGTCACATCAACCGACATATCCTTGCTGTGTTGGTACTGCTAACACCAGAAAGCAGGGCAAACTGCAGTCATTATTTTCGACGAGGGCATGCAGCTCTCGTATGGTTAAATGATGATGTCATCCTCTTGTATAAAATATTCCGGAAGTACAGAAATTCTCATTCGGATTTCCGGATGGGGCTATTCAGACGAACGTCGTCATGAAGAAGAACAAAACCGGCATTCCATGGGTAGGAGCATGTACCCCTAGTCTCTTAGTTGAGCAAATAGTTTAGAAGATTTAGAAAAGGAAATAAATAGGTTCAGAGTTATATGTATTGGGAATTAGTTGAGTTCGCTGGCAGGAGTATAAGGACTTCTGATTAGTTCAGTACAGGGCTATAAATACAAAATGAAACTGGAATAATGAAGGAGTAGGGTTCACAGTGAATAAAAAAATAAGAATGCCGGTAAGCTGCTACATAAGGCAGTAGGAAGGCTGCAAGACTTCCAGCACATCTCTGGGTCCTGTGTTTGCTGCTACAGCTCCCAGATTCAGGCCCCTTTATTTGGAGGTTTCCCAAATTCATGTGCAATGAGGTCGCGCTCCAAGATGGCGATCACATCGCACTAAAAAGCAGCATTATTATTTACTTATTTATTTATCGTGCCATGGGAAGCAACTTGAATGGTGCATGCTACCTTTTTATCTTAATGAGGTACGTCTTTTGTCAGACTAAGCATTTATCAAATGCCTCAGACATAAATTTACTCTACTGATTGCATTTAAAATTTTGCAGTTGAATGGAAGAAGGTCATCTATTATTAAAGAAAGCGATTGGAATATATATAACTACACAGGGTACGAGGGATAATAAAATTATAAAATCAGCATTCTTATCATCTCTTCAGTGGCTACAAGAAGGAACAAGCAAGGAGAAAGAAGTCGAATTCACCAACTCTGGTAAGTAAAGTCATACGGTTTAAGTATTCTGCGAGTTCAAAAAGACTATTGTTTCTATCTTCATCACATTGGTATTACAGATTGGGTTAAAGCATACAGGTGAAAGAAAACAGCATCTCATAATTGACGTTTCATGAGCAATTCTCATAGGGTAAGAGTGGATTTGCTAAAGACCAAACCGTTGTTCATTTTACATACCTAAGAAAAGAATTGACATATTAGCTGGAATAAAACAGAATTCAGTGCGTGTCACGAAATTGTTGTCTCCGAGCGAATTTACCTAACTGATTTTATTATTGCCCTTCTATAGGCAGCTTTTCCCATTTCTAGAATCAATGACACATCCCACGTCTGCCTCCTCCAGCTATCAAGAATAGCAAGCGAAAGTCCTCTGCGTCGTAAATCGGCCAGACTCTGAACTTAAAATGCTAAGCTGCTTCCTTCCTTGATCAAGATCAGACTTCGAATGACCAAGAAACTTTTACTTACTCCCTGAATTCAGCATCCGCTTTCTGAATAAGATTTTGCACCACCCAATGCCATACAAAGAATAAATTATTCCGCCAGTTAAACAAGAGATTGTAGTCAGAGTATCACCCAACTGCGATAATTTTCAGTAGGCAGCCAATGGGACTGGGGGACCCCTAATTTCAGACCTCTCTCTTAGCCAGCGTGAGTGGGAAAGTGCCAGGTCAGGCTAGACAGAGAAGAAGGATAACGTACAAGAGAGACAGTGCATGTATGCGTGACTATCCTTCTGGCGCCTCGACATCAGAGAATTTAAAATACAATAGAAAATCTGTCAGCCTAGCGTCGGAAGCTGCAAAATCTTCCCCTTTTCCATTAATTTAGCTCGAGTAGTGTCTGGGCGTCGGCAAAGGAAACATATTCGCTTTTCTCCCCCACTGTTCGGTGCAGTGGTTGCAATGAACTTGTCAAGGCGAGCGTCAAAAAGTGCACAGGTGCATGTTTTCCACTGGAGCCATGCGACAATGATCCCGTGAACAGAAAACGCTTCAGAGTGTGTCCCCCCCACAGTCCTGTACGGAACGCTTCGCTTCGGCGTGTAAGCCTCCCCACAGAGTGGATGCTACCCTTGCATTAGCCTTGGGGACGGAATCACTCAGTGTTGGTGGAGCACAGCTGACACATCACCTTCCCAGGTCCTGGAATGGCTAGGCTGTAAATGATAATGCTTTTAAATTCTGAAGTGACAGAACACCTCTTGATACTGTGTCGGAGTTCCATTTGTCCGGCGTACTGGAGCAACTCGACGTGGCATGAACTCAGGAAGTCGTTGGAAGTCCCCTGCAGGAATATTGAACCGTACTACATCTATAGTCGTACATAATTGCGAAACTGCTGACGGCGTATGATTATGTCCACAAACTGAGCTCTCCGTTTTGCTCCATGAATGTTCAGTGGGATTCACGCCTGGCAATCTTGGTGGCCCAATCATTCACTCGAATTGTCCATTAAGTTCTTCAAACCAATAACGGACAGTTACGGCCTGGTTAGATGAAGCACTGATATCCATAAAAAATTCTATTGTTTGGGAACATGACGTCCATGATTGGCTGCAAATGATCAAGTAGCCGATCATACAGGGGATAGAGGCCATTCATCATAAATACAGCCACCAACAGCTTGCACAGTGCCTCGTTGACAACTTAGGTTCATGGCTGCATAGGGTCTGCACTACACTCGATCCCTTCCATCAGATCTTATCTGCTGAAATCGGCACTAGTCTGACCAAGCCACAATTTTCCAGTAGTCTACCATCCCAACCGACTGGGTTACGGGCCCAGGAGAGGCGCTACAGGCGATGTCGTGCTGCTAGCAAAGACACTCGTGTCATTAATGCCAAAATTCGCCACTCTGCCCTAAAGGATATGTTCGTCGTACATCACGCATTCAGTAATGATGTTAGTTAATGCAGTGTTACTTGCCTGTTAACACTGACAACTCTACGCAAATGACACTGCTCTCGGTCGTTAAGTGGATTGTCCATGGTGGAAGTAATGCCTGTAGTATAATATTCATGGCACACTCTTGACACTGTGGTTTTCGGATTGTTGAACTCCCCAACAATTTCCGAAATGGAATGTCCCATGATTCTAGCTCTACTAACATACCAGCCGTGAGGCCATAACCACGTCGGAAACCTTTTCACATGAATGAGCTGAGTATATGTGACATCTCCGGCAATACCTTATTTACCTTATGTAATTGATATTATCGCCATCTGTCTATGTGCATATCGTTCTCCAACGACTTTTGTCACCTCAGTGTATCCAGTTCTCAGAACTGTCCACTGTTTGTCTGTACTGTAAGAGAGATGTAACTAAAGTCGGAAGAAGGGATAAACGCGGTACTACTTATAGACCTCCTGCAATTGTTATTCCTCACTATAATCGTCAAATTTACTCTCTTCCTAATTAAAGGGGAACAGGCACTGAACATCAAACAGATATGAGCATGGATGTTAAAGGAACAACCTTGCCAAACATTGGTTGGACAGCTTGAGTATCATGTGACAAGCGACCCACTTCCCCCTTCCTCTCCTCCACTATCCACTCCTCCTTCCTCCTCAGCAGTCAATGACATATTAAATGATGCAAGCCACTCACCCACACACCCCCCTCCGACCCAACCACATACACTTTACTGTATTTCCACATGTATATTACGAACCGAAAATGAATAAACATGTAAATGTCTACCACATCAGTACATTTATTATTGTCATGTACATTACAATAATATTACGCCAAATACTCTATTGGCTCATCATCAATTTATTTAATTTCTCGCTGTTTACCTAAATCACTGTATTGCCTAATCGTCAGTAACTTTACTCTCTGACTTTGTAATATGCTACAGAGGGAACAAGAAAGAAAAGAATTAAACAAAAAGTACTGTACTTTCAATGTTCATTAGAAAAGATTACATTCCAAAGGACGTTAGACGCACAACTGGTTGACTCTGAACGTCTTCTATATTTTTTTCACAAAACACATATACTCTAGTACCCTTACCACCAGTTTGCTATACTAAAGAAGAATGACTTATTGTGCTCCACACACATTGGAAAAATACGGATTTAACACTCATTGCAATTAATCTTCAATATTTTTTAGAACACCATCTAATGTAAACAGTTAGGTGAATAAATATTTCATAACTTTCCACTCTCCAAGTAAGTTTTTTAAAGTTCATTCACTAAGTCCGCTGTAAACATACAAACGGGCACAAAGTGCAGAAAGAAACCAAGATATAAGAAAGTTTACGATTGAGAAAAATCTTACGCTTGATAAATAAACCAAACATTATAATACTAGCATATTTCAACAGCACTAATAGGTATTTGTCAAAAATTTTTAGCAATCAACAATAATGATATTTCCACACAGATTAGATCAGTCAGTGAAGTATTTCAGGCACCTATATTGAGTTAAAATATTCAACGATTAAGAACTAAAAGTAATGAAATGCTTAGGTGTACTGATTAATTAAAGTTTGACATAATATCTCTCTTTGAAGATCACATGATCTACTGTAAACTTACCAGCTAGGGCAGCTAATTGCTCACAAAAGTTTATTGATAATACGTTTATAGAAATATTTAATGAATGAAATTAAATTACAAAACCAACACTCAATGGCCCCTCAGACCATACGATGCAGTAAATTTTGTTAAATATTGATACTGAAAGTGACATAAAATCTACTAAATATGCATTCAAGAGACTAGTTAGTAAGCCAAAAATTAATTTTCTTAGGAAATTTTGTCAGAGACATGAACTGGAGTTGTGTATACAGTGTTTGTGACATGAATGAAAAATACAACACCTTTATCGATGAAGTCTTGAATACTGTTTACCCCAAAACGTAACACAGGTTGGGGAAACAGTCTACAAAGAAGCAATATTTGGAAACTACATTAGCACATTTCTCTTTTTTCTTTGTAAGTATTTTTGTGTAATTGTGTGTTCCTGTTTTTCTGCCTGTTTTACATTCTGGAAGTTGTTCTCAGTAAAGATTGCAGGGACGGAAGACACATCTAATCTAATCTAAACATGAAGCACAAAAAAGATATACACTGTCACTGTAATTTTCATCCATTTTAAAATGTTACGCTTACTCCAAATCACTTGAAAATATGTCAGGCAGTTTTAAAAACAGCTCAACTGGTGTAATCATGTCCATCTCTCTTCCAAAGGATGTATAATATATTGGTCTTTTCCATCAGTCTCTCCTAGACGATAAATTTTTACTGTAAAAATCCGGAGCCCATTACGCGTGCACTTTTTTACCATGTGGAAATTATTAATTATTGGTAGCATACCCTTTGACAGCATTCAGATCTGGCAGGCTCACTCTTTCGTTTTTAATGGCATTCACTTTTCGCCTCGGATACGCACAAAGGAGCTTTGACTGATTTCGGTGTCTGGAATATTCATATGCAACGTTAGTGTGTTATAGCTGAAAGGGGCTGTGATGCCAGTTTATACACGCTCTTCACTCCTCGCCTCATGAAAGGAAGTCATGAATTGTTGTTTCCATTGTAAAGGCACAGCGTTTTTCATTCAATCGCGTAACAAATGTGAACCTCATTTGCTACAATTGACACGTTTCTCTCAGACGCCAAGAAGTTATTTTCAAGTGGAAAAGCACACCGTTTAATAATTACTGCCATTTTATTTTCTATTGGCGAACCCGGCAATACTGCGTGAATGGGAGTTGGATATACGACCTACTCCGGAATATCCCTGTGAAATGACATGTGCGTATAGGAATTGTCACGATGCAATTTTTGTCTTCTCGTTGCTACTTCATCCACATTTAAGTTACTCAAACAACACAAGTATTCTGTTAAAACTAACTGCGACAGAGGAAACTCTGTGCTGTTGTGTGACAATTTGTAGCTTAGTTTTCTTTCTTTTCAAGCCATTTAAATCATTACATTAGACACATCGTTTCTTTCATATTAACTGAAGACAAAAAAAAAAAAAAAAAAAAAAACGCAACACAAAGTATTTATCGGAATGTGAATGAAATCTCGGAAATATTGGATAATTTACTCAAGACAAAGAGCTTTAAAGACTGAGCAAGTTGGCTCACTTCTGGCTCTTACGCAAGTAATTGTCTGGCTTGGCATTGGTTGGGTGAGTACAGAGTTTTGGATGTCCTCCTGAGGGTATCGTGCTAAATTTTGTTCAATTAGTGCGTTGGATAGTCAAAATCCGCAGCTGAGTGTAGATCTTTGTACATAATGCTCGAAACTTTATCAACTGGGGAGAGACCCTGCAAACTTGCTGGGCAAGGGCTGCGAGCGGGCATTATCTTGCTGAAATGTAAACCCACGATGACTTGCCATGGAGGGCAACAAAACGGGACGTAGAATATCGTTGACGAACCGCTGTGCTGTGCTGTGCTGTGTTGTGGAGTCCACGTCCTGTTGAGAGTGTTTGGGTCCATTTCACTCGAATAGTTCTGAATCAGCTGTTCCGTTCGTGAATTCCAAAGACCAAGCACACGACCTTGGAGATATAGTGCGTTGTGTCTGTGAGCAAAATAATATGGCCAACGAGTTATTGTTTTTGAGTACATGTTCATCACATATAGCGATTTTCGTCCCATTCGAATAATTGTCTCGTGTGATCTTTTGTCTTTGTCTGTACAAATAATTTTTAAGAAATATTTTGTGCACAACAGTGTGCTGTTTTGTTTTCTTCCTCGCTATCGGTAATAACGAAATAGTTATACATAAATCAAGATTTAAGTATATCACTGTTAATTCGAATATTGTGGTAAAAGTGTTTTCGAGATTGATGGATTTAAGTTAACGACGTTTCTTCTTTATATATTAAATATATATAAATAATCTACCTCCGTCCGAATTTTTTAGTGCACCGTGGGAAAACTGAAGTAAATCAGTAAGAAACTTTTTGAGATTTTTGATAACGACCTCTACCCAATTCATGCAACCGCTTGAATGAGAAAAATAGAAGAAAAAACACATTATTTACGTAAACAATAATTTCCAAAAATTAAAACTTATTACCTATAATTAACGTATTTGTAAGTGAAAACTATAATCTGGATTTAGGTATAAGAAGCAGTATGTTCGTCAATCTCATGCTCCTGTTCTCTCTAACGCTACAGCTGCCTGTCGTTGCATGGGGTGATTCAGCTCCCCTTACAGCTGTCGTCTTATACAAACCTGCCCGTCATAAACAACGTGTAAGATTTTCATGTTCTTTCGCTCGCTACGCGCGAACTATTAATTCAACAGAAAGAATTAACGGGACGCATTTGCAGAAAATTTAATGTAGTTAAATTTGTACTAGGATATGTTTTAGCTAGAGTTCGTAGTTTGCCAGTTATTCAAGAAAAATTCGGACGCACCCTCACTTCCACATCCTGTACTCCGGTCAGTATTTCTAGTATGTTGTTCATAGCACTCCATTCTCCTACTGTACGTATATTTGTGACTGCAGGAATTATTTCCCACATTCGACCTTTTGTGGTCTTGATTGATGGGCCGTATTTCGTCTAAGGCTTAGTCGAGAACTTATAAATCGTAAAATTCGCATTTGTGTAAATGTTACCTAACATTTTACTATTTAACTGCAGTGCTTGGAATGGTTCAGTTTGAATCGGATTGTCACCATAATTAGTTTTAACGCATGTTTACAGAAGTCGTTTTTCTTTCATTACCCTCAAGCACACGTTTAATTTAATGAAGTTAACGAGGTAACCGCTACGCTGGTTGCGTAGTAGCTCATTTAGCAGAGATAGAAAAGGTCGAACGTCTGGAGTAGTTTATACAGCAGGAAATCTTTGTAAACTGGTGAGGGAGTGCCGAGAACAACATACCACACTGAAGCGCCAAAGAAACTGGTTTAGGCATTCGTATTCAAATAAAGAGATACATAAACAGGCAGAATACGGTGCTGCGAGTGGCAAAGCCTATAGAAAACATGTGTCTGGCGCAGTTTTTAGATCGGTTACTGCTGCTGCAATGACAGGCTATTAATATTTCAATGGATTTTGAACGTCGTGTTTGTGTTATAATCGGCGAACGAGCTATGGGACCCAGCATATACGAGGTAGCGACGAAGTCTAGATTTCCCGTACGATCATTTCACTAGTTCCCCGTGAATATCAGGAATCCGGTAAAACATCAAGTCTCAGACATTTCTCCGGCTGAAAGAAGATCATGTAAGAATGGGACAAATGACGACTGAAGAGAATCGTTCAACCTGACAGAAGTGCAACTCTTCCGCAAATTTCTGCAGATTTCAATGCAGTTCCTTCAAAAAGTGTCAGCGAAACATCATCGATATCGGCTTTCCTAACCGAAGCTTTACGCCTCACCTGGTCCCGTCAACACCGACTTTGGACTGTTCATTACTGGAAACATGTTGCCTGGTCGGATAAGTCTCGTTTCATATTGTACCGAGTGGATGAACGCGTACGGGTATGGCGACCACCTCATGAATCCATGTACACGTTTCAAATTGCACCGAGCGGATGAACGTATGTAGGTATGGACAGAATCTAATGAATCCATGGACCCTGTACCTCAGCAAGAGGCTGTTCAAGCTGGTGGAGCCTCTACAATAGTGTGGGGCATGTACAGTTGGAGTGATATGACTCTGACAGGTGATAAGTACGTGAGAATCCTTTTGATCATCTGCATCCATTCATGCCCATTGTGCATTCCAAAGAACTCGTGCAATTCCTGCAGGACAGTGGGACAACTCACACTTTCAGAATTGCTACAGAGAGGCTCCACGCACAATCTTCTGCGTTTACTCCACCAGCCACCAAACGTGCGAGACATGAACATTAGTGGGCAGTCTGGAGGTCTTGCAACATGTTTTGTTCACCTCCTCGTACTCATACGAGTTTATGGACAGCCTTACATGAGTCATGATGTCAGTTCCTTCCAGCATTACTTCAGACATAAGTTGAGTCCATGCCACGTCGTGTCGCGGCACTACTGGATACTCACCGGAGCCCTATACGATATTGGGCAGGTATACCAGTTTCTTTGGCTCTTCAGTGTAGAAATCCTGACTGGTGAGGAATGAATGTGGGGTGGAAGTGTGTTTCAAGGTCACTTTTGTACTCCTGAGAGTGAGCGGAGCCTTCAACACCACGTGAGTAGAGGCACTTTGTGTTGTGATTGGGACCTGCCCTATGGACATAACAATACGTTACAGAGCTGCGCTTTACTGGCTTAAGAGCGACATGCTCGATAAAGTCACCGAAATTACGGGAACCAACATCATGAACAAAATACAAGTGAAACAATGGCGGATTCAAGCATGGCAGAGAGAGTGAGATGCATCCGACAAGGGTCGCCGAGTGCACTCTTTCTTTCCTGATGTACACGAAAGACTACAACTGAAACATGTCGACCCAAGCCGCGTGATGGTCCATTTCCTGACAGGACACGGGTCGCATCCGGTACATTTAAACAATATGGGTCTAACTAACGATGATGTATGCGTATGCGGAGAAACTGGGACACCAGAACACGTCACACTGTTGTGCAACACGCTACTACAAGTAAGACCTATACAGAATGACAATGAGATCGCCAGAATAATACGTAATCCCGATGACTGGAACACAATAAATAGTGTAGCAGATATTGTATCGAACACTCTGCACGAAGAATACAAGCGCCAAAACCCATATGGAAGGAGGCGTAGACAAGCACAAAAAACACAACAAACCACATCGGAGGACACGAACATGACCACAGATTACGAAACTGAAGAAAGAACACTAAGTGAACATGACTCAGAAGGGATCAACATGTAAGGGACCAAAACCAACAATGTATGACACCGCATGCCACATCATAGCCCACAAACAACACAACAATCATAATACAAATGAACACCGGTACCACATACTAAGACTATAGTAATATGGTAACGTGGCTTGGGAGGATAAGGCTCAAAGAACTTCTTTTCTGAGGCTCCTCCTCCCCAATGGCATTCTGCACATTTAAAGTATACAGCACACAAGCAGTAATGTATTGCTCGTCTTATTGTGTGCAGACAGAAATATATTCTCTTCTCTGTTCAAAGCTAGAATTAATGAATTTCGTATATCAGAAATTTATTAAGTTATTTAAGGAAAAATGCATTCAAGTAGCCATGAACTATATTCTGTTTCAAATAACAAGTTACAAACATAAGTGTATTTCTCATGTGAAGCTAAAATTCATGTATTCCATGTATGAAGTGCTCAGTCAGCATTTAATCTGTATAATGTGTGTAAACATACGTTAGCGCAAACCATTTTAGATGAGAATAGCTCGAGGTGGTACCGAGACCTTCTCATCTGAAACAGATAGAAATAGACCATTACTAAATAACATGCTACTTAGACTGTACTACTCATCCAAATAAAGCATATCACTTCCCTCTATATATACAAATTATTCTTAACCACGCTCATTGAGTTACATTTTATTTTTTTATTTTTCTTTGACATTTGCGTTGTGTGAATTATAGTCTCATCCACTATGTAGTAACAAATTATATGGAACCATTTTAACAATTGTTAAGCTCTCAATTCGTTGTAACCTCAGAGAAATCTTTATATATTATGTTCTTTATATTATTTAAAAAAAACATTCACAACTTATACCAATAAGATTGAAACAATGAGAAGTCTTTGCTATTAGATTCAGAAGCATACGCCCCACCTTACATTTCAAGTCGGTGGGTTACTCTGTACTGTTAATGAAATAAATAAATAATTAACGTGTCCTTCAGGAGATGGGACCTGGATAGATTGAAAATATCAGAGGTTGTTGAGAGTTTCAGGTGACATTAGGAAAAAGGTTGGACAAGAAGAGAGTGGGGTCTTTTGAAATGTGGTGCTGCAGAAGAATGCTGAAGGTTAGAGTGGTGGCTTTTGAAATGTAGTGCTACAGAAGAATGCTGAAGGTTAGACGGCTAGATCACGCAACTGACGAGGAGGTACTGAATAGAATTGGAGATAAAAGAAACTATGCCGCTACCTGAGTACACGGAGGGATCGTTTGGTCGGACTCTTTCTGAGACATCAACGGATCATCATTTTAGTACTGGAGAGAAATGGGATGGGAGGGATGCTAATAATCGTAGAGGGAGACAAAGAGGTGAATACAGTAACCAGATACAGAAGGATGTAGGTTGCAGTAGTTATTCGAAGATGTAGAGACTTCCACAGGATACAGTAGCATGGAGAGTTGCGTCAAACATCTCTTTTGACTAAAGATCACAAAAAAAAAAACAATCCTTTTCACGTAGGTGAGATATCAAGTACGTCCACTTATAAAGTGAACGAAACCCCTTGACAGGCAAATATCGCCCGTTAACTTTTCTCGACACTGGGAAAACTTTCCCCAACATTAGGAAATATTTCATACAGGCATCTCCCAGAAGTATTGCTTTCCTAGGTTTATTTTCACTCTATTATAAATTTGTCCATTATGTCCAACTTACTGTCAGCAGATTCTTCTGCGATGGATAGAACGTTACCTATGCCCCTTTTCTTAGTCGGTACGCTGCGTATCTCTAAGATATGTTGTAATCCATTGGCCAGTACCCAACAATAATAAAAAGAGCATTTGTTGGCATCGTTCAATGTTTTTGCACTTGATGTTATCAGTATACTTTGTTGCACCTTCGAATTTCCTGGGTCATTGTTATTGTCCTCTATCTGCGCGCACATACACTTGCTCCATATCCCGAGATTCCTGTTATAATATAGCCTTTGCGCGTTCTTATTAATGGCAAAGTCAGTCTAATTATTCCATAATACAGTGGAATTTTCCCCATAACTACGACTGCTTTATTAGCGATTTGTTGTGTATGGGGTGGAAAATTTTGTCTTTCTTCAAGAAAGATATCTTGATATTTACTAGTTAGGACTCATCATACCGTTTCCTTACTAATGTTTATTGTTGGATTTCTTTTGAGTGATAAGTGTATATGAACAGATCTTTACACAGCTATTTTTAATTTATTTAGCTAACACTAAGCATAGAAAATTTACATTGCATTTGTTCCCTTTCCTTGAATCTGTACCTTAGAAGCACATACATAGTAGCAAATACTGCACATCCATCGAATTTGCTATGGCAAAAATTTTTTTCCAATAAGTTTTCAACCCTAATTGCCGGAATAGGATCCAACGGATTGAACAATGAAGACAATCTTCAGTAACACCCTTTTGAATGCTTCTAGTCTGGCATTTAACGAAAGTCTTATACACAAATTTATACAATATTCTCTCAGCCTTCTGCAGAGGATGGTACAATATTTCAGTTCACATGGCAGCTAGAAGATAGCCGGTTCCCTCAGACTGTAAAACGCACCTGCGACATCGACCGGTAATCTCTCTGCGTTTGCATCATTAGATTTGTGAAGAAGCTTAACTGCTTGATTTACAGCATCTTCAGTCGGACATCCTTCTTTGATTCCGCGCCAAGTTTGCATTACATCCCTTAGTTCCCTTAGCTCCTTGAGTCTATTACGTAAAAGACCCTCATTATTTTTTCAAGTTTGTTTACAATGCAGATAGGCTGATATGGTAGCCCAACAAACACACACACTACTGAAAAAACTGTACACGTGTGATAACAACAGGAATCTGGAAAACTCAAAGGGGCTAATCAACAGAATCAAGAACATACACATACCGGACACAGCAACCTTTCACATCATTCGACGTCACATCAACGTACACTTGCATTCCAATAAATGAAACAATCAACATCATCACACAAATATTAGAACAACAAGGAAACATACCAGACACACACATCAATGAAATAACAACCACACTCATGACCATAACATCACAAAATTAGTTTGTATTGAACAAAGAATTTTATTCTCAACACAAAGGAATGCCAATAGGATCACTAATCAGTGGCCTCCTACCTAGAATATTCATGAACAACCTGGAGAACATGATCTTCAGACACATAATAAAACCAAAGAACTACAAAGTTATATACTGGTACCGTTATGTCGATGACATAATATGTTTTGTTAATGAACCACAAACACACATAGAGCAGATACACAATGAAATAAACAACTTAAATCCAAAAACTTAACTTCACATTAGAAACAGAAACTAACAACACACTACACTTCGTAGATTTCACCATACAAAAAACAAACAACACACACAACTTCAAAATATTCAGGAAACCGACAACCACAAGCACTGCCATTCACAGCTTATCAAGCCACCCACTGGCACATAAGCATGCAAATTTCAGATTCATGCTCCACAGGTTAAACACAACACCCATGAACAAACAGAACGACACACAAGAACTAAACACAATAAACCAAATAGCAGTAGAAAATGGTTATACTACCCATATGGTAGAGAAGTTAAATCAAAAAGTATTCAAACAGTACAAAAATGAAGACACCTCACATACACAAATCCTGACCCACACAAAACACAAACAATGACCACACACGAGACACAACAGAGCAACAAGACACACACACACAAAACAAAATGGCACATACTTACCTACAATAGTAAAATTGTTCACAGAATGGGCAACATATTAAAGAATCTGGGACTCCAATTAGGATACAGGACGGAGAACACAACACAGGAAAAGATCAGAACACAAGAAACACCCATGGATGAATTTAACAAATGGCTCTGAGCACCATAGGACTATAACTTAGAACTACTTAAACCTAACTAACCTAACTAACCTAAGGACATCCATGGCCGAGGCAGGATTCGAACCTGCGACCGAAGCGATCTGGCGGTTCCAGACTGTAGCGCCTATAAATGCTCTGCCCGCTAAATTTAATAGATAAGGAATATATTAACTCACATGCAACACTTGCCAGTCAGTGTACATAGGACAAACATGCAGAAACAAGATATTCAGAACATCTAAGAGTTTTAAAGAGCAACAGCTCCCATAGCACATTTGCTGACCACCTTGTAGCCAACAATCACCACGCAACCACAATCGAAACAGACCTAAGAATACTAAAACCCAGGCACAGCCTATACCGAAAACTGACCATTGAGGAAAACTTCCATATACAGAGAGCAATAGCAGAAGGAAACAGATCTTAAACGAATGCACTACACTCTGCAAGGGCACGCTATTTAACACATTAAAGGAACTTTACAAATAAAAACAGCACAAGCGGATAAAATCTACACACACACATACACACACACACACACACACACACACACACACACACACACACACACACGAAAAATAGATAAACTAAAATATGCAAAGACACACCATTTACACACAAAAGGAATACCATATAAAAGTCAACAACACAGCTAAGAAGCGTACGGAAAACACACACACACACGCAAAGATAAACTGCAAACAAAATTCAAATTTGGTGCCGAACTCTCTGGTGAACAAATGAAGACGGGCTGGGCTGGGACACATAACAAACCACAATCACACTGTGTTCTGGTGAAGTGAAAAGTGCTTCACTACGTTATCTGTGAAAAATACTTGTTATACACTCCTGGAAATAGAAAAAAGAACACATTGACACCGGTGTGTCAGACCCACCATACTTGCTCCGGACACTGCGAGAGGGCTGTACAAGCAATGATCACACGCACGGCACAGCGGACACAACAGGAACCGCGGTGTTGGCCGTCGAATGGCGCTAGCTGCGCAGCATTTGTGCACCGCCGCCGTCAATGTCAGCCAGTGTGCCGTGGCATACGGAGCTCCATCGCAGTCTTTAACACTGGTAGCATGCCGCGACAGCGTGGACGTGAACCGTATGTGCAGTTGACGGACTTTGAGCGAGGGCGTATAGTGGGCATGCGGGAGGCCGGGTGCACGTACCGCCGAATTGCTCAACACGTGGGGCTTGAGGTCTCCACAGTACATCGATGTTGTCGCCAGTGGTCGGCGGAAGGTGCACGTGCCCGTCGACCTGGGACCTGACCGCAGCGACGCACGGATGCACGCCAACACCGTAGGATCCTACGCAGTGCCGTAGGGGACCGCACCGCCACTTCCCAGCAAATTAGGGACACTGTTGCTCCTGGGGTATCGGCGAGGACCATTCGCAACCGTCTCCATGAAGCTGGGCTACGGTCCCGCACACCGTTAGGCCGTCTTCCGCTCACGCCCTAACATCGTGCAGCCCGCCTCCAGTGGTGTCGCAACAGGCGTGAATGGAGGGACGAATGGAGACGTGTCGTCTTCAGCGATTAGAGTCGCTTCTGCCTTGATGCCAATGATGGTCGTATGCGTGTTTGGCGCCGTGCAGGTGAGCGCCACAATCAGGACTGCATACGACTGAGGCACACAGGGCCAACACCCGGCGTCATGGTGTGGGGAGCGATATCCTACGCTGGCCGTACACCTCTGGTGATCGTCGAGGGGACACTGAATAGTGCACAGTACATCCAAACCGTCATCGAACCCATCGTTCTACCATTCCTAGACCGGCAAGGGAACTTGCTGTTCCAACAGGACAATGCACGTCCGCATGTATCCCGTGCCACCCAACGTGCTGTAGAAGGTGTAAGTCAACTACCCTGGCCAGCAAGATCTCCGGATCTGTCCCCCATTGAGCATGTTTGGGACTAGACGAAGCGTCGTCTCACGCGGTCTGCACGTCCAGCACGAACGCTGGTCCAACTGAGGCGCCAGGTGGAAATGGCATGGCAAGCCATTCCACAGGACTACATCCAGCATCTCTACGATCGTCTCCATGGGAGAATAGCAGCCTGCATTGCTGCTAAAGGTGGATATACACTGTACTAGTGCCGACATTGTGCATGCTCTGTTGCCTGTGTCTATGTGCCTGTGGTTCTGTCAGTGTGATCATGTGATGTATCTGACCCCAGGAATGTGTCAATAAAGTTTCCCCTTCCTGGGACAATGAATTCACGGTGTTCTTATTTCAATTTCCAGTAGTGTAGTTACGTGTGCATCACAACACCTCACCATTATGCGGAGAATGTAAGTACTTGCCACACCAAAACGTAAGTAAAAACTTATGTAGGGGCGAAAACATCGCGATAAACTGAACTACACTCTAGAAGTAAGGTTAACTAGAAGAAAAAAATTCTCAGCAACATCGTTTGCTTGCGGATGACAAGCTACCTGTAGTAATTAGCACACAAGTGATCCAGAAAATTCATGCACACCAAATGTAAAGATATTTACAAAAGGAAACTAAAAATGGACATAATTTTATAACAGTTTAACAAAAAAGTTCACATTGCGGAATACATAAAAACGAAAACTCACTGATGATTGCACAGTGGAGCCGAAAGATGTTTGGATACTGAGAAAAACGGTGTTTTGCATAACTGGTGGACCTCACATGCAACAATTTTCGCTGAAAACACGGCCAATACAAGGAGAAGCAAATAAAAATGATGCATAGGCTGGTATGACATTGAAATAGTAGGTTCTGAGTGTTCCTCTTTCTCAAAGACGATAATTTCAGCTTTTTTCCATGTGATCGGATTTTCCTGCTGCAAGCAAGGGTTTATTGGGCTTGTCGGCCGATGTTTCATGAAAAATGGAGATTTTATTTTTCCTACTGTCACATGACCACTGCTCTTTCTTTCTCAGCGAAGGGAATCACTGCACTACGCCTGGCAAAAGGAAGTATTATGATGTATCTCATGGCTTTGTTACCACAGTGTAAATTTGATAGTATCTGTAGATCTTTACTTTTTTCTAGTTTCAAAAGGGAAAATAATCTTTGTAGTAGCTTAGTCTACTACATGTCCTGTTGCGCTTTAAACTGTATTACCTTATACTGCAGAAATTCTATTCTAACAGTCATCCAAGCTACATGTTAAAGTACTTATGCCACTTATTTTTGTATCTTCCTTACGGTTAGGTGTCTAACAGTTTATAACCATTTAAGAGCTATTCGATGCCAGTAAACAGCCCGTTTCCGAAGAATTTTTCTTCTAATCTGTGTAGATTTCATGTGGCCGTGCCATATTTGTCTTCCACACCAGGGATTTTTTTGATCGTAGATGGTGGCTGTCTAATTTCTCCTCTCTTGGAAGCTTTTAATCAAATTGATTGTTGTACTATGTTGTCGACGTTCGTTTTTTCACTACCTCATACATCTTATTCAGTTACTTTGGTTTCTTAACGTACGTTTGATCCCATAATGAACACCAATTACTTCTTGTGAGCTATCGAATCAAAATCTTGCACTCATATTTTTTTCGTTACTTGGTATTTGCCCCAGAAGAAATATATTACCCCCACATCCTCTCACAGTATGCAATACCTCACTTTTTTATAGGGTCTGGAACGTCAAGCATTATCTTCTTGAACTCAGTTCTCTTCTTACAAGTAGCCCAAACTGCGGGAAGTTTCCGTATTCCTAAATCACTCCTCCTTTCTGTGCCGTAGCTCTTCGTAGTGTGAGCAGACTGCGTTCGGTTCTTTACAGTACTTGGCTGTGGGCCCGAGATCTCTGCAGTTCTTACGTGTCACCAGTGGCGAATAATTTCACTCAGTTACGGTTCTGAAACTGAAATACACCTGTTTCGCCCTTACCAACAGCATCCATACAACTGGACTGACCTCTGTCACGTGAGTTTTCACCAAGTCCTCTTCTGAATTTTGCCTTACTCTGTTGAACTAATTCTTCTGTTTACAGAATGAGATTTTCACTCTGCACCGGAATATGCGCCGATATGGATTTTCCTGGCAGATAGAACTGTTTCTATATCATTTTGTAAATCCTGCTCGTATAAGTTATCGAGCACGTATTTTCAACAACAGGCGATTCCATATGAAACTGATTAAGCAACCGTTATTTTTTGTGGGATTTACTGTTAGTGAGAAACGTTCTTGGTCTCTGTCGATCTGATCTATAAAAACATCGTTCGTAGGTCTCACGTCCCTGATTTTATTCTGTCGTTGCCTTGGATCAAGTGGATCTGTCTCTTAACAAAGATACGAGCATACGGAATACGCCCCCAGAAGACTTCTGAAGTATAGAACGCAGTACGTTTTTCTCCACTGTTAGTGTTCCTCAGAGAAAGGGTATCGTCAGGACTGTCCCAGGACCGCTATTATTTTCTACATACGTTAGTGATCTAGAGGAAAGAGTGGGCAGCGATCTGTTTGCTGATGACACAGTGGTGTTCGGGACTGTGTCGTCGATGAATGACTTTAGGAAGATACTAGTTGGTGCGATGAATGATAGATGGCTCTTAATGTAGAAAAATGTAAGATAATGCAGATCAAGAGGGAAAACCAAGCTCGTAAGCTTCGAAAACAGCGTTAGCAGTGTGCTGCTTGGCGCAGTCACGATGTTTAAGTATCTAGGTGTAGCGTTGCAAAGCTATATGAAATGGAACGAGGATGTAAGGACTGTGGTAGGGATGAAGAATAGCCGACGTTGGCTTATTGGGAGAACTAGGAAAGTGTGGTTCATCTGCCAAGGAAAAAGCATATGGGACACTAATGCGACATGTTCTTGAGCACTGCTCGAGTGTTTAGGATACGCATCAGGTTTCAAAGGAAGAAATCGAAGTAATTCACAGCGGGCTGCTAGATTTGTTACTGGTAGGTTCGAATAACAAGCAAATGTGAACCCCTGGAGAGAAAGCAACGTTGTTTTATAGGCACACTGCCGAGAAAATTTAGAGAATTTGGCTTGCCGCCAAGGTAAGTTTCGAGTATGAATTACAAAGGTAACACAAATTACAATTCATTTTTCATTTTCACTTATTTATTTAATCGAATGTGAGTAGGGCTGTTAGAACCTATCTTCAAATGGTTCAAATGGCTCTGAGTACTATGGGACTCATCTGCTGTGGTCATCAGTCCCCTAGAACGTAGAACTACTTAAACCTAACTAGCCTAAGGACATCACAAACATCCATGCCCGAGGCAGGATTCGAACCTGCGACCGTAGCAGTCGCACGGTTCCGGACTGCGCGCCTAGAACCGCGAGACCACCGCGGCCGGCTAGAACCTATCTTACATCGGACCAGGGTTTCATATAAAAATACGTTTTTTACATCATAGTTTACTAAGAAACAACGGTTTCGATATGAAAAATAATATTAAGACGGTTTGAATATATGAACTGGCAATGTGAGTAAATAATACTGCCAATGAAGTAGTATAGTTAATACGGGCAGTGCTTGTACTTCTACAGCTGCTGCCGGTAATAGTGATAATAATAATAATAATGACATTAATAGCAGAACTGGTAGTGACAGATATGAAAATTACACTGATCGGCCAGAACATAATGATCACCTACCTATAGCCGGTATGTCCACCTTTGGCACCGATAATAGCGGAGACGCTTCGCGGCGTGGAAACGACAAGGCCATGGTACGTCTCTGGAGGGAGTTGCCACCACATCTGCATACGCAAGTGACCTCAGTCCTGCAAATTCCGGGAAGGCGGGTGAAAAGCACTGAAACGCCACATTCAGTCACATTGTAGATTTGCTCGATAGGGTTCAGATATGGGGAGAGCCAGCAGATCACTGTGTTCCTCGAAGCATTCCGTAACACTCCTGGCCTTGTGACATGGCGCATTATCTTGCTGACAATTGCCACTGCCGTCGAGAACCACGGTCATGAAGGGGTATACGCGGTGTGCAACCAGTGTACGATATGCCTTGACTGTCATAGTGCCTTGAACGAGCTCTACTAGACCCATGGATGTCCACGTAAATGTTCCGCAGTGCATAATGGAGGCGCTGCCAGCTTGTGTCCGTCCCGCAGTACAGTTGTTGAGGAGCTGTTCCCCTGGAGGAGGATGGATTCGTGCCCTCCCATCGACATGATGTAGGCACCGGGATGTATCAGACCGTGCAATGCTCTGCAATGCCCCAATGTCCACTGCCGAAGGCCACGCGCGCCTTTCAGTCGTAGTTGCCGATGCCGTGGAGTTAACATTGCTACATGCATGGGTTGTCGTCTGCAGAGACCCAGCATTAAAGCCCCATGTTAATTCCGGCAAAGTTCGCCGACTGTCGTGTTTTACCAGCTTACGACGTCCGACATCTGTAATGAGGGATAGCCGCCATCCCCACGACGTCCGGCGGTGATTCCCCCTTGGTTTCGCCACGTGTGTAAGACACTCACCACAGCACTCTTTGGAACACCAAACAAGTCGTGCGGTTTCCGAAATGTTCGTGCCGAGCCTACAGGCTATTACTGTCTGCCGTCGGTCAAGCTAAGATAAGTCGTGCGCCTTTCCTATTCAGCATATGAATAGTACGATCACTGATTCTACTTTCACAGTGCGTATGTCTGACTACCAGTCATTTCTCGTGACGGTGCTATCACCTAGATTGGTGATAACGATAATAGGTGGGTGGTCAGAATGTTCTTTCTGATTAGTATATAGGTCTAGAAGATAGCTATGGAGGAATACAGAAGGTCGTTTTGGCCTTGTTGTGTTTGAGAGTGGACAACGAAACGAAATGGAAAGTATTGGTGGAGGTTACTCTCCCCCTCTCACCGTGCAGTGAACTGCGACGTGTGTATGTAGATGTAGATGCAAATGTAGAAATGTTATCTTCGTCTCTTTCTCGTTGTTATTGTCTCTAGATGTCACAGAAGGAGTGCCAGTCTGTAGTCCTGTGTTTGCTTTTGTTTTCGTTGTCGTTACCGACAGGGATGCGAGATCATTGGCCCGCGAGCCGCGTGCATGAAGTGTGACTCCCTTCCCTCTCCCACTAGTCGACCCCCACTACACCCCACTTCCAACTGAACAAATCGTCGCTCACACATCGCCTTTCACTGCCGGTGTTCCTCTCCCTCACCCCCCCCCCCCCCCCTCCCACCACAACACACATATATTACAGTCCAACATTGTCCTAGCCTCTCTCATGCATCTTGCGTAAACATTTGAGATAAGTAAGAGAAACATAAGAAAAGAATCATTCTATATTACTTTAAATACTCTGGCGCAGCAAAATATGATCTTATGAATTTTTGCCTTATTTATCCATGCACGAAACAAATTATGCATAAAGTAATTGCACACAATAAATATGAACTTTATGCAAGGTACATTTTAATTAAATATAAAACAGTACTGTTCCTCATGGGAATCTCTTTTCTTTTCAAATAGTAACTCAATTTTCTTATGTGCAGGATAAAACGTAAAACACTAAATAATGGAAAAACTGAATAATGTTATGAAGAGGAAATAATATCTAATACTATCCTCAAAGACTCTATTGAATGGATAGTTACAAAGAAGTATGAAAGTTTGAATAACCATGGAAAAATGTAAATTGCTAGTCAAACGCAACGTATTTAGTTCGCGACCTTAATACCTGTGTGAGTTCAATGAGTTTCTTAATGTTCTCGTATGTGAAAACTGGTCGATTATTTTTGAATAGACAAAATGTCTTGCTCTTTCATTTTGTAAGTAACTTACACACTGAAATCTGGTTTCGCAGGACAGAGCGGATCAGGTTGTGGAAAGGCGCCAAGGTCAATTACTGTTAGTTATACAGGAACACACACAACTTTATTCCTCAACCCATTCCTCAGTTTTCTCTTTAAAACAAAGATCAATTCACGGCTAAGGGTGCAAGTATCTTCGCCAGAATAATTTTAAATGATTGCTTTTAAAACAACAGGATTCAGAATAACGGCTGAAGGCCTTACAATATCTTCTCGGCTAAAGGCCGAAATAATATTTTAGATCAGCTAAGGAAATTCTTTAAAAGGCAAGCATTTACAAATTCCCGCTAAAGGCCATATTAAGGAAAATTCAAGTTAATTCTTCGGCTGAAAGCCCAATATAAAAAAAATGAGAGACTTTAAAGATAAGCCTTTACACAGTACAATAAAAAAACATCTTAAGAAAACTTGCAGTATCTTGTCGGCTGAAGGCCCAAGCAATTACTCAAGAATAATCAAAGACCACATTAAGATAAACATTTACAGAACACGGCTGATGACCGTTTGAACAATTCAAAATAATTAAAGAGAAACCTTACAGACAAGGATTTACATATTACAGGCACAGATTCTGAAAAAAACACGGCTGAAGTCCTAAATGCAGAGCAACAAGGACTTTAAATGAAACACTCCTGAAGGCCTAATCTTAAAGTTCTTATGAAGTTCGGCTGAAGGCCATAAACTAAGCACAAAACAGACAGTGTTAACACACGGCTGAAGGCCTGGCACAGTGCGTGCGACCAAAGAAAACGACAATTACAACAAACAGTGGTGCTCAGAAGCGTTTCAAGGGTCGGCCTGGGGAGGAAACTCTAACAACAGGTTAGGTGAGACAGCCACCCAAGCATAACGCTAAATAATCGAGTGGCAGCACAATGTAGGGATGGCTGACGAAGCAACTAACAACCTAATCAATTCCCTCTATCGCAACCGACCGACTGGCTACTCCAGTATGCAGACAGCATTTATCTGCTCAGCGGAAATCACAGAAGCTGCACACAGTTGCACGTAAACACTTACACCAGGAACTCCGACAATCCTGAAACCAATCACCGTGGAACAACAATATGAAATGACAACACACACACACACACACACACACACACACACACACACACACACACAGAGTATCCCATAAGCGGTCGGCGACCAAATACAAGACGTACGATGAGACGACCGACAGAACGATCAACCAAGGTCGTTCCCACTCAAGTTAAGAGGGTCGACAACAGTCGGGCGAGTCTTGGCTGTCCGTAACTCACTACAGCTCCAACCCTGAGTCAATTCGATGTCCGTTCGAAACTCGGAGACACGAGCACCCGGACACACTATCTCGGACCCAACCATGCAGAGGTAACACTTGCCCTTTGGCGACCCTACATCTCTGGACGAGGAAGGAACCGACTCACGTCCGGCAAGATGACCAACTGACGAGGCCCGCAAGTGCTCAAAAGACCAAATACACTTCTCCCAATGAGACGACCAATCGAACGACTAACAAGCGGTCGTTCCCGCTCCAATCTCCTTCCGTCGGACAGTTCATGTGTGTGGCTAGTGGTCGGCAGGTACTGGCTAACCGGGCCTCACTGGCGCTCCGTCCCCGACTGCTTCGTCTCGCTGACTGAACTCCAGACACACGACGACCCGGAAATACTAGCGGTCGCTCCAGAGACGGTACAACAGTTCGCTTAAAATAAGCGCTGCTGCTGCCAGACATTGAAAGCAAACCAGCAACCTAGTGACGCCAGTAAATCGAATTAAAAGAAAAACGAGGCGACAGAACCACAAAAACAAGACGAGGAGCAATAAATGGCATAACCGCGAGCCACGGCCGGCTCACAAACCTACATTGTTACGGATACTGTGCGAATCACTGTAAATGCATGGCATATGGCATAGGGTATTACGTACTGAACACTTATTCTGATTCAATTATGGACCGTGGGAAGAATCATTGCTTCTGCGTCCCTGTGCGATCTGTTTCAATGACTTTTTTCCACACAATATCGTATATGCGGGATAGACACGTAGAGGTCTGAAGATCATTCGTGGTTTCCACGCTGAAGGTGAGTGTTGGCGTTTTCCGAAGACGTTCTGTTGATGAACGGCTTCTTGCTCCAAGTCTCATCAGCTAAGATTAGTCAACACTTTCGTTGCACTCTCTCGCCAGTCAAATGAGCCTATGAACATTACAGACTCTTAAATATATATTTTTTACTCGGAAAGAGAACTACGGTCTCTTACAACAGCTATGGATTCTGTTAGGTACCTCAGAATGCCTTTAAACAAAGTTATTATCAGCATTAGCTATGCTGGAAACAGAAGAGAAATATAAAAAACTTGCGTTGAAAAATTTAAGCGATTCATTTTTACGAACGACGTCATAGGCGATAGATACTAGTAGAGATTATATGTTTATGTACTCCTTAAAACCAACTATTTCCTTGCAAATAAATATTGTTAATCATATTATAAAATGTGCTGCTTTAAGCCAAGTTGTCGACTTCGGCAGCCACTAATTCTCGGAAAACTTATCCAAGTGCTTCCCTACTGCCCAGGTTCGTTTGTAAGGTAATTTATATCAACGGCTGTTCTTTCACGTATGTAGGAAGTTTCACCAAGTTATTAGTCACATGATTCTATGATGTTTCCTATTTCACAGAGTAACCGAGCGATTTATAGCAGTGGTAACGCACAGGACCCGCATCCACAAGAAAAATTATTCAAATCCCTGTCCCCCCATTTAAATTTGGATTCTCTCTGATTTTCTTCCATATCACTTGACGCGAACGCCGGAATGGTTCCTATGAAAAAGGTACGACAGATCCACTTATTCAACCTACCCATACCAGAGTTTCGGCTCTGTCTCTAACGACACAGTCATCGACGGAAACTTAATCATTGATCTTCTATCAGTGTCTCTGACAGTCGAGTTCCTAAGAAGTCATATGTAGTTCCAACGTACGTACTCTCAGGGAGCAAGGCCGCAGGTGACGCATTAATTCTCTGCAGAGGTATATATTGAAGATGGAAAGGATAAGATTATTTTTTAAGATCTTGTAACACCACCACTGGTTTTGGGCACACGAATAAAATGATGACGCCACCATGTTAGAGGCAATGGAGGCGGGTCGGACCGAAGCCGACCAAACACATGTTAGGGACCACATGCTCCTGCAACAAAAGCGGCCACCATTAAGTCGGGCAATTGCCACATCACTGGGCTAGCCCCGGGACCAGCATTGCAATAAAGACACAGCAAAGGGAGCGCCACTTTGGCCTGATTATTTCAAGCTCGAGTCATAGGCTGTGGTACATGATAGGAATCGATGGCTTGTCAAAATCAGTATGCATCAAGCTCGTATGAATACCCCGCATTTTTATGCAGGTCGTTGCAGTCAGCCACAAGCTTTGAGAACAGGCCCACTCCGGTCTACCAGATGACATTAATCTACAAGTTGCCACCATGAAACGGCGTCTACTAACTGCAGGCCTACTGATGATTCTGAGTCTGATGTTGTCAACTTACCGCCTTCCAGTCAGTGGGCTACCTCTGGGCCTACTTCCAGTTGCCGCCAGACTCCTACCATGTACGAATATTGTTTGAGATCAGGGCCACCGTCGCCTGTGCAGGCATACATTCGCTGTCCACCCCCAACTCAACTCCCAACTGCAACGACAGGAAGCGTTGCTGTGAGCTGTCTTCCTCTACCCCACTCGTAAAGCTTTCAGGTTTGCAGGTTCTTAGCCACTGACATAATCAAGTCATTTCCACAGTTATGCCACAGTTTTCCTGGAAGCAGCCACGTAACGTATGAAAATTCATAACGAATGACCCATTTTATCGGTTTAACGAGCTGGAATATGATAAAAAGCAGACCAACAATTATCGATAACTGACTAATGCAAAAAGCACACAGACCATCAGATACAGCAAGAGTCCGTCACCATCCTTAGATTCATTTCACGGTAGGTCTCCAGAGGGAGAGGTGAGGTTCAATAGCCCATGGCCACACAGTTCTCTGTGACACCACCAAGGTGCATCTCAAGCTTAATGGTCTACATACAGATAGCACCCCATTTGACACAAGGTCGCATCTCCAACATTTTACAATATGGAAAGACCGAAACATTTTAACAGAAACAATCTTATACAACAAAGCAGAAATAGAGGTTTTTTCAGGACGGCACTGATGAACTCGAAAATTGAATGGGGACCCACATTTTTAGGCAATTGAAACAGGACGTGTTGACTCCACAAAAAATTTATATGTTCACCTGACTCACTTACACCAGGTAAGAGGCGTTCGCTGTGCTGATGTAGCCCACCTCGTTGGCGTGAGATTGAGCGAAGTGACTTTTTTCTGTTTAAGATTTAGGATAAACATTGTGGCACAACCAGATAGAGGAGAGCTCAGGGAAGGGAATACCCTGTTATAAGCACCATTTTTATCAGTCGACGCTAATAAAATCAGGAACCCAGCCAGTCTGAATTCAATGACAAATATAAAATGCTGTAGTTCGAGGTTTCCTTATAAAAACATTTGAGCGAAATCACTTCATCACTTCCATCGTCAACTTCATCTTATCTTCGACTTGGTCACCGCTGAGTGCCATCACCAGACCTGATGTATCAAGGGACTTAGAGAGATCTTGTATTGACTGGTAGCTTACTGTTGACAAGGTCGTTGGTGCCAACAATGACTGATTTTGCAGCCACTTCAGCCTTCATCTACAATGTTTCTGGTACCGAGCGCCGCCAGTTTCGAATCCGCGTCAGACGGCATGGACCTCGATTTCCACTAGAGGTTTCTATAGCCGTCGCGCCGTAAGCCGTGGCTGCGCGCGTTCCTAGCTAGCATATAACGTGAAGGCGCCACGGTGGAGCACGTGGTCACAGCAGCCAATAGCGCCTGCCTGTAACTCAGCAAGGCACTCTGATATTCGCGTGAGTCCACCGACATCTCGACTACAGACGGCGTGTTTGCTTTACTTGATCCCTGAGTCAACAGATGGGAACGTTTGCAAGACAACAACCATCTGCACGGACAGTTCGACGACGTTTTCAGCAACATGGACTATCAGCTCGGAGACCACGGCTGCGGTTACCCTTGAGGCTGCATCACAGACAGGAGCGCCTGCGATGGTTTACTCAATGACGAACCGGGGTGCACGAATAACAAAAAGGCATTATTTCGTATGAATCCAGGTTCTGTTTCCGGGTGCGGGCAGTGGGTCGGTGGCGGCGGAGCAGCGAGGAATTCTCTGCAGCGTGATATCAGGCTGGGGCCACTGGTGGTGTGCAGGTGTGGTCAGAGTTGTGTGGCACTAGCTGCGAGAACTGCTAAGTTTGTCGTCCACTGCACGTCAGTGAACCTGTCATGAAAGCTCAACCGTTGTGACATCTCTGCGTTTATTGCTAGTTGTTGCATCCTCGCCTGTCCAGGCAAGCAAGCACCTGTGTTGTTCATATGTAGACCATGCTCACTTATTTGCTGCACATGATTTCGAGCAACATTGAAAGACTTGTTTCTCTAAACTTATTTATTTCTTACTCTTCATAATAACTTTCTCAAATGTAATCTGTACTTTTGTTTATATGTGAGTTATGCTTTCACCAGTCTTTCGTTAGTGTGCTGAATGGTTGAGTTCTACTTCCACACTTCACTCACTTGTATTTTTGGGCATCGTTTTCTACGTAAAGCACAGCTGCAGTTCTTCTCGGGATCGTGGTGTGATCCACAAGGTGGTTCCAGTTGTTTGTGTCCTTATTCCCATTTTTTTTAAGCTGGACACGAATTGTAATGTTGATTCACCACAAATGACATTCTTCCTCTTCTTCTAAATTTCATTACTTTCAACTTTGAGATATTTATTTTCATCGTGTTCTCTAGTGCCTGTTTTCTGGTGGTTCCTTTATTTGCTTGTGCATTAGCTCTTCCAGGCTCCTGAAGAGAATGAACATGCGATCTGCATATGTAAGCAGTCTTACGTCTGTTGTGGTCGCAGCCTCACCAATGTCTACTATTACGTTAAGGAGTATCTTCCTGTAGTACATTGTGATGATACAGTCACATTCAAATTACAGTGTCTAAAAGTTTTTTATTCATTTAAACAGCATCGAATGGCGGTCTATCGAGTAAAACGGTCGATTTTATAATCAGGGTTTGTTTTAAGGAAACGTCTATAGCTAAGTCCATATCTAAAAGTATAGAAATTATAAAGTTGTAATTGTACTGTCTGTATCATTCTAAAAGTATTAGAACATGTAGCTCATTTAAACAAAATGAAATCATAAAGGTAGGGAATCCACTATGGGTTTTCAGCCGTCAGTCGGCTGGATGATCTCTGGGCGATCAACGCAAAGGACGAAAGAACGGAAAACTAGAGCAGCTGCAGTCGAGCCTTGACAGTCTACTCATCGTGGCGTGCCTTGTCTGGCGATGTGATCTTTAAGCAATGACAGTTCAGAGTGAAAGTGCTTAACATTTCGAGTGGCAGTGGTTTATAGTTCCTGAAATCGGTTCCAGTTTGTTTTGTGTCGGAAAGCACGAATACTGGTTCAATATGATGGAACATGGAGCCAATGATACAGCAAGTTAACACTGCTACCCCAAGTGGGTGGTAGTTTTTATTTCCCTCACTGGAGACATGAAGAACCTACACTCCTGGAAATGGAAAAAAGAACACATTGACACCGGTGTGTCAGACCCACCATACTTGCTCCGGACACTGCGAGAGGGCTGTACAAGCAATGATCACACGCACGGCACAGCGGACACACCAGGAACCGCGGTGTTGGCCGTCGAATGGCGCTAGCTGCGCAGCATTTGTGCACCGGCGCCGTCAGTGTCAGCCAGTTTGCCGTGGCATACGGAGCTCCATCGCAGTCTTTAACACTGGTAGCATGCCGCGACAGCGTGGACGTGAACCGTATGTGCAGTTGACGGACTTTGAGCGAGGGCGTATAGTGGGCGTGCGGGAGGCCGGGTGGACGTACCGCCGAATTGCTCAACACGTGGGGCGTGAGGTCTCCACAGTACATCGATGTTGTCGCCAGTGGTCGGCGGAAGGTGCACGTGCCCGTCGACCTGGGACCGGACCGCAGCGACGCACGGATGCATGCCAAGACCGTAGGTTCCTACGCAGTGCCGTAGGGGACCGCACCGCCACTTCCCAGCAAATTAGGGACACTGTTGCTCCTGGGGTATCGACGAGGACCATTCGCAACCGTCTCCATGAAGCTGGGCTACGGTCCCGCACACCGTTAGGCCGTCTTCCGCTCGCGCCCCAACATCGTGCAGCCCGCCTCCAGTGGTGTCGCGACCGGCGTCAATGGAGGGACGAATGGAGACGTGTCGGCTTCAGCGATGAGAGTCGCTTCTGCCTTGGTGCTAATGATGGTCGTATGCGTGTTTGGCGCCGTGCAGGTGAGCGCCATAATCAGGACTGCATACGACCGAGGCACACAGGGCCAACACCCGGCATCATGGTGTGGGGAGCGATCTCCTACACTGGCCGTACACCTCTGGTGATCGTCGAGGGGACACTGAATAGTGCACGGTACATCCAAACCGTCATCGAACCCATCGTTCTACCATTCCTAGACCGGCAAGAGAACTTGCTGTTCCAACAGGACAATGCACGTCCGCATGTATCGCGTGCCACCCAACGTGCTCTAGAAGGTGTAAGTCAACTACCCTGGCCAGCAAGATCTCCGGATCTGTCCCCCATTGAGCATGTTTGGGACTGGATGAAGCGTCGTCTCACGCGGTCTGCACGTCCAGCACGAACGCTGGTCCAACTGAGGCGCCAGGTGGAAATGGCATGGCAAGCCGTTCCACAGGACTACATCCAGCATCTCTACGATCGTTTCCATGGGAGAATATCAGCCTGCATTGCTGGATATACACTGTACTAGTGCCGACATTGTGCATGCTCTGTTGCCTGTGTCTATGTGCCTGTGGTTCTGTCAGTGTGATCAAGTGATGTATCTGACCCCAGGGATGTGTCAATAAAGTTTCCCCTCCTGGGACAATGAATTCACGGTGTTCTTATTTCAGTTTCCAGGAGTGTATTCAAATTTTCATACAACAAGCACCAGCGTCAACATCGGAACAACTGCAACGAACCAGGCACGACATTTTCGTATAAATAGTCTTTAACTGTGTATCAGAATGTTACTGTCAACGCCATGGTTTGCAGAGTTCTAATGTAGTATTGTTAAAAGTGTTTGTTAGAATCGTTGTCTCAAAGTCATGTATCAATCCAAAGTTCCCTGACATTCGTTAAATGTGATTTTTGTGTCATTCTCTATGGTCAGGACATTAATTAATTTTGGTGTTACGAAAACCTTGAAGTGTCATATATGGTCGCTTTGATAGGTAAATTAAATGTGATTTCTTACCTTTAAATGTACTTTATCAGAATATTAACTCACATACTTATTCAATGTAAAGACGGCAGCCATTAAGGCATGTAAAAATAAGTTAGTCTGCCTCCATCTTCTTTATAAGTAAAATTGTTGCTAAGAAAGTCATGAAAGTAAATTTTCTTCTGGTACATTTAAAGAAATATAAACTGAAATGAAGTACTGAAATTTCTCCTTCACAACTGGTGACCAAAACAATCGTCGTAGATATAACTACGAAGGCTTTCCCGGCGTAATAATTGATAATATTCTTCTCGGATATGCAGCCGGATCATAACGTCTTCAAGACACAATATTTCCGCGGTCCAACTGGCCGCCATCTTCAGGTGAGTGCTGGTGCACGATCTCGCCAGAACTGACTTACCAGCGCAAGCGGCGGCCTCTATATAGGCCGCAGAAGACCCACAACGCGTGCGCGAGAAGGTGCCGTAACCGCCCTCTAGCGCAGTAGACATACCCCGCCGCCAGTGATGGAAAGAGGCGAAATCGAGATATCGCTGTCAGAAATTTAAAAAAATAATAAAAATAAATTAAAATGTTATTCCGACGATAGAACCACAGACCGCTGTTTTTTAATGTCAGACAACACTGGGTCCCAAGTCTTACTTAAAAGAAAACCCTTGTCTCTATTAATAAGATTGTCAGATAACCGAATCTCTATGGATTCTTTTAAAATACAGTCCCAATAGCGAGATGCAGGGGCAACCATTTGTGTCTCGTCGTATAGTATTCTGTGTCCCTCGGTGAGACAGTGTTTCGCCACTGCAGACTTCTCAGGTTGAAGCAGCCTTGTGTGCCGCTGATGCTCAACACATCGCTCCTGAATGGTCCGGATTGTCTGACCAATATGAGTCTTTCCACAATGGCAAGGGATCTTGTACACACCGGGCTTCCTGAAACCCAAGTCATCCTTAACAGAGCCAAGGAGCGCTCTAATCTTAGCTGGCGGGCGAAAAATACTTCTGATGTGATATCTTTCCAGAATCCTTCCTATCTTCGAGGAAATGATCCCAGCAAAAGGCAGAAAAGCTACCGATTTGCAGGTATCTTCTGGTGGTTCAGGCAAAGGTCCAAACTGCAAAGCACGACGGATCTGTTTATCTGTATAGCCATTCTGCTTGAACACAATCTTAAGATGGTCCAATTCTTGTGTCAAGCTTTCTCCATCTGAAATGGCATAAGCTCTTCTCTCCAACGTCCGCAGGACCCCCGTACGCTGGAACGATGGATGACAGCTAGAAGCATGTAAGTAACGGTCCGTGTGCGTAGGCTTTCGATAAACGCTGTGTCCCAGTGTCCCATCGTCCTGTCTGTACACCAGAACATCCAGAAACGGAAGCTTTCCATCATTTTCCACCTCCATGGTAAATTTGATGCTAGGATGCAGGGAATTGAAATGATCTAGGAGGCGGTCCAGAGCTTCTCTCCCATGAGGCCACACCATAAACGTATCGTCAACGTACCTCCAGAAACAGGTTGGTTTTAAGGACGCCGTCTTCAGCGCCATGTCCTCAAAATCTTCCATAAAAAGATTGGCGACTATTGGGGACAAAGGGCTCCCCATAGCCACTCCGTCAGTCTGTTCAAAATATTTGTCATTGAATAAAAAGTACGTCGACGTTAACACGTGGCGACAAAGCCTGGTTGTTTCCTCATCCAGTTTCTCACCAATTAATTGCAAGGATTCTTCCAGAGGAACCCGGGTAAAAAGCGACACGACATCAAAGCTCACAAGCAAATCCCAGGGACTAAGAGACAAGGACTTCAATCTCTGAATAAACACCATAGAATTGGAAATGTGATGTTCGCATTTACCGACGTGAGGGCCAAGAACAGATCCTAAATACTTGGCTAGATTGTAGGTAGGAGCACCTAAATTACTCACGATCGGACGAAGCGGGACCCCTTTCTTATGAATCTTGGGTAGACCGTATAATCTCGGTGGCACGGCAGCACCAGGACGAAGTTTTTTGAGAACGTCGTCAGGTAAAGAACTCTTCTTCAACGGTGAAAGCGTCTTCCGTTTTATCCGTTCAGTTGGGTCGCCCTGCTATGTTCTGTATGCTGAGTCTTCAAGTAAGAGGTCCATCTTTCCCAGATAGTCATCACGTGACAGAAGAACAGTTGCGTTGCTTTTTACCCGGGTTCCTCTGGAAGAATCCTTGCAATTAATTGGTGAGAAACTGGATGAGGAAACAACCAGGCTTTGTCGCCACGTGTTAACGTCGACGTACTTTTTATTCAATGACAAATATTTTGAACAGACTGACGGAGTGGCTATGGGAGCCCTTTGTCCCCAATAGTCGCCAATCTTTTTATGGAAGATTTTGAGGACATGGCGCTGAAGACGGCGTCCTTAAAACCAACCTGTTTCTGGAGGTACGTTGACGATACGTTTATGGTGTGGCCTCATGGGAGAGAAGCTCTGGACCGCCTCCTAGATCATTTCAATTCCCTGCATCCTAGCATCAAATTTACCATGGAGGTGGAAAATGATGGAAAGCTTCCGTTTCTGGATGTTCTGGTGTACAGACAGGATGATGGGACACTGGGACACAGCGTTTATCGAAAGCCTACGCACACGGACCGTTACTTACATGCTTCTAGCTGTCATCCATCGTTCCAGCGTACGGGGGTCCTGCGGACGTTGGAGAGAAGAGCTTATGCCATTTCAGATGGAGAAAGCTTGACACAAGAATTGGACCATCTTAAGATTGTGTTCAAGCAGAATGGCTATACAGATAAACAGATCCGTCGTGCTTTGCAGTTTGGACCTTTGCCTGAACCACCAGAAGATACCTGCAAATCGGTAGCTTTTCTGCCTTTTGCTGGGATCATTTCCTCGAAGATAGGAAGGATTCTGGAAAGATATCACATCAGAAGTATTTTTCGCCCGCCAGCTAAGATTAGAGCGCTCCTTGGCTCTGTTAAGGATGACTTGGGTTTCAGGAAGCCCGGTGTGTACAAGATCCCTTGCCATTGTGGAAAGACTCATATTGGTCAGACAATCCGGACCATTCAGGAGCGATGTGTTGAGCATCAGCGGCACACAAGGCTGCTTCAACCTGAGAAGTCTGCAGTGGCGAAACACTGTCTCACCGAGGGACACAGAATACTATACGACGAGACACAAATGGTTGCCCCTGCATCTCGCTATTGGGACTGTATTTTAAAAGAATCCATAGAGATCAGTGTTACGCAATAGCAGAGAAATAATTCATTTACTGGTTCATCCTGAAACCACCAAAAAGGATGAAAATGCTCTTACCTATCAATATATCGCATAGAAAACATGAGACTGGTCCACCGGAAGAGAAAAAAATGGTTCAAATGGCTCTGAGCACTATGGGACTTAACATCTATGGTCATCAGTTCCCTAGAACTTAGAACTACTTAATCCTAACTAACCTAAGGACATCACACAACTTCCAGTCATCACGAGAACCGGAAGAGAAACCTGCAAGTCCAAAACTATAAGGGATCGTGGGGCAATTCGAATAAGAACTACACATTTCAAACAGGGCCCACCCAGATCTCAGAGTGCTGCAATTTTAATCACTGTATGTCACCTGACTGCACAGAAAATGCGATCCGCAATTCTTTCAATATTACCACTGATAAAAACCCTGGCTTCAGTTATACATCACTCTATTTCTTTCGTGATATATTTCCTGGCAGCCTCGTTTCTTATGCTTTTGTATGCCCATCCTTTTAGCACGATGTCGCTGGGGCGACGGCCGTTTACTGTCGTGACAAAATATAAAAACACTCACAGCCGTCCTTATGATTTTATTTTATTTTTTCGCTACCAGTTTCAATGCTTCAGTGCGACATCTTCAGGCTGTTTCGATGCGGTACAGGTTGATACGATCCCCAAGCATAACCGATCAGTTGCCAGCATTACCGGATTCGCAGATAATGTGTCAGTACGCCAACCATCACTTTGGCAGTTGGTGGTTGGAGTACTGACACATTATCTGCGAATCCAGTAACGCTGGCAACTGATGGATTATGCTTGAGGATCGTCTCAACCAGTACCGCATCAAAACAGCCTGAAGATGTCGCGCTGAAGCATTGAAACTGGTAGCGAAAAAATAAAATAAAATAGTGAGGACAGCTGCAGGTGTTTTTATTTTTTGTACTTCCTTATGATTCCACAAAACAGAAACAACAACGGAAAACATAGTGTGTTTCAAACCTGTAGGTCAAACTGTCTCTACAGACGCACTGCAATTTCGTTGACTCAGGCCCGCCTGCCTCAGAGACTTTCATTAAGATAAAATAGTGTAGCATGACACAAGTGACTACACAGATAGTCGATTAATGGTAGCAGATGTTGCAACAGAAGACTGATCTTGGTAGCAGATGCATTAAACTTAAATCATGGATGTTGGCAGTATAACAGGCAAGTTTCAGCGGAATGAAACGCGATATGAAATTGTTGTTTCGGCTGACGTATAATTACATACTTAAAGTGAATTCGTGTTATTGTCTTCGTGCCAGTGCGTTTTGTATTCTCAACACGGTACAGAGCGCCCACAGTTTCTTGGCTTCTTGTCTTCCCAGAACTGAATCGGTAGAGGACGCTGGACCTTGAGGTGCTTATGAACTGAAGAGCCAAAGAAACTGGTACACCTGTCTAACAACGTGTAGGGCCCCAGCGAACACCCAGATATGACGCAACACGACGTCGCGTGAACTCCACTAATGCCTGAAGTCGGAATTGACACCATGAATCCTGCAGGGCTATCCATAAATCCGTTAGAATACGATGGGATGGAGATCTCTTCTAATCAGCACGTTACAAGGCATCCTAGATTTGCTAAATAGTGTTACTGGAGCCACTCTGTAGCAATTCTGAACGTGTGGGGTGTCGTATTGTCCTGCCTGAATTGCCGTAGTCCGTCGGAATGCACAATGGACATGAATGGATGCATGTGATCAGACAGGATGATTACGTACGTGTCATCTGTCAGAATCGTATCTAGACGTATCAGGGATCCCATATCACCCCAATTGCACACAGTCCTCTGCTGACACGCAGGATCCATTTATTCATGAAGTTGTCTCCACACCCTTCCTTATACGTCCACCAGCTTGATAAACTTTGAAACGAGATTTGTCCGACCAGGCATCATGTTTCCAGTCATCAACAGTCCAATGTTGGTGTTGAAGGGCCTAGGCGAGGCGTAAGGCTTTGTGCCGTGCAATCATCAAGGATACACGAGTGGGCCTTCGGCTCCAATTCCCGTATTGTTGATGTTTCGTTGATTGTTTCGCACGCTGACACTTATTGATGGCCCAGCACTGAAATCTGCAGCAATTTGCGGAAAGGTTGCACTTCTGTCACGTGAACGATTCTCTTCAGTCGTCGTTGGTCCCATTCTTGCAAGATGTTTTTCCGGCCGCAGCGATGTCGGAGATTCGATGTTTCGCTGGATTCCTGATATTCACTGTACACTATTGAAACGGTCGTACGGGAAATTCACCACATCATCGCTACCTTCCGAGATGCTGTGCCCCAACACCACGTTGAAACTCACTTAAATCTTGATAACTAGTCATTCTAGCAGCATCAACTGATCTAACAACTGCGACAGACATTTGCTGCCTTATAAAGGCGTTGCCGACCGCAGCGCAGTCTGCTGCCTTTTTACGTATCTCTGTATTTGAATACGCAGACCTATACCAGTTTCTTTGGCGTTTCAGTGCATGTCGAAGCTTCTCGCTGCTAATGTACTAGAACAAATGATACTGTGTGCAACAAATGTGATACTACCGACATTGTTAAATGCTTCATTTCATTTCGGAGATATGTTACTTGTAACTGTGAATATCGTTCGTATATGACCCCTTACGCCATCGTGTACCACCTGCTCTGACACGACAATTATTAATTGTTCATGTGTTGTTTGAGACTTTCGCGGCGGACTCGTCCTAGGGCGAGACATAAGGGTAGTGGTTGACAGTAGCAGCTGTGTGTACGGAAGTCTGAAGAATATACCATATTAATGCACTTGCCATAACATTGTACCATTTTTTGACTACCCTCCTCATAGCAGGCTGCCACCTGACTTGTTAATCACTGCAGCACTACTGCATTGACTTCATCATGAAGACGCTGACCGCCCAGGCGCAGGAACAGATGGTAGTCATTGGGCGCAAGATCGGGGCTGTACGGAGGATGATCTAGACTTCCTCATCGAAAAGATGTGGTGAGATCTTTGGTCTGATTCGCCAAATGCGGACGGGCATTGTCTTGCAGTAAAACAATGCCCTTGCTCAACTTGACACGTCTTCTGAATTGAGCGGCGCAAATTGTGCAATGTCTTACAGTAAGCTGCTGTATTGATTGTTTTATTACAAGGCAGAAATTCCACAAACAATATTCGTTTTCTGTCCCAAAAAACTGTGCACATGATTTTCCGGGAAGAAATTGTTTGCTTCAACTTCACTTTTATGAGTGAATCTGAATGCCGCCTTACCATGGACTGTTACTTTGATTCTGGTGTGACGTAGGCCACCATGTTTCATCTTGAAGAAACACCTGGTGGTAAGTGTCTTCAAGACGATGACGAAGTCAAAACAGTGGTGATGCAGTGGTTAACAAGTCAGACGGCAGACTTCCATCAGGAGGGTAAAGAAAAACTGGTACAACTTTACGACAAGTGCCTCAGTATTGATGCAAATTATATAGAAAAGTAGATTAAGGTACAGGCTTTCATTTAAAAATAAAATTATTGAGGTATCTTGGCACATCTTTTTTTAATTTGAAAACGGTACTTACTTAAAAAACATGCCTCGTACGAATCTTCGCTACCAATAACGTGTGCAAAGAGTATCTTCATTGAAAGTATCGATTAAGCTACACCACTTCAAATTCAATGTCATATAACATTTCTGTGATTATAAACTCCATGTGTACACGACGCACAGAACAAACAAGCATTGTCTGGTAACTAAAACTGACTAAATGATTCACTTATTGTTAGGTCATAATAGTTTCTAGATCTGTGTTTCGTTAAATATTTATTTATTATTATTATGTATATTAGTTGTTTTTAATTCATCACTTGAATGATCGATGTTATTAACTTCCCCATTTTTATTTCTGCTTGTTTTTTTCGTTTTTTTTTCTCGACGCCAGCAACAATGTCCCGGCTGTCCCCAAACTATTTAAGTCTCGGGTTGTTGCTTTGGAAGCAGAGACCAAAACCAACGTAGGAAATTATGGAGAAACCTGCACCACTGTGTTTTTGGAGACATCTTGCCATTCTAACCGCAACTGAAACACTGGCCATCATGAGAACCTTTTCGTCACTCACTGTATAGTCGTTGTATTTACTTTCTTGGAAGTTCTGATATTCTCCTCAAGAAATTGCAGCACGTTATACTAATAGTCATACAGACACAAGGAGGATTTCTACTTCAGCGTCACCGTTGTATTCTTCATTAGAATTGCTAATATCTGGCAAAATTAACTAAAGGAAGACACTACGCGTTCTTTTGAGAATACCTAGAAAACAGCTTCTCAGAAGGTCCGCCTTGACGTGTTCTTGGAGCGCTTCAGACAAGTTTTGGAACGGCGCCAGCAGCTGTTAGGGGCTGCTGTGCAGCTGGGCAGCTGGAGGCACCAGAGCCTGCATTCTGATGTCTCAGCAGCGCTTAGACCAGCTGACCGCAGCGCAGCGCGTGCTGCGGTGACGATGCAGAGAGGCGGTCCCTGCGTGCTGGCCGCTGCCGACCGCCCTTGTTAACTTTAACTACTCCCATTGTGTTATTCACAATGTTACTTACTCTCTCCGTCTTATTCGCTTTTCATACCGCTTTCAAATGTCGCGTACGAGTAGGAGTGCTACTTTTGGCAATCGTTAATACGTACAGCAGATGCGAGTAACTAGAGCGTCCGCAGAATAACGTGGCTACTAGATGCACAACCAGGGCAACTGTGGAAAGAGCGGTAGAGTTGGGGGTTATGGTCAGATGCTGCAGGGGAAATGCGGAGCACAGCAGTTCCGTTAATAAATTGAAGCCTACACTCACATTTTTTGTACATATGAAGTTAAGCCCCTCCACGCCACACTTGCATGGTGACAATTCAGAGATATTTGTCACCTCTGCTTTGACTGGTACCTAAAAAGATGCCCACTGAATATGTAACGAAAGCAGCGATTTATTTACACCTGGTATGGAGACCATTTGTACACTACTGGCCATTAAAATTGCTACACCCACAGTGGTGACGTGCTACAGACGCGAAATTAAACCGACAAGAAGAAGTTGCTGTGATATGCAAATGATTAGCTTTTCAGAGCATTCACACAAGGTTGGCGCCAGCGGTGACACCTACAACGTGCTTGTTGTGTTGGCCGAAGAACTAACACCGTGTTACTACAGGAGGCCGAAATCCACGCGTTTTAGGTCGCGCAGGCTGCCGTGAGGAGGGAAGAACTATACTGACGTGAGGTCTGGAACATGACAAGGAATTAGAATTCAGAAAGCGGACATAATTAGTTAGATACTTAACTTTAATCCATTAATGATGAACGTCGCTCTTGACGGCACATGATTCACAATATTATCTGTTCAGAATAGTAACTAAATATGGCGCCTTGCTAGGTCGTAGTAAATGACGTAGCTGAAGGCTACGCTAATCTGTCGTGTAGGCAAATGGGAGCGTATGTAGACAGTGAACCATCGCTAGCAAAGTTAACTGTACAACTGGGGCTAGTTCTAGGGAGTCTCTCCAGACTAGACCTACCGTGTGGCGGAACTCGGTCTGCAATTACTGATAGTGGCGACACGCAGGTCCGACGTATACTAACGGACCGCAGCCGATTTAAAGGCTACCACCTAGCAAGTGTGGTGTCTGGCGGTAACACGACATTCATCCCCCGCAAATCAGCGGACGGTTGTGGTATAGGGCCTCCGCCCGCCGTGGGGAGGACCACATGTTGACGTATGCGACGAGGTGGGGAGCCTAACAACAGGCGAGGCTGTGCCACCCGCACCCTGTCCTTCGGACCGCGGGGAGCTAGGAAACGCCTGAAAACCTACTCCAGGGGGCACGCCAACATGCGTTGTACGACATGAGACAGGAGGGGCCGAAGGGTCGACCTCCATCGGGCCGAGGCACCCGACGGGCGAAGACGGCATATGCTCCGGAGCGGGCAAGAGTTCCATGTCGGAGGACAACTGGTCACGGGAAGCGATCGGCGGCGCGTGACCCAGGGAGGCGCCCCACTGCGGGCGTCGCCAGCGGGAGAAAAGGCGGCGGCGGCGGCGGCGGCGGCGGCGCGTCGCCATGTAGCAAAATGGAAGGCAGCGTCAGGAACACCTGGGGCTGAAGCGAGCCAGTATATAGGTCCCTGGGGCGCTGACCGGACGGCACCGTCGCTGAAAGCAGACGGCGAGCGGCAGATCCCGTGCGACGACAGATGCGCAGCTCATTAAGAAGCCGGCGCACCTCACCAGAGGCCCCAAAACCAGATACATAGCGCGTCCGAAGCAGTGAAGAATGCGACCTTCGAGCCAACACCGTGAACCTCGATAGTGGCGGTAGTAGACAACGTCGCCTGGGGCAAAAGCAGGTGTCTGGCGCTGCACAGGAACCGGAAACAATAATCTGTGGAAGACCTTCAATGCATAAGATTGCAGATAACGCTTGGATGGTGGCAGATGATGTCGTGGAAGACATCCGGACAACAAAAGGAAAGTTATTGAATGAATCAATCACAACCAATCATCGAGCATTCCAGAATGGACCAGCAAAATCTATGTGTAAGCGTTGCCAAGGGAAAGTCGCTTTTGGCCATGCAAACAATTTCCGCGGTACTGCTGATTCTTGTTTGGCACAAACCATGCAAGAAGAGCACATATTCGTAATCGCGGCAACGATTCCGAACCAAGTACAGTACTGACGAGCAAGTTGTTTCGTTCTCACTATCCCCAATGTCCTTGGTGGGGAAGTTTTAAGACAGAGGACTGTAACGAACGTGGTACCACGACCCTGGATTGATCATTATCAGAACGCAACTGCAAAACACCACGACGAACAAAAAGGCTTACCTTGTGAGCAAAAAATCGGCGATCCAACGGGTCCCCGATCCGTGACTTTGACAAGGGCCATTGCGTAGCAACAAAACGCAGAACGGTAGCAAGGACAGGGTCGGCAGTTGTGGCTGCAGCTACACGACGACAATCAATCGGACATGATTCGACCACGTCATCGGTTTCCGAATCAATAAACATGCAAGGAAGTTCAGAGGAATCGGCAAACGGGACAACGCATCGGCGTTTCCGTGCTTAGCAGTGGACCGATACCAGATATGGTAGTGGTACTGCGAGAGAAAAATAGACCAGCGAATGAATTTCTGCGCTGAACGTGGAGGTACAGGTTTATTCGGATGAAAAAGCGATGTAAAAGGTTTGTGGTCTTTGGGCAGTTGTTTGAATTGATACAAACCAAGATGTGTGTTGACCACAAAAACGCACTGGGTTTCTTCGTCTACAGGTATTTGCAAGTATGTATCTGCTAGGTCCAACTTCGAAAAATATTTCTCCGGCACAGTTTGTGAAAAACATCTTCCGGGCGGGGGAAAGGAAAACTTGCAATCACTAGTTGTGGATTCACTGTGGCCTTGAAGTCCACACAAAGTCTCAATGTTCCCGAAGGTTTCGGCATAATTACTGAGGGTGATGCCCAGAGAGAAGCCTGCACACGTTCAGTCACACATTGTGATTTGAAATCGCGTAACGTTTTTGCAACCTCATCACGCAATGCACGGGGAACATTGCGTGCTCTGAAAAATTTCGGTCGAGCGTTTACTTTCAGTTCCAAATGTGCTTTATATTTCTTAGCGCGACCGAGGCCCGGTGCAAAAATGTCTGCAAATTCTTCACATAGACGAGAAACACTGTCTGAAGGCACAGTCTGGTTCACTGATAGGACCTGATTTACTATAGACAAGTTAAACAACTGAAATAAATCGAAACCAAACAAGTTCACTGCCGAAGAAGAACGAAGGACGTAAAGTGACACAAGTTTTGTTTGTCCTTTGTATGTTGCAAGAAGGCTGCACTGTCCTAACACAGGGATCTCTTGACCTGAATAGTTAGTTAACTTAACATTTCGGGCACGCAACGGAGGATTGCCCAGCAGTTTGTAAGTGTCTTGATTGATCAGTGAAAATGCAGCTCCTGTATGGAGCTGGAATGGTATCACTTTGAAGTCAGTGGTCAAGTCTACAAAAAGTTTATTGTCCTGCTGACGACAAGAGCGACTGTCTCGCGCAACGTGAACTGACACTGGTACAAAATCACTTGCGACTTGACGGGAGTTCCGGCGATGTCGACGCACACTATTTTTGGGACGAACACATTCACTGTTAGAGAGAGTGGCACTAGGTGGAACAGAGTGAACTACATGAATTTCCATGGGCGAAGTTTCACGTGCCTGAGTATCCTTGGTTCGATTCCGATTTCGGCGCGAAGAAAAGGTTCTGGAATGGTTTTGAGTTTCTGATTTGACCTTTTTCCTTTTTCTGGCAAACACTCTTAACATGTCCTTTTTTAGTAAAGCAAATAGTTTGGCGTGACGGGCAATTCTCACGCCTATGTTTAGTAGATTTAATCACTGCATTTGCTTGCCGGCGCGGCACACGTGGCTACGAGACTGGCGGCAGCGGCGCGGCCGGGCGCGAGGGCTGTTTACTGCTCCGTGCAGCTCGCCCGGCGGGCCGGTTAACCTGACACTCGGCTGGCGAAGTTTCAAATGATTCCTGAGCAAAGTCAAGTGTGTCCTGCCGATCCAATATGTCCATCACTTGTTGAAGGGAGGGATTTACTAGTTTCAAAATCTGTTCCCTTATACGAACATCGGAAACGTTCTGTGCAATTGCATCACTTACCATAGTATCTGAATAAGGGAGTCCAATTGACACTAAAAAGCACAATCCCTAGTAAGGCCTTGCAAGGTTGCAACCCACTCCCGATTAGTCTGACCTGCCCTACGTTTTGTACGAAAGAAGGTATACCGTTTGGCAATTGCATTGACTGATTCTTTGAAATATGCATCTAATGCAGTCAAAGTTTCTTCGTAGGACAGAGTTGCTACGTCGCGTCGGGGAAATAATTTGACTATCACTCGGTAGGTTTGTACACGGACGGACGACTAAAAAGAAAAGGCTGCCGCTCGTTACCTTGAATTCTGTAGGCGGCGAGATGGAATCCAAATATCCAAACAGGCATGACTACTCCGTCCAGCTATCCAGCGCAACATCAAAAGGTCTGAAGGTAGGTGCAACTCCGTGTTGTGGCTGTGTTAGCGGTGCAGCAGCGGCTGCATCATCGTTTTGCATTGCACGTTGAACCTGGACGAGCTGTCTAAGGGTATCCGGTAATGCCTGCGTCTGCTGATTCTGTAAACGATAAAATTCGGACAGTACATCTGGAGATTGTGGCGAAGCCATTACAAAATTAAATCAGGGAAGTATAGATAAGAAAACCGTTTTTACACTCGTCGCCAATGTTGTGTTGGTCGAAGAACGAACACCGTGTTACTACAGGAGGCAGAAATGCACGCTTTTTAGCTCACGGAGGCTGGCGTGAGGAGGAAAGAACTATACTGACGTGAGGTCTGGAACATGACAAGGAATTAGAATTCAGAAAGCGGACATAATTAGTTAGATACTTAACTTTAATCCATTAATGATGAACGTCGCTCTTGACGATACACGATTCTCAATATTATCTGTTCAGAATAGTATCTGAATATGGCGCCTAGCTAGCTAGGTAGTAGCAAATGATGTAGCTGAAGGCTATGCTAATCTATCGTCTCGGCAAATGAGATCATACGTAGTCAGTGAACAATCGCTAGCAATGTCGGCTGTACAACTGGGGCGAGTGCTATAGAGTCTCTCTAGACTAGACCTGCCGTGTGGCGGCGCTCGGTCTGCGATCACTGACAGTGGCGACACGCGGGTCCGACGTATACTAACGGACCGCGGCCGATTTAAAGGCTACGACTTTAGCAAGTGTGGTGTCTGGCGGTGACACCACAGTGCTGACATGACGGAAGTTTCCAACCGATTTCTCATACACAAACAGCAGTTGACCATCGTTGCTTGGTGAAACGTTGTTGTGATGCCTCGTGTAAGGAGGAGAATCGCGTACCATCAAGTTTCCGATTTTGATAAAGGTCGGATTGTAGCCTATCGTGATTGCGGTTTATCGTATCGCGACATTACTGCTCTCGCTGGTCGAGATCCAATGACTGTTACAACAATATGGAATAGGTGGGTTCAGGAGGGTAATACGAAACGCCATGCTGGATCCCTCGTATCACTATCAGTCGAGATGACAGGCATCTTATTCGCATGGCTGTAACGGATCGTGCAGCAACGTCGCGATCCATGATTCAACACATGGGGACGTTTGCAAGACAAGCTACTGCACGAACAGTTCGACGACGTTTTCAGCAGCATGGACTATTAGCTGGGAGACCATGGCTACGGTTACCCTTGACGCTGCATCACAGACAGGAGCGCCTGCGATGGTTTACTCAACGATGAACCTGGGTGCACGAATGGCAAAATGTCATTTTTTCGCATGAATCCAGGTTCTGCTTACAGCATCATGATGATCGCATCAGTGTTAGGCGTCACCGCGGTAAACGCCCTTTTGGAAGCGTGTATTCGTCACCGCCATACTGGCGTATCACCCGGCGTGATGGTATGGGGTGCCATTGGTTACACATCTCGGTCACCTCTTGAACGCATTGACGGCACTTTGAACAGTGGACTTTACATTTCAGATGTGTTAAGACCCGTGGCTCTACCCTTCAGTCGATCCATCCGAAACCCTACATTTCAGCAGGATAATGCACGAGCGCATATTGCAGGTCCTGTACGGGCATTTCTGATACAGAAAATGTTTCACTGCAGCCTTGGGCAGCACATTCTCCAGATCTCTCACCAATTGAAAACGTCTGGTCAATGGTGGCCCTAACAACTGCCTCGTCACAATACGCCAGTCACTACTCTTGATGAACTGTGGTATCGTGTTGAAGCTGCATGAGCAGCTGTACCTGTACACGTCACCCAAGCTCTGTTTGACTCAATGCCCAGGCGTATCAAGGCTAGAGGTGGTTGTTCTGGGTACTGATTTCTCTGGATCTGTGCACCCAAATTGCGTGAAAATGTAATCACATGTCAGTTGTAGTATAATATCTTTGTCCAATGAATACCCCTTTATCATCTGCATTTCTTCTTGGTGTAGCAGTTTTAATGGCCAGTAGTGTAGCTTACAGAGGAGTGTCATAAGTAACGAATTTTGAGTGAAACATACTCATTTCTCTCGTTGACATGTTAAAATTTGCTTCTTCTCTCAAAACACAGCGGATTTTACACTATGTCACCTCTCTAACATGCTGTGCAGAAGCAGCTGTAAGAGAATTCTGAAACAGTGGTTTATTAAGTTTATTATATGATGGACTTTGGAAAAAGGAATTTCAACAGCTTATGTCAAAGCAGAGCCTCGTTATATGTCTCCATTTGTGTCCAGAGACCCATAAAATTTCTTGTTCCAGAGGCTATTTATTGATGGCCCTTAAAAATTTCATTCTGTCATCGGAAACGTCTGTAGATAATGGAATAACACGGTAGGTAATGGAGGTTTGCGTAATAACCGTATAGCAAAATGTCACCACTTTACGTGCTAACAGTTGACAAAATCTCATTCCATATCTCAGACCATCAAGAAATATGGGGAATATTGCAGGTATTTCACTCTGGCTTAATCACTGGCCCGCGGAATCGCAAATGAGTGTGCTACTTACAAGCAGATATTACAATAACTATATTGACGAAATCATGGATGCATCAAGATGAGGGTAAAATATGAAGCTATGTGTTGCACTTTTTGTCGAATAGTTCCTCGAAAATAATTAGAGAAACATTTAAAGGAGTGCACCTTAATTCTGTCATCGTCGGTCGCCCGAAAGGCGACAAGCATTGTTGGCTTCGGCTTACGAACAAACGAAAAACTCGTCCAGAGCTTGAGACGAAAATTGGACACCGCGCATCAGCTTCCGTACCCTGAGCGGAAGCTTCGTTCCAACACGGAGACGATGTGTAACCGGAAAAGGGAAGGCGGCAATGTTGGGGCCATCTTCAACGGTTGACTTCAGTCTTAAGATTTCATGATGCGTTCTTTTTTATGTAAGGACTGATTTCGTTCCAAAAATCGTCTAGATGTGCCTTGCGTTTGAAGCAGTGTTTACCGAAGCTAGAGTATTCAGTTTCTCGGAAGACTGGCATTGTGGTATGGGAGGTAAAGTGCATGCCAGGAAACCGAGAAGGTGCGAATGCTAATACCATTCGGACCACGGAAATTTTCAGTTTTCCTTTGTTGAAGCCCTCAAGTTTCCATGGTATGAGAACCCGGCAGAAACAACACGACGCTCGAATTCCACGTTAAACTTCAGGTCCCATTTCTCCAGTTGGATAACTGGACGATAGGGACACGTAAGGTCCCAAAGTGGGGTCGAATTTAAAGAATTCCACACGGCTATTGAGCCACAAAGAGTTACTAGTTTCTCGGCTCACGCGAAAAGTGATCGATAAGTATACGGCCGAAATGTCAGACGAAAAACTAGGGTATCGGCGACTGCAGGCCCAAAAACCAATGGGTCATCTGCTGCAGCTCCAAGACATGAACATACTTCTTTCTATAATTTTCCTTAAGTGTTTTCCTTTGCACAAGACGACAGCTCACCACATCCATTGAAACCGTTTTTGACCTATGTTTATGACCATTTTCATACCTTATTCATCTGTTTAAAATTTTCAAGCCTTTTCTATTCTGTCGTTTGTCTCTGACAATTCACGCCTGATGTCTTCGCCTTAACACATATGAGCCATGGCTCTCTCATGTTATGTGCTGGATTAAATCTTTGTTGCGATTCTGTGTTTAGTCTCCCGCGTTTATCGTTATTATGCTGTTATCCTCTCCTTCCAAGGGTGGCAGCCGCTGTGTGTATCAATATTCGCCTATCTTGGACCTGGCTCTTACAGTTTCCAGCTGGGCGGTGTGCGACCAGTCGGTCGGTGGCCGGGGAGCAGGGACGAATTGTCCACGGGACGTAGTTTGGCTGGAGCCACTGGTGGTCTCTACATGGTGTCGGAGTGTGTGGGGTTGTTCCCATTGTGACGAGGTCTGTGGCTCACCGACCCTGGACATGAAAGTTGAGTTTTGATTTAATCTGCGAGTAAGTCAAGACTGTTCACACTTTGTCGTTTGGAGTTCGTTGTCGGCTGCTGGGATATTCCCGCGAGCAACAACGTGGTTGGAAAATTCTAGCCTCCCTCTGGTGGAGTTTCACTGTATTTGGTTACTTGAATTGCAGTGCACCAGCGCAATCTTCTGCCTTGTGGCCCTTGACGTTCCGGTTACCTGCCCTGGCCGTTGACGTAAATTTCAGGCAGTGTAGTTTCCTCATCATGTTGCTGCTGTACAGCATGGTGTGTAGTTTGACAGCTCCATATATGATTGTTTATGGGCGCCAATATCTTCTACGTTGTTCCGTTGAACTCCCTTTTGTGCCTTGGTCGGGTGGGCTGGAGGTTATCAAGTCGGTGAGTCCGTTGACTGTCGGTCGGTTGGATTGTCGTCGGATCATGAATGGTTGGCCCGACTGCCTGTCTCACCTATGGGAGCGTTAGTGTTTGAATTCCAGGCCGACCTTCGAACATCTGAGCGCCGTTGGGTATACTGCCTTTTTTTATTTGTATTTTGTTGTTTGTAACTGTAATTGTATGGCTTCTAGCCGATTTTTTTTAAAAAAAAGGTTGTTTTGCCCTTAAGGTGTAAGATTCGTTAGGCCTTCACCCTAATTTAAAGAATTGTTTCACATGATACTTTTGGGTTTTAAAGTTTAGATGATGTTGAATTTTAAGTATTAGGCCTTCAGCCGATTAAAATTTAACTTGTTTACTCTTGAAGTGTCTGATTCTTTGGGCCTTCAGCCTAACTAAAGAACTGTTTTGAGGTAAGGCTTTGCCTTTTAAAATTCTGTTTTGTTTAATTAAGACCTGTTTTACGTAAGGCCTTCGTTTTTCTTTAATTTAATGTTGTTTAGCCTTAAGTGTTGGGCTTTCAGTCGATTTTTTGAATTCAAATTGTTTGCTCTGAAAATCTCAGATTCTTCGTACCTTCAGCCTAAATAAAGAACTGTTGTAAGATAAGGCTTGTCTTTTAAATTTGTGATTGTGCTTGCGTTTTAAGCTATTGGCCTCGCAACATTTCATATTTTGGTGGCTCCTCTATCGCCGTGGAACGGAGCTATTTTAATACGTAAAAGCAATGCAACCCTGTACCTGGAAACAGAACTCAAAGTAATTATGTAACTTTTCCCATCGAGCTGATAGTTGTAGCTTTATGTCCACCCTCGCACATGTTGTTTCATTGTATTACTCTTTGTGGCGGCCGTGAATACTTCATTTCACAGTTATACAAGTGCAAGTTTCTAGTGGCTATAGATAAAGATCCAGAGTAAAACGAATTACTAGCACGTCGTTTACTAATGCACTGCGCTACCCTCATGAGAACCACAACCGAGGTTCGTTACAACTCAGACCGTGAACACAGCCGAACAAGAATGAAAAACGATCCAAATCGATAGCAGTATTTGTAATGTAGCAAGTGACTAAGCGTTTATCCGTAACGTGGTCGCAGTACAGCACCGACCTTGCCTTGTCTGTGGGGCCATCCGATATTATCATCGTTGATTGATCAAGAGCCTGTGGTTAAATGTAAAATTTTGTTCAGAAATGCCATGATAGCTGTTAGACTCTTCGAGAAATGAAAGATATTCCCGTGAATATAGACACAAAAGTTATTATTTTAAGTCAACTGAACTAGAGTGGACCAAAACACTTTTTCTGCAGAGTCAAGAATATGTACAGGAGTTGAACCTCTTGTAGGCATGAGTGATGAACAGGAGACGTCACTTCGTGTGGTGGACGTGCTATGCCGTGCAGCCTCTCATGGAAGGTGTTATGATTACCGCCAAGGAATATCCGAAGAGCCTGTATTAGGGATGAATGTTGTGAAAAACGTTATGATCGGGCTTACTCAATTGCATTGGGGTGAGAGAGAAGGAGCAGCCTGGTGCTCATTGTAAAGTACATTGTATTAACGGATATTTTTTCAATATATGGTTGAAATGATGGAACTACAGTTATGAATGCTTTACGTTGTCTGAGGAGAGAAATGAGCTCTTTTGCCAGCTTATTCACGAAATCTTTGGGGCAAAGGATTCGAGTATGGTGAAGAAAATTATTAGCTGCTAGTGAATAGCTGGACCAGATCTACAAGATAAATCTCTAGGCGACCGCAGTATGTAGAAGATATTAGCAAACAAATCGAAGTTATTCCAGGAGAACGTATGTAGCTGGTAATTTTGACGTCTGCCTGTTAACACTAAACACGCAAAAACTCTGGCGCCGTCTGCTTGTTCATGGTTCAATATTATTGCTAACTAACGGATTATATTTCATTTCTCTCTTCAGTCACGATTAGTATTTCATCTGTCGCAGACTAACATCTTTTACTGTCTCAGGTTTGTTTCGAGGCTTCAGCTGCAGTATTTTTCAAAACGTTGTGTAGCTGTAGCCCACTGCCTTAGATGGCATTGTTTTCCACTTAACAGGTACACAGACGACGTCTACTGACAAGGCAGGCGCCAGACTTGTCTATACGAAACCAACCACAATTCTTTGGCCACTGTTATTTAACGCCACTTGAAACATAGTAGTTTAGTTGTAGATACGTACAGGAAGCTACATAAACGAATTCATAGAAAACAATATTTTCTGGCTTGGCGTCTGCGACTAAAACTAGGTCGACACCCCTGTGTATCGCTAGCTGTTGTTACGCAGCGCCTAGTATACAAAATGATGGAATTGTGGTGGGCTGGTGCAGCGCATTTTCGAGGGGAATCTCGATTCGACATTTTCTTAAAGACAGAAGTAAATATTGTTGGGGTTGGCAGGAGACCGAAATATACGCGTTTTAGCTCACGCAGGCTGGCGTGAGGTCTGGAACATGACAAGGGGAATAGAATGGAGAAAAACGGACGTAGCTGGTGGAATACTTAACTTTAATCCATTAATGACGAACGTCGCTCTTGACGGTACATGATTTACAATATCAATAGAAACAGATCATGGTGGCTTGCTAGGTCGTAGCAAATACCTTAGCTGAAGGCTATGCTAACTATCGTCTCGGCTAATGAGAGCGTAATTTGTCAGTGAACCATTGCTAGCAAAGTCGGCGGTACAACTGGGGCGAGTGCTAGGAAGTCTCTCTAGACCTGCTGTGTGGCGGTGCTCGGTCTGCAATCACTGATAGTGGCGACACGCGGGTCCGACGTATACTACCGGACCGCGGCCGATTTAAAGGCTACCACCTAGCAAGTGTGGTGTCTGGGGTGACACCATATTCCTCCCCCGCAAATCGGCGTACGGTTGTGGCATAAGACTTCCGCCCGCCGTGGGGAGGACCCCATGTTGACGTATGCGACGAGGTGGGGAGCCTAACAACAGGCGAGGCTTTGCCACCCGCACCCAGCCATTCGGACCGCGGGGAGTTAGGAAACGCATGGAAACCTGCTCCAGGGTGCACGCCAACATGCGGTGTATGCGCCCGTAGAGAGACAGGAGGGGCCGAAGGGTCGACCTCCATTGACCGGGCACCCGACGGGCGAAGACGACATATGGTCCGGAGCGGGCAAGAGTTCCATGTCGGAAGAAAACTGGTCACGGGAAGCGATCGGCGGCGCGTGACCCAGGGATGCGTCCGACGGATGCAGCGACGCCTCCACTGCTGGCGTCGCCGGCTGGAGAACAGGCGGCGGTTGCGGCGGCGGTGGCGGCGGCGGCGGCGCGTCCCAATGGGGCAAAATGGAAGGCAGCGTCGGTAACACTTGGGGCTGAGGCGGGCCAGTAGTTGGGTCCCCAGGGCGCTGACCGGACGGCACCGTCGCTGAAAGCAGACAGCGAGCGGCAGATCCCGTGCGACGACAGAGGCGCAGTTGATTGAGATGCCAGCGCACCTCACCAGAGACTACCAAAACCATATACATAGCGCGTCCGAGGCAGTGAAGAATGTGCCCTTCGAGCCAACGCTGTGATCCTCGATAGTGGCGATAGTAGACAACGTCGCCTGGGGCAAAAGCAGGTGTCTGCCGCTGCACAGGAACCTGATGCGGCGGTTGTAGCAAAGACATCAAGGTTCGATGATGACGACCGTGAAGCAACTCAGCCGGCGAGCGACCATCTCGGGGCTGAGAGCGATACGAGGACAAAAAGAGCAATAACGCGTCCTCCCGAGAATGCGACTCTTTCAACTTCAACATCTGTGACTTGAAAGTTCTGACCTATCATTCAGCGGCACCGTTTGAGTATGGCGAAAACGGCGCGGACGTCAGATGTTGAATACCATTGGCCTTGCAGAATGACTGAAATTCTGCGGACATGAATTGTGGGCCATTGTCGGGAACAATAATCTGTGGAAGACCTTCAATGCAAAAGATAGCGGATAACGCTTGGATGGTGGCAGATGACGTCGTGGAAGACATCCGGACAACAAAAGGAAAATTACTGAATGAATCTACGACAACCAAACACCGAGCATTCCAGAATGGAGCAGCAAAATCGATGTGTAAGCGTTGCCAAGGTGAAGTGGCTTATGGCCATGCAAAGAATTTCGGCGGTGGTGCTGATTATTGTTCGGCACACGCCACGCAAGAAGAGCACATATTCGTAATCGCGGCAACGATTCCGAACCAAGTACAGTACTGACGAGCAAGTTGTTTTGTTCTCACTATACCCCAATGTCCTTGGTTGAGAAGCTTTAAGACAGAGGACTGTAACGAACGTGGTACCACGACCCTGGACTGATCGTTATCAGAACGCAACAGCAAAACACCACGTCATACAAAAAGTCTCTCCTTGTGAGCAAAAAATCGGGGAACCAACGGGTCCCCGATCCGTGACTTTGGCAAGGGCCATTGCGTAGCAACAAAACGCAGAACGGTAGCAAGGACAGGGTCGGCAGCTGTGGTTGTAGCTACACGACGAAAATCAATTGGAAACGATTCGGCCACGTCACCGGTTTCCGCATCTATGAACATGCAAGCAAGTTCGGAGGAATCGAATGCCCTATTCTCAGGCAAACGGGACAACGCATCGGCGTTTCCGTGCTTAGCAGTGGACCGATACAAGATATCGTAGCGGTTCTGCGAGAGGAATATAGACCAGCGAATGAATTTCTGCGCTGTACGTGGAGGTACAGGGTTGGTCGGAAGAAAAAGCGATGTCAAAGGTTTGTGGTCTGTGATTATGGTAAAGTAACGACCATACAAGAAATCATGCAACTTTGTAACACCAAATACGAGAGCCAATGCTTCTTTCTCGATCTGTGAATAATTTCTTTGAGCAGACGAGAGCAATTTGGACGCAAAGGCAATAGGGCCATCGTGCTATCCATCTTTGTGTGCAAGCACAGCACCGATCTCGAAATCCGATGCATCTACCATCAACAAAAGGGCTTCTGGGGATCGAATGGCATAAGGCAAGTATTGGAAAGCGACGCCGATTTCAACTGGCGAAAGGCGCGTTCGCATTCCGTCGTCCAGACGAACGGAACACCCTTACGGCGTAAGCGATGAAGTGGAGCTGAAATGGAAGAGGCATGCGGAGCATCTACATCTACATCTACATCTACATGACTACTCTGCAATTCACATTTATGTGCTTGGCACAGGGTTCATCGAACGACAATCATACTATCTCTCTACTATTCCACTCCCGAACAGCGAGCGGGAAAAACGAACACCTAAACGTTTCTGTTCGAGCTCTGATTTCTCTTATTTTATTTTGATGATCATTCCAACCTATGTAGGTTGGGCTCAACAAAATATTTTCGCATTCGGAAGAGAAAGTTGGTGACTGAAATTTCGTAAAAAGGTCTCGCCGCGACGAAAAACGTCTATGCTGTAATGACTTCCATCCCAACTCGTGTATCATATCTGCCACACTCTCTCCCCTATAACGCGATAATACAAAACGAGCTGCCCCTTTTTGCACCCTTTCGATGTCCTCCATCAATCCCACCTGGTAAGGATCCCACACCGCGCAGCAATATTCTAACAGAGGACGAACGAGTGTAGTGTAAGCTGTCTCTTTAGTGGACTTGTTGCATCTTCTGAGTGTCCTGCCAATGAAACGCAACCTTTGGCTCGCCTTCCCGACAATATTATCTATGTGGTCCTTCCAACTGAAGTTGTTAGTAATTTTAACACCCAGGTACTTAGTTGAATTGACAGCCTTGAGAATTGTACTATTTATCGAGTAATCGAATTCCAACGGATTTCTTTTGGAACTCATGTGGATCATCTCACACTTTTCGTTATTTAGCGTCAACTGCCACCTGACACACCATACAGCAATCTTTTCTAAATCGCTTTGCAGCTGATACTGGTCTTCGGATGACCTTACTAGACGGTAAATTACAGCATCATCTGCGAACAGTCTAAGAGAACTGCTCAGATTGTCACCCAGGTCATTTATATAGATCAGGAACAGTAGAGGTCCCAGGACGCTTCCCTGGGGAACACCTGATATCACTTCAGTTTTACTCGATGATTTGCCGTCTATTACTACGAACTGCGACCTTCCTGACAGGAAATCACGAATCCAGTCGCACAACTGAGACGATACCCCATAGCTCCGCAGCTTGATTAGAAGTCTCTTGTGAGGAACGGTGTCAAAAGCTTTCCGGAAATCTAGAAATACGGAATCAACTTGAGATCCCCTGTCGATAGCGGCCATTACTTCGTGCGAATATAGAGCTAGCTGCGTTGCACAAGAGCGATGTTTTCTGAAGCCATGCTGATTACGTGTCAATAGATCGTTCCCTTCGAGGTGATTCATAATGTTTGAATACAGTATATGCTCCAAAACCCTACTGCAAACCGAAGTCAATGATATAGGTCTGTAGTTAAATGGATTACTCCTACTACCCTTCTTGAACACTGGTGCGACCTGCGCAATTTTCCAATCTGTAGGTACAGATCTATCGGTGAGCGAGCGGTTGTATATGAGTGCTAAGTAGGGAGCTATAGTATCAGCGTAATCTGAAAGGAACCTAATCGGTATACAATCTGGACCTGAAGACTTGCCCGTATCAAGCGATTTGAGTTGCTTCGCAACCCCTAAGGTATCTACTTCTAAGAAACTCATGCTAGCAGATGTTCGTGTTTCAAATTCTGGAATATTCCATTCGTCTTCCCTGGTGAAGGAATTTCGGAAAACTGCGTTCAATAACTCCGCTTTAGCGGCACAGTCGTCGATAACAGTACCATCGGCACTGCGCAGCGAAGGTATTGACTGCGTCTTGCCGCTTGTGTACTTTACATACGACCAGAATTTCTTCGGATTTTCTACCAAATTTCGAGACAATGTTTCGTTGTGGAACCCATTAAAGGCATCTCTCATCGAAGTACGTGCCAAATTTCGCGCGTCTGTAAATTTTAGCCCATCTTCAGGATTTCGCGTTCTTCTGAACTTCGCATGCTTTTTCCGTTGCCTCTGCAACAGCGTTCGGACCTTTTTTGTGTACCACGGGGGATCCGTTCCATCTCTTACCAATTTATGAGGTATGAATATCTCAATTGCTGTTGCTACTATAACTTTGAATTTGAGCCACATCTCGTCTACATTCGCATAGTCAGTTCGGAAGGAATGGAAATTGTCTTTTAGGAAGGCTTCTAGTGGCACTTTATCCGCTTTTTTAAATAAAATTATTTTGCGTTTGTTTCTGATGGATTTGGAAGAAATGGTATTGAGCCTAGCTACAATGACCTTGTGATCACTAATCCCTGTATCAATCATGATGCTCTCTATCAGCTCTGGATTGTTTGTGGCCAAGAGGTCAAGTGTGTTTTCGCAACCATTTACAATTCGCGTGGGTTCGTGGACTAACTGCTCGAAATAATTTTCGGAGAAAGCATTTAGGACAATCTCGGAAGATATTTTCTGCCTACCACCGGTTTTGAACAAGTATTTTTGCCAACATACCGAGGGTAGGTTGAAGTCCCCACCAACTATAACCGTATGAGTGGGGTATTTATTTGTTACGAGACTCAAACTTTCTCTGAACTGTTCCTCAACTGTATCATCGGAGTCTGGGGGTCGGTAGAAGGAGCCAATTATTAACTTAATTCGGCTGTTAAGTATAACCTCCACCCACACCAATTCGCACGGAGTATCTACTTCGACTTCACTACAAGATAAACCACTACTGACAGACACAAACACTCCACCACCAATTCTGCCTAATCTATCTTTCCTGAACACCGTCTGAGACTTCGTAAAAATTTCTGCAGAACTTATTTCAGGCTTTAGCCAGCTTTCTGTACCTATAACGATATCAGCTTCTGTGCTTTCTATTAGCGCTTGAAGCTCAGGGACTTTTCCAGCGCAACTACAACAATTTACAACTAAAATTCCGACTGTTCCTTGATCCAAGCACGTCCTGTAATTGCCAAGCACCCTTTGACATTGCAGCCCATCCCGAACTTTCCCGAGGCCTTCTAACCTAAAAAACCGCCCAGTCCACGCCACACAGCCTCCACTACCCATGTAGCCGCCAGCTGAGTGTAGTGAACTCCTGACCTATTCAGCGGAACCCGAAACCCCACCACCCTATGGCGCAAGTCTAGGAATCTGCAGCCAATACGGTCGCAAAACCGTCTGAGCCTCTGATTCAGACCCTCCACCCGGCTCTGCACCAAAGGTCCGCAGTCGGTTCTGTCAACGATGCTGCAGATGGTGAGCTCTGCCTTCATCTCGTAAGCAAGACCAGCAGCCTTCACCAAATCAGATAGCCGCTGGAATCCAGAGAGAATTTCCTCAGATCCAAAGCGACACACGTCGTTAGTGCCGACATGTGCCACCACCTGCAGCTGGTTGCACCCTGTGCTCTTCATGGCATCCGGAAGGACCCTTTCCACATCAGGAATGACTCCTCCCGGAATGCAAACGGAGTGCACACTGGATTTCTTCCCCTCCTTAGCCGCCGTATCCCTAAGGGGCCCCATTACGCGCCTAACATTGGAGCTCCCAACTACCAGTAAGCCCACCCTCTGCGCTTGCCCGGACCTTGAAGGCTGAGAATGATCCTCTGAAACAGGGCAGGTGGCTGCATCTGGCTCAGCCAGAGACAGTGCCTGAAACCGGTTTGTCAGACGCACCGGGGAGGCTTTCTGATCAGCCTCCGGGGACGCCTTTCGCTGCCTGCCACGCCTTGGAACGACCTCCCAATCAACCACAGGCGAGGGCTCAGCCCCACTGCGGGCAGCAACCGGGGCAACCACAGCGGCGGACCGATCTGGGGACAGACGGGATGAGGTTGACATCCCCGTGATACCCGAGTCCGGCTCCCCACAGTGGTGCCCATTGGCAACAGCCTCAAGCTGCACGACCGAAGTCAGCGCCGATTGCAGCTGTGAGCGAAGGGATGCCAAGTCATCCCTCATCCGAACACAGCAATCGCAGTCCCTGTCCATTCTAATCGATGTTTAACAACAGTTACCGAAACACGAGTCAGTGCCTAGATAACGCAAGCGGAACACGCAAAGAATGTATCAACTAACCTGTACAAATGCCTTACGACTGCGCTACAATCTGCTGAATTTACGATTACAGTAACTAAAACTCGAAATTGCACCTCCTACACGAAACTCACACGCAATTTAAATAAGAATCTACGAAGTAAACATTAAAGCGCGATGCTACAACTGTCAAATACTATAATACGCCCTAAATATATGAATTAAACAATGGAAGTACCCAAAAACACGCAAAGAAATTAATTAAACTATCTAACAAATAAGTGTCCGCAGCTCGTGGTCTCGCGGTAGCGTTCTCGCTTCCCGAGCACGGGGTCCCGGGTTCGATTCCCGGCGGGGTCAGGGATTTTTCACCTGCCTCGTGATGACTGGGTGTTTGTGTCGTCTTCATCATCATCATCAATCATCCCCATTACGGTCGGAGGAAGGCAATGGCAAACCACCTCCACTAGGACCTGGCCTAGTATGGCGGCGCGGGTCTCCCGCGTCGCTCCCCTACGCTCGGTAAACGGAGTATGGGACTCATCATCATCATCAACAAATAAGTAAGCTAGGGTTATGCGACTTGCTGCTGCAGCTGCTTATCCAACGGCGGCAGGGAGCACACTGACTGACCAACCGACACTGGCCGTTCACAACAAAAACAGAAGACAGACGACTACGCGAATTAGCACTATTCAGGTACTAAGGCGCGATGCTACAACCCTCAAATACTATAATACGCGCTAAATATATGAATTAAATAATGGAAGTACCCAAAAACACGCGAAGAAATTAATTAAACTATCTAACAAATAAGCATTGCGGTTATAATACGAAATTTTTCCCAGACCACTCTGTAGCTGCTTCAAATTCTGCAGCGAAGGCACGGAGGTGCGTTGGACTGGGATGTATGCCTTTGGCATTGAGTACATGTCCCAAGGATGGCAAGTTACGAGCAAAAAACACACATTTGTCCATCCGCAAGCGAAGACCATTTTGTCGCAAGACCTGAAATAATGTTCCGCGATTGGCCAAATGTTCTTCTTCCGTCTTTCCCTGCTGCAGTAGGGACCGACGCACAAACAGTTTGTAGATATTGCTGAAACAATGCGGGGGTGGATCAACATCCGAATGGCAGTCGTTTGAATCGATACAACCCAAGATGCGTGTTAACCACCAAAACGCGCTGAGATTCTTGGTCCACCGGTAGTTGTAAGTACGCATCTGTGAGGTCCAACTTCGAAAAATATTTACCCGGGCACAGTGTGTCAAAAAGATCTTTCGGGCGGGGTAAAAGAAAAGTTGCAGTCACTAGTTATGGATTCTCTGTTGCCTTGAAGTCCACACAAAGTCTCAATTTTCCGGAAGGTTTTGGGAAAATGACTAAGGGTGATGCCCAGAGAGAAGCCTGCATACGTTCAATTACACCTTATGATTCCAAATCGTGTAATGTTTTTGCGACCTCATCACGGAATGCGTGGGGAACATTGAGTGCTCTGAAAAAATTCGGTTGCGCGTTTAGTTTCAGTTCCAAATGTGCTTCATATTTCTTAGCGCAACCGAGGCCCTGTGCAAAAATGTGAGCAAATTCTTCACATAGACGAGAAACACTGTCTGAAGGCACAGTCTGGTTCACTGATAGGACCTGATTTACTATAGACAAGTTAAACAACTGAAATAAATCGAAACCAAACAAGTTCACTGCCGAAGAAGAACGAAGGATGTAAAAGGACACAAGTTTTGTTTGTCCTTTGTATGTTGCAAGAAGGCTGCACTGGCTTAACACAGGGATGTCTTGACCTGAATAGCTAGTTAGGTTAACATTTGCGGCACGAAACGGAGGTGTGCCCAGGAGTTTGTAAGTGTCTTGATTGATCAGTGAAACTGCAGCTCCTGTATCAAGCTGGAATGGTATCACTTTGCCGCTAATGTCCAAGTCTACAAAAAGTTTAATGTCCTGCTGACGACAAGTCTTACTGTCTCGTGCAACGTGAACGGACACTGGTACATAGTCACTTGCGGCTTGACTGGATGTTCGGCGATGTCGACGCACACTATTTATGGGACGAACACAGTCACTGTTAGAGAGAGTGGCACTGCGCGGAGTGGAATGAACTACATGAATTTCCATGGGCAAAGTTTTGCGAGCCTGAGTATCCTTGGTTTGATTCCGATTCGGGCGCGAAGCAAAGAGCCTGGAACGGTTTTGAGCGTCCGATCTGAGCCTTCTCTGGCAAACACTCTGAACACGTCCTTTTCTATTACAATAAAAGGAAATAGCTTGACGTGACGTGAAATTCCCACGCGAATGTTTAGTAGCACACCGTGGGCATGATTTGATCACTGCATGTGCTTGCCTGCGCGGCACGTGGCTGAGAGCCTGGCGGCAGCGGCGCGGCTGGGCGCGAGGGCTGTCTACTGCTCCGTGGAGCTCGCGCCGCGGGCCGGTTAACTAGACACACTGCTGGCGAAGTTTGAAATGATTCCTGAGCAAAGTCAAGTGTGTCCTGCCGATCCAATATGTCCATCACTTGTTGAAGGGAGGGATTTACTAGTTTCAAAATCTGTTCCCTAATACGAACATCAGAAACGTTCTGTGCAATTGCATCCCGTACCATAGTATTGAATAAGGGAGTCCACATAGACACTCAAATGCACAATCCCTAGTAAGGCCTTGCAACGTTGCAACCCACTCCCGATTAGTCTGACCTGCCGTACGTTTTGTACGAAAGAAGGTATACCGTTTGGCAATTGCATTGACTGATTCTTTGAAATATGCATCTAATGCAGACAAAATTTCTTCGTAGGACAGAGTTGCTATGGCGCGTTGGGGACATAATTTGACTATCACACGGTACGTGTTAACGTCGACCGACGATAACAAAAAAGGCTGCCGCTCGTTACCTTGAATTCTGTAGGCGGCGAGATGGAATCCAAATTGGCGTGACCACTCCGTCCAGCTTTCCAGTGCAGCATCAAAAGGTCGAAAAGTGTGTGCAACAGCGTATTGTGGCTGCGTTAGCGGTGAAGCTGCCGCATCGTTTTGCATCGCACGTTGACCATGGACGAGCTGTCCAAGGGCATCCAGTAAGGCCTGCGTCTGCTGACTCTGTAAGCGATAAAATTCGGACAGTATATCTGGAGATTGTGGCGAAGCCATTATACAAGTAAATCAGGGCAATATCGATAAGAACACTTTTACTCTCGTCGGCAATGTTGTGGTTGGCAGGAGAACCAACAGTGTTCCTAAAGGAGGCCGAAATGCACGCGTTTTAGCTCACGCAGGCTGGCGTGGGGTCTGGAACATGACAAGGGAATTAGAATGGAGAAAAACGGACGTAGCTGGTGGAATACTTGACGAACGTCGTTCTTGACGGTACATGATTTACAAAATCAATAGAGACTGATCATGGCGCCTTGCTAGGTCGTAGCAAATAATTTAGCTGATGGCTATGCTAACTATAGTCTCGGCAAATGAGAGCGTAATTTGTCAGTGAACAATCGCTAGCAAAGTCGGCTATACAACTGGGCGAGTGCTAGGAAGTCTCTCTATTCCTGCCGTGTGGCGGCGCTCGGTCTGCAATCACTGATAGTGGCGACACGCAGGTCCGACGTATACTACCGGACCGCGGCCGATTTAAAGGCTACCACCTAGCAAGTGTGGTGTCTGGCGGTGACACCACAAATTTTCGTTTTATTTGCAATATTTCCTGATAATTGTAAATTTCCATTTTGGTAAATATTTCCCTTTTACAATACTTTCAACATTGGAATCACATCGTTGAAACATTCTTTAAACTCTGGAATCACATCATAACCTCAAAATAAAAAAAGTCATGTACGATTAGTATCGTCCTGTGAATTACTTTCGCTTTGCTATGGAGATATACTGCATAATATACAACTCATCCCAACGGAATCCATCAACTGATAACGCGTGAACGTTGCATCATATGGGAAACTGTGGTTAAACCTTTTCGTGATCATTTAAACAATGTAGATATACGTTAGTCTTCAAGAAGCGAGCGGAAATTTAGCACTACGTATGAAAAGAGCTTGTTGCCCACAGAAAGTCTTAGTGGTGACACATAAAACTCTGTAAAAATGGGAAGGAAAAATTTCACATTTTTTACGTGTCTAGAATTTCTTCCATTTCGTGGAAACAGATACCTTCATCTTTTCAATACTTCGATTAGTCATTGTTGTTGTCGTGGTATTGAGTCGGAAAACTGATTTGATGTAACGCATGATGCTACTTCATCCGTGGAAGCGTCTTCATCTCTGAATTACTACTTGAACCTACAACCATTTGAGCCTGCTTACTGTATTCCTCTCTTGATCTCCCTCTTCAATTTTTACCCAACACACTTCTCTAATACTAAACCGATAATCGCTTGATGTCTCAGTAGATTTCCTATCAACATACACCTCTTGTCAAAGAAAAATGCTATTAAATGAAACAGGCGTGAAGTCAGAAACAAAGTCGATGCTTTTGTGGAAGAACAGGGTGCTAAATTATCCAATTAGTTTAATGATCAGTGCAAGCACACGGTTGATGACCTTTCAGAGTGGCTTTCGCATGATGACGTAGAAGTTAGTGATAAAGTGAAGGAATTAGAACGTATTTTAAGTGAAAGCCTCACAGCAGCCTTGTCCGAATGAGGCACTTCTGGCGAATCAGAATGTTATGACCAAGTTACTGCATGAGCTACAACCCTACAACAGAAACTGTCTGCCGTTTTGAACATAGTTCAATGTAGCATCAGCTAGTAAAGTATGTGATAATTATAGCAATGCTGCTGCATATCATGCGACGCACGGTAACGAAATAATCCCGGTGATTTGTCGCCAATCCGTGCACTGTAAGAAAGTAGGAACTGCACTTGACATCCATGACAAAGTAACGGAATGCACATATCTCAGCTCAGATAGACAACAAAAGTTGGGGTCCGTACTATGACAAATTGCATGTATCTGAAGAGAAACCTGGTTTAATAAATACGTATGTGTACCATATGGAAGTGCTGCCAAACGACACGTATTGCGGAAAATCATACTTGATACCATGCGTAAACAGAGAGACTGCTGTCCGAGAAATAATATGAAAGCTTTGTTGGAATATCATTGAACCATCTCAATACCCGTATTGTAGTCTATTATTATCCTTAGATAAACCTAATGGCCAAATTCGTTTAGTCCTGAATGTATGTTCCATTAACACAATAATTATGCCAGTTCGTACCAGCCTGGAAGTTTAGACGAGTTGTTGCAGGAATTCCATGGTGTGCAATTTTAAAATACGCCGACTTTAAAAAAGATTTTGGACCAACGCAGGTTCTTTAATTGACCATGTAGTACGGTTTTAGTGCCGCGCCAATTACGGCGGATCGACTGCACCTCAGTATTAGTAGAACCAGTGTCATTTTTCGCTCATCAATTACAATCCTGACAAGACATTTAAAAACGAGGTTAGGACAGGAAATATTACTAATGTTGAGCAAACGTAACTCAGTTTTTAATCATATGTAATTAATCTAAGTTCTACATCAAACAATAGTAACATTTCTTAGTTTTCATGCAGTCTGGAGAGGCGCCATGAAAAAAGTGTTACTAGAAGAACGTAGCTAGAGCCATGAACTGTTTTAAAACAAAAACACAGGGGGTATAATTTTTGCATCGTCTCAGATCATGGAAGGCAATGAATTCTTTTTCATAATGTAATACAGTAAATTGTGAAATGTTGACACAATGTTCCAAACAAATATTTTTTGCTTCGTGACACAAATTAAACACGGCAATTGAATGTCCTCTACCTCCATATTTTGAACAGTGCTCTGCATATTTAATCAGATTTTGAAAGCAAAGAAGATTGTGCCTTAGTAGTGGGATTTTGAGAATATTTTCGTGTTGGAAAATGCATTACCTTGACGGAAAAATTGTTGATCCGCCGGTTGTAGTACATTCGTCATACACGCCGAGAATTCAATAACCTGCACATATTTGTAACTATGAATTAGAAATTAAGCTGATAGTGATCCAGAATTTTTGATTGAAAGAATGTACGACGAGACAGAAGATACAGTATTTTCCAAGTAGTTAATAGAGAGTAAAATATAATTCTGATGTTAAACTGGAATAACATAGTAGGAAATGGGAGAGAATAAAAAATAGAAGAGGGATGTGGATTGGGGAAATGAATGAGAGAAGAAGTCGCCTGACACAGTTCTGCACAGAGCATAATTTAATAATCGCTAACGCTTGGTTTCACAATTATGAAAGAAGGTTACATAAATGGAAGAGGTATGGAGACACGGTAAGGTTTCAGACTGATTATATAATGGCAAGGCAGAGATTTTAAACGGTAACACTTTACCATGTGGAACCACTGCACAATTTATTGGTTATAAGTGTGTGACTGAAACTTAAAACGTATGAAAATAAGCTGATAGGACCTGGATAAGCTGGAAGACACAGAGGTGGTTGAGGGTTTGAGAGTGACCAACGTTGGGTTGAAGCAGGGAAAGGAGTAGAGTAAAAGACGAATAGTTAGCTTTGGAAGGTGAGATAGTGAAGGCAGCAGAGGTTCAAATAGATGAAAAGACAGGGTCCCAATGGAAGTCCTTTGATTTAACAGGCGAAAGTGCATTATACAGATGGAAGGAGAAAATATAAAAAATGCAGAAAATGAAGAAGGCAAAAGAGAATATAGACGTCTAAAAATGAGATTTACATAGTAAAATGAAGGAGGACTTTGGAGGAAAGAAAAGCAGCAGTATGAATATCAAGAGCTCAGATGAAAAACCAGTCCTTACCAAAGATTGAAGGAGTATATTGAGGGCTGTAGAAAGAAAATAAAGAATATAGAAATGGATGAGGATTTAGAGGAATATGACATAGGAGATACGATAATGTGACGAGGATATGATAGAATACTGAAAGATCTATGCCGAAACAAGGCTTCAAAGTAGACGATACTCCATCACAGCTACTGATAGGTTTGGAAGAGTCAGTGTAGGGTGCCAGTTGCGGCTGAGTGCTCCGGACCGAACCCTGGTTGCCAACAGAGTGAGAAACCACTCCAAACAACCATGCAACTTAATTTCAAAGAAGTTTATTACTGCACAGCAGTAACGTCCTATTTCAAATATTAATAGAGGTAACATAATGAAGTATGGAATAAATGGGTGCCACACCACTCATATATATACGTTAATGGAAAGCGGGATCTTCTAGCAAAGAATGGAAACAAATGATAGGTATAACTATTAGATTTATCGTCTTCAAATGCGAAAATTACCTATTGATACATTAAGATGAACCATTCACAGTTTAACTTACATACAGTTAATGATACTAAATCTACATAATAGATTTTCGCGACGACTGTGTCGTATTTCTTCCAGGGATTCTCAGTATTTCTGTTTCACCCTCATATCGACTACACCAACCTTTTACGTGTCCGGTTCGAGGCTGTAGATTCGATCGATGTCTTTTGTCGTGCCCACGTCCTAATGCCTCCGAACATGGGAACAGCACTCTAGAATCGATCGTACAACCGTTTTGTATGCGATTCCCTTCCAACAACTCTGTCTTCCATTCGCCTTCTGTTATAGTGTCATTACATAACTGATGTTTGTATTACCCTTAAGCAACAGGTGGTTATAAATAAAGTGCAGCTAATCACAGAGATTAAGCGAGGATTGTAAGAGTCGTATGGTAGCGATGCTTGGAAGAAATGCAGATTCGTTAATGAGGAACCGATTTACAATGGCAAAGAATTAGTTTTGGTTTGGCCCCCAGGTGCAAGCGTGGCGCTTTATAGCATCTCATTAACTTGTCTGGTGCTCATATTGAACAATTTGTGAAATCAGCAGTTCATCATAAAATCAACACTATCGCTGTCTCACTTGTTTTATCTTTTGTGTCCAAGGCCCGTCCCTTACCTATTACATATGAAAATGTTTCTATACGTCCTTCTTACATTCAGGGCGTCATTTTTGCATATGCTGGCCAAAATTGGAACTGACTTTCTGCAAGCGTAAATCGATTCCGCATTAACGCATCAGAATATCTACGACTTTCGCTGTCTCACGATAATTGCAACCACAAGGACATCTGTCAGCAGCTGCACTTGAATTATAACCATCCAGTATATTGTCTTTAATTGTAAATGTAGACAGTCGAAATTAAGCCTTCTAATTCCAAGTAAGGCTTGGCCTGAAATGTATAATCAGATAAGGCGAAATAAGCAAAGAAATAAATCATATTCGAAATGAATAGGCTGTTTTGTAAGCAAAGCAAGCAGCAACTGTAAGAGCTAAAACATTTTAAGTAATTTATTGAGTCTTATTCAAAAATTTGTGGCTCGCTGAAGTGATAACATATTTAATGGGTGGATTATGTTGGTGAAAAGCTGGGGGTGACTTACAAAACAAATGTACTCCATCAGATTCACCGACATGAAAAGTGCGTCACCAATGAAGATGAAATCTATGCAATCCAGTAATAAGGGCGTTATTATTTCAGACCTTTCAAAAATTGTGAACGTCTATTGTAACAAAATTTGTGCCGAGCTGTGACGCCACGCAGGATCTCCCGCCTCCCTGGGATATTTCAAAAATTAAGTCTAAGCTCTCAGACGTTTTCAATGATTTTTATAATCACAATTCGACTCTTACATAGTAAAACAAAACATCAACGAATTAAGCAGCCCCTTGGGTTTTGTAAGCTATGAATCGGAGTATCCGCTTGTATTTCTTTAAGAGCTTCCGAAAAAATTTCCAATTGCAATAAAATGCCTTATTTAAAATTCATTAAAGCGACCGTGCTGCGTTGTGGTTTTTCCGCGGTTTGCTTGCGAGCAATGGCGCTACGGAAGCTGGCAGCTGAATATTCATATCCATTTATCCCCGAAACTAAATGCAAATTCCACAGCACTACCTTCGCAATTGCCGGACTCAGAAACTACAGAGCGACTCACGCAGGTGAAAATACTGCGCCTTAGCTTTTATTTTCGTTTCATTGTAATCTTTAAAACTTGGACATGTAGCTAATTATACACACGTCCCATTAGACTGAGGTAGAATGCTACAAAATTCTTTTTATAAAAGTCGTTAATAGCAGAAATTTGTATAGACTGTAGACTGAGCTACAATGTGAGGGCGGAGTTGCACGTGACATTACGGTGTAGCATGCAAAAACGTAACTATCGTACAGACCCACATAGCAGGTTATTATAAGTGGTTTACAGTTTCCGTAATGCAGATGAAGAAAATGCTGAGGAACTTACGATATAACTGTAGTTGAAGCTCTTCTACGAGCTACCCTTGTGCAGCTTAGCGTAACAAGTGTCTGTTCTTGGCAAGCCGATTTTGTAGCAACCAAAATTACAAAAAACAGTTAAATGCTTCTTCAGTTATTAAGAAGTAGAGTAATAGTGCCTACAGGAAAATTATAGATACCTTGGGAGAAAAGAGAACCACCTGTATGAACATCATGAGCTCTGATAGAAAACTTGTCCCAAGCAAAGAAGGGGAAGCAGAAGGGTGGAAGGAGTATATAGTCCACACAAGGGCGATGTACTTGGTAATATTATGGTAATAGAAGAGGACATAGATGAAGATGAAATGGGAGATCTGATACTGCGTGAAGAATTTGACAGAGCACTGGAGGACCTAATTCGAAATAAGGACCCAGGTGTAGACAACATTTAATTAGAACTACTAATAGCCTTTGGAGAGCCAGCCATGACAAAACTCTACCATCAGGTGAGCAAGATCTATGAGACAGGCGAAATACCCTCAGGCTTCAAGACAAATGCATTAATTCCACTCCCAAAGAAATCAGGTGTTAGCAGGTGTGAAGATTACCGAACAATCCGTTTAATAAGTCAAGGTTGCAAAATAAAAACACGAATTCTTTGCAGACGAATGGAAAAACTGGTAGAAGCCGACCTCGAGGAAGATCAGTTTGGATTCCGTAGAAATGTTGGAACCCTCGAGGCAATACTGACCCTACAGCTTATCTTAGAAGCTAGATTAAGAAAAGGGAAACCTACGTTTCTAGCATTTGTAGGCACAGAGAAAGCTTTTGACAATGTTGAGTGGAACACTCTCTTTATAATTCTGGAGGAGGCATGGGTAAAATACAGCAGGCTATTTACAATTTGTACAGAAACCAAATAGCAGTCATAAGAGACCAGGTGCTTGGAAAAGGAAGTATCGGTTTAGAAGGGAACTGAACAGGGTCGTAGCCTATTCCCATGTTATTCAATCTGTATAATGAGCTAACAGCAAAGGAAACAAAAGAAAAATACGGAGCAGGAATTAAAATCCATGGAAAAGTAACAAAAACTTTGAGGTTTGCCGGTGACATTGCAAATGTGTCAGAGAATCAAAGTAGCTAGCAATTGAACTGAATGGATAGTATCTTGAAAGGAGGATATAAAATGTACATCAACATAAGCAAAACGAGGATAATGGAATTTAGTCTAATTAAATCAGGTGATGCTGTGGGTATTCGATTAGGAAATGAGACTCTTAAAGTAGTAGTTGAGTTTTGATTTTTGGGGAGCAAAATAACTGAGGATGGTCGGAGTAGAGAGAATATAAAATGTAGACTGGCAATGGCAGGGAAAGCATTTCTGAAGAAAAGAAATATGTTAACTTCAAGTATAGATTTAAGTGTCAGGAAGCCTTTTCTGAAAGTATTTGTATGGAGGGTAGCCATCTATCGATGTGAAACATGGACGATGAACAGTTTAGAGAAGAATAGAATAGAAGCTTTCGAAATGTGATGCTACAGAAGAATGCTGAACATTAGATGGGTAGATTACGTACTAATGAGAAGGTGCTGAATACAATTGGGGAGAAAATGAATTTATGGCACAACTTGGCTAGAAGTTATGATGTATCAAATGAGCACCAATATAGTACTAGAGGGAAGCTTGGAGGGTAAAAATCGTAGAGCGAGACCATGAGATGAATACGCTGAGCAGATTCAGAAGGATGTAGGTTGCAGTAGTTACCCGGATAAGAGGAGGTTTGTACAGGATAGAGTAGAATGGAGAGCTGCATCAAAGCAGTCTCTAGACTGAAGACCACAACAATAACAGTAATAAGTAGTTGTAAATAACTGTATTCATGCGATGCCGTTTACAAGACGCAAACATCATCTGCGAGGATCTTGTGGACTGTTACAGCTTTTACACTTTCGGTGCCGTCAGTATTGAGCCCTGCAGCACCGAAAAGGACACAGACTTTGAATCAGAACGTTTGTGTTACATGTAATATGCTGCTTAGCGCATCTCACTTTTACACTGCTGGCCATCCAAAATGTAATACAAAGTAGGGCCGGAGGTTTCACAACCGAACTGATCTGAGATATTACAAGTTGTACATAGATCACATGATTGATAATACAGACCCATGCGAAGTGAGGACGACGATGAAACCAATATTGGGTTTTGCCCCCATAGCTGGCCATAACCGCTGACTCACGCCTCGGCATTGAATTAAAGAGGCTCTGGATGTGTTGTTGGGGTACAGAAGTCCATGCTACTTCCACATATCGCCAAAGTTGATCTGCAGCAGCGGGTGGTATATCCTGGTCCAGTCGTTACGCATTCATCGAGCATAGGCGAGAGATCAGGAGAACAGGACGGCCAAGGCAGCAATTCAGTTAGATAGGAGACAAAGAAGTCTTAAATATCACGTGTCACGTGCAGTCATCCATTATCCTGTTGCAATGCGGATCTTCGCGGGTTTGGGAGAGTAACAGGCTCCAACAATTCAGAGATATAACGTTAGCTGGTTAACGTATATGGCATGCTAGGGGTGCGGAAATGGAACCCAATACACTCCAAAAGTGAGAACGACGATGAAACCAACATTGGGTTTTGCCCCCATAGCTGGCCATAACCGCTGACTCACGCCTCGGCATTGAATTAAAGAGGCTCTGGATGTGTTGTTGGGGTACAGAAGTCCATGCTACTTCCACATATCGCCAAAGTTGATCTGTAGCAGCGGGTGGTATATCCTGGTCCAGTCGTTACGCATTCATCGAGCATAGGCGAGAGATCAGGAGAACAGGACGGCCAAGGCAGCAATTCAGTTAGATAGGAGACAAAGAAGTCTTAAAAATCACGTGTCACGTGCAGTCATCCATTATCCTGTTGCAATGCGGATCTTCGCGGGTTTGGGAGAGTAACAGGCTCCAACAATTCAGAGATGTAACGTTAGCTGGTTAACGTATATGGCATGCTAGGGGTGCGGAAATGGAACCCAATACACTCCAAAAGTGAGGACGACGATGAAACCAATATTGGGTTTTGCCCCCATAGCTGACCATAACCACCGACTCACGCCTCGGCATTGAATTAAAGAGGCTCTGGATGTGTTGTTGGGGTACAGAAGTCCATGCTACTTCCACATATCGCCAAAGTTGATCTGCAGCAGCGGGTGGTATATCCTGGTCCAGTCGTTACGCATTCATCGAGCATAGGCGAGAGATCAGGAGAACAGGACGGCCAAGGCAGCAATTCAGTTAGATAGGAGACAAAGAAGTCTTAAATATCACGTGTCACGTGCAGTCATCCATTATCCTGTTGCAATGCGGATCTTCGCGGGTTTGGGAGAGTAACAGGCTCCAACAATTCAGAGATATAACGTTAGCTGGTTAACGTATGTGACATGCTAGGGGTGCGGAAATGAAACCCAATACACTCCAAAAGTGAGGACGACGATGAAACCAACATTGGGTTTTGCCCCCATAGCTGGCCATATCCGCTGACTCACGCCTCGGCATTGAATTAAAGAGGCTCTGGATGTGTTGTTTGGGTACAGAAGTCCATGCTACTTCCACATATCGCAAAAGTTGATCTGTAGCAGCGGGTGGTATATCCTGGTCCAGTCGTTACGCATTCATCGAGCATAGACGAGAGATCAGGAGAACAGGACGGCCAAGGCAGCAATTCAGTTAGATAGGAGACAAAGAAGTCTTAAATATCACGTGTCACGTGCAGTCATCCATTATCCTGTTGCAATGCGGATCTTCGCGGGTTTGGGAGAGTAACAGGCTCCAACAATTCAGAGATATAACGTTAGCTGGTTAACGTATATGACATGCTAGGGGTGCGGAAATGGAACCCAATACACTCCAAAAGTGAGAACGACGATGAAACCAACATTGGGTTTTGCCCCCATAGCTGGCCATAACCGCTGACTCACGCCTCGGCATTGAATTAAAGAGGCTCTGGATGTGTTGTTGGGGTACAGAAGTCCATGCTACTTCCACATATCGCCAAAGTTGATCTGTAGCAGCGGGTGGTATATCCTGGTCCAGTCGTTACGCATTCATCGAGCATAGGCGAGAGATCAGGAGAACAGGACGGCCAAGGCAGCAATTCAGTTAGATAGGAGACAAAGAAGTCTTAAAAATCACGTGTCACGTGCAGTCATCCATTATCCTGTTGCAATGCGGATCTTCGCGGGTTTGGGAGAGTAACAGGCTCCAACAATTCAGAGATGTAACGTTAGCTGGTTAACGTATATGGCATGCTAGGGGTGCGGAAATGGAACCCAATACACTCCAAAAGTGAGGACGACGATGAAACCAATATTGGGTTTTGCCCCCATAGCTGACCATAACCACCGACTCACGCCTCGGCATTGAATTAAAGAGGCTCTGGATGTGTTGTTGGGGTACAGAAGTCTATGCTACTTCCACATATCGCCAAAGTTGATCTGTAGCAGCTGGTGGTATATCCTGGTCCAGTCGTTACGCATTCATCGAGCATAGGCGAGAGATCAGAACAGGACGGCCAAGGCAGCAATTCAGTTAGATAGGAGACAAAGAAGTCTTAAATATCACGTGTCACGTGCAGTCATCCATAATCCTGTTGCAATGCGGATCTTCGCGGGTTTGGGAGAGTAAGAGGCTCCAACCATTCAGAGATATAGCGTTAGCTGGTTAACATATATGACATGCTAGGGGTGCGGAAATGGAACCCAATACACTCCAAAAGTGAGGACGACGATGAAACCAACATTGGGTTTTGCCCCCATAGCTGGCCATAACCGCTGACTCACGCCTCGGCATTGAATTAAAGAGGCTCTGGATGTGTTGTTGGGGTACAGAAGTCCATGCTACTTCCACATATCGCCAAAGTTGATCTGCAGCAGCGGGTGGTATATCCTGGTCCAGTCGTTACGCATTCATCGAGCATAGGCGAGAGATCAGGAGAACAGGACGGACAAGGCAGCAATTCAGTTAGATAGGAGACAAAGAAGTCTTAAATATCACGTGTCACGTGCAGTCATCCATTATCGTGTTGCAATGCGGATCTTCGCGGGTTTGGGAGAGTAACAGGCTCCAACAATTCAGAGATATAACGTTAGCTGGTTAACGTATATGACATGCTAGGGGTGCGGAAATGGAACCAAATACACTCCAAAAGTGAGGACGACGATGAAACCAACATTGGGTTTTGCCCCTATAGCTGGCCATAACCGCTGACTCACGCCTCGGCATTGAATTAAAGAGGCTCTGGATGTGTTGTTGGGGTACAGAAGTCCATGCTACTTCCACATATCGCCAAAGTTGATCTGTAGCAGCGGGTGGTATATCCTGGTCCAGTCGTTACGCATTCATCGAGCATAGGCGAGAGATCAGGAGAACAGGACGGCCAAGGCAGCAATTCAGTTAGATAGGAGACAAAGAAGTCTTAAAAATCACGTGTCACGTGCAGTCATCCATTATCCTGTTGCAATGCGGATCTTCGCGGGTTTGGGAGAGTAACAGGCTCCAACAATTCAGAGATATAACGTTAGCTGGTTAACGTATATGACATGCTAGGGGTGCGGAAATGGAACCCAATACACTCCAAAAGTGAGGACGACGATGAAACCAAGATTGGGTTTTGCCCCCATAGCTGGCCATAACCGCTGACTCACGCCTCGGCATTGAATTAAAGAGGCTCTGGATGTGTTGTTGGGGTACAGAAGTCCATGCTACTTCCACATATTGCCAAAGTTGATCTGTAGCAGCGGGTGGTATATCCTGGTCCAGTCGTTACGCATTCATCGAGCATAGGCGAGAGATCAGGAGAACAGGACGGTCAAAGCAGCAATTCAGTTAGATAGGAGACAAAGAAGTCTTAAATATCACGTGTCACGTGCAGTCATCCACAATCCTGTTGCAATGCGGATCTTCGCGGGTTTGGGAGAGTAAGAGGCTCCAACAATTCAGAGATATAACGTTAGCTGGTTAACGTATGTGACATGCTAGGGGTGCGGAAATGGAACCCAATACACTCCAAAAGTGAGGACGACGATGAAACCAACATTGGGTTTTGCCCCCATAGCTGGTCATAACCGCTGACTCACGCCTCGGCATTGAATTAAAGAGGCTCTGGATGTGTTGTTGGGGTACAGAAGTCCATGCTACTTCCACATATCGCCAAAGTTGATCTGCAGCAGCGGGTGGTATATCCTGGTCCAGTCGTTACGCATTCATCGAGCATAGGCGAGAGATCAGGAGAACAGGACGGCCAATGCAGCAATTCAGTTAGATAGGAGACAAAGAAGTCTTAAAAATCACGTGTCACGTGCAGTCATCCATTATCCTGTTGCAATGCGGATCTTCGCGGGTTTGGGAGAGTAACAGGCTCCAACAATTCAGAGATATAACGTTAGCTGGTTAACGTATATGACATGCTAGGGGTGCGGAAATGGAACCCAATACACTCCAAAAGTGAGGACGACGATGAAACCAACATTGGGTTTTGCCCCCATAGCTGGCCATAACCGCTGACTCACGCCTCGGCATTGAATTAAAGAGGCTCTGGATGTGTTGTTGGGGTACAGAAGTCCATGCTACTTCCACATATCGCCAAAGTTGATCTGCAGCAGCGGGTGGTATATCCTGGTCCAGTCGTTACGCATTCATCGAGCATAGGCGAGAGATCAGGAGAACAGGACGGCCAAGGCAGCAATCCAGTTAGATAGGAGACAAAGAAGTCTTAAATATCACGTGTCACGTGCAGTCATCCATTATCCTGTTGCAATGCGGATCTTCGCGGGTTTGGGAGAGTAACAGGCTCCAACAATTCAGAGATATAACGTTAGCTGGTTAACGTATATGACATGCTAGGGGTGCGGAAATGGAACCCAATACACTCCAAAAGTGAGGACGACGATGAAACCAACATTGGGTTTTGCCCCCATAGCTGGCCATAACCGCTGACTCACGCCTCGGCATTGAATTAAAGAGGCTCTGGATGTGTTGTTGGGGTACAGAAGTCCATGCTACTTCCACATATCGCCAAAGTTGATCTGTAGCAGCGGGTGGTATATCCTGGTCCAGTCGTTACGCATTCATCGAGCATAGGCGAGAGATCAGGAGAACAGGACGGCCAAGGCAGCAATTCAGTTAGATAGGAGACAAAGAAGTCTTAAATATCACGTGTCACGTGCAGTCATCCATAATCCTGTTGCAATGCGGATCTTCGCGGGTTTGGGAGAGTAAGAGGCTCCAACCATTCAGAGATATAGCGTTAGCTGGTTAACGTATATGACATGCTAGGGGTGCGGAAATGGAACCCAATACACTCCAAAAGTGAGGACGACGATGAAACCAACATTGGGTTTTGCCCCCATAGCTGGCCATAACCGCTGACTCACGCCTCGGCATTGAATTAAAGAGGCTCTGGATGTGTTGTTGGGGTACAGAAGTCCATGCTACTTCCACATATCGCCAAAGTTGATCTGCAGCAGCGGGTGGTATATCCTGGTCCAGTCGTTACGCATTCATCGAGCATAGGCGAGAGATCAGGAGAACAGGACGGCCAAGGCAGCAATTCAGTTAGATAGGAGACAAAGAAGTCTTAAATATCACGTGTCACGTGCAGTCATCCATTATCCTGTTGCAATGCGGATCTTCGCGGGTTTGGGAGAGTAACAGGCTCCAACAATTCAGAGATATAACGTTAGCTGGTTAACGTATATGGCATGCTAGGGGTGCGGAAATGGAACCCAATACACTCCAAAAGTGAGAACGACGATGAAACCAACATTGGGTTTTGCCCCCATAGCTGGCCATAACCGCTGACTCACGCCTCGGCATTGAATTAAAGAGGCTCTGGATGTGTTGTTGGGGTACAGAAGTCCATGCTACTTCCACATATCGCCAAAGTTGATCTGTAGCAGCGGGTGGTATATCCTGGTCCAGTCGTTACGCATTCATCGAGCATAGGCGAGAGATCAGGAGAACAGGACGGCCAAGGCAGCAATTCAGTTAGATAGGAGACAAAGAAGTCTTAAAAATCACGTGTCACGTGCAGTCATCCATTATCCTGTTGCAATGCGGATCTTCGCGGGTTTGGGAGAGTAACAGGCTCCAACAATTCAGAGATGTAACGTTAGCTGGTTAACGTATATGGCATGCTAGGGGTGCGGAAATGGAACCCAATACACTCCAAAAGTGAGGACGACGATGAAACCAATATTGGGTTTTGCCCCCATAGCTGACCATAACCACCGACTCACGCCTCGGCATTGAATTAAAGAGGCTCTGGATGTGTTGTTGGGGTACAGAAGTCCATGCTACTTCCACATATCGCCAAAGTTGATCTGCAGCAGCGGGTGGTATATCCTGGTCCAGTCGTTACGCATTCATCGAGCATAGGCGAGAGATCAGGAGAACAGGACGGCCAAGGCAGCAATTCAGTTAGATAGGAGACAAAGAAGTCTTAAATATCACGTGTCACGTGCAGTCATCCATTATCCTGTTGCAATGCGGATCTTCGCGGGTTTGGGAGAGTAACAGGCTCCAACAATTCAGAGATATAACGTTAGCTGGTTAACGTATGTGACATGCTAGGGGTGCGGAAATGAAACCCAATACACTCCAAAAGTGAGGACGACGATGAAACCAACATTGGGTTTTGCCCCCATAGCTGGCCATATCCGCTGACTCACGCCTCGGCATTGAATTAAAGAGGCTCTGGATGTGTTGTTTGGGTACAGAAGTCCATGCTACTTCCACATATCGCAAAAGTTGATCTGTAGCAGCGGGTGGTATATCCTGGTCCAGTCGTTACGCATTCATCGAGCATAGACGAGAGATCAGGAGAACAGGACGGCCAAGGCAGCAATTCAGTTAGATAGGAGACAAAGAAGTCTTAAATATCACGTGTCACGTGCAGTCATCCATTATCCTGTTGCAATGCGGATCTTCGCGGGTTTGGGAGAGTAACAGGCTCCAACAATTCAGAGATGTAACGTTAGCTGGTTAACGTATATGGCATGCTAGGGGTGCGGAAATGGAACCCAATACACTCCAAAAGTGAGGACGACGATGAAACCAATATTGGGTTTTGCCCCCATAGCTGACCATAACCACCGACTCACGCCTCGGCATTGAATTAAAGAGGCTCTGGATGTGTTGTTGGGGTACAGAAGTCCATGCTACTTCCACATATCGCCAAAGTTGATCTGTAGCAGCTGGTGGTATATCCTGGTCCAGTCGTTACGCATTCATCGAGCATAGGCGAGAGATCAGAACAGGACGGCCAAGGCAGCAATTCAGTTAGATAGGAGACAAAGAAGTCTTAAATATCACGTGTCACGTGCAGTCATCCATAATCCTGTTGCAATGCGGATCTTCGCGGGTTTGGGAGAGTAAGAGGCTCCAACCATTCAGAGATATAGCGTTAGCTGGTTAACGTATATGACATGCTAGGGGTGCGGAAATGGAACGCAATACACTCCAAAAGTGAGGACGACGATGAAACCAACATTGGGTTTTGCCCCCATAGCTGGCCATAACCGCTGACTCACGCCTCGGCATTGAATTAAAGAGGCTCTGGATGTGTTGTTGGGGTACAGAAGTCCATGCTACTTCCACATATCGCCAAAGTTGATCTGCAGCAGCGGGTGGTATATCCTGGTCCAGTCGTTACGCATTCATCGAGCATAGGCGAGAGATCAGGAGAACAGGACGGACAAGGCAGCAATTCAGTTAGATAGGAGACAAAGAAGTCTTAAATATCACGTGTCACGTGCAGTCATCCATTATCGTGTTGCAATGCGGATCTTCGCGGGTTTGGGAGAGTAACAGGCTCCAACAATTCAGAGATATAACGTTAGCTGGTTAACGTATATGACATGCTAGGGGTGCGGAAATGGAACCAAATACACTCCAAAAGTGAGGACGACGATGAAACCAACATTGGGTTTTGCCCCTATAGCTGGCCATAACCGCTGACTCACGCCTCGGCATTGAATTAAAGAGGCTCTGGATGTGTTGTTGGGGTACAGAAGTCCATGCTACTTCCACATATCGCCAAAGTTGATCTGTAGCAGCGGGTGGTATATCCTGGTCCAGTCGTTACGCATTCATCGAGCATAGGCGAGAGATCAGGAGAACAGGACGGCCAAGGCAGCAATTCAGTTAGATAGGAGACAAAGAAGTCTTAAAAATCACGTGTCACGTGCAGTCATCCATTATCCTGTTGCAATGCGGATCTTCGCGGGTTTGGGAGAGTAACAGGCTCCAACAATTCAGAGATATAACGTTAGCTGGTTAACGTATATGACATGCTAGGGGTGCGGAAATGGAACCCAATACACTCCAAAAGTGAGGACGACGATGAAACCAAGATTGGGTTTTGCCCCCATAGCTGGCCATAACCGCTGACTCACGCCTCGGCATTGAATTAAAGAGGCTCTGGATGTGTTGTTGGGGTACAGAAGTCCATGCTACTTCCACATATTGCCAAAGTTGATCTGTAGCAGCGGGTGGTATATCCTGGTCCAGTCGTTACGCATTCATCGAGCATAGGCGAGAGATCAGGAGAACAGGACGGTCAAAGCAGCAATTCAGTTAGATAGGAGACAAAGAAGTCTTAAATATCACGTGTCACGTGCAGTCATCCACAATCCTGTTGCAATGCGGATCTTCGCGGGTTTGGGAGAGTAAGAGGCTCCAACAATTCAGAGATATAACGTTAGCTGGTTAACGTATGTGACATGCTAGGGGTGCGAAAATGGAACCCAATACACTCCAAAAGTGAGGACGACGATGAAACCAACATTGGGTTTTGCCCCCATAGCTGGTCATAACCGCTGACTCACGCCTCGGCATTGAATTAAAGAGGCTCTGGATGTGTTGTTGGGGTACAGAAGTCCATGCTACTTCCACATATCGCCAAAGTTGATCTGCAGCAGCGGGTGGTATATCCTGGTCCAGTCGTTACGCATTCATCGAGCATAGGCGAGAGATCAGGAGAACAGGACGGCCAATGCAGCAATTCAGTTAGATAGGAGACAAAGAAGTCTTAAAAATCACGTGTCACGTGCAGTCATCCATTATCCTGTTGCAATGCGGATCTTCGCGGGTTTGGGAGAGTAACAGGCTCCAACAATTCAGAGATATAACGTTAGCTGGTTAACGTATATGACATGCTAGGGGTGCGGAAATGGAACCCAATACACTCCAAAAGTGAGGACGACGATGAAACCAACATTGGGTTTTGCCCCCATAGCTGGCCATAACCGCTGACTCACGCCTCGGCATTGAATTAAAGAGGCTCTGGATGTGTTGTTGGGGTACAGAAGTCCATGCTACTTCCACATATCGCCAAAGTTGATCTGCAGCAGCGGGTGGTATATCCTGGTCCAGTCGTTACGCATTCATCGAGCATAGGCGAGAGATCAGGAGAACAGGACGGCCAAGGCAGCAATCCAGTTAGATAGGAGACAAAGAAGTCTTAAATATCACGTGTCACGTGCAGTCATCCATTATCCTGTTGCAATGCGGATCTTCGCGGGTTTGGGAGAGTAACAGGCTCCAACAATTCAGTGATATAACGTTAGCTGGTTAACGTATATGACATGCTAGGGGTGCGGAAATGGAACCCAATACACTCCAAAAGTGAGGACGACGATGAAACCAACATTGGGTTTTGCCCCCATAGCTGGCCATAACCGCTGACTCACGCCTCGGCATTGAATTAAAGAGGCTCTGGATGTGTTGTTGGGGTACAGAAGTCCATGCTACTTCCACATATCGCCAAAGTTGATCTGTAGCAGCGGGTGGTATATCCTGGTCCAGTCGTTACGCATTCATCGAGCATAGGCGAGAGATCAGAACAGGACGGCCAAGGCAGCAATTCAGTTAGATAGGAGACAAAGAAGTCTTAAATATCACGTGTCACGTGCAGTCATCCATTATCCTGTTGCAATGCGGATCTTCGTGGGTTTGGGAGAATAACAGGCTCCAACAATTCAGAGATATAACGTTAGCTGGTTAACGTATATGACATGCTAGGGGTGCGGAAATGGAACCCAATACACTCCAAAAGTGAGGACGACGATGAAACCAACATTGGGTTTTGCCCCCATAGCTGGCCATAACCGCTGACTCACGCCTCGGCATTGAATTAAAGAGGCTCTGGATGTGTTGTTGGGGTACAGAAGTCCATGCTACTTCCACATATTGCCAAAGTTGATCTGTAGCAGCGGGTGGTATATCCTGGTCCAGTCGTTACGCATTCATCGAGCATAGGCGAGAGATCAGGAGAACAGGACGGTCAAAGCAGCAATTCAGTTAGATAGGAGACAAAGAAGTCTTAAATATCACGTGTCACGTGCAGTCATCCATAGTCCTGTTGCAATGCGGATCTTCGCGGGTTTGGGAGAGTAACAGGCTCCAACAATTCAGAGATATAACGTTAGCTGGTTAACGTATGTGACATGCTAGGGGTGCGGAAATGGAACCCAATACACACCAAAAGTGAGGACTACGATGAAACCAATATTGGGTTTTGCCCCCATAGCTGGCCATAACCACTGACTCACGCCTCGGCATTGAATTAAAGAGGCTCTGGATGTGTTGTTGGGGTACAGAAGTCCATGCTACTTCCACATATCGCCAAAGTTGATCTGTAGCAGCGGGTGGTATATCCTGGTCCAGTCGTTACGCATTCATCGAGCATAGGCGAGAGATCAGGAGAACAGGACGGTCAAGGCAGCAATTCAGTTAGATAGGAGACAAAGAAGTCTTAAATATCACGTGTCACGTGCAGTCATCCATAATCCTGTTGCAATACGGATCTTCGCGGGTTTGGGAGAGTAACAGGCTCCAACAATTCAGAGATATAACGTTAGCTGGTTAACGTATGTGACATGCTAGGGGTGCGGAAATGGAACCCAATACACTCCAAAAGTGAGGACTACGATGAAACCAATATTGGGTTTTGCCCCCATAGCTGGCCATAACCACTGACTCACGCCTCGGCATTGAATTAAAGAGGCTCTGGATGTGTTGTTGGGGTACAGAAGTCCATGCTACTTCCACATATTGCCAAAGTTGATCTGTAGCAGTGGGTGGTATATCCTGGTCCAGTCGTTACGCATTCATCGAGCATAGGCGAGCGATCAGGTGAACAGGACGGCCAAGGCAGCAATTCAGTTAGATAGGAGACAAAGAAGTCTTAAAAATCACGTGTCACGTGCAGTCATCCATTATCCTGTTGCAATGCGGATCTTCGCGGGTTTGGGAGAGTAACAGGCTCCAACAATTCAGAGATATAACGTTAGCTGGTTAACGTATATGACATGCTAGGGGTGCGGAAATGGAACCCAATACACTCCAAAAGTGAGGACGACGATGAAACCAACATTGGGTTTTGCCCCCATAGCTGGCCATACCCGCTGACTCACGCCTCGGCATTGAATTAAAGAGGCTCTGGATGTGTTGTTGGGGTACAGAAGTCCATGCTACTTCCACATATCGCCAAAGTTGATCTGCAGCAGCGGGTGGTATATCCTGGTCCAGTCGTTACGCATTCATCGAGCATAGGCGAGAGATCAGGAGAACAGGACGGCCAAGGCAGCAATTCAGTTAGATAGGAGACAAAGAAGTCTTAAATATCACGTGTCACATGCAGTCATCCATTATCCTGTTGCAATGCGGATCTTCGCGGGTTTGGGAGAGTAACAGGCTCCAACAATTCAGAGATATAACGTTAGCTGGTTAACGTATATGACATGCTAGAGGTACGGAAATGGAACCCAATACACTCCAAAAGTGAGGACGACGATGAAACCAATACTGGGTTTTGCCCCCATAGCAGGCCATAAGCACTGACTCACGCCTCGGCATTGAATTAAAGAGGCTCTGGATGTGTTGTTGGGGTACAGAAGTCCATGCTACTTCCACATATTGCCAAAGTTGATCTGTAGCAGCGGGTGGTATATCCTGGTCCAGTCGTTACGCATTCATCGAGCATAGGCGAGAGATCAGGAGAACAGGACGGCCAAGGCAGCAATTCAGTTAGATAGGAGACAAAGAAGTCTCAAATATCACGTGTCACGTGCAGTCATCCATAATCCTGTTGCAATGCGGATCATCGCGTGTTTGGGAGAGTAAGAGGCTCCAACAATTCAGAGATATAACGTTAGCTGGTTAACGTATATGACATGCTAGGGGTGCGGGAGTGGAACCCAATACACTCCAAACACTAAAACGGTGTGCAGGAGCAGTATTGCGATGCATAAGGCTACAGTTCAAAAGCCTCTCACCATTGTGTCTCCAGGCCCTATTCCGACAATCCTGGGGGTGCGGTCAGATTGTCGGTAAAAACAATGTCGTTCCAGTAGGTTGTCCATGACCGTCGCTCATCGCACCATTGCCGGCGTAAACGCAGCAATGGATGCCTTGCGGCCAGTCCACTCTGCTGCAAACGACGTCGAACGGTACGCTCGGACACTGATGTTGCGCAACATACCTAATTTGTTGTGATACGGTCCGTGATGTGTCAGAGCCATCCATCACTGCCACGCGTTCAATGTGCCTGTCGTCGCGTGTAGTTGTGCAACGAGCTGAGTGCAATCGGTCACGTCCGTCCATCGTTTCCTCCTGCACCCAGAAATAACAGCTCCGTATCACAGTCGTTCCTTTCGCCCAACACGATCAGCGGTTTCTGTGAAGCATAATCTGCTATCCTTATAGGCAACTATTGTTCCTCGGTCGAACTCCTAAATATGCTCGTTTTTTTCTTCTACGAGGCTTAGCGAGGCAACCACACGAAAGAATAGTTCCAGTAGGTATACGCTGCCTTCTGTTCCCCCTTCATACTGCATTTTTTGGTTGCGGTAGTGGCGCCTGCGATGTGCGCCCGCGCTGAAATGCTAACAACGTGTATCTCTCGTCGCCGCAGACTACTGCTGCCAATTTCACCTGATCTGGACGCTTCCTTCGGGTTGTTGCAATTTTGGTGGCCAGCAGTGGTTTGCTGCTGCGGCCGCTCAATTTTGAATATTACAGCAGAACATTGCAACGAAAGCACACCCTGTTCCTTTGTCATACGCTACGTACTGTGAGGAGATTGCTTGTTTCGAATACATAGAACCCAAAATTTATTGGTCTAGACTACCAATTTATACAGTATGAGCAGTTTTGATTCGTTAGGTAACGGAGTATCTCTTCAAATGTGCCATTAAAGCACACAGTTTCATTTTAATGACTACCTTTAATGAGGTTCAACGATGAATCGAGATCAGTATTCCCATACAAATCTGCGTTCAAAGCACGACAAAATCTCTATTGAAAATGAAGGTTCCGTACTCCAACAACTTGCTATTATAATGCTTTGTGAGAAAGTCTTGCTCCTTTAGGGGCACTGACTGGAAATGTGTTACTCAACATATTACTACATTAAACAAATTTATGATGAGTACTCCTTTTCGTGCGTTACAGGTGGACCAGCAGGAACGCACTTGGTATTAAGAATGAAAAGAAAATAAAGAAGTTCGACTTCGTATCACTCTCTGGTTCTCACCGTTAACATGAGAAGCACATCTTGAATGTAGTATGTCAGTACCACTTATACTTTTTTGTTCACTTGTCTCAAGAAAAGACTTCGTGGAACCCCTCCCCCCCCCCTTTCCCAACCACGTGCTGAGGTCACTCAACTAGGGCAGCAGCAAGCAAATGTCACTCATCCACTGCACCAGTGCTGGTCCTGATAACGAGATCATGCACCCCACTTCCCCTGGGCCAATAAGAATCCGGCACCCCACTACGCAGTCTTCTTAATGTACATCCAGTAGCATAAGCGTCGTCATTTACATTCTGTTCATGGTAATCAAAAGGATCACCATGAAACGCTATTAGCAGAAGTATATATTCGTCATGATAAAGAGGATTGTCACATTTGAAAGTAGGTATTAGTCCACCGCTATTAATATCATTTTTAACCAATATCCTATGTGTTTACGTTTAGTCATTTTTTTCCCCAACAGCGCAATACACCCCTACGCTGTACTAGCAGAAATGATAAAGAAGGGTGTAGCCGATTACAAATCTAAGCGCCATCATAGTGGTTGACCTTCCAGATTTATCGGAGCCGTCGGAGTATCTTCACAAAATACTTCTATTAGGCATTATCTGTAAAATGACAGGTAGCTAATCAAAATGTGAGAATGTATGTGTGACAGCTGATGATAACAATGATATATTAATCCAAATGGAGAATATCCAAAAGCCTCGTACTAGAGTACAACATATGTGGTACCAGTGGGACTCTCTACACAGTATGATGCACAACATTGTGAAACGTCCCCTTAGAAAAATTGTACACGACTGTGCTTAAACTGACACACAATAGTTTTAAGCGCAACGCAATCTGACTTCCAAAAATCCCTACGAAAGAATGGCCCTGACTAACACTAACCTATACGTTTCACAAATCACTTACCTCACAAAAATCTTCGTTACTCAAGCTACTGCAATACAGCGAGCGCCACTACTGCTAGCTAAATAAAAGATTCAAACTACTGAAGGCACTAACTACTGATAGGCATAGTTAGCAAATGAAAGATTTTAATACAGAACAAACAATGTATTTACCTTAATAGTCATAATATATATATCAGTTCATGACATCCAGTCTTACAAATTTCAAAACTCCGCCATTTCTCTCCCCACGTCCACCACTGCTGGCGGCTCACCTCCAACTGCGCAACGCTATGCGCTGTTAGCATCCAGCTGCCTCTGCTCACAATGTTAGACAACAATGCAAACTAAACACACACTGCGCACAGCACAGCCAGTGATTTTTCATACCGAGCGCTAAGCGGCGTTACCAATAAGAAAACCTAAACAGCCTACTTACAATTGAGAGGGAGAAGACAAGTGAGTACCAGCCAGCCCATACACGAAGCGACATCCATAGGTGTTGAAGAAGTATATATGACCGATGAGAATGGAGAAGCGGTTCTGAAACTAACTTCAGGAGACCCACACATTTATATTAAATACTCAAGTATTGTCTATTTGTGGGAACTATACTGTGTGTTAGCAAGCACAGCAGATAGATTGTGGTGCTTGTGCCTGTATGTCAAAGCAGTGTGCTATGACTTTGTAGGCTATTTACGGACTCCTAGTGTAAATGTCAATAAATTAAAACAAACAATTTATATATATTCCAGTGTTCATCCAGAGCCAAGTCTACAACCGATGACACTAGAAGCATGAGATCTGCAGACGAAATAACCATGAATGTAGGTGCACCTATTGGTTTGAAAGCAATTCAGGCTAAACAAAGGTCTATAGAAATCAATTATTTGCAGCATATTGCGGAATGGAAGTATAGCAATGTAAATATACATAAATAGGTACTAACATATCGTACAAAACTTTCCCTATTTGTGCCCATACCTACATTGAATATTTTATATCCACAGAGCACTGGAGAGGGAGATAGAGAAAAGAATATCAGTACTACTGCCAAAGAGAGACATTAATACATACGCACACCAGTGCAGTTGCTACTGCCCCTGCCACTGTGACCACAACCGCCATTGCCATTACGAACGTGCAGTACAGCGGCTAACCACATGTAGGTCAATAAGCCGGTGGACGGTGACTGCCAGAAGCGCATACACTTCAGACAGTTGTCGGGAGAGGTAAAAGCATTGCCACACTCACCCACCTTTGCAACTACCTAGCATGTAAAAGTTTGCAGTGAACAGAGGTAAATCACCTACCAGCACACACCTCATTCACAACTCGCTACCCATGAGCTACCAAGCGCCTACACAAATACACGTAGACCTTAGAAGGGGTTTACAGCTATGCCGATTCTGACAGTGGCAATAGTGTTTGAATGTGAATTAAGTGTTAACATAAACTCATAGCTGATGTAGCATACTGCGTATGATGTTTCATTCATAAACAGTAACTAATCAAAACCAACTCGTTAAGCTACTGTGAGTACACACATATGATGTGATAAGATGATACAAAATACAGAATTTTTAAAACTGTATACAGTGCTGCTATAACTAATATCCTATGTGTTTACGCTTAGTCATTTTCTTCCCCAACAGCGCAATACACCCCTACGCTGTACTAGTAGAAATGATAAAGAAGGCTGCAGCCGATTACAAATCTAAGCGCTATGCCGATTCTGACAGTGGCAATAGTGTTTGAATGTGAATTAAGTGTTAACATAAACTCATAGCTGTTGTAGCATACTGCGTATGATGTTTCATTCATAAACAGTAACTAATCAAAACCAACTCGTTAAGCTACTGTGAGTACACACATATGATGTGATAAGATGATACAAAATACAGAATTTTTAAAACTGTATACAGTGCTGCTAAGATTGTTTATAAATATATGTCAATCATTCACCTAGTTGGTTGAGAACTCTCAACTAGTGAAGAAGCTGCCTGACATTAAATTAACCGTCTTATGTGCCGTACAGTCTAACCAATAGCGCCAGTAAAGGCTTCAGTGTGGAAGCGCATACTTATCATGTGTTCTATCCTGTGGTGGTTTTCGAGAATCAGAAATACAGTGATACCAAAATCGTATTATCCCTGGACGAGTGGATTCGCCAATGTAATATGTAAATGCAAATTGCTAATGTTCCACGGAAATACTTAGCTGCCTTCATTGAATGTGGATGATCATATGAGAACCACAAGAGGCTTTCCATGAAACGTTAAACTGTATAACTAGAGTTAGTGAACTCAGCCATGAGAACAAATTTTTGAAAATCTAGTTTACAAGCGCATACCCAAAAGGAACTGAACTAATTTTCTGTTGGGCAGAGCTTTTAAAGTACCACGTTTGGCCACTAGGAGCGCTTACAGCGAACTTTCCAGAGTCAGCAAACACAGTGCTGCCCCAAAGAAGATCAATACTACTTCCTGCACAGTTTATAGTGACAAATGTTCATGTGATTTCCGTTTTTGCAATGCATAATTTTCGTAAATGACGAATGGCTGTGAAATTCTGACTTTTTTTCTGGAAAAAATTGGAACAGAAATGTTTAAAACAAGGACGACGCTATAAGGAAAACTCAAGTTTTTGAGCAGTTCTCCGGTTGCAAAAATGGTGAATTGTGTGTTGTAGACGGACTTCGTTCTGGTCGTCCTTCCACGACCTGAACACATGAAATTGTTGAAACATTTGCGTGATCTTCAACGAAGATCGACGACAAACCACTGATAAACTTCTGGAGCTCTGTGGAGTGAATTGTAGTTTAGGGCAGCGAGTTGTGACAGAAGATTTGGGAATGAAAACAGTTGCTGCAAAATTCTTACCACAACTGTTGGTGGCTGAACAAAAACAAGGTCGCGTTTTCAACGAAGAGTCCTAAAATGATCGAATTTTTTTTTAAATTATGACACGTGATGAACTTGGAGGTATCCTTACGATCCTGAATCAAAGAAACAATAAAGCCAATGGAAGACATTATTTCGCCTCAACCCAAGAAAGCTTGTTAGGTGAAATCAAAGAATTAAAAAAATGCTGATTTGGTTTTTCGTTATGAGAGGAGTAGTCTATTCAGAGTCAGTTCTGCAGGCTCAGACAGTTATCGAAACTACCTACTTGGAAGTTCTGAAAAGATTGCACAACAGTGTGCACCGGAAGTGGCCTGATTTGTGGTATTTTTGTGACTCTATATATATATTATCGAAAACATTATTCTATCGCAAATACCAGCTACCACAAGAGATTTTGCATGACATCAATGGAGTAATGTACCAGATGTTCAGTGAAAACAGAGCATCTCACCACCTAAAAATGTGAAGCATAACAGCTGTATCACATTGACGACATTGCATTGGAAAACCAGGGTCAAATACGGAAATATGTCGTCTTCCGGTAGCATATGAAGTTTGACGTCTTTTATTTGAACCAGACATATTCCATGTTCTGAAACGGTTGATGCGGGATAATCTTTATTGTAGCTTTCAAAAAAGGATAGTACGAATTTAAGACTTATTTACGAAGCACATTTACGAACAGACGTAACTTTCACTGAATTTATTACCCTGGAATCAGATACAGATTGGCTTTCTGATCACTAATAAAATGGGAAAATTAAATGATGGACGATACAAACAAAACTTGCTGTTTAAAAGAGTGTTCCACTGTGTTATTGTGACCATATTTTAGGAGTCCAAACATATGTTTGTATGTTGACAGAAGAATACGAGCAATAGAAACAAGATCAACATAATTTGATAACTGTATCCAGCCAGCAGCTGAATGACAGAATCTAGTGGCATGAGCCATAAGTTAAGGTAAAAGTTGAAACAATGCATGGGAGTCTTAAAAGCTCTAGTGAAACGAGCAACGAAACTCTTCAATGTCGTACTACAAAAATGTAACCACTGAGAGATGTGATGAAAGGATAACTACAAAATCGATGAAACTGAAAAAGCCCTCCTGTAAATATTGCGGAAACAAAAGCTCGGGAAGAAAGTAATGAAATCCCTCTGTGTTTACCTTCTGTTAGGAAATTGGAACGCGCTCAAGACTGTGAAATGACTTTCAAAATGTCAAATAGCAGAAATAAGTCGTCGATTCCTTTCTAGCTTTATTAGATTCAGATTTTGGCTAGTGACTAGCCAATATCAGTGCAAAATTTCAGAGTTATTTACTCATGCTCTGTACGTCTACAGCTGTTGTTCGCGCTCCTGTCACAGTTCATTCGAAATTACTGCAACAGAGAACCGAACAACAGATGTAGACGTACTAGGGCATCTATAAATAACATACTGTTAACCCATCAATTCTGAGGTTTTCGTGACTGATTAACGTTTTAATAGTTATTGGCAAGGGAATCTTCATTTTTTCGAGGGTTGTGGTAGAGTTTATAGTGATGTGTAGAATAAATGGAACATCCCAAAATGTCATGTTCGTAATATACACCGTCTTCTTGAAGTTCGCTGCGTATGGGAGGGCCTGTCACTCCGATCTTGTGGAGGTTGAAACGTCCCCTTAGAACAATTTATACAAGACTGTGCTTAAACTGACACACAATATATATATATATATATATATATATATATATATATATATATATATATATATATATATATATATATATATATATTGCGCAACGCAATCTGACTTTCAATAATCCCTACAAGAGAATGGCCCTGACTAACATTAATCTACACGTTTCACAAATCACTTACCACACAAAAATCTTCGTTACTCGAACTACTGCAATACAGCGAGCACCACTACTGCCAGCTAACTAAAAGATTCAAACTACGGAAGTCACTAACTACTGATAGGCACAGTTAGCAAATGAAAGATTTTAATAGAGAACAAACAATGTATTTACCTTAATGGTCATAATATATATATCAGTTCGTGACACCAATTCTTACAAATTTCAAAACTCCGCCATCTCTCTCCCCACGTCCACCACTGCTGGCGGCTCACCTCCAACTGCGCAACGCTACCCGCTGTTAGCATCCAGCTGCCGCTGCCCAACACTACAATGGCAGACAACAATGCAAACTAAACACAGACTGCGCACAGCACAGACCAGTGATTTTCATACAGAGCGCTACGTGGCGGCGGCGTTACCAATAAAAAAAAACTAAACAGCCTACTTACATAGCCCCCATGCTCCCCACAAAAAATTTACAAGTTGTTTTGGGCAGTGGCCAATACAGATTTGAAAATATTTTTCATAATTAGAATAACAAAGAAATGAAATGCACACACTTATCGATACAATGTTGGTCAAAAGCTAAAATTTTCTCACAGTCCATAAAGACAATCATGATCATTCATCAAAGTAAAATTGCAGTGTTTTTCTCAAAGTCTGAGTAGTAAAAGAAAATGCACACGGAAGTAGTGGATTTCCATGCAGTCTTGAAGAAGTAGTGTTGTCCTTTCAACGGAAAGACAGTAGACTCTTGACATTCAGACAGGTAATGGGCCGCAACAGAGCAAACCCACAGCAGAGTCAGTCGAAGTTGAAGACTATTGGTAGGTAGGTCATCACAGAGCAGACCCACTGTAGTCCTGGTAGAGATTAGGGTATTGGAGGACCACCAGAGGTACAGACCCACTGCAGTCCATGTAGAAATAATGGTATTGGTGGGCCATTGAAGGTGCAGACCCACTTCAGTCCTTGTAGAGATGGCCAACAGCCATCTGTTGCGAATGTGCAGGTGCACAATCACCCTCGAAGTGTCTTGCGGAGAATATAGCAAGTCCATAAACCACCACTTGTCCAATCACAAAGAATTTGTTTGAAATGTCCTTAGAACCAGCAATGCTGTTGTCCAGTCCCTTGCTGAATTATTAACACATGTGCAAACACTAACAGTCCCTACTTCTCACATATTGTCCATATGCTATGACCAACAGAAACGTGTGCAGTGAAATGTAATTTACAAGTTACTTAATTTGATGAACTGGTGTCAATTACAGTTTTATAACATAAGAATGCAATAACAAAGGTACAAAATACATCTTTAAAGGACATAACAATACAGATAACATTTGCAGTAGTACAGGCTTCAAAAAAGAATCGAAATAGCAAATACATCAGTGTTACAAAAATTATAAGTACATACATAAAAGATCAGAATAACTTTTGAAACATCAACTTCACACATGAGCATTAGAACAAAATAGAATAAATAATGTCTAAACATCTTTACAAAGTAAATAACATGTTATTAATGCAAATTATATTTGAGGATAACAGTATTCCTCATCATAGTGAATGTAGCTGAATATTAGAAAATTCTACAACATAAGTCTTATCAGATGAACATATAAAGACAGGAAGAACATAAATACACATGGGTACACAGACACATAGTGGGATAACACAAGGAAAGGACAGGGTTTGTTTTACTGCAGTATTTTGCAAACAAAACTTTCTTTACTTCTCGGAGATCTCCCTTCGTTCTTCATTATTTCCAAAAAGTCCTATCTATACCTGATTTCTGTACTTTTTTCGTATAACTTCTCAATACATTTCTTCCAATCCATCGCAAATTATTCTCTTATATAGGCTACCCCCTCTTAAGCTAACTTAAATCTACTGAGCTAAGATGCTTAACTAAGGGATGAGGCAATGCAGCAGCACAAAACAATTTACACAAACAGCAATGTTAAAAAATGGAAATTGGCAAAAAAAGGCAGCAATATTACAACTAATATAAGGCAATGCGCAGCAAACAAGAAAAATAAATCAGTAATAAAATTGGCTTAACCTAGTAATACAAAGTGACATTCAGTAGCACTATGAATGGCAAACAGCCACAGCAAATGCTATAACTTATACTTAAATCTGACAAAGCTCAATCAGAAAAAATGTTACACTAAAGACAACAATACAGATAAGGAAAATGTCTATTCACGTCTTAATGTCTATGCAATGAAAGTGGTGCACCACAAAAATTTATTGTAAAAAAATATTACCAAGTACTTGAAAAGACAATTCTGTATGCAATTTCTGTGAAGGGAAATGTCTTTTTGTGCTACTTCGTTTTTTTTAAGTACATCATAAAGTTATTATTTACTGGATCTGTAGGCATAAAATATTTATATTAGTACATCCATAAAATTTATTTTAACCAATGCTTCAGTGCAGTTAGAAACTAGATATTAAACAAAATGAGTAAATAAATGCATAAAGCAAGCCACATGGCATTTCTCTCAACTAGCAGGACAATAGCCATGAAATGTTTCTCGTCGTTTCATTAGGCATTTTAGTAAATATAATAAATTAAGAGCTCCACAGTGTAATCATATGTTTTCAAGTTTGAGCGTGTCGTATTTGCGATGCTTTCTACAAAGGAATCTCAATAGCGAGGATAATGACCTCTTTTTTTTTCTCCACCTGTGCCTCTGACAGGCACACACTAATGGCTTTCTTTTGTCAGGTGGTTGTCGCGCAGCTGGGTGCCCACGACGCATTACATGCAGGTGGTCACTTAACTGTCTTATCGAAATATTTACGACATCAGTTTCCGCTACAGTGGCAGTCTCATATAAAAAATATTTCATAGGTCAAGAATTTGCGTTACAATCAGTAGAAACAAAATCTTATTGATATAACAGTGTCCAAAAAATTTTCGTCAGCATAGTAATACATTCACGCATTTAGATACATTTCATAACTCTTAAAGTACGATTCTTGGTTTCCAACAACCTTTTTCACAAACCAGAGTCCCTAACCACTACTCAATATTCCTTGCTTTATTACACATACACATATTCGTAGACACTTCTTCAATATCTCATCATAATAAATATGTAGCATAATCACATTCCTCATATAGCATCAGCTTATTGATCATAAACATACCGCAACAGCGTAATACACATAGTCATCGTAATAATATCGTAACACCTCAGTCAACTCTCAAAATCGTCGTAGCTTCCTCCAATAATTTCAAAACATAAAAAAGTTCTCTGCTCATGTCAAAAGTGTCATCTACCTCAACCGTACTTTAAAAATCGTGATCCCATACCAAATATGTCATTCAAAGCTCTCATAGTATCACAATGGTTCCGAGAAAATATGAACAGTTCACAAAATACAACTTCGTAAGTGTGAAGTTATCCAATGGTGTAATTACGTAAACATCTGTCACTGATGTAGTAAAGTAAATGTTTGTCTCTCTCAGTTAAATGATCAGATAGCTGTGTAATTTATGTGTTAGAGAAATATGGTACCGATGTGTAAAGTTGTATAAGCAAATACCATATTAGCTAGGGCTCCTTGTGCTTGCCAAACACATGGTACACAAAGTAGACGTGTACCCCCCTGAGGATAAATGTAATTATATCCTCAGGTGTTACAGATTACAGCAATGGAATGAAATGTATCACGGAAAACCTTTGTATCATTGTACTTCAAATATCTTTAAAAATAAATGTTTTAAGTACGAAATTAATCACTCAAAGACGTGTACTGTAGCGATAAACAGTGCGTCTTGTTGTAAGATAATTATGTGGAAGTGTCATAGTTATCGTCCTCTGTAAGCAAAGTTCTGCTGAAGTCAATGTACTTACCTCGTAATAAACGAAGTGAATTGCTTTGTGTATAAATATCTTAGTTATTACGCTTATTGCCGTGATGAAGTAAGTACTGTACTGTACGTATTGTTGTGCTACAGAAAAGGCTGTCTCATTGTAGCTATACCACAAACGTTACTACTAAAACATGTTTTACTTTCCAGAAAAATTCAGAAAAACTGTGCAGATATAAAACAGATAAACTGCAAAAGCAACATTGTAAATTGTCACTCATTAGTAGCGTCGTGATAAAATCGTGTAGCTGTCACATAAACTAACCACTGTATTATCTGGTATCTCACAGAAAGTACTTTAAATCCAGGATGTATTTTCAAGTGAACCAAAATGTTGCATTAAAATCTGATTAGCAGTACTGGTAACTGTTCTAAGTATGTCAGCCTTATATTCGTTACGTAATCGTGCAACTAACAAGCAAGAATGTACACGCACAATAACACTGTAATGTCTGTTCACAATAACAATGCATTCGTAATTTCAGTTAAAATAAGTTCTCTTGGTTCTTGACTGGTTAGTAAGCTTCAAACATTGTTGCATGTTAACAATTTCTTAAGTCTGACAAAGCATACTAGTAATGTAAAGTGAAAAGTTATATGGTAAAGACGAAGATAAAGGCAGATTATCTTTCAATAAACGGTTTTACATGTGAAATGCGGTGCAATCATTTACCCTTTCTAGTGCGCAGAGTTTCAGCTTCCAAGTAATTATCATGTTGTATACGTCGGCACGGAATGCTAAAATTTTTTCTGAAGGTTAGCGTCTACGTTATTTTTCTCTGAGCCAGCCGGCGCACGCGGCTGCCTGCGGTGTAAATCATTGTCTGTCTCTTTGTTGGCGCGCGCCGTTAATGGGATTAGGGGACCTAACTTCTAAAAATTCACCTTGCCGAGAGGGCCCTACCCTGTTTGAAGCTCGCCAGTTCTGATGGATTTCCGGTCTGTCATTATGATTATACCGTCTGTCGTCATGTCGGTAGTTCCTGAAATTTCTTGTTTGTCGGTCATGTGGTGGCGAATTTCTCCCTGAATTATCACTGCGTGGTGGACCCTTGCGTCTGAAGTTATTCTGTCTCCCGTGATAATAATAGTTCTGGTTGCCATATTGTCTGTTTCTATGATTGTCTCTGTCATATTCATTACTACGGAAATGCGATTTTTCTCTGTAATTATTACTCTGCCAGTGGTTGTCATATGGGTGGTGTCTGTTTTGGTCACGATTTGTGTTGTGAGAATAGCCTTGTCGTGTCCAGTTGTTATTTCTTTCATCGCGGAATTGCGACGGATATGACCTGTAATTATTGTGCTTCTGTTTTCGCGTTCCGCTATTGTCAGTGTCAATTTCCAATTCTTGTAAGAGTCCCTGAAAAGCTTCAATGTCGTCTTTGCAACGTCCTGCCAAAATAATATGTCGTAAATGTTCAGGCAATTTCATTAAGCAAATGTGGATGAGTTCTGTGGGGATGTATGGGTTTGAAAGATATTGATTCTTATGTAACATGTCTTCAAAATATTTCACAAGACTGGAAAATTCAGATTGTTCGAAATGTTTCATCATAATGATGCCATGTCTTACTCGATCTTGTGTGGCTTGAGGCCAATATGCTGAGAGGAAGGCGTGGTAAAATTCTCCTTCACTGTGGCAATCGTGAATGACCGATCGCATTCTTACAGCTGGTTCATTCTCTAAATAGCCACACATAAATTCTAATCTGTGCTCTAGTGACAAGTTGGGAGGAAAACAATGAGAGAATTGATGGAGCCACGCTTGTGGATGAATGTCGTTGCCAGAATTCTTAAATGTTTTGAATTTACGTGTAGTAATGAACAGCTTATAGTCAAAATCATCGTGTCGGCGGGTAGCATATCGGTCATTGTTACGTCGTGTCGGCGGTTCCATCTCAAAATTCGGTGCACCTTGCCAATTTCTTTCACAATTTCCGAAATGCCCTGTGTTATTATTTTGTGGCTTTTCCGTATTTATAAGTCCCTCTTCCCGTATTGGAGCGCGAGTGTCCTCTGAAATACGTATTTGTTGTATTACCTGTGTCAGCTGATCTTGTACTTCCCGGATTTCTCTTTGGTGTTGCGTACTAATTTGATTCAGACTTGGTTTGAATTTCCTAATTTGTTCGCACTCTTCTGTGTCATTAAAGACTACCGGTTTTGTGTCATTCAAATTATCATCTACCTTCGTAGACAAATTAGTGAACTGATCCGAAAGTTCGGCTACTTTCTCCAATAGTGAACACATTTCCTCACTGTGTTTTTCTGAACCAAGTTTCAGAGAGTTCATTTGTGTTGGAATCGAATCTACTGTGTCCTTTAAGTTTTCCTGAGTTCTTGCAAGTTGCGTAACCGAATCGGTGGATGCAACTGAGTCCATTTTAGCTTGCAAGGTGTCGTGATTTTCATGAACAACAGTTTGCAATTCTTTTATGGCTGCTTCGTGATTCTGTAATGCGTTTTCATGCCGCGAAATAATAGGTTGAAAATGGTCACAAATTTGTGTTTTTACGTCATTACGGATTTTTTGACATTTCGATTCAATGTTATGTAACTCAGTAGTTAAATCTTCACGTATTTGTTCAAGTGTGGTGTCTAACGTCCGAAGATTTTGTTCCATTGTGTCTAACTTTTGAAGCTTTTGCTGTGTTTGTCTCTGATTTTGTTCCATTGTGTCTAACTTTTGAAGCTTTTGCTGTGTTTTCCTCTGATTTTGTTCCATTGTGTCTAACTTTTGAAGATTATGTTCCATTGTGTCCAACTGTTGCAGTGTTTGTCGCTGATTATGTTCCATTGTGTCTAACTTTTGAAGATTTTGTTCCACTGTGTCTAACTTTTGAAGCTTTTGTCCCATTTGTTGCATTAACTGTAATAACAGTGCACTGGTGTCTGAAACATGTTCCTTAGTGCTATTCGGAAATGTATTTGAACCGGCAATATTCGCAGTTTGAAAAACAGAAAATGTGTCTTGACTTATTTGAGAAACCGGTGAGGACGCAAAACCTGAATCTACAGTATTTGCAAGAATGTGTCCTGTCATTTCGGACTCCTGAGGCGAGCGGTTGCCAACCGATCGATCGATAATGCTTCCCTGTTCACTAATTGTCTCACTGTCTAAACCACTGTTTGCAGCCAGCTCCATTTCCCTATGTACAATTACCAAATTACTACATTGAACATTAGTTAATTCATTACATGATGGCGCTAACACACTGCTTTCGTCTTCACTGTCATTTCTCAGTTTACTTTGGAGCCTAGTATTACGTTTTTCACACGCCATTATAGTCACAATATTTCACACGACAACACAGAAAAGCACAATTTGAAGAGCAAAATAAGAAAACACATTAATATAGCACTGAAAATAATAACTAGTTAATTGCAAGCGCAGCTGCGAAATACTTCTTGCAAAAACTACATGGATGCCAAAACTGTTTTACTGTACAAAAATGAAAGACTGCAACTACAAAGGAAATTCTCTCTATGATTACGAGCTAGCAATAAACAAAGGCTACACTAACTACACAAACTACAAAGAAAATCAGAAGATTCCAGTGAGGTATCCTTGGCTAAGGGTCGACATATGAAACGTCCCCTTAGAACAATTTATACAAGACTGTGCTTAAACTGACACACAATACGTTTTTTTTTGTTTTTTTTTGCGCAACGCAATTTGACTTTCAGTAATCCCTACAAGAGAATGGCCCTGACTAACATTAATCTACACGTTTCACAAATCACTTACCACACAAAAATCTTCGTTACTCGAACTACTGCAATACAGCGAGCACCACTACTGCCAGCTAACTAAAAGATTCAAACTACGGAAGTCACTAACTACTGATAGGCACAGTTAGCAAATGAAAGATTTTAATAGAGAACAAACAATGTATTTACCTTAATGGTCATAATATATATATCAGTTCGTGACACCAATTCTTACAAATTTCAAAACTCCGCCATCTCTCTCCCCACGTCCACCACTGCTGGCGGCTCACCTCCAACTGCGCAACGCTACCCGCTGTTAGCATCCAGCTGCCGCTGCCCAACACTACAATGGCAGACAACAATGCAAACTAAACACAGACTCCGCACAGCACAGCCAGTGATTTTCATACAGAGCGCTACGTGGCGGCGGCGTTACCAATAAAAAAAAACTAAACAGTCTACTTACAAGGTGTGCAGGGAATCATGCGTGTCCCTCGACCTTAAAAAAAAAGTTCAAATGTGTGTGAAAAAGTATGCTACTTACGACTTAGATGCTAAGGTCATCAGTCGCTAAGCTTACACAACCAAAATCATCCTAAGGACAAACACACACACCCATGCCCGAGGGAGGACTCGAACCTCCGCTGTGACCAGCCGCAGAGTCCATGACTGCAGCGCCTTTTTTTTTTAACCTCATTTTGTTTGCTTTTGTTCGTTGCATCTGCTCGGGGCGGACGTCGTAAGACGTCCATTGAAGTTCGTTGTTGATCGATTAATTCTGTTTTTTTTTTTTTTTTGGGTACAGACGGCCCTTAACCCTCTGACCGAACACCATGAGCTACCGTGCCGGCTGTCAGCTAATCACGCGCGGCCCGCGACCTTATTGTAACAACTGATCTTACATGTTTGATTGGGAGTTTTTTCTGCCTTTACCATGATTTTCCTGGTATAATCCAATGGACTGAAGCGAGCGAAATGCCCCTTTTCTGCTGTGATTTTTGACACTGTTGTTCCCTTTTTTTTTTTTTTTTGAAACACAGAGGAAGTCAGAGTATGGAGTCTGTATAAATATCGGGCTTCCTTCTTTGGAGCTTTCTTTTTTTAGACGATCTTCTGGTTTTTTGTGGCGAATACTTAAGTCTCCCTCTATCCACATTATATGGACTCTTTTATTTTTGAATTTTATTATTAATTCCACCACATCCCAGGTACGACTGTCATAAGCTTTCAACATTCGATGCCTTTCTTCCACAGTCTGTCAGAATTAGTGCTTGTTCCCATTTTCAGTTCCAAATTTAATTGCTTCTTTATTTCCTGTTACTTCTGCAGTGTAAGTAGTAGTTTATGATGGTAATAAAAACTTATTAACTATCTGCTATCTAGGGCAATAATATGTGCAACTATCTCCCTTGTATGTTTTGGATCAGTCAGTACATACACGCTAGGAAACAAAAGTCTGTCAGACGAATGGAAACGGTAGACGTTACGTACATGTGTGGACTAACAAATGATTACAGTTTCAGGGAAAATGAAACATTTGTTGAAGAGAAAGACCTTAAACTGAGCAAGTCAATAATTCTTTGGTCCACCTCTGACTTGCATTATTTGGCTGGACATTGATTGACTGAGTTGTTGGATATCGTGCCAAATTCTGTATAATTAGACCGTCAAAATCCTGAGATGACGGGAATCCCCTGCCCATAATGTCCCGAAACGTTCTCAACTTGGAAGAGATATGACAGTGCAGGTCAAGGCAGGATTTGGTAAGCACAAAGACAAGCAAGTAGCAACTCTCGCTATGTGCTGGTGGGCAGTACCTTGCAGAAATGTAAGTCAAGATGACTTCCCATGAAGCCAAAGGGGGGGGGGGGTACGTGGCTTAGAATATTGCCGACGTACCACTGTGCTGCAGGGATGTCGCGAATGACAACCGATGGGATGTTGCTACCAAAACAACTGTCACCGCAGACCACCACTACCGGTTTGTTTAGCCATACTGCTGGTAATGTTGATGTTGGTATTCCAGGGCATCTCCTGACATGTCTTCGGCCTGGAATATTTCAGTGACTGTATTATTAAGAAGTATGATGCAACGTTTCTTCGGAAATGCATTGCACCACAAATGGAAGTTTGGGTCTGGCCGTGGATTGTGCACGGTTAGCCACAGCAATCACTCCACTATAGCGAATATATTTCATGTATGGACTAGAACTGTGTTTAGTCATGAGTCTCGCTTCGAACTTCTGACCAGTGAGTCAGAGTGTGTGTGCAAAAAATGAAGGAATTAGCTTTTCAGGTAACTTTTCACTTAACTCTAAACTCTAGACGCATTTTGTCTGGTGCCTAAAAAAATTCACTTTGACCGATTGCTGTTTCATATTCATTACTGAACATTGTTAACATTCTGTTCTTCCATGTCAAAGTGAGCGTAAATCTGATACATCAAACGCCTGTTACTAATAGCGGTGGTCTATTGCATTCTTCTGACCATCTCCTTTCTACCAAACGTTTAGCTTCAGCTATGACAGAATGATTAATTACTACAGATCTTTTATGGAGGAACGGATTACCAGAAAGTTCTCTAAGCATCTAATTAGGCATTTCTTTGGCATTTATTACAGGGGCTGAGTTGGTGACGACTTCATTTGCCCCAGACACTGCATAATAGCCCGATACCGCATTCATTCGCTTTTGTAATACATAATGTGAAGGATTTCCAAACGGAAATTTTCCGTAGTCTATTGGAGAGCTTATTAGTACTTAGTGTAGGATGATGAAAATGTCTGGTTGGGCTCACCACCACACACGACTTACACGTAAGTATTTGAGAGCCAATATCACAGTATGGCTTTCGGAAGGGAAGAGCATTATCGACTGTTTAAGTATCCTGGCGATGAATACTGAAAAATTTGTCGATGGGTAGATTGTCTTATCGCTTTATGCTTAGACATTTTGGGAGCAAATGACTGTTTCGACTGGTTATTACTTTTACAGCAGATAGACCACGCAGGTGTCCCATGCATTTGTTTTCTTCAAAATTATTTGCACCGTAGTACTGTTTACATTAGAAAGCAAGGCCACAGACCCTTGTCAATGTGGATGAGAATACCTGAAGATTCTATTCTACTCCTTTTTTATATGCCTTATTTGTAGCCGATGTGGAAAACGTATTCGGCTCCACTACTCATGTCCTATAGTACGTAGATGATGTCTGAGTGAATACAACATCTCTCAGCCTGGAACTGTGTTGCATATGCGTGAATAATGACACTTATCTGCTACCTAAATGGTCTCTGAGTAACGGTCTCCTTTTGGCTCATTTAGAACCTTTGGTAGTTTTCTTTTCGTGGACACACGAACGTACCCATTTCAGATTTGATGTGCGAACATCATAAAAGGTACTGGGACGTTCTCTTGACAGTAGACTGACCTGGACACAACAGGTTAATTACACAGTGTGTTAAAAATAGTGTACAATATTTTATTCACCAAAACAAGAAAGGAAGCCTAGTAAACAAGGGCTATAAAATAGATAACTGAAGACCTATGGGTACTTGTTCGGCTTCGATGTTATGAAAGAGATCTCCTGTACTGTAAACTTTCTGCTTTCCATCTTTTGAGAGGAGATAGTGTCGACCAAATAAAATAAAAAATTTCCAGTAAACATGGGCTCTAAAATGCATGCCTTAACGTCTATGAACACTTGTTCCTCTTCCATAATGTGAAACACATCTATTCTATTGAACAAGTGCTCATAACGTTTAAGACATGCATTTTAGAGCCCACGTTTACTGGACATATTTCACTTTATTTGGTCCACGCTGTCTCCTCTCAAAAGAAGGAAAGCAAAGAGCTTGGAGAACAGGTGATCTCTTTCATAGTATCGAAGATGAACAATTGCCCAATGCTCTTAAGGTATGTACTTCAGAGACGATGTTTACTAGGCTTTCTGTATTTTTTTGGTAATTATTACCGGCTCTAAAATCATCGGACGCTTTTTTAACACCCTGTACAGTCTCTATAATAGAAAAAGCTAACTGCCCTCTTCATTATTACATTTTCACACAGTCGAACTTCTCTGACCACTCTGCCTGAAATTTACGCATCTAACTACTGTTTTCATTAATCTGTTATGTATATTAGATTAAACCTAATGTAGCAGTTAAATTTTATCATTAATAATTTTGTTCAGTATTTAAAGGCAGAAACACGACCTCAGCAGTTTGGTCCCATAAGAAATTACAATTTTAAAACACCACATATTTTGGATTCGCATGGCTCTCCGTTATGCAACTTTTCTCAAACGAATGCAGGGAATCTACTAGTTAAAGATATTTGATTATTTCATTTGGTGCGTTCCACATCATGTGATGAAGTGATTACCTTTTCGTTATTGGTCGTACTTGTTAGAATATTTGAAAGCTGATTAACTCGCCGCCCGTTGTTCGAACGATTTGCTATGAATTAATTTTGAGAACTGCGGTTAATAAAGTGAGGGAAGCAGAAATTGGCTGCCTGAAATTGTCATCATATTTCGAAATGGGTTGCCAGTGGATATTCGTTAACCAGCTTTCGCATAATATGGAAGTGTCCAAACAAATAACACTGTCCAACTAAAAACAATTTTTCAATGTTTTCTGCACTTCATGTGTCAGTTATCACTAACTTTGAGTCGAGAAGAACGAATATACCAATGAAAAATTTTCCTTGGCTCTAGTTTCTGTAAGATACACTTGGTTGGAAGTATTTCATATTAACGGATTAAGAGAAATTTGGAAATTTGTAGTAAGTTCCTGTGGGAGCGAACTGCTGAGGACATCGATCCATAGGCTTACACACTACTCAATCTAACTATCTAACTTAAACTAACTTACACTGAAGACCACACACACACCCATGACAGAAGGAGGACTCGAATCTTCGACGGGAGAAGCCGCGTGAATCGTGGCGAGGCGCCTAAGACTGCGCGGCTACACAGCGTGGCGATTAAAAGAAAAAGATACATTTTGATTACATATGATAACAATAACATTGAAAGGGTATTTGAAATTTTTAAAATGGTAATTACGTTGTAAGAGTACTAAATTGCTGGAGGAATTCCTCGCAGATGGTTAGGTCTAAAGAGAATCATTTGGTGGTTGCATGAGATCGTCGTCTTTTAGCTTACCTCTTGTAACGGAGTTACGGAGCATCCCTACACAAAGACTAATAGTAATCTGGAAGCATTGCTTCGTTCCAATGGCCCTGATATCTTTGTTCCATAACAGAAGTGACCTGATGGACTCTTTCCGCATGTTCGTCACTGACAGCTCCACAATTACGAGCGAAAAAGTGTAGGAGGGAGTGGAGAAAATTCAAGGGACATGGTGCATCCAACGTAATGGTATACCTGCAGGAGCACTGTCACCAACTGAGTGTAGTTATGATCTCTTTTGTTGCTTAAAAATTCATGAACCACTCCCTTGAAGGCTTCCCAAGCTTTCTATTCTATCCCCTCCAAAACTTAGTCAAATGCAGGATGCTTTACAATTTCTCGAATTTGTGGCGCGATAAAAATATCTTCCTTAACTTCTGAATCACTTAATTTCGGAAATTTCTCTCTCATGTACTTAAAGGCCCGTCCTTCTTTGTTCATAGCTTTGACAGACTGTTCCATCAAATACAGCTTGATATGCAGGGGTGGAAGAAGAACATCTTTTGCGTCCACGAGAAGCTCGGCAACCACATTTTTCTAGCTACGGTTAATATTTCTTGCAGGCCCTTCTGCTGTAATATAATGCGACTTCCTGTCTCTACTGTCCCACATACATAGGAAGCAGCAATATTTTTTGTGCCACAGTTGCATTCCTAAGAGTACGGCAATGAATTTTTGATCACGACGGATTTTCTGTTTGTGTTTATGATATCTGACTGAGTCCAAATGGCTGTCATATTTGCATATGACCAACAGGAATAGAACGAAGACGTTTGCCGTAAGGAAGTAACAAAGCTTTCAGAGTAAGTTGGGAGGCGTCTATTAATCGCCTCCACTCAGATAGATCATTGTTCAAATTCAAAATTTCATCGATCCATTAATGTCGCAACAAACAACAAGATTGTTTCTCCTCTCAGAATAGCGAAGCAGTTCTATTTAATGTTTCACGTACTGTGTGACTGAGATATCTCTTTCGAGAAGACTCCATTGCTGTAGTCGAAACCCAAGAATTTCTGCCTTCTCCTTCGACAGGTCAAGGTCTCTAATGAGATCACACAATTCCTTTAGACTCAATCTGTGCGGTTTATCATCTTTTCCCTCAAAATCAGGGTAAAGGGATGTGGAAGGCTTGTATAGTTCTTCTTGTATCACACTGCCTTCATTTTCTACTTCAACACACAATTTTCGGGTGAAGTAGGAACTGGATGTTGAATGGGTCGATTAGCAGAGACAAGATTCGGGTACTGAACTGCTATTCTTTCCTCCACATACAATCCTACCGTCATAGGTGGTGCGAAGCAGAAATGGCAGTCGTCTGTATGGTTTTAAGGCTCCCTCCAAACTATAGGCTCAGTAAAAGGCATAGATCGTTTCTTCTTTTTCGTCCACTATTGCATGTAACTGAACATGCGTTGCAGCATATATGAGGAATCCAACACTTAGCCTGGTCCCCTACTTTCATAGTGAAATAACGCTGGTAGACAGTCATCTCAAGGGACGTCAGATTGCGTTTCTGTGAGGAAAATGTCATTTCACTTCAAATGTAACAAAATTTATTCACCTTATTTACATATTTCCGTGGCATTTGTACGAATTTTACACTACAAAAGCATTATAAAACCAGAAATTCTGCTTTAATTACAGCAGAAACTATAAGGACTCACAGTCTCAGCAACAGTATCTATATTTATGGCCGGCCGCTGTGGCCGATCGATTCTAGGCGCTTCAGTCCGGAACCGCGATACTGCTGCAGTCGCAATTTCGAATCCTGCCTCGGACATGGATGTGTGTGATGTCCTTAGGTTAGTATGGTTAAAGTAGTTCTAATAGTTCTAGGTTCTAGGCGACTGATGACCTCAGATGTTAAGTCCCGTAGTGGTCAGAGCCATTTTTCCGCCCGAAGTGGCCGCGCGGTTAGAGCCCCTCACGCCGGAGGTTTTTGTCCTGACTCGGCATGGGTGTGAGCGTTGTCTTTAGCACTGAGTAGTGTGTAAGTCTAGGTACCGATGGCCTTAGCAGTTTGGTACCTTAGGAATTCACACACTTAATGTCTATATTTATGACTTACAAACAGCTTAAGATCATTTGTGTTTAGTTACTGTAGAGGTGTGCCAACTCCGAAAACAACATTTCCGCCAAACTGTGATTGTTGGCTTTATCTCCAAAGGAACAGCTAATCTATCATTTTTATGATGACTTTTCTAATTCAGCAGTTGGAAATACGTAGGAATGAAATATTTTTGAGCCCGAATCATGTTTGTTGTTGGCCACTGCAATCTCTTTCGCCCCATGACATAGAGAATCGTGTTCACATCTAGGTTTGACGCGGGGAACAGAAAATGCCAAAAGTTGAGTCATATGCCTCGCTGCTGTAAAACTTTCTTTATATAAACGAAAAAAAGCTGCGTTTTACTTCATGTACACAGAACTGAAAAGCACAGGTTTTGGATTATTATGCCACTTTTACTATGTAGCTGTTCTGAAACGAATGCAATTAATTGGATGTCACTTAGGCGATTTGCATGCCCCCAACCAGTTTCCCAAACGAGAAAAAGGGGAGCTACAGTGTAACGTGGAATGAGAGCCACCTTCCGTTTTTGGCGAATCTCCACATCACTGAGAGGTGAATTCTACGTTGAAAGGCAAACTGAAAAAGTGAGCGAGCCAGGATTCGATCCTACAAACTTTCGGTTTCTAGCCATACACTTTACTGCTTTCTTTATTACAGTAACTGATTGATCAGTCTACATGTACAGATAACGTACATTGAAATAAAGACAATGAACAGTAGTGCGACACAGTTTATATCAGGGCCAGCCTTACCGTGCCAAATAGTACGCGTGCGACGTGTCCCGCCACTTAGCTTTGCTGGGTCCTTCTCGGTAAGTAGACGCAGCATCGCGACGCTTCATTTAACACTGCGGTGCAGAATTTTTTGCGCGGTACAACTCTCTGAGTTCGCCAGAATCGTACTGTGAGCGATGTGTAACCTTCGCTATTTGTTTATGTTGTGTAGGACGTTCACAGGTATAGCGACTGTTCGCACAAAAGGAAGCAGTATAGCTATTTATCTTCGCAGTCCTTTAAAATAAGTAGAAATGACAGAAGACAGGGATGAAGATTCACAATACGCGAAAGTGACGGGTACTACAGATCTGATATGAAACGAAATTACAATTCCATGCAGAAAGTATTTAAAGATTTAGTTGAGAATGGAAGGGTAAAAATTACAACGATTGACAGATGGGATTCATTGTTCTGTGCACTAAAAAGGTGCAGGCCTGAAGCACGTGAAGAAATCGGTGGTACGAATAGTAAAATTTGTGAAGTCGCATGCATTGCTCCATTTTCAGTTGCAACAGTTTTCAATGGAAATGGACAAAGGGTACTTATACTTCAGGAACTACAGCAAAGTATGTTGGTTAAGTCTGGAACGATTTTGCCATTTAGAATTCGCTATTGTTGAATTTATGAACGACAAAGGAGTGCAAGACCGAAAAATGAACTGTAGACATTCCGTTTCAATTTGACTAGACTCCACACCGCCCACAGTAAGACATTGCATGGTAACTTCTTCCTGATTTGATAGGGCTGCATTTAAAAAGAAAGTCATGTTGTAGAAGGGACACATTTTGACAAAGTCCATCTCCATAAGCTCCATAAAGAAAACACGAGGTTTAAAGAATTCATTGTGACCTTGAAAGAATCACACATATAGTTTTATAAATATTTTGAGGGCACTGTTAATCTGGTATCTATTTCCGAGCTGTTTTCGAGACCGTTTGTTGTTTCAGTTCAAAATGACAATTTGCACGTGCAGATGTAACTGATTGACCTTCAGGGTTATTCCCGTTTTAGTGACAAATTACATTAAAACTATACAGGACGTATACATTACTTTCCGCAAGTAGAATTTCCAACTTGCAAAAGTACTGCAATGCTTCGATCAACATGTTTACGAGAAAGATATTTTTTCGGTTGTGAAACTAAATGGTTCGCGATTACATGGTAAGCTGAGTAGGAAACTCTGTGAAAATTGTCTGCGTCTATCCGTACGCCAACATTCTGTACCAGACAGCGCAGCATGGGGTGGGAAAAATGTGAAGCATGGCTGAGTGCTTTGGCACTCGTGTAGGCTCATGGCCCATGAGCCAAAATCTTGGCCGCCCTTGGTTTTCATATAGGAACGCAGAATTAATTTTAAAGGCACAACAGAAGTACCTGAATATTCGTGCAAACAGGAAATTTATTTTACGAAAGGTAATCAATAGTGGTCACAGTCAGCTTCAGCCTGGTGGAGGCAAGGTGGGCAGGGGTCGAATCGCAAGGCCTGGCCACAATGGTTCTCCCTTGACTCACCTCTGTTCCTGAGTTGCTTCTTCACATGACTCCTTCTTTTATTTCCCAAAAACGAAACCAACGAAGGAATACAGAGGTAAAACAGTAACGAAACAAACAAAAGAACAATGAGGTCAGCAGCTGCTGCAGGACCTATCCAACGCCGGGGCTTTGGAAGGAAAGGTTCAGCATGTCGACAGACAGTTCTCGGAATCAGGCCAGCTGCAAGTAGGACCAGTAAGCTGTAAACCAGCAATAAGCCAAACGGTCATCATCACCTTCACGAGTAACGAAAAAATGTTCAAAATGACGGACCAATCTTGTGACCATATTAGTCCTCATCACCGGAAAAAAGTAGCAGAATTATATCAGCGGAACATGCAGCTTCAGAAACCTGAACGTGGAAAGCCACTCCTAGACCACCACACCAGAACAAATGTGTCGAATGTTCCGCTGTCTCAAGCAACTGATCCTCTCTCAGGTTATGGCGGCTACTCGCTGGATCGAAAGGCGTCTAGTTCGAAACTAAATTTTATTTCATCGTAACTGATACAATTTGTACGAAGTATTTATTAACTATGTACAAAAATATTCCTCATGGACCGGCGTATCTTTTACTGAAATCTGGACCAAAGTCCCTACTGCAGTTCCTGAGATTAGTCTGCACATACAGAAGGACTGGAAAGGGAGACCTCAATTTACATAGGAGGAAATGGCTCGAAATGGCAATAACATAAAATACTCTTTCTTTTGTCTTCAATAGAAATGGTTGCATAAGCCAAAATAAAATTAACTGTGAGCCCACTTGTGGCTAAGTGCAGCCTAGACACATTAACGTGTTCGGCGTCAACGCGCAATAACCACTAACGGATGGCATGTAGTAACACTAGCAGTGGAGGCTATATATAGCGTGGCGGAGAACAGTGCAGTCACTGTCACAATGCAAAAACGGAGCGATTTATCAGACTACCTTCTCTACATTGTGGCGCAGATGACAAAATTGTAGATGTCGAAATACATGACAGAGGGGTAGAAAAACAGTTAAAATCGCTCAAAAGAGGATAGGCTGCTGGACCTGATGGGATACCAGTTCGATTTTACACAGAGTACGCGAAGGAACTTGTCCCCTTCTTGCAGTGGTGTACCGTATGTCTCTAGAAGAGGGTAGCGTTCCGAAGGATTGGAAAAGGGCACAGGACATCGCCGTTTTCAGGAAGGGACATCTAACAGATATCGGAACTATAGACTTATATCTCTAACATCGATCAGTTGTAGAATTTTTGAACATGTACTGTGTTCGAGTATAATGACTTTTCTGGAGACTAGAAATCTACTGAGTAGGAATCAGCGCGGGATTCGAAAAAGACGAACGTGTGAAACCCAGCTCGCGTTATTCGTCCACGAGACTCAGACAGCTATAGACCCGGGTTCCCAGGTAGATGTCGTGTTTCTTGACTTCCGCAAGGCGTTCGATACAGTTTCCCACAGTCTTTTAATGAACAAAGTAAGAGGATACGGACTATCTGTTGTGATTGGCAGGAGAGCCACACTGTGTTACTAAAGGAGGCCGAAATGCACGCGTTTTAGCTCAAGCAGGCTGGCGTGAGGTCTGGAACATGACAAGGGAATTAGAATTGAGAAAAACTGACGTAGCTGGTGGAATACTTAACTTTAATCCATTAATGGAGAACGTCGCCCTTTATGGTACATGATTGACAATATCAATAGTACGGATACTGGCGCCTTGCTAGGTCGTAGCAAATAACGTAGCTGAAGGCTATGCTAACTATCGTCTCGGCAACTGAGAGCGTTGAAGTCAGTGAACCATCGCTAGCAAAGTCGGCCGTACAACTGGGGCGAGTGCTAGGAGGTCTCTCTAGACCTGCCGTGTGGCGGCGCTCGGTCTGCAATCACTGATAGTGGCGACACGCCGGTCCGACGTATACTACCGGACCGCGGCCAATTTAAAGGCTACCACCTAGCAAGTGTGGTGTCTGGCGGTGACACCACACTATAAGACCAATTGTGTGATTGGATTCAAGAGTTCCTAGATAACACAACGCAGCATCTCATTCTCAATGGAGAGATGTATTCCGAAGTAAGAATTATTTCAGGTGTGCCGCAGGGGAGTGTCGTAGGACTATTGCTATTCACAATATATATAAATGACCGTTTGGATAACATCGGAAGTTCACTGAGGCTTTTTGCGGATGATGCTGTAGTATATCGAGAGGTTCTAACAATGGAAAATTGTACCCAAATGCAGGAGCATCTGCAACGAATTGACGCATGGTGCAGGGAATGGCAATTGAATATCATTCCAGACAAGTGTAATATGCTGCGAATACATAGAAAGATCCTTTACCATTTAGCTACAATATAGCAGGTCATCAACTGGAAGCAGTTAATTTCATAAATTATCTGGGAGTAGCCATTAGGAGTGATTTAAAATTAGGAGTGATTAAAAAATTAATCGTCGGTAAAGCAGATGCCAGACTGAGATTCATTGGAAGAATCCTAAGGAAATGCAGTCCGAAAACAAGGAAGCAGGTTACAGTATACTTGTTCGCCCACTGCTTGAATGCTGCTCACCAGTGTGGGATCAGAACCAGACAGGATTGATAGGTGAGATAGATAAGAGCCAACAGAGAGCAGCGCGCTTCGTCACAGCATCATTTAGTAATCGCGAAAGCGTTACGGAGATGACAGGTAAGCTCCAGTGGAAGACTATGCAAGAGAGACGCTCAGTAGCTCGGTACGGGGTTTTGTTGAAGTTTCGAGAACATACTTTCACCGAGGAATCAAGCAGTTTATTGCTCCCTTCTACGTATATCTCGTGAAGAGACTATGAGGATAAAATGAGAGAGACTAGAGCCCACACTGAGGCATACCGACAGTCTTTCTTCCCGCGAATAATACGAGACTGGAATAGAAGGGTGAACCGATAGAGGTACTCAACGTACCCTCCGCTACACACCGTCAGGTGGCTTGCGGAGTATGGAGGTAGATGTAGATTTAGATGTAGATGTAAAAAGGGCATGAACATTGGCTTTCAGGCCAAGGGTGGAAGTATTGCGAAAACGGCTAAGTTTGTAAGCTGTTGGCGTGCGCAGGCCGTGGTGGTTTCGCGGTTCTAGGCGCAGTCCGGAACCGAGCGATTGCTACGATCGCAGGTTCGAATCCTGCCTCGGGCATGGATGTCTGTGATTTCCTTAGGTTAGTTAGGTTTAAGTAGTTCTAAGTTCTAGGGGACTGATGACCACAGCAGTTGAGTCCCATAGTGCTCATAGCCATTTGAACCATTTTTTTTTTTTTGTTGGCGTGCCCCCATCGTGAAAGCGTATCATGCATGGCAAAATGGGGCTATCCAAAACCGGAACTGAGGCAACTATGGTGCACCACTGGCCGTAGACGACAGCGATAAACACTATGGCCGTGGAGGGAGTACAGGCGAACAGATGTGCACTTGTTGAGCAACAGATCACTCAGCTGCGCCGTGGTGCTACCAGAAGTGTCTCCTCAACGACAGTTCGGTGAACTTTGCTGTGTGCTGACTGCAGCAGGCATCTCGCTCGTGCATCCATGCGGACTGCTGTTCATCAGCGACGATGACTGGAATTTGCACGCCACTACCACATCTGGACGTGCACTGAGTGGCGATAGATGTTGATTCCAGATGAATTACGTTTTATTCTCCATATGATAGATGGCCGTTGGAGTGTACCGTGTGAAACGTTTGAAAGCAAGCACTCTGCAACAATCGTGGAAGGGTCCAGGTTGGAGGAGGGATCTTTATGATCCGAGGAATACATTTCTGGCGTTTCCTGGGTGATCTCGTCATTCTGGAAGGCACAATAGATCAACACAAATACGTATCGAACCTCGGGGATCAAGTTCACTCCTATATACAGTTTATTTTTCTCAGCATAATGGCATCCACCAGAACGGCAATGCAACGTTTCACACAGATTTCAGTGCACATGCGTGGTTTGAAGAGCACCAGGATGAGTTTCACACTCCCCTGTCCAACAAACTTCACGGATTGAAAGCCAATCGAGAATCTGTGGGACAGCATCGATGCGGTCACCAATCTTCAAACGAGAAACTTAGTGTAGGTGGTCACAGTACTGGGGACATATTCTGTATCGTTCATACCGATCGGTGTAGTAGGTCACTCTCGGTAGTGACGTCATTTTCGGTTCCTTATCGAAATATCGTATTCAGTAAACTTCTGAGATTTGTTACCGAATGGTCCTCCCACCGATTTTACGACAATTGTACCGAGAGGTTTTGGATTTCGGTCTGGCCCTGTCGATCGGTGAGCTCTGGCTTATGTACGCCTATAATTTGTTATTTTAAACATATTTAGCTGTTTTAGCTTTGGATCTAGTGCTTGTGTTACTAAAGAATCACCAGAGGACGCATTCGGTAGAAAAGTGAGTTCATAATTGACTATTTTCCTTTGCTAGAAATATGGTCAAGTTAGACTGCAACTGTGAATGATAATGATTTTGATTTGCTTGCGCGACACAACCCGACAAGTGAGCTTCGGTTCTCTAGACGCGAATGGTATCGCTATCGAAATACATACTGAATAATGCAGGAACTCTAAGTCGAGTACTAGACCGTTTGGTGCTCTTGAGTACCGAAACGATCGGCACAATGCCGGAAAGATACAGAGTAGGCA